>NC_064930.1:98961153-100292403 GCF_023897955.1 Schistocerca gregaria | reverse complement strand
AGTGCTAGTTCTGCAACGTTCGCAGGAGAGCTTCTGCAAAGTTTGGAAGGTAGGAGACGAGGTACAGGCGGAAGTAGAGCTGTGAGGACGGGACGTGAGTCGTGCTTGGGTAGCTCAGTTGGTCAGTTCGGTGCTAGCGGCCGTGCGGAGCGGAGGTCCGATACTTCCGCCTGTGCGGCGTGTGCGTGTGTTTGTTTACTTGTGGACTTAGTCTGCGCGCGGGCTAATAACAACGATCATGGCGAACAAGTACAGAAAAACTATATTACGATTCAATTTCTGCAAAGACTACGAAAGACCAAAGGCTTTAGCAGTGGAACGATTCATACGAGAGGACGTCAAGATACCGCCAAACGATATTGTCGGAATTCACCTGTCCATCGTTAGTCCCACGGTGTATGTTAAGATGGTAAATGACGCGGCGTGTGAGAGAATTCTACAGGCGACAAAAACAGGTCTCCGATTTTGCCATAGTGACGGGAATGTCGGCACGGTAACTGTAGAACATGCTGGTCTGGGTGTACGGACAATACGTGTTTTTGAGCTGCCATTTGAGCTCCCGGCTGACGAAGTTATTGAGGCTTTTAAGCCATACGGCACGGTACATGGTCACACAGCAGAACGCTGGACACAATTCGCCACGTACCCCGTGCTTAACGGAGTGAGACAGATCACTATTGATCTTCAGAAGCATGTACCGTCCTATCTGACAATTGGTGGTTGTACGGCGGTGGTGATTTACGATGGGCAACCACGTACATGTTCTGGCTGTGGCCAGGAGGGACACCACAGGTCGAACTGTATGCAACGGCGGATTACGCAACTGCCTTCAGATGTGCGGGAGCCGTCGCCAGAGATGACAGTACTACCGATCACCTATGCCAAAGCCCTCACTGCGTCCGCTGATGACCGAAAGGACACATCCCCGATGGAAGTTCCCGCTGGCACTCTTAGAAACCTTGTATCAGACGTCGGGATGACAGAGGATGCTGCTCCATCGAGCATACAATCTACGGCGACAACATCAGTTGACACCGAACTCCTAACAAGGACACCGATAGTACACGAAGCAGTTCCAGCCACTACGGATGCTGTTCCGTCTGGACCGCACTCTGTGACGACAACATCAGTTTCGACCGAAATCCCGCCAACTACAACGATGGAACTCGAAACACTTCCAGTTCCTACGGATGCTTTTCTGTCGGGCAGCCGTGATTCCCTACAATCTGAGGACACGGAAGGAAGATCACGCAAACAACGTTCCCCGAAAATGAGGAAACGGCGTCGTCGCGCGACATCTCCTAGGGATGACTCCCCTTGCCCCGACGACGATGCGCCTGTGGAGCAAGACGACACAACAGCCTCTACGGAGCAGGATGAGGCAATGGAAACTGTTCGATCAGACCCGCAGCGGACTGTCACATTGACGGTAGGGGGACGTGGTGATGCTGAAGAGGAACGACAACCAGTTGGCTCTCCAGACGCAGATGCTGTGGCTATGGACACGAATATATCACTGCCTGCAAAGATGTGGTATGACGATATTGAGGAGGCGCCGGACGTCATACAGAGGCAGCCGGCACTCACAAAGACGGCCTAGTAATTGCTGAAGGTGAAGAGAGAGGGGCGAGAGAACGTCTTCTAACTCAGCCCCCAGCGCCGATGCAGGGAGATATTGTTGCGCCTCGACAGAGTGGGATTCAACGCCATGCGAACCGTATTGCGACATTAAATATAAATGACGTGCGTTCACCAACCAAAATACACCTACTGAAGGAAACGATTTGGGCATCTGATGCGGATATTGCTTTGCTGCAGGAAGTCCACATAGCTGCACTACCACACATCGCAGGCTACCAATCCTATTCGTCACATGGAGATCACAATGGGAGTGGGGTGGCAGTTTACGTGCGAGATGGCTTCCCCGTGGAAAACGTGTGTTACCTTCCGTCGGCCAGGGGAATGGCTTTCACGACGTTTGGGACACGCATCATCAATCTTTATGCACCGTCGGGAAACAATCGGCGGCGGGAAAGGGCGCGATTTTATGCAGAAGATGTTGCACCACTTTTCCATGGACGTTATGAATGTGTAATAATTGGTGGAGATTTCAACTGTGTTCTCAGCCAGAAAGACCAATGGCCGCAAGCAAGCATCAGCCAGGAGTTGCGAATCGTTGTCAGCGACCTTGTACTTAGTGACACGTGGGAATTACGACATGGAGATGCACCGGGATACACCTATGTGACAAGTCATTCGGCGAGCAGATTAGATCGCATTTATATCTCACGGGCTCATGCAAATGATGTCCAGGACGCGGAACGCTGGCCATTGGCATTTTCCGATCACAGCGCTTACATCTGTACGGTGCTTCTTCCCCGTAGAGAGGTGTGGAACAGCAAGGCCCCGTGGAAATTAAACATTCAACATCTACATGATCCCGAATGTCGTCAACGGATCCTTGAGACATGGACGATGTGCGAGCGAAAGGTTGGAAGGTATGCGACGAAGCTTGATTGGTGGCTGACTTGTGCTAAACCGGCGCTTCGCCGTACGTTCATCTCACATAGCATGGAGATGGCCGAATGGCGCCGCCGTACGACCGACTTTTATTTTGCAGCGCTGCGCGACCTGGACGATGGTCCGCCGGGACCGGACGTCTGGATCGAACGCAAAAGGATAAAAGCTAAACTAGTGGCTTTAGCTCGGAAACATCTTCAGGGAACCATGGTACGCGCCAGATGTCACGATACGATACGACACGAGATTCCTTCCATGCACCACGTCGTGAATGAACGAAAGCACCGACGACGCGTTTTGGTACGGGAGTTAATTACTCGCAAAGACCGAAGAGTGACGCGTCAAGCGGACATTGTCTCTGCATTCGTCGACCATTACCAACATATCTATCGGGAGGAAGCAGCCCGTGTTGATGACCTCGAACGTATAGCCACATACGTTTCCCGTACACTAACGGTGGAAGACGCTGCAACCTTACTGGAAGCTATTAGCTGTGACGAAGTACATGATGCGATCGCAAAGGGTGCGTTGAATCGCTCCCCGGGCATTGATGGACTTCCTGCTGAATTTTATCGAGAATTTCGCAACGAAATGGCACCGCGATGGACGGAAATGTACAACGAGTTGTTAAATTCCGATGCGCCTATTCCACCGGCTTTTATGGAAGGCCTCTTGGTGCCAGTACATAAACCGAAGCCAGGAATTACGGTCACACATTATCGCCCCATCACCCTGCTTAATGCAGACTATAAGATCTTTGCACGGATGCTAGCGTCTCGATGTCGTATGTTAATTCGTAGCGTTCTCTCCCCAGAACAGACGACACCGGGTGGATCGGTGAATGTGCAAACAGCTACTGGCGAATGCCGTGATGTAATAGCGCTGGCGGAGGAGTGCCGGCTTAAAGCGGCGATGGTGGCGGTTGATTTTGACAGTGCTTTCGATAAGGTGCGCCACAACTATCTGTACGCTGTACTGGAACAAATGGGATTTCCAGACTGTTTTACTGGTCTCATTAGAAGGATTTATGGGAGCGCACAATCCTTGGTACACGTTAATGGGCGTATAGCAGGGCCCATTCAGATTCGACGTTCCATTCGCCAGGGCTGCCCTCTTTCGACGCTGCTGTTCGCGATAGCGTTGGAACCATTAATTGGGAGGCTAACAAATTCTCTTTCTGGGGTGGAACTGCGGGGCTACACCTTCAAATGTCGTGCTTATGCGGACGACCTCCTGCTGCTCGTTCGTTCTGAGGAAGAGGTGAAGACGGTTCTTGAACTGTTGTTGGACCACAGTGTGACGGCGGGTAGTGCAGTGAACATGAACAAATCGGCAGCAATGCCGGTTGGAAAGGGCCTTACGCCGGAAGAAATCAGTCCGTTTCCTTATGTGCAACGATTCCGCTATCTCGGTATAGACTTTACCTCATCTGTGAAACATACTGCGGCAGTTAACTACCGACGTATTTTACAGACAACACGTACCATGGTCCGCCAACATCTCCTACGACGCCTTGATCCTTTGCAGCGAGTCGAATATCTGACCACTTATGTGGTTTCTCGAATGGTGCATATTTCGCAGATCCTGCCCCTACCACTCACGCTCGGGCATCGACTTCAATCAGCACTAGGCTATTTTGTGATGATTGGTTCGCCCCTCAAGGTGCGATACGCAACGCTCACGCTCCCTACGGACAAGGGGGGGACTCGGACTTACGAATGTTCGCTGCCGAGCGACGGCGCTCCTTCTAGCCACGATGTACAAGCAATGGCGTAGCGGGCGTGATTCCCTTACATCCCGCCTACTGGATCTCCTAGTTCCAGCGTCCCTCACACCTCCGGTGGCGGTGGGCAACATTACGCCACATTTTGCGCATGTATCAACATTTATCGTGGAACTTAGTTATATCAGAGACGAGCTTCCGCGCACGAGACCACCATGCGCGAAGGATTTTTATGTTTGGCTGCTACGACGGATAAGTCGTAATGTCATTGAACTGAAACACCCCACGTTGCATTGGCCGAAGATTTGGAGACATGTGCACCAACAATTCTTTCCTACCTTCGTTCGGGCACTGTGGTTCTCTGTCACCTGTGGCAAGTTCATCACCAACCAACGACTCCATGCAATTGGACTAGTGGACACTCCACTGTGCCCGAAATGTCGCCAAGTGGATGACGACCATCACCGCTTAACTTGTATCGCGGTGGAGGACGTATGGCTCCTAGGACGACAGATGGTGGCTTGCTACCTCCGTGTGACCCCGCAACATATTACACCTGCTTCCTTCTTACATCCGGAGAGTGACTACTTTCCGGCGACTAAATCACAGTCGATCATCTGGGTCAAAGGTTGGACGATCGCGTACCTCTATGGGAATGCTGCCAAGTCGCGACTCGACTTTTGGTATTTCTTACAGCAAGCCCACTATGAGGTTCATAGATGGTCACACTATCGGAAAACCTTTGCCAACTATCTTCAGGCAGTCTTCCTCGACCCCCCACGCAGTTGGGATGTGCCGGGTGCAGTCGGTGTGCACATTTGACAGCTGATAATGAACCTCACGCTTCTCACAACGCTCCATATGTAATGCACATACTATACCATGAAATGATCTACATGATCTACATGTTCCTTTTAACAGGGTGATTGTGGAAAATAAATAAATATAATAAATAAAAACAACATCCCTGTATCCCTGTTCCTTTACATTTTGTGATTTGTTGTACAATGATTTTCTTTTGTTTTTGTTTTTGCAGAGGATGCATTTCATTCAGTGTTTGCGAACTGCCAAAAAAAAAAAAAAAAAAAAAAAAAAAAAAAAAAAAAAAAAAGTTGGTAGAGCACTTGCCCGCAAAAGGTAAAGGTCCCGAGTTCGAGTCTCGGTCCGGCACACAGTTTTAATCTGCTAGGAAGTTCCAATAAAAACATTGTTTTACTGTTTCGATAGATGATCGTTTCACTGTACTTTGTGTTTACAAAATAAAACATCCAGACATTCAAAAAATAGGTGCAAATGAGCCACAAACCCTACAGAAAGAAAGACCTATGCTTACAGTATTTTGAGAAGTGAATTTTGTGTTACTTTATGGTGAATAAAAAATTAAATAAACAAACAAGAATGCTTTAAATAAAGTTCTTCTAAGTGATATTTTATTTTTAAGGTCATATTTATGTAAGCTGTAGGTCATAAATGATTGCATATTTCACTGTTTTTTAGGTAATTAAAATCTGGGACCTAGTTATGATTGTTGCTTTTAATGTTACCGAAGATTGTTTCGACGCTGAGTCGGTCCTTCCAACAGTCATTTCTTTTTCGATATCTTCACATTTTTCCTGCAGCAATTTCAGCTTAGCTTCCCTGCACTTCCTATTTACTTCATTACTCAGCGACTTGTATCTCTCTGTTCGTTGGCATACCATGTGTATCTACTCCACTTTACTGTCACATTACACTGTGGTGAAAAAGACATGGGGTACCTACTTACTTCGTGCTGATCCTGCTTTTGCCCGGAGTAGTGCAGCAATTCGAGATGGTATGGACTGAACAAGTTGTTGGAAGTCCCCAGCAGAAACATTGTGCCACACTGCCACTATAGTCGTCCATAATTGTGAAAGTGTTTCCAGAGCAAGATTTTGTGCCTAAACTGACCTCTCGATTACGTGCCACGAATGTTCGATGGGATTCATGTTGGGCAATCTGTGTGGGAAGATGATTCGTTCGAATGGTGTGCAATGTTCTTCAACCCAATCACAAACAATTGTATTGATTGGCGACTCCATGGAGTGCTGTGTGTAGAACGACCATATATGTTAAATTAAAAGGAAAGTCAGCGTTGGCCGTAATAGTGATGTGTTATTGATGGCAGAATCGATTTTCGATCACATAGTGATGGAAGTTAATTTTTTTTTTTTTTTTTGCATATCGTTCAGTGAATAAAAACAAAAAACCATAAATACACCTGAGTATAAACCAACTGTTGGAAAGAACACACTTGATTTGTACAAATTAAACTCAGACACTGGTATCAAGTTATCAATAGCCAAAACCGAGAAACCGAGCGAGGTGGCGCAGTGGTTAGACACTGGACTCGCATTCGGGAGGACGACGGTTCAATCCCGCGTCCGGCCATCCTGATTTAGGTTTTCCGTGATTTCCCTAAATCACTCCAGGCGAATGCCGGGATGGTTCCTCTGAAAGGGCACGGCCGACTTCCTTCCCCATCCTTCCCTAATCTGATGAGACCGATGACCACGCTGTCTGGTCTCCTTCCCCAAACAACCAACCAACCAAAACTGAGAAGCGATCACAATAACTGAAGCCGCTGTTTACATTCACCTGTACAGCAGACCTCTATGTGGCGTGTGGCACGTGAAGACTTAACAAATCTTTATTTGCCAAGAGATTACCACAAAATACGAACGTGCCCTTGCAAATCGTTGATTGAGCATTACAATTCTTAACTTCCAGCACTGAAGATGAGCACTACCTGATCGAAAATCGATTCTGCCATCAATGAAGCATCAATATTACGGCCAACGCTGACTTTCCTTTTAATTTTTATTTTAACAAACAACTGTGTCCCAGTGGCATGACACATTGTTGTCCATAAAAATTCCATCGTTGTCTCACAAGAATCTAGACTACTGCGAATAACGAATTAGAAATTACATGACAGAAACTGTCCAAAAGTTAAGGAAGTTCCATTGCTACAGTTATTGTGATTTTGTGAATGTGTGTATGTAGGGAAATCGTTATTGTGATTTTGTGAATGTGTGTATATATTGAATTCAATTTTATCGTCAGGGGAAAGATAAACAGCGGGGGAACGCTAATAGGGAAGTAACAATTTCCAGCCAATTATAGGTTCAGTTGCACCCAGCCCATTCCATGTAAACACAACCTATGCCATTTACAACTAGCCCTGTGCCTTGTACACAACTTTGATCGATGACTTCTTGGAGTCAGCGCCACACTCGAACCATACCATTAGTTCTTAAGGGGGCCACACACTGCCTATCTAACCCATGTTAATTTGGCAAGTATTTGACCCATTACTGAAAAAAAACTATATGATGCAGGACGTTAATGTTTTTACTGTATGTTACAGGATGCTAATAGAGTTAACTGTACTAAAATCTACTTTATCCATTTTATAGTTTTTCAGAAATACTTTTTTAAATTGCTTAACAAAACATATTAAGTTTTTTCTGCAGAAAATATTTTTTTGTGCGCTTCCTAATGGCTGAATAGTAATGAATGTACACTACTGGCCATTAAAATCGCTACACCACAAAAATAACGTGCTAAAGACGCGAAATTTAACCGACAGGAAGAAGATATTGTGATAGCTTCTCAGAACATTCACACAAGGTTGGCGCCTGTGGTGACACCTACAACGTGTTGACATGGCGAAAGTTTCCAACCGAATTCTCATACACAAACACCAGTTGACGTTTCCGACTTTGATAAAGGTCGGATTGTAGCCTATCGCGATTGCGGTTTATCGTATTGTGAAATTACTGCTCGCGTTGGTCGAGATCCAATTACTGTTACCAGAATATGGAACCGGGGGGTTCAGGAGGGTGATACGGAACGCCGTGGTGGATCCCAACGGCCTCGTATCACTAGCAGTCGAGATGACAGGCATCTTATCCGCACGGCTATAACGGATCGTGCAGCCACGTCTCGATCCCTGCGTCAACGAATGGGGACGTTTGCAAGACAACAACCATCTGCACGAACAGTTCGACGACGTTTGCAGCAGCATGGACTATCAGCTCGGAGACCGTGGCTGCGGTTACCCTTGACGCTGCATCACAGACAGGAGCGCCTGCGATGGTGTACTCGACGACGAACCTGGGTGTACGAATAGCAAAACGTAATTTTTTTGGATGAATCCAGGTTCTGTTTACAGCATCGCGATGGTGGCATCCGTGTTTGGCGACATCGCGGTGAACGCACATTGGAAGCCTGTATTTGTCATCGCCATACTGGCGTATCACCCGGCGTCATGGTATGGGGTGCCATTGGTTACATGTCTCGGTCACCTCTTGTTCGCATTGACGGCACGTTGAACAGCGAACGTTACATTTCAGATATGTTACGACTCACGGCTCTACCCTTCATTCGATCTCTGCGAAACCCTACATTTCAGCAGGATAATGCACGACCGCATGTTTCAGGTCCTGTACGGGCCTTTCTGCATACAGACAGTGTTCGACTGCTGCCCTGGCCAGCACATTCTCCAGATCTCTCACCAACCGAAAATGTCTGGTCAATGGTGGCCGAGCAACTGGCTCGCCACAGTACGCCAGTCACTACTCTTGATGAACTGTGGTATCGTGTTGAAGCTGCATGGTCAGCTGTACCTGTACACGCCATCCAAGCTCAGTTTGACTCAATGCCCAGGCGTATGACGGCCGTTATTACGGCCAGAGGTGGTTGTTTTGGGTACTGATTTCTCAGGATCTATGCACCCACATTGCATGAAAATGTAATCACATGTCAGTTCTAGTATAATATATTTGTCCAATGACAACCCGTTTATCATCTGCATTTGTTCTTGGTGTAGCAATTGTAATGGCCAGTAGTGTAGTACCAGAAATGGCTTTTTATGTTATGTGCAGTCTCTGAAAATATCATTCATTTATCTGTGATTGTTTCATATAATGGGGCATATGTACTGAAAATTTTAGTTTGCAGGAAATTGACTTTAAAGAAAACCATTTGAAATTCGTTACTTACAGTTAATTAAAACTGTCCTGCTACATATGATAGCCCTTCTATGGCCTCTAGCAGGTCTTCCAGCTTCTTTTTCACCTTCCTGGATGTTTCTCTTGCTTTCTTAGCCATATTAGATGCAGACTTGTCTGCATGGGCTATCCTCATTTTATCGCACTGTGGCAGCCCAGTGATCATATTTTCACAAGGATTAATTCCCAGTTTTTTCGGTACTCAACACTTTCCAATATTACCACAATTGAATGTAATAAGAGCATCATGAACTCCTAGTTTCATTGTATGCACGCCTACAAATACAGTTTTAGGAAGGCGGTTTCAAATTATGCTGTTGAAATATTCATTTGGGTTCTGTGTCTGCCCATGCTGACATTTCCTTAGCCAAGTCCCTGAAAATAGGTTTAATTGCTGTAAAACCAGCAGCAGGAAGAAAACACTGGTGACAATAAGATTCTCCAGTTGCCAGGGCCCTATTGTATTTGCACCACGAATTTTCTCCTGATGGACACAATCCATGACATAGCTTGTCATCAGTAGAGGACTTATGGAAGAATATGGCCCGAACATCTCTCTTCATTGCCTCCAGATGTTCTTTATTTCTCCTTATTGTTTACCGACACTGTACCTGCAAGTTTTCTATAACAACTACTAGCAATCACACTTCAACAAAACTAACCGCATGTTTGAAAGCGTGTTGTTTACAAACAGCAGGGACAAAAGAATACGGACCGTTGCATTCCAAGGTCAACCAACACACTCGGGAGTACAAAAAAATCCCTAGTGTGCAATGTAGGCTATATAAAGATGTAAAATATGTGCAGAAAAGTGGGCGTGGCACATAAACACACGCGTTAGGAAAATGCTCTTTAAATTCTCGAAAAAATTATTTTTCACCAAAATCATTTTCAGAGTACTTAAGTAAAACTTTAATCTATCGAAATGTGATGAAAACCGAAAATCGATTTTTTTTCGACCTGAACCTCCGTGTGGTCCCCTTAAATTGAAATCGGGACTCATCAGACCAGGTCACGTGTTTTTGTAGTCTAGAGTCCAAACCATATGATCACTATCACTGCAGGTGATGGCGTGCTGTTCGCCAAGCTACTTACGTCTGTCGTCTGCTGCCATAACCATTAACGCCAAATTCTTCCAATCTGTCCTAACAGATGCTGTCGTACATCCCGCATTTATTTCTACAGTTATTTCACACAGTGTTACTTGTCTGTTAGCACTGACAGCTCTACGCAAATGATGCTGCTCTCGGTCGTTAAGTGAAGGCTGTCGGCCACTGCATTTTCTGCGGTGAGATGTAGTGCCCGAAATGTGCTATTCTCTTCACACTCTTGGCATTGTAGATCTCGAAATATAGAATTCCACAACAATTACCGAAATGGAATGTCTCATGCGTCTAGCTGCCCTTACCATTCCGCAGTCAAAGTATGTTGATTCCCGACGTGTGGCCACAATCGTGTTGGATACCTTTTCACACGAATCACCAGACTACAGACTCTGCCAATGCATTGTCCTTTTACACCTTCCGTAAGCTATAGTACCACCATTCGTATTTGTGCATATATCCCTAAGCTTACACACTACTTCAGCTAAATTATCCTAAGGACAAACACACACACCCATGCCCGAGGGAGGACTCGAACCTCCGCCGGGATCAGCCGCACACGCTCTGACTGCAGCCCCCATAGACCGCTCGGCTAACCCCGCGCCGCTCAGTGTATTCCATCCAAGCGCAAGCACGCACTGTTTCCACATTGTGGCCATCAGGAGCCAAGGCTTGGACATCCTTTACTACGTAGCTGTTGCATTCATCAAATGCTCTCGATGTCTCACATAAACAAGTGGCAAGAAAGGAACCTCCTATCACATAAAATGGATGCCGTTATTGAGATCGCTTGCACACAGCAGTTATACTACCACAACACAGAGCCAAATAGGATCAGGCAACACTCTGGCAAAATAATGACAACGCCGTTAGCAATAATTTTCAAAAATTTATTAATAGTAACATTACAAATACTTGGCTGGACTATGAACAAGGATGTGGCAATAATTCACACTAATGCGTCTTTAACTTTGGTCTAGTCTTGCATCTGGTAAGCGTTGACTACCATCACTAAAGCTGAATTACTAAATAAGATTTTTCGAAATTCCATCACCAAAGAAGACGAAGTAAATATTCCAGAATTCAAATCGAGAACAGCTGCCAACATGAGTAACGTAGAAGTAAATATCCTCGAAGTAGTGAAGCAACCAAAGTAACTTAAGGGGGTAAGACGTCAAACGGGCCGACTTGGAGCTGGAGAGGCACCGCAGGGCATTTTAATTTCCACTGTCTATAATTTTACAAATAAATCCATAAAACTTTGTCAGCATGACCAGGAAGGACTCAGGATTCACACTCATAGCAGTGGAAGTGCAAAAACATAACAAAATAAAAACTTTTTTAGATATGAAAATGTCATCATTTTTTTCACTTACTGTTGGCTGCATTTGTTGCTATAGGTAAATTTTTCTTCACAAGAGAGATTCTTTGATGAATTTTGCACAGCATACAAACCACACTTATAGGTGTATGAAACTCTAAATTTTCCAAATCTGTTAAAAACTGTGGTAAAAACTGAGATAATTACCTACAAAATTTGAATTTTTCTAAACATAAAGTTTGAAACGTAACAGCTCATTCATTTTTTTCATAAATTAAATAGATTCTAGAGTTTCAGACACCTGTATGTATGCTTTGTATGCTGTGCAAAATTCATCGAACAGGCTCTCTTACTTGTGAAGAAAAGTGTAAGTATAGCAACAAATGCAGCCAATAGTAAGTGAAAAAATGATGACATTTCACGTGTAAGAAAATTATTTTGTTATGTTTGTGAACTTTCGCTGCTACGAGTGTGAATCTTAAATCCCTCCTGGTCATGCTGACAAAGTTTTATGAATTTACTTGCAAAAGTATAAACAGTGCAAATTAAAATATCCTCTGGTGCCTCTCCTGCTCCAAGTCGTCCAGTTTGATGTCCAACCCCCCTTAATAAAAACAAGTCTTCCGATCCAGACTGTATACCAATTAGATTCCTCTCAGAGTATGCTGGTGCAATAGCTCCGGACTTAACAATCATATACAACTGCTAGCTCCTAGAAATATCTGTACCGAAAGACTGGAAAGTTGCGCAAGTCACGCCGCTACACAAGAGAAAAAGAGTAAGCCGCCGAATTACAGACCCCATATCCCTAACGTCGATTTGCAGTAGGATTTTGGAACATGTGCTGTGTTCGAACCAGATGGGCTACCTTAAAGAAAACGATTTATTGACAAACAGCCAACACGTATTCAGAAAATATCATTCCTGTCAGACACAACCATGTGTTGATTCTCACAAGGTAATAAGTTCTGTCGACAGAGGATACCAAATGATTCCATATTTTTATATTTCCAGACATTTTTGACACCATTCCTCACAAGTGACTTCTAATCCATTTGGGAGTGCTCTGAAGTGTCATCTCAGACATGCGAGTGGATTCGTGAATTTCTGCCAGAAAGGTCACAGTTTGTAGAAATTCACGGAGAGTCTTCGAGTAAAACAGAAGGGATTCCTGGTTTTCCCCATGGACGTGCAATAGGCCCTCTGTTGTTCCTGATCTACATTAACGACATAGGAGACAATCTGAGCGGGTCTCTTACACTGTTAGCAGATCCTGCTGTCATTTACCACCTCGTAAAATTATGAGAAGATCAAAACCAATTACGAAATGATTTAAATAAGGCATCGGTATGGTGCGAAAAGTGCTAATTGACCCCATATAAAGAAAAGTGCCAAATCATCCAAATGAGTACTAAAAGGAATCCGTTATAATCACTCAGATTTAAAGGTTGTCGATTCCTCTAACAAGTAAACTACTCTAAGCGGTTACACACCGATTCCGATTAGCTTATAATACGTTAAAGTGTAGGGCAAAATAGGAGACACATATTCTTTTATACCCGCCCATATGCCGACCTCGGGGAAGATCAGTTTGGATTCCGTAGAAATACTGGAACACGTGAGGCAATACTGACCTTACGACTTATCTTAGAAGAAAGATTAAGGAAAGGCAAACCTACGTTTCTAATCTTTGTAGACTTAGAGAAAGCTTTTGACAATGTTGACTGAAATACTCTCTTTCAAATTCTAAAGGTGGCAGGGGTAAAATACAGGGAGCGAAAGGCTATTTACAATTTGTACAGAAACCAGATGGCAGTTATAAGAGTAGAGGGACATGAAAGGGAAGCAGTGGTTGGGAAGGGAGTAAGACAGGGTTGTAGCCTCTCCCCGATCTTATTCAACCTGTATATTGAGCGAACAGTAAAAGAAACAAAAGAAAAATTCGGAGTAGGTATTAATATCCATGGAGAAGAAATAAAAACTTTGAGGTTCGCGAATGACATTGTAATTCTGTCAGAGGCAGCAAAGGACTTAGAAGAGAAGTTGAACGGAATGGACAGTGTCTTGAAAGGAGGATATAAGATGGACATCAACAAAAGCAAAACGAGGATAATGGAATGTAGTCGAATTAAGTAGGGTGATGCTGAGGGAATTAGATTAGGAAATGAGACACTTAAAGTAGTAGAGGAGTTTTGCTATTTGGGGAGCAAAATAACTGATGATGGTCGAAGTAGAGAGGATATAAAATGTACACTGGCAATGGTAAGGAAAGCGTTTCTGAACAAGTGGAATTTGTTAACATCGAGTATAGATTTAAGTGTCAGGAAGTCATTTCTGAAAGTATTTGTATGGAGTGTAGCCATGTATGGAAGTGAAACATGGACGATAAATAGTTAGGACAAGAAGAGAATAGAAACTTTCGAAATGTGGTGCTACAGAAGAATGCTGAAGATTAGATGGGTAGATCACATAACTAATGAGGAGGTATTGAATAGGATTGGGGAGAAGAGGTGTTTTGTGGCACAACTTGACCAGAAGAAGGGATCGGTTGGTAGGACATGTTCTGAGGCATCAAGGGATCACCAATTTAGTATTGGAGGGCAGCGCGGTGGGTAAAAAACGTAGAGGGAGACCAAGAGATGAATAACACTAAGCAGATTCAGAAGGATGTAGACTGCAGTAGGTACTGGGAGATGAAGAAGCTTGCACAGGATAGAGTATCATGGATAGCTGCATCAAACCAGTCTCAGGACTGAAGACCACAACAACAACAACAACATATGCAAATTAAGAGGGTGAAACGTCCCCTTTCGTATTTCTGAACGAATACCATTGTTGCGGTAACATACACATTAAAGCGCCAAAGAAACTGGTATAGACATGGATATTCATATACAAGGATATGTAAACAGGCAGAATCCGGCCCTACATAAGAAAACAAGCGCCTGCCGCAGTTGTTAGATCGGTTACTGCTGCTACAAAGGCAGGTTAACAGGATTTAAGTGAGTTTGAACGTGGTGTTATAGTCGGCGCAAGAGCGATGGGACACTGCATCTCCAAGATATCATTGAAGTGACAATTTTCCCATACAACCATTTCACGAGTGTACCGTGAATATCAGGAATCTGGTAAAACACCAAATCTCCGATATCACTGTGGCCAGGAAAATATCTTACGAGAACAGGACCAATGGCAACTGAAGAGAAACGTTTAACGTGGCAGAAGTGCAACCCGTTGCACAAGCTGCTGCAGATTTCAGTGCTGGACCATCAGCAAGCGTCAACGTGTGAACCATTCAACGAAACATAGTCGATGTGGGCTTTCGGAACCGAAGACCCACTCATGTACCCTTGCTGACTGCACGACACAAAGCTTTACGCCTTGCCAGGGCCTGTCAACTCTGACATTGGGCTGTTGATCACTGGAAACATGTTGCCTGGTCGGACGAGTCTCGTTTCAAATTATATCGAGCGGATGGACGTGTATGGGTATGGAGACAACCTCACGAATCCATAGACCCTACATGTTAGCGGGGGACTGTTCAAGCTGGTGAAGGCTCTGTAATGGTGTGGAGCGCGTGCAGTTGGAGCGATATGGGACACCTGACACCTCTAGATACGGCTCGGACAAGTGACACGTACGTAAGCACCCTGTCTGATCACCTGCATCCATTCATGTCCATTGTGCATTCCAACGCACTTGGGCAATTCCAGCAGGACAATGCGACACCCCGCACTCCAGATTTGCTACAGAGTCACTCCAGTAATACTCTTCTGAGTTTAAACACTTCCGCTGCCCACCAAACCCCGCAGATATGAACATTATTGAGCGTATCTGCGATGCCTTGTCACGTGCTGTTCAGAAGAGATCTCCACCTCCTCGTATTCTTACGGATTTCTGGACAGTCCTACAGGATTCATGGTGTCAGTTCCCTCCAGCACTACTCCAGACATTAGTCAAGTCCATGCCACGTCGTGTTGTGGCAAGTCATCGCGCTCGTGGGGACCCTACACAAAATTAGGCAGGTGTACCAGTTTCTTTGGCTCTTCAGTGTCTAAATAAAAACTTCGTCGGTTACAACGGTGCACCAAGATTTGTCGAAAAAGTCTTTTTTTTTCGTGATATCTCCCCCCCCTCCCCCCCCACTGCTTTGTTTTTCATTTCGGTATTTGGATGATAGCAAAATGATTAGCATTGTTAATACCATATTCAGTTATATGTGGTGATGCGGTATTCCAAAGACGCATTTGTCAGAAATGAGCTAGAAATATCTCTATATCGCTGTACATGCTCCCAACACGTATCTGAGCCAGTTGTCATGTTGGATTGTTTAAAAAGTCCCAGATAAATATATTCTGTATGTATATTCTTCAGATACAGTTTGATTTACGTTTTCTTTTAATTTTATGGAATATAAAAGTCTTGTATCTGTGTTTTATTTTTATTTTGGGTGATTTTTTCCCTTTCCTTTATAAACTTTTCAGGTTGAATTACGTGATATTTGAAAATGTATACACATTGTTGATGAAACAATATTGTAAATCTGTAAGAGGAAACGGAGAACTGGTTGAGTAAAAAATAGGAAAAAGAAAAAAACAATGCTGAATGCACTGTCATTTAGCACACCAAGCACATCGGACAGTGGCAATTTCGTGACAGGAGTCACAAAAACAATTACAGTTTTTCAAAGCAAATGTGGAAAGGTGTGTCACATTTAGGTGCTTTCTGTTCAGTGTAACCACTCTTGTACTACGCATATTTAAAAAGTTTGAAGAATATAGTGAAATAAAACTCTGTGTGAACAGGGGACTGAATTTTTAGAACATTATTCTGGAAATGCAAATCAACATCGTAATTACGCATGGTGTTCATGTTAACAGAAGAAATTGAAATATCTCTAAAACTACACATCGGATCAAAAAAAGCTATAATTCCAATTTGTTTGTCTAGGAGACAGGCATCCAACGATACCCTACATGTGTGAGTGGCAACTTTTAAATCTTTAATCGGACCCCCCATTTTTTTTATTGAAGAATACAATTCTTCGTCAAAATCTACATAGTTTTTGTCTGAAGAGTTTTCTTCGTCTCGGCACAGATGGCGCTGCAATCGGAGGAGTAGAAATGGGCATACAATCGTAATTTACGATATGTCACTCAATGGCCCTTGACTATCCAATGGTACGCGGGACGCTGTGAATGTGGGATAGGCCAATATTTCATAAGTTGTAATTGGAAACCCCATTCGCGACGTTATATTCCTCTGACATATACAGGGTGGTCCATCTGAAGTTTCGGATGAGATTATCTCGAAAACTATATATCGGGTAAACGTTGTGGGTAGGACAAGTTTGTAAGCTCAAAGGGGGACATCAAATGACACTACACGTGACCTCCAGCCAACGCCGCCTTGGGTGGGGCAACTTTTAAACCTTAAATGGAAACACCCTGTTTTTCTTGCAGATTCGGATTCTCCATAAAAAAGTAATCTTGTCCGAAACACTTTTAAACCATTGCCAGACGGCGCTAAAATCGAGAATAAAGTAAAATTGAGCGAACGAAGTTGCATTTATCACTATTATTAGGGCAATAACAAGTAATTAAATGAGGAATCTAAGACTTGACAATTTAGCAGTCTACGAAAGAGAGATTAAATTTCAGCAAAATTAAAATAAAAATCATGATAAATTGCAAAATTAGCATAAATTAACATTCGCAAAGTAGAACCAACGGTCCCAAAGAAAACTCTGTGTGAGTACTCTTATGGGAATCGTGAGTAATGATTAAGTATAATTCAATGCATTGTCACTACGTTACGAGATAGCCGAAGCAAGTCATATATTTGAATGCTCGTACATGTAGGCGAGCTTAGATTTTTTTTTTTAGATTGAACAATTGCGATCTACACTCCTGGAAATTGAAATAAGAACACCGTGAATTCATTGTCCCAGGAAGGGGAAACTTTATTGACACATTCCTGGGGTCAGATACATCACATGATCACTCTGACAGAACCACAGGCACATAGACACAGGCAACAGAGCATGCACAATGTCGGCACTAGTACAGTGTATATCCACCTTTCGCAGCAATGCAGGCTGCTATTCTCCCATGGAGACGATCGTAGAGATGCTGGATGTAGTCCTGTGGAACGGCTTGCCATGCCATTTCCACCTGGCGCCTCAGTTGGACCAGCGTTCGTGCTGGACGTGCAGACCGCGTGAGACGACGCTTCATCCAGTCCCAAACATGCTCAATGGGGGACAGATCCGGAGATCTTGCTGGCCAGGGTAGTTGACTTAGACCTTCTAGAGCACGTTGGGTGGCACGGGATACATGCGGACGTGCATTGTCCTGTTGGAACAGCAAGTTCCCTTGCCGGTCTAGGAATGTTAGAACGATGGGTTCGATGACTGTTTGGATGTACCGTGCACTATTCAGTGTCCCCTCGACGATCACCAGAGGTGTACGGCCAGTGTAGGAGATGGCTCCCCACACCATGATGCCGGGTGTTGGCCCTGTGTGCCTCGGTCGTATGCAGTCCTGATTGTGGCGCTCAGCTGCACGGCGCCAAACACGCATACGACCGTCATTGGCACCAAGGCAGAAGCGACTCTCATCGCTGAAGACGACACGTCTCCATTCGTCTCTCCATTCACGCCTGTCGCGACATCACTGGAGGCGGGCTGCACGATGTTGGGGCGTGAGCGGAAGACGGCCTAACGGTGTGCGGGACCGTAGCCCAGCTTCATGGAGACGGTTGCGAATGGTCCTCGCCGATACCCCAGGAGCAACAGTGTCCCTAATTTGCTGGGAAGTGGCGGTGCGGTCCCCTACGGCACTGCGTAGGATCCTACGGTCTTGGCGTGCATCCGTGCGTCGCTGCGGTCCGGTCCCAGGTCGACGGGCACGTGCACCTTCCGCCGACCACTGACGACAACATCGATGTACTGTGGAGACCTCACGCCCCACGTGTTGAGCAATTCGGCGGTACGTCCACCCGGCCTCCCGTATGCCCACTATACGCCCTCGCTCAAAGCCCGTCAAGTGCACATACGGTTCACGTCGGTTCACGTCCACGCTGTCGCGGCATGCTACCAGTGTTAAAGACTGCGATGGAGCTCCGTATGCCACGGCAAACTGGCTGACACTGACGGCGGCGGTGCACAAATGCTGCGCAGCTAGCGCCATTCGACGGCCAACACCGCGGTTCCTGGTGTGTCCGCTGTGCCGTGCGTGTGATCATTGCTTGTACAGCCCTCTCGCAGTGTCCGGAGCAAGTATGGTGGGTCTGACACACCGGTGTCAATGTGTTCTTTTTTCCATTTCCAGGAGTGTATTATGACGCAGTAATACGATCTTCTGACTTCAAATATCACGGCATTAGAATTCGAACGGAGGACTTTTACGTACTAGAATAAAGTGAACTTTAAACTAGATAATTGAACTAAACAATACTTAGACAGTGATTTAGGCAACGAACACTGATAGACTATTTTCATTCATAATAGCCAGTGGTTTATGGAACTTCAGTGATAGGTCCGATGCATATAATTTAAGTCCCCCCAACACCTGGGAAAGTTTTCTTCTCAAGGCTCGGTTAGGAAGGGACTGATATTGTTCAATAAAACACCTTCTCGGGCGAAGTCGTGCATTTGTGATTTAAAAATTCTCCCGAATGAGATTTTCACTCTGCAGCGGAGTGTGCGCTGATATGAAACTTTCCTGGCAGATTAAAACTGTGTGCCGGACCGAGACTCGAACTCGGGACCTTAGCCTTCCGTGGGCAAGTGCTCTACCATCTGAGCTACCGAAGCACGACTCACGCCCGGTACTCACTGCTTTACTTCTGCCAGCATTTCGTCTCCTACCTTTCCAAACTTTACAGAAGCTCTCCTGCCAACCTTGCAGAACTAGCACTCCTGAAAGAAAGGATACTGCCGGGACATGGCTTAGCCACAGCCTGGGGGATGTTTCCAGAAATGAGATTTTCACTCAGCAGCGGAGTGTGCGCTGATATGAAACTTCCTGGAAGATTAAAACTGTGTGCCCGACCGAGACTCGAACTCGGGAACTTTGCCTTTCGCGGGCAAGTGCTCTACCAACTGAGCTACCCCGTCCTCACAGCTTCACTTCTGCCAGTACCTCGTCTCCTACTTTCCAAAATTTACAGAAGCTCTCCTGCGAACCTTGCAGAACTAGCACTCGTGAAAGAAAGGATATTGCGCAGACATGGCTTAGCCACAGACTGGGGGATGTTTCCAGAAATGAGATTTTCACTCTGCAGCGGAGTGTGCGCTGATATGAAACTTCCTGGCAGATTAAAACTGTGTGCCCGACCGAGACTCGAACTCGGGAACTTTGCCTATCGCGGGCAAGTGATGTAATGTTTGGAAGGTAGGAGACGAGGTACTGCAAGAAGCAAAGCTGTGAGGACGGAGCCAGAGTCGTGCTTGGGTAGCTCAGTTGGTAGAGCACTTGCTCGCCAAAGGCGAAGGTCCCGAGTTCGAGTCTCGGTCCGGCACACAGTTTTAATCTGTCAGGAAGTTTCATATCAGCGCACACTCCGCTGCAGAGTGAAAATCTCATTCTGGAGGAGATGTCAGGTCTGGTGAACGTGGAGGCCACTGAATAGGTCCGCCGCGTCCTATCCACCGACCAGGTTATCGTAAATTTAAAACGTTCCTCACAATTTCAGCATAATGGGGAGCTGCTCCGCCCTGTTGGGACCACATTCGTTGCCTAGTTTCTAAATCAATATCTCCCATTAGCTCCAACAAATCATCGCGGAGAAGTTGTAAATAAGGTTGCCCAGTAACATTTCGGTCAAAAAAATACAGTCCTATCAAGTAGCCGTGTAAAATTCCACAGACCATTAACGACCTTTTGTGTTGATTGGCAACGGGTCTGTGCCAGTGTGGATTGTCAGGGGACCAATAATGATAATCATGACGATTTAATTCGCCATTGTTTTTGAATGTGGCTTTATCGGTGAACATAACGTATCTAAAAAAATCAGTCTCACCTCTTATCATTTCCAAGGCCCATTCGCAGGAATGCACGCGAACTTGGACATCTTGAGGCGTAAATGGCTGTGTCATTATGATGAGATACGCATGATGTTAAGGTGTCTTCAAAATCCTCAAAACAGTTGATTTCGGTATTCCAGTTTTTCTCTCAATCGGACGACTACTAATTTCGGAATCCAGTTGGACACATTTACATCTACATGTACATCCATACTCCGCAAGCCACCTGACGGTGTGTGGCTGAGGGTACCTTGAGTACCTCTATCGGTTCTCCCTTCTATTCCAGTCTCGTATTGTACGTGGAAAGAAGGATTGTCGGTATGCTTCTGTGTGGGCTCTAATCTCTCTCATTTTATCCTCACGGTCTCTCCGCGAGATATACGTAGGAGGGAGCAATATACTGCATGACTCCTCGGTGAAGGTATGTTCTCGAAACTTCAACAAAAGCCCGTACCCAGCTACTGAGCGTCTCTCCTGCAGAGTCTTCCACTGGAGTTTATCTACCATCTCCGTAACGCTTTCGCGATTACTGAATGATTCTGTAACGAAGCGCGCTGCTCTCCGTTGGATCTTCTCTATCTCTTCTATCAACCCTATCTGGTTCGAATCCCACACTGCTGAGCAGTATTCAAGCAGTGGGCGAACAAGCGTTCTGTAACGTACTTCCTTTGTTTTCGGATTGCATTTCCTCAGGATTCTTCCAATGAATCTCAGTCTGGCATCTGCTTTACCGACGATCAACTTTATATGATCATTCCATTTTAAATCACTCATAATGCGTAATCCCAGATAATTTATGGAATTAACTGCTTTCAGTTGCTGACCTGCTATTATGTAGCTAAATGATAAGGGATCTTTCTTTCTATGTATTCGCAGCACATTACACTTGTCTACATTGAGATTGAATTGCCATTCCCTGCACCATGCGTCAATTCGCTGCAGATCCTCCTGCATTTCAGTACAATTTTCCATTGTTACAACCTCTCGATATACTACACCATTATCCGCAAAAAGCTTCAGTGAACTTCCGATGTCCTCCACAAGGTCATTTATGTATATTGTGAACAGAAACGATCCTACGACACTCCCCTGCGGCACACCTGAAATCACTCTTACTTCGGAAGACTTCTCTCCATTGAGAATAACATGCTGCGTTCTGTTATCTAGGAACTCCTCAATCCGATCACACAATTGATCTGATAGTCCATATGCTCTTACTTTGTTCATTAAACGGATGTCGAAAACTGTATCGAACGCCTTGCGGATGTCAAGAAACACGGCATCTACCTGTGAACCCGTGCCTATGGCCCTCTGAGTCTCGTGGACGAATAGCGCGAGCTGGGTTTCACATGACCGTCTTTTTCGAAACCCATGCTGATTCCTACAGAGTATATTTCTAGTCTCCAGAAAAGACATTATACTCGAACATAATACGTGTTCCAAAATTCTACAACTCATGACGTTAGAGATATAGGTGTACAGTTCTGCACATCTGTTCGACGTCCCTTCTTGAAAACGGGGATGACCTGTGCCCTTTTGCAATCCTCTGGAACGCTACGCTCTTCTTGAGACCTACGGTACACCGCTGCAAGAAGGGGGGATGGGGCACAGGCGAAAACGGTGAGGGTACGAGCGTCGTTTTCAGTGTATTCGCGATGACGAGGTGGACGGTACATATATCCATTTCGAGTTCGTTTAGTGCAATTTCGAATAATGTTTTCGCTTGCATGTCTTCTGTTTGCGAAACGATCCGCAAACAGTGGCGCAGCTGCAGCGCAATTGTTTATGGCATTCACCTAAAATTAAATGGTTCAAATGACACTGAGCACTAACGGACTTTAACTCCTGAGGTCATCAGTCGCCTAGAACTTAGAACTAATTAAATCTAACTAACCTAAGCACATCACACACACCAATGCCCGAGACAGGATTCGAACCTGTTATCGCAGCGGTCGCGCGGTTGCAGACTGTAGCGCCTAGAACCGCTCGGCCACGCCGGCCGGCCCTAAAATTAACATCATGTCAACTATCTCTGTAAGAGGATAGTGTGCCATGTTTCGCTAAAGAATAATTTGTTTTCCTCAGTTGATGTTTATGTTTACGGTTAACAATCTGCAAGTGAAGTGACGTCTGATCTTTTCTTTTTTTCCTCTTTTCCTTCCCATCCCTGAGGGGAGGGGGGGGGGGGGCTGCTTGAGGGCTTGCATTGCCCTTTTCAGCCTTTTGCTGTACAGGTACATCCATTTATTTATTAATTCAATATTTCTTGAAAAAGTGCATTTGGTCATATTTACAGCACGGAGTGTACAAAAATATAAAATAAGTACAAAAATACTATATAAAGTAAAACATATTAAAAATAAACTAAGTTTAAATTGAAGTTTAAAGTTTAAAGATTTTAAGTCATATTTAAATATAGTGTATATTTGATATATCGTACCATATTTTCCGTTATGATTATTCCATTAATTCTCTGAATACTTTAGAGTATAGAGAGGTTGTACCATACGATAGTAGCACAGTAATTTTGATGTGTATGCTACTTTTTATGGCTAACTTATTATTTCTATGTTACTTTTCATGTCTAACTTAGGTTTATGGTTCATATATATATATATATATATATATATATATATATATATATATATATATATATATATATATATATATATAGGGTGTTACAAAAAGGTACCGCCAAACTTTCCGGAAACATTCCTCATATACAAAGAAAGAAAATATGTTATGTGGACATGTGTCCGGAAACGCTTACTTTCCATGTTAGAGCTCATTTTATTACATCTCTTCAAATCACATTAATCATGGAATGGAAACACACAGCAACAGAACGTACCAGCGTGACTTCAAACACTTTGTTACAGGAAATGTTCAAAATGTCCTCCGTTAGCGAGGATACATGCATCCACCCTCCGTCGCATGGAATCCCTGACGCGCTGATGCAGCCCTGGAGAATGGCGTATTGTATTACAGCCGTCCACAATGCGAGCACGAAGAGTCTCTACATTTGGTGCCGGGGTTGCGTAGACGAGAGCTTTCAAATGCCCCCATAAATCAAAGTCAAGAGGGTTGAGCTCAGGAGAGCGTGGAGGCCATGGAATTGGTCCGCCTCTACCAATCCATCGGTCACCGAATCTGTTGTTGAGAAGCGTACGAACACTTCGACTGAAATGTGCAGGAGCACCATAGTGCATGAACCACATGTTGTGTTGTACTTGTAAAGGCACATGTTCTAGCAGCACAGGTAGAGTATCCCGTATGAAATCATGATAACGTGCTGCATTGTGGACGAAACTAAAATGAAGTCTAACATGGAAATTAAGCGTTTCCGGACACATGTCCACATAACATCTTTTCTTTATTTGTGTGTGAGGAATGTTTCCTGAAAATTTGGCCGTACCTTTTTGTAACACCATATATATATATATATATATATATATATATATATATATATATATATATATATATATATATATATATACTGGGGTTAGTTTCTGTGTCTTTGGGTCAGGTGTGGGGGAAGTGGGATGTCTTGTGTTAGTGGTTCCATGATGGGGGCGAGATCTGGTTATTTTTGGCTGGTGTTGTGCATGTTGTGTGCTACTGTACGCGCTGGTTGGGTATATTTAAATTTTGGTCGTCTGTTCACTAGGGGAGAGGCTACAACCCTGTCTCACTCCCTTCCCAACCACTGCTTCCCTTTCATGTCCCTCGACTCTTGTAACTGCCATCTGCTTTCTCTACAAATTGTAAATAGCCTTTCGCTCCCTGTATTTTACCCCTGCCACCTTCAGAATTTGAAAGAGAGTTTTCTAGACAACATTGTCAAAACTTTTCTCTAAGTCTACAAATGCTAGAAACGTAGGTTTGCCTTTCCTTAATCTTTCTTCTAAGATACGTCGTTGGGTCAGAATCGCGTCACGTGTTCCAACATTTCTACGGAATCCAAACTGATCTTCCTCGAGGTCGGCTTCTACCAATTTTTCCATTCGTCTGTTAAGAATTGTGGTTCGTATTTTGCAGCTGTGACTTATTAAACTGATAGTTCGCTAATTTTCACATCCGTCAACACCTGCTATTCAATCTGTATATTGACCAAGTAGTAAAGAATACAAAAGAAAAGTTCGGAGTAGGTATTAAAATCCATGGAGAACAAATAAAAAATTTGAGGTTCGCTGATGACATTGTAATTCTGTCAGAGACAGAAAAGGATTTGGCAGAGCAGCTGGACGAAATGGACAGTGTCTTGAAGGAAGGATATAAGATTAAAATCAACAAAAGCAAAACGAGGATAATGGAATGTAGTCGAATTAAGTCGGGTGATCCTGAGGGAA
This sequence comes from Schistocerca gregaria, assembly GCF_023897955.1. Taxonomy (NCBI): domain Eukaryota; kingdom Metazoa; phylum Arthropoda; class Insecta; order Orthoptera; family Acrididae; genus Schistocerca; species Schistocerca gregaria. The sequence goes on along the minus strand of NC_064930.1, from coordinate 100,267,326 downwards.
TTATATTAGGAAATAAGACACTTAAAGTAGTAAAGAAGTTTTGCTGTTTGGGGAGCAAAATAATTGATGATGGTGGAAGTAGCGAGAATATAAAATGTAGACTGGCAATGGCAAGGAAAACGTTTCTGAAGAAGAGAAATTTGTTAACATCGAATATAGATTTAAGTGTCAGGAAATCGTTTCTGAAAGTATTTGTGTGCAGTGTAACCATGTATGGAAGTGAAACAGGGACGATAAATAGTTTGGACAAGAAGAGAATGGAAGCTTTCGAAATGTGGTGCAACAGAAGAATTCTGAAAATAAGATGGGTAGATCACATAACTAATAAGGAATTATTGAATAGAATTGGGGAGATGAGGAGTTTGTGGCAAAACTTGACTAGAAGAAGGGATCGGTTGGTAGGACATGTTCTGAGTCATCAAGGGATCACCAATTTAGTGCTGGAGGTCAGCGTGAAGGTTAAAAATCGTAGAGGGAGACCAAGAGATGAATACACTAAGCAGATTCAGAAGGATGTAGGTTGCAGTAGTTACTCGGAGATGAAGAAGCTTGCACAGGATAGAGTAGCATGGAGAGCTGCATCAAACCAGTCTCAGGACTGAAGGCGACAACAACAACGTTCACTCGTGGTCTTGTTGTCAGAATTTCTTCCATGTCTGGGCGTTTCGTTGATATGTGTCTCCCGTAGTTTGCTCTTAGTTTGGTCGCATTGCACCGACCTTTATACTGAGCCATATTTCGCAGTCTGGTCATGGTTGCGCCACAGTCGGGTGAATAATGCAGACGTGAAGAGTCCCCTAACGAGATCTTAAGAGCATTCCGCCTCCCTCCATCAAAAACTGTGGCGGGTAGGCTACATTTTGTAACGAAATGGTTCAGTTTCGGGTATGAATGAATTGGTGCACATTTTGTGTAGTTTGATGCGTCCTTCTCGGATAATTCTAAATAATTCAGAGTTCTTCCTCAGCTTTATTTTTTTCTTGATTTCAGCGCCACCTGTCATTGGTTTAAAAAAATGTTTCAGATAAAAGTTGAGGAGGGGGCTGGGGTCACGTGCGGTGTCATTTGATGTCCCCCTTTGAGCTTACGAACTTGTCTTACCCACAGCCGGCCGGAGTGGCCGTGCGGTTCTAGGCGCTACAGTCTGTAGCCGAGCGACCGCTACGGTCGCAGGTACCAATCCTGCCTCGGGCATGGATGTGTGTGATGTCCTTAGATTAGCTAGGTTTAAGTAGTTCTAAGTTCTAGGGGACTGATGACCACAGAAGTTAAGTCACATAGTGCTGAGAGCCATTTGAACCATTTTTTAACCTACCTGTAGACGTGGAGGTAGACGATAAATGTTGCAACCGCAGAAGACGGAGAATGGAGGAGAGATGATGAGCTTGCTGTTGCCTTGTATCCCGAGGGTTTTCCACAGAAAGCTCGATCACGCCTGAACGCCTTTACGTCTGCTGGCAGCGAACTGATCGGCAAAAGGAAACGAAACGAACGTGATACAATAGCGGCCAATGATAAAGCTTCACTAGTTGCAGTGCACCACACCCACGGATAAGCGCCCGGCAATTACACCGCGATTCCGGTATGTCCGTATGTAGTATTGTCATAAGTCTCATTCATAACACGTGTCACTGCATCAAGAACTTGATGGCGCTGATTTCCATAAGCGGGTAGTGTTTTGTGTGTGGGTGTATCAATAAATACTGACGGCCCCCACGTTCTTTGCCGAGGTACTACTGTATTGGCCATTAAAATTGCTACACCACGAAGATGACGTGCTACAGACGAGAAATTTAATCGACTGGAAGAAGATGCTGTGATATGCAAATGATTAGCTTTTCAGAGCATTCACACAAAGTTGGCGCCGGTAGCAATACCTACAACGTGTTGACATGAGTAAAGTTTCCAACCGATTTCTCATAAACAAACAGCAGTTGACCGGCGTTGCCTGGTGAAACGTTGTTGTGATGCCTCGTATAAGGAGGAGAAATGCGTACCATCACGTTTCCGACTTTGATAAAGGTCAGATTGTAGCCTATCGCGATTGCGGTTTATCGTATCGCGACATTGCTGCTCGCTTTGGTCGAGATCCAATGACTGTTAGCAGAATATGGAATCGGTGTGTTCAGGAGGGTAATACGGAACGCCGTGCTGGATCCCAACGGCCTCATATCACTAGCAGTCGAGATGACAGGCATCTTACCAGCATGGATGTAACGGATCGTGCAGCAACGGCTAGATCCGTGAGTCAACAGATTGACACGTTTGCAAGACAACAACCATCTGCACAAACAGTTCGACGACGTTTGCAGCAGCATGGACTATCAGCTCGGAGACCGTGGCTGCGGCTACCCTTGACGCTGCATCACAGACAGAAGCTCCTGTGGTGGTGTACTCGACGACGAACCTGTGTGCACGAATGGCTATCCGTCATTTTATCGAATGAATCCAGGTTCTGTTTACAGCATCACAGTGGTCGCATTCGTGTTTGGCGACATCGCGGTGAACACACATCCGAAGCCTGTATTCGTCATCGCCGTACTGGAGTATCATCCGGCGTGATGCTATGGGGTGCCATCGGTTACACGTCTCGGTCACCTCTTGTTCGCACTGACGGCACGTTGAACAATGGACGTTACATTTCAGATATGTTACGACCCGTGGCTCTACCCTTCGCTCGATCCCTGCGAAACCCTACATTTCAGCGTGATAATGCAAGACCACATGTTGCAGATCCTGTACGGGCCTTTCTGGATACAGAAAATGTTCGACTGCTGCCCTGGCTAGCACATTCTCCAGATCTCTCACCAATTGAAAACGTCTGGTCAATGGTGTCCGAGCAACTGGCTCGTCAAAATATGCCAGTCACTACTCTTGATGAACTGTGGTATCGTGTTGGGGGTAGCTGCATGGGCAGCTGTACCTGTACACTCCATTCAAACTCTGTTTGACTCAATGCCCAGGTATATCAAGGTCGTTATTACGGCCAGAGGTGGTTGTTCTGGGTACTGATTTCTCAGAATCTATGCACTCAAATTGCGTGTAAATGTAATCACATGTCTGTTCTAGTGTAATATATTTGTCCAATGAATTCCCGTTTATCATCTGCATTTCATCTTGGTGTAGCAATTTCAATGGCCAGTAGTGTACAGACCATGGTAGCGTTAACCAGCACACACACTGAAGAGTCAAAGAAACTGCTACACCTCCCTAATATCGTGTAGGGCCCCCCTTGAGTGCTGCAACAGGACGTTGAAGGGACTCGATTAATGTCTCAAGTAGTGCTAGAGGCAACTGACGTTATGAATCCTGCTGAGCTGTACATAAATCCGTAAGAGTACAAGGGGGTGCAGATCCTTTGTGAACAGCACGTTGCAAGGCAGCCCAGATATGTTCAATAATGTTCATGTCTGGGGAGATTGGTGGCCATCGGAAGTGTTCCTGGAGCCACTCCGTAGCAATTCTGAATTTGTGGGATGTCGCGTTGTCCTGCTGGAATTCCCGAAGTCCGTCTGAATGCACAGTGGCCGCGAATGGGCGCAGGTAGCTTACGTACGTGTCACCTGTCAGAGTCGTATCTAGACATATCAGGAGTCCCATATCGCTCCACCTGCGCACACCCCACACCATTACAGAGCCTCCACCAGCTTCAACAGTCGCCTGCTGACATGCAGGGTCCACGGATTTATGAGGTTTTCTCCATACCCGTACACGTCCATCCGCTCGACACAATTTGACACGAGACTCGTCCGACCAGGCAACATGTTTCCAGTCATCAACAGTCCAATGTCGGAGTCGACAGGCCCAGGCGAGGCGGAAAGCTTTGTGTCGTTCAGTCATCAAGGCTACGCGGGTGGGCCTTCATCTCCGAAATCTCATATCGTTGATGTTCCGTTGAATGGTTTCTTACGGTGACACTTGTTGATGGCCCAGCATTGAAATCTGCAGCAATTTGAGGAAGGGTTTCACTTCTGACACGTTGAACGATTCTCTTCACTCGTCGTTGGTCCCGGTCTTCAAGAACCGGCTTTAAATAATTACTCTAGCAATATACTACAGCCCATCTACGTATCGCTCGCATAGGGATCGTGAGTATAAGATTAAAATAATTCCTGGATCCACAGAGGCATACAAACAATCATTCTTCCCGCTCTGGATATGTGAATGGAACGATGGGATGCACCCTTTGCCATGGGCATCACAGTGGTTTACAGATGAAGATGTACTTGTAGATTAGATGGAGATATTTCTAGCTTATTTCTGACAGGTGCGTCTTTGGAATACCACTTCATGACATATGGAATTTAGTATTGACAGTCCAATACATATTACAGTTCGTCCAATGTCTAAATGAAATATTAAATAGTGGCGTAGAGGAGGGGAGGGGCGGGGGAGGAGCAGGAAGGAGAGGGGATTTCGAAAATATGACTTTTTAGACAAATCTGGGCGCACAGTTTTAATGTACATTACAAAAGATAGAACCTTATTAGACGATTCTTTAAATTTTTTTTTCGTTATTTTATCTGTTACCTTTTCAACGCTATTCATTCAGAAATATTAAACTTAGTTTTTTTTTCATGGAAGCGTTTCACACCCTTAACCGCCAAACGGGCATATATAAAAAAGTTGTGTGTTTCTTATTTTGCTCCACACTACAACATATTCAAAGCCGATGAAAATCGAAGGGAACCCCCGGGTAGGTTTGCTTGTAACTACCTAGGGATTACAGTTACATACAATTTAAACTGTAACAACCACATATACCCTACTGGGCATAAGTATTGCTACACCAAGAAGAAATGGAGTTGGTAAACGGGTATTCATTGGACCAATATACCTGTATTATACTAGAACCTGACATGCGATTACATTTTCACGCAACTTCGGTGCGTAGATCCTGAGAAATCAGTACCTAGAACAACCACTTCTAGCAGTAATAGCGGCCTTGATACGCCTGGGCATTGAGTCAAACAGAGCTTGGATGGCGTGTACAGGTACAACTGCCCATGCAGCTTCATCACGATACCACATTTCATGACGAGTAGTGACTGGCGTATTGTGACGAGCCAGTTGCTCGGCCACCATTCACCATACGTTTTCAGTTGATGAGAACATGCGGTCGTGCATTATCCTGCTGAAATATCGGGTTTAGCAGGGATCGAATGAAGGGTAGAGCCACGGATCGTAACAAATCTGTAATGAAACGTCCAGCGTTCAAAGCGCCGTCAATGCGAACAAGAGGTGACCGAGACGTGTAACCAGTGGCACCCCATACCATCGCGCCACGTCATACGCCACTAGGGCGATGACGAATACACGCTTACAATGTGCGTTCACCGCAATTACGCCAAACACGGATGCGACAATCATGATGCTGTAAACAGAACCTGGATTCATCCGAAAAAATGACGTTTTGCCATTCGTGCACCCAGGTTCGTCGTCTCGAGTACACCATCGCAGGCGCTCCTGTTTGTGATACAGCGTCAAGGGTAACCGCAGCCACGGTCTCCGAGCTGACAGTCCATGCTGCTGCAAACGTCATCGAACTGTTCGTGCAGATGGTTGTTGTCTTGCAAACGTGTCAATCTGTTGACTCACGGATCTAGCCGTTGTTGCACGATCCGTTACATCCATGCTGGTAAGATGCCTGTCATCTCGACTGCTAGTGATATGAGGCCGTTGGGATCCAGCACGGCGTTCCGTATTATCCTCCTGAACACACCGATTCCATATTCTGCTAACAGTCATTGGATCTCGACCAAAGCGAGCAGCAATGTCGCGATACGATAAACCGCAATCGCGATAGGCTACAATCTGACCTTTATCAAAGTCGGAAACGTGATGGTACGCATTTCTCCTCCTTATACGAGGCATCAAAATAACGTTTCACCAGGCAACGCCGGTCAACAGCTGTTTGTGTATGAGAAATCGGTCGGAAAGTTTCCTCATGTCAGCACGTTGTAGGTGTCGCCACCGGCGCCAACCTTGTGTGAATGCTCTGAAAAGCTAATCATTTGCATATCACAGCATCTTCTTCCTGTCGGTTAAATTTCGCGACTGTAGCACGTCATCTTCGTGGTGTAGCAATTTTAATGGCCAGTAGTGAGTAACTAAATTATTATTGATATTGTTAAATTAAATACTGTCTGTACAAAGGTATATCATGCTCAGAGGAAAACCTACAACATTATCTCTTTTGGCTACATCTAAAAAAACAATCTTTGTAACCGTTTGTTCACTTAAGTTTACTGTTCTCGGTGTATACTGTGCATAGAAAACTGGGAGTAAAGTTTAACATGTGTTAGATTCAGCACAAATGAACCATAAGAAAACTGTGACACCAATTTCTCTCAAATTTCGCAACTCAGTATATAATTATAAAGATCCACAGTCAACTAAAAATCTGGCGGTTTTTGTTTTGTACATTGCAGTAAAGTCAACAGAACAACAGATAGTCTCAGGCATCAAAAACATTACAAAAAATGTCGCGCTACACAGGAGAAGACGCACTTAAAGATGGGAATCACTTCCCGAAACGCATAGTGTAAAATATAAATAAAAGAAAATCGTGACTGGTAGCTGAAAAGTTATCCATAAAGTTTCATATAAAGGACATAAAATGTCGTTGTACTGTTTGGACTTCAGTGCCTAAAGCACCAATATTTTACTCATAAATTTTCTTAACTGCAGGATTTTTAATTATTTTGTTTTATACAGAAATTGTTTCCCATATGTGCAAAAGCCGGAGTAATAGTATTGTTTTACATTAATTTTTGAATATATCGTGCATTGAAATTGAAAGTGAAGAGGTAATATTTATGTAGCAAGAAGTTTACATACGAAATGTTGACCTAATGCAGGTACGAAAAAAGAGAATTACTGGCACGGTAAATTTCAAAGATCAGCGAAATTTGTACAAACTGTATCTGATTTGACAAGAATATATATGAAAAGTTGTGCTCGACGTAATGTGAATCCATTGTTTAGATGGCAACTATTATTAAAATATTCAAAGCGAATCGAATCGAATTCTGTTACACGAGTGAGCTGTATCCAAATAAGCAAAACTAGTGGAATGGAATAAGTAAATAAAAAGTAGTACCAATACAAACTGAAACCGACTTCACAGAAATGGCGAAATGAATTGGACGGTTCCGCATTGCAACACCTAAGGTAACGGTCAACACTCAACAGGATGAAATATCCTCCCTGTATAGAAATTATAGGATTAAAAAACAGAGTTCATAATTAGAGACTGTATGAGCCCCTAGAATGGCCAGAGCAGTGTGTTGTGTACGCGCTGGCAGAGACGTTTGCAGCAGGTGCCGGAGTCATTGTTTGTGATGTTGTTGCTGTGTTTGTGTTGGCAGGCACGCGGTGACGGGCTCCCTGGACGGGAAGCTGATCATCTGGGACACGTGGACGGGCAACAAGGTGCAGATCATACCGCTGCGCTCCTCCTGGGTCATGAGCGTCGCCTTCTCACAGTCCGGGAACTTCGTCGGTGAGGAGAGAATATCAGGAGCACAGGATCATGATTCTGATAACAAATTCAGGCCAATGCCTGCTCTCTCACTCTCACTGTCTATCTATCTCTCTCTATGCACAGTTTCACCTTGTACTAACCCAAAACATGTATATATCTATATCTCTTGGGCAAATACCAGGATGAAATTTTATATATACGAGGTTTCGAACTTTAATAGTGGCAACTATTTATTTAAGCTCGTACAAAATAGATACGTGTTTCAAAGTTTGAGTGAGCCTCAAAGTAGTCACCAGCATTGTGTATATCCCGTTGTCAGCGGTGTGGAAGTCGTAGGATACTCTTAGCAGAGCGAGTTGTGTTGACAGTTTCAGCCGCGCGGTCTATTGGCCGACGAATTTGTAGCAGTTCTGGAGCGAATGCCGTGAAGTGTTTCCTTCATTTTAGAAATCGAGTTGAACTCACGAAGGCTTAAGCCAGGGGAGTGCAGTAGGTGGTATAGCACTTAGCAGCCCCATCAGTCAAGCAAATCAGTAACAGCTTGCACTGTACGTGCTTGAGCATTGTCCTGCAAAATGATGGTCAGGTCTTGCAGAAAGTGTCATCACTTCTGTCTCTAAGGTGGTCGCAGGTTGTGTGCCAAAAATGAACAGCTTAGAGACAGAAGTTTTCGCTGGCTCTTTACTATTTGCTTTGTTTTACTATTACTCGCGTAACAATTAATATATGATATAAAATATGTTGCTACGAAAAGAGCCCCGAAATACCTTTTTGTGATGCTGTGCTATGAATTTCTTTGGATCATTAATTTTCAACAAAACTAAATATATTATGTTCTTATTATTCTGGATCTCGCTGTCTATAAAAGAAACATTTTTTTCGTTACTGTAACTCGCTATAAAGTTCAACATATCTTCCTTACTTTATAGTTATTTAAAAGGTTAATGAAAATTACTTCGTTATCAATACTGATGTCACACTACGCAATGATTGTTCAACATGAAAATTTTGCAGTAGATTTTTGTTAACAGTAAAACACCAATAAGTACCAAGACTAACACGAGACTATTGTCATAGAAAAAGATGTTTTTACTATAAGGTTTGCCAGACCAGAACTATGCACAGCTAGATTTCTTTTATGTTTTGAAGGTAAATTATCTTTCTGCACTGTTAATAATATTTTATCAGCAGCCCGCGTAAACCTGTAAAACACATCATAAAATCTGCTGCTCTGCAATTCCGAAAGCTGAAACAAACAATTTTAGTTCACTATTACCTGCCCGCTTCTTTGCGGTATGATAGATTTAATTTAATGCAGTTTGAATACGTCGCGGCAGCGGCTCGTTCGTTCGTAGCGCAGCTCTGCACCACGGATAATATTTAAGTAACTGAAAATGTCTTAAAAGGATGAGATAAATACCAGGCAAGTTTATTACAAATCATAATGCAAGTTTTCACTAAGTAACTCTATTCAAAACATGTACACAAATCAAGTTATTACACACCTTTCCCAAGCTATGTCTAATGGCGTCCCTCTCAAAATCTTGACAAAAGAATGCTACGCAAGCGTACAAAATAACGACACAGGCGCTTCCTATTCACGTAACTCCGAGAAGACGACAGAGAAATTAATGTTCGTTCTGTACTATTTATAGTAGTCACATATTCTCATCTTTCTTTGATATTTAATAAGTATCGTCTGTGGCGGTTTCAGTACTCGCCGAAACAGATATAATCTAAATAAAAAAAAAACAGTACATAATTCTATACAAGAACAAACCATGACACATAATGCTTTCTGTTTATTAAATAATATGTCTTTTGCTAAGAGACGTTACAAAGTGATGATACTTCTGCGGAGTAGGCGAGGTGGACCGTGTAAAAATGGCTATACATTCCGAAAAGAGGCAATTAAAATTTCTTATTTTTGTTCGGAAGATGCTGTAATAAATACAATATTGTATTATTAATTGTTTTAGTCCAAACAGTTCTATCAGTTTATTATAAATCTTGGTCAAAAATGTGCTTTTCTAATGAGTTGTTGGTTTTGTTCAAATGTTAGCCTATCTGCCTCTCACCACAGCAATTACACTTACTGCCTAATGTTGAACAGGAAGGACACTGTATCCAATCGTCATTTTTATAAATTTTGTAATAGATTTCACCAGACTCAAAATATTCATCCCATTCATCAAACAGTTGGTTTACTAATCTTCTACAAAGTCTGCATCCAATGAACATGGTGAGCTGTTTGCACTATTTTTATTGTTTAGGTTCGTCACACTGTTTTTATCTTCACTAGTGCTTTCCTTTGGCCATATTTCTGTGTCTTTTTCTGTTTCGTTTCTCTTCTTGTCCCTCTTTTTCTTTACGGTTTCAATATTTTCATCAGAGTTTGGTCCTTTGGATGCAGTTGCTGGCTTCCTATTGAAGTTCATAGTTTTACCAACTGAACGAACAGGCGATATTTCTTTCAAAAGTTTTGTCTTTGTTGGCTTGGGAGTAGTCAATTTTGAGGTGGTAATGTTGGCAGTTTTAGTTTCAGTGGAGGTTGTTGTTGTTGTGGTGGTGGTCTTCAGTCCTGAGACTGGTTTGATGCAGCTCTCCATGCTACTCTATCCTGTGCAAGCTTCTTCATCTCCCAGTACCTACTGCAGCCTACATCCCTCTGAATCTGCTTAGTGTATTCATCTCTTGGTCTCCCTCTACGATTTTTACCCTCCACGCTGCCCTCCATTACTAAATTTGTGATCTCTTGACGCCTCAGAACATGTCCTACTAACCAGTCCATTCTTCTAGTCAAGTTGTGCCACAAACTCCTCTTCTCCCCAATTCTATTCAATACTTCATCATTAGTTATGTGATCTACCCATATAATCTTCAGCATTCTTCTCTAGCACCACATTTCGAAAGATTCTATTCTTTTCTTGTCCAAACTATCTATCGTTCATGTTTCACTTCCATACATGGCTACACTCCATACAAATACTTCCTGACACTTAAATCTGTACTCGATGTTAACAAATTCCTCGTCTTCAGAAACGCTTTCCTTGCCATTGCCAGTCTTCATTTTTTATCTTCCCTTCTCCGACCATTGCCAATCTACGTCTTATATCCTCCGACCATCATCAGTTGTTTTGCTCCCCAAATAGCAAAACTCCTTTACTACTTTAAGTCTCTAATTTCCTAATCTAATTCCCTCAGCATCACCTGGACTTAATTCGTCTACATTCCATTATCCTTGTTTTGCTTTTGTTGGTGTTCATCTTCTACCCTCCTTTCAAGACACTGTCCATTCCGTTCAACTGCTCTTCCAAGTCCTTTGCTGTGGAGGTAGCTCTGATCTTTTGAAGTGCTTAGGATCAGTAGGTCTTTTGGCGAGCTCCGTAGTGGTTGTTCAGCCTGTCTGTGGGATTCTGCTCTTCCATTTGTTGACACACACGTGTCTTCCGACAGATAAACATAGTCTGAGACTGCGGCCATCTTCAGTGAGATTATCTCACATGCCTAGAAAGTTAAATTAAATTGTGCTCTAGTTCCCTCACGTTAAAACAAGTGGCCTATCCCTCCCAAATAACACTGCATGAATTGAATGAATGGGACCACTGCGACTGCCAGACTTCTTCGTTGGAGAACACGACCAGTTTCGCAAATTAAATTTGCACCTTCAGGGACTTCACTGTATACGAAAGAATAAAGGAACACGTGACTGGAATACTCTCTTTCAAGTCCTGATGGTGGCAGGGGTAAAATACAGGGAGCGAAAGGCTATTTACAATTTGTACAGAAATAAGATGGCAGTTATGAGTCAAGGGGCATGAAAGGGAAGCAGTGGTTGGGAAGGGAGTGAGATAGGGTTGTAGCCTTTCCATGATGTTATTCCATCTGTATACTGAGTAAGCAGTAAAGGAAACAAAAGAAAAAATCAGAGTAGGGATTAAAATCCATGGAGAAGAAATAAAAACTTTGAAGTTCGCGGATGACATTATAATTCTGTCAGAGACAGCAAAGGTCTTGGAAGAGCAGTTGAACGAAGTGGATAGTGTCTTGAAAGGAGGATATAAGATGAATATCAACAAAAGCAAAACGAGAGTAATGGAATGTAGTCGAATTAAGTCCAGGTGATGCTGAGGGAATTAGATTAGGAAATGAGACACTTAAAGTAGTAAAGGAGTTTTGCTACTTGGGGAGCAAAACAACTGATGATGGTCGGAGGATATAAGACGTAGACTGGCAATGGCAAGGTAAGCGTTTCTGAAGAAGAGAAATTTCTTAACGTCGAGTATAGATTTGTCAGGAAGGCGCTTCTGAAAGTATTTCTACGGTTTGTAGCCATGTATGGAAGTGAAACATGGACGATAAATAGTTTGGACAAGAAGAGAATAGAAGCTTTCGAAATGTGGTGCTACAGAAGAATGCCAAAGATTAGATAGGTAGATCACATAACTAATGAGGAGGTATTGAGTAGGATTGGGGAGAATAGAAATTCATGGCACAACTAGACTAGAAGAAGGGATCGGTTGGTAGGACATGTTCTGAGGCATCAAGGGATGAGCAATTTAGTATTGGAGGGCAGTGTGGAAGGTAAAAATCGTAGAGGGAAACCGAAAGATAAATACAATAAACAGATTCAGAAGGATGTAGGTTGCTGTAGGTACAGGGAGATGAAGAAGGTTGCACAAGATAGAGTAGCATCGAGAGCTGCATCAAACCAGTCTCAGGACTGAAGACCACTACAATAACAATTTGGGAAATGTAGTCATGCCAAAAACGGACTAATAAAAGCGATAAGATCTATGTCTACCTACAGTCAGAAGATTTAAGGTTTTATTTAAATAGGATAAAGCCATTCCCGATATTTATATCCAGCTATTTGTAATTTCTGACTCAAGTATGTGCGAATGTCTACAAAGTATACTGTGCGCTAAGACGATCTCAAATCTCCATTGTAGACAACCCGGGGAGGAAGTATTGTTGTTGCCGGCGCCAACTGACCGCTATCTGCAGCGAGGAAAGCCACTGATGCGCCATGTCGCAAATATTAAGAAGGTGAGATCTACTTTTTGAAACTGAATACGGTGATGTAGGTTAAGATCTCAAACATCACACACTGTAGCCATTAACCCTGGTGGGCGCTCGTTTGCGAGTAATTGACAAAAAAAAAAGGTGGGAGTATGTGTGACACTCAAGAGCATGAAAAAAAAGTTGTTTGTTGCAGTTTGCATTGTGTGGTATGGGGAATAAAACAACCGTTTCACGTGTTATGGGTTTGAATCTTATCAATTTTTGTTTGCTTTTTGCTTTCAAATCTTCATCGAAATTACTTTGAACATTATTTTTATTCATTTAATTAGGTTAAATGTAATTTTTTTATTTCTCTTCCTTTGTCACGTGCCTTAAATTACCATAGGAGCTTTTTCATCTCTTTCGATTTTTCTTTATTTCATAATTTTTCCAGTCGAAATTTCTGTGAATATGAATTAAATTATATTTATCTAATACAATATTCAGTTACTGAAAATTCCGATCTATCAATTAAAAACAAAAGACGAAATCATCTACTTATATTTGTGCAGTGGTGTCAAAAATGGAACCTGGTGTGCATTATTTTTTTCACGGTAATCGTCATACAAACATTTGAAAATAACCTGAGTACTTGTTGCACTGTGGACAAATTAACGCAGATGAAAATTTAAATGAAAGACAGGTTTATAAGTAAAACGAAATTTAAGTAATATGAGAAATAGATATAATGAACACAATGTGGACGAAAAAAGAGGCTGATAAAACTAAACAAATTAAATCAAAATCAATGCATAACATTAAGTAAAAAAGCGTTACCAAAGGTTTCAAGTGGAGAATGTGTGATAGGTAGGAAAATGAGAGCAAATTAAGAAGTTGATGTTATGATGAGGATTATGTGACAAAGGAATGGGTTTAAATTCACATATAAATCAATCAACTGAATAAAAATAATGATCGAAGTAATTTTGGTGAAGATTAAAAATAATAATTAATTGTGCCTTTAATGAGAATCAAGCCCATAACCTCCAACATGTGAAGCTGTTATCCTATACATTATACCACAAACAGAGTATGGAATACAATTTTTTTAACACTAAACTCCAACTTTTTTTTCGTCAATTAGACTCAAACGTAAGCCCACCAGGGTGAATGGCTGTTATGTGCGACCCCAGGGACCTTAACCTACGTCACCATACAGATAGTCTCAAAAGTCGATTGCACCACTGGAAACTGTCATTGCAAGTAACCAGACACCTTGATTGAAATGTTGGGGGCTGGTTGCACACTTTATATTACCTAACTGAAACAATCACAAACGATACACTACGATTATGAGCTGTGGAAGTCAGAATTTCTGTTAACAACTAATTTCAAAAGGACTTGCTGATACTGTGTAGGGTCCTATATGCCACCACTCTCCAATGCAGTGTCCTACAATTCAAAATGCTGTTCTCACAACTAAAAAGCCTTTTACATAATAAAACAACAATGGTATGGCTGGAAAAAGTCATTCACTTAAATTTAAAAAATTGACTATAATGTTTCTATGAAGTATTTCTGTCAGGGAGTTGACGGTATTTTCTGAGGCTGTTATCAATGCTTGAAGAATCTCAAATTCTTCTGAAATATTTAGAACATTACTATTTTCTCCTAGTGGAGTACTTGAAGATTGGTGGCAACGTCAGAGGCAGTGTGTCTTGTCTCCTGTAAGTGAGCACTCAACGCTGACTTTGTACTAGAATTAGCAGTATGCTCCCTAAATCTCGCATTGAAACTTCTGCCCGATTGCCCTGTGTATTTTGAATGGCAGATGTCCCAAGAAATACTCTACACCCCCTGAGGCTTTAAACAACTACCTTTTTGATTCCTCTCTGTGTCTATATTTTTGGCCATTATTATTGGGGTAAACCAGACAGGTGTTGTACCCTTTGTAGCTTTTTGTTTTTTTGCCAGTTTTCAAAAAATGGTTCAAATGGCTCAGAGCACTATGGGACTCAACTGCTGTGGTCATTAGTCCCCTAGAACTTAGAACTACTTAAACCTAACTAACCTATGGACATCACACACATCCATGCCCGAGGCAGGATTCGAACCTGCGACCGTAGCAGTCGCACGGTTCCGGACTGCGCGCCTAGAACCGCGAGACCACCGCTTGCCAGTTTTCTTGAATACGTTTCCGTTCTGAGGAAACCTATGGTGATTCGTATCTTTAACAAATTTAGTTTGCGAAACCGGTCGTGTTCTCCAATAAACAATCCTAACAGTCGCAGCTGTCTTGTTTACTCAAATCACGAAATATTTCGGTCGTATTTGGCCTACATATAAAGTTGTGTGTCCAAATAACAAAGAGTCGAGGGGCATGAAAGGGAAAGAGCTGTTGAGAAGCGAGTGAGACAGGATTGTAGCCTATTCCCGATGTTATTCAATCTAGGTATTAAACAGGCAGTAAAGAAGACCAAAGAAAAGCTTGGAGTAGGAATTAAAGCTTAGGGAAAAGAAATAAAAACTTTGAGGATTGCTCACGTCATAATTCTGTCAGAGACAGCAAAAGACTTGGAAGAGCAGTCAAACGGAATGGACAATATCTTGAGAGTGAAACTAACTCTTTATCTTTTTTTTTAAATTAAACCCTGACCTACAGGATTTTTCCTGACAAAAACAACTCAGACTTAACCTATTCATTCACTATCCGCAATTTACAAGCCCAACGTACGTACAACAATTAGAGCCTATGTTCGTCTTTGAAAATGAACTCGATAAGCAACCTGATGTATCAGTATTCAGAATGTAACCTGCATAACACGGTGTGCGTGTTGTATGAGTGTCAGTTTGACTGTCATTTAAGCCCTCAACAGAGCGTTACATGAAAAACTTAAAACTAACATTTGGATAAGCTATCTGACTGCGTATTTGAATAAGAATAAGAATTTACAAGTGATACAGAATCTGGCTTGTGAAACGGAATTTGCTGGATTAGAGCACATGACATGTTTTGGCTCTACGTTTTCCACTCACCTCTTTAGATGACTGCCTTTTTCCGTGTGGTTTACAGAAATTCGCAGTAGCGTGCAGCAGCAGCGGCTAAAGCTTACAGTTACTAAGAATGACCTTAATAAAAAGGAGTTTGCTGCGGTCCTGTAACCTACTAAATAACTTGTAAGAAGCGATTTCATAAATGAAGTATATTTAAAAACATAATAAATCACCATGACCAATAATAGTTTGACAAGTATTAATAATGGCGAGATGCCTGACAATGACCTTATAAGTATCAATAATGGCTGATTTGTTAACATCGAATATAGATTTATGTATCAGGAAGTCGTTTCTGAAAGTATTTGTTTGGAGTGTAGCCATGTATGGAAGTGAAACATGGACGATAACTAGTTTGGACAAGAAGAGAATAGAAGCTTTCGAAATGTGGTGCTACAGAAGAATACTGAAGATAAGGTGGATAGATCACGTAACTAATGAGGAGGTATTGAATAGGATTGGGGAGAAGAGAAGTTTGTGGCACAGCTTGACTAGAAGAAGGGATCGGTTGGTAGGACATGTTTTGAGGCATCAAGGGATCACAAATTTAGCATTGGAGGGCAGCGTGGAGAGTAAAAATCGTAGAGGGAGACCGAGAGATGAGTACACTAAGCAGATTCAGAAGGATGTAGGTTGCAGTAGGTACTGGGGGATGAAGCAGCTTGCACAGGATAGAGTAGCATGGAGAGCTGCATCAAACCAGTCTCAGGACTGAAGACAACAACAACAACAACAATGGCTGATTACCAGATTAACCCTTAACTCACGAGGTGACTTTTCTGTAATGTAAACCATGAGGTTAGGTCTCTCGGACCCCCTGTTTAAACCGAGATTTAAGGCATAAATCATATGAAATTTTAATTTGTGCTATATACCATTGATTTTTACAGTCTTACTTAAGTATTCTTTACATGCTTTTAGTTTATTTTATTGCACTAAACAAACCCTGCAGCATTTATCACATAAAAGCACAAAATTTTGTGTGGTTCTTTTAAATAGTACACATAAATAGGCTGTTAGAGTACAGAATTTTATATTCCGAAAACTATATACAATCACTGTGGCAAATAAATTTCCAAATAAAACTAAATTTGCGCAGAAAAATTCGAATAAATAGGTACAAAAAGAAAGTCTGTCAAATTGACATTCATTGCTGTGAGCTACATTTTATCACCACTCAGAACACATTCTATTTTAACAGACACTTTAAGAATTTCATTGAAGAAACACAGATGCGCATCACAACTTTCCTGAAGTTCTTCCTCCGAATGATACTTTTGTTCGATAGCAGAACTATGATGGTTGGCTAATGTAAAATCGTTGTCTTTTTCGTTTATTCCTTAATCTGTATCACTGACACCTTCCTCCATAGACCGACTAACAATTTCATCAAACTCGGAAAAGTTAAGTGACAAATTTGTACGAACACATTTTCAGCTACAGGGTGGCGCACGAAATGTGTTACCATTTTGTTTTTGAATATAAACTTTATTGTCAATACAATCTGAAAGGAACATATACTACAATGAAGAGCCGTCGATGGAGATTTGTTCTAACTCAGCACATGCTCAATATGTCCACCAGTTCGTTTCCTAACGTCCTTCAAACGAACACTGAAGTTAGTGACTACCCTACGGCACATGTCTTCCGTAATTTCACTGCAAGCTTTAAGAATAAGTCTTCTGAGCTCCATTAAATCACGTGGACGTTTCTGGAAAATTTTTTCCTTTAGCTACCCCAAAAGAAAAAAGTCACATGGATTGAGGTCTGGACTACTGGGGGGCCAATTTTGTTCGTCATTGAAGCGACCTGGAAACCTGACTGAAATGATCTGCATGTCGAAATGCTCATGTAAAAACTCTAACAGAGTGTTTGCAGTATGTGGCCTTGCTACATCTTGCATGTACCACTGCGTGTTGAAGGGCAAGGCAGTAGCAAGCAGCTGTGGAATGAAGCTATTGCGAAGCATGCTCAAATAACGCTCCCTGTTCACAGTTTCTCAAAGAAAAAGGGTCCAATAAGTCCGTGACTGGAAATTGTTGCCCAAGCTGTAATCCTCGGTGCATAATGTTGTTGTTCATGAAGCACTTGTGGGTTTTCAGTGGCCTAAAAGCGTACATTTTGTTTGTTAACCACACCATCTAAATGAAAATGCGCCTCGCCTGAAAACCAAACGTTGTTGAGAGTTTCTCCCCTATCCTCCGCTCACTGAGCAAACAGTAGTTTCTGCTGCATGTGTTCTTCAGCGAGCTTCGGTGCGCAGGTCATCTTGTATGGGTACATATGGAGGTCACTTTTAAGAATGCGTTGAATGGAGCGTCTGGATATTCCCAGTTGCACTGCTGCCTTCCTACACGATTTCCTGGGACTTCTCTGTACAGTAACTCGTACCGCTTCAATATTCTCCAGCGAACAAACAGGCTTAGGCCGTGGTCGCTTCGCTTCCAATACTGTTCCTTCCTCTACAAATTTATCGTACAACCTGTGAATGGCCTTTTTGCAAGGGAACTATCGTGTGTTAAACTGTTGTCGAAAACGCCTCTGAGTCACAACAAGGCTTTTCGTTTCATGAAAAAGTAACACAACTGCCGATCGTTGCTGTGTCGTCAGTCTTCTGTTTTCAGCCATTGCTGCTTACTGGTCTCCTAGCGGCAGTATCGTGAATTAAGCGTCATTTCGTAACTCACTTGTTTTTCCAAGCTCTGTTGGTACTGCTGTAGAGATTCCAGCGGGATATCTAATGTGTGTCCTAAATTGTGAAAGAAACAATTCGTAACACATTTCTAGCGCCACCCTGTACACGATGTCGTACGGTACGTAGTTGACGAAGCGTGGTCTAGGAGACTCCAAGACCTAGCAGTAACACGTGTCAACAATAAACACAGAAGGCGGTAACGCAACCAACAACAAAACATCGTAGGCTTTGGAATTTCAGGAGGGTAGTGGGAGTATGGAAGCATTCCACCATAACTGGCCTCCGAGAGCGAGTTCGAAAATTTTCCCGCGATCTGAGAGACCACACGTCATAAGTTAAGGGTTACCAAATGATTTCAATTTCAAAGTTGCATTCACATGTAATAACCATAGCATATTTATGAATCAGACGTGGAGAATAACTATTATTACTATATTCTTTAACTGAGAAGCAAAATATGGGATAATCGCGAACTCGGACTAACAATCAGGAACCTAACCCTGCAATTGCTTTTGCGCTATGCGTGCAAATTTTACCTTGAATTCCATCCTCAAGCGTAGTTAAGCCATCTAAATCTCTCCTGGCCACATAAATGAAATCAGGCCTTGAGTGTGGCAAGATCTGCCATCACCGACGTGAAGGCAGCGTGAAACGTCTTCTGTCTCCGATCTCTCGTCCAACACTACTGAAATTTTACTCTCACAGACAGACTTCGTCTCACAACAATGCTTAGAATCCCGCTAACATGTTTCACCCTCACATTGTTACTATCGACATGTGAGTGTTTATTTATTTTCATAGAGAATCGCAAAATGTCACACAGCACAAAGAATAGCCCTCAGTTGCCTATATTGTAATATTTAATCTGCACTCATGCTCATAAATTAGAGACAATGCTGGTACATGGTGAAACAACGCTCTCGTAGGCGGTTTGGAGTTTTAAGTCACCACGGGGTATGACCATGCGGTGTATTTGACCTGCGGTCGTCGCACGGTGGCGCTGGCTGCAGTCCACATAAGCAGAGGAGTGTTGATGCATGTCAGAGTACGGTGCAGCGAGTAAGTGTGCAGACGTTTTCAGACGTGCTAATGCTGACTGTGTGTTGAAACTGGCTCAAAGAACACATATTGATGACATTACGAGGGGTAGAATACTACGGCAAACACAGCAGATCGTAGCACAGGCCCTCCATGTGCCACAGAGTGTGATCTCAAGATTATGGAAACGATTCCAGCAGAGAGGAAACGTGTCCAGGCGCTACAGTACGGGATGTCCACAGTGTGCAACACACAAGAAGACCGATGTCTCACCATCAGTGCCCGCAGACGGCCACGGAGTACTGCAGGTAGCCTCGCTCGGGACCTTATTGCAGCCACTAGAACTCCAGACACACAGTCTACAGACGACTGTACAGACACGGTTTATTCGCCTGGAGACCCGCAAGGTGCATTCCATTGACCCCTGGTCACACGAGAGCCCATAAAGCCTGGTGTCAAGAACACAGTACATGGTCATTGGAACAGTGGTCCCAGGTCATGTTCACGGACGAGTCCAGGTATAGTCAAAACAGCAATTCTCGCCGTGTTTTCATCTAGCGTGAATCAGGAACCAGATACCAACCCCTTAATATTCTTGAAAGGGACCTGTATGGATGTCCTGGTTTGGTGGTGTGGGGTAGGATTATGATTGGTGCACATACACCCCTACATGTCTTTGGTAGAGGAACTGTAACAGGTCAGGTTTACTGGGACGTCAATTTGCACCAGTAAGTCCGCCTTTTCAGGGGTGCAGTGGGTCCCACCTTCCTCCTGATGGAGGGGCCACCGGGCTGCCATTGTGGATGAGTATCTTGAAACAGAAGATATCAGGCGGATGGAGTGGCCTGCCTGTTCTCCAGACGTAAACCCCATCAAGCACGTCTGGGATGCACGTCTTCAAACCCCTACGACACTTCAGTAGCTCCAACAGGCACTGGTGCGAGAATGGGAGGCTATACCCCAGCATCTGCTCGACTACCTCATCCAGAGTATGCCAACCCGCTGTGCGGTCTGTGTACATGTACATAGTGATCATATCCCATACTGACGTTGGGGTACATGCACAGGAAACAGTGTCGTTTTGTAGCACATGTGTTTCGTGACGGTTTTCTCAACTTATCACCAATACTGTGAACTTACAGATCTGTGTCGTGTGTGTTTCCTATGTGCCTATGCTATTAGCGCCAGTTTTGTGTAGTGCCACGTTGCGTGGCACCACATTCTGCATTTATCCTTAACTTATGAGCATGAGTGTACATAAGGGAGAGTTCTGAGACATCCACTATAGTCTTCTCGAGAAATTTTGGATCCATCGGTATATACACAGAGAAAACCAGATGGCTGAGCTCCATCAAGATGACTGAATCCAGTACTAACATTAAGCACTTTCCAAACAGAATAATAGACTGGAGTATGGCAGCTCACTGTATGAAGTTCTTAGTCAAAAAGAGCCAAATGCGATGAAGATGATGTAGAATGTATGAGCGGCGATCAAGTGTCAAAGATAGTACAAGATGGTAGCTTTATTCCTATAGGAAGCAGTCTGTAGTCAGTAAATGCAGTCTCTAGTATGGTAGACAGATCTGTTTCCTAAATGCCACTCCTTAAATTTAGAATTTATCCGGTAACATTTCGTGTCTAATGCTCAAGGACATCTCCTGTGCTTCTCACTGCCGCCCCTGGCTACTCTAATCCCCCCCCCCCAGCTCCCCCTGCATCAACGGAAGCGTCCGATACCACTGGTCGGCTTTGAACCATGACATAAGGGTGTTGTGGTGTGTGACGTCATTACGACGCGGAGTTCATGAGCTGTTTGTGTTTGTAGATGTCGTTTTGTTGTGTTTTTTGTGTATTGAATGTGTTTTAGTTTACGTAGGAATGTTTGACTTTTGAATTATTGAGGTGTTGTGGTTTTGGCTTTGTCCTTCGTAGTAGTAAGTGGTGGTTTTTTCGTATCAATAGATATGGTTGACGTATATAGGTCAAGGGAAATGACAGATTGCAGTTTTCGTGCTGACCGATGTTGCCTAGCGGTTCTAGGCGCTTCAGTCTGGAATCGCGCAGGTTCGAATCCTGCCTCGGACATGGATGTGTGTGATATCCTTAGGTTAGTTAGGTTTAGGTAGTTCTACGTTCTAGGCGACTGATGACCTCAGATGTTAAGTTCCATAGTGCTTAGACCCATTTGAATCGATTTGAATCAATTTTAGTAGTTTTATGTGTAGGTATTGGTGTTTTGGTATCGTCAGCTGTGGTCAAGGGAAATGTCTGATTCCAATTTTCGCAGTTTTTACTGTAGGCGTTGGTGTTCTGCTATCGTCAGCTGCAGTTGACCTATGTAGGGCAAGGGAAGTGTCTGATTCCTGAAGATTTTGTAATTTTTTTTGTTCGTCATTTTTGTGTTTTGGGATCGTGGTGTGTCTTTTTTTACTGTTATATTTAGCTTGTCCCCTCCCTAAAACCCCAATTTCCCGCGGCTGCCCCGACTGTTTGATTGTATTTTTGGAGGGAGATGTTATTGTCTTATTTGTACGTATTTTCCTGTTTGTTGCCGTGTGTATGTAGTCTCCACAGTGGAGACGCTTAGAATAGCCATTACCGCCGTATTGATGTCGTCATGAGTCAAAGCAGACGAATGTGATCGGACACTTCGATAATGCCCCCTTACATGTGAACAGAATTGCTGAGTCTCTCCGTGGCCTGAAATAGCACCTCAGCATCGTGACCAGTAAAGCACCTGGGTTTCAGGCTGGATCCCCCATTTACGATACTGAGGTGGTGACTGCAGCTCGTGGTCTTGAGGTAGCAATCTTGCTTCCTGAGCACAGAGTCCCAGGTTCGATTCCCGGCGGGGTCGGGGATTTTCCATACCTCGAGATGACTTGCTGTTGTGTCGTCTTCATCATCATCAATCATTCCCATTATGGTCGGATGAAGGGAATGGCAAACCACCTCCGCTAGGATCTTGACTTGTCGGCGGGGAGTGTCTCCCGCATTGTCCCCTATGCTCCTCAGAGTATGGGACCTGATCATCTCATCACTGAGGTGTACAGCGAGGCACGTTACTTTTTACCGCCCTGCCAGTGTCCAGCAATGTTCATTTGTATAGCTAAAATCTGTAGAAGAAAATACTAGAGGACTACTGTCTATTGTAGATCACAACCTATATAGAATTGTCCACTGAACGGAATGTGGCTAGCTACTGACATAAAATTTTTAAGTTGGCAATGAAAATTTTCAGGTGTACTGTTACGATAAAGATCACAGTTAATACTGCCAAGACCGTACTAAGTGGCAATACAATGTACAAGGCTTGAGCAGCGACAGACTTCACTGGTATACGATTCTTCTTGTCTCCAGCTGTTGTAGCGAACTCGATGTTTTCAATAGTTTTGTAGACTGTCTGTTTCGAACGGCGACGGTATCTTCTGTATGGCATCTTGGCAGCGTTCAATGCAGTTGCCTGTGCAGCAGCAGCAGCGCGAATGAGCTGCTGCCCGGCGCTCGATCGCTTATACAGATGTCCGATAACACGTGACCTTGAGTCAGACTAGGTGCTCCCGTGCGCTGTGTGCTAAGTCCACTGCTGGCGCGCTGCCAAGATTGCGTAAGCTGTTCGGCGGGTTGCGTCAGCCGCCTTTGCAGGCGTAACATGCTGTTGCATCCTTGAGCACCCGGTTCTAGATGTACCCTTGTCTGGTTCTCAGCTACGCTACAGATCAGTTTGCACATAAAATTAAGTCAGCAGCCACAGAAAACAGAAGGTCCGTCCAGCAAGGCTTGAGCAGCGACAGACTTCACCGGTATACGATTGTTCTTGTCTCCAGCTGTTGTAGCGAACTCGATGTTTTCAATAGTTTTGTAGACTGTCTGTTTCGAACGGCGACGGTATCTTCTGTATGGCATCTTGGCAGCGTTCAATGCAGTTGCCTGTGCAGCAGCAGCAGCGCGAATGAGCTGCTGCCCGTTGCTCTATCGCTTATACAGATGTCCGATAATGCGTGACCTTGAGTCGGACTAGGTGCTGCCGTCCGCTGTGCGCTAAGTCCGCCGCTGGCGCGCTGCCAAGATTGCGTAAGCTGTTCGGCGGGTTGCGTCAGCCGCCTTTGCAGGCGTAACATGCTGTTGCATCCTTGAGCACCCGGTTCTAGATGTACCCTTGTCTGGTTCTCAGCTACGCTACAGATCAGTTTGCACATAAAATTAAGTCAGCAGCCACAGAAAACAGAAGGTCCGTCCAGCAAGGCTTGAGGAGCGACAGACTTCACCGGTATACGATTGTTCTTGTCTCCAGCTGTTGTAGCGAACTCGATGTTTTCAATAGTTTTGTAGACTGTCTGTTTCGAACGGCGACGGTATCTTCTGTATGGCATCTTGGCAGCGTTCAATGCAGTTGCCTGTGCAGCTGCAGCAGTGCGGATGAGCCGCTGCGCGCCGCTCGATCGCTTATATAGATGTCGGATAACGCGTGACCTTGAGTTGGACTAGGTGCTCCCGTCCACTGTCCGCTAAGTCCGCCGCTGGCGCTGCCAAGATTGCGTAAGCTGTTCGTCGGGTTGCGTCAGCCGCCTTTGCAGGCGTAACATGCTGTTGCATCCTTGAGCACCCGATTCTAGATGTACCCTTGTTCGGTTCTCAGCTACGCTACAGATCAGTATGCAAATAAAATTAAGTCGGCAGCCACAGAAAACAGAAGGTCCGTCCAGCAAGGCTTGAGCAGCGACAGACTTCACCGGTATACGATTGTTCTTGTCTCCAGCTGTTGTAGCGAACTCGATGTTTTCAATAGTTTTGTAGACTGTCTGTTTCGAACGGCTACACTATCTTCTGTATGGTATCTTGCAGAGTTCAATGCAGTTGCCTGTGCAGCAGCAGCAGCGCGGATGAGCCGCTGTGCGCCGCTCGATCGCTTATATAGATGTCCGATAATGCGTGACCTTGAGTCGGACTAGGTGCTCCCGTGCGCTGTGCGCTAAGTCCACCGTTGGCGCGCTGCCAAGATTGCGTAAGCTGTTCGGCGGGTTGCGTCAGCCGCCTTTGCAGGCGTAACATGCTGTTGCATCCTTGAGCACCCGGTTCTAGATGTACCCTTGTCTGGTTCTCAGCTACGCTACAGATCAGTTTGCACATAAAATTAAGTCAGCAGCCACAGAAAACAGAAGGTCCGTCCAGCAAGGCTTGAGGAGCGACAGACTTCACCGGTATACGATTGTTTTTGTCTCCAGCTGTTGTAGCGAACTCGATGTTTTCAATAGTTTTGTAGACTGTCTGTTTCGAACGGCGACGGTATCTTCTGTATGGCATCTTGGCAGCGTTCAATGCAGTTGCCTGTGCAGCAGCAGCAGCGCGAATGAGCTGCTGCCCGTTGCTCTATCGCTTATACAGATGTCCGATAACACGTGACCTTGAGTCAGACTAGGTGCTCCCGTGCGCTGTGTGCTAAGTCCACTGCTGGCGCGCTGCCAAGATTGCGTAAGCTGTTCGGCGGGTTGCGTCAGCCGCCTTTGCAGGCGTAACATGCTGTTGCATCCTTGAGCACCCGGTTCTAGATGTACCCTTGTCTGGTTCTCAGCTACGCTACAGATCAGTTTGCACATAAAATTAAGTCAGCAGCCACAGAAAACAGAAGGTCCGTCCAGCAAGGCTTGAGCAGCGACAGACTTCACCGGTATACGATTGTTCTTGTCTCCAGCTGTTGTAGCGAACTCGATGTTTTCAATAGTTTTGTAGACTGTCTGTTTCGAACGGCGACGGTATCTTCTGTATGGCATCTTGGCAGCGTTCAATGCAGTTGCCTGTGCAGCAGCAGCAGCGCGAATGAGCTGCTGCCCGTTGCTCTATCGCTTATACAGATGTCCGATAATGCGTGACCTTGAGTCGGACTAGGTGCTGCCGTCCGCTGTGCGCTAAGTCCGCCGCTGGCGCGCTGCCAAGATTGCGTAAGCTGTTCGGCGGGTTGCGTCAGCCGCCTTTGCAGGCGTAACATGCTGTTGCATCCTTGAGCACCCGGTTCTAGATGTACCCTTGTCTGGTTCTCAGCTACGCTACAGATCAGTTTGCACATAAAATTAAGTCAGCAGCCACAGAAAACAGAAGGTCCGTCCAGCAAGGCTTGAGGAGCGACAGACTTCACCGGTATACGATTGTTCTTGTCTCCAGCTGTTGTAGCGAACTCGATGTTTTCAATAGTTTTGTAGACTGTCTGTTTCGAACGGCGACGGTATCTTCTGTATGGCATCTTGGCAGCGTTCAATGCAGTTGCCTGTGCAGCAGCAGCAGCGCGAATGAGCTGCTGCCCGTTGCTCTATCGCTTATACAGATGTCCGATAACACGTGACCTTGAGTCAGACTAGGTGCTCCCGTGCGCTGTGTGCTAAGTCCACTGCTGGCGCGCTGCCAAGATTGCGTAAGCTGTTCGGCGGGTTGCGTCAGCCGCCTTTGCAGGCGTAACATGCTGTTGCATCCTTGAGCACCCGGTTCTAGATGTACCCTTGTTCGGTTCTCAGCTACGCTACAGATCAGTTTGCACATAAAATTAAGTCAGCAGCCACAGAAAACAGAAGGTCCGTCCAGCAAGGCTTGAGCAGCGACAGACTTCACCGGTATACGATTCTTCTTGTCTCCAGCTGTTGAAGCAAATTCGATGTTTTCAATAGTTTTGTAGACTGTCGCCGTTCGAAACAGACAGTCTACAAAACTATTGAAAACATCGTGTTCGCTACAACGGCTGGAGACAAGAAGAATCGTATACCAGTGAAGTCTGTCGCTGCTCAAGCCTTGCTGGACGGACCTTCTGTTTTCTGTGGCTGCCGACTTAATTTTAGTTTAGATATTAATGATTCATTTGGCCATGGTAACGGATGGTTTACTGTAGCCATTGTCCGTGGAGGTTCTGGAGTACCAAATGTTCCTTGACTCGACAGTTTTGTTCACAGAGACATTATTGCATTTCGCACCTACCACATGGCCGAACTTGGTAATAAAGACTTTGGTAAATCTGCTTATATGTCGACTTCTGCTTTGTCTTTGTGTACTCATAACAGGAGAAAAATATCTTTAAATGAGTCTGTATTCATTTGGGTAAAAGGTAAAGGTGTATGTGAATATGTAAAGTTTGTTGGTGACTGTACTGTATATTTTCATAAATAAATTATTTATTTGCAAACTGATCTGTAGCGTAGCTGAGAACTGGACAAGGGTAGATCTACAACCGGGGGCTCAAGGATGCAACAGCATGTTACGCCTACAAAGGCGGCCAACGCAACCCGCCGAACATCTTACACAATCTTGGCAGTTCACACGCACACCACAATCTCACACGTAGCCTGTTTATGGTATTTACACCTGTTACCGAAGTTAATAGAGTTCACCGGATCGTTTAGTTATGAAAATGCTCGCTCAAATGTCGTGCACTCTGCTCTACACGTAATACCTGTTCCAGTCTTAGATCGCACAACACGCAGCGCCGTTTTAACTAACAGTCAAAAGCAATAATTTTGAAATTCCACATGACTTCCACTTAAATACTCTTTGTACTACTTCGCTACCTCGTAATTAGCATTTTTCCGCGATTTCACAGTACTTCCGTCGGAGCTGCTTTCAGTGAGATATTACTAGTTCGATCCCTCAGCCCTGACTTGACTACACCACACCAAAGGCTTTGTTCCCAGCATAAACTGGCGCGAGCCAGCATTTTTCTGATTGGCTGATATCACAAACAGCAAACCAGGTTGCAGTATTATCCCGCGCTAACCTGCGCTTTACTTCAATGACCAATCATAGTAACACATTTCTTTCTCTGGCAATTTAGAAAAGTATCAAATACAAAATTACTCCTTCTGAAATTACCTATTAATTTGGGTTCTACTCACGATTCATTAATACCATAAACTGACGGCACATTTAACTATAGTAAATCCCCAGTATAGTTTAACTGCTACTTCGTGAATAAACAAAACAATTTTCATTTACTTCTGTTCTTCTGCACTCATACGACACTCACACTGCTAATTAATACACACACACACACACACACACACACACACACAAAATGGTTCAAATGGCTCTGAGTACTATGGGACTTAACATCTTAGGTCATCAGTCACCTAGAACCTAGAACTACTTAAACCTAACTAACCTAATGACATCACACAGATCGATGCCCGAGGCAGGATTCGAACCTGCGACCGTAGCATCAGCGCGGTTCCGGACTGAAGCGCCTAGTACCGCACAGCCACCGCGTCCCGCAATTGCCACACATATAAAACAATTATAATTACGCAAATACACTCCTGGAAATTGAAATAAGAACACTTTGAATTCATTGTCCCAGGAAGGGGAAACTTTATTGACACATTCCTGGGGTCAGATACATCACATGATCACACTGACAGAACCACAGGCACATAGACACAGGCAACAGAGCATGCACAATGTCGGCACTAGTACAGTGTATATCCACCTTTCGCAGCAATGCAGGCTGCTATTCTCCCATGGACACGATCGTAGAGATGCTGGATGTAGTCCTGTGGAACGGCTTGCCATGCCATTTCCACCTGGCGCCTCAGTTGGACCAGCGTTCGTGCTGGACGTGCAGACCGTGTGAGACGACGCTTCAACCAGACCCAAACATGCTCAATGGGGGACAGATCCGGAGATCTTGCTGGCCAGGGTAGTTGACTTACACCTTCTAGAGCACGTTGGGTGCAATTGTCCTGTTGGAACAGCAAGTTCCCTTGCCGGTCTAAGAATGGTCGAACGATGGGTTCGATGACGGTTTGGATGTACAGTGCACTATTCCTTGACCCCTCGACGATCACCAGAGGTGTACGGCCAGTGTAGGAGATCACTCCCCACACCATGATGCCGGGTGTTGGCCCTGTGTGCCTCGGTTGTACGCAGTCCTGATTGTGGCGCTCACCTGCACGGCGCCAAACACGCATACGACCATCATTGACACCAAGGCAGAAGCGACTCTCATCGCTGAAGACGACACGTCTCCATTCGTCCCTCCATTCACGCCTGTCGCGACACCACTGGAGGCGGGCTGCACGATGTTGGGGCGTGAGCGGAAGACGGCCTAACGGTGTGCGGGACCGTAGCCCAGCTTCATGGAGACGGTTGCGAATGGTCCTCGCCGATACTCCAGGAGTAACAGTGTCCCTATTTTGCTCGGAAGTGGCGGTGCGGTCCCCTACGGCACTGCGTAGGATCCTACGGTCTTGGTGTGCATCCGTGCGTCGCTGCGGTCCGGTCCCAGGTCGACGGGCACGTGCACCTTCCGCCGACCACTGGCGACAACATCGATGTACTGTGGAGACCTCACGCCCCACGTGTTGAGCAATTCGGCGGGACGTCCACCCGGCCTCCCGCATGCCCACTATACGCCCTCGCTCAAAGTCCGTCAACTGCACATACGGTTCACGTCCACGCTGTCGCGGCATGCTACCAGTGTTAAAGACTGCGATGGAGCTCCGTATGCCACGGCAAACTGGCTGACACTGACGGCGGCGGTGCACAAATGCTGCGCAGCTAGCGCCATTCGACGGCCAACACCGCGGTTCCTGGTGTGTCCGCTGTGCCGTGCGTGTGATCATTGCTTGTACAGCCCTCTCGCAGTGTCCGGAGCAAGTATGGTGGGTCTGACACACCGGTGTCAATGTGTTCTTTTTTCCATTTCCAGGAGTGTACATTAAATATTACTCAACCATAACTTTACAACTTTGCTTTGACTATGACTGCTAACCGAGCGAGGTGGCGCAATGGTTAGCACACTGGACTCGTATTCGGGACGACGGCGGTTCAATCCCGTCTCCGGCCATCCTGATTTAGGTTTTCCGTGATTTCCCTAAATCGCTTCAGGCAAATGCCGGGATGGTTCCTTAGAAAGGGCACGGCCGGTTTCCCTCCCTCACCCGAGCTTGCGCTCCACCTCTAATGACCTCGTTGTCGACGGCACGTTAAACACTAATCTCCTCCTCCTTCACTACGACAGTCCGTCAACTGCTGACCTCTGCCGCCTGCTAGTACAACTACCTGCAGCTCTGTAACTCAGGTCCGTGTCAGCTGGTGACATCTGTCGATGGCTCGTGCCTATACCGCTATCGTCCTAACAAGTGACAGGAGCGATGCGAAGGCGCTACGCCTCAGTTGGTATTCCAGAATATGGAGAGGCTCGGCAAATCTGTTAGTATGTAAATGGGAATTTTGAGTAGACCGGATTGGCTCTGAGAATTTGGGTTGAGGAGGGACGCTTGCCAGGGTAATCACTGGTGAGCGTCCATCCCACTGTCGTATACCTACGAACCCGCTCTGTTCTGCCCGCAGCGTGCGGCGGCATGGACAACATGTGCACGGTGTACGATCTCAACAACCGGGACTCCACGGGCGCTGCCAAGATCGTGCGCGAGCTGGCGGGCTACGAGGGCTTCCTGTCCTCATGCCGCTTCATCGACGACCAGACGCTCATCACCGGCTCCGGCGACATGAAGATGTGAGTACTGCCAGGGGCCCTGGCCCATCTACCTGCCCGTGTACAACAGTTACCAGCTGTTGCCATCTGACGACCTACACATCAGGTACATGTACAGGATGGTCGCATCCGTGTTTGGCGACATCGCGGTGAACGCACATTGGAAGCGTGTGTTCGTCATCACCATACTGGCGTATCACCCGGTGTGAAGGTATGTGGTGCCATCGGTTACACATCTTGGTCACCTCTTGTTCGCATCGACGGCACTTTGGACAATGGACGTTACATTTCAGATATGTTACGACCCGTGGCTCTACCCTTCATTCCATCCCAGCATTACCCTACATTTCAGCAGGATAATGCACGACCGCATCTTCCATCACCTCTTCAGAAAACTTATTCATCGTTGCCAAAAATATATCCAATTGGCTGGTGATTATGGGGAAGTGAATATTGGTGATTAAATCACAGACAGGAGCGCCTGCGATAGTGTACTCGACGACGAACCTGGGTGCACGAATGGCAAAACGTCATTTTTTCGAATGAATCCATGCTCTGTTTACAGCATCACAGTGGCAGCACCCGTGTTTGGCGACATCGCGGTGAACGCACATTGGAAACGTGTATTCGTCATCGCCATACTGGCGTATCACCTGGCGTGATGGTATAGGGCGCCATTGGTTACACGTCTCGGTCACCTCTTATTCGAATCGACGGCACTTTGAACTGTGGACGTTACATTTCAGATGTGTTACGACCCGTGGCTCTATTCATTCCATCCCAGCAATACGCTACATTTCAGCAGGATAATGCACGACCGCATGTTGCAGGTCCTGTACGGACCTTTCTGGATACAGAAAATGTTCGACTGCTGCCCTGGCCAGCACATTCTCCAGAACTATCACCAATTGAAAACGTCTGGCCAACGGTGGCCGAGCAACTGGCTCGTCACAATACGCCAGTCACTACTCTTGATGAACTGTGGTACCGTGTTGAAGCTGCATGGGCAGCTGTGCCTGTACACGCCATGCGACCTCTGTTTGACTCAATGCCCAGGTACTAGAATGAAGGTGACGCCTTTCTCCATTCAATTGTGACAGGAAACGAAAAGTGGGTACAGCATTACGACACAGAGACGAAACCTCTGTCTATGGAATATCGACAGAAAGTCTCGCTCCAGAAAAATTCAATACGCAGCCGTCAGCTAGAAAAACCATGGCCACAGTGTTCTGGGACGCAGATGGTGTTATCCATGTTGTTTTCCTCAATCGTGCAACAACAATAAATTCAGAGCATTACATCACAACGCTACGAATTCTGAAACTAGGCTAACAAGGGTGCGAAAGGAAAAGACAAATGTTTTCCTGCAGTATGACAATGCCAAACCACACACTTCACGTGCCGACACAGCAGAACTTCAGGGACTGAATCTCACCACCGTACGGCATCCTCCATGCAGTCCAGATTTAGCACCGTCTGACTTCCATCTGTTCCCAATAATGAAAGACGATCTGAGACCACATCATTATGCTTTTGATGAAGGCATTTAGAGAACTGTGAGACTGTGGTTGCGGAAAAACTTTAAACTTCTTCCATCACCTCTTCAGAAAACTTATTCATCGTTGCCAAAAATATATCCAATTGGCTGGTGATTATGGGGAAAAGTGAATATTGGTAATTAAATCACAGCCGGCCGCGGTGGCCGTGCGGTTCTGGTGCTGCAGTCCGGAACCGCGGGGCTGCTACGGTCGCAGGTTCGATTCCTGCCTCGGGCATGGGTGTGTGTGATGTCCTAAGGATAGTTAGGTTTAAGTAGTTCTAAGTGCTAGGGGACTTATGACCTAAGATGTAGAGTCCCATAGTGCACAGAGCCTTTTTTTGAATTAAATCACAGACAGGAGCGGCTGCGATGGTGTACTCGACGACGAGCCTGGGTGCACGAATGGCAAAACGTCATTTTTTCCAAATGAATCTAGGTTCCGTTTACAGCATCACGATGGTCGCACCCGTGTTTGGCGACATCGCGGTGAACACACATTGGAAACGTGTATTCGTCATTGCCATACTGGCGTGTCACCCGGCGTGAAGGTATGTGGTGCCATTGGTTACACGTCTCGGTCACCTCTTGTTCGCACTGATGGCACTTTGAACAGCGGACGTTACATTTCAGATGTGTTACGACCCGTGGCATTACCCTTCGTTCGATCCCTGCGAAACTGTACATTTCAGCAGGATAATGCAAGACCGCATGTTTCAGGCCCTGTACGGGCCTTTCTGGACACAGAAAATCTTCGACTGCTGCCCTGGCCAGCAAATTCTCCAGATCTCTCACCAACTGAAAACGTCTGGTCAAAGGTGGCCGAGCAACTGGCTCGTCACAGTAAGCCAGTCACTACTCTTGATGAACTGTGATATCGTGTTGATGCTGCATGGGCAGCATCAATGCTCAGGCGTATCAAGGCCATTATTATGGCCAGAGGTGGTTGTTCTGGGTACTGATTTCTCAGGATCTGTGCACCGAAATTGAGTGAAAATGTAATCACATGTCAGTTCTAGTATAATATATCTGTCCAATGAATAGCCGTTTATTCTCTGCATTTCTTTTGGCGTAGCAGTTTTAATGGCCAGTAGTATATATATATATATATATATATATATATAAATCAAAATTTGAAAGCACAAGGTGAAGAACTATGCATATGCCATATCTCGCTCCAGCAGGTATTGGAAAATTAATGTTGTAGAAAAATTTGAAAGCAATTGGTGAAGAACTTTCAGAGATTTAAGACTTTAAACAAATGAGCATTCACATTTTTATTTATGTAGATGAACAGAACTGTACACTATCCAGCTTCGGATTTTGCACTCTAAAAATTGTGTGTGAGTGCTCCTCTAGTCACACGGCAAGCATCCAAGCGATAGTCAAATTCGTCCCATAGCTTATGTAACGACATCCTGTCAGGTGGTCCTCACAGAAGTACTTATGCGTTCTCTGAGCTGTTCCAGTGTTCATGACAATAGGGGTAAGTAAACAGGGTCCTTTCTGCATTCCTGAAGGGAAAAGTCAGGAGGTGTTAGGTCAGACGACTTGAGGCCCAAGGGATCAGAGCCATATCATCTTCATCACTACGCCGAATCCAGCGATGCGAGCCGACCAGTGTGGCAGAGCAATTCTAGGCGCGTCAGTCGGGAACCGCGCGACCGCTACGGCCGCAGGTTCGAATCCTGCCTTGGGCATGGATGTGTGTGATGTCCTTAGGTTAGTTAGGTTTAAGTAGTTCTAATTTCTAGGGGACTTATGACCTCAAAAGTTTAGTCCCATAGTGCTCAGAGCCATTTCAACCATTTCTTTTGAACCTTTCATGCCCCTCGACATTTGCAATGCCTTGCCAGAATGGTGAGAAATCGAGAAAATAGTTTTTGTGTATTGGAGTATACGGAGTGGTTATCTGCTACAACTTACAGCTGTGCAGCGTGAATTGGAAAAGAATTATGGAAAAGAATCCCCACATAACAGAGCACTGCGAATTGGTGACGACAATATGGGATACTAGGTATCTCTCTAAGGCCAATGGCTTTGCCGCAGTGGTAACACTGGTTCCCGTCAGATCACCGAAGATAAGCGCTATCGGGCTTGGCTAGCACATGGATGGGTGACCATCTGGTCTGCCGAGCCCTGTTGGCATGCGGGGTGCACTCAGCCCTTGTGAGGACAACTGGGGAGCTACTTGACTGAAAAGTAGCGGCTCCGGTCTCGTAAACTGCCGGCCGGGAGAGCGGTGTGCTGACCACATGCCGCTCCGTATCCGCAATCAGTGACACCTGTGGTCTGAGGATGACACGGCGGCCGGTCGGTACCGTCGGGCCCTCCAAGACCTGCTAGGCCGGAATTATCTCTTTAAACGGAAAAGAGGAGAGAGTGGGGGAAAGTTTCGTATGCAGTCCAAAAAATCGATCGTCCGTGCAAGCTACAGCATAGATTTTGAGACGGTGGTTCCATTTCAAACCATAACGTCTCTTGCAACAAACTGGAAGATTATGCCCGTCGCCTTCAATTTTTGCATCACAATGCAGGAATGACTTGAGGATGAACCTTTCGCCTCACAAGCTTATATTCAGCGACGAAGCAACTTTCCATTTATCTGGAGAGGGTAATCGCCACAATGTGGGAGTGTAGGGCTCTGGAGCTCCTCATGAAATAGCGACGCATGAAGGAGACTCGCCCAAAATTAATGCTTCCTCCCCAGTGGCACAGACGAAGCTCTATTGGCCGTTTTCCTTCAGAGAGAAGTCTGAGATGGGTACCCCTTACCTAGACGAGTTGCACTTGTGATTGTTTCCACAAAAGGCTGCTGATTCCGAGAATTTCATCTTCCAACAGGACAGTGCACCGCTACCTATACGATGAACTTCCGCATCGCTGCTTCAAATGGCCCTGAGCGCTATGGGACTTAACGTCTGAGGTCATCAGTCCCCTAGAACTTAGAACTACTGACTAACCTAAGGACATCACACACATCCATGCCCGAGGCAGAATTCGAACCTGCGACCGTAGCGGTCGCGCGCTTCCAGGCTGGTGCGCCTAGAACCGCTCGGCCACTTCGGCCGGCCAAGGCATTGCACTTGTAACTCCAGATGGTGGGCATAATGCAAGTCGGTCAATGCCCAGTTGTATTCGTGCATCAGTCGTATCTCTACATGTAATATTTTAGAAAATACGGAGCTTTGAAAATTAACAAATCATTTTTAAAGTCTCTTCGGGTTTGCTGCCAGATCCTAAAATCGACTCGATATTTCGGCGATCCAACTGGTCGCCATCTTCAGCAGAATGCAGCTTCTGCTGACGAGTCCCGCTTGGAACAGACGCCAGGCTGCAAATCGACGTCCTATACAGGCCACCGTTGAGTACACAGCCCTTCACTCTGCTTGTAGAGAAATCGCTAGTGGATCCAATTGTGAAAGAGCAACGATGTTCATTATTTGCTTCTACATTTTCAGTGGAGTGGGAGGATGAGGGTAGTAGACTGATTTAGGTTATAATGTGTTGTTTGAAGTACTTGTTAACTGCATGTGAACACATTTGGGGAACTCCTGTTGCGATTTCGGCATTTGCATGGAACAATGTCTTAGTCGCTAAAACTGCAAAGCATACTCAGTTGCAAGAAGCAACACCATTAACTAGTACATACATAGTCCCTACTCATTCCGTAACAAGAAGTAATATACACGGAAGAGCCAAAGAAACTGGAACACTTGCCTAATATCGTGTAGAGCCCCTGCGAGCACGCAGACGTGCCACAACACAACTTGGCATGGACCCGACTAATGTCTGAGGTAGTGCTGGAGGAAGTTGACACCACGAATCCTGCAGGGCTGTCCATAAATTCGCAAGACTACAACGGCGTGGAGATCTCTTCCTGAACAACACTTGCAAGGTGTCCCAGATATGCTCAATAATGTTCATGTCTGGGGAGATTGGCCAGCGGAAGTCTAGGACTCAGAAGAGTGTTCCTGGAGCCACTCTGTAGCAATTCTGGATGTACCGGATGTCGCATTGTCCTGCTGGAAATGCCCAAGTCAATCGGAATGCACAGTGGACGAGAATGGATGCAGCTGATCAGACAGAATGCTTATGTACGTGTCACCTGTCACAGTCGTATTCAGACGTATCCAGGGTTCCATATCACCCCAACTGCACACGCCTAACACCATTACAGAGCCTCCATCAGCTCCAACAGTCACCTGCTGACATGCAGGGTCCATGGATTCTTGTGGTCCCCTTACCCACACACGTTCATCGGCTCGATACAATTTGAAACGACACTCGTCCGACCAGGCAACATGTTTCCAGTCATCAACAATGTTGACTGGCCAAGGTGAGGCATAACGCTGTTTCGTGCAGTCATCAACGGTACATGATAGGTCTTCAGCTCCGAAAGCCCATATCGACGATGTTTCTTTCAATGGTTTGCACAATGACACTTGTTGATGGCCCAGCGCCGAAAACTGCAGCAATTTGCACAAAGGTTGCACTTGTCTCTCTTCAGTCGTCGTTGGTCCCGTTCTTGCAGGATCTTTTTCCGGCTGCACCGATGTCGGAGATTGGATGTTTTACCGGATTCCTTATATTTACGGTATACTCGTGAAATAGCCGTACCGGAAAATCGCCATTTCATAGCTACCTCGGAGATGCAGTGTCCCATCGCTCCTGCGCCGACTATAACACCATGTTCAAACTCACGTAAGTCTTGCTAACCTGCCACTGTAACAGCAGTAACCGTTCTAATAACTGCGAGAGACACCTGTTGTCTCACATAAGCGTTGCCGACCGCGGCGCCGTGTTCTGCCTGTTTACATGTACCTGTATTTGAATACATCTACATCTACATACATACTCCGCAATCCACCATACGGTGCGTGGCAGAGGGTACCTCGTACCACAACTAGCATCTTCTC
The DNA here is from genome assembly GCF_023897955.1 of Schistocerca gregaria. Taxonomy (NCBI): domain Eukaryota; kingdom Metazoa; phylum Arthropoda; class Insecta; order Orthoptera; family Acrididae; genus Schistocerca; species Schistocerca gregaria. The sequence continues at coordinate 100,231,122 of NC_064930.1, read as the reverse complement.
TCCCTGTTCCACTCCCAAACAGAACAAGGAAAAAATGACTGCCTATATGCCTCTGTACAAGCCCTAATCTCTCTTATCTTACCTTTGTGGTCTTCCCGCGAAATATAAGTTGGCGGCATTAAAATTGTACTGCAGTCAGCCTCAAATGCTGCTTCTCTAAATGTCCTCAGTAGCGATTCACGAAAAGAACGCATCCAATCCTCCAGAGATTCCCACCAGAGTTCCTGAAGCAATTCCGTAACACTCGCATGATGATCAAACCTACCAGTAACAAATCTAGCAGCCCGTCTCTGAATTGCTTCTATGTCCTCCTTCAATCCGACCTGATAGGGATCCCAAACGCTCGAGCAGTATTCAAGAATTGGTCGTATTAGTGTTTTATAAGCGGTCTCCTTTACAGATGAACCACATCTTCCCAAAATTCTACCAATGAACCGGAGACGACTATCCGCCTTCCCCACAACTGCCATTACATGCTTGTCCCGCTTCATATCGCTCTGCAATGTTACGCCCGAATATTTAATCGACGTGACTGTGTCAAGTGCTACAGTACTAATGGAATATTCAAACATTATGGGATTATTTTTCCTATTCATCTGCATTAATTTACATTTATATGTATTTAGAGTTAGCTGTCATTCCTTACACCAACCACGAATCCTGTCCAAGTCATCTCGTATCCTCCCAGAGTCACTCAACGAGGACACCTTCCGGTACACCACAGCATCATCAGCAAACAACCGCACATTTCTATCCACCCAATCCAAAAGATCATTTATGTAGATAGAAAACAACAGCGGACCTACCACACTTCCCTGGGGCACTCCAGATGATAATCTCACCTCCGACGAACACTCAACATCGAGGACAACGTACTGGGTTCTATTACTTAAAAGGCCTTCGAGCCACTCACATATTTGGGAGCCGCATCTCGTGGTCGTGCGGTCGCGTTCTCGCTTCCCACGCCCGGATTCCCGGGTTCGATTCCCGGCGAGCTCAGGGATTTTCTCTGCCTCGTGATGGCTGGGAGTTGTGTGATGTCCTTAGGTTAGTTAGGTTTAAGTAGTTCTAAGTTCTGGGGGACTGATGACCATAGATGTTAAGTCCCATAGTGCTCAGAGCCATTTGAACCATTTGAACATACTTGGGAACCAATCCGGTATGCTCGTACCTTAGGCCCCGCGTCAAACGCTTTCCGGAAGTCAAGGAATATGGCATCCGTCTGATAGCCTTCATCCACAGCTCGCAAGATATCCTGTGACAAAAGGGCGAGTTGCGTTTCGCAGGCTTTCTAAAGCCGTGCTGATGCATGGACAGCAACTTCTCTGTCTCGAGGAAGTAAGAGCATATGGACTATCAGACCAATTGTGTGATTGGATTGAAGAGTTCCTTGATAAGAGGACGCAGCACGTCATTCTCAATGGAGAGAAGTCTTCCGGAGTGATCTCATTTGTGCTGCAGGGGAGTGTCGTGGGACCGTTGCTATTCACAATATGAATAAATGACCTGGCGGATGACATCGGAAGTTCACTGACGCTTTTTGCAGATCATGCTGTAGTATATGGAGAGGTTGTAACAAAGGAAAATTGTACTGAAATGCAGGAGAATCTGCAGCGAATTGACGCATGGTGCAGGGAATGGCAATTCAATCTCAATGTAGACAAGTGTAATGTGTTATGAATACGTAGAAAGAAAGATCCTTTATCATTTAGCTACAATATAGCAGGTCAGCAACTGGAAGCGGTTAATTCCATAAATTATCTGGGAGTACGCATTAGGAGTGATTTAAAAAGGAATGATCATATAAAGTTGATCGTCGGTAAAGCAGATGCCAGACTGAGATTCATTAGAAGAATCCTAAGGAAATGCAATCCGAAAACAAAGGAAGTAGGTTACAGTACATTTGTTTGCCCACTGCTTGAATACTGCTCAGCAGTGTGGGATCCGTACCAGATAGGGTTGACAGAAGAGATAGAGAAGATCCAACGGAGAGCAGCGCGCTTCGTTACAGGATCATTTAGTAATCGCGAAAGCGTTACGGAGATGATAGATAAACTCCAGTGGAAGACTCTGCAGGAGAGACGCTCAGTAGCTGGGTACGGGCTTTCGTTGAAGTTTCGAGAACATACCTTCACCGAAGAGTCGAGCAGTCTATTGCTCCCTCCTACGTATATCTCGCGAAGAGACCATGAGGATAAAATCAGAGAGATTACAGCCTACACAGAAGCATACCGTCAATCCTTCTTTCCGCGAACAATACGAGACTGGAATAGAAGTGAGAACCGATAGAGGTACTCAAGGTACCCTCCGCCACACACCATCAGCTGGCTTGCGGAGTATGGATGTAGATGTAGATGTAGAAGGAAATTAATTCTATTCGAACTGAGAACATGTTCGAGAATACGCATGCCTATAGCAGTTTCTTTGGCTCTTAATTGTATAAAACAGAATCATTTGTTGTTGTTGTTGTTGTGGTCTTCAGTCCTGAGACTGGTTTGATGCAGCTCTACATGCTACTCTATCCTGTGCAAGCTTCTTCATCTCCCAGTACCTACTGCAGCCTACATCCTTCTGAATCTGCTTAGTGTATTCATCTCTTGGTCTCCCTCTACGATTTTTACCCTCCACGCTGTCCTCCAATACTAAATTGGTGGTCCCTTGATGTCTCAGAAGATGTCCTACCAGCCGATCCGTTCTTCTAGTCAAGTTGTGCCACAAACTCCTCTTCTCCCCAATTCTATTCAATAGCTCCTCATTAGTTATGTGTTCTATCCATCTAATCTTCAGCATTCTTCTGTAGCACCACATTTCGAAAGCTTCTATTCTCTTCTTGTCCAAACTATTTAACGTCCATGTTTCACTTCCATACATGGCTACACTCCATACCAATACTTTCAGAAATGACTTCCTGACACTTAAATTTATACTCGATGTTAACAAATTTCTCTTCTTCAGAAACGCTTTCCTTGTCATTGCCAGTCTACATTTGACATCCTCTCTACTTCGACCATCATCAGTTGTTTTGCTCCACATATAACAAAACTTATTCACCACTTTAAGTGTTTCATTTCCTAATCTAATTCCCTCAGCATCACCCTACTTAATACGACTACATTCCATTATCCTCGTTTTGCTTTTGTTGTTCATCTTATATCCTCCTATCAAGACACTGTCCATTCCGTTCAACTGCTCTTCCAGATCCTTTGCTGTCTCTGACAAAATTACAATGACTTCACTGCTTGCTCAATATACAGATTGCATAACATCAGGGAAAGGCTACAACCCTGTCTCACTCCCTTCCCAACAACTGCTTCCCTTTCATGTCCCTCGAGTCTTATAACTGCCATCTGGTTTATGTACAAATTGCAAATTGTATATGATGCAGAATCATTTATGCCAGCAAATATTATGGGTGCATGGAAAATAAACCATAGTATGATCATGATATTCACCGTACAATTCGGAGATTACAGTAGGCACATGAAAACCTTATCAGGAACACAATTCAATGGATCGACCTTGGGCGTCATGTCATGTCATGTCAGGCAGTTTTTACCAAACGTGCACATACGTGTGCTTGATAACGGCCACAGGGAAGCAGTTGAAAGTTGCTCGAAAAGTCCACGGGTATACTGCCGGTTGATACTGTCCACGGGCACAATATTTCGGCGATCAGGCATGTCGCCGTCGTCAGGTGCGCTGACGAACTCAGCTCCTGAGGGCGGCCGGCCGATTTAAAGAGGTTGAGGTCAGAAGAGCGTGGAGGCCACGGAATTGGTCCGCCTCTACCAATCGGTCGGTCACCGAATCTGTTGTTGAGAAGCTTTACGAACACTTCGACTGAAATGTGCTGGAGCTCCATCGTGCATGAACCACATGTTGTGTCGTACTTGTAAAGGCACATGTTCTAGCAGCACAGGTAGAGTATCCCGTATGAAATCATGATAACGTGCTCCATTGAGCGTAGGTGGAAGAACATGGGGCCCAATCAAGACATCACCAACAATGCCTGCCCAAACGTCACAGAAGATCTGTGTTGGTGACCTTATTGCACAATTGCGTGGGGGTTCTCGTCAGCCCACACATGTTGATTGTGAAAATTTACAATCTGATCACGTTGGAATGAAGCCTAATCCGTGAAGAGAACATTTACACTGAAATGAGGATTGACACATTGTCGGATGAACCATTCGCAGAAGTGTACCCGTGGAGTCCAATCAGCTGCTGATAGTGCCTGCACACGCTGTACACGGTACGGAAACAACTGGTTCTCCCGTAGCACTCTCCATACAGTGACGTGGACAACGTTACCTTGTACAGCAGCAGCTTCTCTGGCGCTGACATTAGGGTTATCGTCAACCGCGCCACTGCTATTGCCCCGTGCTAATCCATACATCAGATGGGCATCTGCCAACTCCGCATTTCTAAACATTGCACTGACTGCAAAACCACGTTCGTGATGAACACTAACCTGTCGATGCTACATTCTGATGTGCTTGATGCTAGTACTGTAGATCAATGAGTCGCATGTCAACACAAGCACCGAAGTCAACGTTACCTTCCTTCAGTTGGGCCAACTGGCGGTGAATCGAGGAAGTACAGTACATACTGACGAAACTGAAATGAGCTCTAACATGTAAATTAAGCGTTTCCGGTCACATGTGCACATAACATCTTTTCTTTATTTGTGTATGAGGAATGTTTCCTGAAAGTTTGGCCGTACCTTTTTGTAACGCCACACACACACACATATATATATATATATATATATATATATATATATATATATATATATATATATATATATATATGAAGACTGTTCTTACAGACATATCCGAAAGAACAGATATGATCTTCATATATACAGGGTGGTCCATTGATCGTGACCAGGACAAATATCTCACTAAATAAGCATCAAACGAAAAAAACTGCAAAGAACGAAACTCCGCTAGGTGGAAGCGGAGAACCAGATGGCGCTATGGTTGGTCCGCTAGATGGCGCTGCCAAAGGTCAAATGGATATCCACTGCGTTTTTTTAAATAGGAACCCTCATTTTTTATTACATATTCGCGTAGTACGTAAAGAAATATGAATGTTCCGGACCGCGGGGTAGAGGGGATTTAAATCGGCCGGCCGCCCTCAGGAGCTCAGTTCGTCAGCGCACCTGACGATGGCGACATGTCTAATCACCGAAACATTGTGCCCGGTGGACACTATGAACCAGCAGTATACCCGTGGACTGTTCGAGCAACAAATACGCAGTGAGAAACTGAAGAATCACAGTTGACGTTTGTCTGATGTGCGGTGTTGCAGATGCCTGTGGGACCTGGAGGTTGGGAAGCGCAAGATGGACTTCCAGGGCCACTGCGGCGACGTGGTGTCCATCTCGCTCTCCCCGGACTGCAAGAACTACGTGACCGGCTCGGTGGACCGCACGTGCAAGCTGTGGGACCTGAGCGAGGACAAGTGCCGGCAGATGTTCCTGGGGCACGAGGCCGACGTCAACTCCGTCTGTGTGAGTAAAGCCCGCATTACACCATGTGCCTGAGCCGTACACCTGTGCACCAGCGCCCCTAACGTGCATACCTGTAACTACAGACTGGTTCACTTCTGACCTATTACACCATCCGCGCAGGATATACCTAGCGCGCATGCGCAGCAGCAGACTGTCCACGCGGAAAGAAAATAGATGTCTATGGCCTGATGTCTTGTAAGAGTCGTTCGTTCTACCGCGCGCAACTCAAGGGCGACTGTATGATATACTGAAGCATCATACGTTCAAAGTATTTGTGAACTCAAGGTTCCTATTTACAAAGAAATTGTTTTCTACCATTATGTATTAAGTGATAGTTTTTCTCTAATGTAGGTTAGTACTGTTTCGAATTACAGACGCAACAGTTTTACATTACGACACTTGATTACACAGGTATATCGAAATTAACATTTACAGGGTGTTACAAAAAGGTACCGCCAAACTTTCAGGAAACATTCCTCACACACAAAGAAAGAAAACATGTTATGTGGACATGTGTCCGGAAACGCTTACTTTCCATGTTAGAGCTCATTTTATTACATCTCTTCAAATCACATTAATCATGGAATGGTAACACACAGCAACAGAACGTACCAGCGTGACTTCAAACACTTTGTTACAGGAAATGTTCAAAATGTCCTCCGTTAGCGAGGATACATGCATCCACCCTCCGTCGCAAGGAATCCCTGATGCGCTGATGCAGCCCTGGAGAATGGCGTAATGTATCACAGCCGTCCACAATACGAACACGAAGAGTCTCTATATTTGGTACCGGGGTTGCGTAGACAAGAGCTTTCAAATGCCCCCATAAATGAAAGTCAAGAGGGTTGAGCTCAGGAGAGCGTGGAGGCCAGGGAATTGGTCCACCTCTACCAATCCGTCGGTCACCGAATCTGTTGTTGAGAAGCGTACGAACACTTCGACTGAAATGTGCAGAAGCCCCATCGTGCATGAACCGCATGTTCTGTCGTACTTGTAAAGGCACATGTTCTAGCAGCACAGGTAGAGTATCCTGTACGAAATCATGATAACGTGATCCATTGAGCGTAGGTGGACGAAACTAAAATGAGCTCTAACATGGAAATTAAGCGTTTCCGGGCACATGTCCACATAACATGTTTTCTTTATTTGTGTGTGAGGAATGTTTCCTGAAAGTTTGGCCGTACCCTTTTTGTAACAGTCTGTATACAGCATATTGGACATGGAGGATCCACTTGTTTTTTGAGCTATTGTCCTGGCAGTGACAGTAAATCTTGGGATTAAGGCAGATCGGAGACGAAAACGGAAAGTCAAACGTTGTTGTATTCGACCCTGGCTGACAAGAAGCATGGAAGGCAGGGAAATATATTCACTGTAAATGAAAGAACTGAGACCCGAAGATCCACCAGATGGACACGGCCTGTTTCGAGAAGCTGCTGTCTATTACAGAAGATGGAAACAGAAAGTGTGACACAGTCATGAGGGAGGCTATCTCACCTCCTAGAGGGTAAGAATTATATGGTTATGTTTTGTGATCATACCGACCTAGATCACTAATAAAATACCGGTGAACGCCCTGTTATGTTGTAACCTCCCAAAGATATTTATTTAATAACCTCCCAACAGTAAAAAATATAATTCTATAATTCACATTCAGTGTAACGTACCAATAATACAATTTGACCAACCTCTCAATTAAATTGCGACAGACTTATAACCTATCAATAATTGACTGTGAATTTAAACTGGTAAATTTAGGACGTCAGCAGTGCTGCGTGATGGGCCTGAAAGATCATACTGAATAAACTGAAAAATCTTACCTCAGTTAGGTCTCCGGATAACGCGTATATATCTGCTCCTATAAGAAATTTTTCTGGCGCAGCTCAGTGCAATGCTGGCCGATAGATTTGTCATGTACAAAAAGAAACAACAGATTTTTCTTTACAATAATCGGGATGACCATGGATTGGAGAAATTTGTGAGTTCTTTAAATTGAGATGAATGTCAAAAGTTACTTTTTATGTGAAAGATTATTATTAACAGATTTTTTTAAACATTTACATGGGACTTGATATAACAATAGGCTGCTTTTACCTTATCCTACAACGCTCAACATATTCAGAAATGACAAAGTATATACGCAATGAGTACAAAATATATTAACAAATGACATATGCACATGCACTGTGTAAGTGTTTACCAGTTTACAAAAATTTAAACAAATTGAGAAATGAAATAAAGTGTAAACGTACTGTATAACTCTTTACATTTTACAAGAATTTAAACATTTTGAGAAATGAAATAAAGTGCACACGCACTGTATAAGTCTTTAGCCTTTTTACAAAAGATAATCATATCAAGGAGTGAAATAAAGTGTACACGCTCTGTAGAAGTCTTTAGCATATTTAGGACAACTGATCTTGTTAACAAATGAAATGAGGTGCACATGCACTGTATATGTCTCTACCGTTTTACAAGAATTTAAACGCACTGTATAAGTCTTTATCATTTTCTAAGAACTAGGAAAGGAGTGGGAAGGATTGCATTATGGTTGTAGCACAGTAGGTTGCACGTAGCTGCACTGAAAGTCCATGTCTTTCTACAGAAGCACAACACCAAGTGAGACACTCTGAAGTTCTCTTCCCTGAGGTATTTATCAGTGTAGCCAAGACACTGAAACGTTGTATAACCATTCAATGTTATCATTTTGGTAGTACATTAGGTACACCAAACGTAGGACCAAAATGACATATCCATCGCTCAAGGTGGTGGACAGCTTGATATGTCAACACCACATTCTTGTAGAATCCATACTCTCACATCAACAGAGAATTAGTGCAAAAACCAAATAAAGTGCTCCATGATCATGAGGATGGACAGGACATACGGATATTGCAGTAATTGCTGGTAATTAGGTCAGAAGGTGAAGCATACATTATGTCTTATGGTAGTCATCATAGAGAATTACATTAGTGTATCAACCGATCTACATGATTATTGGCATTCATTGGCTATTTACACAGCATTTAAGTAGTAAGTATGGAGTATTACAGAACATTATTCATAAGTCATCTCAATACAGTAAATACTGGCATCGTATTATCTCATTACAATAATTATTGGCACTCATTGGCCAGTTACAAAGCATTTTTTATGCACTATACATAAGTCATCATTCAAAATCAGTTAATTATTGGCATAGCATTTATGCATAAGTCATCTAATTATAGTAATCATTGGCATCATAAGTCATTACAGTAATCATTGGCACTCATTGGATAGTTACAAAGCATTTTTTATCCATTATTTAGAATTCATCATTCAAAACAAGAGTTAATTATTGACATAGCATTTATGCATGTCATCATATTACAGTAATCATTTGCATAGTATCTCATTACAGTAATTATTGGCACTCATTGTCCAGTTACAAAGTATTTTTATACATTATTCAGAAGTCATAATTCAGAACAAGAGTTACTGCATGTAGCATCAAGCTGCTAGTGTTTATATAAGATATCAAGTAAGTGACATAAGACATATTTAATATGTAACACATTGTAACTATTAATCAAAGTCTGTAGTCGACTAATACATAGACATAATGGAATCAATACATCAGAAAAAAATTGCATTATATTTAGGACAAGAAATATATCTTAAACTGGTAGCATTATTTAGTTGTATATTGGTAACAGTTGGGACTGATAATAAATTTTTTTGTGCCAGCAATGCATTGTGTTGGGATCGATAATTGCTGGGGCATGAAAATACTTGCTTTTGACTTATTGCTGGAAGTAAGGATTAATAACATAATTCGTCATGAGTCAGCTGTAGCAAGATTATGAAACAAGTACCATATATGTGATCACATTCATGAATGACACATGTAACTGGGTAAAAAAATGCAAGTATTAGAATAGGTTTCATGAATAGCTTCTCCTGGAAAAAATACAGAGTGGATTACTGAGCTAAAAGAAGAAATGCATATTATGCTCAAAAGTAGATAACTTCGAATTAACAGGTAATGAAACGTGTACTTAATATGTATGTACTCTAGCTGTCTTTCCTAAAACATTCAGTCATTATACTGTGCGACATAAGACATATTGTCAAGAGGAACTGCAACAAATACTTAAATAACTACATAGCATCTCTTAACTAATAGTAAATATATAAACATCACTATTCTCGTCTGCAAGGAAAAACTTCATAATTCATATTACCATATTCTTCATACAACTATTAATCATCATTTATTATCATCTGCAAAAAATAGACACTTCATTATTCATATTAATATTACCATTTACTTCATACAACAATTCCTTATCATTCGTTACTTCATATAGTATAGAGTTTCTTACTTCTAGCATATATCATCACTAAAATTAACATCTGTAGTTCTGTCTTACAGCCTGCAGCAATCGTCTCGTATTCTGAAAGAAAAATAATTAGTCAAGACTGCTATAATACGATGTGTATAGTATAGTCTGGTTAATGCTTGTTAATTCTGATCCATTTACTCTTCATGATAAGATATTGCATTTTCTTTCCTTCATTCTGGTGGTAAAATTTCCATTTCATAGTAAACCATTGTGGTTGTTTAATTTATTTCTTTTTCACGGTATTGCTTTCTGAAAATGATGAATATGGATTAATATCTTGCATTTAAATCACATACTCATTAAAAGAAAACTTGTTTCTAGTGATATGATTCAGCATACAGCATAGCATGACAAAACGTATTAGGTCAAAAACATAGACAGTTTTCAAGTGTAAAAAGTGTATCATTATGTAGTAGCAAAAAATGTAAAATAGACACGATGTTGAGATATCACAAGGCAAAATGTCAATGTCAACTGGTGTTTGTTACATCTTAAAGATTTCATAGTACATACAGACAAAAATTCTACTGTCGATAGGAAAACAATCATAGACACACACAAAATGGAAAATTTGCACGGTCTGATGTCTAACGACAAAAAAAGTGACCTGCTGATCTTACCTTGCCGGGCACTTGCCAAGAAAAAAATACGATCAGGAAGTAGTCACATAAATATCTGGAAATAGGATTACAGTGTGATAAATGATAAAGTATGTTCATTCAATAAAGGGTTTAATATTGGAGACATGGTGATTGCCTTTGCTTTTTCCGGTTCTCAAAGTTTCAACGTGTACTACATTGGGGTGAGGAATGCTGCGAATTCTGTATGGACCTGCGTATAGAAGCTCAAATTTATTGCATCTACTCTTTCCTCTGTTGGATAAAAAGTGTGTATGTACCCGTGGTCTAGGGGTTGCGTCTCTGATTCGTAATCAAAACGTCTCCAGTCTCGGGTTCGATCCCCGCCACTGCCTAAATTTCGATAAATAATCAGCATTGGTGGCCGAAGACTTCCGGCATAAGAAGTCAGCCTCATTCTGCCAACGGCCTTGTCAAAGAGGGCGAAGGAGCGGATAGAGGTTCAGGGCACTCTCTTGTCCTAGGGGTGGGAAATTGCCCCTAAGAATCAACAATGATCAACGACATGAAGATTCAGAAGGCAATGGATACCACTGCATTAAAGACACGTAATGATGTCATGATGATCTCTCCATTGGCAAAAGATTCTGGAATAGTCCCCCATTCAGATCTCTGGGAAGGGACTGCCAAGGGGGAGGTTACCATGAGAAAAAGATTGAATAATCAACGAAAGGATAATGTTCTACGAGTCGGGGCGTGGAATGTCAGAACCTTGAACGTGGTAGGGAAACTAGAAAATCTGAAAAGGGAAATGGAAAGGTTCAATCTAGATATAGTAGGGGTCAGTGAAGTGAAGTGGAAGGAAGACAAGGATTTCTGGTCAGATGAGTATCGGGTAATATCAACAGTAGCAGAAAATGGTATAACAGGTGTAGGATTCGTTATGAACAGGAAGGTAGGGCAGAGGGTGTGTTACTGTGAACAGTTCAGTGACCGGGTTGTTCTAATCAGAATCGACAGCAGACCAACACTGACAACGATAGTTCAGGTATACATGCCGACGTCGCAAGCTGAAGATGAACAGATAGAGAAAGTGTATGAGGATATTGAAAGGGTAATGCAGTATGTAAAAGGGGGACGAAAATCTAATAGTCATGGGCGACTGGAATGCAGATGAAGGGGAAGGAGTAGAAGAAAAGGTTACAGGAGAATATGGGCTTGGGACAAGGAATGAAAGAGGTGAAAGACTAATTGAGTTCTGTAACAAGTTTCAGCTAGTAATAGCGAATACCCTGTTCAAGTATCACAAGAGGAGGAGGTATACTTGGAAAAGGCCGGGAGATATGGGAAGACTTCAATTAGATTACATCATGGTCAGAGATTCCGAAATCAGATACTGGATTGTAAGGCGTACCCAGGAGCAGATATAGACACAGACCACAATATAGTAGTGATGAAGAGTAGGCTGAAGTTCAAGACATCAGGAAGAATCAATACGTTAAGAAGTGGGATACGGAAGTTCTAAGGAATGACGAGATACGTTTGATGTTCTCTAACGCTATAGATACAGCAATAACGAATAGCGCAGTAGGCAACACAGTTGAAGAGGAATGGGCATCTCTAAAAAGGGCCATCACAGAAGTTGGGAAGGAAAACATAGGCACAAAGAAGGTAGCTGCGAAGAAACCATGGGTAACAGAAGAAATACATCAGTTGATTGATAAAAGGAGGAAGTACAAACATGTTCCGGGAAAATCAGGAATACAGAAATACAAGTCGCTGAGAAATGAAATAAATAGGAAGTGCAGGGAAGCTAAGACGAAACGGCTGCAGGAAAAATGTAAAGACATCGAAAAAGATATGATTGTCGGAAGGACAGACTCAGCATACAGGAAAGTCAAAACAACCTTTGGTGACATTAAAAGCAACGGTGGTAACATTAAGAGTGGAACGGGAATTCCACTGTTAAATGCAGAGGAGAGAGCAGATAGGTGGAAAGAATACATTGAAAGCCTCTATGAGGGTGAAGATTAGTCTGATGTGATAGAAGAAGAAACAGGAGGCGATTTAGAAGAGATAGAGGATCCAGTATTAGAATCGGAATTTAAAAGAGCTTTGGAGGACTTCTACATCTACATCTACATGACTACTCTGCAATTCACATTTAAGTGCTTGGCAGAGGGTTCATCGAACCACAATCATACTATCTCTCTACTATTCCACTCCCGAACAGAGAGCGGGAAAAACGAACACCTAAACCTTTCTGTTCGAGCTCTGATTTCTCTTATTTTATTTTGACGATCATTCCTTCCTATGTAGTTTGGGCTCAACAAAATATTTTCGCATTCGGAAGAGAAAGTTGGTGACTGAAATTTCGTAAAAAGCTCTCGCCGCGACGAAAAACGTCTATGCTGTAATGACTTCCATCCCAACTCGTGTATCATATCTGCCACACTCTCTCCCCTATAACGCGATAATACAAAACGAGCTGCCCTTCTTTGCACACTCTCGATGTCCTCCGTCAATCCCACCTGGTAAGGATCCCACACCGCGCAGCAATATTCTAACAGAGGACGAACGAGTGTAGTGTAAGCTGTCTCTTTAGTGGACTTGTTGCATCTTCTAAGTGTCCTGCCAATGAAACGCAACCTTTGGCTCGCCTTCCCGACAATATTATCTATGTGGTCCTTCCAACTAAAGTTGTTCGTAATTTTAACACCCAGGTACTTAGTTGAATTGACAGCCTTGAGAATTGTACTATTTATCGAGTAATCGAATTCCAACGGATTTCTTTTGGAACTCATGTGGATCATCTCACACTTTTCGTTATTTAGCGTCAACTGCCACCTGACACACCATACAGCAATCTTTTCTAAATCGCTTTGCAGCTGATACTGGTCTTCGGATGACCTTACTAGACGGTAAATTACAGCATCATCTGCGAACAACCTAAGAGAACTGCTCAGATTGTCACCCAGGTCATTTATATAGATCAGGAACAGTAGAGGTCCCAGGACGCTTCCCTGGGGAACACCTGATATCACTTCAGTTTTACTCGATGATTTGCCGTCTATTACTACTAACTGCGACCTTCCTGACAGGAAATCACGAATCCAGTCGCACAACTGAGACGATACCCCATAGCTCCGCAGCTTGATTAGAAGTCGCTTGTGAGGAACGGTGTCAAAAGCTTTCCGGAAATCTAGAAATACGGAATCAACTTGAGAGCCCCTGTCGATAGCGGCCATTACTTCGTGCGAATAAAGAGCTAGCTGCGTTGCACAAGAGCGATGTTTTCTGAAGCCATGCTGATTACGTGTCAATAAATCGTTCCCTTCGAGGTGATTCATAATGTTTGAATACAGTATATGCTCCAAAACCCTACTGCAAACCGACGTCAATGATATAGGTCTGTAGTTAAATGGATTACTCCTACTACCCTTCTTGAACACTGGTGCGACCTGCGCAATTTTCCAATCTGTAGGTACAGATCTATCGGTGAGCGAGCGGTTGTATATGAGTGCTAAGTAGGGAGCTATAGTATCAGCGTAATCTGAAAGGAACCTAATCGGTATACAATCTGGACCTGAAGACTTGCCCGTATCAAGCGATTTGAGTTGCTTTGCAACCCCTAAGGTATCTACTTCTAAGAAACTCATGCTAGCAGATGTTCGTGTTTCAAATTCTGGAATATTCCATTCGTCTTCCCTGGTGAAGGAATTTCGGAAAACTGCGTTCAATAACTCCGCTTTAGCGGCACAGTCGTCGATAACAGTACCATCGGCACTGCGCAGCGAAGGTATTGACTGCGTCTTGCCGCTTGTGTACTTTACATACGACCAGAATTTCTTCGGATTTTCTACCAAATTTCGAGACAATGTTTCGTTGTGGAACCTATTAAAGGCATCTCGCATCGAAGTACGTGCCAAATTTCGAGCGTCTGTAAATTTTAGCCCATCTTCAGGATTTCGCGTTCTTCTGAACTTCGCATGCTTTTTCCGTTGCCTCTGCAACAGCGTTCGGACCTTTTTTTGTGTACCACGGGGGATCCGTTCCATCTCTTACCAATTTATGAGGTATGAATATCTCAATTGCTGTTGCTACTATATCTTTGAATTTGAGCCACATCTCGTCTACATTCGCATAGTCAGTTCGGAAGGAATGGAAATTGTCTTTTAGGAAGGCTTCTAGTGGCACTTTATCCGCTTTTTTAAATAAAATTATTTTGCGTTTGTTTCTGATGGATTTGGAAGAAATGGTATTGAGCCTAGCTACAATGACCTTGTGATCACTAATCCCTGTATCAGTCATGATGCTCTCTATCAGCTCTGGATTGTTTGTGGCCAAGAGGTCAAGTGTGTTTTTGCAACCATTTACAATTCGCGTGGGTTCGTGGACTAACTGCTCTAAATAATTTTCGGAGAATGCATTTAGGACAATCTCGGAAGACGTTTTCTGCCTACCACCGGTTTTGAACAAGTATTTTTGCCAACATACCGAAGGTAGGTTGAAGTCCCCACCAACTATAACCGTATGAGTGGGGTATTTATTTGTTACGAGACTCAAACTTTCTCTGAACTGTTCCGCAACTGTATCATCGGAGTCTAGGGGTCGGTAGAAGGAGCCAATTATTAACTTAATTCGGCTGTAAAGTATAACCTCCACCCACACCAATTCGCTCGGAGTATCTACTTCGACTTCACTACAAGATAAACCACTACTGACAGACACCAACACTCCACCACCAATTCTGCCTAATCTATCTTTCCTGAACACCGTCTGAGACTTCGTAAAAATTTCTGCAGAACTTATTTCAGGCTTTAGCCAGCTTGCTGTACCTATAACGATATCAGCTTCTGTGCTTTCTATTAGCGCTTGAAGCTCAGGGACTTTTCCAGCGCAACTACAACAGTTTACAACTATAATTCCGACTGTTCCTTGATCCAAGCACGTCCTGTAATTGCCAAGCACCCTTTGACATTGCAGCCCATCCCGCACTTTCCCGAGGCCTTCTAACCTAAAAAACCGCCCAGTCCATGCCACACAGCCTCCGCTACCCGTGTAGCCGCCAGCTGAGTGTAGTGAACTCCTGACCTATTCAGCGGAACCCGAAACCCCACCACCCTATGGCGCAAGTCAAGGAATCTGCAGCCAATACGGTCGCAAAACCGTCTGAGCCTCTGATTCAGACCCTCCACCCGGCTCTGCACCAAAGGTCCGCAGTCGGTTCTGTCAACGATGCTGCAGATGGTGAGCTCTGCCTTCATCTCGTAAGCAAGACCGGCAGCCTTCACCAAATCAGATAGCCGCTGGAATCCAGAGAGAATTTCCTCAGATCCAAAGCGACACACGTCATTAGTGCCGACATGTGCCACCACCTGCAGCTGGCTGCACCCTGTGCTCTTCATGGCATCCGGAAGGACCCTTTCCACATCAGGAATGACTCCTCCCGGAATGCACACGGAGTGCACACTGGATTTCTTCCCCTCCTTAGCCGCCACATCCCTCAGGGGCCCCATTACGCGCCTAACATTGGAGCTCCCAACTACCAATAAGCCCACCCTCTGCGATTGCCCGGACCTTGAAGGCTGAGAATGATCCTCTGAAACAGGGCAGGCAGCTGCATCTGGCTCAGCCAGAGACAGTGCCTGAAACCGGTTTGTCAGACGCACCGGGGAGGCTTTCTGATCAGCCTCCGGGGACGCCTTTCGCTGCCTGCCACGCCTTGGAACGACCTCCAAATCAACCACAGGCGAGGGCTCAGCCCCACTGCGGGCAGCAACCGGGGCAACCACAGCGGCAGACCGATCTGGGGACAGACGGGACGAGGTTGACATCCCCGTGATACCCAAGTCCGGACCCCACAGTGGTGCCAATTGGCAACAGCCTCAAGCTGCGCGACCGAAGTCAGCGCCGATTGCAGCTGTGAGCGAAGGGATGCCAAGTCAGCCCTCATCCGAACACAGCAATCGCAGTCCCTGTCCATTCTAATTGATGTTTAACAACAGTTACTGAAACACGAGTCCGTGCCTAGATAACGCAAGCGGAACACACAAAGAATGTATCAACTAACCTGTACAAATGCCTAACGACTGTGCTACAATCTGCTGAATTTACGATTACAGTAACTAAAACTCGAAATTGCACCTCCTATACGAAACTCACACGCAATTTAAATATTACGGTCAAATAAGGCAGAAGGGATAGATAACATTCCATCAGAATTTCTAAAATCATTAGGGGAGGTGGCAACAAAACGACTATTGACGTTGGTGTGTAGAATATATGAGTCTGGCGACATACCATCTGACTTTCGGAAAAGCATCATCCACACAATTCCAAAGACGGCAAGAGCTGACAAGTGCGAAAATTATCGCACAATCAGCTTAACAGCTCATGCATCGAAGCTACTTACAAGAATAATATACAGAAGAATGGAAAAGAAAATTGCGCTAGGTGACGATCAGTTTGGCTTTAGCAAAAGTAAAGGCACGAGAGAGGCAATTCTGACGTTAAGGCTAATAATGGAAGCAAGGCTAAAGAAAAATCAAGACATGTTCATAGGATTTGTCGACCTGGAAAAAGCGTTCGACGATATAAAATGGTGCAAGCTGTTCGAGATTCTGAAAAAAGTAGGGGTAAGCTACAGGGAGAGACGGGTCATATACAATATGTACAACAACCAAGAGGGAATAATAAGAGTGGACGATCAAGAACGAAGTGCTCGTATTAAGAAGGGTGTAAGACAAGGCTGTAGCCTTTCGCCCCTACTCTTCAATCTGTACATCGAGGAAGCAATTATGGAAATAAAAGAAAGGTTCAGGAGTGGAATTAAAATACAAGGTGAAAGGATATCAATGATACGATTCGCTGATGACATTGCTATCCTGAGTGAAAGTGAAGAAGAATTCTGCTGAACGGAATGAACAGTCTAATGAGTACACAGTATGGTTTGAGAGTAAATCGGAGAAAGACGAAGGTAATGAGAAGTAGTAGAAATGAGAACAGCGAGAAACTTAACATCAGGATTGATGGTCACGAAGTCAATGAAGTTAAGGAATTCCGCTACCTAGGCAGTAAAATAACCAATGACGGACGGAGCAAGGAGGACATCAAAAGCAGACTCGCTATGGCAAAAAAGGCATTTCTGGCCAAGAGAAGTCTACTAATATCAAATACCGGCCTTAATTTGAGGAAGACATTTCTGAGGATGTACGTCTGGAGTACAGCATTGTATAGTAGTGAAACATGGACTGTGGGAAAACCGGAACAGAAGAGAGTCCAAGCATTTGAGATGTGGTGCTATAGACGAATGTTGAAAATTAGGTGGACTTATAAGGTAAGGAATGAGGAGATTCTACGCAGAATCGGAGAGGAAAGGAATATGTGGAAAACACTGATAAGGAGAAGGGACAGGATGATAGGACATCTGCTAAGACATGACTTCCATGGTACTAGAGGGAGCTGTAGAGGGCAAAAACTGTAGAGGAAGACAGAGACTGGAATACGTCAAGCAAATAATTGAGGACGTAGGTTGCAAGTGCTACTCTGAGATGAAGAGGTTAGCACAGGAAAGGAATACGTGGCGAGCCGCATCAAACCAGTCAGTAGACTGATGACCAAGAAAAAAAGTACTAATATCTTCTGTCCTATGTGAAAGTCACGGCGTATACAAACCTGTTTTTGCAGTCTTCTTCGGTGCTCTGCGGCACGTTTGATGTTGTTGAATGCAATGTCAATTATTCCATGGTGCCGTAGTCGACGAGATGTAGGAAAACATACTAATTTTTTAATTTTGTTAGGTGGTTCAACATTTTTTTAATATAGCAGTCGGAGATATCATAGTACACTCAAGGAAATTGAAATAAGAACACCGTGAATTCATTGTCCCAGGAAGGGGAAACTTTATTGACACATTCCTGGGGTCAGATACATCACATGATCACACTGACAGAACCACAGGCACATAGACACAGGCAACAGAGCATGCACAATGTCGGCACTAGTACAGTGTATATCCACCTTTCGCAGCAATGCTGGCTGCTATTCTCCCATGGAGACGATCGTAGAGATGCTGGATGTAGTCCTGTGGAACGGCTTGCCATGCCATTTCCACCTGGCGCCTCAATTGGACCAGCGTTCGTGCTGGACGTGCAGACCGCGTGAGACGACGCTTCATCCAGTCCCAAACATGCTCAATGGGGGACAGATCCGGAGATCTTGCTGGCCAGGGTAGTTGACTTACACCTTCTAGAGCACGTTGGGTGGTACGGGATACATGCGGACGTGCATTGTCCTGTTGGAACAGCAAGTTCCCTTGCCAGTCTAGGAATGGTAGAACGATGGGTTCGATGACGGTTAGGATGTACCGTGCACTATTCAGTGTCCCCTCGACCATTACCAGAGGTGTACGGCCAGTGTAGGAGATCGCTCCCCACACCATGATGCCGGGTGTTGGCCCTGTGTGGCTCGGTCGTATGCAGTCCTGATTGTGGCGCTCACCTGCACGGCGCCAAACACGCATACGACCATCACTGGCACCAAGGCAGAAGCGACTCTAATCGCTGAAGACGACACGTCTCCATTCGTCCCTCCATTCACGCCTGTCGCGACACCACTGGAGGCGGGCTGCACGATGTGGGGGCGTGAGCGGATGACGGCCTAACGGTGTGCGGGACCGTAGCCCAGCTTCATGGAGACGGTTGCGAATGGTCCTCGCCGATACCCCAGGAGCAACAGTGTCCCTAATTTGCTGGGAAGTGGCGGTGCGGTCCCCTACGGCACTGCGTAGGATCCTACGGTCTTGGCGTGCATCCGTGCGTCGCTGCGGTCCGGTCCCAGGTCGACGGGCACGTGCACCTTCCGCCGACCACTGGCGACAATATCGATATACTGTGGAGACCTCACGCCCCACGTGTTGAGCAATTCGGCGGTACGTCCACCCGGCCCCCCGCACGCCCACTATACGCCCTCGCTCAAAGTCCGTCAACTGCACATACGGTTCACGTCCACGCTGTCGCGGCATGCTACCAGTGTTAAAAAAGACTGCGATGGAGCTCCGTATGCCACGGCAAACTGGCTGACACTGACGGCGACAGTGCACAAATGCTGCGCAGCTAGCGCCATTCGACGGCCAACACCGCGTTTCCTGGTGTGTCCGCTGTGCCGTGCGTGTGATCATTGCTTCTACAGCCCTCTCGCAGTGTCCGAAGCAAGTATGGTGGGTCTGACACACCGGTGTCAATGTGTTCTTTTTTCCATTTGCAGGAGTGTAGATTCATTTGGTATGGAGTTAATTACATCCTGGAATGAGAGTATATGTGTGTCCTAATCAATATGTTTTTATGGCAGTATATTCTACATAGTTTACCAATTTCTTTCATTAGTCGTTCAGAAGGGTTCGAAGAAGCGTGATACCTGGGTATATAGATCGGAGAAATGTTTCTAGCTCGTAACATACGTGTCCATATCGCAGATCGAAATTGTGGTCCATTGTCGGAATTTACTTTCAATACATGCCCTACATGAAATAGAAAATATTTTACAAATGCATTCGAAACAGATTTAGCAGTAGCTTTGCGTAACAGAGTGAAGGTAACAAATTTCGAAGTTGAGTTCAACAGCGAGAAAGATGTAACAAAAACCTCTATTAGTTCTGGGAATCGGTCCCAAAATGTCTACAGCGGCCATGTGTCTCAATTTAACGGGTTCAGTGGGATGTAACAGAGGAATATGTGAAGTCGTGTCTGATTTAGCTTTCTGGCAGGTTTTACATGACGCTAAAACTCGTCGAATACGTTTCTCCATGCTGGCAAAATAACATTTCCGTCTTAGTATAAGAAAACTTTTTTGGCTCCGTAATGTGCGTAACTTAAATGAGTATACCAAATTAATTTGTTAACAAGTTCGTCAGGAATATATAATAAATAACCAGTTGTTGCTGTCAGGGTGAGAGCGGCGAAACAGAATATTATTGCGTACAGTGTAATGGTTTCTAATGGTAACGTTATTCCTATCTTGCCAAAGGTGTTTATTTCTTTCCATACGTTGTATTTGTTCTGCTCTTGTGCTATGTCTCGTAATGACGATGAAATGAAATTTTCAAACGCGACTTGTTGAATATACATGACGCTAAAATTTGCTTGGCAGAAGTTCGTTGCGATGTCTTGCTGATTGTTGCTGAGAGAACGGGATAGTGCGTCTGCTACAATATTTTGTGTACCGGGAATGTGAACAACTGTAAAATTAAATTCCTGTTAATAAAGTTTCTATCTGCTTAACCTGTCATGTGTAAATTTAGCTGAAAGTAAAAACTGTATAGCTCTATGGTCTGTGTAAACGGTAGTATGTCATTCATAAAGAAAATGCCTAAATCTCGTAAATGCCCATACAACACATAATGTTTCAAGTTCTGTGACAGAATAATTGCGTTCAGCAGGTGACAGAATGCGATTTGCAAAGGCGATGTTTTTAATTACTGTAGTACCGTCTTCTTCAATTTGCTGAAAAATGTGTACGCCTAAAGCTGTGTCAGAACTGCCGGTGGCAATGGAAAAATTTCTGGTAGGATCAGGGTGTGATAAAAGTGGTGCGTTCAACAAAGCTTGTTTCAGATTGACAAATTCAGACTGTGTTTGTCTATCCCAGGACCAAATAGCGTTTTTGCCCGTCAGTTGGCATAATCTAGGAGTGTCTAAAGCAGAGTAATGGATAAATTTACGGAAAAAGTTAATTAATCCCAGAAAGCTGCGCAGTTGTTTCTTTGTCGTTGGAACAGTAATGTCACGTAAAGCTTGAAGTTTTTCCGGGTCAGGCGCTATGCCTTCTGCTGAAATTACATGTCCAAGAAATTTTATACAAGTTTTGCCAAAGTGAGGTTTGCTAAGATTCACTGTGAGTCCTTGCGCACGAAAAGTTTGTAACAGTTGTTCAAGAATCAAACTGTGTTCAGACCAGTTAGCTTCTGCAATAAGGATGTAGTCTACATACGTTGTGATTTACAAAACTGATAACAGTCACCAAAACAGAGAAATGCTGTGTACTTTCTGCAGTTCGGATGGAGCTGAATTTGCCAAAGTCCCGATTTCAAATCTAATGTGGAATAAACAGCAGTACCATGAAATTTCTGTTTCATTAATAATAATGTCATTGATGTGACGCGAATCAAGTACGAGCCGAAGTGAGCCATCCTTTTTCTTAACAATATGGAGCGGGTTTATGTACGGACTAACTGCCAGTTCAATAATCCCGTGGTCTAGCATAGCTTGTAATTCTTTCTTAACTTGTTCTCTGTAGATATAAGGAATAGGATAATGTTCGGCTTTAAATGTCTCGTGCTGTTTAACTTGAAATTCATACATAAAACCGGACATAGTACCAGGGAAGTTGTCAAAAACTGCAGCTTGCTGTAAAAGAATTTTGCGTACTTGCTTACGTTCGTCGTCTGTATTTGCGCTGCTTTGTTTTACTTTATCAGAAATGATTTGCATAAACCGGCCGCGGTGGTCTCGTGGTTCTTAGGCGCGCAGCCCGGAACCGTGCGACTGCTACGGTCGCAGGTTCGAATCCTGCCTCGGGCATGGATGTGTGTGATGTCCTTAGGTTAGTTAGGTTTAAGTAGTTCTAAGTTCTAGGGGACTGATGACCACAGCAGTTGAGTCCCATAGTGCTCAGAGCCATTTAAACCATTTTTTTCATTTGCATAACGTCATAGTCGGCTTCGTCTGATGTATTGTAGTTGTGTACGTACGTATCTGTGGACAATGTGGAATGACAGTCTATATTACGTGATGCTGAAATGACCTCTGTCCGATTAATTGTTTGTTCTTCTGCAGATAAAGAGTGCTGAAATTCTAATGCCAATTGTACATTTTCATCCTTTAACATTAAATAGGAATTTTGAAATCCAATAATTGCGTCGTGTTGTACCAAAAAATTCGTGCCTAAAATAGCGTCTGTTGTCAATAAGGGAACAATCCAAAAATTTGAGTGGAACGTATGACCTGGAATACAAAACGATAAGTGTGTCTGTAATTTTACCAGATACTGCTCCTTTTACTTCAGTTTTGCCTAATGGTAACGTAGGATAGGTATTCTCTTTGTTACATTCGCTGAAAGTTTCTTCATTTATAACTGACATAGGTGATCCAGAATCGATTACTGCTGAAAATGTGAATGCTCCAATCTTTACTTCAATTACAGGGTGGGAAATGGCTTTTTGAATAACTGGTTTTTAAAGCAAAAATTTGTCTCGGATGTCGTCATAAGTAATAACATTTTCGTGAAAAACATTCTGCGTGTCAAAAAGTAGAGCTTACGTTGTTGGAAGATGCAACCTGTACTGTATCTAGTCAAATTCTTTCTGACGTGCCGTTATTTGCGGGAGGATGCTGTGGCATTTCAACTACACTCCTGGAAATTGAAATAAGAACACTGTGAATTCATTGTCCCAGGAAGGGGAAACTTTATTCACACATTCCTGGGGTCAGATACATCACATGATCACACTGACAGAACCACAGGCACATAGACACAGGCAACAGAGCATGCACAATGTCGGCACTAGTACAGTGTATATCCACCTTTCGCAGCAATGCAGACTGCTATTCTCCCATGGAGACGATCGTAGAGATGCTGGATGTAGTCCTGTGGAACGGCTTGCCATGCCATTTCCACCTGGCGCCTCAGTTGGACCAGCGTTCGTGCTTGACGTGCAGACCGCGTGAGACGACGCTTCATCCAGTCCCAAACATGCTCAATGG
Organism: Schistocerca gregaria; assembly: GCF_023897955.1. Taxonomy (NCBI): domain Eukaryota; kingdom Metazoa; phylum Arthropoda; class Insecta; order Orthoptera; family Acrididae; genus Schistocerca; species Schistocerca gregaria. The sequence goes on along the minus strand of NC_064930.1, from coordinate 100,207,883 downwards.
GGGACAGATCCGGAGATCTTGCTGGCCAGGGTAGTTGACTTACACCTTCTAGAGCACGTTGGGTGGCACGGGATACATGCGGACGTGCATTGTCCTGATGGAACAGCAAGTTCCCTTGCCGGTCTAGGAATGGTCGAACGATGGGTTCGATGACGGTTTGGATGTACCGTGCACTATTCAGTGTCCCCTCGACGATCACCAGAGGTGTACGGCCAGTGTAGGAGATCGCTCCCCACACCATGATGCCGGGTGTTGGCCCTGTGTGCCTCGGTCGTATGCAGTCCTGATTGTGGCGCTAACCTGCACGGCGCCAAACACGCATACGACCACCATTGGCACCAAGGCAGAAGCGACTCTCATCGCTGAAGACGACACGTCTCCATTCGTCCCTCCATTCACGCCTGTCGCGACACCACTGGAGGCGGGCTGCTCGATGTTGGGGCGTGAGCGGAAGACGGCCTAACGGTGTGCGGGACCGTAGCCCAGCTTCATGGAGACGGTTGCGAATGGTCCTCGCCGATACCCCAGGAGCAACAGTGTCCCTAATTTGCTGGGAAGTGGCATTGCGGCATGCTACCAGTGTTAAAGACTGCGATGGAGCTCCGTATGCCACGGCAAATTGGCTGACACTGACGGCGGCGGTGCACAAATGCTGCGCAGCTAGCGCCATTCGACGGCCAACACCGCGGTTCCTGGTGTGTCCGCTGTGCCGTGCGTGTGATCATTGCTTGTACAGCCCTCTCGCAGTGTCCGGAGCAAGTATGGTGGGTCTGACACACCGGTGTCAATGTGTTCTTTTTTCCATTTCCAGGAGTGTATTTGTACTGTTCTGCTATTTCGTCCTGACGCATTAGGTTCGGGATGACACCTACTGTCAGGTTCATTCATGATAACCTGTTGTTGCCGATGATTCTGCTGCTGGTAAGACCGACTGTTACGCTGAAAACTGTGCTCATTACTCTTACGTCTGTCATAATAATCGTTGCTATACGGCGCGTTGCGATATGAGTTGAAATGGTGTGTTCTCTGTACGTAGTGATTTCCTTGTAGCTGTGCGTTACTATTTGGTGGAGCCGACGCTATACGTGTAGGCGGCGAAACATTAAAGCTTGTTTGACCTTGCACATTACATTGTTGGTTAGGTATGCTAACCGGCTAGTTTTGTTGCTCTTGTGGTGAAAAGCCTCTATTATTGCCAAAATGTGTTTGCTGTTGCTGATAATTTTGATGATACTGATAATTAAAATGTTGTCTGTTATTAAAATTCTGGTGGTTGTCAGTCCTGGAGCGTCTATCACCTTTGCTATTAAAATAGCGTGGCTGATCGTAATTGCCGTATGCTTGTCGGCCTTGGTTATGGTGTGAAACATTTTTGTTTATGAAAGAATAGTCCGATTGCTGAACTTCCAAAAGCTGTAACAGATCTCTAAATGCCGAAACATTTTCTTTCTGCTGTCCTGTTAAAAGAGATACTCTTAACGATCGTGGTAATTTAGAAATACACAATTGGATAAGTGCTGATTCACTATACGGCTCACGTAAGTATTGGTTTTGTTGGACCATGTACTCAAAAAAATTGCGTGACAGTTGGAAAATTTGAGTTCTCATAATTCGGTAAGCTAATTAATTGATTCTTGATTCCACGCTGTGTCGTCTTCGACCAATACACTGACAGAAAAGCATTCTGAAATTCTACTACCGAGTAGCACTGTCTCGCGATCGGTCTCATACGAGTTGCGGGTTCGCCTTCCAAAAAACTGCAAATAAGTTCAATTTTGTGTGTTGCGGTCCAAGTTGGTGGAAAAGCAAAGCTAAATTGTTGTATCCAATCCAAAGGGTGAATCTGCGTTCCGTCATTTTTAAATACTTTAAATTTCCTAACGGATAAAAAGTGCTTGTAATCAAAATTATCGTCTCTGAATGTCTGAACAGGTTCAGGATTGTATGAGAATCTATTTGTCTGTGTCTGTTCAGATTCTAAGTCACGTACTCTCTGTAAATTAGCTAAATTATACTGGCTGTGTGAGTGTGACAAATGTTCGGAATGTGGCATATGCTGTGACGTGTTAGAGACTGCAACATTTTTCGCCTCTGTCACTTTAAAACGTTCGTCAATTTGGCTGTTCTATTTTTCAAATTACTTATCGACTTTCGCATCCAGAGTGTGTGAAAGTTCTGCTGACATTAATTTAAACTCGTCGCGTAACTGTGTTGCGTTTTCAGAACACTGGTTAGCGACTGCACTACTTTCATCTCTAAGTAATTTAGTTGTGGCAGCATGTGTATTGCGTATCTCTTCACTATTATTCCTGGCGCATGCCTTAATTTCCTCACGTAATTGTTTTTTAGTTCCATTACATTGCTCCGCAACGGCTGTAATCTGTTCAGTAAGCTGTTCAATAGAGGTGTCAAGTTTTTCATTAATTTGTTTGAACGACCTGTCATGGTTTTCATTCGACTGTTTGAGATTCTCATTAAGTTGTTTGTTCGATTCATTAAGGTTGTCTTGTTTTTCATTCAACTGTTTGAGATTTTCATTGTTTGTTCGATTCATTAAGGTTGTCGTGTTTTTCACTGAGTTGTAGTAATAAAGCCATAACTTGATCCAACCCAAAATTAGCGACTCTATTTTCTGTGCTGTGTGATGATGTATCTGCATATGTCACGTTTTGTGTAACCATTTGGTGATTGTCTGACTCGCGAAAAGGTTTGCTAATTGGATGAGCACTGTTGGTTCACTACATCGGAATCAAACAAATCTGACGTATTTTGAGTACATTGTTCACCTTCGTTAGGAATAATTAACTGTTCGCTACGTAAATTTTGCAAATCAGGCGTGTCAAACTGGATAGCGTTCATTGTAACGGAAAGTGCCGTGTCATCCATTGTCGTTAAATTAACAGAGGACACAATTGAATTTGTTTGCTCATCATTAGCATTAAAATCATTACTATTGATCGGCACGCACTGATTGTCTGCAACTGGAGGATTATCATCAAGACACTGGGTGTCGCTAGTATTATCAGTCAAATTATTAGAGTCGGCTTTTTCACCCATTAAGGAACGCGATGTACTGTTAGCAGTTTTTCGCGGCATTTTCACAACTCAAACTTAAGCACAAAATCAAACAAAGACAAAGCAAAAATGGAACAATACAGTTACAACAAAGACCAAAAAATTGCCGATGATCTGTGAAAGAAAGAATGACAAGTTAGTAAATGCGTTGCGCCAGATGCAAACTACCCTTAACAATAGTGTAAATAAGAGCGGATATATATCTGACTACTACTCAGAAATTCACAAAGAAAATACGATCCTGGCCGGTTCTCGGCAAGTGTAACCTCCCAAAGATATTTATTTAATAACCTCCCAACAGTAAAAAAATATAATTGTATAATTCACATTCAGTGTAACTGCCCAACAGATAAATTCCCTAAACTACCAATAATACAATGTGACCAACAGACTTACAACCTATCAATAAAATGACTGTGAATTTAAACTAGTAAATTTAGGACGTCAGCAGTGCTGCGTCATGGCCCTGAAAATTCATTCTGAGTAAATCGAAAAATCTTATCTCATTTAGGTCTCCGGATAACGCGGATATATCTGCTCCTATAAGAAATTTTTCTGGCGCAGCTCAGTGCAATGCTGGCCGATAGATTTGTCATGTACAAAAAGAAACAACAGATTTTTCTTTACAATAATCGGGATGGCCAAGGATTGGAGAAATTAGTGAATTCCTTAAATTGAGATGAATGTCAAAAGTTATTTTTTATGAGAAAGATTATTATCAACAGATTTTTTTAAAACATTTACATGGGACTTGATGTAACAATACTATGCGCTAGGCTGCTTTTACCTTATCCTAAAACGCTCAGGATCCGCCATCGCTGCACACGACCGGCTCAGCCAACACGATACACCAGACACGACTCCTCGCTATCAACAACTTACTCCTACTGCTACACTGTTCCTACTGCAGTCAGTACTGCTCTTTGGTCTCAGATTCTCTTACAGCTTACATATCGCAGGCAGCGCGTGAGCAACCTATCGAAATTACATCAGCTCGAGTGCGCTAGCAATAAATTCTTTTATCATGGACCTCTTACAATGTTGCTGGCAGGTTGTAACATTACGTTTCCTGGCGAATGGGGAATCTTTTAAAAGTCTGGCTTTTAGCCACAGAATAGCACAACCCACCATTTCAAAAGGTGTTGTGGATGCACTGCAATTTGCAACACATTAAATGACCAATACTTAGGTGACCTTGTGTTATTTTTCACACTTTGGACTATACGCACACCTCTTTTGTCGCACTGGGGCAACCTGCAAGGACTTTCTCCCTTTCGCTGCCAGTTTCTCTTTTGTGGCATGTTGAAATCAAGCAAGAGGTGCAACTAAATCAAACCTGAACTTTTTTGAACTAAGGCACTACGATACACATCAAAAAACACCGTATATTACTCAGAAAGAAACGATTTCCTCGCTGTATGCCTGATTTCAGACGTTTAATTCCTCTCTGCTCCATTTCATTTCTAGAATAGAAAGCTATCAATAGACAAAAATCCTTTCTCGAACAGCTAGTATACAGGGTGTTACAAAAAGGTACGGCCAAACTTTCAGGAAACATTCCTCACACACAAAGAAAGAAAACATGTTATGTGGACATGTGTTAGAGCTCATTTTATTACTTTTCTTCAAATCACATTAATCATGGAATGGAAACACACAGGAACAGAACGTACCAGCGTGACTTCAAACACTTTGTTACAGGAAATGTTCAAAATGTCGTACGTTAGCGAGGATACATGCATCCACCCTCCGTCGCATGGAATCCCTGATGCGCTGATGCAGCCCTGGCGAATGGCGTATTGTATCACAGCCGTCCACAATACGAGCACGAAGAGTCTCTACATTTGGTACCGGGGTTGCGTACACAAGAGCTTTCAAATGCCCCCATAAATGAAAGTCAAGAGGGTTGAGGTCAGGAGAGCGTGGAGGCCACGGAATTGGTCCGCCTCTACCAATCCGTCGGTCACCGAATCTGTTGTCGAGAAGCGTACGAACACTTGGACTGAAATGTGCAGGAGCTCCATCGTGCATGAACCACATGTTGTGTCGTACTTGTAAAGGCACATGTTCTAGCAGCAGAGTTAGAATATTCTGGATGAAATCATGCCGCGAATCGAGGAAGTACACTACATACTGACGAAACTAAAATCAGCTCTAACACGGAAATTAAGCGATTCCGAACACATGTCCACATAACACCTTTTCTTTATTTGTGTGTGAGGAATGTTTCCTGAAAGTTTGGTTGTACCTTTTTGTAACACCCTGTATAACAGTCTACTGCAAAAAAGTTTCTTTTCTGCATTTGTGAAACCTGTTTTCCTGGAAAAAATGCAGAAGAACCCCAACGCGAAAAATCCCCAACACGAACGTCTCAAATTAGCCACTAGACGCCTAGCAATAACCAAACAACAAGCAGAAATCACCGTGGTACACACTTCAGCGCATGCGCGAACTATCGCTGCCTACTGCGCATGCGCGGATTGACGGCAGTTTAGATCTGCTCTCTATTCCTGCGCGCGGATAATGTGTCTGCTAATTTTTGTAGTTTCACCCGTTCTACTGCTAGATGGCTGTCGCGATAGACCAGTACCGTTCGCGGCAGATCTTCGTGTAATACCGGCTTAAGGCGCCTCTCTCTGACAGGAAGTGAGCGACCGCTGAACCAGACTGCGGCTGTGAAGGGTCCCACAAACACACGAGCTTACGCTTCTCTGCATGTTAGCCCCGCGTGCCGTATGATTCTTCGTCTGCCTGGGTTTACTTCCCTTCAAGTGGACTCTCCCAACACTCCACTGTTTCCTTTATCTCAGCCAGCGTCAGCAGTATCGTTGGTGTGTGTCGTTACGTTCAAAAAATGGTTCAAATGGCTCTGAGCACTATGGGACTTAACATCTATGGTCATCAGTCCCCTAGAACTTAGAACTACTTAAACCTAACTAACCGAAGGACATCACACAAATCCATGCCCGAGGCAGGATTCGAACCTGCAACTGTAATGTTCGCGCGGTTCCAGGCTGCAGCGTTTGGAACCGCCATACAGGCGTATCACCTGGGGTGACAGTATGGGGTGCCAATGCTTACACATATCGGTCACCTCTTGTTCGAATTGGCGGCGCTTTGAACGCTGGACGTTTCATTTCAGATGTGTTACGACCCGTTGCTCTACCCTACATTCAATCCCAGCGAAACCCTACACTTCAGCAGGATAATGCACGACTGCATGTTGCAGGTCCCTTATGAGCCTTTCTGGATACAGAAAATGTTGGACTGCTGCCCTGTCCAGCACATTCTCCAGATCTCTCAGCAACTGAAAACGTCTGGTCAATGGTGGCCGAGCAACTGGCTCGTCACAATTCACCAGTCACTACTCTTGATGAACTGTGGTATCGTGTTGAAGCTGCATAGGCAGTTGTACCTGTACACGCCATCAGAGCTCAGTTTGACTCAATGCCCAGGCGTATCAAGGCCATTATTACGCCCAGAGGTGGTTTCTCTGGGTACTGATTTCTCAGGATCTATACACCGAAATTGCGTGAAAATGTAATCACATGTCAGTTATAATATAATATATTTGTCCATTGAATACCCATTTATCATCTGTATTTCTTCTTCGCGTAGCAATTTTAATGTCGAGTAGTGTATATGAAGGGCTTATTTCAGTAGTGGTACAAGTCCAGTTTTGCTCCTTCTACAGGAGAGTCCTAAAGTTAAATGAGCGCTGAAAAATCTGCAGTTGAGATTCCAGAAATTATTCAAGCATATGGCTTCTTGCTACAGATGAATCTTTCTTTCTGTTTGTACAATGTTTACAGTGTAATGTTTACATGAGGTTTATTCTTATACGAGCGGAGTATATGTACCTGCGTAGCCACTGTGCTCAGTGCACGAGTTCAGGCGCGCGGTCTGTGTGTGTTTCAGTTCCACCCGGGGGGCCAGGCGTTCTCGACGGCGTCTGAAGACAAGTCTGCTCGTCTGTGGGACCTGCGGTCTGACCAGCAGGTGGCTCGCTACGAGACGCCGGCTGGCAAGGGCGGTCCCGGGTTCACCTGCTGCGGGCTCTCCCTGTCCGGCCGGTATCTGCTGGCTGGCGCCGACGACAACTCCATCCACTCCTGGGACACCCTCAAGCTCTCACACTGCGGTCAGTAACCTCCTACAAATGAGCTGCTCCAGCAGTGGTGGGGAAGTCGGTAATGTGCAGGGAGCCGGGCGCTTCTGGCCACACATTCAGATTGTTAGCAGTGGGTAGCAACAGATCCACGGACAGCGGGGAAAGCTAGTGGACAGTCGGAAAACTGTGCGACTTTGGGCAGATGTGGCCAGGGATAGGGAAACGGGGAAGCCGCTCTTGCTCACACTATTAGACAGCCTGTCTCTGACAGTCAGCGATGACCTGGGTGGTATGGCTACTGAGACACGCTCACACTATTAGACAGCCTGTCTCTGACAGTCAGCGATGACCTGAGTGGTATGGCTACTGAGACACACGCACCTCCCTCCAGTATTTCAACAAAGGCTTAATCAGTCTTATATCAAACAATTAAATATTGTATGTGGAGATAATTTGCATTTATTAACCTGCCAGGGTAGCAGAGAGCACTAACCTGCTGCTTCCTGGTCTCGGGTAGGATTAACGACGGGGGCCGGTGTGCCGGCCAGCCTGGATGTGGTTTTTAGGGGGTTTTCCACATCCCCCTACGTGAATACCGGGCTGGTCCCCACGTTCCGCCTATGTCACACGCGTCACAGGCATTTCAAACACGTCCGCACTATTTCACGATTTCCACTAGTCGCAGACAGTTGGGGTACACTGATTCCGTCCCGGGGGGTACGCGGTTGCGGCAGGAAGGGCATCCGGCCGTGCCTCTCACTAACACTGCCAAATCCGTTCTAATCACGCCGACCCTCTAACATTCTGCGTCGTGTCTGTTTGTTCTATATCGTGTCTCCCTACCACTTTCGCGCAACTACGCTCTGAGCGTGTTTTTTAGGCAATTGACTAGTTTGAGCCTGGGACCTGCTGCTGGTAAGGAGACGCCAGACCACACATGACATGTAGACTTCAGAAGAGCTCAGTGAGACTAGCGACGATACAACCAAGTACTTAATGATCTCAGCGTCAGCTCCACTGCACTCCCTGTAAAAGAATCTTAATACTAACTAAATTTAGTGGAAGGGGTTCAAGGCTTTCCTATTTTTAGTTAGCTGGTGAAATAACGTCGAAAAAGCAGCTAAGTTTACCATTGGAATTTTTATTCTACTCACAAAACATTGTTTATAAATTGCACTATTGATAAAAGGAAATGTTTTGATACACGATGATAAAAACCAACTGCGTTCAACAAAAATGTGAACGAATATTCCCTGGATGGGTTTCCAAGTTCTACAATGGATCGAAGGATGACCTATGCCATACCACATCTATAATCTGGGTTTAAATTAAGTTCCACAAAAGAGAAAACTATCAAAAATGCTCTACAGCGACGCTCAATTATCTTTAATTACTCATCTAACTTGTCGTAAACTACAGTGGCTGATGTGGCTTCTCAATAATTGTATAACAGAGAAATCATCGCGTTTCAGATTTTTACTTCAATTGGCAAATGTGAACACCATGAGCTTTAATTGACGATCGACATTAGTATTACCCAAAAAGGGGGTGTAACAGATGAGACTTCTGCAGTTCTGAGTGATGCCTTATGCGCCCTTATGCGGCATCGCGTGCATTCATTACCTTGTCGGTGGTTAGGCAGTGTCACGTTCGGCGGGCGGCATAGCTCCACACTCCTCGCCGTCTCGGTAGCAACTCTCTCGAACTTCTCCTTACTACTGTTTACCGAAGTTGTTTTAAGAAAAAGGTATATAGCTGTGTTTTCAACTGGCCAATCAGCGTTTCAATGTTAACCTTAAGCTCCACCTATATAAATTCTGGCTATCCAATTACAAACGTTATACTTTTCGTGGTAGGGCAATGTTTTTAATGTTTGCTACGTAACAGAGACGCCAGAAAGTCTCACGCTAAAACCTGCAGCTAGTGTGGCCCTTTTAGTGTTATCGTAACATCTATAGTGTCCTTCTGGAGGGCTCTATCTTTTAACATGGGCTGGCTGATGGACCTCTTGGCGGTCGGCCGACGATGCAGGTCTCCCATTGTCCCGCTCTTATCGTAGGGCCTTCTAGCTTAACACGGCTCTGCTCTCGGCTTCTGTTCTCGTTTCTCCCCTCGGAACTGCATCTGTTTCACAGTGGGAAAGTACGACATGCATTTAGACGTTCTTGTGTTAGTCTGTGGTATTCCATTTGCTCACTCGTTGACTGATTTAATCAGAGCTATGTGACATATTGCCGGATTTGCTATCATGTCATGGAAGGTGTTGGATTTGCATGACACCTTAAAACGTCTACGCCTTGGTGAGCATGATGTTATGTTCAGTTTTGATGTAGTTGCGCTGTTTACAAATGGGCCTGTCAAAGACTCTTTGCGCCCAATTTCCCAGTACGTGGTCGAGCTATTTAGGCACACTATATTTCGTGTACAAAGGCCAGTATTACGATCAGACAGACGGCGTAGTAATGGGTAGCCCGTTGGCTCCAGCTGTTGCAAACCTCTTCCTGGAGACTTTTCAGGATATTGCCATTGAAGCTGAAGTGTTTCTCTCGATACGTTGACGGCACGGTCGTCATTTGGCCACACGAACTCGAGAAACTAGACGAGTTTTTGGAACACCTCAATGGCATCAACAGTAAATGGTTCAAATGGCTCTGAGCACTGTGGGACTTAACATCTGATGTCATCAGTCCCCTAGGACTTAGAACTACTTAAACCTAACTAACCTAAGGACATCACACACATCCACGCCCGAGGCAGGATTCGAACCTGCGACTGTAGCGGTCGCGCTGTTGCAGACTGTAGCGCCTAGAACAACAGTAACATCCAGTTCACCATGGAGGTGGAAAAAGATAATGCATTGCAGTTCCTCGACGTCACCGTCCACAGTAAACGAAATGGGTGCCTTGTCCACAGCGTCTACAGGAAACCCACCCACACAGACCTGTGCTGTATGATGATGGCTGGTGGCGTGCAGGTACAGAAGCGCACAGTATTACAAACATTGGTGCATTGTCAAAGGTAGTACTATGAAGTGGTGCTGATGATGGCGGAACGGTTATTCGCCGAAATATCGCGGAACTTCAACGATCGGATCCTGTTGGACACGCGAGAACCTTGGATACAGCACATTCTCTGGGAAAGCCTCAGATCACATATGATCCAGTTGTTCTCAGTTTTAGACATATTTAAATGTACAACGTGTAGGGTGAGCACGTTGAGGATATCTTTCAGTGTATAAGTCTATACCTTTCACTGAATTTCTTTGGCATTCTCCGTAAATGAGAAGCATATCGAGTTGTTCTTCGAAGCAATACATCATTCACATTCGGTTGATTCGTCGATACAAGTCTTATCGTTACTATTAGTGTTGTATTGCGAAACCATCGAACGGTGTTTACATGCCAGTGAGACGTTAGATGGATACGCCATATTCGGCGAATATTTACTATTTGCACGATATGCGAGAGAGAATTGTCAGAGCATGTGCTTCGATAAGTGCTGAAGTGATAAGGAATACCACTCAATCCACGATAAGAAGAATGCAGTACTGTATTGATTCCAATGGCCATCACATCGAACACCTTCTGTAGATTGTTGTTCATGCCACCATTTTGACCTTTGTTGACCTTCAAAGACCTTACTATTACGCATCATTGGATTCGTCTCGAAAGCCACTAACAGAAAATAAGTACCAAACTATAGCATCCCATTTAAAAAACAAAGTTGATATTCATATCCCTGATGCGATCCTACATAGCAACAAAAAACCAACGTCATATTATGGCTCCCTTGTCCCATGCAACATTTGTCCCACAAACTTTTCAGTTAATATCACACTTTCTGAGTTATTCTAGGTGTATGTATGAGGGCGTTTGAAAGGTCCGTGCAAAAATAAAAACTACTTACGTGTTTGGGGTAAACTTTTTTATTTTTCGACCTAGTCTCCGAGAGAGTCAAGTCTGGAGAATAGGGGGGATGTGAAACGAGTTGGAATCCTATTTACATTAATTTTGCGACAACACTGGTTGAGGTGTGTGCTGGTGCATTGTCTTGATGGAAAGGGACTTATTTGCGGTCCAATCGCCTGTGTTTTTCTTGCAGCTTGGTCTTCAAACGGTCCAATAACGATGAATAATATGCGCCTGTAATAATCTTAGCCTTTTCCAGATAGTCGATGACGATTATCCCTTGCAAATCCCAGAAGACAGTCGCCATAACCTTTCTGGCCGAAGGAAGGGTCTTCTCCTTTTTTGGTGCAAATTCTCTCTTGGTAACCCATTGTTTAGATTCTTGTTTGGTCTCAGGAGTATAGTAATGTATCCATGTTTCACCCACAGTGACGAAACGACACTTAGAGTCCTGCAGATTCTTCCTTGACAGCTGCAAACCATCCTTGCAACACTTCACACGATTCCGTTTTTGGTCAAGCGTGAGCAATCGTGGAATCCATCTTGCAAATAGCTTTCTCATGTCCAAATATTCATGCAAGGCCGCATGTCGTGGTCGTGCGGTAGCGTTCTCGCTTCCCACGCCCGGGTTCCCGGGTTCGATTCCCGGAGGGGTCAGGGATTTTCTCTGCCTCGTGATGGCTGGGTGTCGTGTGATGTCCTTAGGTTAGTTAGGTTTAAGTAGTTCTAAGCTCTAGGGGCCTGATGACTATAGATGTTAAGTCCCATAGTGCTCAGAGCCATGTGAACCATTTTTTTATTCATGCAAAATATTACGTACCCGTTCATTCGAGGTGCCCACAGCACTAGCAATCTCAAACACCTTAACTCTTCTCTCATCCTTCATCATATCATGGATTTTATCAATAATTTCTGGAGTCGTAACCTCCACAGGGCGTCCAGAACGTTGAGCATCACCTGTCCCCACATGGCCACTCCGAAAATTTGAAACCACTTATAAACTGTTCTGTTCAAAGGTGCATAGCCACAGTAATGTTTATCAAGCTTCTCTTTAGTCTCCTGAGGCGTTTTGCCTTTCATTAAGTAATGTTTAATCACCACATGATATTCTTTTTCGTTCATTTTTTGACAATCACTTCACTTCCTTGGTTCACACGAATGCCAAACACAAAGAAATAGACCAGTATGGCTGAAACTTGGTGTGCGTTCTTTCCAAAGATGCTACTAACTAAACACGAACTCGATATGCGCTGGTCGTGCCATCTCTTGGGCTTTGCACGGACTTTTCAAACTCCCCTCGTGTATATAAGGGGCAAAACGAATCAGCACGGGTTTGTTGGCCATATGAGAGAGTGTCACAGACACAGAATCGTGTGAAAGACTACTTACAAAAGTTCCAAGTACCAATATTATGTGAGGAGTCTGGCAATTTGCTGAAGGCACCTACCTGCGTGAAGGCCAGATTACGCTGATTACAGAGGGTTTTAAGAACTCATTCTTCCTGCCCTCCGCAAGCGAATGGCCAGGGAGAAATCTCTAGTACACAGCCGTGCCATTCACAGCGGACTGAAGAATCCAGATGTTGACGTAGGTGTGCATCTGGTATTCCAGCTCAAAAGATGATACAGACCATTTTTGACCAACTGTACTGCTCATTGTATTTCATTTACGAGGGTCGGTCAAAAAGTAATGCCTCCCATTTTTTTCTACTTAAAAAAATTAAGTTAAGTGAAAAATTTGAATTTGGCGCCATTCCTCAAACCTTCTTCTGCAATCCACTGCAGTAGTAACTTTCTGTGTCAACAGGTGGCAGCACAGCAGAAGTTTGTAAGATGGCCGACATCGATGTTCGTTTGAGACAGCGTTGTGTGATTGAATTCTTGAATGCAGAAGGTGAAACGCCCATACGCGTTCATGAAAGACTGAAGAAGGTGTATGGTGTTGTGACAGTGGATGTCAGCACTGTTAGACGATGGGTTCGTCGTTGTAAGGAAGCTGAAGGGCAAACACCGTTGACTGACGAAAAGCGGAGCGGCAGGCCGGTGAGTGCAGTGACTCCACACAACATTCAGCAAGTTGATGACATCATTCGTGGTGACCGTCGGGTGACTGCAGATGAAGTGTGTCGCATTATTTCTCTTAGTAAAGGCAGTGTGATCACGATTATTAAACAATTGGGGTACTCAAAAGTTTGTGCACGGTGGGTTCCAAGAATGTTAACCGATCAGAATAAAGAGGCAAGGAAAACAATAGCCTCCCAACACTTGCAGCGCTTCCGTTTGGAGGGAGATGAGTTTCTGAAAAAAATTGTGACCGGGGACGAAACATGGGTGCATTTTTTTGAACCCGAATCAAAGAGGCAGTCAATTGAGTGGCGTCACACAAGCTCGCCGAGGAAGAAAAAATTCAAAACTGTGCGATCGGCAGGGAAAGTTATGGCAACAGTTTTCTGGGATACAGAGGGTGTGATTCTGGTTGATTTTTTGGAGCAGGGATGCACAATAAATTCTGTTCAATACGTCACAACCGTCAAAAACTTAAAGCACGTCTTCAGCGAGTTCGCCCAACAAAATCAATGGCAGATGTTCTTCTTTTGCATGACAATGCAAGACCACACACCAGTCGTCACACCTCTGACGAGATTGTCAAAATTGGATGGGAAGTTTTGCCTCATCCCCCATACAGCCCTGACCTGGCACCATCAGACTTCCATCTGTTCGGGCCACTAAAAGAAGCTCATCGTGGGATTCATTTTGAAGATGAGGAGGCCGTCAAAACATCCGTGCGTCAATGGCTTAGGAAGCAGAGCTGTGATTTTTACCGTGCTGGGATACATGCCCTTGTTCAAAGATGGACCAAAACTGTAGAGATGGGCGGAGATTACATTGAAAAATGACAAAATGATCCTCAATGTTGTGGTTTTCAACCTATGTAATAGGAGGCATTACTTTTTGACTGACCCTCGTATTAAATGCCATTCAAATAATCTTCGTTAGTACAAGCAGACAAGAATATTGGAATCAAACAACTTTAATTGTTTTCTTGGAGTATTAAAACTAACACAGTTCACACAGAGGCCAGACTTGTGTAGGATTCCAAGTATACAGGCATCGAAAATGGTGAGGGTCGAAACTGTAGAGACAGGAGACAATGCTAACGTAACTATTATCAAGCAATTAGCCTGTAACACGTCAGTGATGGTCAATCTAATTTTAATACTATAATTGACAGTGTATGAGGTTGGTCACGTAAGCGTATTATGTTCACGATATTGGTAATTGAATATGTTCGTCAAAACTAATGTAATGCCATGAACAGAAAAAAACCAATCTAATTTATTGTTCAACTCAAAAATCATATAAGCTACTTCGTTACCAATAATAACAGAACCAGAAATTTATGAAGTTTTTATTTTGTGGGGTGAAAATTTGTTTCCCACAGACATAATTGTCAAGTACTGAGCTATAGTCCAGTATAATTTCGATTACTGCATGATAGGTGTAAAACGAAGTGTAGGGATATAGATAGAGACATTCTGAATGAAATAAGTTCGGCTGTCAAGAGAGCAACGCCTGATGCCTTCAGTAACTACCGTAGCAGAATATTGTCAATTGATCGTCCACAGAACCCATAGAGATTCTGGTCATACGTAAAGGCTAGTAGTGGCACCAAAGTTAAGTGTCCAGTCCCTAGCGAACCAGTCAGGAACTGAAATTGAAGGTAGTAAAACAAAAGCTCAAATGCTTAACTCCATTTCCAAAAGTTCATTTGCAATGGAAAACCCAGGGGAGCTTTCCCAATTTAACGCTCATGCCACTGAAAAGTATTAGTGTCAGTGGTGTTAGGAAACAACTGATACGCTAAAACTGAACAAAGCTCCAAGCGCCGATGGAATTCCTGCCAGACTTTGTACTGAATTTGCGGCTGAGTTAGTCCCCTTTTCTAACTATAGTCTATGGTAGATCCCTCGACCAAAAAACCGTGCCCAGTTCTTGGGAAAAGCCATAAGTCACGCCCATCTACAAGGAGAATAGCAGCAGTGATCCACAAAATATCCTTGACATTAATTTGTTGTACAATCTTAGCTCAAACGTAATGAGGTATCTTGAACAGAATGACCTCCTCACTGCCAGCCAGCGTGGATTTAGAAAACATCGATCATGTGAAAACCAACTCGCATTCCTCTAATGGCATACTGACAACTTTGAATCAAGACAACCAGGTAGATGCTGTATTTCTTGATTTCTGAAAAGCATTTGACTCAGTTCTACACCTACGGTTGTTGTAGAAACTAAGATCATATGGGGTATCAAGTGAAATTTGTTACTGGATTGAGGACGTTTGGGTAGAGAGGACACAATGTGTTATCTTGTATGGAGTGACACCGTCGGATGTAGAAGTGAGTTAGGGTGTGTCCCAGGGAAGTGTGTTGGGCCCCTGGCTGTTCATGATGTATATTAATGATCTTGCAGACAATATTAATGGTAAAATCAGGCTTTTTTTCAGATGGTGCAGTTATCTATAACGAACTACTATCTGAAAGAATGTGCATAAATATCCAGTAGGATCTTGATAACATTTCAAAGTGGTACAAACATTGGCAACTTGCTTTAAATGTTCAGGAATGTAAAATTTTGCACTTCAGCATACGAAAAAGCGTTGTAACCTATGACTATAATATCAGTGAGTCACTGCTGGAATCAGCCAACTCATACAAATACCTGCATGTAACACTTTCTAAGAATATGAAGTGGAATAATGACATAAGTTTAGTTGTGAGTAGAGCAGGTGGTTTGTCTTCGCATTTATTGGTACAATGCTGGGGAAATGCAGTCAGTCAACAAAGGAGATTGCTTACAAATTACTCATGCAATTGGTTCTAGAATGTTGCTCAAGTGTGTGGGATCCATACCAAACAGGACTGATAGGGGATATTGAACGTATACAGAAAAGGCAGCACAAATGGTCACAGGTTTGTTTCAGCTGTGGGAGTGTCACAGAGATGTTGAAGGAACTCAACTGGAAGACTCTTGAAGATAGACAAAACACATAAGCTGTCCCAAAAAATGTCTATCAACAAAGTTTCAAGAAGTGGCCTTAAGTTATAATTCTAGGAATATACTACAACCACCTATGTATCGCTCATATAGGGATGATGTGGATAAGATTAGAAAAATTACTGTATGCACAGAGGCATTCAAAGAATTATTTTTCCCACACTCCATGCATGAATGGAAGAGGAAGGTACCCTAGTAACTGGTATATTGAGACATACTTTCTCCCATACTCTTCATGGTAGTTTGGAGAGTATAGATGTAGATGTACATGTAGATGGTAAGATAGCACAAGTGCAAAATAATGCTGGATAGCAACACTACTCAGTTCAAATTTGAAAACTTGAAGTATTTCTTATGAGTGAAAATGCAGGCCAACAATTTTGCACCGAAGATTACATCGCGTGTGTGAGTGTATATATATATATGGTAGCAATTTGTTATTTGATTTGCTAGCCCAAATCATTTTTTAAACGCTGTTTTACACAGTCAAGCATTAATGACAAGATTTTGATAATCTGCACTATTGATGGAATTATATTTGTACACTGCCAACGTAACTGTTAGTCAGTCTTAAATTACTAAATAAAATAATCTTCTTCTCAAACTGACACCATAAATTATTGTGCCGTATGAAATGGTTCAAATGGCTCTGAGCACTATGGGACTTAACATCCATTGTCATCAGTCCCCTAGAACTTAGAACTACTTAAACCTAACTAACCTAAGGACAGCACACAACACCCAGCCATCTCGAGGCAGAGAAAATCTTTGACTCCACCGGGAATCGAACCCGGGACCCCCGGCGTGGGAAGCGAGAATGCTACCACACGACCACGAGATGCGGGCTGTGCCGTAGGACTCAGTGATGAATTAGATAAGCACCAGTACACCACGGAGTCTTTAAAGAAGTGAACTCCACTTGATTACTTTACAGATGAGTATTTGATGTTAAACATGTAATCAAGAAAAAGTTTAGGGAAGTTCTGAAATGAAACGTTAAGTCTGTTGGAAGTTGCTAAGTTATCTCATTCTCAGATACTGTGTGACTATAGCCTGGGTATCTGCATGCAGCAAGTTATGCAGCCTCAACATGTTTACACATTTCCTAACTGTTATACGTGTCTTGCTGTCTTAAACCTTGAACACAAGATTATATCTCTTAATGAATGGATTATGACTGCATTTTGATTATTAAATTCGGTCACAGATTATGTGGAATCAAGTTTTTGTTGCCCCAGAAGCCATTAGATTAGTAACTTACAATTGGAACCGGGCTCCATAAAATGGGTTAGTTGTTTATAAATGTAAATCAAAAGCAGTGATCTATTAATAAAGATGAGAGGATTGAAGGAATTTCCTTATTTACAAAATGTAGTAAACTTTTGATTCATTACAAACTGAATACCATTCATTTTTGATTTTATCTATTTATTTATTTTTGGTGGAGCATTCAGCCAATTATCAGACAAGCTAATAGTTGGGCAGATGGGGATCCCAGTTGGGAATAAATGAGAGGGGCTTACCAGTTCTGGCATACATCTTACAACCAAGTGAAACCTTTCTAAAATCTCTGTCAAAACAGGGGATTGGAACCACATTAATTTATTTCTGGGACATGATATTTCGCTGAGGATGTTGTCACAGTCAGAAATCGAAGTATTGCGTGTGTGTGTGTGTGTGTTTGTTTTACTGAATGCAGTGTAATACGAGCATATCTTTTTTGTGCATAGAGCAATGAATACATCACTTTGGCGTATGTGTCCCTACCTAAGAGTCTCTTTAAAAAAGTCTTTTCGTAGGCTCTATTTTACCTCATTGCTAGATTCCAATATTGTGACATTGCATGGTATCTGATGATGAATCCAGTTTGTTAATCCATCCAACTCTTGTTCTCTTGTAGACTCCTAGTTTCAAGATGTGATTAACGTGAACATGTGATACCCAGTAAATTATGGAGCATTACTGCACATACACTGTTCCATTCGAAAGCATATGTGATACCATATTTGTTTAATTATGGTACATAGCACAGTTGCACCTTTTGCAGTTTATTCAGAGATACTCGCAGGCCTACTGCTATTTATATTTATGCCATTTACACATTGTTTTGATTGCTAGTATACGACCATTGTGCTTAGCATTCCCGAAACCATCTTTGTAGAGCTCACACAAAGTCACCTGGCCCATGCACAGAATCGTGTTCTCATCCCGACCGCTGCATGAGTCCGTTCCTCTGTGTTGAATGAGCTACTACTCAGTTTGGTGTCATCTGCTGGGCTGTGTGCTCCATCCATTAGATGCAGCCACACCAGCTGTACACTTGTTGATTTTTTTTCAGTGGCCTAATCACACACTGTTGATTTCAAACGTCTGATTGCCAAAATACTGGCATAACCAATTAGTACTAGCATCTGCAGACACACAGGTTGTAGCTTGGATGTTGTGTGAGATACGGGTTTGACCAAAGGTTTCAGCTGTTGAGCTGTGTGCCCCTACTCGGACACGACCATTCAGAACCAGTCCTCCCGCCACTGCCATTCTCCACCCCCCACCCCCTTCCATTTCATCCACACAGGTAACAGGGAAGTAATTTTCTGAGTACTCTGCAGACTGTTTTTTAATGATTTGAAAGTCATAGCTCACACTGTTTTCGCTGTGAATTACTGTCTCTCTACCTTTCATAATAATCCAGTTAACATGTACCTGTAAGTTATTACTCTGTAAGACTGAGGTTTCAGATGATGGTTGTGAACTGCCATTGACATGTATGTTGTTGTTGTTCTTGCAGGCACGCTGTCTGGGCATGAGAACAGGGTGACATCACTGAACGTGTCCCCCAATGGTATGGCTGTGGCCACATGCTCCTGGGACCAGTATGTACGAGTCTGGGGCTGAACCCAGGACCCCTGCCACTGCCACCACCACCACCACCCGTAGCCCCAATCACCATAAACAGCCGACTGCGGAGCAGATGTTGGCCATCAAGTATGGTGTCCCCTCATGGAAAGGCACTTCAACACTTCTGAGGTCGTGACATAGAGTACAGTGGGAGGGCACTGCCCAAGAGGTGAAATGAATCTCACAATGCCATGCACCCTCCCCATTCTGAACTGACACATTTCAAGAGTATTGCTACAGGATGTCCGGTTAAGCTTGAGGATGCTACAAATCAAACTGCAAATTGTACTACTCACATTCACCAATATTGTTTATTTTATCCAAAATTTAGTTCAAGAACTACACTCTCCTCTTCATACTGATATTACGTTTTTTGTTCTGCAAAGCCATTAATGTACTTCTTCTTGCTTCATTTTATAAGTTAGTAATTGATATATCAACTTATATAGAAATTTTTAATGTGTCACAAGTGTAATTACGCTACAGGTATAATATTACTTCAATCTACTCTCAAACACTCATATATTTTTGCATCATCTCAGTCACATCATATCACTCGCTCCACTTCAGTTCCACCACTTCTGCAATTCTCACTTTTGCATCTTCCTGTATATTTGAAGTCATAGTAAAGAATACCATTTTTAACAAATACTGGATGTAAGGTTCAGCTTTCAGGTGTTATAAATTAATTTACAGACAAATTGTTCCGCTCACACTCACCAAAATTATTAATTCTGGCCACATATAGTTTTAAAACAGTTACACCCACCTTATTAATGTTGACAGCTGTATTTTCTCTGTTGTAACACAAGTAATTTATTTGTTCTTGTCTCGTTATACAAAGAAACACTTCACATATTTATTGATGTGGAGGTGCAGTATTATATTTAAAGCATAATTACACTGCAGCTATAGTACCAGATACTCACTCCACCTTAATCTCATAACTTCTGCCTTTGCAATACTTCTTTCTGAATCCTACTGTATAGTTAAATGTGACATAACAGATACAATTTAAAAATATCAATACTTAATATGAGGTTAAACTTAGGAATGTTAAAAATTAAATGTCAAAATTTGTATTTTTGTGGTGTGATACATTAATGTATCTACCCTTGGTTCATTTCATAAATTTAAGTTATATGAATCATTTTTTACAGTGATGTATTATCTTTCCATAAGTATAATTACACTACAGTTGTAACATTATTTTCGTTAATTCTAAAATACATAGCCATTTGTGCACCATCTTAATCAGACCATTTTACTCATTACACTTCATTCCCTATACTCGATAGCAACTGAAAACAGGAGAAACTCTAATAGTAGAAGAACAATTCTCACGTAAAAACACAAGGTTCATTCAGTGGACTTCATTCAGTTAACATTGTCTTGTTTGGAAAATATCTCTTAAGTTTTTTGAGATAAACTCACAGTATGGTGCATCGTATTTTCTTAGTGTAACCATTGTCTATGTACTACCCTCCAGTTTGGTTACATTGCTTGAAAGCAAGTGAATTGTTTGTAATTTGACGCCAGTAGGAAAAAGGGAAGAGTTGATCCTAGCATTTTCATGTGAAATTGCATAAAATCTCATTTATCTTTTAACTAAAAATATCTCCTAAAGGTACCTGATTAATGAATAACTTTCTCACTTTCAACTTAATTTTTTGGGTAGTTTCATTAATTCAAGTAATGTCCAACCCCAGTAGCTGAATGGTCAATGTGACGGATTGTCAATCCTCTGGGCCCGTGTTCAATTCCTGGCTGGGTCAGAGAATTTTCTCCGCCCAGGAACTAGGTGTTTTGCTGTCTTCACCATTATCCTATAATCCTTGTCGACTGCAGGTCGCCGAAGTGGCGTCAAAGTGAAAGACTGTCACCTGGCGAACGGTCTACCCAACAGGGGACCCTAGCCATTCAATTAATAGAACATATAATCCTTTTATTTATATGTTTATGAAGTAAATTTTATGAGAATATCCCATGCTTGTTAAAAATTCCTTATCACTTTGTAAAGTCTCTCTGTTGTTCCCTGAAAACTTTTGCTGACAGATGAAAGCTGATACGGGACTGCGTCTGTCTCTCGTTTTTCTTAAATTATTTATTCTTTTTCCTCTATGAACTAATCACCTGTCTAAGCTAGACCTTTTAAAACTTTCAATTTACTAACTGGGTGTACAGAATTAATGAAATCTTCATTTTTATGACACCACAAAGGATCTGTGGCAGGGAGCTGATCACTCAAGTCAAATTTGGCAAAAAATAGTCTTCCTTTGTTAGAAGAAAATATTTTGATCTTGTTATGACTGTTTTATTGATTCATTTTTATAGATTCGTTCTACTGTTCTGTTTCGAACTTAAGTTGAATGAGCATTTCCTGTTTTGATTCAGAAGAGAAACTGGAAACAAAAATTTCAGGATAACAAGTTTAGGAAACATATAAATGGATTTGCATTTTCCTGGTGAAGCCATATGAGAAATATTGAGACAGGCAAATTGTTATTTACGATATTTTGAAAGAATGGTAAAATTTAAATAAAGTGCTTTGTTTATAGAAGTTGCACAAACCATGCTTTGATATACATGCTGACAAGGAAAATAGAAACACCATTCACTACATTTACCACTTTCGCTGATAATTAAAATTCATTGTTGAATTATTTTTAAAGCAGTTATACCTTTTGCAAACCATTTTACATTGACAGTCACCTCTGGAGAATGGAATGATGCTCCACTACATGGTGCTTCAACAAGAAGGATTACAATTCACACTGAACATTCATTATATTTTTGCTGTTGTTTCCATTGCTTGAATATTCTAATTTTTGTAAGCAGTTTCTCAAATTTTTCACGATGTGTGCATTTTACCATTGATTCATCAGTTCCCTCACAAGTACTGTGATGCATTGATGCACAGCTAATTTCCACAGCTGCAAATCGAGAAACAGTAACATCATTTGTCTGACTGATGGCGGTTTGCTTCCAATTATTTCATGTATCTATTATTCGAACAAACATATTACCTGCCATAGAAAGATCAGAAGACAAAGATATTTTACTTGCTATGACAGCTACCTTCACGTGAAAGTGGAATACAACAGGAACACCTTGGATCACTCTCCCATCTACCAGACATGGGGTCACTGATGTGTGATGCTGCCTAACTAATGCAGTTTTTTAAATGAGAACAATATAGGTTAAGGAGACTGTTATAAACAACCTGTGTGCCTCAGGTAATTATTAATTTTGTAATGTAGAAATAAATTTTAAGAAGTTGATGGTTTTATTTTCTCCACTTTTGAAGGCCTTAAGTCCTTTACCCTACTGTGCCCAAATTTTATACAAATGTGAGGTGTAATAAAACCAAACTGGGAGGTAGTTAGAATATATGATAAATTAAAAAACTATATAACAGCAACAATAATACAGATTGAGACAAACTATTATATTAATTTTGTTTCACAAAAAGGTTTGTCTTCTTAATCATTGTTTATTAAATAGAATGCATCCAGAATTTATGGGACATTTTCATTTATTTATAAACATTTTAATTCAGATGTAAACATCTCTTTTGCCTCTGAATTTTGTTCTGAGGTACAGCTTATTCAACAGAATGTGTCCAGCATGGACTCCTTTTGAGTTAACTTAAAACACTTTATTTCAAGATGAGAAACATCCCCACATTTTTATACAATATAAAATAGAGGTTGAGGTTGAGGTGAGGTTGAGGTTGAGGTGACGGTCCTTGTAAAATGTTACATCTGCCTTATGTAAAACTATTACATTACATTACCAACAACAACTGTTACTTTGAAACAGTGTGTTATATGATACCTATAAGTAAAATGATTTTTTCCTGATTATAGTATGTTCTAGAGCAAAACACTTACATCACTTTAAGAATAAATATTTCCCAAACCATAATATTATTACAGACCTTAATACAGAGACTGTGTTTCTACATTTTATGAACACAGTTAATGTACGTTCAAACCATTTATGAAGATAAACTTCGCTGTGATACATTCAAATTCTTTCCCAAGTTATCTTATTGAGAATGATCACTTAAGTTACGAAATGTATTGCCTGAGACATCTGTCATTGATGAAGATGCATAAAAATAACCTGCAGTGGCGTTTATAATGAGGTATATAAATTACAGCATAAAAATAAAAGGGATGTGATGAATTTATGTGGGGAATCCAAATTTACATAAACACAATAAGAATCCTGAATAATATTTATTAAGCAGTGAAGTGCTAATTATATTGAATATGAGTTTTCAGAAGCTTCTTATATAGTGTAAATCTATAATTTACATAAGAAAATTCAATTTCAGTGTGACACTAACTTATACAGAAATGTGTGTTCAGTGTACAATATCAATTTCTATATGTATTACTAAGTTATTCTTACATACTGTAGTGATGCTGTAAAAGACAGATGACAGTTCCACCAGAAAATCCATAGAAATGAAACTGATGTAAACATGATTGAGAATGAGGGAGCAATCCTTGAAAACACTTTGTAGATAAATGAAACAGCATCAGTAATATCACAATACAGCGTTTGTTTGTCATCTCATTTATGTAGTACTGGACGTTTTGTGGAATATGCTATCAAAGATGGTGTAACATTGACCAATAAAGATGTCAGCACCTTACATGCAAGCTCGCAAGAAGTATAATAATGATGCAGCTTAACATGTATATCCTGTGTCTAACACCGTACTGGTAAAAATAACTATTTGGTGTTTAGTCACATACAAGGAGAATTATCAATAGATACTAACACAGTGTGAGTGGAGTCAGTATATCAAAGTCTAAAAATAAAATTAATTTTGCCAGGTTCACACAAAAATGTGGATATAACAAATAAGAAACGAATCATTTCAGACACACTAATAAAAGTTTGTACAGTTATCAGGGGAGGGGCCCACCTACTGGCCAGATCTGTACCGTGTGTCATGAAGTTTGCTGCAATTTGATAGCTTTCCCTAAACTACTGCAACAATGATTTGTAGCCAACAATCAGCAAGGGATGTCACATGTTTTGGGCCATAGTAATAGATTGCTTAAAGAACTAATAACATTAATTAAACATTCAGCAAACAATCCATTTCAGCTTTTTATTAATATCTTAATAAGAGCTTAACGTTTATTTGTTATGTACTCTCTTCCATAAACGTTGTGAAACGAATTATTGCAGGTACACAACCTGTATTTTATGTAATTTAGTAAAAACGTATCAATAACAAATACTGTAGTAACATAAACTGCCTGTGTACCAAACACTTTACAAATCAATTTTCATTTATTTGGAGAATGCTGCTTAACATGATAAGGTGTTGTAATTAGATAATATTCAGCAGTAAGGCTACGCTAATGTCATTCATTGATTGATTACACAAATTCTGTTGACATCACCAAGGAAACGAATTATATGTTTGCAGGGAGCATTAGAAGCCAAAAGGTGATTATATTGCAAATTTATCATCATCAAATTGCTAGTCTCTATTTGTGCTTAGACACATTTGTAAACAAATAATAAAAAATTAGCAGAGTGCTGTTACTCTGAAAACTGTTACTGTGTTTTCATTTAATCCAGTCATTTGTTACAAGTGTACACTGGTTGTTTAACAGTCATACAGCTTCAATGATAATTTTTGTTCTGGTTCTAAGTATAATTCGCCCAAGATTAAACCATGCAGAGAACCAAAATTTTGATTATAGCTTCACAGGAAAGGTGTCACATTGTTGTAGGACACTTTACTACATTAAATAAATGCTAATTAAATACATAGTAATAAAAATAACAATTCAGCTGCTTAACATAATAACAGTCAGTTACTGATAAAATGTAGAGAATGTGGAAACTGATGACCATTTCTTATTGTTAAAAGCCATATCAGCTTTTGCATGGAATAAAACGTGGAAACTGTAGAAAATACCAAGTAGAAATACAGTTATCTACATGCTGCAGGAACAGAAGCCAAGGTACATGGATGAAAGGGGAATGCATTTATTGAACCTGGACAGTCAAGAGAATTGTACGAGAAGCTAATAATACAGTATATGTTTTGAATTTAATTTGTCTACTACTTTATTGCTTCATACCTGCTGAAAATAGTTAGTGCCATCAATTCTCCCACGTATAAAATAACGAGATATCTAGCAAACTAGTTTAAAAACATATATTGGTAAAACTGACTCATATATAAAAGACTCACGTCATTTTACTGCAAAACTTACCAGACTAATTGTAGCTCCTGAAGATATTTTTGTAAGTTTTGACTTATTGTCCTTATTCACTATTATTCCAGTTAAAGAAGTTATGATTTTCATAATGGATATTTTCCAGGAGATTTGAGTGCCCTTTTTACACATTGCCTTACACTGAGTAGCTTCTCGTGGGATGATGAATTTTATGAGCAACTTGACAGTGTAGCAAAGGGTAAAGCATTAGGTCCTGCGATCACTAATTTCTATATGGAGAAATTCGAACAATCGGATATGGACAAAGCAAATAAAAAACGATCACGCTGGTATTGGTTTGTAGATGACACATTTGTGGTTTGGCCTCATGGTACAAAGGCTTTGGACAAATTCTTTCATCACCTAAATAAAATTAATCCCAAAAATCCAGTTCACCATGGAAATGGAAAATGATAATAAAATTTGATAATAATAGATTTCAGCTATCAGTTGTTCTTTTGAAATTTTATTGGCAGATCTAGATTTCAGCTAGAAACTCGCCATTCTCAATGCACTATCATTTTTGATCAATGCATGTAATTGAATGAACTGTGGATGAAGCCTGACCAACAGGCATTACATGTATTGATCAAAAATGATAGTGCATTGAGAATGGCTAGCTAGCTATCTGAAATCTAGATCTGCCAATAAAATTTCAAAAGGGCGACTGATAGCTGAAATCTGTTATTTACAGGTCAATATAACAGTCGCTGCATGCCACAGCCTCTGAATGGAGGGTAACCTGATGATAATGAAATATCTTCATTGGGTGTTTTAGTTACGCGATGATCCGATGGAAGTTTGGAGCATAAAGTTTTTCAGAAAGTAACACATACCAACAGATATTTGCATAAAAACTTCAAGCACCATCCTCAACAAAAGAGAGGTGGCATTTAAAGTCCTGTTGGTAGAGCTGAGCGAATATGCATGTTGGAACTCCTGCACACTGAAATAAAACATTTTGAAGCAAGCCTTTGAAAAAAATGGCTACTCAGATAAAGAAACTGAAGACCGAAGGACAAGGATGAACCACAAGGACAGAAAAATATAGTTTCTCTCCCTTTTATTGAAAAACTAACGGATCAGATCGGTAAGATTCTACAGAAACATGAGACAGGACAGTCTTTAGACCAACAAAGAATGTAAGTCAAATACTCTGATCTGTGAAGGATAAATGCCCTCCTCTGTCCGTGGTAAAGTTTATATTGGAACTACCAAGAGGAGCGTACAAACATGGCTAAAAGAGCGCAGAAGTCTTTACTGACACGAAAAGCAGAGAAATCAGCTGTAGCTGAGCACGCTCTTCACTCAGGAAACCACGAAGTGAAGTTTTCTGAAACAGAAATTTTATCTACAACGTCACATTGTTATCCACGACTATGTAGAGAAGCCATTGACATTTATAAGCATCATGATAATTTTAATAGAAAAGAGGAGACAATGAAACTTAGCGACATATGGACAGTAGTTCTGCAGAATACCTAGACAGTTTTATCTTTGACAAGACGAGAATCGATCGTTAAGTTTTATCTTTGACAAGGATTGTCTCTGCTTATCACCTGTTACTTCGACCACGCCCCATTCCTACAGTATACAGGGTCGTCCATTGATCGTGACAGGGCCAAATATCTCATGAACTAAGCGTCAAACGAAAAAACTACGAAGAACGAAACTTGTCTAGCTTGAAGGGCGAAACCAGATGGCGCTATGGTTGACACACTAGATGGCGCTGCCATAGGTCAAACGGATATCAACTGCGTTTTTTTAAATAGGAACCCGCATTTTTTATTTAAAAATTCTCGTAGTACGTAAAGAAATATGAATGTTTTAGTTGGACCACTTTTTTCGCTTTGTGATAGATGGCGCTGTATTAATACAAACATATGGCCCACAATTTCAGACGAACAGTTGGTAACAGGTAGGTTTTTTAATTTAAAATACAAAACATAGGTACGTTTGAACATTTTATTTCGGTTGTTTCAACGTGATACATGTAGGTTTGTAAACTTATCATTTCTGAGAACGCATGCTGTTTCAGCGTGATTACCTGTAAATACCACATTAATGCAATAAATTCTCAAAATGATGTCCGTCAACATCAGTGCATTTGGCAATACGTGTAACGACATTCCTCTCAACAGCAAGTAGTTCGCCATCTGTAATGTTCGCACATGCATTGACAATGCGCTGACGCATGTTGTCAGGCGTAGTTGGTGGATCTCGATAGCAAATATCCTTCAACTTTCCCCACAGAAAGAAAATCCGGGGAAGTCAGATCCGGTGAACGTGCGGGCCATGGTATGGTGCTTCGACGACCAATCCACCTGTCACGAAATATGCTATTCAATACCGCTTCACCCGAACGCGAGCTATGTGCCGGACATCCATCATGTTGGAAGAACATCGCCACTCTGTCACACAGTGAAACATCTTGTAGTAATATTTAGATTGCTATTTTATAAAATGAGAGCCAATTGTCCTTCCTCCCATAATGCCGCACCATACATTAACCCGCCAAGGTCGCCGATGTTCCACTGGCCGCAGCCATCTTGGATTTTTCGTTGCCCAATAGTGCATAATATGCTGGTTTACGTTACCACTGTTGGTGAAAGATGCTTCGTCCCTAAATTGAACGCGTGCAAAAAGTCTGGCATTGTCCCGTAATTTCTCTTGTACTCAGTGGCAGAATTGTACATGACGTTCAGAATCGTCGCCATGCAATTCCTGGTGCATAGAAATATGATACGGGTGCAATTGAAGTTGACGTAGCATTCTCAACACCGACGTTTTGGAGATTCCCGATTCTCGCGCAATTTGTCTGCTACTGACGTGCGGATTAGCTGCGACAGCAGCTAAAACACCTACTAGGGCTTCATCATTTGTTGCAGGTCGTGGCAGACGTTTCACATACGGCTGAACACTTCCTGTTTCCTTAAATAACGTAACTATCCGGCGAACGGTCCGGACACTTGGATGATGTCGTCCAGGATACCGAGCAGCATACATAGCACACGCCCGTTGGGCAATTTGATCACAATAGCCATACATCAACACCGTATTACCCTTTTCCGCAATTGGTAGACGGTCCATTTTAACACGGGTAATGTATCACGAAGCAAATACCGCCCGCACTAGCGGAATATTAGGTGATACCACGTACTTATACGTCTGAGGTTATTACAGCGCCATCTATCACAAAGCGAAAAAACTGGTCCAACTAAAACATTCATATTTCTTTATGTGCTACACGAATATGTAATAGAAATTGGAGGTTCCTATTTTAAAAAAACGCAGTTGACATCAGTTTGACCTATGGCAGCGCCATCTAGCGGGCCAACCATAGCGACATCTAGTTTCCCCCTTCAAGCTAGACGAGTTTCGTTCTTTGTAGTTTTTTCTTTGACGCTTATTTCGTGAGATATTTGGCCCGGTCACGATCAATGGACCACCCTGTAGACAATGTAATATTAGTAATTTTCGCCTCACAGACATTAATATACGCTCAATAGTAAACGCATGATGGCCTAAATTTATCGAACGGTAAAGTAAAAGAAATGAACCATCGCATAGCAGCGACAGAATCTATTATTCTTTATCTTTGCCGTTCTTGCGTGGTGCTTGTAAATCTCTATGTACATGTATCGATTAATGATATATTAAAAAAAAGAACTGTATTGTTTCAAGACAAATGAGGCATTTGGCGCCCACCTTTTACTGTTTGTATTCCACGAAAGGCGGACGCTAACTTGCTGTGTTCCGCAACGGTATTTTATAAATCATGTGAAAATATTGAGTGAATGTGCTAATTGTTATTTTTTCAATCAGAAAACATGTAGTTTCTTGTAACTGATTACGAACAGACAGCATCAAGAGGACATTGTGACTGTTACGTATAAAGTATTTAACCACAATGGTCATCTATTGTAATTTAATATGAAAAGGTGAGTAGCATTAAAAAAAGCGTGTTAAAGATAAGTCTGCTTATTTTAATAAATTAACCTTGATGACTTCCATCTCCTCATTTACTCAATTCATAATTAGTTTGTGTTAGTACATCACCAGAAATTACGATGACGCTGATGGGTCGAACGCAGCATGAGGCAGAAGGAACATTATCGTTTTCGTATTATTTCTGAACTAACTTTTTTTAATTGTGTAGTGTTGCATCTGTATATTGAGCAAGCAGTGCAGGAAACAAAAGAAATATTCGGATTAGGTATTAAAATACGTGGAGAAGAAATAAAAACTTCGAGGTTCGCCGATGACATTAAAATTCGGTCAGAGACAGCAAAGGACTTGGAAGAGCAGTTGAATGGAATGGACAGTGTCTTGAAAGGAGGATATAAGATATTAGCACACCTATCTGCACATCAAGTAGCAAATATATGTTACTATAATTCTCATGCTAAATACAATTAAATAATATACTAGTATATATATACACTCCTGGAAATTGAAATAAGAACACCGTGAATTCATTGTCCCAGGAAGGGGAAACTTTATTGACACATTCCTGGGGTCAGATACATCACATGATCACACTGACAGAACCACAGGCACATAGACACAGGCAACAGAGCATGCACAATGTCGGCACTAGTACAGTGTATATCCACCTTTCGCAGCAATGCAGGCTGCTATTCTCCCATGAAGACGATCGTAGAGATGCTGGATGTAGTCCTGTGGAACGGCTTGCCATGCCATTTCCACCTGGCGCCTCACTTGGACCAGCGTTCGTGCTGGACGTGCAGACCGCGTGAGCCGACGCTTCATCCAGTCCCAAACATGCTCAATGGGGGACAGATGCCACGGCAAACTGGCTGACACTGACGGCGGCGGTACACAAATGCTGCGCAGCTAGCGCCATTCGACGGCCAACACCGCGGTTCCTGGTGTGTCCGCTGTGCCGTGCGTGTGATCATTGCTTGTACAGCCCTCTCGCAGTGTCCGGAGCAAATATGGTGGGTCTGACACACCGGTGTCAATGTGTTCTTTTTTCCATTTCCAGGAGTGTATATATATATTACCAATATCACCTAAAAAAAATTCAGAGTCTCTGTACTACTGTAAGAAAAAAATTCAACGTCTCTGACTAGTGTAAAAGGCATTACAGGTGTGTAAATGAACATACGATCCTTTCCAAATATAGGACATCATCGTCAAATGTTACGATATATCATAGCATGTGATACTCATATGTTTGTAAGCTCTTTGTATGTATCAAAACATGTGATGCGTGGCACAAATCATCTCAGTGACAAATCTTAAGTGTTCAGTGAGAACAATTTACGTGTGCAACAATAAGAATGCAGCGGGAATGCATTGATATCTGCTGGACGAATTTTATGAGAACAAGCCCATCTGCTGACTCAGGGATCGAGACGTGGCTGCACGATCCGTTACAGCCGTGCGGATAAGATGCCTGTCATCTCGACTGCTAGTGTTACGAGTCCGTTGGGATCCAGCACGGCGTTCTGTATTACCCTCCTGAACCCACCGATTCCATATTGTGCTAACGTTCATCGGATCTCGACCAACGCGAGCAGTAATGTCGCGATACGACAAACCTGAATCGCGATAGGATACAATCCGACCTTTATCAGAGTGTGAAACGTGATGGTACGCATTTCTCCACTTTATACGTGGTGGCATCACAACAACGTTTTCACCAGGCAACGCCGGACAACTGCTTGTGTATGAGAAATCGGTTGGAAACTTTCCTCATGCCAGCACGTTGTAGGTTTCGCCACCGGCGCCACCATTGTGTGAATGCTCTGAAAATTTAATAATTTGCGTACCACAGCATCTTCTTCCTGTCGGTTAAATTTCTGGTCCGTAGCACGTCATCTTCGTGGTATAGCAATTTTAATGTCCAGTAGTGTACTTTTGCCACCATTTTTTTGGCACGTTTCCCATATACTGACTCCGTTTTTGCATGTGAAGCGATGATCTAATGTGTCAATACTGTTGCATGCTTCACATTCGTCCGATCCTCAGTTTTATCTCCGCTACTTTTTGGTTTGTTGGTACCCTCCTGTTTACTATTCGGTACCAGCTCGCATTCAGGTGCTTTGGTAGCGTGCTTTCCGTGATGTTCTTCCATATTTGTGCCCAGTTATGATTTTGAAACTAGTTTTCAATTTTGTTTCTGGCAGGTCTTCCCCTCAAACGCCCAGTATATTTTCTTTGCTGTCCTGTGTCTGGGATTTGCTACGGATATGGACGAGTAGACGCGAGTCGCCTTGGCAGCTGCAGTACCACAGTCTGCTCTGCGACTGTACGTACACAACACCTGCACGCATCATCTCAGTATACTGAAAACTGTGCAAGCAGCTAGTAGAATTTGTAATTGTGGTTTGTGTTGGCTTTGAGACCAGCCAGAATTGCGAATCGCTGTCGACAAGGAATAAAGACAGGTGCAGGAGGTAGCTACTACGGCCGCCAGCAAGTAGTTAGTTAACATAAATTCCGGTCGCGGCGCCACAAGACGGCTAGTGATTGACGCAACTGACAGATGGCACTAGCGAATCGGTGAGGGTAGATGGCCTGTATATATATATATATAGAGAGAGTGAGTGATCAACGTCGCTACGGCGGCCATGTTTCTGCCGAACTTAGGGCGGAACGTTCGAATGGGCGATAGTGGAGTGCAAAGTCCGAGGAAATACCTCTGTCCCCGAGGCAAAAACACGAAATCAAATTGCAAGAAATACTCAACTAAACGTTTTTCGAACGATTGAATGCTTACTGGATCAGTAATACACACCCCTAGTACATCTACATACATACTCCGCAATCCACTATTCGGTGCGTGGCGGTGGGTACCTCGTACCACAACTAGCATCTTCTCTCCCTGTTTCACCCCCAAACACAACGAGGGAAAAATGACTGCCTATATGCCTCTGTACGAGCCCTAATCAGTCTTATCTTTGTGGTTTACCGCGAAATATAAGTTGGCGGCAGTAAAATTGTACTGCAGTCAGCTTCAAATGCTGGTTTTCTAAATCTCCTCAGTAGCGATTCACGAAAAGAACGCCTCCTTTCCTCTACAGACTGCATTTCCGTAACACTCGCGTGATGATCAAACCTACCAGTAAAAAATCTAGCAGCCCGCCTCTGAATTGCTTCTATGCCCTCCCTCAATCCGACCTGATAGGGATCCCAAATGCACCACCAGTACTCGAGAATAGGTCGTATTAGTGTTTTATAAGCGGTCTCCTTTACAGATGAACCACATCTTGCCAAAATTCTGCCAATGATTCGAAGATGACTATCCGCCTTCCCCACAACTGCCATTAGATGCTTGTCCCACTTTATATCGCTCTACAATGTTACGCCCGAATATTTAATCGGCGTGACTGTGTCAAGCGCTACACTAATAATGGAGTATTCAAGCGTTACGGGATTCTTTTTCCTATTCATCTGCATTAATTTACATTTATCTATATTTAGAGTTAGCTGCCATTGTTTACACCAATCACAAATCCTGTCCAACTCATCTCGCATCCTCCTACAATCACTCAACGACGACACCTTCCCGTACACCACAGCATCTTCAGCAAACAGCCGCACACTGCTGTCCACCCTATCCAAAAGATCATTTATGTAGGTAGAAAACAACAGCGGACCTACCACACTTCCCTGGGGCACTCCAGATGATACCCTCACCTCCGATGAACACTCACCATCGAGGACAACGTACTGGGTTCTATTACTTGAAAGGCCTTCTAGCCACTCATGTTTTGGAACTAATCCCATATGCTCGCACCTTAGTCAGGAGTCTGTAGTGGGGCACCGAATCAAACGCTTTCCGGAAGTCGAGGAATATGGCATCTGTCTGATACCCTTCATCCACGGTTAGCAAGATATCACGTGAAAAAAAGG
Source organism: Schistocerca gregaria (assembly GCF_023897955.1). Classification (NCBI taxonomy): domain Eukaryota; kingdom Metazoa; phylum Arthropoda; class Insecta; order Orthoptera; family Acrididae; genus Schistocerca; species Schistocerca gregaria. The sequence continues at coordinate 100,174,693 of NC_064930.1, read as the reverse complement.
CGAGTTGCGTTTCGCAGGAGCGATGCTTTCTAAAGCCGTGCTGATGCATGGATAGCAACTTCTCTGTCTCAAGGAAATTCATTATATTCGAACTGAGAATATGTTCGTGAATCCTGCAACAAACTGATGATATTGGTCTGTAATTTTGAGGGTCCGTCCATCTACCTTTCTTATATGCGGGCGCCACCTGTGCTTTTTTCCAGTCTCTCGGGACTTTGCGTTGGGCAAGAGATTCGCGATAAATGCAAGCTAAGTATTACTATTCCAGTTCAGATAAGAAATCCGTAGACGCGGTACGCCACAGAACGTAAAAGTTTTCAAAGACGATTTGTTCAGCATAAAGTTTTTTCAAGTGAATAGTACTGACGCAACCAACTACAAATGTGGAAAACTTGTGTTCAAAATTTACCCATGTCGAAACTCAGGTGATAATGTTGTTGTTGTGGTCCTCAGTCCTGAGAATGGTTTGATGCAGCTCTCCATGCTTCTACATCTCCCCGTACCTACTGCAACCTACATTCTTTTGAATCTGTTTAGTGTATTCATCTCTTGGTCTCCCACTACGATTTTTACCCTCCACGCTGCCCTCCAGTACTAAACTGGTGATCTTTTGATGTCTCAGAACATGTCCTAGCAACCAGTCCATTCTTCTTGTCAAGTTGTGCCACATACTTCTCTTCTTCCCAATCCTACTCAATAACTCCTCATTACTTACGTGATCTTCCCATCTAATCTTCAGCATTCTTCTGTAGCACCACATTTCGAAAGCTTCTATTCTCTTCTTGTCTAAACTATTTATCATCCATGTCTCACTTCCATACATGGGTACACTCCATACAAATACTTTCAGAAACGACTTCCTTACACTTAAATCTATACTCGATGTTAACAAATTTCTCTTCTTCAGAAACGCTTTCCTTGCCACTGCCGGTCTACATTTTATATCCTCTCTACTTCGGCCATCATCAGTTATTTTACTCCCCAAGTAGCAAAACTCCTTTGCCTCATTTCCTAGTATAATTCCCTCAGCATCATCCGACTTAATACGAGTACATTCCATTATCCTCGTTTTTCTTTTGTTGATGTTCATCTTATACCCTCCTTTCAAGACAATGTCCATTCCGTTCAACTGCTCTTCCAGGTCCTTTGCTGTCTGTGACAGAATTACAATGTCATCGGCGAACCTCAACGTTTTTATTTCTTCTCCATGGAATTTAATACCTACTCCAAATTTTTCTTTTGTTTCCTTCACTGCTTGCTCAATATACAGATTGAATAACATCAGGGATAGGCTACAATCCTGTCTCACTCCCTTCCCAACCACTGCTTCCCTTTCATGCCCCTCGTCTCTTATAACTGTCATCTGGTTTCTGTATAAATTGCAGATAGCCTTTCCCTCCCTGTATTTTATCCATGCCACCTTCAGAATTTGAAAGAGAGTATTCCACTCAACTTTGTCAAAAGCTTTCTCTAAGTCTACAAATGCTAGAAACGTAGGTTTGCCTTTCCTTAACATTTCTTGTAAGATTAGTCGTAAGGTCTGTATTGCCTCACGCGAGTTACTTCAGTGAAGTAAAGAAGCAAACAAGTTTGGTTACAGTATGAACCTAAAAAAATTCATGAACATATGGTATTAAGGAATTATGCTTCAATTCTTTTATCTTGGCCGCCCAGACGCGGGAGATTGCTGCGTTGCCAGTTGCTCGGGCCAAGAGAAGCAGCGCCATAGGATAGTTCGCAAACTTACGTTTAGGGGGGAGCGCGCAGTTTATGAAGTAAAGCCACCACGGCCGCATTAACCCTTTCGCTGCTACAGAGACGTGCTCCCCGCATTTTGTCATCACTGCACTGCTCGCCTGTGCAGACACATGGCGTTCCGACTGCTTTGACACACTTTATCATTCGATTTCACAAAAACCATTTGGCCCAAAAATTTCATTTTTACACATCTTCTTGACTGATACCTTCTCCCCGTAAATGACTTAATTTTGTTTCGATGTTCAACGCAGTTATTGTGCAGCGTTAAATGTAGTAAACCATTGCACGAAATTTTGAAGAGTTGGCGGAGGTAAAAGTCCATAGCGTATACTTTGCGTATGGTCGATTTTAGTTGCCACAATGTTGAGACTGAAATGTGGACAAGGTACCTAAATTTCATATAAAATTTACTGTATAACAATAAATCATTTAATTTAAGTAGGTGTCGTATCTAATACTGAGAAATATTCCGTCTTTTGCGACTGTAATAAAAGTTTTATTTATACCAGACTGCTTTCGCTTTTTTCGAAAACGTTCTGATTAAAACAAAGTTGGCAAATTACACAAAACTGAATTGTGGACGTAATAAAACGCAGAAACTAAAATATGTCAGTGGGACGCAGTGCACAAACAATGTGTGTTTGTCGAAGCACAGATCAGTCGACGAAAACATTGAATATGATGATGTTGCCAAAGCAGCGAAACAAAGAATTGCGTCAGACAATCAAGTAGCTCGGCAAAGTACGAGCCGAAATACTGCTCTAAATAAAACTTTCAATACTGTCGCAAAAGAATATATCTCAGTATGAATAGTGAAACAGCGACTGGAGAAGTGAAGGTATACAAACTGGGGGTGCGTACTGTAAGACCTTCGCTACACACACCATCAGATTATTTCGCTTGTTGCTCTAACAAAGTAGGCGAGTGTCAGCAATATGTCGTGTGGTCTTCTTGTGGCGTGTTTATCTTCTGCCGTTAGGGCAGACGATAGAAATTCCACTTGCACCTTAGAGTAGCAGATTGACGGTGGCCAACTTTAAACAGAACTTGATTAATTTTAACACACAAATGGTTCAAATGGTTCTGAGCACTATGGGACTTAACATATATGGTCATCAGTCCCCTAGAACTTAGAACTACTTAAATCTAACTAACCTAAGAACATGACAAAACACCCAGCCATCATGAGGCAGACAAAATCGCGTAACACACATTTATTAAAATAATAAAAAGCATAGACATTACGTAACTTGATTCTGGATGCTGTTTACATTTCACAATCTGAAGTTCCTTTGGTCCTGGTACGTTAATCTTATTCTCACATAGCTCTGATTCTTGACAAAGTGTCTATTCATTTATCTTCATGGCTATGAACAGGAATATAGTAATCTTATTATGTGTAGACTGAAACTTGACTATAGACTGGTACACACTAATGCAGACTCATACAGACTAATGCAGACTGACTAATCGGAGGCCTGTACACTCGTTACAATACCTCGCACATTCAGGTATCACTGCGCAAGTGTGATCCAAGAGGAGAAAAGGGTTCTGCGTTACCAGCAATCTCATTGGCTGCGTTACATATTAATACGCGGATCGGCGGAAGCAGAATTTGGTCCGTCTCTAAGGCAGCGCCATCTCGTAGTGCGGAGATGGGCGTGTGCTGAGCCTGCACTGTTGTGCTTAGCGTGGCGCACTCTAGTGGGAAAGTTGTGTACGCGCCGACTACGTGGAACTATGTACACAACATCCCTCCCTTCCGGGGGAACAAAAAAAAACTTTTGAAGTTTGCTTGAAAACCCTTTTTTTTGCTTCCTTGCTTTCTGGCATGTGTATGTCTGTGGGTGCATACATGTTGCTCCACGTGGCATTCGCCTGCGGTCCGCTAGGAAAACCCACTCAAATACTATGGAACAGGGAACCGGAGAAGCAAATTGACGGCGTCTGGAATCCTGCGAGCTGCTCGGGGTTGGCATCTGCTTCTGAGTCTGAAAAATGAAACAGCCTAGGAGTTTTGCCTATACGTGACTGCTGTCTTTGCTGCCTTAATTGATTAGTTTGGTGAGTAACTATGCCGCTTTGCGTTCTTATTCTATACATGACATTTCCAATGCATTCTACAATGATTCCTTGTGCCCAAGTACGTTTTCCCTCGACTGTAGATAGTTACGAGGACTTCGTCGTCCTTTCGACGTCGCTGATCATTTTCTGGATGCAGTGTGGGTTTTAGTATAGACATCAAACTTCTGCGTTGTCGCCCTTGCAGTTTTTCTGCTGGTGACTGTGACTCGGCCGGAGTAGCTCTGTATTGTGACAGAAAAATTAATAAGGAATTTTCTTTGTTGTACTGTTGAACCAACTTCGTCATGTGTGCCTTGAACGTTCGTACGAATCGTTCGGCGAGTCCATTAGCCTCAGGGTGAAATGGTGCCGTGCTGTAATGTGCAATTCCATTCTTCTGACAGAATGACTGGAATTCTTGGTACGTAAATTGTGCGCCGTTATTGGTCATTGAGGCAATCCTTCAATAGAAAAGGTCTTTGACAACGCTCGAATTGTTGCCGCTGAAGAAGTTGTACTCATTTGTAGTACAAAAGGGAATTTTGAAAATGCATCAGTGACAATTAAGCAAGAAGTTCCAACAAAAGGACCTGCATAGTCAATATGCAATCTTGACCAAGGTTCTGTTGCCTGTGGCCACGGAAAATATTGTCTTGGCGGAGCTGATTGATGCGTCTGACATAATTTACAGTTAGAAAGCATTGTTTCAATATCTTTATCAATGTTCTTCCAGTAGCAATGTTTTCTGGCCATGCGTTTCGTGCGTACTAAGCCCCAATGACATTGGTGTAACATTTTTAAGACATTATTCCTGATAACTGTGGGTATAGCTACTCTTGTTTTTCCCGTTTCACTGTGAACTAATATGACGCCTTTGTGCACTGTGAGAGCATGTCTCATCTTCCAATAAGATTTCACTTCTGGCTGAGCTAACATGTTCTTATCGGTTGGCCATTCCATAAGAATATACTGCTTTATCTTTGATAACACTGAATCTTTGGGCACTAACTTAGCTATTAAGGTGGCATTGACGGGGAAATTTTCCACGGCGTCCTCACTGATTACGTCGATCCGAAAACATACGTCCTCTGATTTGTCAAAATGTCCATCTTGACCCGTCGGTAGACGTGAAAGTACATCGGCGTTGGCATGTTTTGCCGTCGATCTATATAAGATCTCGTAGTTCTAATTAGACAGCAGCAATGTCCAACGTCGTAAACGCTGTGCTATCTTAGGGGATACACTATTATGTGGTCCGAATATTGTCACCAATGGCTTATGGTCTGTGAGCAGAATAAATTTTCGTCCGTATATGTAGTCATGGAACTTCTTCACGGCAAAGACAATTGCTAGTGCCTATTTTTCTACTTGGCTATAGTTTCGTTGACTTGAGTTTAAAGTTTTCGACGCGTATGCAATCGGTCGTTCAATTCCTTCATGTTTATGGGACATGACTGCACCGATCCCGTAATCTGACGAGTTAGCCGCAATAGTGATCAACTTTTGCGGGTCATAAGACATTTTGCGTCTACTAAACTTTGTTTTTTGTCGAAAGCGCGCTGGCATTCTTTGGACCAATTCCACACGACTCCTTCGCGAAGCAATCTCTGCAACAGTTCGGAAATTTCAGCTGCTTTCGGTGTAAATTTCCGGTAATAATTAATTTGGCCTAATAAAGCTCTTAGTTGCTTTAACTCTTTCGGAGCTGGCAATTTCTGTATTGCTTCTATATGCTGTGGTGTCGGACTGATTCGGTTATTTGACAGTATACACTCCTGGAAATGGAAAAAAGAACACATTGACACCGGTGTGTCAGACCCACCATACTTGCTCCGGACACTGCGAGAGGGCTGGACAAGCAATGATCACACGCACGGCACAGCGGACACACCAGGAAACGCGGTGTTGGCCGTCGAATGGCGCTAGCTGCGCAGCATTTGTGCACCGCCGCCGTCAGTGTCAGCCAGTTTGCCGTGGCATACGGAGCTCCATCGCAGTCTTTAACACTGGTAGCATGCCGCGACAGCGTGGACGTGAACCGTATGTGCAGTTGACGGACTTTGAGCGAGGGCGTATAGTGGGCATGCGGGAGGCTGGGTGGACGTACCGCCGAATTGCTCAACACGTGGGGCGTGAGGTCTCCACAGTACATCGATGTTGTCGCCAGTGGACGGCGGAAGGTGCACGTGCCCGTCGACCTGGGACCGGACCGCAGCGACGCACGGATGCACGCCAAGACCGTAGGATCCTACGCAGTGCCGTAGGGGACCGCACCGCCACTTCCCAGCAAATTAGGGACACTGTTGCTCCTGGGGTATCGGCGAGGACCATTCGCAACCGTCTCCATGAAGCTGGGCTACGGTCCCGCACACCGTTAGGCCGTCTTCCGCTCACGCCCCAACATCGTGCAGCTCGCCTCCAGTGGTGTCGCGACAGGCGTGAATGGAGGTACGAATGGAGACGTGTCGTCTTCAGCGATGAGAGTCGCTTCTGCCTTGGTGCCAATGATGGTAGTATGCGTGTTTGGCGCCGTGAAGGTGAGCGCCACAATCAGGACTGCATACGACCGAGGCACATAGGGCCAACACCCGGCATCATGGTGTGGGGAGCGATCTCCTACACTGGCCGTACACCTCCGGTGATCGTCGAGGGGACACTGAATAGTGCACAGTACATCCAAACCGTCATCGAACCCATCGTTCTACCATTCCTAGACCGGCAAGGGAAATTGCTGTTCCAACAGGACAATGCATGTCCACATGTATCCCGTGCCACCCAACGTGCTCTAGAAGGTGTAAGTCAACTACCCTGGCCAGCAAGATCTCCGGATCTGTCCCCCATTGAGCATGTTTGGGACTGGATGAAGCGTCGTGTCACGCGGTCTGCACGTCAAGCACGAACGCTGGTCCAACTGAGGCGCCAGGTGGAAATGGCATGGCAAGCCGTTCCACAGGACTACATCCAGCATCTCTACGATCGTCTCCATGGGAGAATAGCAGCCTGCATTGCTGCGAAAGGTGGATATACACTGTACTAGTTCCGACATTGTGCATGCTCTGTTGCCTGTGTCTATGTGCCTGTGGTTCTGTCAGTGTGATCATGTGATGTATCTGACCCCAGGAATGTGTCAATAAGGTTTCCCCTTCCTGGGACAATGAATTCACGGTGTTCTTATTTCAATTTCCAGGAGTGTATATCCTAAATACCGAATTTTCTTGACAAAAAATATTCATTTGTCCTTGTTGCATCTGAGATTGGCCTTTCTGAGAACCTAGAACAGTTCTTCCAGGTTATCTAGTAAATCTTGTGGAGATTTTCCCGAGACGATTATGTCATCGAGATAGTTGCGTTAGGACAGTGTCCAATTAATTATTCCAAGTAACGTTGGAAGATGCTTGGTGCGCTAGCGATACCAAATGGAAAGCGCTTGTATCTGTTCAATCCAAATCGAGTATTTATGACGATAAACTGGTTCAAATGGCTCTGAGCTCTATGCGACTTAACTTCTGAGGTCATCAGTCGCCTAGAACTTAGAACTAATTCAACCTAACTAACCTAAGGACGTCACACACATCCATGCCCGAGGCAGGATTCGAACCTGCGACCGTAGCGGTCGCTCGGTTGCGGACTGTAGCGCCTAGAACCGCACGGCCACTCCGGCCGGCTGACCATAAACTTCTGTGTATCTTTGTCTAAAGGGATCTGCATATATGCTTCCTTTAAATCCAGTTTGGCGAAATACACACCCCCTGCTAATGTATACATCAGTTCTTCCGGTTTCGGAATCGGGTATGCATCCATAATGCACTGTGCATTGACAATAGTCTTGAAATCTCCACAGATACGTAATGATCCATTTGGCTTTTCTATGGCAACGATTGGTGTAGCCCAGGCGCTACATCTGACTGGTTCCATAATACCATTGCCTTCTAAACGGTCAAGATCTTGTTTTACGCGTTCTTTCATTGCGTAAGGGACAGTTCTAGCTTTGCAAAACTTCGGCACTGCATTCGGTGACAGCGTAATGTGTGCCTGGTAATCTGTTACACTGACTGTCGCGGAGGAAATAATATCTTATTACTTCTGCAACACTGTAATTTTCCTTTCGGAACTTCATGTGTGACCTGTTTCGCTTCATGGATTGTGAAGCCTAGTTCATTAAAGAGATCCAGACCCAGAAAGTTTGATGCCTTATGGGTGTTAACTACTGCTGAAGTAGCTGTCTTGGTAAACCGTAAGTTACTTCCGCCGTCAGTGCACCTTTGACTGGAATTTGTTCATTACTGTAGCTGACAGTGGAGGAGGGAGAGATTACTGTTTAACGTCCCGTCGACAACGAGGTCATTAGAGACGGAGCACAAACTCGGATTAGGGAAGGATGGGGAAGGAAATCGGCCTTGCCCTTCCAAGGAACCATCCCGGCATTTGCCTGAAGTGATCTAGGGAAATCACGGAAAACCTAAATCAGGATGGCCGGACGCGGGATTGAACCGTCGTCCTCCCGAATGCGAGTCCAGTGTGCTAACCACTGCGCCACCTCGCTCGGTGCTGTAAAGTGAACTTTCGAAATGCTGCAATGTAGGAGAACCTAGTCGTTTATGCGCGTGCAGATTTATGATAGAGATCGACGATCCTGCGTGCGGTAGCGTTCTCGCTTCCCACGCCCGGGTTCCCGGGTTCGATTCCCGGAGGGGTCAGGGATTTTCTCTGCCTCGTGATGACTGGGTGTTGTGTGCTCTCCTTAGGTTAGTTAAGTTTAAGTTGTTCTAAATTCTAGGGGACTGATGACCATAGATGTTAAGTCCCATAGTGCTCAGAGCCATTTGAACCATCAGGATGGCCGGGCGCGTGATTGTAGCGTCGTCCTCCAGAATGCGAGTCCATGAACTTCAATAGGAAGCCAGCAACTGTATCCAAAGGACTAAACTCTGATTAAAATATTGAAAATGTAAAGAAAAGGAGGGACAAGAAAAGAAAGGAAACTGAAAAGAGGCACAGAAATATGGCCAAAGGAAAGTACTTGTGAAGATAAAAACAGTGTGACGAACCTAAAAAATAAAAATAGTGCAAAACAATGTTCATTGGATGTAGACTTTGTAGAAGATTACTAAACCAACTTTTTAATGAATGGGATGAATGTTTTGACTCTGGTGAAATCTATTAGGAAATTTATAAAAATGACGATTGGATACAATGTCCTTCCTGTTCAACATTAGGGAAGAAGTGTAATTGCTGTGGTGATAGGAAGATAGGCTAACATTTGAACAAAACCAACAACTTATTAGAAAAGCACATTTTTGACCAAGAGTTATAATAAGCTGATAGACTTTTTTGGACTAAAACAATTAATAATACAATATTGTATTTATTACAACAGCCGGCCGGAGTGACCGAGCGGTTCTAGGCGCTACAGTCTGGATCCGCGCAACCGCTACGGTCGAAGGTTCGAATCCTGCCTCGGGCATGGACGTGTGTGATGTCCTTAGGTTAGTTAGGTTTAAGTAGTTCTAAGTTCTAGGGGACTGATGACCATAGATGTTAAGTCCCATAGTGCTCAGAGCCATTTGAACCATCGACGATCCTGTGTCAATCTGGAATTTGATAGGTATTTTGTTCACCAGTAATGTGACATACAAAGATTTGTTCCTGTTTTGTATAATAGCATTAACTTTATGTTTCACTTTTGAGACGTGAATATAGTCTTGCCTGTTCATATCGTCACACGCATTGGAGGTATACTTCTTAAAATTAGGCACTTTCTTATTGCTGAACTTATTTCTAGACTGTACACTTTTCTTATTACACACTTCTGATTTGTGCCCTTTTCGTTTGCAAAAGCCGCAATGTGCGTTACGATAGTAACGATTGTCTCTGTGATGACTGATTTCACATTTAAGACACGGTTTCAGCTTTAGTCTTTTAGTTTGGGCGTGTGATCCGTTCTTAGATCGCGTGAGCCTAGCCTTGCTGTCCTGTTTACGGCCTTGGGTACGAGGGCCGCGTGTCGCGAAGACGTCACAGCCGTCGTCTTGTACCACACTGACAAAAGCTTGGTTTTGTTCGTGTGCTCGAATGATTGGTAAACAATCTTGCAAGGACGCATTGATTAAACTAAGGAGCTCTTTTCTTAATTTCTCGTCTGGTGAATGCATTGTGAGCATATCACGTATTAAAGACTCGGCATAGGACTTTTTACACTTTTCACAAATAAATTTTGCAGTTCCTAGATAATCCTTGCAACTGTGTGATCCAGTCGGTGTATGTCTGCTGTGCCTTTTTCTTGATTGAGTAAAATTTATGCCTTGCAGTAGCGACATGCGTTTGCTTCTCGAAGTATTTATCGAGCAAGTCTTTAACACCTGGGAATGACAAATTTGTCGGTTCACAAGTCGGATTCATGCCCATTATAATTATCCGGGCTGTTATGCCGTGGTCGGTTGATGAATTCAGCGTCGATTCCCAACGTTTCGTCTCCGACTGCGGGAGACATCTTCAAGGGGGTCTGTAGCTCGATGGAAGGTCCAACACACCCGCTGGCTAGCTACTGACTCGCTACAGTAGCGCGTCAGTAGCGAGTAGTCGCAACTAAAATCGACCATACGGAAAGTATACGCTATGGAGTTTTACCTCTGCCAGCTCTTCAAAATTTCGTGCACTGGTTTACTACATCTAATGCTGCACAATAACTGCGTTGAACATCGAAACAAAAATAAGTCATTCACGGGTTGAAGGCATCAGTCAGGAAGATGTGTAAAAATAAAATTTTTGGGCCAAATTGTTCTTGTGAAATCGAATGATAAAGTGTGTCAAAGCAATGGAAACACCATGTGTCTGCATAGGCGAACAGTGCAATGATGACAAAATGGCGCACATCGCGGAATGCAAGGAGCACGTCCCTGTAGCAGCGAAAGGGTTAATGCGGCCGTGGTGGCTTTTACTTCATAAACTGCGCGCTCCCCCCTAAACGTAAGTTTGCGAACTATCCTATGGCGCTGCTTCCCTTGGCGCGTACAACTGGCAACGCAGCAATCTCCCGCGTCTGGGCTGGCATGCGCGAACCGCCAAGATAAAAAAATTGAAGTATAGTATAAGTTGGATTCAGTTTTAAGATAAGGTTGTAGATAGCTGCGCCGCAATTTGCCAAAAAATGAGATCTTTTTTCTACATCGCCTGATATCTGGTGTGTGAGGAAGTGCTGTTACAGCGGGCTGCACAGTCCGGCCACGCTTCTTCCTTGCTGTTGTAAACTGCGAAAGGTGGTGGCGGAAGTTGAATTTCTAGGGGAGACGCTACAGCAGGCTGCGATTCCAAACGTTCCACCCTTGTAAGCAACGCCTGTTGCGTCTGTTGTATTTGTACCATGAGATTTATGATCTGCGCCGTGAGGTCCACGGTTATCTGAAAATTCCAAGTGCGACTAGATTACTGCAGTAACGATATTTCAGTTGCAAGAGAGCGGGTTAGCAGTCAAGTATGTATCTTCCAGAAGTCCACTGTAATCTATTTTATTTCAGGCTCACATGTGGTCATCTGTTATTGTGCTCAAATCATCAGTTTCCTTAGTACCTCGTCACCAATGTGGTATGCATACTGTAAGACCTTCGGTACACACACCATCAGATTATTTGACTTGTCGCTCTAACGAAGTAGGCTAGTGTCAGTAATATGTCTCGAGGTCTTATCGTGGTGTGTTTATCTTCTGCCGTTAGGTCAGACGATAGAAATGCCACTTGCAAACTTAAAGTAGCAGATTGACGGTGACCAACTTTAAACAGAACTTGATTAATTTTCACACACATTTATTAAAATAATAAAAAGCATAGACATTACGTAACTTGATTCTTGATGCTGTTTACAATTCACAATCTTAAGTTCCTTTTGTCTTGGCATGTTAATCTTATTCTCACATATCTCTGATACTTGACAAAGTGTATATTCATTTATCTTCATGGCTACATACAGGAATATGGTAATCTTATTAGGTGCAGACTGAAACTAGACTATAGACTGGTACAGACTAATGCAGACAAATGCAGACTCGTACAGACTAATGCAGACTGACTAATCGGAGGCCTGTACACTCGTTACAATACCTTGCGCATTCAGGTATCACTGCACAAGTGTGATCCGCGAGGAGAAAAGGTTCTACGTTAGCAGCAATCTCATTGGCTGCATTCCATATTAAAATGCGGATCGGTGGAAGCAGAATTTGGTCCATCTCTAAGGCAGCGCCATCTCATAGTGCAGAGACGGACGAGTCCTGCGCATGCACTGTTGTGCTTAGCGGGGCGCGCTCTGGTGGGAAAGTTGTGTACGCGCTGACTATGCGGAACTATGTAAATATTGGAGGGCAAAATTAGAAAAATGGAAAACTTATTATGTTTATAATGAAGAGACAAAGCACTAGAAATTTCAAAAAATTGCACTCAAATGAATAAAATTCATGCAGTTTCGTCGAAGTACAATACGAAATAAACAACTACCGCTGTTCTTTATTACGAAAAAACGGTTCATGAGAATGATACAAACACCTTCCCTTGCTGTCGCCTAAATTAGGAGGATTATTGCTTGTTTCTTTGCAATTAATTAATAGAATACGAAGCAGTTGGTATAAAGAATGCTATTTCCAAACTTTCTACAAAAAAAAGTCTGCTATCAAGACACTGCTTTTGTTCTATTACTTTATTTACGACTGCACGTTTCTAAAACTGAAGACACTCGTCCGTGCTCTGCACTGCAGTCGAGCTATGGCAATGGCATTCCCTGTTCATTGGCTGACTGCGTTTTGTGACGTCAGATGCGCAGAGCGAACCTAAACTCGGCCGCCGTCGTAAATGACGCGCACTATAGTAGCTGCACAGCATTACGAGATTCTGTAACAGATAAGATGTTAACAATAGAGTGCTGCAACGCTCAATGTTTGACCGGTCACGGCTCGCCTATTGATGGGGGCGACCGAGCCGCCCGTGTCCAGCCCCTCATGACTCGGCTAGCCCTGTGTCTGTTGTCCAGATTCCGGACACGCGGATAACTGAGCGTGACCGGTCACCACTGACATCTCACAGCACCTCGCCCCAGCTCGCAGCACTGTGCTGTGCAAATCCAACCTCTCTCTCTCTCTCTCTCTCTCTCTCTCTCTCTCTCTCTCTCTCTCACACACACACACACACACACACACACACACACACACACACACACACACACACACACACACAATGTATTTATCTCTCTCTCGTTTTTAATACAAAAATAACGTTTCCAAGAACAGGTATGTGACACAACTAAATTCATAAAGCACTTCGAAAGTAAAATTATATTTCAATACAATCGCGGATAGAAGAGGAGTCTCACTTCCAAACAGAAGATATATGTTTACTTTCATTAATAGGAAACATTAAATAAGTGCTGTCCCTGTAATCTACAGGGTTGTGTACGAAATGTGTTACCATTTTGTTTTTGAATACAAACTTTATTGTCAATACAATCTGAAAGGAACATTTGCTACAATGAAGAGCCGTCCATGGAAATTTGTTCTAACTCATCACATGCTCAATATGTCCACCATTTTGTTTCTTAACTTCCTTCAAACGTACACTGAAGTTAGTGATTACCCTACGGCACATTTCTTCCGTAATTTCACAGCAAGCTTGGAGAATAAGTCTTCTGAGCTCCATTAAATCATTTTTCCTTTAGGTAAAAGCCACACGAATTGAGGTCTGGACTACTGGGGGGCCAGTTTTGTTCTTCATTGAAGCGACCTCAAAACCTGAATGAAATGATCCGCATGTAGAAATGCTCGTGTAAAAACTCCAACGCAGTGATTACAGTGTGTGGCGTTGCTCAATCTTGCATGAACCACTGCGAGGTGAAGGGCAAGGCAGTAGCAAGAAGCTGTGGAATGAAGCTATTGCGTAGCATTCTCAAATAACGCTCGCTGTTCACGGTTTCTTCAAAGAAAAGGGATCCAATAAGTCCGTGACTGGAAATTGCTGCCCACGCTGTAATCCTCAGAGCATAATGTTGTCGTTCGTGAAGCACTTGTGGGTTTTCAGTGGCCCAAAAGCGTACATTTTGTTTGTTGACCACATCGTCTAAATGAAAATGCGCCTCGTCTGAAAACCAAACGTTGTTGAGAGTTTCTTACCTATCCTCCACCCACTGAGCAAACAGTAGTCTCTGCTGCTTGTGTTCTCCAGTGAGCTTCTGTGCACAGGTCGTCTTGTATGGGTACATATGGAGGTCACTTTTAAGATTGCGTTGAACGGAGGGTCTGGATATTCCCAGTTGCACTGCTGCCTTTCTACACGATTTCCCAGGACTTGTCTGTACAGCAACTCGCTTCAATATTCTCCGGCGAACAAACAGGCTTAGGCCGAGGTCGCTTCTCTTCCAATACTGTTCCTTCCTGTACAAATTTATCGTACAACCTGTGGATGGTCTTCTTGCAAGGGACCCATCGTGTGTTAAACTGTTGTCGAAAACGCCTCTGAGTCACAACAAGGCTTTTCGTTTCATGAAAAAGTAACACAACTGCCGATCGTTGCTGTGTCGTCAGTCTTCTGTTGTCAGCCATTGCTGCTTACTGGTCTCCTAGCGGCAGTATCGTGAACTATACGTCATTTCGTAACTCACTTGTTTTTCCAAGCTCTGCTGGTACTGATGTAGAGATCCCAATGGGATATCTAATGTGCGTTGTAAATTGTGAAAGAAACAATTCGTAACACATTTCGTGCCACACCCTGTAGAAGACAACCATCTTCATAAAGAAAGCATACAAAGAACACTAAACATTTACAGACATAACCTGTCATACTTTTCACTTGTTTGCAAGAAAAACAAAATTATAGTTAGTGATTCACTGCCGATCAACAATAACGCGTTCCAGATTTAATTGGCTGCATCGATTTGTTACTAACATGCCGGCTTTACTAAAGCATCTTTCACTAGGAGCGCTTGTTGCTGGGATACAGGTTTGGCACATCTGTTTCATGTCTGCTCCACTACTTTAAGATGTCGTCATCATCTTCGGGGTGCATTAAAATGTAGAGAGCTACTTCATCTGCTGCGGACGATCTGTTTTTCCTCCACTCCTTGAAACGATCTATCTTTCTGGGTGGCGGTGACAAAGTACTTGAAGGATCTATGACAATAAACAAAAGAGACAAGTTGAACCGAAAATTTACTTTCAAAACCTTTTCTTAAGAATTTACCTCATTCACTAGCGATTCATCAAGAACATTAACACATTTAATTACAGTATGTGAGTGTGGAAGTAGTTGCCAATGGTAACTGAAGAAACGAATTAATTTTTTTTCAATAAATGGAAAATTTATTCCTAAAAGCCCTTTTTTAAAACAGATTTAAAATTATAATTAGAAAGCATCATGTAAATATCAAGTTACAATTTATTCCGAGGGAGGAATAAGAGTTTTTTTTTTTTTTTTTTTTTTTTTTTTTTTTTTTTTTTTTTTTTTTTTTTTTTGTTGACAGTATGAGCTTTCGAGCTGGGAACCTTGCCGCTCCCTTTTAACATGGCCGTAGTAGTCACTACCGCTCACAACAACCTCTGAAACACTACACTGGTGCAAATCTGCAACACACCAGATCACTTTAAACTAAAAATTTTAATAACTCACTCAAACACATAAAGTATGCACCCCGTAGGAGGGATGGAAATGGATCAAAACACTCACATTAAAAATTACTTGCCACCGAAAGTGTAACTTGTTTTTAAAAGGAAACTCTTACCGTGGAAGGGTGGCAACTTTATATACTAAAATGCCCATTTAAATAAAAACCCATGACATGCAGGCGCAGATTGACACACAAAAATAACTGTGTGTGTGTGTGTGTGTGTGTGTGTGTGTGTGTGTGTGTCGATGCACTCGCATGTGAGATAGCCATTCCTTCTTTCTCTAGATACAAAAATTGAAATTCATTTGCGTTACACGCAAGTCAGTTCACACTATGGAATAATGTCCACCAGCACGCTCATAGCAGCCTTTCCACATTTTCATAAGGTGTTATTAGTTTCGCATGATTTAGCCCTGCATATAGGCTCTCTAGGTGAGAGTGGTAATTACCACCACCTGGTAATGGAAATGGTACAAAACACTAACAACTAAAATATTAACCTTGCCACCAAAGGTGCAACTTGATTTTAACTTCTAAGAAAAGTCTTGCAGTGAAAGGGTGACAACTCTATATACTAAAATGATCATTTAAATTAAAGCCCGTGAAATGCAATCTTATATAAAATTTTACAAGGTTGGCCAAACAAGTTAAGATGCTCTACAGTACACATATACTGCCTCTCGAGATCATGGGCAATAATATCAAAGTTTCCAAACGTCATAATATATTTCAGCAATAAATTCGTTAACACACCAAATCCGACAAACATGACAGAGGCAGCTACTGACGTACGGCAGATTGATAGGGAGATTACCGAACAACCCGAACCGCAGGTTGCTCTAACCCGCCCCTACTCCACAACGGCAAAACGACGACCCAATTTATAAACAACCACCTTCCTGTAGGTGGGCAAAAGGAGAAGAATGTTGGGACGACCCCAAAGCAAAACAGCTGGTGATCTCACCAAGAAAACAAGTAGAATTTAACAAGAGTAAATGAAACAAGATATCACCAATCATTTAACTTATAATAAGCGGCGATGTTTGGCGAAGACCTGGTACAGAACCCCCAAGTCGCACTATGCAGCACAGGAGGAACAATAGTCTACAACCAAGCAGGAATAGAACCAATACCACACAGACTGATAAGACTAAGTTCAAGAATAGGAATAAACAGACTGAAAAGCCATACCCTAACAACAGAAGAATTGAAGAAAACATATTACACAGCAAACTTTCCGGCATATAGATACCCACTACCAACACAGACCATAATAGCAGCAATCGAAATAACAGAACCACAAAACGAAGACATAGCGAACCTTCACAAAGACCAACAAGTACTACAACATCTACTCGCAACGGTAGAAGACGAGTGACAACAAACCGAGAAGGGCAATAAAATAACAGAAGCCAAACACAAGGAAAGCACCCAACCCTTGCTGGGCTTTTAAGGAGGTTTCCCCCAGCAGTAAGGCAAATGCCAGGGTTGTGAACATTCCTCCAAACAAAACAAGATGAATCTAGATACATCCATACTTTATATATATATATATATATATATATATATATATATATATATATATATATATATATATATATATATATATATAATAAAAAAAAGAGAGAGAGATTAGAAGATAAGAATAGAATATAAGATAGTACATAAGAAATCCACCCAATGCTGAAATAAAAAGAGCCCCAACAGCATCAAATAAGATAAGCTAAGGCGTCAAAATGGCATTAGGCCATCAGTGCGCCCGCCTCTCCCCATCAGGGAGTGGAATGAAACATGTAAAAAAAAAAAAAAACAAAAACAAAAAAACTCCCGAACCGTCCGCTGCCAGCCGCTTCAACGGACGCAGGAAGGCGCGCCGATCTCCTGCCTCACGGCGTCGCAGCTCGCGCCGGCCAGACCGATGTCATGGGTTGACTCCTGTAGCTCTCGTCCACTACCCCTCGCTATACGGCGCGGGCCACTGCACTCAGGTGGCGACCTCACATTCGCCGACGCTCAAGGCGGACACGTCATCTCGTGTCTCAGTGCGCGACCGACCAACCGATTGATCCAACAGCCGATGACCATTGCCGGAGCAACTCGAGCAGACTGGCGGCCTAACGCGCTGACTCAGATGCAGGAACTCAGTCCCGAGCGGGCAACCACTCGTTGAGTTCTCTCACTGCGCCACAAATTCGGACGAGAGACAGACAAGCAAGCTGGGGACGAGAGACTGACCCCAGACTGACTCCAGACTCACCGAGCGGCTGACCCACTGGCGAGCTCATGGCGCCCCTTAAATGCACGTGAACAGGCAACCTTTCGCCTTTCCCACCAGAGGGAGACACAAAAGCTGCGATTGTCACAGCGGCGCCACCGCCAGAAACGGAGGGCGACTTCTATACACAACGCGCTGCAGCGCACTCTTCAAAACAGCAAATTTTTACCACGGCTCACCAACATTGGACTGTTGATGACTGGGAAGTTGTTGCCTGGTCGGAAGAGTCTTGTTTCAAATTGTATCGAGCGGATTGACGTACACAGGTATGTAGACAGCCTCGTAAATCCAAGTACCCCCCATGTCAGCAAGGTACTGTTCAAGCTGGTGGAGGATCTGTAATTGTGTGGGACGTGCACAGTTGCAGTGATATGGGACCCCTGATATGTCTAGATGTGGCTACCACAGGTGACACGTACGTAAGCATCCTGTCCGATGGCCTGTGTCCATCGTGCGTTCCGACGGACTTTGGAAATTCCAGCAGGACAACACGACGCCCCACATGCGCAGAGTTCTTACAGAGTGGATACAGGAACATTCTTCTGAGTGTACACACTTCCGCTGGCCACCAAACTCCCCAGACACGAACGCTATTGAGCATATCTGGGATGCCTGGGAATGTGCTGTTCAGAATAGGTCTCCACCCCCTTGTACTCCTATGGATTTACAGACAGCCCTGCAGGATTCATGGTGTCAGTTCCTTCCAGCACTACTTCAGACATTAGTCGCGTCCAATGCAACACCGACTCAAAGGAAGGCCATGGCGCTTGTTGGTCACGTCACGTCAGCTCGACACGGCGAACGCCAGGTCTGTTGGCAGGCAGAAACGCCTGGCCATGCTTATCACTATAAATCTCTTATCTCTGGACAAAATGTTCGGTATTGTTTTGGATTCTGCAGTTTTATTCAGACGAAAGATTTTCTTACTATCGTAAAGCTACAAATGAAGATCATAGTTCTGTACGAGGTGCATTCAAGTTCTAAGGCCTCCGATTTTTTTTTCTCCGGACTAGAAAGAGATAGAAACATGTGCATTGTTTTAAATGAGGCCGCGTTCATTGTCAATACGTCCCAGAGATGGCAGCACCGTACAGCAGATGGAATTTTACCGCCAGCGGCGAGAATGAGAACTGCTTTAAATACTTAAAATGGCGACGTTTTCCTTACTTGAACAGCGTGCAATCATTCGTTTTCTGAATTTGCGTTGTGTAAAACCAATTGAAATTCATTGACCGTTGAAGAAGACATGTGGTGATGCAGTTACGGATGTGTCGAAAGTGCGTTCGTGGGTGCGACAGTTTAATGAAGGCAGAACATCGTGTGACGACAAACCGAAACAACCTTGGGCTCGCACAAGCCGGTCTGACGACAAGATCGAGAAAGTGGAGAGAATTGTTTTGGGGGATCGCCTAATGACTGTTGAACAGATCGCCTCCAGAGTTGGCATTTCTGTGGGTTCTGTGCACACAATCCTGCACGGCGACCTGAAAATGCGAAAAGTGTCATCCAGGTGGGTGTCACGAATGCTCACCACACGGCTGCCCGTGTGGCACGTTGCCGAGCAATGTTGACGCGCAACGACAGCATGAATGGGACTTTCTTTTCGTCGGTTGTGACAATGGATGAGACGTGGATGAGACGTGGATGCCACTTTTCAATCCAGAAACAAAGCGCCAGTCAGCTCAATGGAAGCACACAGATTCACCGCCACCAAAAAATTTAGGTAACAGCCAGTGCTGAGAAAATGATGGTGTCCATGTTCTGGGGCAGCGAGGGCGTAATCCTCACCCATTGCGTTCCAAAGGGCACTACGGTAACAGGTGCATCCTACGAAAATGTTTTGAAGAACAAATTCTTTTCTGCACTGCAACAAAAACGTCCGGGAAGGGCTGCGCGTGTGCTGTTTCACCAAAACAACGCACCCGCACATCGAGCTAACGTTACGCAACAGTTTCTTCGTGATAACAACTTTGAAGTGATTCCTCGTGCTCCCTACTCACCTGACCTGGCTCCTAGTGACTTTTGGCTTTTTCCAACAACGAAAGACACTCTCCGTGGCCACACATTCACCAGCCGTGCTGCTACTGCCTCAGCGATTTTCCAGTGGTCAAAACAGACTCCTAAAGAAGCCTTCGCCGCTGCCATGGAATCGTGGCGTCAGCGTTGTAAAAAATGTGTACGTCTGCAGGGCGATTACGTCCAGAAGTAACGCCAGTTTCATAGATTTCGGGTGAGTAGTTGATTAGAAAAAAAATCGGAGGCCTTAGAACTTGAATGCACCTCGTGTTACTGAATCCTGTCGAAACAAACGTAGACCAATATGAGAATATGCTTTGCCCCATTGCAAGCTTCAGAAATTTTACATTCAAGTAACTATATTTACTTGATCCCTAACCGCCTTACAATGAACTCGTTTCTTTTATTTATTTATTTTCCTTTGACATAGTCACTGGAAATGTGAACTAATTTACAGTCATTAGATTAGAATTGTTTTCAACGAAAGGAATTCTAAACAGGAAACAAAATAGCTTAAACTTTTTTAAACATGCACATTAGAAAAGATAAATATTCCCCTCTTGCAACTGAAAGGAGAAACTTTATAAGATAAAAAAAATTATTTGATAAAACAAGTATCTCTCTTTTGCCTCTTCTACTGTCCATCACTCCCTCCCCCATCGTGTACATTTGCAAGATATTTAATTAACGTTCAGTGCTCCCCACCCCATAGTCAACCAAGACACCTAAAGAAGAGCACCAATATGTTCACAGTTTCTTGTAAAAGCAACCAAGTACAAACGTAACTTCCTCAGATTTACGAATAAGGTAAAGAAGCAGGAATTCTGTTGCTGCTGGACCGTGAAGATGTGTTTGTACGTCAATCCTTAAAACAGGTGGAAATATAAGTTCAGGAGTACACTATTTGTTAAGAAGTGTAATGAATTGCACAATTAATTGATTGCAGAAGTCTCTCAGAACAATGTGTGTTGATCAAATACCGCCAATAGTTTCACATTGTCAGAGAGGGAGACACCACCATTATGAGTAAGCCTGCAACAGACCTGGCGTTCGCCGTGCCTGGCTGACGTGACGTCACCAACAAGCGCCGAGGCTCTCCTTTGAGTCGGTGTTGCTCCATGCCACGCCGTGTTGCGGCACCTCTGCTTTCTCGCGGGGGTGCTGCACGATATTAAACAGGTGTACCACATTCGTTCTTCAGTGTTGCTTCATTTGATTACGTTGGGCGTGCTACCATTTACATTTAAAAAAATCGTGATGAAATTCTGCGGTTTGTACACAATTTGAACAGCAACAACAGGAAAGTGATAAAAACCAGTGAGCACCTATTAATAAAAGACGTTTTCTTACGCACGATTTGCTCAGGAACGTAGTAAACATACTCCAGTTTGAGGAGATCTTATGAAAGAAAAAGCGACATTTATCTATAGAGAAATCACGAAAAAAGACGACTTCCTTGCAAGTACCGGATGGCTCGAGGAGTTTAAAAAAAGATTTGCTGTCCGCTTCCTAACCACAACAGGAGGGAAAAAAAATCTCTTGCGACTTCGAAGATGCAGAGCCACTCAAACAAAAATTCAGGAAATCGCCTGATCAGATTTATAAAGCGGACGAAAGCGGATTGTTCTGGAGACTTTTGCCCAAGAAAACATTCGTCCACAAAGCAGAGACAAGTTCTCCTGGCAGAAAAAAAAAATGTCTAAAGAGAGGTTCACATTTATGCTGTGCTGTAATGCTGGTGGAATGCACAACATTGTGCTGCATGCCACAGGGAAATTAAAAAAAACCTTGGACGTTCAAAAATGCAACACATCTATCTGTAATATGTAAACACCAAAACAAAGCGTGGATGACGCAGGAATTGTTCAGTGAGTGGTTTCACGAAGAGTTAGCGTCGCCGGTCGAAAAGTTTTTTCAGGAAGCGAAATTTATATCAGAAAGCTTTGTTGGTGTTGGAAAAATTGGAAATTTGTGGTAAGGTCTTACGGGACCAAACTGCTGAGGTCATCGGTCCATGAGCTTACACATTACTTAGTCTAGCTTAAACTAACTTACGCTAAGGACAACACACACACACACACACACACACACACACACACACACACACACACACATGCCCGAGGAAGGACTCGAGCCTCCGACAGGGGGCTGTTGGTGTTGGAAAACTGCCCTCAACATCCAGATGAAGATAAATTTAAATCCAAAGATGGTTTGATAAAAGTGATATTGCTTCCTCCAAATGCACCCCTGTGCAACAACGAATGGACCAGAATATTATCCAGACTGTTACAGTTCATTCTAAAAAAAAAAAAAGGCTACTGACTCACACAGTGGTTTCGATTACTATAAGCCATACCACAAGTTGGGAAACGGGACCAAATTTCTAGTAGTTTACTGTCGAGTTGAGATTTTCGCAAATGTTGTATTCGTATCTTACAGAAACTAGCAGCAAGGCAATAAATAGCCTTTTAAACACGCCGCTAACGGCGTTGTATTATAGCAATACAACAATTAAAATTTAAAAAAACAACACTGAAGCTAGCAGTACGGCAATAAACTACCTTTTAAAACACGCCGCTAGCGGCAATCAAGTAATTTAGAGCAATACAACAGTTAAAAAAATTTCAAAAAACACAAAAGCCAGCAGTACGATAATAAACTACCTTTTAAAACACGCCGCTAACGTCAATCAAAGTAATTTATAGCAATACAACAATTTAAGAAAATTTAAAGAACATTAGTAAACAGGCTACTAAAGTAAATACAGAACTTTGTTAATAAAATACGGTGAGGTAGTGAAGCTACCAACACCGCCATTAAAAAAAAATCTAAACAGGTCTCAGCAAACACACGATTAATGGCAATAAAAGGAATTTACAAACTTGGAGGAATTAAAAAAAAATTAAACAAAAGTGTCCTGGAATATCATTAGAACATAACAGATGTGACGGACCCGTGTAAGGCGGCCACAAATCACCCACTCAGGGATGCTCAGGCTAGAAAGAATACTGAACAATTCAAATACGCCCGCAAACACAATTGCCACTCTCTGGCTGGTCACTGCACCGACTTTTAGCCGGCGAAAACTTGTTATACGATGGCTTAACTTGCTGACAGAATTAGAGCTAACCTCGTGCAAGGAAGCATTACACCACACAGTCCTGAATGAGCGACCACACGAGCAACCAACAAGAAGCATGAATTTACTCATAACCCACGACAGAATAGCAAAACAAACTGCCAAAAACTACACCTCCCATCGGACAGTAACGAGAGGAGGAGGAAAGATCACTGTCTTCAATTACACCGGTGCCAGGGACAGGAAACCCGGTCGCCGGAGGTTACAAGGCAAAGAGACGCTGGTTACACAAAATTATTACTTAGTGATTAAATCTTCCACGAACTTCTTGCAATTATGCTCGAACAGGCAGTACACGACCTCCGATGGCAACGATCCACACATCCGACCGCGCACGCGCTGCCAGCGCACCCAACACGCCACGGTCACGCGACAACACGCTCTGTCACTGGCGTTCACGTCTTCTCTGCAACGTTGGCGGGTAGTGATCGCTCCTTCATGTTAGGTGTCTCCTTTTAAACTCCAGTGTTGAAACGGAGGACTTAAAGAAGTTTGTTAACGTCCCACCAAGGTGAAATGAACGGCAACTACTCGTGGGGCGATTCTGTATACAATCAACCCGCGTGGAGCTCTTCCGTCAACTCGACCCACTCGTTACACACAACCGACACACATCACGTGGCGACTCGGTACAACCGACCACGCCTGCTTCGCGCTGGAGAGCCACACTGCCCTCCCGTGTCCACCACATGAGGTTACAACCGGTCAAAGATCTCACTTCCTCCATAGCAGTTTCCCGGAAGCAAAAACGCAGATATCGATAGCTGAGGGATAAGACAACCGAGCAGCCACTTAATGACAGACAACATATCAAACAAACATGTCAGGGGAAGAAAAGGAAAACAAGTGCAATGTAAACACAAGGTAAGCAACGAGTCGATACACGGATCAGCTACTCTATAGTGTAATATCAGTAAACAGAAAAGTGTTATTCAATCATTAAAAGAAACAAATGTTAAACACGCTGTGCTGCTCGAGTTGGGACAGTGTTTCGACTAAAGTGTTGGTATTTGCGTGAGGCAAAACTGTGGCCAGATCTTCCTCTGTTAAACGAGTACAAAAAATATTTAAAGAAAGTAAAGGGATTGAGGAAGGTGCTGAACCTACTAACAAGGAGGAAATCATGGGGCCCCAAGAGATAATTGACGATATCTGTTCGAATGATTCTGGATATTCGAATAGATATTGGGATACGAAGTCAAAAATTGTCGGCTGATGACTGATAACAGGATTATCCGAGAGGTGTTAACGACATATGACAATCGGGGACTTTGCCAGTACAGACTGTAAGATGTAGCGATGCTGTGAGTGCATGTAACTCACGTGTCACGTGAGCTGCGGAAAAAAAAAAACGTAGGGGCAGCTGATGTTTTAAGGAAGCTGCAACAGAAAGTTTGAAAAATCTGCTTGATCTTCAAAGAAACAAACAAAAATGGACGACTTCACATCACAGGAGAAGCCTATTGATGAAGACGAACGCAAAAACGACTAACACATTAAAATTAAATATGTCAGTTGCTGTAAATACGAGGGTTGGAACTTTAATAGTGACAAGATCATGCAGAATAGGTACGTGTTTCAAAGTTTTACTGACCTTTGAAGTACGCTACTGGCCATTAAAATTGCTAACCCACGAAGATGACGTGCTACAGACGCGAAATTTAACCGACAGGAAGAAGATCCTGTGATATGTAAATGATTAGCTTTTCAAAGCATTCGCACAAGGTTGGCGCCGGTGGCGACACCTACAACGTGCTGACATGAGGAAAGTTTCCAACCGACTTCTCATACACAAACAGCAGTTGACCAGCGTTGTCTGGTGAAACGTTGTTGTGATGCCTCGTGTAAGGAGACGAAATGCGTACCATCACGTTGCCGACTTTGATAAAGGTCAGATTGTAGCCTATCGCGATTGCTGTTTATCGTTGGGGACGTTTGAAAGACAACAACCATCCGGACGAACAGTCCGACGGCGTTTGCAGCAGCATGGACTATCAGCTCGGAGAGCATAGCTGCGGTTACCCTTGACGCTGCATCACAGACAAGAGCGCCTGCGATATTGTACTCAACGACGAACCTGGGTGCACGAATGGCAAAACGTCATTTTTACGGATGAATCTAGGTTCTGTTTACAGCATCATGATGGTCGCATCCGTGTTTGGCGACATCGCGGTGAACGCACATTGGAAGCGTGTATTCGTCATCGCCATACTGGCGTATCACCCGGCGTGATGGTATGTGATGCCATTGGTTACACGTCTCGGTCACCTCTTCTTCGCATTGACGGCACTTTGAAACAGTGGACGTTACATTTCAGATGTGTTACGAGCCGTGTCTCTACCCTTCATTGGATCCCTGCGAAACCCTACATTTCAGCAGGATAATGCACAACTGCATGTCGCAGGTCCTGTACAGATACAGAAAATGTTCGACTGCTGCACTGGCCAGCACATTCTCCAGGACTCTCATATATTGAAAACGTCTGGTCAATGGTGACCGAGCAACTGTTTCGTCACTATGGTATCGTGTTGTAGCTGCATGGGCATTTGTACCTGTACACGCCATCCGAGCTCTGTTTGACTCAATGCCCAGGCGTATCAAGGCCGTTGTTACGGCCAGAGGTTGTTGTTCAGGGTACTGATTTCTCAGGATGTATGCACCGAAATTGCGTGACAATGTGATCACATGTCAGTTCTAGTATAATATATTTGTCCTATGAATACCCGTTTATTATCTGCATTTCTTCTTGATGTAGCAATTTTAATGGCCAGTAGTGTAGTTAAAATGGCTCTGAGCTCTATGGGACTTAACTACTGAGCTCGTCAGTCCCCTAGAACGTAGAAGTGCTTAAACCTAACTAACCTAAGGACATCACACATATTCATGCCCGAGGCAGGATTCGAACCTGCGACCGTAGCGGTCGCGAGGTTCCAGACTGTAGCGCCTAGAACCTCTCTGCCACTCCGTCCGGCCTTCAAAGTGTTCCCCTGCATTGTGTATAACCTGTTGCCAGCGACGTGGAAGTCGTAGGATACTCTTAGCTGTGCCAGTTGTGTTGACGGTTCGAGCGGCGCGGTATACTGCCAGACGAATTTGTAGCAGTTCTAAAGCGAATGCCGTAAAGTGTTTCCTTCAGTTTAGAAACCGAGTTGAACTCATGAGGGCTTAACTCAGGGGAGTGCAATAGGTGGTACAGCACTTAACGGCCCCATCAGACAAACAAATCAGTAACAGCTTGCACTGTACATACTAGAGTGTTGTCCTGCAAGATTATGGTCAGGTCCTGCAGAAAGTGTCACCCCTTCTGTCTCTTAGCTGATCGTGGGTTGTGTTCCAAAAATGAACAGCATAGAGACAGAAGAGATGACTCTTTCTACAGGACTTGACCATCAAAATGGTTCAAATGGCTCTGAGCACTATGGGACATAACTTCTGAGGTCCTCAGTCCCCTAGAACTTAGAACTACTTAAACGTAACTAACCTAAGGACACCACACACGTTTATGCCAGAGGCAGGATTCAAACCTGCGACCGTAGCAGTCGCGCAGTTCCGGACAAGTGCCTAGAACCGCTTGGCCACTTCGGCCGGCCGACCTGACCATCACTTTGCAGGAAAATGCTCAAGAAGGTACAGTGCAAGCTCTTACTGATTTGCTTGACTGACGGGGCCGCTAAGTGCTATGCCACCTGCTGCACTCCCCTGACTTAAGCCCTCGTGAGTTCAACTCGATTTCTAAACTGAAGGAATCACTTCACGGCATTCGCTCCAGAACTGCTACAAATTCGTCTGGCAACAGACCCCGCCGCTCGAACTGTCAACTCAACGGGCACTGCTAAGAGTATCCTACGACTTCCACGTGACTGGCAACTGGTTACACACAATGCAGGTCAGTAAAAATTTGAGACATTTACCTATTTTGTACGATCTGTAAATAAATAGTTACCGCTATTAAAGTTCCAACCCTCTTATGTGCATGGAGTACTGTTAACACATAATCTAAGTTCTACACAGTATTTTTGTTTTATTTTGTGAGTCAGTTAAATGTTTTGACATGAAAAAAAAACAGCATTTTTCATTGAAAATCCAGTAATCTGATTTCTATAATCCGACACATCCCGGCCTCGTATGTGTCGGACTCTACTGTAATTGTTGCCAGTAGTGGCTTTGTTTCTAAGCAGCGTTGTCGCTCGAGTCTTAGTTGGACTGAGTTGACGAGTCAGCGTCGATCAAACAAGCAGTTAAGTCGCGTGTTCTTTTGATGTGAAAGTGAACTAGAAACTTGTAAGGCTATTTTTTTCCTTTTCTTCTTCTTCAGTTGGTCGAAGAAACGCAAATACGGCGATGATAACATTGAATAGGGTTTTGTTCCTGTTCGAAACAATGATATCGACCAGCCGCTATGTGTTATTTGTTACAAAGTATTGAACAATGACGCCATGAGAAACTGTCGCCTCGAATGGTATTTGTGGACTAAACATAGCGCTTTAATACGAACGGCGATAGAGTTTTCCTGCAATATGTGAGAATTTGAAACGTGTGAAGTTGATTACTACTGTTCGAGCGCGACGCTTGACTTCATATGAATGAAAGGAACTGCGCTCTGTTAACCCTTCTATGTACTCTCTCTGTTCTGCGCCCACGTTACACTTAGCAGCGGAAGCTGTAAACGTGACGTCGCGACATGCGGTGGGAGACAATGGGCGCATTAGCTTATCTACATCGGCCAGACATTAAAGCAACCGCGAAAGCCTCACATAAACGAGCTGAAACGTAAAACTTTGAAAATAGCTGCTACGGTTCAGTGACCGTGTCAGAATTATATTGTCACAAATAAAATAACCCTTGGTCACAATACGAGCAGCCCTTAGCGGCTCGCCATCTCACAACTGTTCATGACGTCGCTTTTCCGGCTTAGATCTTTTTTAATATGTGACTTGTAAGTACTGCATCTTTTCGAGTCAGTACAAACTTTAATTTTGTAAATGTACTATTTACCTAATGTTTTAGTACAGTTAGTCTAATTCTGAAGACGACGCTCGTAGTAGTGTCGAAACCAGGTCAATTCTGACTTAATATTTGTGACCGAGGGCTTATTTGTTACAATATAATGAGCTGAAGTGTGTTAGGCGAACATGCTGTGAAGACACACCGGATGAAATCAAAAATTACTGAATGGCACGTGTGGTGTGCGTACATAAGACCTTCGGTACACAAACAATCAGATTATTTGACTTGTCGCTTTAGTGAAGTAGCCGAGTGTCAGCAATATGTCTCATGGCGTGTTTATCTTCTGCCGTTAGGTCAGACGATAGAAATGCCACTTGCACGGTTAGAGTAGCAGATTGACGGTGACCAGATTTAAAAAGAACTGGATTAATTTTCACACACATTTATTAAAATAATAAAAATCATAGATATTATGTAACTTGATTCTGGATGCTGTTTACAATTGACAATCTGAAGTTCCTTTCGTCTTGGTATGTTAATCTTATTCTCACATATCTCTGATACTTGACAAAGTGTTTATACATTTCTCGTCATGGCTATGGTAATTTATTAGGCGCAGACTGAAACTGAACTATAATGCAGACTGACTAATTGGAGGTGTGTACACTCATTATAATACCTCGTGCGTTCAGACTGCGCAAGTGTGATCCACGAGGAGAAAAGGTTCTATGATAGCAGCAATCTCATTGGCTGCGTTACATATTAATACGCGCAAGCAGAATTTGGTCCGTCTCTAAGGCAGCGCCATCTTGTAGTGTGGAGATGGACGAGCGCTGCACCTGCGCTGTTGTGCTTAGCGGGGTGTGCTCTATTGGGAAAGTTGTGTATGCACTGACTACGAGGAACTATGTACACAACAGCACGTAAAAAAGGATAGCAACAATTTTTGGAAATTTGTGGTAAGTGCCTATGGGACCAAACTGCTGAGGTCATCGGTGCCTAGGCTTATAAACTACTTAGTCTAACCTAAAATAATTTACGCTAAGAACTACACATACACATCCATGCCTGAGGGAGGACTCGAACCTCCGACGGGGGGACTTGGGCAAACAGTGGAAATGCGCCCCTAGATCGTGCAGCTTCTATGTGCGCTAAAGAACCGCAAAAATTTGTACCAATACAGAAATGAAACTTCATCGCTTGAAAGGGTGTGTGATGTTATTTCAGTGATTACAAACTCGAGTGATCTACATCTACATCTAAAACCTGCAAACCACAGTGAGGTGCATGGCAGAGGGTACGCCTCACTGTACCAGTTACTAAGACTATTTTCAGACATTCACGTATGCAGAGTGGAAAGAAAGTTTGGGTTGCGTTGTTTGGGGGAAGAGACCTAACAGTGAAGTCATCGGTCTCATCGGATTAGGGAAGGATGGGCAAGGAAATCGGCCGTGCCCTTTCAAAGGAACCATCCCAGCATTTGCCTGGAATGATTTAGGGAAATCATGGAAAACCTAAAGAAATATTGTTTGAATGCCTCTGTGAGTGCTCTAATTAATCTAATCCTATCATCACGATCCCTACGTGAGCGTTATGTAGGGGATTGTACACTGCTGGCCATTAAAACTGCTACACCAAGAAGAAATGCAGATGATAAACGGGTATTCATTGGACAAATATATTAGACTAGAACTGACATGTGATTACATTTTCACCCAATTTGGGTGCATAGATCCTTAGAAATCAGTACCCAGAACAACTACCTCTGGCCATAATAACGGCCTTAATACGCCTCGGCATTGAGTCAAACAGAGCTCGGACGGCGTGTACAGGTACAGCTGCCCGTGCAGCTTCAACACGATACCTCAGTTCATCGAGAGTAGTGACTGGCGTGTTGTGACGAGCCAGTTGCTCGACTACCATTGACCAGACGTTTTCAGTTGGTGAGAGATCTCGAGAATGTGCTGGCCAGGGCAGCAGTCGAACAATTTCCGTGTCTAGAAAGGCCCGTACAGGACCTGCAACATGCGGTCGTGCATTCTCCTGCTGAAATGTAGGGTTTCGCAGGGATCGAATGAAGGGTAGAGCCATGGGTCGTAACACATCTGAAATGTTACGTCCACTGTTCAAAGTGCCGCCATTGCGAACAAGAGGTGACCGAGACGTGTAACCAGTGGCACCCCATACCATCACGCTGGGTGATACGCCAGTATGGAGATGACGAATACACGCTTCCAATGTGCGTTCTCCGCGATGTCGCCGAACACGGATGCGACCATCACGATGCTGCAAACAGAAACTGGATGCATCCGAAAAAATTAAGTTTTGCCATTCGTGCATCTAGGTTCGTCGTGATGCAGCGTCAAGGGTAACCGCAGCCACGGTCTCCGAGCTGATAATCCGTGCTGCTGCAAACGTCATCGAACTGTTCGTGCAGATGGTTGAGGCCGTTGGGATCCATCACGGCGTTCCGTATTACTTTCCTGAATCCACCTATTCCATATTCTGCTAACAGTCATTGGATCTAAACCAACGCGAGCAGCAATGTCGCTGTATCATAATCCGTAATCGCTATAGGCTACAATCCGACCTTTATCAAAGTCGGCAACGTGATGGTACGCATTTCTCCTCCGTACACGAGGCATCACAACAACGTTGCACCAGGCAACGCCGGTCAACTGCTGTTTGTCTATGAGAAATCGGTTGGAATCTTTCCTCATGTCAGCACGTTGTAGGTGTCGCCACCGGCGCCAACCTTGTGTGAGCGCTCTGATAAGCTAATCATTCGTATATCACAGCATCTTCTTCCTGTCTGTTAAATTTTGCATCCGTAGCACGTCATCTTGTTGGTGTACCAATGTTAATGGCCAGGAGTGTACTATATTGCTAGTTTCATCATTTAAATCCTGTTCATGAATTTTGTTAATAGACCTTGTTTGCATCTATCTTCAAGAGTCTCCCTGGTCAGTACCTTCAGCATCTCTGTGACAGTCTCCTGTGACCATTTGTGCTGCCCTTTTCTTTATACGCTCAATATCTCCTGTTAGTCCTATTTCGTACAGATCCCACACATTTGATGAGTATTCTATAATCGGTCCAACGACTGATTCATAAGCAATCTCCTTTCTAGACTCATTGCACTTCCCCACCATTGTAGCAGTAAACCGAAGTCTGTCTCCTTCTCTGCCCATAATTCAGCCTATGTGATCATTCTGTTTCATATCCCTACAGAGTGTTGCACCCAGGTGTTTGCATGAGTTGGCCGATTCCAGTAGTGACTCTTTGATATTATAGTCATAGGACTGTATTGTATTGTATGTTAAACGGGGGCCTAGAAAGTCGCAGAGGCTCCACCCCTACCGCAGCCGCAGTGGTCCACAACCCAATGACAACTATAGCAGTCCACTTCACCCGTCCGCCGCCCTTCACCAACCACTCTTTCAGCGTTATTGGATGTATTGGACCAACTCACCCCCACCCCCCACCCCCCCTCGGGGAACGTCTCGCACCAGACCGAGTGTAACCCGTAAGTTAGCGTGGTACAGTAATGGGGATGTACGCGTACGTGGAGAACTTGTTTGGGCAGCAATCACTGACATACTGTAGCTGAGGTGGAATAAGGGGAACCATCCGGCATTCGCCGTGGCAGATGGAGGACCACTGTAAGAGGTCCATAATTAGAGAACTTGTTGCTAGCGTACTCGAGCTGATGTAATTTCGATGTATTGCTCACGCGCTGCCTGCGACATGTAAGCTGTAAGAGAATCTGAGACCAAAGAGCAGTATTGACTGCAGTAGGAACTTGTGTAGCAGTAGGAGTTAGTTGTTGATAGCGAGCAGTCGTGTCTGGTGTATCGTGTTGGCTGGGCCGGTCGTGTGCAGCGATGGCGGAGCCTGAGCGTTGTAGGATAAGGTAAAAGCAGCCTCGCGCGTATGTAGTATTGTTACATCAAGTCCCATGTAAATGTTTTTAAAAAAAGATCTGTTAATAATAATCTTTCTCATAAAAAGTAACTTTTGACATTAATCTCAATTCAAACAATTCAATAATTTCTCCAATTCTTGGCCATCCCGATTATGAAAAGAAAAATCAGTTCTTCCCTTTTATATAAGACAGATCTATCGGCCAGCATTGCACTTAGCTGCGCCAGGAAAAATTTCTTATAGGAGCGATCTAATTAAGGTAAGATTTTTCAGTTTATTCAGAATGATGTATCAGGGCCATGGCGCAGCATTGCTGACGTCTAAAATTTACCAGGTTAAATTGACTGTCTATTATTGAAAGGTTATAGGTTTGTCACATCGTATTATATTTTCACTGTTGTGTAGTTACACTAAATGAGAGTATTATTCATATTATTTATATTTTGTGGGGAGGTTACACCACCTAAAAACCATCCACAGACTGGCTGGCTCACCGGACCTCGATACAAGTCCTCCGGGCGGATTCGTACTGGGGACCAGGTGCTCCTTCCCGAGTGGAGTAGTCATTCGATACTATGTTTAATGCGTTTTGTGAGTTGGACAATATTATACAGGGTGAAGCGAAATTCGCGAACTTGGGCTTCGCAGCGTGATCCATCACATGTCAGCGATAAAAAAATGTCTGTCACAATATTTCGTTCCGCGATTACATGCGGTACAAAAAGGACATTAAAGAGTGGCAATCTGGCAACACTGTAACATGTGTCGTAACTATACCTTTGTCATCACAAACACTACTGGCCATTAAAATTGCTACACCACGAAGATGACGTGCTAAAGACGCGAAAATTAACCGACAGGGAGAAGATGCTAGCATATGCAAATGATTAGCTTTTCGGAGCATTCACACAAGGTTGGCGCCGGTGGCGACACCTACAACGTGCTGACATCAGGAAAGTTTCGACCGATTTCTCATATACAAACAGCAGTTGACCGGCTTTGCCTGGTGAAACGTTGTTGTGATGCCTTGTTTAAGGAGGAGAAATGCGTACCATCAGGTCTTCGACTTTGATAAAGATCGGTTTGTAGAGTATCGCGAACGCGGTTTATCGTACAGCGACGTTGCTGCTCGCGTCGGTCGAGATCCATGACTGTTAGCACAATATGGAATCGGTGGGTTCAGGAGGGTAATACGGAACGCCGTGCTGCATCCCAACGGCCTCGTATCACTAGCAGTCGAGATGACAGGCACCTTATCCGCATGGCTGTAACGGATCATGCAGCCACGTCTCTGTCCCTGAGTCAACAGACGGGGACGTTTTCAAGACAACAACCATCTGCACGAACAGTTCGACGACGTTTGCAGTAGCATGGACTATCAGCTCGCAGACCGTGGCAGCGGTTACCCTTGACGCTGCATCACAGACAGGAGCGCCTGCGATGGTGTACTCAATGACGAACCTGGGTGCACGAATGGCAAAACGTCATTTTTTCGGATGAATCCAGGTTCTGTTTACAGCATCACAATGGTCGCATCCGTGTTAAGCGACATCGCGGTGAACGCAAATTGGAAGCGTGTATTCGCCATCGCCATACTGGCGTATCACCCGGCGTGATGGTATAGGGTGCCACTGGTTACACGTCTCGGTCACCTCTTGTTCGCACTGACGGCACTTTGAACAGTGGAAGTTACATTTCAGATGTGTCACGACCCGTCCCTGCGAAACCCTACATTTCAGCAGGATAATGCACGACCGTATGTTGCAGGTTCTGTACGGGCCTTTCTGGACAGAGAAAATGTTCGACTGCTGCCCTGGCGAACACATTCTCCAGATCTCTCACCAACTGAAAACGTCTGGTCAATGGTGGCCGAGCAACTGGCTCGTTACTATACTCCAGTCACTACTCTTGATGAACTGAGGTATCGTGTTGAAGCTGCAGGGGCAGCTGTACCTGTACACGCCATTCGAGCTCTGTTTGACTCAATGCCCAGGCGCATCAAGGCTGTTATTACGGCCAGAAGTGTTTGTTCTGGGTACTGATTTCTCAGGATCTATGCACCCAAATTGCGTGAAAATGTAATCACATGTCAGTTCTAGTATAATATATGTGCCCAATGAATGCCCGTTTATTATCTGCATTTCTTCTTTATGTAGCAAATTTACTGGCCAGTAGTGTAACAGAGATGCATTCCAAAGAGAGCGCTGTCGTTCAGTTTCCTTTGGCGGAACAACACAGCACATATCCGTAGGCGCTTGCAGAATGTCTAGAGAGACCTGGCAGTGGAAAGAGCAAGGTGAGTCGTCTGTCACCGTGCCAACAAAGTCGCACAAACCTGTCCGACATCCAGCGTGCCAGTCGGCCGCCACAGCTGTGGCGCTAGTCGCCTTCAAAGTAGTCCTCTCCCAACGCAGGTGCCACTGCTGGAAGCATCGCTGGAGAGCTTCTCTTGGTATGGTTGAACCGTAATTTTTTACTTTCAAAATCATTTGTTAAGAACGTACTTTATTTACTAGCGATTCATCAACAACATTAACACATTTAATCACACTAGGTGAGGGTGGGAGTTGTTGCCAGGAAGTAACTGATGGAAAATAAATTTAGCCTCTAACAAACATGAACTTTATTCCTAAAAGCATTTTCAAAAACAGGTTTAAAAATTACAATGAGAAAGCACCCTCTAAATATCATCATCATCATCATTTAAGACTGATTATGCCTTTGAGCATTCAGTCTGGAGCATAGGCCCCTTATAAAATGCCTCCACAGTCCCCTATTCAGTGCTAACATTGGTGCCTCTTCTGATGTTAAACCTATTACTTCAAAGTCATTCTTAACCGAACCCAGGTACATTCTCCTTGGTCTGCCCCAACTTCTCCTACCCTCTACTGCTGAACCCACGAGTCTCTTGGGTAACCTTGCTTCTCCCATGCGTGTAACATGACCCCACCATCTAAACCTGTTCGCCCTGCCTGCTACATCTACAGAGTTCATTCCCAGTTTTTCTTTGATGTCCTCATTGTGGACACCCTCCTGGCATTGATCCCATCTACTAGTACCTTCAATCATCCTAGCTACTTTCATATCCGTAACCTCAACCTTGTTGATAAGGTAACCTGAATCCACCCAGCTTTCGCTCCCATACAACAAAGTTGGCCGAAAGATTGAACGGTGCACAGATAACTTAGTCTCGGTACTGACTTCCTTCTTGCAGAAGAGAGTAGATCGCTTCCAGTTCTTTCACTATGTTGCCATCCTGTGAGAATATGCATCCTAAGTGCTTGAAACTGTCCAACTGTTCTAACTTTGTTCCTCCTATTTGGCAATCAACCGGTTTAGATTTCTACAATTATTCAGAGGCAGAATAACAATTTTTTTTTTTTTTTTTTTTTTTTTTTTTTTTTTTTTTTTTTTTTTTTTTTTTTACCACAGGCGCCTTCGGGCTGAGAACCTTCCATTCCCTTTTGACACGGCCGTAGTCACGACCGCTCACAACGACCTCTGAAAGACTACACTGGTGCAAATCCGCAACACACCAGATTACTTTAAACTAAAAATTTTAACAACTCACACAAACACATTAACTATGCACCCCGTAGGAGGGATGGAAATGGTACAAACACTCACACTAAGAAATTATTTGCCACCGAAAGTGGATTCTTACGGTGGAAGGATGGCAACTTTATAAAAATGGATATTTAAATAAAACCCATGAAATTCAGACTTACATAAAATGTACAACATTCTCTACATTACACATCTACCACCTCCCAAGATGATAGGCAAGATAAAAACATATTTAATAACACCGAATCCGACAAAGATGGCTGAGGCAGCTATTAACATACGGCAGACCGACAGGGGAATTACCAAACAACCTGAACCGCAAATTGCTCTAACCTCCCCTACTCCACAAGGGAAAAACGGACCACCAAACTCAGGAATAACCACCTTCCCGTGGGTGGGCAAACGGAGAAGAATGGTGGGAAGCCCCAAAAACAAAGCGGCTGGTGACCTCACTAAGAAAACATATAGAATTTAACAAGTACATAAAACAACACATCACCAATGACTTAACTTCTAATAAACTGCGATTTCTCGAGAAGACCTGGCGCAGCACCCCCAAATCGCTCTCCCGAACCGTCCGCTGCCAGCCTCTTCAACGGACGCAGGAAGGCGCGCCGATCTCCTGCCTCACGGCGTCGCAGCTAGCACCGGCCAGACCGACGTCGTGGGTTGATTCCTGCTGCTCTCGTTCACTACCCCTCGCTATACGGCGCGGCCCAATGGACTCACGTGGCGACCTCACGTGCGCCGACGCTCCAGGCGGACAAGTCATCTCGTGTCTCAGTGCGCGACAGACCAACCGACCGATCCAACAGCCAGTGACCGTTGCCGGAATAACTCGAGCAGACTGGCGGCCTAACGCCTAGATGCAGGAACTCAGTCCCGAGCGGGCAACCACTCGTTGAGTTCTCTCACTGCGCCACAAATTCGAACGAGAGATAGGCTAGCGAGCTGGGGACGAGAGACTGACCCCAGACTGACGCCAGACTCACCCAGACTGAGCGGCTGACCCCCTGGCGAGCTCACAGCGCCCCTTAATTGCACGTGAACAGGCAACCTTTCCCCTTTCCCACCAGAGGGAGACACCAACGTTGCGACTGCCACAGCGGCGCCACCGCCAGAAACGGAGGGCGACTGCTTCACACTACGCGCTGTGGCGCGCTCTTAAAAACAGCAAATTTTAGCACGTCTCAATGGAGTTGCAGCTTCTCCGTCCAATTCCGCGTAACAGCTTCCCTGTTCTGAACTGTGGTCCGTTTCAGAGTCTTTTTCAGTTTAGGGAAAATCCACACTAGGTCAGGAGAATAAGGAAGCTGATAAAGCACATCTGTGTTCTGTTAGGCCAAAAATTAATTGATAAAGAATTACTGTACTTTGGTGAAAGCACCAACTGCCCACTGCCTACAAGTCCTGCCGTTTGCATCTCGCTGCTTCACCGAGGTGATGCAGAACCTTTCAGCAGCACTCTGTATCGGCGTTAGTACCGTCCAGGACGTGTTTGTGATGGACCACGCCACTGGTGTGAAGAAAGACAGTCAACATCACTGTCACATTGCTGCAGTCCTACGTGGGTGGTTTGAAAAGTTCTCACAATCACCACGAGAGGTCAGCGCTAGCGCAACGACTTATGCACGTGATATTCATTGGACTGTTGCCTGTAAACATGTGCCACGTCAGTGCTCTTGGAAGACAGCTGAGAGCTGAGGCGGTGACGTGGCTCTGTTGTTGTTCTCGCGTAGTGATTTGCGAAGCTGCAAAAAAAAAAAAAAAAAAAAAAAGATCGAGATAGATTCGAGTAGTAATTAAGTCCTTTGTAAAGAAAGGTAGAAAGGTATGAAAGCAAAGGACATGCATGCCGATTTCCAGAAAACACTGGGGGACTCTGCTCCTTCATATTCAACTGTTGCCAAGTGGACAAATGAATTTAAACTTGGTCAGGAGAGCTTATACGATGATCCGCGCAGTGATCGGCCAAGATGTGTCACTACTCCAGAAATCATTTGCGAAAGTGCGCAAAATGGTCACGGAGGATCGCCGATTGGAAGTGCGTGAAATTGCATGCGCTTGCCACAAGTATTCTGAAAGGGTATATCAAATTTTAAGGATTAGAAATGAAAAAAATTACCTGCTAGATGGTGGCGCAACTCTTGATGCTGGATCATAAACGCATCAGGATGGGTGTATTGGGAGAATGTTTGGCTTGTTGTAGGAGAAACGAACAAGATTTTTTGCGCCGGTTTTACCACTGATGATACTTGGGTGTGCTACTATACCTCAGAGACAAAACGACAGCCAAAGCAATGGAAACATGCTAATTCTCCGCCACCAAATAAAGCAAAGAGAATTCCTTCGGCGGGAAAGGTCATGGCATCAGTGTTCTGGGATGCGAAGCGGATTCTGTTTGTAGATTATCTGCAAAAAATTACTATGCTAACCTCTTCGACGAATTGCAACAAAAGATACGCGAAAAAAGGCCGCGTTTAGCAAGGAAGAAAGTCGTCTTCCATCAAGACTATGGACGCCCGCACACATGTGCAGTCGCCATGGCAGAATTACTCGAACTAAGGTATGAATCGTTGCCACACCTGCCTTATTCAGCTCATATGGCTCCGTCAGACTTCCAGCTCTTCCCAAAACTGAAAATTTTTCTTGCTGGACGAAGATTCCCTACAAACGACGAACTGATAGCCGGAGTCCACAGCTACACTACTGGCCATTAAAAATGCTACACCAAGAAGAAATGCAGATGAGAACCGGACATTCATTGGAAAAATATATTATACAAGAACTGACATGTGATTACATTTTCACGCGGTTTGGGGGCATAGATCCTGAGAAATCAGCACCCAGAACAAACACCTCTGGCCGTAATAACGGCCTTGGTACGCCTGGGCATTGAGTCAAACAGAGCTTGGATGGTGTGTACAGGTACAGCTGCCCATGCAGCTTAAACACAATACCACAGTTCATCAAGAGTAGTGACTGGCGTATTGTGACGAGCCAGTTGCTCGGCCACCATTGACCAGACGTTTTCAATTGGTGAGAGATCTGGAGAATGTGCTGGACAGGGCAGCAGTCGAACATTTTCTGTATCCAGAAAGGCCCGTACGGGACCTGCACATGCGGTCGTGCATTATCCTGCTGAAATGTAAGGTTTCGCAGGGATCGAACGAAGGGTAGAGCCACGGGTCGTAACACCTGAAATGTAGCGTCCACTGTTCAAACAGGCGTCAATCCGAACAAGAGGTGACAGAGACGTGTAACCAATGGCACCCCATACCATCACGCCCGGTTATACTCCAGTGTGGCGATGACGAATAGACGCTTCCAATGTGCGTCCACCGCGATGTCGCTTAACACGGATGCGACCACCATGATGCTGTAAACAGAACCTGGATTCATCCGAAACAATGACGTTTTGTCATTCGTGCACCCAGGTTCGTCGTCGAGTACACCATCGCAGCCTCTCATGTGTGTGATGCAGCGTCAAGGGTAACCGCAGCCACGGTCTCCGAGCTGATAGTCCGTGCTGCTGCAAACGTCGTCGAACTGTTCGTGCAGATGGTTGTTGTCTTGCAAACGTCCCCATCTGTTGTCTCTGGCATCGAGACGTGGCTGCACGATCCGTTACAGCCATGCGGGTAAGACACCTGTCATTTCGACTGCTAGTGATACGAGGCCGTTGGGATACAGTACGGCGTTCTGTATTACCCTCCTGAACCCACCGATTCCATATTCTGCTAACAGTCATTGGATCTCGACCAACGCCAGCAGCAATGTCGCGATACGATAAACCGCAATCGCGATAGGCTACAATCCGACCATCATCAAAGTCGGAAACGTGATGGTACGCATTTCTCCTCCTTACACGAGGCATCACAACAACGTTTCACCAGGCAACGCCGGTCAACTGCTGTTTGTGTATGAGAAATCGGTTGGAATCTTTCCTCATGTCAGCACGTTGTAGGTGTCGCCACCGGCGCCAACCTTGTGTGAGCGCTCTGATAAGCTAATCATTTGCATATCACAGCATCTTCTTCCTGTCTGTTAAATTTTGCATCTGTAGCACGTCATCTTGTTGGTGTACCAATGTTAATGGCCAGGAGTGTACTATATTGCTAGTTTCATCATTTAAATCCTGTTCATGAATTTTGTTAATGGACCTTGTTTGCATCTATCTTCAAGAGTCTCCCTGGTCAGTACCTTCAGCATCTCTGTGACAGTCTCCTGTGACCATTTGGTCGTTTGGAAACTTTCGTCATGTCAACACGTTGTAGGTGTCGCCACGGGAGCCAACCTTGTGTGAATGCTCTGAAGAGCTAATCATTTGCATATGACAGCATCTTCTTCATGTTGGTTAAATTTCGCGTCTGTAGCACGTCATCTTCGTCTTGTAGCAATTTTAATTGCCAGTAGTGTTTTTTGCAGGCCTGGAGGAAACTCATTTTCGCGATGGGATCAAGCCACTGGAACATCGTTGGACCAAGTGCATTAATCTACAAGTAGACTACACTGAAAAATAAAAAAGTTTCAATGATGTAAGTACTCTGTCTCTATTCTGTTCCGAGAACTTTTCACACCATCCTCGTAACTCGCTTTCTTTGAGGCTCGGGGATGACAGATGCTTTCACTGCGATGACCGGAACCTTTTTAAGGATCATATCCTTAAACCCAGGACTCAATACCAGTGGCAACTGTCTAGAAAGTTGGGATGACCGTTCACAGTGTCCAGTACGTCCTGTGCGCTCCCCAAACAAGTTGCTTCTGCTAAGATGGTACCAACTTTGGTAAAAATTTAGCTCAGATCTTCCTGTGGTCTAAATTTTCCGTTAAAATGGAATGAATGGATCCACTATTAATTTTAACCTCGTCTGCGAGTGCTCCAATCGGGATTTGTCAATATTGCATCACCAGGGTCTTTACGTGATAAAATAACTCCTTTTCGAACGTCGAGGGCCTATCTGAACTTGATCCACTCTTCACTACTGCACGACCTTCTTTGAAGAGGTTGTGCCATTCCTTTATCTATTGGTCCGTCCCCCAAAAACCGAGTGATCAGAAAGTAACTATGCAGTGCCATGTTGTGGTGTGCTAAGCAATGACTGATATCACTGCCAAGTACTAATTCAACTTTTTCCATTGTTTAACATATGTGAACCATATTTGAGCAGGTATTTGTATTTGTTCGCAGGTCCGGTTTGATTGAAGACCAGCGTCTTGTGTGACATCATTGTGATCCAGGTCATCATGCTGACCATTGAACAAACAGTTTTTCTTGTGCAGCATTTGTTTCGCAATGGAGACAAGTTTACCTCTGCAGTAGAAGCTGCATTTGCCGCAAAGTTCCCAGGAGTGAAGATGCATAACCGCAATTTACAACCAGTGTAGATTATATCTAAAAAAATAAAATAATTCTACTGTAATTTTGTAAGGTGTATATTTCTATTGTCTATTGTCAAACCACAATTTATGAAAGATGTTTATATTTAATTAATAGCATTAAGTAGGAATAATTAATATTTGTCATGTTGGAAATAACTGGGGTAGCAGGGAATGTCTGCACCGAAGAATTGTTAGTGGGAGAGACCGCACATTGATATAATTTTAAAAAGGGCGGGAGAGACAGCGTATGGATATACACTCCTGGAAATTGAAATAAGAACACCATGAATTCATTGTCCCAGGAAGGGGAAACTTTATTGACACATTCCTGGGGTCAGATACATCACATGATCACACTGACAGAACCACAGGCACATACACACAGGCAACAGAGCATGCACAATGTTGGCACTAGTACAGTGTATATCCACCTTTCGCAGCAATGCAGGCTGCTATTCTCCCATGGAGACGATCGTAGAGATGCTGGATGTAGTCCTGTGGAACGGCTTGCCATGCCATTTCCACCTGGCGCCTCAGTTGGACCAGCGTTCGTGCTGGACGTGCAGACCGCGTGAGACGACGCTTCATCCAGTTCCAAACATGCTCAATGGGGGACAGATCCGGAGATCTTGCTGGCCAGGGTAGTTGACTTACACCTTCTAAAGCACGTTGGGTGGCACGGGATACATGCGGACGTACATTGTCCTGTTGGAACAGCAAGTTCCCTTGCCAGTCTTGGAATGGTAGAACAATGGGTTCGATGACGGTTTGGATGTACCGTGCACTATTCAGTGTCCCCTCGACGATCACCAGAGGTGTACGGCCAGTGTAGGAGATCGCTCCCCACACCATGATGCCGGGTGTTGGCCCTGTGTGCCTCGGTCGTATGCAGTCCTGATTGTGGCGCTCACCTGCACGGCGCCAAATACGCATACGACCATCATTGGCACCAAGGCAGAAGCGACTCTCATCGCTGAAGACGACACGTCTCCATTCGTCCCTCCATTCACACCTGTCGCGACACCACTGGAGGCGGGCTGCACGATGTTGGGGCGTGAGCGGAAGACGGCCTAACGGTGTGCGGGACCGTAGCCCAGCTTCATGGAGACGGTTGCGAATGGTCCTCGCCGATACCCCAGGAGCAACAATGTCCCTAATTTGCTGGGAAGTGGCGGTGCGGTCCCCTACGGCACTGCGTAGGATCCTACGGTCTTGGAGTGCATCCGTGCGTCGTTGCGGTCCAGTCCCAGGTCGACGGGCACGTGCACCTTCCGCCGACCACTAGCGACAACATCGATGTACTGTGGAGACCTCACGCCCCACGTGTTGAGCAATTCGGCGGTACGTCCACCCGGCCTCCCGCATGCCCACTATACGCCCTCGCTCAAAGTCCGTCAACTGCACATACGGTTCACGTCCACGCTGTCGCGGCATGCTACCAGTGTTAAAGACTGCGATGGAGCTCCGTATGCTACGGTGCACAAATGCTGCGCAGCTAGCGCCATTCGACGGCCAACACCGCGGTTCCTGGTGTGTCCGCTGTGCCGTGCGTGTGATCAATCCTTGTACAGCCCTCTCGCAGTGTCCGGAGCAAGTATGGTGGGTCTGACACACCGGTGTCAATGTGTTCTTTTTTCCATTTCCAGGAGTGTATTTTAAGAAAAGAGCGGGAAAGACCGTGCACTGATACATGTTGTAATGGTAGCAGGGATTGTCTGCACCAGAAAGCATTTTTGGCAGGAGAGACCGCACTTTAGCGTTCGTAGGAAGTCAGTAGTAAGCGAGATGTGAAGCGAGTCGGTAGCAGGTCTGAAGCGAGAGGTTGAGTGGAGCGTTGTGTCTGCCAGCCACCAGCTATGACTTACAGGAGATTATAGACGGATGTACAGAGACATCAGCTAACTATTATCGTAAGAGGAACTAATATTATTGAATTATTTTCTTTGCGAAACTCAAGACTACTGAAGGTACGTTTGCTCAATGCTAGTTGTAACATTATTGTAAAAAGTAAGTCCCATTTGAATGTTTGTAAAATCATTTCATTGTTGCTGTTGTTGTTGTGGTCTTCAGTCCTGAGACTGGTTTGATGCAGCTCTCCATGCTACTCTATCCTGTGCAAGTTTCTTCATCTCCCAATACGTATTGCAGCCTACGTCCTTCTGAATCTGTTTAGTGTATTCATCTCTTGGTCTCCCTCTACGATTTTTACCCTCCACGCTGCCTTCCAGTACTAAACTGGTGATCCCTTGATGCTTCAGAACATGTCCTACCAACCGAACCCTTCTTCTTGTCAAGTTGTGCCACAAACTCCTCTTCTCCCCAAACCTATTCAATACTTCCTCATTAGATACGTGATCTACCCATCTAATCTTCAGCATTCTTCTGTAGCACCACATTTCGAAAGCTTCTATTCTCTTCTTGTCCAAACTATTTATCATCCATGTTTCACTTCCATACATGGCTACACTCCATACAAATACTTTCAGAATCGACTTCCTGACATTTAAAGCTATACTCGATGTTAACAAATTTCTCTTCTTCAGAAAATCTTTCCTTACCATTGCCAGTCAACATTTTATATCCTCTCTACTTCGACCATCATCAGTTACTTTGCTCCCCAAATAGCAAAACTCCTTTACTACTTTAAGTGTCTAATTTCCTAATCTAATTCCCTCAGCATCACCCGACTTAATTCGACTACATTCCATTATTCTCGTTTTGTTTTTGTTGATGTTTATCTTATATCCTCCCTTCAAGACACTGTCCATTCCGTTCAACTGCTCTTCCAAGTCCTTTGCTGTCCCTGACAGAATTACAATCTCATCGGCTAACCTCAAAGTTTTTATTTCTTCCCCCTGGATTTTAATATCTACTCCAAATTTTTCTTTTGTTTCCTTACTGCTTGCTCAATATACAGATTGAAGATCATCGGGGATAGGCTACAACCCTGTCTCACTCCCTTCCCAACCAATGCTTCCCTTTCATGCCCCTCGACTCTTATAACTGCCATCTGGTTTCTGTACAAATTGTAAATAGCCTTTTGCTCCCTGTATTTTACCCCTGCCACCTTTACGATTTGAAACAGGGTATTCCAGTCAACATTGTCAAATGCTTTCTCTAACTCTACAGATGCTAGAAACGTAGGTTTGTCTTTCCTCTAAGATAAGTCGTAAGGTCAGTATTGCCTCACGTGTTCCAATATTTCTACGGAATCCTAACTGATCTTCCCCGAGGTCGGCTTCTACCAGTTTTTTCCATTCATCTGTAAAGAATTCGCGTTATTATTTTGCAGTAGTGACGTATTAAACTGATAGTTTGGTAATTCTCACATCTGTCAACACCTGCTTACTTTGGGATTGGAATTATTATATTCTTCTTGAAGTCTGAGGGTATTTCGCCTGTCTCATACATCTTGCTCACCAGATGGTAGAGTTTTGTCAGAAATGGCTCTACCAAGGAAGTCAGTAGTTCTAATGGAATGTTGTCTACTCCGGGGGCCTTGTTTCGACTCTGGTCGTTCAGTGCACTGTCATACTCTTTACACAGTATCGTATCTCCCATTTCATCTTCATCTACATCCTCTTCCATTTCCATAATATTGTCCTCAAGTACGTCGCCCTTGTATAGACTATCTATATACTCCTTCCACCTTTCTGCTTTCCCTTCTTTGCTTAGAACTGGGTCTCCATCTGAGCTCTTGATGTTCATACAAGTGGTTCTCTTTTTTCCAAAGATCTCTTTAATTTTCCTGTAGGCAGTATCTATCTTACCCGTAATGAGGTAAGCCTCTACATCCTTACATTTGTCCTCATGCCTGCTTAGCCATTTTGCACTTCCTGTCGATCTCATTTTTGAGACGTTTTTATTCCTTTTTGTCTGCTTCATTAACTGCATTTTTATATTTTCTCCTTTCATCAATTAAATTCAAAATTTCTTCTGTTACCCAAGGATTTCTACTAGCCCTCGTCTTTTTACTTACTTGATCCTCTTCTGCCTTCACTATTTCATTCCTCAAAACTACCCATTCTTCTTCTACTGTATTTCTTTCCCCCATTCTTGTCAATTGCTCCTTTATGCTCTTCCTGAAACTCTCTACAACCTCTGGTTCCTTCAGTTTATGAAGGTCTCATCTCCTCAAATTCCCACCTTTTTGCAGTTTCTTCAGTTTTAATCTGCCGTTCATAACCAATAGATTGTGGTCAGAGTCCACATCTGCCCCTGGAAATGTCTTACAATTTAAAACCTG
Source organism: Schistocerca gregaria (assembly GCF_023897955.1). Classification (NCBI taxonomy): domain Eukaryota; kingdom Metazoa; phylum Arthropoda; class Insecta; order Orthoptera; family Acrididae; genus Schistocerca; species Schistocerca gregaria. The sequence continues at coordinate 100,129,741 of NC_064930.1, read as the reverse complement.
GTTCCTAAATCTCTGTCTTACCATTATATAATCTATCTGATATCTTCTAGTATCTCCAGGGTTCTTCCATGTATACAACCTTCTTTCATGATTCTTGAACCAAGTGTTAGTTATGATTAAGTTATGCTCTGCGCAAAATTCTACCAGGCGGCTTCCTCTTTCATTTCTTATCCCCAATCCATATTCACCTACTATGTTTCCTTCTCTCCCTTTTCCTACTCTCGAATTCCAGTCACCCATGACTATTAAATTTTCATCTCCCTTCAGTACCTGAATAATTTTTTTTTGTCTCATCATACATTTCCTCAATTTCTTCGTCATGTGCAGAGATAGTTGGCATATAAACTTGTACTACTGTAGTAGGTGTGGGCTTCGTATCTATCTTGGCCACAATATTGCGTTCACTATGTTGTTTGTAGTAGCTTACCCGAACTCCTATTTTTTTATTCATTATTAAACCTAGTCCTGCATTACACCCATATGATTTTGTATTTATGATCGTGTATTCGCCTGACCAAAAATCTTGTTCCTCCTGCCACCGAACTTCACTAATTCCCACTATATCTAACTTTAATCTATCCATTTCACTTTTTAAATTTTCTAACCTTCCTGCCCGATTAAGGGATCTGACATTCCACGCTCCAATCCGTAGAACGCCAGATTTCTTTCTCCTGATAACGACGTCCTCCTGAGTAGTCCCCGCCCGGAGATCCGAATGGGGGACTATTTTCCCTCCGGAATATTTTACACAAGAGGACGCCATCATCATTTAATCATACAGTAAAGCTGCCCTCGGAAAAATTACGGCCGTTCGCAGTACCAGCACAGCAAGTCCGTTTTGGTTAGTGTTACAAGGCCACATCAGTCAATCATCCAGACTGTTGCCCCTGCAACTATTGAAAAGACTGCTGCCCCTCTTCAGGAACCACATGTTTGTCTGGCTTCTCAACAGATACCCCTCCGTTGTGGTTGCACCTACGATACGGCTATCTGTGTCGCTGAGGCACACAAGCCTCCCCACCAACTGCAAGGTCTATCGTCCATGGGAGGGGTTGATTTCATTACCAACAGTAAATATTTGAAGAAGCGTTTTCTGAATATAATTAATTTTTGCCAGCAATATTGCATTACTGATTATAATTCATCCCAAAAACGAGCAACTTAAACCTTTGCAAAATTTTACTGTTGTCAAAAAAAGTTTAACTATAAATTACATAACTTCAGATTTGCTATTAAAGAGTAACGTCAGCTTTGGTAATAAATAAAGCCACTTATTATGACACCTCACCAGCGGCTAATATAGTAAAAGAGATTAAGTATATTCATATCGCGGTTCGATATAGCAGTCAGATGGCGATCCAGTAACAGTAAAAAAGGTAAGGAACAATTTTGAGTTATTACAGGTAACGACTGAGGGCTCCGACGACACACATTCTATTTTTCGTCGAAATAATTAGCAAGTCACAGCATTTAAATTTGTATGCGAAGATTGCACTTATTATTATTGAGAAAGAGAATTAATTTCAAAGAGACGATTTCATTCGTTATTATTAAGCAAGAGATAGAAATCGTAAGGGAAGGTTTCTTAGGTTATGGTAGAAGGGAAGGTTGCGCAAAAAAAAAGATATAGAGGAGACGGGAAGCTTTCAATTTTATATCATCATCGTTCAAGACTGATTATGCCTTTCAGCGTTCAGTCTGGAGCATAGCCCCCGTTATAAAGTTCCTCCATGATCCCCTATTCAGTGATAATATTGGTGCCTCTTCTTATGTTAAGCCTATTACTTCAAAATCATTCTTAACCTCTAAGAGGCCTAAACCCACACTGATTTTCATCCAACTTGTCTTCAACTAATACTTGCACTTTCCTTTCAACAATACCTGAGAAGATTTTACCCACAACGCTGATTAAAGAGATACATCTGTAGTTGTTACAATCTGTTCTGTTTCCATGTTTAAAGATTGGTGTGATTACTGCTTTCGTCTACTCTGGTGGAACCTGTCCCGACTCCCACGCCATTTCAGTTATCCTGTGTAGCCATTTAAGACCTGACATTCCACTGTATTTGATGAGTTCCGACTTAATTTCATCCACCCCAGCCGCTTTATCGCACTGCAATCTATTGACCATTTTCTCTACTTCCTCAAATGTGACCCTATTTCCATCATCATTCCCATCCCATTGTACATTGAAATCTGAAACATACTGATCGTTTTTCACCTACTTGTGCAATTTTATAATGAGATAAAAATCTGAAAATGTAAAAAAGGTTTTTTCCGTTCTAACCCCCCCTTGAAGATAAGACGAGCACTCGGGTAAGGCCAGATATCCCGGTTCGAGTCCCGACCTCGTCACAAAGTTTCGAAACACCGGAAGAGTTCATTATTCTCCAAAATCAGGCAGGCCATCCCCATCCACATCTGAAGAGGAGGTGGAGGAGGTGCAAGACGTGATGCTGTGAAGTACAAGGAAATCAGTTTGACGACTGCCTCAGAAGGCCCACGTGTCGGTGGATTCCGATCACATGATTCCCCTGGAAGGCACTGTCCACGTTGTTGTTGTTGTTGTAGTCTTCAGTCCTGAGACTGGTTTGATGCAGCTCTCCATGCTACTCTATCCTGTGCAAGCTTCTTCATCTCCCCGTACCTACTGCAACCTACATCCTTCTGAATCTGTTTAGTGTATTCACCTCTTGGTCTCCCTCTGCGATTTTTACCCTCCACGCTGCCCTCCAATGCTAAATTTGTGATCCCTTGATGCCTCAAAACATGTCCTACCAACCGATCCCTTCTTCTAGTCAAGTTGTGCTACAAACTTCTCTTCTCCCCAATCCTATTCAAAACTTTCTCATTAGTTATGTTATCTACCCATCTAATCTTCAGTATTCTTCTGTAGCACCACATTTCGAAAGCTTCTATTCTCTTCTTGTCCAAACTAGTTATCGTCCATGTTTCACTTCCATACATGGCTGCACTACACACAAATACTTTCAGAAAGGACGTCCTGACACTTAAATCTATACTCGGTGTTAACAAATTACTCTTCTTCAGAAACGCTTTCCTTGCCATTGCCAGTCTACATTTTATATCCTCTCTACTTCAGACCACCATCAGTTATTTTGCTCCCCAAGTAGCAAAACTGCTTTACTACTTTAAGTGTCTCATTCCCTAATCTAACTCCCTCAGCATCACCCGACTTAATTCGACCACATTGCATGATCCTAGTTTTGCTTTTTGTTGATGTTCATTTTATATCCTCCTTTCAAGGCACTGTCCAACCTGTTCAACTGCTCTTCCAAGTCCTTTGCTGTCTTTGACATAATTACAATGTCATCGGCGAACCACAAATTTTTTATTTCTTCTGCAGGTGTTTTAATGCCTACTCCGAATTTTTCTTTTGTTTCCCTTACTGCTTGCTCAATATACAGATTGAATAACATCGGGGAGAGGCTACAACCCTGTCTCACTCCCTTCCCAACCACTGCTTCCCTTTCATGCCCCTCAACTCTTAAAACTGCCATCTGGTTTCTGTACAAATTGTAAATAGCCTTTCGCTTCCTGTATTTTACCCCTGCCACCTTCAGAATTTGAAATAGAGTATTCCAGTGAACATTGTCAAGAGCTTTCTCTAAGTCTACAAATGGTAGAAACGTACGTGTGCCTTTCCTTAATCTAGCTTCTAAGATAAGTCGTAGGGTCAGTATTGCCTCACATATTCCAATATTTCTACGGAATCCAAACTGATCTTCCCCGAGGTCGGCTTCTACCAGTTTTTCCATGTATCTGTACAAAATGTCAGTCTTGTATGAACTGAGACACACAGATCGCCCGGCACAAGTGAACTTTTGGAGCTGGTCTCTGCCCTTCCTGCCGTACAGTGAAGAGGACTGATAACACAACGTTTTTCACTAAAGAGGCATGGTTTCACCCGTCCAGTTATGTGAATAACCAGAGTAGTCGAGTGTGGACAACGGAGAATACACAATAATTAGAGGCCCCGCTGAACGATTTGATGAGCCGTGACATGTAAACGCATCATTGGGCTGATCTTCATTCAGGACACCGTAAATGCAGAATGGTATTGCACCAGCATTCTGGAGCCCTTCCTTGGTGAACTGAATGAGAGTGTTTGGTTCCAACAGCATGGGGCGACTACACATACCACCCACAAGGCAATGCACTTTTTAAAGGACATTTTCGGTCACCGTATCATCTCTCGAGGTTTCTGGTCTCCACATTCACCCGACTTGGCTCCACCGGATCACTTTCTATGGGCTGCGTCGAAGGGAAAGGCCTGCGAAGGCACTACGCACAGCATACAAGAACTCCTATCTGCACTGAAAAGTCACATTCGGAACATCACTCCAAATGTTCTGTACTACGTCTCCAAGAAGAAGCAGAAACGTGTGCAACTGTGTCTTCAGGTTTTAACGTTTTGAATGTTCGGATAATAAGTTGCCGTATCTTTATCTAAGAACAGGTGATCAATGCAGCTAGCCGCTGTCTCTGTGTAATGTCTTGTCTGTATAGACGTGTATCTGTTGTCTTTAAGATCCCTTCACCTTCACACATAAGTCTATACAGTAAAGTAAGGCCCTCCCAGTTCTTGGCTGATCCGTGATAAGACAGGCGATAAATTAGACTAATGGAGGATTATTAGTATTATCTCTACTTTCATTCGCTCTCTCTCTTTCTCTCCTTTATCTATGTATAGTTTTTAATATAAGATTTCATTACTTGTATAGTGGAAAAAAAATCAGCCAAATAGAATCTTTGGTGGAGTCCTTCGTCTTGGTAATCAGCAGCTGGCTTGCTGTAAGAGATCTTAACATTTATTATTATTGTTAAACACTGCAGTCAGTCAGGAGAAGCAATCGTTTGGACAATTTGTTCCTTTTACGAAAGATTGCGAATTCCAGATGTGTACGAAGCCTTTTTGGACGATTTAACACAGACTCAGTGATTGCAGGCGCTCTTTGACACAGCTGAAACTTCCCCACTAATTACAGGGCTAACATGATCAACAAATGATTCAGAAAAAACTCATTCGCTCATGCACTCCAGAATAAAATACCTCACAAACCTTATTTATGGAGGAAATCGTGTACTGAATCCATCTCCATTACATGTCCAGATCTCCGGTGATTCCCACACCTTAATTATTTTCCTTTTACAATCCCTTTCTCTTCAAAACACACCGCTAGCGGCAACAAATGTTAATTGGCTCGCTTTAGAGAGAAGAAAAGCAGAATATGTATGTCTCAGAAACACGTCAATCCTTCAACAGATACTCAAGAAGCTGCACTATAGTTCAATTCTTTTATCTTGGCGGCTCGTGCATGCCCGCCCAGACGTGGGAGATTGCTGCGTTGCCAGTTGCAAACGACGCACGCGCCCAGAGAAGCAGCGTCATAGTACAGTATAGTTCGCAAACTTACGTTTAGGGGTGAGCGCGCAGTTCATGAAGTAAAGCCACCACGGCTGCATTAAGCCTTTCGCTGCTACAGAGACGTGCTCCCTGCATTCCGCGCTGTTCACGATTTTGTCATCACTGCACTGCTCGCCTGTGCAGACACATCATGTTCCGACTGCTTTGACACTCTTATCATTCGATTCCACAAAAACTGTTTGGCCCAAAAATTAGATTTTTACACATCTTCTTGACTGATACCTTCCCCCCATAAATCACTTAATTTTGTTTCGATGTTCAACGCAGTTCTTATGCAGCATTAAATATAGTGAACCATTGCACGAAATTTTGAAGAGTTTGCAGAGGTAAAAGTCAATAGAGTATATTTTCCGTATGATCGATTTTAGTTGCCACAATGTCCAGAATGAAATGTGGACAAGATACCTAAATTTCATATAAAATTTACTGTATAACAATATCTCATTGTAGTACCACATAGGTGTCTATGTAATATTGAGAAATATTCCGTCTTTTGCGACTGTAACAAAAGTTTTATTTACACTGAGCACGTTTGGCTTCATTTTAAAGCACTTCAATCAATCAAAAGGAAGTAGACAAAATACATTAAACAAAACTGTGGACTTACAAAAACATTAGGACTTGAATATACCGTCTATCAGTGAAGTGCTCTGAGCTGTGTCAAATATAATTTTTGTGTGTGGCACACACAAACATCATTTATTTGCTAACCCTGATCAGCCAACACAAACGTTGAATATTATGTTATCGGAGCACAAAACTACGAAAGGTGACTTGGCAATGGAGGAGGCAAAATACTGTCCACTGAAGATGCTTCAAAAGAGAGCAACGCGTCTCGTCTAAATAAGTCGCTTATTACAGTTGCAGAAGAGGAATATACACTCCTGGAAATTGAAATAAGAACACCGTGAATTCATTGTCCCAGGAAGGGGAAACTTTATTGACACATTCCTGGGGTCAGATACATCACATGATCATACTGACAGAACCACAGACACATACACACAGGCAACAGGGCATGCACAATGTCGGCACTAGTACAGTGTATATCCACTTTCGCAGCAATGCAGGCTGCTATTCTCCCATGGAGACGATCGTAGAGATGCTGGATGTAGTCTTGTGGAACGGCTTGCCATGCCATTTCCACCTGGCGCCTCAGTTGGACCAGCGTTCGTGCTGGACGTGCAGACCGCGTGAGACGACGCTTCATCCAGTCCCAAACATGCTCAATGGGGGACAGATCCGGAGATCTTGCTGGCCAGGGTAGTTGACTTACACCTTCTAGAGCACGTTGGGTGGCACGGGATACATGCGGACGTGCATTGTCCTGTTGGAACAGCAAGTTCCCTTGCCGGTCTAGGGATCGTAGAACGATGGGTTCGATGACGGTTTGGATGTACCGTGCACTATTCAGTATCCCCTCGACGATCACCAGAGGTGTACGGCCAGTGTAGGAGATCGCTCCCCACACCATGATGCCGGGTGTTGGCCCTGTGTGCCTCGGTCGTATGCAGTCCTGATTGTGGCGCTCACCAGCACGGCGTCAAACACGCATACGACCATCATTGGCACCAAGGCAGAAGCGACTCTCATCGCTGAAGACGACACGTCTCCATTCGTCCCTCCATTCACGCCTGTCGCGACACCACTGGAGGCGGGCTGCACGATGTTGGGGCGTGAGCGGAAGACGGCCTAACGGTGTGCGGGACCGTAGCCCAGCTTCATGGAGACGGTTGCGAATGGTCCTCGCCGATACCCCAGGAGCAACAGTGTCCCTAATTTGCTGGGAAGTGGCGGTGCGGTCCCCTACGGCACTGCGTAGGATCCTACGGTCTTGGCGTGCATCCGTGCGTCGCTGCGGTCCGGTCCCAGGTCGACGGGCACGTGCACCTTCCGCCGACCACTGGCGACAACATCGATGTACTGTGGAGACCTCACGCCCCACGTGTTGAGCAATTCGGCGGTACGTCCACCCGGCCTCCCGCATGCCCACTATACGCCCTCGCTCAAAGTCCGTCAACTGCACATACGGTTCACGTCCACGCTGTCGCGGCATGCTACCAGTGTTAAAGACTGCGATGGAGCTCTGTATGCCACGGCAAACTGGCTGACACTGACGGCGGCGGTGCACAAATGCTGCGCAGCTAGCGCCATTCGACGGCCAACACCGCGGTTCCTGGTGTGTCTGCTGTGCCGTAAGTGTGATCATTGCTTGTACAGCCCTCTCGCAGTGTCCGGAGCAAGTATGGTGGGTCTGACACACCGGTGTCAATGTGTTCTTTTTTCCATTTCCAGGAGTGTATTTCAGTACCATTGGTAAAACTGCGACTGTGGAACGAAAACAAGAAAGAGAACATGAGTACCATTGTGTATGTGCCATATCTTTCATTGATTGAAGTGCTTTAAAATAGAGCCAAACTCGTCCCGTTTAAATAAAACTTTTATTACAGTCGCGAAAGACGGAATATGTCTCAATATTACATACGGCACTTAAATTAAATGTGATGTTGTTATACAGTAAATTTTATATGAAATTTAGGTATCTTGTCCACATTTCATTCTCAACATTGTGGCATCTAAAATCGACCATACAGGAAACATACGCTATGGACTTCTACCTCTGCAAACTCTTCAAAATTTCGTGCAATGGTTTACTACATTTAATGCTGCATAATAACTGCGTTGAACATCGAAAGACAATTAAGTCATTTATGGGGGGGAAGGTATCAGTCAAGAAGATGTGTTAAAATCAAATTTTTGGGCCAAATAGTTTTTTGTGAAATCGAATGTCTGCACAGGCGAGCAGTGCAGTGATGACAAAATCGCGCACAGCACGGAATGCAGGGAGCACGTGTCTGCAGCAGCGAAAGGGTTAATGAAGAGACAAAGCACCAGAAATTTCAAAAAAACTGCATTCAAACGAATATAATTCATGAAGTAAGGCACTTCGATATTGTTTTTAAATAATGGAAATATTAAGCACCGCACAAGGTTTGAACTCATAACCTTTCGCGTAGATGCCTAACACCTTTTGTTTTATTCTTTTTTTAAAAATTTTTTTTATTTTTTTTTTTTTTTTGTAAAAGAAGAGATGTATTTGACATCTCTCTTCAAAAATTGAACGTCAAGTGATTCGCCCAAGCAAATAGCTTGGGTTAGAATCTAGTACGTTAAAGTGATAACGTTAGTGTACAACACCTTAACCGATACGCTAACACAGCTCGTCTGACTACCGCATGCATTGAGGACTCTAACGTCACGCAAAATACTGACAAACACTGTTGGTATGATTATGAATTACTCACGCTTCGTCGAACTACAATAGGAAATAAACAATTACCGCTGTTCTTTATTGCGAGAAAGCGGTTTGTGATTTTGATACAAACACCTTTCCTTGCTATCGCCTGAATTAGGAGTCTTATTGCTTATTTGGTTTAATTAATTAGTAGAATATGAAGCAACTGGTATAAATAATGCTTTTTCCAAACTTTCTATAAAAGAAAGTCTGCTATCAAGACATTGCTTCTGTTCAATTACTTTATTTATGACTGAACGTTTCTAAAACTGAAGACACTCGTCCATGCTCTGCACTGCAGTCGAGATCTGGCAACTATCGCTCTCTGTTCATTGGCTGACTGTGTTTTGTGACGTCAGATGCGCAGAACGAACCAAAACTCGGCCGCCGTCATAGATGACGCGCACTTTAGTTACCCTCTAACAACCATGGAGAATGCATATATGCATCTCTGTTATTTCAAAGAATAAACGCACTAGAAAATACTTTGGCGTCGACGAGCTGTCGCCGCATATTGATGAAAAATATTATTTTAAAGGCAAGAAAACATTTTATTAGCTTTATGATTACACCCTGGATACAAAAAAAAAACAACTTTACTGAAATAAAAACACAGAAGTTACACACAAGCCAAGAATAAAGATACATTGACAGCAGAGTCATGGAGCAGCACATAAATATAGACGTCAAGGAATTTTTTTCTTTTCTTTTAACACTTCCTCGAAAAGAAAAAAAATCATAAAATTATTGCTTTGTCTCTTGCATGCCAATTTCTGAACATAGAAAATTAAATCGAACCCGTTCAAGGGGTTTCGTCAAAATATCTGCCAACTGGTTGTGTCCATCAATGTGTTCCAAGAAGATCTCACCGTTCAGATATCTTTCATGAACATAGAAATGTCGGACCTCTATATGTTTAGAACGTCGGTGATATTCTGGATTTTTTGCTAACTTTAATGCACTAGCATTGTCAATGTAAAGAACTGGAGGCTGCCCCGACATTTCCACCAATTCTGATAGCAGACTACATAACCAAACTAACTCTTTTGCTCCTTCACTAGCTGCAATTATTTCCGCCTCGGTTGTGGATGTAGCCACTACTTTCTGCAACTGACTTGTCCATGACACTGCAACACCTGAGTACTTTGCAAGAATTCCAGTTGTTGAGCGCCTTGTCCGGTTATCGCCTGCGAAATCTGCATCAGCGTAAATCTTCTTCGGTTTTGCAATACTTTGACATTCTTCGGACGGTCAACCAGCACCCAGGTATTGTTTTTCTTTAGTGATTGAGGTTCTTCACTGATAGCTTGCATCCATTCTTCCTTCTCGTTTGACTGCAATATTTCTGAAACACAGTTTGGATCTTTGTGTTCAAGTGCGTCAACTTTTGTTGCCAAACAAAATTCACCACTTTCCATCCAGGTTGGTTTTCTTCGTTGTCTTTTATTCTTCTGTTTCTCTTCATTAGAAGATTCAGCTGCTTCTGCTTTTAGAAATTCTGTTAATTCTTCATTTTCATCAGATTCACTCGACTCTTGACTTTCTCTAGAATCGAGAGTGCCAGTTTTTTTCTTGAGTTTGGCTTCCTTCAAAAGTGTACAGCCTAGGAGATTTACATTGGTCATCTTTCGATGAATTCGGATCCTTAAATTCTTCCTGAGGGACTTCAAATTCAACATGGTCACTATATAAATCACAAACAATCGTGACTCAACACCACTTTTCTTTTAGATGGAATCCAAACTCTAAACCCATCTTTGTCATTAACATATCCAACAAGTCGTCCAAAAACTGCCTTATCTTCAAACTTGGAACGGAATTGTGTGGTGTCGCCGCCAGACACCACACTTGCTAGGTGGTAGCCTTTAAATCGGCCGCGGTCCGGTAGTATACGTCGGACCCGCGTGTCGCCACTATCAGTGACTGCAGACCGAGCGCCGCCACACGGCAGGTCTAGAGAGACTTCCTAGCACTCGCCCCAGTTGTACAGCCGACTTTGCTAGCGATGGTTCACTGTCTACATACGCTCTCATTTGCCGAGATAATAGTTAGCATATCCTTCAGCTACGTTATTTGCTACGACCTAGCAAGGCGCCATTATCAGTTACTATTGATATTGTGAACTATGTACCATCAAAAGCGACGTTTATCATTAATGGATTAAAGTTAAGTATTCCACCAGCTACGTCCGTTGTTTCTAAATTCTAATTTCCTTGTCCTGTTCCAGACCTCACGCCAGCCTGTGTGAGCTAAATCGCGTGCCTTTCGGCCTCCTCTAGTAACACCGTGTTGGCCCTCCTGCCAACCACAACAAATTGTTTGTTAATGTGAACGTAGCAGCCTGTGCCAAAAATTCTGAAATGCTCAAGTCGTCCTACAATAGTCCATAAGGTTTTTTTTTTTTTTTTTTTTTTTTTTTTTTTTTTTTTTTTTTTTTAACTGGAGATTTTCCAGTACGATTTGTTAGGTAGACTGCTGTGTTACATACCTCTGCCCACAACCCTTGAGGTAATTTACCCGGATTTAGCATTGACCGGGCAGCTTCAACAACGGTCCTATTTTCCCGTTCAAAAATGGTTCAAATTGCTCTGAGCACTATGGGACTCAACTGCTGTGGTCATTAGTCCCCTAGAACTTGGAACTACTTAAACCTAACTAACCTAAGGACATCACACACATCCATGCCCGAGGCAGGATTCGAACCTGCGACCGTAGCAGTCGCACGGTTCCGGACTGCGCGCCTAGAACCGCGAGGCCACCGCGGCCGGCAGAAAATCCCTGACCCCACCGGGAATCGAACCCGGGAACCCGGGCGCGGGATTTCCCGTTCAGGCACACCATTTTGTTCAGGAGTGTAAGGAGGAGGAATCAGAAGCTCTATTCCCCTCTCTGCAAGCAGTTCACTGACATTCTTGTTGTTAAATTCCTTGCCACCATCACATCTAAATTGTTTGACAACATGTCCATCAGTCCGTGCTTCATTTAAAAACTGCTTAAGCACAGTACACAATTCACTTTTGTGTCTTGAAAAGAAAATTCGACGAAATTTACTATAATCGTCTTTGAAACATACATAATAATGCTTGCCTCCAAAAGATTTCGTGCTCATTGGTCCATTGACATCCGCGTGGATTAATTCACCAGTACAGGTTGCGCGTATTGTTCGTGTTTTGAATGGCAGCCTATGCATCTTTCCAACCGCACAGCCGTCACAAAATTTACTCTTGGTATCTTCCACATCAATGTTCATTCCTTTTAAAATATTCTTTACATGTTGTTTATTTTGATGACCAAACCTTTCACGGTACACTTGCAATGTTTCGGATGAAGTCATCAAGTCCACACGATTCATTTTTCCATTTCTAACAACACTCACGTTCAACACATAAAGTCCATTTTCCACATAACCTGTCATAACAATATTGCCATTGAGTTGTTTTCGAACACAGACATTATTGTAACTAAAATTAGTACCGTAGCCTCTGCAGGTAATGGCTCTCACAGAGAACAGATTAGCACTTGCATCAGGGACGTACAAAAAAACATTGTCGATCCTAGCATTGTACCATTTATTGTTTCGTCGAGTTTGGATGTAAACTGTTCCTTGACCGTACACACACATTTTGACATCTTGTTTTCCCAATGAAATGGCTTGAGGAACATCAAATTCACTATACGAAACAAAATACTGTTTGTTGTGAGTGATATGATTTGTAGCGCCACTGTGGCAATACCATTTATTTGGGTCGCTGTGATTGCTGGTACACACACCCACAGCGTATGAAGTAAATGCAGTGTGTTCCCTTTCTCGCTTCTTCTCTTTTATTTTATTGCTGTCACGAGTGTTCTGTGGACCCTCTGCTGCCCAGTGATCTAATTGTTTGCGTATATTACACGGAAACTTTTGTTTCAATTGTTTGCTTGCTGGTTACTTGTTTGCCGTTTACTCGTTTTAGAAACGACAAAAGCTGCACTTCCATTAGTGTCTTGTTCACGCAGTTCCAATAGTACAGAGTTTTTCAATCAATAAATTCAAGCTTTGCTTTTTCTGCCGGTATCGTTTCCCAGAGATCCTTTAAACTGTCGTAGCCTTTTCCCCAAAAATCGACCATTTAAAATTCTTTCAGATAGCGTATTTTCTTCATGTTTTGCTAATTCATCGTTCAGGTCCACAAATAACTTTTGCAGTTTGGCCACACGTGCACTAATATCTTCCGTTTCATCACGTTCAACACGGAAAAATGTTTCAATCAACATATTCAAACGCTGCGTCCTGCTACACTCAAATCGGGCGCGTATTTTGTCCCAGATTTCTTTAGCATTCTTGCACGTTAAGACGAGTTCTGCAGCAGGTTTACTTGGCGCACTTGCTGTAAGACTTGCTGCCTTTGCGTCGTCCTTGTGCCATTCCACATACGCTTCTTTTTGTGCACTTGTCGCATCTAGCGCCAACTCTACACGTTCACTTGTACCGTTAATAATATCTCCTAGTCCATACGAACGCAGCACCATAGAAATACGCCATTTCCATTTGGCCCAGTCGTCAGGTCCTTCAAGCTTATCAATGCTGACCTTATAGTCGCCGCTAGCAGTCATGTTTCTTTACAGACATAGGCTCATTTCAAATATTGTTTTAATCAAACTATGTTGTTTGCCTTTACACGTGTACTAGGCCCATAACCTGATGAAAAATATTATTTTAAAGGCAAGAAAACATTTTATTAGCTTTATAATTACACCCTGGATACGAAAATAACACATTTACTGGAAGAAAAACACAGAAGTTAACACACAAGCCAAGAATAAAGATATTGACAGCAGAGTCATGGAGCAGCACATAAATATAGACGTCAAGGAATCTTTTTTCATTTCTTTTAACACATATATTACGAGAAAATCAGAGCAGATAACTTTTCGAAAGTGAGTGAATGTGGATGGTTTGATTGAAAATGATTAATTGGTGCGTGGTAGAGGGTGCTGTGGCGACATTACAAGGTTCAAGGGGATCACCTCCAGCATCTTTTATAACGAAACTTCCCGGCAGATTAAAACTGTGTGCCGGGCAGAGACACGAACTCCGGACCTCTGGAAGGTAGGAGACGAGGTACTGGCAGAAGTAAAACTGTGAGGAGGAGGCGTGACTCGTCCTTGGGTAGCTCAGATGGTAGAGCACTTGCCCACGCAAGGCAAAGGTACCGAGTTCGAGTCTCGGTCCGGCACACAGTTTTGATCTGCCAGAAGGTTTCGTATCAGCGCACGCTCCACTGCAGAGTGAAAATCTCATTCTGGATCTTTTACAACAGTTATGAACTGCGTAGTTACTTATTGAATACCCACTACTTGTCGAATCTAACGAATCGTTTCAAATTGAGATGCAAGAACGTTGTTCCACATTTTCTGTCATTTTGCCCACAAAACAAAATCCAATGACTACTGCTATGTATGCTTACAAACAAAAAACAGCATGCTGGGGGCCATGATACTATTGTTGGTTACCACAACAAAAAATGAGGTCGGGCACTTTTTGAACAGTCCTCGTAAATGCTAGCATTTTTTCAGGTCGTATCGATCGTCGATAATTAATGTTTATAAAATGCCTTTTATCTTAATAATATGAATATTTATATATGTGTTTGGCGAGGAAAATCCATCTCTCTCTCTGTCTCTCTCTCTCTCTCTCTCTCTCTCTCTCTCTCTCTCTCTCTCTCTCTGATTGAGATTTTTACTTTAAGTCGTAAATGGTACCTGAATTTTGGTTGCTGCCTGCTTAAATGCTCTGTTCTGCACGAATTGTTGACGTATTGCAATTTGGAGCAAGTTATTGTTCTGTAAGGTTTAAAATACGACTCTGTTACTTACTTGAGCGTATTGCGGATAGCCTTGAGCCCAAGTTTTCGTAGCTTTTCATACCTAAGGGAGCGCTGTTGAAAGTAAGTAAGATCAAACAGCAATCTGCTTTTCGTGAGAAGAAGAGATTGCTTGGCACACAAACTTCCTTCAAACTACAAATCCTGCTACATCAAAATTGGTCAGTGGAGTTCAGCACCATACTGTTGTACAAGAACACAATCCAATTACTGTAATTAAGAAATTATGAGAGGTTGTTACGTATTGAATGAAAACTATAGAGTATAGAGAATGCATTTCTTTTCCTGTACTTTAGTGAACTTTGTACACTTACAGTTCTGTCGATTGATAGAAAGGCCACGACAATGTTCACCTCCTTTTTCCAAAAACACGATATTTCTATTCTTCACTTCCAGAAAATCTGTATACATAAATGTTTGGCAACTCTTACACACACTTTACTCGGTTTTATCACTAAAATATCAGTTTTCATTAAATGCTACAATACGTTCTGAGCGACGGCCTAGCAATACGTTCTCTTTCCACAAGATATAGATTAACAGTCCGCTTTTTTTAAATAAATCAATTGTCTTTTATTGTCCATACTCATCGATTCACATCTACTATCGTTTGCGGGGATTGCGCGCTAAAGAGTTTCTTGCTGTCCAACTGTGTCACTTCACTTGAAGTACTTTATGAATCAAATTTACATTCATGATATTTACATACATTAGTGAGCTTCTCAGAATAAAACCAAGCACAAAAAAATAGTTTTAAAAATAAGGGGGCTGTGAGGCTCACATAACATTACATGGCTGCTTTTAAATTTTCTCCTCATCTGTAATGATAAGCCAGCAAAGCACATTACGTTTTCATTAAACGTAACAATACGTTCTGAGCGACGGCCTAGCAACACATTCTCATTCCACAAGATACAGACTAACAGCCCGCTTTTTTTTAATAAATCAATTGTCTTTTATTGTCCATGCTCAAAGATTCACATCTACTATCGTTGCAGGGATTGCGCGCTAAAGAGTTTCTTGCTGTCCAGTTGTGTCACTTCACTTCAAGTACTTTTTTAATCAAATTTTCTTTTACGGTATTTACATACATTAGTGAACTTCTCAGAATAAAACCAAGCACAAGAATAGTTTTAAAAAAATGGGGCTGTGAGGCTCACGTAACATTACATGGCTGCTTTTAAATTTTCTCCTCATCTGTAATGATAAGCCAGCAAAGCTACCTCAACGCATTACAGGCTTCCGTACAAGTTGAGCCCCCTAAACGCTTGTTTGCTACGCCATTTTGACAACTGCGTCAAAAAACAGTGCGCTCGGCAAAGCAAAATTAATCGCCGATTGTTTAAAGAATCGAACCCTGACAATGACGGTATGTGTCAAATATTTGACGTCAAACAGGTAGGTGAGAAAATTTTTAGAAAGATTTGAAATTACGTTTAAATACGAAGCACAATGCGGAGTTCCTTCAGACACGCATGCTCGCCAGAAGTTACAGACACTGCGGCGACTGCAGCCTTTATGAAATACGTGAAATGTAATCACAGCTGTACAAAGGAATGACGACAGTGAAAATTTGTCAGACTGGGATCTGAACCCGGATTTCCCGCGTAATACCAGCACTCGCTTTACCATTAAGCTATCTCACCATGACTCACCGCCAGACACAAATTTCCATCTGTCGACAAACTTTTGCCTACAACCTGTACTCGTATATTCCTTACGCATATACAAGGGCGATGTACTTGAGGACAATATTATGGAAGTGGAAGAGGATGTAGATGAAGATGAAATGGGAGATGTGATACTGCGCGAAGAGTTGGACAGAGCACTGAATGACCTGAGTCGAAACAAGGCCCCTGGAGGAGACAACATTCCATCAGAACTACTGACGGCCTTGGGAGAGCCATTCCTGACAAAACTCTACCAGCTGGTGAGCAAGATGTATGAGACAGCCGAAATACCCTCAGACTTCAAGAAGAATATAATAATTCCAATCTCAAAGAAAGCAGGTGTTGACAGATGCGAAAATTACCGAACTATCAGTTTAATAAGTCACTACTGCAAAATAATAACGCGAATTCTTTACAGATGAATGGAAAAAACTGGTAGAAGTCGACCTCGGGGAAGATCAGTTTGGATTCCGTAGAAATATTGGAAATGTGAGGCAATACTGACCCTACGACTTATCTTAGAAGCTAGATTAAGGAAAGGCAAACCTACGTTTCTAGCAATTGTAGATTTAGAGAAAGCTTTTGACAATGTTGACTAGAATACTCTCTTTCAAATTCTGAAGGTGGCAGCGGTAAAATACAGGGAGCGAAAGGCTATTTATAATTTGTACAGAAACCTGATGGCAGTTATAAGGGTAGAGGGACACGAAAGGGAAGCAGCGGTTGGGAAGGGAGTGAGACAGGGTTGTAGCCTCTCCCCAATGCTATTCAATCTGTATATTGAGCAAGCAGTAAAGGAAACAAAAGAAAACATTGGAGAAGGTATTACCATCCATGGAGAAGAAATAAAAACTTTGAGGTTCGCCGATGACATTGTAATTATGTCAGAGACAGCAAAGGACTTGGAAGAGCGGTTGAACGGAATGGACAGTGTCTTGAAAGAAGGATATAAGATGAACAACAACAAAAAGCAAAACTAGGATCATGCAATGTGGTCGAATTAAGTAGGGTGATGCTGAGGGAATTAGATTAGGAAATGAGACACTTAAAGTAGTAAAGGAGTTGTGCAATTTCGGGACCAAAATAACTGAAGATGGTCGAAGTAGAGAGGATATAAAATGTAGACTGGCAATGGCAAGGCAAGCATTTCTGAAGAAGAGGAATTTGATAACATCGAGTATAGATTTAAGTGTCAGGAAGTCGTTTCTGAAACTATTTGTATGGAGTGTAGCCATGTATGGAAGCGAAACATGGACGATATATAGTTTGCACGAGAGGAGAATAGAAGCTTTCTAAATGTGGTGCTACAGAAGAATGCTGAGGATTATATGTGTAGGTCACGTAACTAATGAGGAGGTACTGAATAGAATTGGGGAGAAGAGAAGTTTGTGGTACAACTTGACTGGAAGTAAGGATCGGTTGGTAGGACATGTTCTGAGGCATCAAGGGATGACCAATTTAGTATTGGAGGGTAAAAATCGTAAAGGGAGACCAAGAGATGAATACACTAAGCAGATTCAGAAGGATGTAGGTTGCAGTTGGTACTGGGAGATGAAGTAGCTTGCACAAGATAGAGTAGCATGGAGAGCTGCACCAAACCAGTCTCAGGACTGAAGACCACAACAACAACAACATTCCGTGCAGGAGAGACATTTTTATTGAAAACATACATAATGAATGTACGAGTGCAAATTGTAAACACTTGATTGATGACATCAGGCGTGGCTGTTAGCCGCGCTCTGGTAGCCTAATGGTAAGCCGAGTGCTGATGATAAGTGGGAAATCCGGGTTTGAATCCCGGACCGGCACAAATTTTCGTTGCCGTCATTCCGTTATACAGAGGACGGTTCGCCATATTCACAGCTGCGAATACATTTCATGTATTTCGTAATGGCTGTAGTCAGCGCATAGACTGTTCCTTCGGACAAGCTTGCATGCAGGAAGGAACAATGCATTGTAATTCGGAATGACACAACCACTGCAAAATCGTATTTATCCACTGACACCGTGCAAGCGACTTTCAATTACAATGTCTCCCCTGGGCGTGTATACAGGGTGGTCCATTGATCGTGACCGGGCCAAATATCTCACTAAATAAGCGTCAAACGAAAAAACTACAGAGAACGAAACTTGTCTAGCTTGAAGGGGGAAACCAGATGGCGCTATGGTTGGCCCACTAGATGGTGCTGCCTTAGGTCAAACTGATATCAACTGCGTTTTTTAAAATAGGAACCCGCATTTTTATTAGGTATTCGTGTATTAAGTAAAGAAATATTGATGTTTTAGTTCGACCACTTTTTTCGCTTTGTGACAGACAGCGCAGTAATAGTCACAAACATGTGGCTCACAATTTTAGACGAGCAGTTGGTAACAGGTAGGTTTTTTAAATTAAAATACAGAACGTAGGTACGTTTGAACATTTTATTTCGGTTGTTCCAATGTGATACATGTACCTTTGTGAACTTATCATTTCTGAGAACGCATGCTCTTACAGCGTGATTACCTGTAAATACCACATTAATGCAATAAATGCTCAAAATGACGTCCGTCAACATCAGTGCATTTGGCAATATATGTAACCACATTCCTCTCAACAGCGAGTAGTTCGCCTTCCGTAATGTTCGCACATGCATTGACAATGCGCTGACGCATGTTGTCAGGCGTTGTCGGTGGATCACGATAGCAAATATCCTTCAACTTTCCTCGCAGAAAGAAATCCGGGGACGTCAGATCCGGTGAACGTGTGGGCCATGGTATGGTGCTTCGACGACCAATCCACCTCTCACGAAATATGCTATTCAATACCGCTTCAACCGCACGCGAGCTATGTGCCTGACATCCATGAAGTTGGAAGTACATAGCCATTCTGTCATGCAATGAAATATTTTGTAGTAACATCGGTGGAACATTACGTAGGAAATCAGCATACATTGCACCATTTAGACTGTCATCGATGAAATGGGGTCCAATTATCCTTCCTCCCATAATGCCGCACCATACATTAAGGTCGCCGATGTTCCACTTGTCGCAGCCATCGTGGATTTCCCGTTGCCGAATAGTGCATATTATGCTGGTTTACATTACAGCTGTTGGTGAATGCCGCTTC
Source organism: Schistocerca gregaria (assembly GCF_023897955.1). Lineage (NCBI taxonomy): Eukaryota > Metazoa > Arthropoda > Insecta > Orthoptera > Acrididae > Schistocerca > Schistocerca gregaria. Next base: position 100,110,354 of record NC_064930.1, on the reverse strand, counting down.
GCCGCTAAATAGAACGCGGGCAAAAAATCTGTCATCGTCCCGTAATTTCTCTTGTGGCCAGTGGCAAAACTGTACACGACATTCAAAATCGTCGCCATGCAATTCCTAGTGCATTGAAATGTGGTACGGGTGTAATCGATGTTGATGTAGCATTCTCAACACCGACGTTTTTGAGATTCCCGATTCTCGGGAAATTTGTGTGCTACAGATGTGCGGATTAGCCGCGATATCAGCTAAAACACTTACTTCGGCATCATCATTTGTTACTGATCGTGGTTGACGTTTGACACATCTACATGTACATCTACATTCATACTCCGCAAGCCACCCAACGGTGTGTGGCGGAGGGCACATTACGTGCCACTGTCATTACCTCCCTTTTCTGTACCAGTCGCGGTTCGCGGGAAGAACGACTGTCTGAAAGCCTCCGTGCGCGCTCGAATCTCTCTAATTTTACATTCGTGATCTCCTCGGGAGGTATAAGTAGGGGGAAGCAGTATATTCGATACCTCATCCAGAAACGCACCCTCTCGAAACCTGGCGAGCAAGCTACACCGCGATGCAGAGCGCCTCTCTTGCAGGGTCTGCCACTTGAGTTTGCTAAACATCTCCGTAACGCTATCACGGTTACCAAATAACCCTTTGACGAAACGCGCCGCTCTTCTTTGGATCTTCTCTATCTCCTCCGTCAACCCGATCTGTTACGGATCCCACACTGATGAGCAGTACTCAAGTATAGGTCGAACGAGTGTTTTGTAAGCCACCTCTTTTGGTGATGGACTACATTTTCTAAGGACTCTCCCAATGAATCTCAACCTGGTACCCGCCTTACCAACAATTAATTTTATACGATCATTCCATTTAAAATCGTTCCGCACGCATACTCCCAGATATTTAACAGAAGTAACTGCTACCAGTGTTTGTTCCGCTATCATATTATCATACAATAAAGGACCCTTCCTTCTATGTATTCGCAATACATTACATTTGTCTATGTTAAGGGTCAGTTGCCACTCCCTGCACCAAGTGCCTATCCGCTGCAAATCTTCCTGCATTTCGCTACAATTTTCTAATGCTGCAACTTCTCTGTATACTACAGCATCATCATATGTGGCTGAACACTTCCTGTTTCCTTAAATAACATAACTATCCGGCGAACGGTCCGGACACTCGGATGATGTCGTCCAGGATACCGAGCAGCATACATAACACACGCCCGTTGGGCATTTTGATCACAATAGCCATACATCAAAACGATATCGGCCTTTTCCGCAATTGGTAAACGGTCCATTTTAACACGGGTAATGTATCACGAAGCAAATACCGTCCGCACTGGCGGAATGTTACGTGATACCACGTACTTATACGTTTGTGACTGTTAAAGTTCCATCTGTCACAAAGCGAAAAAAATGGTCGAACTAAAACATTTATATTTCTTTACGTACTACACGAATATGTAATAAAAAACGGGGAACCGTATTTTAAAAAACACAGTTTGTATCCGTTTGACCTATAGCAGCGTTATCTAGTGGGCCAACCGTAGCGCCATCTTCTTCCCCCCTTCAAGCTAGACAAGTTTCGTTCTTTGTAGTTTTTTCGTTTGACATTTCGTGAGATATTTGGCCCGGTGTACATAATGTATGTACGAGTGCACCTTGTAGACACGTGGTTGGCGACATATGAAAGTTTGCGTTTGCATGTCCGTCCTCGTGACTGATGATCTGCGACACTTCGGCCGTTCACTTACGTAATAAAATTATACTGAAACCAGTTTTGGTGACTCAGTACATCCTCTTCAGGCCTATAGCATAAGCGGTAATGATAACAGCATCGATTTACCAAGCACGCAAATACGAAGACAGATTAAGAACAGGACAAAAATCAAGGAGACGGAAGCAGAGCTGACCATATGCATCATAATCGACAGGACTGACTGCTGCCCTCTGGTACAGAGCCGAGTGGAGGGTCTGAATCAGAGGCTCAGATCGTTCTGGGACCGTGACGGCTGCAGACTCCTCGACTTGCGCCAAAGGGTGGTTGGGTTTCGGGTTCCGCTGAATAGGTCAGGAGTCCACTATACGCAAGAGGCGGCTACACGGGTAGCAGGGGCTGTGTGGCATGGACTGGGCGGTTTGTTAGGCCTGAGGGTCTCGGGAAAACACAAGAAGGGCTTCAGCCACAAACGGTGCAGGCCGAACACAGGAAGAACGGAGATAAAGGAACTATCAGTATAACAGCTGTAAACTGTCGTAGCTGTGTTGGGAAAGCCGGCCGCGGTGGCCGAACGGTTCTAGGCGCTTCAGTCCGGGACCGCGCCACGGTCGCATATTCGAATCCTATCTCGGGCATGGATGTGTGTGTTGCCCTTAGGTTAGTTAGGTTTAAGTATTTCCAAGTCTAGGGAACTGATGACCTCAGATGTTAAGTCCTACAGTGCTGACAGCCATTTTGTTGGCAAAGTACCAGAGTTCCGAGCGCTAATAGAAAGAACAGATGCTCAAATCCTTATAGGCACTGAATGCTGGCTAAAGCCGGAGATAAACTCGGCTGAAATGTTTGCGAAGAACCTAACGGTGATATGAAAGGATAGGCTAAACATGATCGGCGGTGGCGTGTTTGTTGCTGTTAGAAGTAGATTGAAGCAGATAGTTCCTGTGAGTTAGTGTGGACAGAGGTCATTGTTGGCAAACGGAATAAAATAATAATTGCATCCTTTTACCGACCTCCCAATTCAGATGATACAGTTGCTGAAATGTTCAACAGAAACTTGAGTTTGATTTCAAACATGTACCCGACTCATACGATAATAGTTGATGGTGACTTTAATTTATCCTCAATATGTTGGCGAAAATATGTTTAATTCCGGAGGTACGCACAAAACACCATCCGAAATTGTGCTAAACGCAATCTCTGAAAATTATTTCGAGCAGATATCTCAAGAGCCCGCGCGAATAGTAAACGGTTGTGAAAACACGCTTGACTTCTTAGTAACAAATAATCCTGAGTTAATAAGGAGCATCAAAATCGATTCAGGGATTAGTGAACACAGGGTTGTCGTAGCGAGACTGAATGTTATAATCCCCAAATCCTCGAAAAATAAGCGAAAAATATACCTATTCAAAAAAGTAGACAAAAATTCACTTGACGCCTTCCTGAGAGACAATCTCTACTAATTCTAAATTAATATTATAAGTGTAGACCAGATGAGTATTGAACAGTATGGGCTGCAGTTGAGACACTTATACCAAATAAATTAACAAACGAGAGAGCTGATCCTCTTTGCTACACAAAACGGATTAGAACACTGTTGCAGAAACAACGACAGAAACATGCCAAATTTAAACAGACGCAAAATCCCAAAGATTGGCGATCTTTCACAGAAACTCGAAATTTAGCGCGGACTTCAATGAGAGATGCTTACAATACTTTCCACAACGAAACGTTATCTCGAAACCGGGCAGAAAATCCAAACAGATTCTGGGCGTATATAAAGCATGCTAGCGGCAAGAAACAATCAATGCCTTCTTTGCGCGATAGCAATGAAGATACCATCGAAGACAGTGCTGCCAAAGCAGAGTTACTCAACACAGCCTTCCGAAATGCCTTAACAAAAGAAGACGAACTAAATATTCCAGAATTCGAATCGAGAACAGATGCCAACATGAGAAACATAGAAGTAAATATCCTCGGAGTAGTGAAGCAATTTAAATCACTTAACAAAAGTAAGTCTTCTGGTCCAGACTGTATGCCAATTACGTTCCTTTCGGAGTATGCTGATGCATTAGCTCCATGCTAACAATCATATACAACCGTTCGCTCGACAAAGATCCATACCCAAAGACTGGAAACTTAAATAGGTCACACCAATATTCAAGAAAGGTAGTAGAAGTAATTCACTAAATTACAAGCCCATATCGTTAACGTCGATATGCAGCAGGATTTTGGAACATATATTGTGTTCGAACATTATTAATTACCTCGAAGAAAATGGTCTATTGACACACGGTCAACATGGGTTTAGAAGACTTTTTCCTGCGAAACACAACTAGCTCTTTACCCGTATGAAGGGTTGAGTGCTATTGCAAGGGGATTTCAGATCGATTCCGTATTTCCTGATTTCCGGAAGGCTGTTGACACTGTACCACACAAGCGGCACGTAGTGAAATTGCGTTCTTGTGGAGTATCGTCTCAGTTATGTGATTGGATTTGTGATATCCTTTCAGAGAGGTCACATTACGTAGTAATTGACGGAAAGTCATCGAGTGAAATAGAAGTGATTTCTGGCGTTCCCCAAGGTAGTGCTGTAGACCCTTTGCTGTTCCTTATCTACATAAACGATTTGGGAGACAATCTGAGCAGCCCTCTTAGGTTGTTTGCAGATGACACTGTCGTTAACCGACAGAAAGGTCATCAGAAGATCAAAACAAATTGAAAAACGATTTAGAAAAGATATCTGTATGGTGCAAAAATTGGCAACTGACCCTAAACGACGAAAACTGTGAGGTCATCCACATGAATGCTTAAACGAATCCGTTAAACTTCGGTTACACGATAAATAAATCAAATCTAAAGGCCGTAATTCAACTAAATACCTAGGAATTACAATTACGAACAACTTAAATTGGAAGGAACATATAGAAAATGTGGAGAAGGCTAACCAAAGACAGCGTTTTAGTGGTAGGACAATTATAAAATGTAACAGATCTTGTTAGGAGACTGCCTACGCTACGTTCGTCTGTCCTTTTTTTAGAATAACTGCTGCGCGGTGTGGGATCCTAACCAGGTAGGACTGACGGAGTACATCGAAAAAGTTTAAAGAAGGGTAGCACGTTTTGTATTATCACGAAATACGGGAGAGAGTGTCACAGAAACGATACAGGATTTGGGTAGACTTATTAAAACAAAGGCGTTTTTAGTTGCGACGGAGTCTTGTCAGGAAATTGCAATCACCAACTTTCTCCTCCGAATGCGAAAATATTTTGTTGACACCGACATACATAGGCGGAAACGACTACCTTGATAAAATACGGGAAATCAGAGCTCGTATGGAAAGATATAGGTGTTCGTTCTTTTCACGCGCGATACGAGATTGTAATACTAGAGAATTGTGAAGGTGGTTCGATGAACCCTCTGCCACACACTTAAATGGGATTTCAGAGTATCCATGTAGATGTAGATGTGGATGAATACCACATATGTTAATTTACAGTAATCATTTGATAAAGACCAACAGATACATTCGTTGTCACATACTGGCCATTAAAATTGCTACATCACGAAAATGGCGTGCTACAGACGCGAAATTTAACGGACAGGAAGAAGATGCTGTCATATGCAAATGATTAGCTTTTCAGAGCATTCACACATGGTTGGCGCCGGTGGCGACACCTACAACGTGCTGAGGAAAGTTTCCAACCGATTTCTCATACGCAAACAGCAGTTGACCGATGTTGCCTGGTGAAACGTTGTTGTGATACCTCGTGTAAGGAGGTGAAACGCGTACCATCTAGTTTCCGACTTTAATAAAGGTCGGATTGTAGGCTATCGCGAATGCAGTTTATCGGATCGCGACATTGCTGCTCGCGTTGGTCGAGATCCAATGACTGTTAGCAGAATATGGAATCGGTGGGTTCAGGAGGGTAATGCGGAACGCCGTGCTGGATCCCAACGGCCTCGTATCACTAGCACTCGAGATGACAGGCATCTTATCTGCATGGCTGTAACGGATCGTGCAGCCACGTCTCGATCCCTGAGTCAACAGATGGGGACGTTTGCAAGACAATAACCATCTGCACGAACAGTTCGACGACGTTTGCAGCAGCACGGACTATCAGCTCGGAGACCACGGCTGCGGTTACCCTTGACGCTGCAACACAGACAGGAGCGCCTGCGATGGTGTACTCGACGACGAACCTGGGTGCACGAATGGATGAATACAGGTTCTGTTTACAGCCTCATGATGGTTGCATCCGTGTTTGGCGACATCGCGATGAACGCACATTAGAACCGTGTATTCGTCATCGCTATACTGGCGTATCACCCGGCGTGATGGTATGGGGTGCCATTTGTTACACGTCTTGGACACGTCTTGTTGGCATTGACGGCACTTTGAACAGTGGAAGTTACATTTCAGATGTGTTATGACCCGTGGCTCTACCCTTCATTCGATCCCTGCGAATCCCTACATTTCAGTAGGATAATGCGCGACCGCATGTTGCAGGTCCTGTACGGGCCTTTCTGGATACAGAAAATGTTCGACTGCTGCCCTGGCCAGCACATTCTCAAGATCTCTCACCAACTGAAAACGTCTGGTGGCTGAGCAACTGGCTTGTCACTGAACTGTGGTATCATGTTGAAGCTGCACGGGCAACTTTACCTGTACACGCCATCCGAGCTCTGTTTGACTCAATGCCCAGGCGTATCAAGGCCATTGTTATGACCAGAGCTGGTTGTTCTGGGTACTGATTTCTCAGGATCTATGCACCCAAATTGAGTGAAAATGTAGTCACATGTCAGTTCTAGTCTAATATATTTGTCCAATGAATACCCGTTTATCATCTGCATTTCTTCTTGGTGTAGCAATTTTAATGGCCAGTAATGTAGAAGTATGCATAGTATACCACAATAAATTTCGACTCTATATGGTTATACAGATATACTGTTTTTAATCTGATCATTAATTAAATATTTCACGATTAAAAATTGGTCAGTTAGATGATATACTGAACTGCACAATTCTGAAGTAGGCTACCAACCTACAAAAATAACTACAGAAAATGATGTACGGAAGCTATTACAACAAGATCAGAAATAAGTAAATCAAAGAAATATAAATCTATGTGCAAGCAGTCCTTGCAAATCGACCGCATCAACAAAATATAAGTGTCTATATAGGTATGTGACAATGGCTGTATCTGTTGTTTTTTATCAAATGATTAATGTAAAATAATTTGTGGTCGAAATTCGATCAATTGCGTCAGTGAACCTCATCTGTAAGAGCAAATGTCATGTTATCTTAAAGTGTCTGAAATTTTAGCTGCACAACTGATCCGTGCTGCATTGTAGCTACGTGTGTTCTGGAACTGATTCTTTGATTTCTCTGCAATTGTTCGGTCATTTGAAGGGAATCGTTGATACACTGTGTTGAAAAATAAATTTTGTGTCAATGGCAGCATATCAACCTTTCCCTTATGACAATACAATTTGAATGCCGTTTGTAATGGTTCTTTATTTACGTGAACATTACGGCACTCCAACGCCAGTTCTCGATTCCAGTAATATCGTACCACTGTTTTGCGAAGTAACAGACATATTTTTGTGACAACATTCACATTTGGTTTTATTAATATATAGGTACTCCGATGTATCGATATATTACAGTGATGTGGTTTTGTTTATATTCATTTCTGTGAGACTGTCATAATCTTTGACTTTCATGTAACCGTTTCGGCGCGAATGCGCACAGTGCAGTCTTTGTTTCACTTTTCAGAAGTTAAGTTGTTATTTCGATTTGTAAAAGAACAGTCAAGTCTTGTGTATGGTTAAAGTGAAAATTAAATATATGAAGATTGATGCGTAACTGTTTTTTTATGATGTGGCAATTAAGAAGAAGTATATGTGAAATTACAAGTAGTTTAATAAAAATGTGGATCGTGAACACCAAGTCAAAAATTATTTCTACCATACCATTGTTCTGATCTGGGATTGTTTGATCATTAAGAAACGCATTTGTTAGGCCTTCAAATATCGCTAAAATACAGATCTGGACCTTCTAGCAATCAAAGTGGAATCACCCTAGAAACAACAAAATGAGCCATAACAACTTCGACGAAATCTACGTGGGAATACGTTCAAGTGCCAAAATTGACTTTTTTAAAGTGACTTCATTATTTCCATTCTGAGGATACCGTCCACAGTCAATAACTTTTGTTGTTGCCCGATAAAGCGAACATATGCTGCGTGAGCAACATTATTAATCTGATTTCTAACGTACTTTGCAAGTGGTGGTATTGTTAGATGTTGTACCACGTAAAGTCACTTCAGACGCACAAAGATGTTCATACAAAATCTTCACTGTAAATTCATCACAGAGCAGTTACAGTTTTCAAAATTATTTGGAATTATGTCCAGCGCACATTTAAATGTATCTTTCAGAACAACAATACTATCATCGTTATCAACATCTGCATAATTCCTATTACTTTCTCTTCTCAAAAATTGTGCCTCTCTAGCTCTTCATCTTTCATTCCGACCCGTCAATGTTCTTCTTCGAGGCATAGCCTAAGACAAATAGTTGCCTTATAATAAGAGATGTTGTGGCTACTGAAAATAGGGATACTGAAAATTAGGAATACTCTAAATTGTGGCCGGCCGTGCGGTTCTAGGCGCTTCAGTCCGCAACCGCGAGACTGCTACTGTCGCAGGTTCGAATCCTGCCTCGGGTATGGGTGTGTGAGATGTCCTTAGGTTAGTTAGGTTTAAGTAGTTCTAAGTTCTAGGGGACTGATGACCTCAGATGTTAAGTCCCATAGTGCTCAGAGCCATTTTTTCTAAATTGTATAGTGACGGCAGCAAACGAACACAGTATTAGTTCCGTTTGCTCTTAGACCAAAGTAAGTAAAAAAAAACGGCGGTAATAAACAACGTTTGTTGCCCTCGACGGCTTCATTATCATGTTTCGTTTTCCACTATTGACAATATCAACGACGTAGCATTTGCGCCATTGTGGCTGTCCGGTATACGTGTGTTACTGCCAATGAGTTATCTGCAAGATTTCAACATGAACGTACCTAGAATGTAGCTTCACGAAACGTTCCTTTCGTGTGTCGTTTCCACCTCTACCACAGCACCTGATCGTTACGCGAGGTAAAAGCTGGTAGCAATGTCAGAGACAAAGGAAAACTTTTCTCATGCGTGTGTGTCCACTTCCTCTCCTAACGGCTATCTATACACGTGGTTTCATTTTTCTTCTGAGTACATCTACGGCGAAGTTTCTTTCGAATTATGTGTCTCATTGGCCTCCTAATACAATTAATTTTAAAAATCTAGACTTCAATTTTCGATGCACGAGTATTGATATTACGATCGCTAAATAAAACTTATGCGTTATGATTATGAGTGTCTACATTGCTATTACTTTCTATAGGCAATAATTGTCCGTCTGTCTGTGCATCTTTCACCCTGACTCGTTAGCATTCTACTTTTAGGCACACTCTAAAACAAATATACAGGGTGGCGTACGAAATGTGTTACCATTTTGTTTCTGAATATAAACTTTATTGTCAATACAATTTGAAAGGAACATATATTACAATGAAGAGCCATCCACGGAGATTTGTTGTAACTCAGCACATGCTCAATATGTCCACCATTTCGTTTCCTAACTTCCTTCAAACGAAACTGAAGTTAGTGATTACCCTACGGCACATGTCTTCCGTAATTTCACTGCAAGTTTGAAGAATAATTCTTCTGAGCTCCATTAAATCACGTGGACGTTTCGAGAAAAATTTTTCTTTTGGTACTCCCAAAGAAAAAAGTCACACGGATTGAGGTCTAGACTATTGGGGGAGGGGGGGGGGGGGCAATTTTGTCCGTCATTAAAGTGACCTATAAACCTGAGTGGAATGATCCACATGTAGAAATGCTCGTGTAAAAACTCCAACACAGTGTTTCCTGACCGGCGATGCATGGCGAAACGTTGTTGTGATGCCTCGTGTAACGAGGAGAAATGCGTAACATCACGTTTCCGACTTTGATAAAGGTCGGATTGTAGCCCATCGCGATTGCGGTTTATCGTATCGCGACATTGCTGCTCGCGTTGGTCGAGGTCCAATGACAGTTAGCAGAATATGGAATCTGTGGGTTCAGGAGGGTAATACGGAACGCCGTACTGGATCCCAACGGCCTCGTATCACCAGCAGTCGAGATGACAGGCATCTTATCCGCATGGCTGTAACCGATCGTGCAGCCACGTCTTGATCCCTGAGTCAGCAGATGGGGACGTTTGCAAGACAACAACCATCTGCACGAACAGTTCGACGACGTTTGCAACAGAACAGACTATCAGCTCGGAGACCGTGGCTGCGGTTACCCTTGACGCTGCATCACAGACAGGAGCGCCAGCGCTGGTGTACTCGATGACGGACCTGGGTGCACGAATGGCAAATCGTCATTTTTTCGGATGAATCCAGGTTATGTTTACAGCATCACGATGGTCGCATCCGTGTCTGGCGACATCGCGGTGAACGCACATTGGAAGCGCGTATTCGTCATCGCCGTACTGGAGTATCACCCGGTGTGATGGTATGGGGTGCCATCGGTTACAAGTCTCGGTCACCTCTTGTTCACACTGACGGCACTTTGAATAGCGGACGTTACATTTCATATGTGTTACGAACCTTAATTCGATCCCTGTAAAACAGGATAATGCACGACCGCATGTTGCAGGTCCTGTGCGGGCCTTTCTGGATACAGAAAATGTTCGACTACTGCCGTGGCCAGCACATTCTCCAGATCTCTCACCAATTGAAAACGTCTGGTTTATGGTAGCCGAGCAACTTGCTCTTCACAATACGGCAGTCACTACTCTTGATGAATTGTGATATCGTGTTGAAGCTGCATGGGCAGCTGTACCTGTACACGCCATCCAAGCTCTGTTTAACTCAATGCCCAGACGTATCACAGCCGTTATTACGGCCAGAGGTGGTTGTTCTGGGTACTGATTTCTGAGGATATATGCACCCAGATTGCGTGAAAATGTAATCACATGTCAGTTCTAGTCTAATATATTTGTCCAATGAATACCCGTTTATCATCTGCGTTTCTTCTTGGTGTAGCAATTTTAATGGTCAATAGTGTATTGTACAGGCGCCAAATGTCAGTTTTGGTGATGTAGTTCCACGGTCGCTCAATACAGGGAAGGTTTTTTGGACGAAGCTGATGTTCTCGTCCGATGGAGTATGATATGTGCTCGACTGGAGACAGGTCTGGTGATCGAGGAGGCCAAGGTGACATGTCGACACTCTGTAGCGCATGTTGGGTTCCAACAGCGGTGTGCGGGCGGACGTTATCCTGTTGGAAAACAACCCTTGGAATGCTGTTCTTGAATGGCAGCATAACAGGTCGAATTACCAGACTGACAAACAGTTTTCCAGTCAGGGTGCGTCGGATAACCAGGAGAGTGCTCGTGCTGTCATATGGGGCGTTCAAAAAGTCGCTTCGCAGTGCCGTATGACTGTTGGCCTGCCTGGGTTACTTCCCTTCAAGTGGACTCTCCCAACACTCCACTGTTTCGTTTATCCCAGCCAGCATCAGTAGTATCGTTTGTGTGTGTCGTTTCGTGTTGACGTCAACGTTTTAGTTCCATTGTTTCATTTATGTCACTGTTAAAATGCTGACCATTGAAGAACGTGTGTTTTTAGTCGAACAAGTGTTCAAAGGTGGCGGTAAATACCCAGTTTCAGTTCGTCAAACATTTAATTCAGTTTTCCCGGAGACAACACTCCGACATCGCGATACTGTGCGAGACTTGATTAACAATTTTCTAAGTACGGGTTCAGTGACAGATGTACCGAGAAGCGGCCGTCCTAGCGTTTTGGCTGAGGATAAACTACTCGATGTTTCCGATAAAATGCCCACAAGTCCGAACAAGTCAGTGAGAAAACACACAGGAAATCGATGTTAGTACTGGAACGGTCCACACACCTGTAAGGAAAAAAAAGAACCTCTCCCATACAAAGTGACAGTCATGCAAGAACTGAAAAATGCTGATCATGGCAACAGACTGCATTATTGTCAATGGTTCAAAAATTTCGTTCAACAAAATGGAAGGGATATTCTTTGTGATACGTTTTTCACAGATGAGGCGTGGTTTCATTTATCCGGGTAAATGAACTCGCAAATTCTCGTATGTGGAGTACTGCAAATCCATTGTGTATTCATCAGGAACCACTTCATTCTGGCCGGTTTAGTGGCCGAGCGGTTCTAGGCGCTACAGTCTGGAACCGCGAGACCCTCGCATTTCGAATGCTGTCTCGGGCATGGATGTGTGTGATGCCCTTAGGTTAGTTAGGTTTAAGTAGTTCTAAGTTCTAGGGGACTGATGACATCAGCAGTTAAGTCCCATAGTGCTCAGAGCCATTTGAACCATTTTGAACCACTTCATTCTATTAGGAGTTTGGATTGCAATTTATAGACGTCAGATTGTGGGTCCTACATTTTTCAACGAAACAATAAACGCACAACAATACTGCAGTGATATTCTGTACCCATTCATAGGAGAACTTGTGTTAAGTGATGTATTGAATGGTTATTTTCAACGAGATGGTGCAACCGCGCATACAGCTCGTGTTTCAATGTCACTGCTTGCTGATGTTTTTGGTGATCGCGTAATTTCAGAGCGACTTTGGCCTCCACCATCTCCTGACCTAACACCACCAGACTTTTTCTTCAGGGGTTCAGCGAAAGCAACTGTCTATAAAAACCGTCCAAAATCGATCGACGAATTGAAAACTAAATATCCACTTCCACTGCTTCTGTTACAGAAGAAATGTTACAGCTTGTGTTTGGAAAAAATGATTAGACGAATTGAATTGTGTATTCAGCAACATGGGGGACACTTTCAACATTTAATGTGAAAATTTGGAAGTAAAATTGAATATTCACTAAATTAATAACTTGTATTTCACCGAGTTTCATTTCGGTATATTAACTGCGGCATATGGCACGGGGGGCTAACAGTCCTACGGCATTGCGGAGAGATTTTTTGAACACCGTGTATGAACGCATCCCAGACCATAACTCCAGGTGTAGGTGCATGTGTGTTGCACGCAGACAGGTTGGTTGCATGCTCGCAGCTGGCGACCTTTTAACCAAAACACTATCGTCACTGACACCGAACCAGAACCAGCTTTCATCAGAAAACACAACTTGAAACGTCCCCTTTGAACAATTATACAAGATTGTGCTTAAACTGACACACAATATTTTTAGCGTAACGCAATCTGACTTTCAAAAATCCCTACAAAAAAATGGCCCTGACTAACATTAACCTATACCTTTCACAGATCACTTACCTCACAAAAATCTTGGTTACTCGAACTACTGCAATACAGCGAGCGCCACTACTGCCAGCTAAATGAAATATTCTAACTACGGAAGTCACTAACTACTGACAGGCATAGTTAGCAAATGAAAGATTTTGATAGAGAACAAACAATGTATTTACCTCAACAGTGTTCAAAAGTCATAATATATATATATATATCAGCTCATGACGTCCAGTCTTACAAATTTCAAAACTCCGCCATTTCTCTCCTCACATCCACCACTGCTGGCGGCTCACCTCCAACTGCGCAACGCTACGCGCTGTTAACAGCCAACAGCCCAACACTACAATGGCGAGTATTACAACAATGCCAACCAGCCACAGACTGCACACAGCACAGCCAGTGAACTTCATACAGAAAGCTACGTGGCGTTACCAATAAAAAAAACTTAAACAGCCTACTTACATAGCCCACATGCTCCCAACAAAAAATTTTACAAATTGTTTTGGGCAGTCGCCAATACAGATTTGAAAAAAAAATTCATAATTACAGTAAAAAAGATATCAAAAGCACACATTGATACAATGTTGGTCAAAAGCTAAAATTTTCTCACAGTCCATAAAGACAGTCCTGATCATTCATCAAAGTAAAATTGCCGTTTGTTTTCTCAAAGTCTGAGCAGTTAAAGACAATGCACGCGAAAGTAGTGGATTTCCATGCAGTCTGGAAGAAGTAGTGTTGTCCTTCCAACAGAAAGACAGTGCTGACTGTTGTCATACAGACAGGTAATGAGCCACAACAGAGCAAACCCACAGCAGAGTCAGTCGAAGTTGAAGACTATTGGTAGGTAGGTCATTACAGAGCAGACCCACTGTAGTCCTGGTAGAGATTAGGGTATTGGTGGGCCACCAGAGGTGCAAACCCACTGCAGTCCTTGTAGAAATAATGGTATTGGTGGGCCACCAAAGGTGCAGACCCACTGCAGTCCTTGTAGAGACGGCCAGCAGCCATCTGTTGCGACTGTGCAGGTGGACAATCACCATTGAAGAGTCTTGCAGAGAATATAGCAAGTCCATAAACCACCACTTGTGTACTCACAAAGTTTTTGGAATTAGAACCAACAATGCTGTTATCCAGTCCCTTGCTGAATTATTAACACACGTGCAAACACTATCAGTCCCTACTTCTCACATATTGTCCATATACTATGACCAACAGAAACGTGTGCAGTGAAATGTAACTTACAAGTTACTTAATTCGATGAACTGGTGTCAATTACAATTTTATAACATAAGAATACAATTACAAAGATACAGAAAACATCAGTAAAAACATAATAATACAGATAACATTTGTAGTAATACATGCTTTACAAAAGAATTGAACTAACATATACATCAGTGTTACAAGAATTATGACATAAGTAAATACATAAAAGATCAGAATAACTTTTGAAACATCAAGTTCACACATGAGCATTAAAATAAAACATAATAAATAATGTCTAAACATCTTTACGAAGTAAATAACATATTATTAATGCAAATTATATTTGAGGATAACAGTATTCCTCATCATAGTAAATGTAGCTTAGTATTAGATAGAAAAAATTCTATGAAACAGTACACAGAGACAGGAAGAAAACAAATACAAAAGGGTACATAAACACACAGTGGGATAACACAAAAGGAAAGGACTGGGTTTGTTTTCAGTGTAACATTTGGTACTGCAGTCCAACCCAGAACTTCATTTCATAGATCTTCCCTCTTATTTCAACATTTGCTCCAGCCAAAAAAAAAAAAAAAAAATCCTATCCAAGCATGCTTTCTGTATTCTGTTCACATCCTCTTTCGAAAATAGTTTTTCCCCACTGTACACTACTTTTTTGGCCAAACCATTTCCTTATAGCTTCTCAATGCTTTTCTTCCAATTCATCATAGTTAGTTTCTTATATAGTCTACCCCCTCTTAAGCTAACTTAAACCTACTGAGCTCAGATGCTAAACTAAGGGACGAGGCAATGCAGCAGCACAAAACAATTAACACAAACAGCAATGACAAAAAAATGGAAATTGGCAAAACAATTGCAATATTTTACAAAGCATACTAGTAACGTAAAGTGAAAAGTTATATGGTAAAGACAAAGTTAAAAAGCAGATTATCTTTCAATAAACGGTTTTACATGTGAAATGTGGTGTAAACCTTTGCTCTTCACAGTACTCAGAGTTTCAACTTGAACGCAATTATCATGCGGTATACGTCAGTAAAGAATACTGGAATTTTTCTCAAGGTTAGCGTCTATGTTATTTTTCGCTGAGCCCGCCGGGGCACGTGGCTGCCTGCGGTGCGAGCCATCGTCTGACTCTTTGTTGGCGCGCGTCGTTATTGGAATTAGGAGACCTAACTTCTACAAATTCACCTTGGCGAGAGGGCCCTGACCTGTTTGAAGCTCGCCAATTCTGATGGAATTCAGTTCTGTCGTTTTGTCGGTAGTTTACATAGTTTCTTGTTTGTCGGTCATGTGGTGGAGAATTTCCCCCGGAATCGTAACTGCGTGGTGGACCGTTGCGTCTGAAGTTATTCTGTCTCCCTTGATAATAATTGTTTTGGTTCCCATATTGCCTGTTTCTATGGTTGTCTCTGTCACATTCATTACTATGGAAAAGCGATCTTTCTCTGTAACCATTATTCTGCCAACGGTTGTCATACAGGTGGTGTCTGTTTTAGTCATGATTCACGTTGTAAGAATAGCCTTGTCTTGTCCAGTTATTATTTCTTTCATCGCGGAATTGCGACGGATGTGACCTGTAATTGTTGTGTTCCTGTTTTCGCGTTCCGCGATTCTCAGTGTCAATTTCTAATTCTTGTAAGAGTCCCTGAAAAGCTTCAATGTCGTCTTTGCAACGTCCTGCCAAAATAATATGCCGTAAATGTTCAGGTAATTTGATTAAGCAAATGCGGATGAGTTCTGAGGGGCTGTATGGGTTTGACAGGTACTGATTCTTGTGCAACATGTCTTCGAAATATTTCACAAGACTCGAAAATTCAGATTGTTCGAAATGTTTCATCATTATGAAGCCATGTTTTACTCAGTCTTGCCTGGCTTGAGATCAATATGCTGAGAGGAAGGCATGGTAAAATTCTCCATCACTGTGGCAATCGTGAATGACCGATCGCATTCTTACAGCTGGTTCAATCACTAAGTAGCCACACATAAATTCTAATCTGTGCTCTAGTGACCAGTGGGGAGGAAAACAATGAGAGAATTGATGAAGCCACGCTTGTTGATGAATGTCCTTGCCAGAATTCTTAAATGTTTTGAATTTACGTGTAGTAATGAACAGCTTATAGTCAAAATCATCATGTCGGCGAGTTGCATGTCGGTCATTGTTACGTCGTTTCGGCGGTTCCATCTCAAAATTCGGTGTACCTTGCCAATTTCTTTCATAATTTCCGAAGTGCCGTGTGTTATTATTTTGTGGCTGTTCCGTATTTCTATGTCCCTCTTCCCGTATTGGAGCGCGAGTGTCCTCTGAAATACGCAATTCTTGTATTACCTGCGTCAGCTGATCTTGTACTTCCCCGATTTTTCTTTGGTGTTGCGTGTTAATCTGATTCTGATTTTGTTTGAATTTCCTAATTTGTTCGAACTCTTCTGCGTCATTAAAGACTACCGGTTTTGTGTCATTCAGATTATTATCTACCTTCGTAGATAAATTATTTAGCTGATCCGAAAGTTCAACTACTTTCTCTGATAATGAACTGATTTCCTCCATGTGTCTTTCTGAACCAATTTTCAGAGTATCTACTGTGTCCTTTAAGTTTTCCTGAGTTTTTGCAAGTTGCGTAACCGAATCGATAGATGCAACTGAGTCAATTTTAGCTTGCAAGGTCTCCTGATTTTCATGAACAATAGTTTGCAGTTCTTTTATGGCTAATTCGTGATTCTGTAATATGTTTTCATACCGCGAAAAAATAGGTTGGAAATGCTCACAAATTTGTGTTTTTACGTCATTACAGACTTTTTGACATTTCGATTCGATTTTATGTAACTCAGTAGTTAAATCTTCACGCGTTTGTTCAAGCGTATGTTCCATGGAGTCTAACTTTTGAAGCTTTTGTTCCATTGTGTCTAATTTTTGAAGCTTCTGCTGTGTTTGTCTTTGATTTTGTTCCATTGTGTCTAACTTTTGAAGATTTTGTTCCATTGTGTCTAACTTTTGAAGATTTTGTCCCATTTGTTTCTGATTTTGTTCAAGCGTTGTGTCAAACTTTTGTAGCCTTCGTCCCTTTGTTGCATTAACTGTAATAACAGTGCACTGGTGTCTGAAACATGTTCCTCAGACTGTGTGGAAGTTGTAAGGCAGTCTTTTCTGCGAAGTCTGGTGGGCAGGCCTCACGTGAATTACAGTTAACAAAAATCTCTCTCCGTGACATTTTACACAAACGTTTATTGTTTCGTGCATACAAAATGCAAATCGTCCAGGCACTGTTGCCCAATGGTAGGACACGTTGATATGACTTTGCGGTCGAAATGCTATCACGTGCCGGCCGCTGTGGCCGAGCGGTTCTAGGCGCTACAGTCTGCAACTACGCGACCGCTACAGTCGCAGGTTCGAATCCTGCCTCGGGCACGGATATGTGTGATGTCCTTAGGTTAGTTAGGTTTAAGTAGTTCTGAGTTCTAGGGGACTGGTCACCTCAGCAGTTAAGTCCCATAGTGCTCAGAACCATTTCAACCATTTGCTATCACGTATTGAAGACGATCTCAGACGAATTGCCTTTTCCGGCGAAGCGACCTTTTTTGTCAGTGGAGTAGTGAATCGCCATAATGTGCTCATTTGGTGTTCACAACCCCCTGGCGAGGCAATGGAGTGCACCAGAGGCAGTCAAAGGGTGAATGTTTGGTGCGCGCTATTGCACGATTGAATTATCGGGCCATTCTTCTTCGCTGAGGCTACCGTCACATCTGCAGTGTATCTGGACACGTTGCAACTGTATGCTGCTTCAGTATCACCCCGATGTCTTGTTTCAGCAAGACGGTGCACCGCCTCATTGGGTTTTGGACGTTATAAAGACACATTTGCATGCCGTGCGTGAGTTTCCTCGGAAACGCGAAATCTTAATTATATAATTATTCTCTGACAAATAAATAAAGCCTATGGCACAGAACTGCAGCGCTATGCCGCTGATAAAGCGAAATACAATTAAGACACTCTTACGTTTCTTTAAGAAGAAGGAGGTCTGGTAGAATAGCTGGTGCGGGAAGCACGTATATTTTATTAACTGGCACACCGCCATATTTGATGTTATATAAGAACACTGCGAGTTGCAATCTAACTAGGCACTCGACTCTGTAAAGATTCTATATTTATGAAAGTAAGTTGAATTATTTAACTGTAGGCTTACTTGTTAAATATATCTGATTTAACTAACTGCGGAAACTTTTTTATGTTTAGTAGACAGTCACCTCTGTACGACGTATTGACATGACTGCCAAATTATTCTAATATTGAGATTTTGAGTCCACACCTACCGCAGCAGTCTTTGGAAACGATTTAAATACGAAGTCCAATTATTTGAATCACATTTCACGGCCAAACACGAATGACGTTGCATTTACGAAAAAGCCATTGTCAAGCGTCTGACAGCAAGTAATTAAACGTCTACGTTCCAGATATTAATTACAACAATCACTATCATACATATACAACAACCAATATTACATTTTATTTATTTATTTTATAACGTCCGTGCACATCTCGATATGACCTTTCGTGGGCGACGGATTGGTCGTGATGGGCCAACGGTTTGGCCTCCACGCTCTCCTGACATAACCCCATTAGACTTCTTTTTATGGGGTTATGACAAGGACGAGGTCTACCGAACACGTGTACCAGATCTTGAAACCTTGCAGCAACGGATAACCACAATCGTTGAATCGATCCCTCCAGTGATGTTGGCTAAAGTGTGGACGGAAATTGAATATCGCCTAGATGTGCTACGTGCTACCAAGGATGCTCATGTGGAAGTTTACTGATTTGCGAAAAAAGATTTGACAGTTTGTAAACAATTAGACACCAGTTTCATATTTGCATCTTACTTCTAGCCTGAGTTTTCAGTTTATGTAATCAGTCTTTTCGGACACCCTGTACTATGACTCAGAGCCATACTCTGAACTCAAAGGTCTTCCTTCTCGGCAGTGTCATGAGGCCTTTCAGAGCCCAACAGTACATTCTTGTGACCACTCCTGCCACCAATCATGTACAGTGGCTGCGTCCCTGCCAAGTCCTCCTTTAATATCGCAGAATGAACAACCAGCTTCTCTTAGCCCTATTTCACGACCTCGTTCAAACTCAATGAGGCGTTGATAAAGAGGTCTTTGCCGTTATAAGGGGGCACGTTGATGAAATTGACCAAAAATGTCAACTTTCGATTTATTTTTTATGTGTTAGTGCAACTCATGGACAATAAGATCCCAGAGTTTCAATGTCGAAATCGCATCTGAAGCGCCTGAAAATTAATTAAAAGTGTGACGCGGCCTCCCTGCCACGCCCACGTTTTGAAGCAGCATTTCACTACCAGCTCAGTGAACAACGATTCTGTGTATTACCACAGTCTAACATAACAGTCGCGACACTTCGCCTCGATTTTGTTGCCTACCGCGCCAGCAGCGCCCCAAGCGGCCAGTAACTTAAACTGTGAGTTCGGCGCGATCGTAAAAGCAAATAGTGGTTGTTTATATTCATTTATATAATGGTTTTTACAAGCGGGAGCGTTTGTAGCGCAATAAATCACAGCAACAACAGGAAAAAGACACCACAGCTGTCTTTGTTTATCTTTACTAAGGATCCTGAGAGGTGTATATCATCATGTTACTAAACTGTATGGTCAGGATTCACTTGCAAACTATATGTGTATTAATGATTAATGTTTCGTTTTAGGAGCATAAAATGGCTAGCAAATAGCAGACGAGAAGACCTTATGAAGAAAGACCCAGTTCACCTGTATAATAATATTAGGTTTTGTTCGCTACATTACGAACAAACTCGTGTGGAATGCAGTACCCACACTGTTTGACATCCCAAAAAAGTCCGCTCAACTGACGATGAAGAAGAAACTGCCACAAAGATTCGATAATCCATCTGAAGCTGTAAAACAGTTCTGTGACACAGTTGCAGCCAGTTCAGCTCTCCATGTATCAGTGCCAGATTCGTGTCAATCGTCAACACAGACATTATGTTCGAGTATAATGTCTTTTCTGGAGACTAGAAATCTACTCTGTAGGAATCAGCATGGGTTTCGAAAAAGACGGTCGTGTGAAACCCAGCTCGCGTTATTCGTCCACGAGACTCAGAGGGCCATAGACACGGGTTCACAGGCGGATGCCGTGTTTCTTGACTTCCGCAAGGCGTTTGACACAGTTCCCCACAGTCGTTTAATGAACAAAGTAAGAGCATACGGATTATCAGATCAATTGTGTGATTGGATTGAGGAGTTCCTAGATAACAGAACGCAGCATGTCATTCTCAATGGAGAGAAGTCTTCCGAAGTAAGAGTGATTTCAGGTGTGCCGCAGGAGAGTGTCGTAGGACCGTTGCTTTGCACAATATACATAAATGACCTTGTGGATGACATCAGAAGTTCACTGAGGCTCTATGCAGATGATGCTGTGGTGTATCGAGAGGTTGCAACAATGGAAAATTGTACTGAAATGCAGGAGGATCTGCAGCGAATTGACGCATGGTGCACGGAATGGCAATTGAATCTCAATGTAGACAAGTGTAATGTGATGCGAATACATAGAAAGATAGGTTCCTTATCATTTAGCTACAAAATAGCAGGTCAGCAACTGGAAGCAGTTAATTCCATAAATTATCTGGGAGTACGCATTAGGAGTGATTTAAAAAGGAATGATCATATAAAGTTGATCGTCGGTAAAGCAGATGCCAGACTGAGATTCATTGGAAGAATCCTAAGGAAATGCAATCCGAAAACAAAGGAAGTAGGTTACAGTACGGTTGTCCGTCCACTGCTCGAATACTGCTCAGCAGTGTGGGATCCGTACCAGATAGGGTTGATAGAAGAGATAGAGAAGATCCAACGGAGAGCAGCGCGCTTCGTTACAGGATCATTTAGTAATCGCGAAAGCGTTATGGAGATGATAGATAAACTCCAGTGGAAGACTCTGCAGGAGAGACGCTCAGTAGCTCGGTACGGGCTTTTGTTAAAGTTTCGAGAACATACCTTCACCGAAGAGTCGAGCAGTATATTGCTCCCTCCTACGTATATCTCGCAAAGAGACCATGAGGATAAAATCAGAGAGATTAGAGCCCACGCAGAGGCATACCGACAATCCTTCTTTCCACGAACAATACGAGACTGGAATAGAAGGGAGAACCGATAGAGGTACTCAGGGTACCCTCCGCCACACACCGTCAGGTGGCTTGCGGAGTATGGATGTAGATGTAGATGTAGATGTAGACCTGCTTCGGCGATCAAGTGGTTAGATTGAGGGCAGTTATTCGTGTCTTACAAAAAGGTAATATTTGGTATGTATTTCATGCACTTCTGTTGTAGTCAGTTTTCCTTGCTTCCTTCGTGTGATGACATTAGTTTGTTAACACCTTGTTCACTGACAGATTGTTTGAAAATTATTCAAATATTTCGTTTTGCTAGAAATGTAATCAGCTCACTATAATGTTTTAAATATATTTCTCCCACTATTTGGCAGTTGCTTCTCCCTCTTAGAATAATGTAAACCTGAAGGTCGTATTGTGGCAACAGGCGACAATGAGAAACACAGTAGGCCTACAGAACGATAAATGAGCTGTCGATCGCTTTTGAATGTAGAGGTACGTGTCTGTGCTTCTTACATGTGAATCTGTGTGTTTATATTCTTGTGATACCAACGTGGTAAGCTGCAGTTCTATACAACGTCCCAAGTGTTTCTTCACGAATGTGCTGTAGTTTGCCACTCGATTCATGGTTTTTGTCCATACTTGCGCTTATTTTAGAATCATTCTTAGAAACGTATATGCCTTGTGATACTACACAAACCCTCGGAGGCAAGAAAATAACTCAAATATTTCGTAAATTACGTAGGAAATGGATGCAAAACGAACATTATGCTTATGACGCGTCTGACGTTCACGTTACTCGCCGCTTGGAGCGCTAGTGTCGCTCCATCTGTCAAATGGTAACAACTTTTACTGCAGTGTAGTGATGGGCTAAACTGCGATTTTCCGATATCAGTGATTTCTGTGAATGCTACTTTTCAGTATCTGCTATTCTTAACTGTAATTTGTCGCAGTTAAGAGTCGCAGTTAAGCAACGTAGGTCGCGTATCCGTCAGCCACTGCGATTTCTGCTACTTCCGCGATTTCTGTGACTTCTGCTATACCTGCGATATTTGTGACTTCTGCTACTTCTGCGATTTCTGCTACTTCTTCGATTTCTGCTACTTCTGCGATTTCTGTGACTTCTCCTACTTCTGCGATTTCTATGACTTCTGCTATTTCTGCGACTTACCACCGTATGAAAAAGTTACATCTGCCCACACAGAAAATTGCATCTCAACAAATCTGTCATTGGTAAGTAAGTTTTACATTTGTTCTTCCATTGGCTTTAATTATGTATTAAAGAAAAAACTGTGAAAATATTAATAGTGTAATTAATATGTAAGTAGCCATACAGTAGCGTAATAGTTCGTGTTTAGAAAATGAATTCTAACATATTGTTATGTTCACAGGTACCCGAACTACATTTCAGTCACTCAGTAAATTGATAACTCAAAATATCATTGTCAACAGATCTGGAGAAATTGCCACTGCGTCTTTAGACCGTTTTCGTCAGACGAGAGGTTAGTTTCTAAGTGTTTCGATGGACTTAATTACTTCAGTGAGATCGTTCTTGCAAATGTGAAATATACCCCATTGAGTGGCTTTCATTACAGCAAATATTAGCAATCTACTCTGTCAATTATATTGCTTGTAATTAGTGACAGCAAAATTGTTTAATAATCCTTGTGATTTTGCAGACACAGTTCTGACTCTTGATTACTGGTTGCTGTATGTATCTATCCACATCAAGGCTATTGAGAGAGACTTGTGAAGATTCAAGACAGCTCTTAGAGGATTTGCAGTTTAAAAGTGACATAATTGTGAAATAAGTGTGCAGACGAGTGGTTAAACTGTGTTTTATTGAAGTTGTCATGTGATTTTAAAGGAATAATAAATGTTAAATACAGTGATTGAATAATGAAAAGCTCATTTTCCACTTGTTTAAGCCGTCCTATACCCGTAATTTTCCGCCACATATTTACTGGTAAACACTGGTTGAAGAGTGACATAGAATATGCATTTTGAGGCTGTTGATATGAAAGTGGGAAGTACAGATCTTCCAGTTAAATCAGGAATAGCTTAAGTGCAGTAATTGAAAGTAACACAGGAAAAGTTTACTCATGTAGGTGGTTGTAGTGTCGGCAAAAAGTTTGTGTGTGTGAAGTTGCCATGTAGAACACCAGGTGTAAAACTTTTATCCCGAGTCTTGAACTGTGTCGGAATAAAGTGAGGCATTCATATGACTCAATAATACTGTTTTCATTTCACTACACTTATACAGATGTCTGAGTTCTGCTGTGTTAACATTGCAAAGTCCTGTAGACATGTGGAGTATTAACCAAAATTGTCATATTGGAAGCAGAATCACATTTGTTACGTTACTTGATATTTTCAGGAGAAAAAGGCAATGTTGCTTCTTATTAATATAATACATTCAGAGCCACAGCTGTGTTTGACCAATCATAACTGATGCTGAATGTGCATCTCGTCATATAATGTGAAGGGCTTATTTCAATAGTGGTACAAGTCCATTACCTCCACTTTTCTGTCTATAATGTTTCTGAAATTAATTATCCAAACAAATATTAATAAATGTTCATTTCTAGCAAGAAGCCATGTGCTTGAATATTGCTGGTATCTCAACTGTAGATTTTTCAGCGCTCATTTAACTTTACGACTCCATATCTCAAAATGAACAAAAATGGACTGGTACCACTAATGAAATAAGCCCTTCATAAGCACACACAGCACACTGATCTCGTGAGGCACAAGGCTCTCATAACGAAGTACGTACGTCGTTCAACAGATGGCACTAGGAAAAGAATGTTAACTGCGCTTTTTAGTTGCTACTTGTGACTCTTAGTTGCGATTTGTCACGGAAATCGCAGTTTGACTCGGTAGCGAATAGCATAGTATGAGCTTTGCTCAACAGATGGCACTGCTAACTGCGCTTTTTAGTTGCTACTTGCGATTCTTAGTTGCGACTTGTCGCAGAAATCGCAGTTAGACTCGATAGCGTGTCGCAGAGATGAGCGTAGTGCAAACTTTGGCCAACAGATGGCACTGTTAACTGCGCTTTTTAGTTGCTACTTGTGATTTGTCACTGAGATCGAAGAAAGCAGTATGGAATTCGGCCAACAGATGGCGCACGGCGTTTATTGTGAAATTCTACAGGGTGTTTTAAAAATGACCGGTATATTTGAAACGGCAATAAAAACTAAACGAGCAGCGATAGAAATACACCGTTTGTTGCAATATGCTTGCAACAACAGTACATTTTCAGGCGGACAAACTTTCGAAATTACAGTAGTTACAATTTTCAACAACAGATGGCGCTGCAAGTGATGTGAAAGATATAGAACACAACGCAGTCTGTGGGTGCGCCATTCTGTACGTCGTCTTTCTGCTGTAAGCGTGTGCCGTTCACAACGTGCAAGTGTGCTGTGGACAACATGGTTTATTCCTTAGAACAGAGGATTTTTCTGGTGTTGGAATTCCACCGCCTAGAACACAGTCTTGTTGCAACAAGACGAAGTTTTCAATGGAGGATTAATGTAACCAATGGACCGAAAAGCGATAGAATAAAGGATCTGTTTGAAAAATTTCAACGGACTGGGAACGTGACGGATGAACGTGCTGGAAAGGTAGGGCGACCGCGTACGGCAACCACAGAGGGCAATGTGCAGCTAGTGCAGCAGGTGATCCGACAGCGGCCTTGGGTTTCTGTTCACCGTGTTGCAGCTGCGCTCCAAATGACGCCAACGTCCACGTATCGTCTCATGTGCCAGAGTTTACACCTCTATCCGTACAAAATTCAAATGCGGCAACCCCTCAGCGCTGCTACCATTGCTGCACGAGAGACATTCGCTAACGATATAGTGCACAGGATTGATGACGGCGATATGCATGTGGGCAGCATTTGGTTTACTGACGAAGCTTAATTTTACCTGGACGGCTTCGTCAATGAACAGAACTGGCGCATATGGGGAACCGAAAAGCCCCATGTTGCAGTCTCATCGTCCTTGCATCCTCAAAAAGTACTGGTCTGGGCCGCCATTTCTTCCAAAGGAATCATTGGCCCATTTTTCAGATCCGAAACGATTACTGCATCACACTATCTGGACATTCTTCGTGAATTTGTGGCGGTACAAACTGCCTTAGACGACACTGCGAACACCTCGGGGTTTATGCAAGATGGTGCCAGGCCACATCGCACGGCCGACGTCTTTAATTTCCTGAATGAATATTTCGATGATCGTGTGATTGCTTTGGGCTATCCGAAACATACAGGAGGCGGCGTGGTTTGGCCTCCCTATTCGCCAGACATGAACCGCTGTGACTTCTTTCTGTGGGGACACTTGAAAGACCAGGTGTACCGCCAGAATCCAGAAACAATTGAACAGCTGAAGCAGCACATCTCATCTGCATGTGAAGCCATTCCGCCAGACACGTTGTCAAAGGTTTCGGGTAATTTCATTCAGAGACTACGCCATATTATCGCTATGCATGGTGGATATGTGGAAAATATCGTACTATAGAGTTTCCCAGACCGCAGCGCCATCTGTTGTTGACAATTGTAACTACTGTAATTTCGAAAGTTTGTCTGCCTGAAAATGTACTGTTGTCCCAAGCATATTGCAACAAACAGTATATTTCTATCGCTGCTCGTTTAGTTTGTATTGCCGTTTCAAATATACCGGTCATTTTTGAGACACCCTGTACTTGCGACTGCTAATTGTGACTGAAATCGCAGTTAGATTTTGTAAAGTTGTTAACTGTGATATCTGTGACTTCTCAATCACTGTGATTTCTAACAGATACGCGATTTCCTGCCCACCACTACTGCAGTGAGTGCCGGGACTAGGCTGGCCGCAAGATGAGACGCAGGTCCGTGAGGCGACGCAGGGTGACTCACGGTGAGTTTTTGCGAACCAGACAACTGAGTGGTTCCGCGCACGTTAGAGTGCAGCGTGAGGTGACGCAGTTCCTGCGCTTGGTGAGCCTGCGGACCGCAGTGTCCTGTACGCAGTTTACTGCGAGGCTCACGGTGGTTCTGGCCGTTGGTAGTTCGAAATGGAAGGAAAAGCTAATTGAAGCCGTATGTGTTCGCAAAGTTCTGTATGATACAAGCCATGACGAGTACTTGAAAACGAATCTGAAAGCTGAGAAGTGGGAGGAAGTGGCCAACCAAACATTGTTGAAGCTCTGTAACAAATTTTCGTGACGTGCTCTGTCCTGGTTAAATGTTTGTCAAAAAAGATGCCTAGGTTCCTTACAATATCATTCCTTACTAGCGTGTAGTCCTCCATATCTTCCAGTGAAAACGGAGTTGTTGTTGTTGTTGTTGTTGTTGTTGTCTTCAGTCCTGAGATTGGTTTGAGGCAGCTCTCCATGCTACTCTATCCTGTGCAAGCTTCTTCATCTCCCAGTACCTACTGCAACCTACATCCTTCTGAATCTGCTTAGTGTATTCATCTCTTGGTCTCCCTCTACGATTTTTACCCTCCACACTGCCCTCCAATACTAAATTGGTGATCCCTTGATGCCTCAGAATATGCCCTACCAACCGATTTTTATTCATTATTAAACCTACTGCTGCATTACCCCTATTTGATTTTGTATTTATAACCCTGTATTCACCTGACCAAAAGTCTTGTTCCTCCTGCCGCCGAACTTCACTAATTCCCACTATATCTAACTTTAACCTATCCATTTCCCTTTTTAAATTTTCTAACCTACCTGCCCGATTAAGGGATCTGACATTCCATGCTCCGATCCGTAGAATGCCAGTTTTCTTTCTCCTGATAACGACGTCCTCCTGAGTAGTCCCCGCCCGGAGATGAAAACGAAGTAGATGGATTTAACTGCGTCTTTGGTATCAATATAGAATCTAAACTGTCGTCCAATGACACAAAGGCTGGCCGTGGTGATCTCGCGGTAATAGGCGCGCAGTCCAGAACCGTGTGACTGCTACGGTAGCAGGTTCGAATCCTGCTTCGGGCATGGATGTGTGTGATTTCCTTAGGTTAGTTAGGTTTAAGTAGTTCTAAGTTCTAGGGGACTGATGACCATAGCAGTTGAGTCCCATAGTGCTCAGAGCCATTTGGACCATTTTGACACAAAGTTCCATGAGCAGTGTCCTGATGCCTAATAGGATTCTGTTTCTGCTATGCCTGTATGCGAAAATACTGTTTCTGTTAATTGATTGTAATGAAATTTGCCCACTTCTCGCTATATATACAGTAGCCCTAGTGACAGCAAGGGCTTTTCTCATCAGATACTCTTCCCAATTCTGAACTTACATCTATTAACATAGCAGAAGTAGTCGCCATCTCTGCCAGAGCCAAAGTTGTTCAGCGTATTGAAACTGCGACCTAACTTGCGATGGTTGTCGCCGTGACTGATGCTGCCGTGAGGAATTTGGCGTGAGCCGCCCTGCGTCATCTCATTATTACAAACAAAAATATTCCAATGTGCTTCTTGCTCTGGTTGACCCATGTTATAATTTTATTACAATAGACGTGGGAGCACACGGAAAAATTCTGATGGAGGCATTCTAGTAAATTCAAACATTGGAAAGTCATTTGAAAACAATACGCTTAGCGTCCCAAAGAGTAAAACTTTACCCGGAGCTGATGTTGAACTTCCAATGGTAACTGAAGGCGATGATGCTTTTCCTCTCAAAGCATACTTGATGTGAGCATATCCTGGCAGGAACTTAACAAATGAAAAGGCTATATTTAATTATCGTTTGAGTTGGGAAAGAAGAATATCCAAAAATGCATTCGGTTTATTGATAGATAAGTTTCGAATATTTAGAAGAATCCTTCAGGGCGTCTCATCTTGCAGCCCGCCTTATTACAAACAAAAATATTCCATTGTGCTTCTTCCTCTGGCTGACCCATGTTATAATTTTATTGCAATAGACGTGGGAGTGCACGGAAAAATTCTGATGGAGGCATTCTAGTAAATTCAAACCTTGGAAAGTCATTGGAAAACAATACACTTAGCATCCCAAAGAGTAAAACTTTACCCGGAACTGATGTTGAACTTCCAATGGTAACTGAAGGCGATGACGCTTTTCCTCTCAAAGCATACTTGATGCGACCATATCCTGGCAGGAACTTAACAAATGAAAAGGCTATATTTAATTATCGTTTGAGTTGGGAAAGAAGAATATCCAAAAATGCATTCTGTATATTGCAAGACAAGTTTCGAATATTTAGAAGAATCCTTTAGGGAGATCTTAATAACGTTACAATGATTGTGACGGTTGCGTGTGTACTGTACAACTTTATTCGAAAAACGGAAGGTTATAGGGTGCCCGAACAGAAGGTGGATCAAAAGGAAACTGATGAGGGACCCGGAAGATCATCAGATCTTCGAAACCTATCTCGAATTCGTGGGAGATCAACAGATGCTGCATTTGCTGTACGAGAACAACTCAAAAAATTTCTGAATTTTCCACAAGGGACTGTGGAATGGCAAGAACTCGTCGCTTTGGCGATATAATGATGACATAAACCAAACATCTGTTTGTAAAATAAAGAGTAAATAAATATCTTTCAGATATTAAAACTTGTATAGTTTTTATCGTACCTTTGGCTTGTAGATCTGTTGCAATTGCCTTCCAAACTCTGTCTTTGTAGTCGATATTCCTGTAGTTTTCACTTACCTGATCGTATAGAACAGGAGACTTACGAACTTCTTCTATTAGTCGTTCCACATCCATGTCTTGTACACAGAACAGTCTTGCGCAGTTGCACAGCTCACGAGACAACTCTACCGTCAGGCCGGGTCCCTCACGTGAAAAACTAAACACGGGGAATCCCGCCCGGCCAGTTGGCGTTCCCCGTGCACGGTCCGGTTAAGTGGGGCCCGCTGCGCTACGTTTGTTTTGATGACGTATTTCTTTGTCCGGGTGGCGGCCGATACTCTGACGTGTCTCGGCACGGACACGGTCCGGGCATGTGTGTCCCTACCTAATGTTAGTCTGTGCCTCGTACCGTGGTCTAACTAACAGACACCTCTGCTCCGATTTGTCGATAGCTTCTCCCTTGTGGATGGAGCAGTACCACTCTCTCAAGCAACGCCACTGGATGTTCCTTCTTCTTCGGCCCCATTCTGACCACTATCGCGCAATACAGCAACATACTAGTGCCTGGGCCGTCAACAACACGCAGTGTCTACTGCATCAGCTAATGCCGTTCCGGTACCTGGAAACCCAGCAGTATACCTCGAAGCCACGCTCTGTGCCAATACTTTTTGTATGCCCTGGAGATGCATGTTTGCCCGTAACACTGCACTGCTGTGGGCAGAATTGTAATGTCTGGTATGTGAGGTAGCACGTACATGTGCTGTGTTCCGGAAGGTGCGGCGTTTGCAACCCAGCAACGATAAATACGCACGTGTGCCAATACTTTTTGGTGCGATTGTACTTGTTTCGTCAAAAATGCCAACTCGTGTTGTTTACGGGTATACTAATTAGTCTGATCGTAATCTACATCTACATCTACATACATACTCCGAAATCCACCATATGGCGCGTGGCGGAGGGTACCTCGTACCACAACTAGCATCTTCTCTCCCTGTTCCACTACCAAACAGAACGAGGGAAAAATGACTGCCTATATGCCTCTGTACGAGCCCTAATCTCTCTTATCTTATCTTTGTGGTCTTTCCTCGAAATGTAAGTTGGCGGCAGTAAAACTGTACTGCAGTCAGCCTCAAATTCACGAAAAGAACTCCTCCTTTCCTCCAGAGACTCCCACCCGAGTTCCTGAAGCATTTCCGTAACACTCGCGTGATGATCAAACCTACCAGTAACAAACCTAGCAGCCCGCCTCTTAATTGCTTCTGTCCTCCCTCAATCCGACCTGATAAGGATCCCAAACGCTCGAGCAGTACTCAAGAATAGGTCGCACCAGCGCTCTATAAGCAGTCTCCTTTACAGATGAACCACATCTTCTCAAACCTCTACCAATGAACCGAAGACGACTATCCGCCTTCCCCACAACTGCCACTACATGCTTGTCCCACTTCATATCGATCTGCAATGTCAGGCCCAAATACTTAATCGACGTGACTGTGTCGAGCGCTGCACTACTAATGGAGTATTTAAACATTATGGGATTCTTTTTCCTATTCATCTGCATTAATTTACATTTATCTATATTTAGAGTTAGCTGCCACTCTTTACACCAATCACAAATCCTGTCCAAGTCATCTCGTATCCTCCTGCAGTCACTCAACGACGACACCTTCCCGTACACCACAGCCTCATCAGCAAACAGCCGCACATTGCTATCCACCCTATCCAAAAGATCATTTATGCAGATAGAAAACAGCAGCGGACCAACCACACTTCCCTGGGGCACTCCAGATGATACCCTCACCTCCGATGAACGCTCTCCATCGAGGACAACGTACTGGGTTCTATTACTTAAGAAGTCTTCGAGCCACTCAGATATTGGGAAGCAATCCCATATGCTCGTACTTTAGTCAGGAGTCTGCAGTGGGGCACCGAATCAAACGCTTTCCGGAAGTCGAGGAATATGGCATCTGTCTGATACCCTTCATCCACGGTTCGCAAGATATCACGTAAAAAAAGGGCGAGTTGCGTTTCGCAGGAGCGATGCTTTCTAAAGCCGTGCTGATGCATGGATAGCAACTTCTCTGTCTCAAGCAAATTCAGTATATTCGAACTGAGAATATGTTCGTGAATCCTGCAACAAACCGATGTTATTGATCTGTAATTTCGTGGATCCGTCCTTCTACCCTTCTTATATACAGGCGTCACCTGCGCTTTTTTCCAGTCGCTCGGGACTTTACGTCGGGCAAGAGATTCGCGATAAATGCAAGCTAAGTAAGGAGCCAGTGCAGTAGAGTGCTCTCTGTAAAACCTAATTGGAATCCCATCAGGACCTGGCGATTTATTTAGTTTCAACCCATTCAGCTGCTTCACAACCCTTTCAAAGGAATCACATTTCATTCGTAAGTGGAGCAGTTAGACCCGTACTTTTATCTATACATGAATTATTGTTGCACTCTTTACTGTTATAGTAATTGTTTCATTTCTGTCATTTGACTTCGGAAATTCCATACTTCTCTCAGTGTCCGTTCTTTCTCTTCTTTCTCGTGATTTTCATTGCCTTCTAAATTGCAAATCCTCAGATATCCGAGCTGCAATGTGTCACAAAGGTCTCGTTCCCCCATAACACAATGTTACTTAACCGCGCCGATTGCTGTGGCAGCATCTCATGCCCTAAATTCCTTTCGCAGATAGTTACTTATTGCTCACGTTACCTCCCTCTTTAAAAAGATTCTGCCTAGAATAGCCGGAGACAGCCGCCATGTATGTGAGAGTTTTGTGTATGATTGTACGAATGTGCATGTGTGCTGTGCTTCATTTCTGAAGAAGGCTTCGACTGAAAATTTATGTGCGCATTTCTTTTGTCGTGTCTGCTTTGTGCTCGGCGCGTGAGTAGCAATCTATCCGTTTCACAGTTAGTTATTCCTTCCTGTTGCTTGTTGTAAACAATCCACTGCACTTCAACAGGAACAATGATGTACATAACTACAATACCAGAAGAAAAAAAAATGACATTCACTACGCCACATTAAGGTCGTCTGTAGCACAAACAGGGATTCACAGTGCTGCCACAAAAAGGTTTGATCAGTTACCCGCTGATATAAAATGCCTGACATACAGCAAAGTAAAATTTGAAACTCAGCTGAAAACGTTAGTCTTTGATAACTTCTCCTGCTACATCTACATCTACATCTACATTTATACAGGGTGTGTGGCGGAGGACACTTTACGTGCCACTGTCATTACCTCCCTTTTCTGTTCCAGTCGCGTATGGTTCGCGGGAAGAACGACTGCCGGAAAGCCTCCGTGCGCGCTCGAATCTCTCTAATTTTACATTCGTGATCTCCTCGGGAGGTATAAGTAGGGGGAAGCAATATATTCGATACCTCATCCAGAAACGCACCCTCTCGAAACCTGGCGAGCAAGCTACACCGCGATGCAGAGCGACTCTCTTGTAGAGTCTGCCACTTGAGTTTGCTAAACATCTCCGTAACGCTATCACGGTTACCAAATAACCCTGTGACGAAACGCGCCGCTCTTCCTTGGATCTTCTCTATCTCCTCCATCAACCCGACCTGGTACGGATCCCACACTAATGAGCAATACTCAAGTATAGGTCGAACGAGTATTTTGTAAGCCACCTCCTTTGTTGATGGGCTACATTTTCTAAGGACTCTCCCAATGCATCTCAACCCTGTACCCGCCTTACCAACAATTAATTTTATATGATTATTCCACTTCAAATCGTTCCGCACGCATACTCCCAGATATTTTACAGAAGTAACGTTCTGCGGAAGACGATCTGTTACTGTAATGTGTATATGATGATGGACACGAATTACTAACATCTGCCTATCTTTAATTAAAAAACATAAAAACTAATAAATGATCAGCATCGAGAAATATTTACAAAAAATGTATGTAATATATAATGACACGTTCCATATTACGATTTATAGTGCAAATGGTACACGCAACATGAAACTAAATAACTAACTGTTGGTATATCACAAAGCATGGTATAGATTCATATACTCTGAAAACCACAAAATAAAATCTAAAAGTAAATGCAAGCAGCCGATCAAAGTAGATGTACATTCCAATTCTGCTGTGTTTGGTATTTCCTGAAAAGCTGACAGAGTTCCTAGAGAGACATATTCCGGAAAAAAAGCAACTAGGCTTCTCTTGGAAAGGTAGGCCTATGTCTTACACAGATTAGGCTATCATTACTATAAAGTTTCTCACA
Organism: Schistocerca gregaria; assembly: GCF_023897955.1. Classification (NCBI taxonomy): domain Eukaryota; kingdom Metazoa; phylum Arthropoda; class Insecta; order Orthoptera; family Acrididae; genus Schistocerca; species Schistocerca gregaria. Next base: position 100,077,130 of record NC_064930.1, on the reverse strand, counting down.
TACATGTTTTAGCAAAATATGCATTTTAAGAGGGTCTTAACCGTTTGAGATCTTTCCCTTAATCACATTTATAGCATTCCATAATCCTGAATATGTTTAAAAAATTATATCTTATTTTTACCCTGTAACTTGCTATTATTAGCCCAACGCTAAATGAGGCATCTTAGGCAAGATTTCAAAGTAAGAAGGTGAGTAAATTACATCGCAACAAATACGCTACCAATCTAATAAAACAAGAACTCTTTTCTGCATTAATATGCAGTTCTGTTTCTTTGACATTCAGTAATCATTCACTTTCTTGACATGTTTTTTTTTTTTTTGGTCATCATTCTACTCATTGGTTTGATGCGGCCCGCCACGAATTCCTTTCCTGTGCTAACCTCTTCATCTCAGAGTAGCACTTGCAACCTACGTCCTCAATCATTTGCTTGACGTATTCCAATCTCTGTCTTCCTCTACAGTTTTTGCCCTTTACAGCTCCCTCTAGTACCATGGAAGTCATTCCCTCATGTCTTAGCAGATGTCCTATCGTCCTGTCCCTTCTCCTTATCAGTGTTTTTCACATATTCCTTTCCTCTCCGATTCTGCGTAGAACCTCCTCGTTCCTTACCTTATCACTCCACCTAATTTTCAACATTCGTCTATAGCACCACATCTCAAATGCTTCGATTTTCTTCTGTTCCGGTTTTCCCACAGTCCATGTTTCACTACCACACAATGCTGTACTCCAGACGTACATCCTCAGAAATTTCTTCCTCAAATTAAGGCCGGTATTTGATATTAGTAGACTTCTCTTGGCCAGAAATGCCTTTTTTGCCATAGCGAGTCTGCTTTTGATGTCCTCCTTGCTCCGCCCGTCATTGGTTATTTTACTGCCTAGGTAGCAGAATTCCTTAACTTCATTGACTTCGTGACCATCAATTCTGATGTTAAGTTTCTCGCTGTTCTCATTTCTGCTACTTCTCATTACCTTCGTCTTTCTCCGATTTACTTTCAAACCATACTGTGTACTCATTAGACTGTTCATTCCGTTCAGCAGATCATTTAATTCTTTTTCACTTTCACTCAGGATAGCAATGTCATCAGCGAATCGTATCATTGATATCCTTTCACCTTGTATTTTAATTCCACTCCTGAACCTTTCTTTTATTTCCATCATTGCTTCCTCGATGTACATATTGAAGAGTAGGGGCGAAAGGCTACAGCCTTGTCATACTCCCTTCTTAATACGAGCACTTCGTTCTTGATCGTCCACTCTTATTATTCCCTCTTGGTTGTTGTACATATTGTATATGACCCGTCTCTCCCTATAGCTTACCCCTACTTTTTTCAGAATCTCGAATAGCTTGCACCATTTTATATTGTCGAACACTTTTTCCAGGTCGACAAATCCTACGAACGTGTCTTGATTTTTCTTTAGCCTTGCTTCCATTATTAGCCGTAACGTCAGAATTGCCTCTCTCGTGCCTTTACTTTTCCTAAAGCCAAACTTATCGTCACCTAGCGCGTTCTCAATTTTCTTTTCCATTCTTCTGTATATTATTCTTGTAAGCAGCTTCGATGCATCAGCTGTTAAGCTGATTGTGCGATAATTCTCGCGCTTGTCAGCTCTTGCCATCTTCGGAATTGTGTGGATGATTCTTTTCCGAAAGTCAGATGGTATGTCGCCAGACTCACATATTCTACACACCAACCTGAATAGTCGTTTTGTTGCCACTTCCCCTAATGATTGTAGAAATTCTGATGGAATGTTGTCTATCCCTACTGCTTTATTTGACCGTAAGTCCTCCAAAGCTCTTTTAAATTCCGATTCTAATACTGGATCCCCTATATCTTCTAAACCGACTCCTGTTTCTTCTTGTATCACATCAGACAAATCTTCACCCTCATAGAGGCTTTCAATGTATTCTTTCCACCTATCTGCTCTCTCCTCTGCATTTAACAGTGGAATTCTAGTTGCACTCTTAATGTTACCACCGTTGCTTTTAATGTCACCAAAGGTTGTTTTGACTTTCCTGTATGCTGAGTCTGTCCTTCCGACAATCATATCTTTTTCGATGTCTTCACATTTTTCCTGTAGCCATTTCGTCTTAGCTTCCCTGCACTTCCTATTTTTTTCATTCCTCAGCGACTTGTATTTCTGTATTCCTGATATTTTCGGAACATATTTGTACTTCCTCCTTTCATCAATCAACTGAAGTATTTCTTCTGTTACCCATGGTTTCTTCGCAGCTACCTTCTTTGTACCTATGTTTTCCTTCCCAACTTCTGTGATGGCCCTTTTTAGAGATGCCCATTCCTCTTCAACTGTGCTGCCTACTGCGCTATTCCTTATTGCTGTATCTATACAGTTAGAGAACTTCAAACGTATCTCGTCATTCCTTAGAACTTCCGTATCCCACTTCTTCCTTACTAATGTCTTGAACTTCAGCCTACTCTTCATCACTACTATATTGTGATCTGAGTCTATATCGGCTCCTGGGTACGCCTTACAATCCAGTATCTGATTTCGGAATCTCTGTCTGACCATGATGTAATCTAATTGAAATCTTCCCGTATCTCCCGGACTTTTCCAAGTATACCTCCTCCTCTTGTGATTCTTGAACAGGGTATTCGCTATTACTGGCTGAAACTTGTTACAGAACTCAATTAGTCTTTCTCCTCTTTCATTCCTTGTCCCAAGCCTATATTCTCCTGTAACCTTTTCTGCTACTCCTTCCCCTACGACTGCATTCCAGTCGCCCATGACTATTAGATTTTCGTCCCCCTTTACATACTGTATTACCCTTTCAATATCCTCATACACTTTCTCTATCTGTTCATCTTCAGCTTGCGACGTCGGCATGTATACCTGAACTATCGTTGACGGTGTTGGTCTGCTGTCGATTCTGATTAGAACAACCCGGTCACTGAACTGTTCACAGTAACACACCCTCTGCCCTACCTTCCTATTCACATCTGACACTCTTGACATGTACAAGGTACAATGGAATGCCTTGCTTCTTTCCTCGGCGCGCGGGATTAGCCCAGCTGGCACGGTAGCTCAGCGTGTTCGGTCAGAGGGTTAGTTACCCTCTGTAACGAAAATAAACTGATTTAATCGATCAACAACGAACTTAAACGGGTGTCTTACGACGTCCGCCCCGAGCAGATGCAACGAAAAAAAAAAAAAAAAAAACATTAGAAACAAGCGGTCTAAGTCGCTGCAGTTATGAACTGTGGGGCTGGTCCCGGCGGAGGTTCGAGTCCTCCCTCGGACATTGGTGTGTGTGTGTTTGTCCTCAGGATAATTTAGGTTAAGTAGTGTGTAAGCTTAGGGACTGATGACCTTAGCACTTAAGTCCCTTAAGATTTCACACACATTTGAACATTTTTTTGCTTCTTTCCTCATTGCATACGTTTATGGGCTAGCAAAGAACACGTAGGTAAGTTTTTTTTTTTTTTTTTTTTTTTTGTAAACGGGAACACTAAAAATGTGCATACGAGTTGAAAGCGGAAAATGTAACGAACAAGAAGCAGTACTTACGCTAGTAAGCAAACAAGCGCTGGTATCGGAATTCCAGTTTCGTTTACTATCGATACAAATACAGTAGAAGTGGAATTATATGGGTCACGAAAGCATGCTTTTCACATCACTTCCTTCTGTTTCTGATTATCCGAAATATAGCAGCAAAAAACAAGTTACGTTAACGAAGTCAAATGTGTCGTATTACTAGAGCAAATATAGGCTTTCTGGAACAGAAAAGCGTTTGAAATAGCCTTCCTGACACTATGTTATTCACTCAAGTATTATAAAGAGTTTTTGGCCTATACGACAGAAATAACAAACAAGTTGCAATCCTAAGCAGTAGCCTGCTAATTTTTTGGGCTACTAAAAATGTAATAAAATGTATGACAGTGGCGAATGGCCTGAGTATCTGACAACAGTAATGATTCCATTACCGAAAAAACAAAGAACCAGGAAATGCAGCGAGCACAGGACAGTCAGCCTCATTTCACATGCAGCCAAAGTGATGTTAAGAATAATTAATAAAAGACTTGAAAAAGTAATGGAGGAGAATCTTGGCGAGGAGCAGTTTGGCTTTAGATGGAATACGGACACCAGAGATGCAATATGGCTCCTACGAATCTTGGGAGAAAGGTTTATTGAAAGGGGAAGAGACGTATATATGTGCTTCATTGATTGAGAAAAGGCATTTGACAATGTGGTATGGGACAAGCTGGCGACTGAGGGAAAAGAGAGTGGACTGGAAAACCAGAAGACTTGTAAACGCATTATATCTTAATCAAAAAGTTTCAGTTAAAGTGAGAGACGGAAGTACAGACTGGATCAGTCTAGGAAAAAGAGTAAGCCAAGGATGCTGTCTATCACCTACTCTTCTCAACCTCTACTTGGAAAATATGACTTACCAGTGCTCATTAGATGACAAAGGAGTAGAAATTGGAGGAAGAAGTGTAGGGTGTTTGAGGTTTGCTGATGACATGGTCCTTCCAGTCACAGGGGAAAAATAAATTACAGGATTTGGTGGACGCCATTGAAACTAACGGGAAAAAAATATGGAATGAAAATTAACACAAATGAAACAAAAGTATTGGAACTAGGAGAAAATAAGGAAATAAAAATTATGCTGAATGGAGAAATACTAGAACAGGTGCAAAATTTTAAGTATCTTGGAAGCAGGATAGACACCGACTGGAAGTACACCACAGAAATTAAAACAAGGATAGCAATGGCAAAAGAGGCGTTTTATAAGAAAAGGAGAATTTTCTGCAGCGGTCTGGACAGAGAACTCAGGAAGAGACTCATAAAATGTCTTGTATGGAGTGTTCTTCTATATGGCGCTGAAGCATGGACTATGAGGAAGAAAGACAGAAAAAGGCTATTGAGATCTGGACGTGGTGGAGGATGGAAAGGATGCACAGAGTAAAAAACGAAGAGGCACTGAGAAGAGTGGGAGAGAAAAGACAGTTACTGGATGTAATAAAGAGGAGAAAAAGAAACTGGGTTGGGCGTATATTAAGAAAGAATGACGGACTGATAAAAACAGTTTTAGAACGTTATGTAGAAGGGAAAAGGAAGCGAGGAAGGAAGAGATTCCAGATACTGAATGACATGATGGACGGTACAACATACAGCAGCCTTAAGAAGGAAGCAATGGATCCCAGAAAATGGAGAGGCAAAGGACCTGCATATATAGCAGATAACTGATGGAAATGGCGGCAGGCCTCCCCCACTCTGGCTTCAAAACAACATACAGCGTTAAGCCTGTAGTACCACCTCCCCCACTTTTTCTTCTTCTTTTTTACCTCAATGGCGTTACCGTTCGTACCGGTATAAATGCTTGTTCACACGAAGTGAATAGTAAGGAACTGTCCCTAACTGTCCACAAATGTGCATTCTCTTGTGTACCCTCCAGTGTATAAGGGGCTCTACACTGCGAACGACCAGTGGGTGTCGAACGTGAAACAGATTTTCTCGGCCTGAACTGTCTGTAGAATAGCTGATGTTCACAATACTAATTTCGTAAGCGGCACTGTAAGCAGTTCTGTTTAACGACTTGGGCTGTGTTAGTCAATATGAGGAAAACCCTGCAGTGGAAAACGCGCTCGGTCCCGGCTATTGATTAACGACAAGGGAGATGGTTTCTAAAACAGCCGTGGGCTTTACGCTTACCTGCTGCAAGACAATTTGCCTCATATTTGATGACAGCCTTGAGAGGAACCAGGCCTAAGAAAACTCTACCATCTAGTGAGCAAGATGTATGAGACAGGTGAAATACTCTCACAACTTAAGGAAGAATATAATAATCCGAATCCCAAAGAAAGGAGGTGTTGACAGATGTGAAAATTACCGAACTACCAGGTTAATAAACCACGACTGCAAAATACTAACACGAATTTTTTACAGACGAATGGAAAAACTGGTAGAATCTGACCTCGGGGATGATCAGGTTGGATTCCGTAGAAGTGTTGGAACACGTGAGGCAGTACTGACCCTACGACTTATCTTAGAAAATAGATTAAGGAAAGGCAAACCTACGTATCTAGCATTTGTAGACTTGGAGAAAGCTTTTGACAATGTTGACTGGAATACTCTCTTTCAAATTCTGAAGGTGGCAGTGGTAAAATACAGGGAGCGAAATGCTATTTAAAATTTGTACAAAAACCAGATGGCAGTTATAAAAGTAGAGGGGCATGAAAGGAAAGCGGTGGTTGGTAATGGAGTGAGACAGGGTTGTAGCCTCATCCCGATGTTATTCAATCTGTATATTGAGCAAGCAGTGAAAGGAACAAAAAAAAAAAAATTCGGAGTAGGAATTAAAGTCCATGGAGAAGAAATAAAAACTTTGAGGTGCACCGATGACATTGTAATTCTGTCAGAGACAGCAAAGGACCTGGAAGAGCAGCTGAACGGAATGGCCAGTGTCTTGAAAGGATGATATAAGATGAACATCAACAAAAGCAAAACGAGGAAATGGAATTTAGTCGAATTAAATCGGGTGATGCTGAGGGAATTAGATTAGGAAATGAGACGCTTAAAGTAGTAAAAGAGTTTTGCAATTTGGGGAGCAAAATAACTGATGATGGTCGAAGTAGAGAGGATATAAAATGTAGACTGGCAATGACAAGTAAAGCGTTTCTGAAGAAGAGAAATTTGCTAACATCGAGTATAGATTTAAGTGTCAGGAAGTCGTTCCTGAAAGTATTTGTATGGTGTGTAGCCATGTATGGAAGTGAAACGTGGATGCTGAATAGTTTGGACAAGAACAGAATAGAAGCTTTCGAAATGTGGTGCTATAGAAGAATGCTAAAGATGAGATGGGTAGATCACATAATTAATGAGGAGGTATTGAATAGAATTAGAGAGAGGAGAAGTTTGTGGCATAACTTGACCAGAAGAAGGGATCGGTTGGTAGGACATGTTCTGAGGAATCAAGGGATCACCAATTTAGTACTGGAGAGCAGCGTGGAGGGTAAAAATCGCAGAGGGAGTCTAATAGATAAATACACTAAGCAGATTCAGAAGGATGTAGGTTGCAGTAGGTACTGGGAGATGAAGAAACTTGCAGTGGATAGAGTAGCATGGAGAGGTGCATCAAACCAGTCTCTGGACTGTAGGACACAACAAGAAGAATTAAGCAATAATGTGATGCGCGTCTAACATCTACTTTACAGAACACTTTCTTTTCTACGAAACCATCTCAAGCAGCCATTATTAGTATCGCTTGCGACCTATGAGGGAGAGAGGAAGTAAGCGAAGGACAGGTACGTTTGGAAATCGAATGTCGTTAGAGCAGATGATTTTAAATATTTGGAATACTTCCCATACTTTCATTCCACAGTATCATAAGGCCTCGTATATTCGGGGGTAATTTATAACGCACAGTTACGAGTTTTGAAATCAAGAAGCATGTAACACAAATTAATAATTTTTAGATCTTGATTTACTCTACAATTATCGCTGCATGAATTCAAGATATCCTTGCGGAAGCTTGGGCAAAGAACTGGGTGACTAAGTATGTAATCTAATCTAATCTAAAAGCGATTGCGCACAAATAATGCTTGTGAATGCATGATAAAATGCGTCAGATATAGGTAATATTATCAAATTCCGAAAAAGCGTATGACGCAGTACCACACATACGCTTATCAAAAATACGATCGCATCTGTTATCAATCATAATTTTTGACTGTGTTGAAGAATTTTTGTCAGAAAGGACGCAGGGAATACAACCTTGTATGGAGAGTGGAGAGATATGTAGAAGTATCTTCAGGTGTGCCCAGGGAACGTGTGATGTGACCCCTGTTGTACGTGTTGCGGAGAATATTACTCTTTGCACACGATGTAGCTATCTATAATGAGGTGCTGTCTAAAAAAACGCTGCACAAACATTCAGTCATATCCTGAAGATTTCAAAGTGATGCAAAGGTTTGCAATTTACTTTAAATGTTCAAAAATACAAAACGGCGCCCTTCGAAAAACGAAACAAAAGTATTATTCTATGATTACAGTATCAACGGGCCACATCTGGAATGTGTCAACTAATACATATATGTAGGTGCAACAGTTTGTAGGGATATGAAATGGAACAATCACGTAGGCTTACTGCAGTTCACTGGTAGAATACTGGGGCAATGCAATCGTCTCCAAAGGATATTGCATAGCAACCCACCCTGGAATGTTGCTCACAATCAGATGAATAGGACTCATACCAATAATACCAACAGGCGATATTGAAAGCATAGGGAGGACAACACGATTGGTAACAGGTTTCTTTCACCTGTGGGAGAGTGTCACAGAGATGATGAAGAAAGTGAAATGGCAGACACTTGGAGATAGATGTAAACTATGCCAAGGAAGGCTAGGTATAAAGTTTCAAGAGCCAACTTAAATGACGAATATACTGTAATGATGACTATACTATAATCCTCTAGTACCGCTCCGATAGGAAAAGGTTAAGTTAATTATAGCGAACACAGAGGCATTTAAACAGTCGTTCTTCACACGCTCAAAACCTGAATGGAACGGGAAGAAACCTGTGGTGTACCTTGTGCTATGCACTACACAGCTATTTGCAGCTTCACATTAACAAACAATGCCGTTGGTGACAGAAGTAATAAGCACCATAAAATACAGTCGTATTATCTTTCTCTCCAGAGCATGGTTAAACAGGTAGCGAAAGGGACAGATTTAAGAACAACACTATAGTGTCTTACTTTCGTTTGATTTTGGATGTCTCCTCTACAGAGGGTGCCTGATCAAGATTAAATGTTACTGTATCTTGCTATAATTGTCATCTTTTCAAATTATGAAGGCCAAAAAATGCATTTAATTTATTTTCGAAATATTGACTCTGCCGATGACGCGTAAACTTCTACCGCGCACCTTTTTCGCGTTATTTTCTGACACTTTCCGACATCCGACCATACAGTCGGCCAGCCTATGGCAAAAAAGAGCACACGTTCTGTTATCGGTTCACTCTCTACTTCAGGAATGAGAATGAGAGATGAGAAAAAGCCGGCAGGAATCAGCGAACCAAGAGAGCCTCTCATAATTAAAAAAAAAAAAAATGCTTTGAAAAGCTCGCTACCGTGTTCACCGCGCTTCGTTGCCAGGATAAATTCAGTAAATTATTTGTGTTATGCAACACCAACGATGGTAAATTAAGCAAGAAGTTCAGAAAACGCTGTGACTTCTACGCGCCTCTGCGCAGCTACTGAGAACAGGCCTATTTATTTTATTTCTGCTGGCACATTTCCAAAACGTAGCCCCAGCGCGTCATAAGTTGATTACGACTGGCGTATCTTTGGCGTAAGGTCATTGGCACTGCATGAAGTGGGGTCACGAATGTTTTGAAACCGTGTGTTTTGTTTATAGCTAAGTGAGTTTTGTACAGTGATTCAGCAAGAAGATACAGCGGGCGTAATAATGACTCTAGGTCGGAGTCCGAAAGTACCTGATGGGGGGAGAGGACGAAGTGCAAGGCAAGTGGCCCCAGTCCACGACAGCTTTCTAATCCTAGCGCAGAACAGATGTGAGGAGAAATCCGCGGGAACGTTAAACAACGCCTTCTTTCGAAAGGTAAAGCAGCACTGCCTTATAACATACCGCTGGTCTTCAGAATTCGTACTTGTCTTCAGAATTTACGTGCTCTTGCAGTTTGTCGTCGCTTAGAGAGGATCTCAAGAAGCTGCTAACGTCAAGAAATATAAACGACTTGTCTTGACGCGACCTTGACAGTAATTGACAGACGAAGTTGACTGGATTGGTTAAGCGGCGATGATTGAACGTGACTTGTATTGATGGGGCTAGCGCAAAAAATAACTGCCTGAAAGCCAGAAAAAAAGAGGAGTGTTCGCGTGCGCGCAGAGGGCAGGAAGTAGCTTGCGATGCCGTGCAACAGTATTGCCGAGAGACTCGCGTCAGCGGGTGCAGAGATTCGACCGAGTGGTATCCGTGTCGCCTGTGAAAACTTACCCCTCATGTAAGAAAGAGAGCAACTCAATTAACGCTCGTCTGCGGTGAATTCTAGCATGTCCATATTTTGTGACTTTTAGGCAGCACCTATCGTTATTCATAATAGACTTGTAGGGAACCATAAATCTTGCAGCGCTTTGTTATGTATCTTCGAATTTTTATACCCTGTTTCCAATGTAGTTCCTGTGTATTAGCTCTGAGATTCGAAACTGGATTGTAGTTATACACTGACCTGTAGCGTAGCCTGAGGTCTAGGTAAGATTGGAAGGCTCATATGAGTTGGCTAAGCCAATGAACGTTAATGCCGAGTGTACGTTGTAGTAAGCCTAAGTTTATTTTCGCGTCATATTTAAACACACTTTGCAACATTTAGTTCAATTTTGTAAACAGAACTAAAACTTGGTATTGAAATGTAGTGTAACTTTTGGGGAAACTGGGGAGCAAAGTTTGACATCATTTACAATACAGAAAAAGATTATTTACCTAATGGAATGGGTGGGCAACTACTTGGGGGAAAAAAGTAATGTCACTTCTATGCCTTTACATACTGCATTAGGAAATGTAATTATTATAAAGCAAACAGTAACATTCCTTCCATTGCCTATAATGAATCTATACACAATTACTACACAAGACAATCATATGTTATAAATATATGGCAGACAAATGCAGCACTAGTGCAGAAAGGTTTACTCCATCCCAGCATCAATCTATGTAATGCATTACCCAAGTCCACAGAAATAATAAATGGACAGGATCAATATCAAATCGACCGTCGACTACTTTGTCAGCTTCTGCCATAGCACCAATTAAGGTTGTCTTTTATAAAGTGTGTAGAGTAATAAAATATTGTGTACTATTACCTTTTGCTAAAACTGATGTGTGCAAACATTTCAAGAAATATATGTAATAATTAAGGAATCGTCCACTATTTTTATTGTTGTCCAGTCTTAGGTCCCCAGCACCAATAAATAAATTTAGCTGGCATAAACATGAATAGCATTAATCAGTACAGTAATACTGTATTGTTAATATGGTGTGCGGATTGAGTATCCGTAGTTGTTTTATGTTAAAATATACCTTGAGTTGTTCTCCTCCTTGTGGGATTCTGTTTAACACGGAGCAAGGAATGAATGTTCCACACTTTTAAGCTACAGTTTCCCATATGCAGGCTAATCTCCAACTCATAACAACACCACTAATATTTCATAACTGGAGAAAGATATTGAATAGAAGCTTTGGCGGAAGTGCACTCTCTGTGTACTGCAGCTGTTCTTTTGCTTGCTGCTGTTGGCAGACATTAATGATTGTTTTTAGCCAATTTAGTGATGACAGTATTTGAGAGCCAAAGAGTACTCCTGTGTCTAATGACTTGTTGCAGCAGAAGAGAATTGATTACTTTTGTTTTGGGCATGAAGAGCATGAGAGAGACGATTATTGATTTGACTGTTATGGATTGTGAGATTTTCATATTTATTTCTCGTATTGCTAGTTTCTCAGATTATGACAGGATTTTTTTTAGATATTATCATATTCCAATGTTATAGTTTGAATGTGAATTGTCAAAGCCAACAAATGTTAATGTAAGGAAACTGGTTGTGGCTACAAACTCATCTGCAGCATATCCTGAGATCTAGGTTAGGGTGAAATCGTACTGTCTAGTTGTGAATTGGCAAAGACAATGAATGTATGTAGAGAAAAACTGGCTGTGGTGATAGACAGCTCTGTAGTGTAGCCCTATGATTATTTTGTAAACTTTGTGGGGCATGTCATAATTTATGAGATGGTGATTAGGCAACAAGCAGAGATTGCAGTTTAAGTTTTGCGTGGCAGTTTTCTGTACAATATATTTCATTATGCCATTACATAATTTCATACAATCAGCCTCACAATAATACTGTTTATCGAATACTATTTCTCCATTGGTTCCACGATCTCATCTAGTCATCCAACTCATGATTACTGTGTTCACTACTGATTATCCACCATACAGAAAACTACCAACTGTACCACACAACAGAAAACCTGCGGTACACCATAAGTGCATTTTTAGCATAGTTTTCAGTAAATGATATTACACTTGGAGACGTGTGTTTCTCTATACCATTTCTGTCAAAATTTGAACTACTGAAGCACCTTCTTTCTTTTTCCAAAATCAAATGAGATTTTTGGGGGTGGGGGTGGTCAGGAATTCAGTAGTCAAATGAAAGAAGTTAGTGACACACGACATACATCATCACAGGTAGAGAACTTGGAAATGTAAAAATGAGATGCTGAAGCTTGCAGGCGCATCATATATCCTCGTTAATGACAGCTCCTAAAATTGTGCTTGTTGTTGAGCATTAACAAGCTGTTATGTCTGTCATTGCTAAGTGCTGGTATCAGTTTATTTAACTTTGTTTATTTAAATTTGTAGATGATATAATTGTTTTTGTAAATAGCAAGTCAAATGCAGTTTTAAGAAGGGCTAGCAAAAATTTGAGGGACCTTAATGAACTGTTTGAAGCCAGTTGACTTTCATTAAGATTTGAAAAGACTAGTTGTATTAAATTTCTAAAGTTTCCACATGTTAATTTATAAAGGGAATACTTGTAGAAAGAAAACATTGATAGTGTTTAAGTCATGAAATTACAAATTAGTTATAGATTCAGGTGAGAGGGACATACCACATAACAAAACTTCTTTTTTAACAATGTGTATATTTTCAGGGATAGGTGACATAAAAATGGCATATTTTTCTGACATTCGTAACCGTGTAGTATGGTAATATGGGCCAACTCAACGTGCAAAGATAGGACATTCTGAATCTAAAAACATGTAATATGATGTATTTATAGTTTGAATTATGGAGTGTCTTTGAGAAACGTGTTTAAAGAACTGTGTATACTGAATATTGGTTCTGGGGTATTTATCCTGCTCTGAAATTTGTTGTAAATAATATGGCCCACTTTTACCATCTAACAGCTCAGTTCACAAATTCTGTAGAAGGAGTAATAAGAACTTTTTGTCACATAATTTGATTGTTGAATGTGTCCATTGTCTGCAGAAATACATTTTCAGCAAAAGTTATGTACTGGATCTCCGTTTTGAGGTGACTATTTGTCAACTAGTCTGATGCGAGAATGTGTCCATTGTTTGTAGAAGTAAATATTCAGCAAAAGTTATGTAATGGTTGTTACTGTTGAGTTTTTTGTGGTCAGCGGAAGAGTCCGATTCCACCCATCTGCTTTGACCTTTGACGTAAGGGTGTTGTTGTGGTATGTGACGGCATTACGGTGTGTGTGTGTGTTTTTAGGATGACCAACCTACTTTGCGATGCTGAAATTTGTTGGTTGTAGGTAATTGTTTTTTTGGGTCTATTTTTCTCAAGTTTTAATGTTTAGTATTTATTGTGTATTGTATGTGTTTTAATTTACGTAGGGATGTTTGAGTTTTGAATTTTTGAGGTGTTGTGGTTTTGTTTTTTGTAGTTGTAGGTGTTGGTTTTTTCGTATCAGTATTTATAGTATAGTATAGGTCGAGGGAAATGACCTATTCAAATTTTCGTATTTTTATATGTAGGTACTGGTGTTTCGGTATCATCAGCTGTGGTCAAGGGAAATGTCTGATTCCAATTTCTGTAGTTTTTGCTGTAGGCGTTGGTGTTTTGGTATTGTCAGCTGCAGTTGACCTATATAGGTCAAGGGAAGTGTCTGATTCCTGGAAATTTTGTAATTATTTTTGTTTGTTATCTTGTGTGTTTTGGGATCATGGTGTGTCTTTTTTTTACTGTTATATTTTGCTTGTCCCCTCCCTAAAACCCCCAATTTCCCACGGTTGTTTCGTTAGTGTCGCATACATTACACTTCTGCTGTCTCTCTCTCTCTCTCTCTCTCTCTCTCTCTCTCTCTCTATATATATATATATATATATATATATATACCATGCGGGAAAGCATCTCTCTCTCTCTCTCTCTCTCTCTCTCTCTCTCTCTCTCTATATATATATATATATATATATATATATACCAAGCGGGAAAGCGCCGGCAGACAGGCACATGAACAAAACACACAAACACAACACACAGAATTGCTAGCTTTCGCAACCGATGGTTGCTTCTTCAGGAACGAGAGGGAAAGACGAAAGGATGTGGGTTTTAAGGGAGAGGCTAAGGAGTCATTCCAATCCCGGGAGCGGAAAGACTTCCCTTAGGGGAAAAAAAGGACAGATGTACACTCGCGGCGCGCGCGCGCGCGCGCGCGCGCGCGCGCGCGCGCGCACGCACGCACACACACACACACACACACACACACACACACACACACACATATCCATCCGCACATACACAGACACAAGCAGACATATTTAAAGGCAAAGAGTAATATATTTTTCCCACGTGGAAGTTTCTTTCTATTATATATATATATATATATATATATATATATATATATATATATATATATATATATATGACTTACCAAACAAAAGCGCTGACAGGTCGATAGACACACAAACATACATACAAAATTCAAGCTTTCGCAGCCAGCGGTTGCTTCTTCAGGAAAGAGGGAAGGAAAGACAAAAGGATGTGGGTTTTAAGGGAGAGGGTAAGGAGTCATTCCAATCCCCGGAGCCAAACTCTTTGCCTTCACAAATGTCTGCTTGTGTCTGTGTATGTGCAGATGGATGTGTGTGCGTGTGTGCGCGCGAGTGTATCCCTGTTCTTTTTTCCCCCTAAGGTAAGTCCGCTCCCGGGGTTGGAATGACTCCTTACCCTCTCCCTTAAAACCCACATCCTTTCGTCTTTCCCTCTCCTTCCCTCTTTCCTGATGAAGCAACGGTTTGTTGTGAAAGCTTGAATTTTGTGTGTATGTTTGTGTTTGTTTGTGTGTCTATCGACCTGCCAGTGCTTTTGTTTGGTAAGTCACAGTTCCAACTGTTTGTGTGCATTATATTATATTTATTTACATTGAGAGTCGACTGCCAATGCCTGCACCAAGCAGTGATCCTTCACAGATCTTGTATTTCACAACATGTTCGTAGTGTACGAGAGACATTGAACGTGGACTAGTGAGTAATGTTACCCTAGTGGACTGTCAGTGATGTGATTTTGAATTAGAAACACAACCACAGGTAGCCTAAGAGTGCACAGTCATCTTGTACTGATGGAGGACAGGCACCATCTAGCATTGCGGAGAGTGAGTGTAAAAAACACACAAAGTCAGTGGAAGGAATTGTTTGTGAATTCCAAAGTGCCACTAGCAGTCCATGTAGCACAGTGACTGTGTGTAGGAAGTTAAAAAGAAAGGGGTGACAATTTAGCAACTTCCTGGCAGTTTAAAACTGTGTGCCCGACCAAGACTCGAACTCGGGACCTTTGCCTATCGCGGGCAAGTGCTCTAGGGTAGAGCACTTGCCCGCGAAAGGCAAAGGTCCCGATTTCGAGTCTCGGTCGGGCACACAGTTTTAATCTGCCAGGAAGTTTCATATCAGCGCACACTCCGCTGCAGAGTGAGAATTTCATTCTGGAAATTTAGGTGACGGTAAGAGTGATGCTGCTGCACTGTGGAGACTGGAAATGAGTGATTCCGAGTGGCGAATTATGCTGTACCGTGTGTATCCTCCAGCACTGCTGTGGAAGGGTTTGTGTTTCACCGATGTCTGCAGAACATTACTTGCCGTGACGTGAGGTGCCGACAGTAAAGTTCGGGGGGGGGGGGGGGGGTGTTAGGGTATGCGGCTGTTTTTGGTGTTAGGGTATGGTCACTTTATTGTGCTTAAGAAAACACTAAATGCAGAAGGATGTGGACATACTTTACAGCATTGACTTATGTGTACAGTGGAGGAACAGTTCCGAGGCAGTAAATGATTGGTCACATTTAAGCAACATGTGTGATGCAGTGGTTTGTGCACAGTAATATTCCTGAAATGGGGTGCCCTTGCCCAGACTCCTGACACTAACCCAGTGGAACGTGTGTGGGGTAAGTTAGAGTGTCGATTGTGCTCTGGGTGTGAGCATCCAAAATCACTAGCACCTATGATTTTTGCTGTTGAGGAATAATGGGTTACCATTCCTCCACAGACATTCAGACACCTCACTGAAATTGTCCCCAGCAGAGTGTACATCACCATACAGGTGACGGGTGGACACACCCCATATTACTGTCCACTAGTAGGTGTCCACAACGGCACCATATACAGACAGCCACAGGGAGCTTTTGACATTGTCCATTAGATCATTTAAATATACAGGGTGTCTGAAAAGTCTTTCCCTCATTACATAAATTGATAACTCAGGCTAGAAGTAAGATACAAATATGAAACTGGTGTCTAATTGTTTACAAACTATCAAAGCTTTTTTCACAAATCAGTAAACTTCCACGTGAGCATCCTCAGTAGCACGTAGCACATCTAGGCGATATTCAATTTCTGTCCACAATTTAGCCAACATCACTGGAGGCCCCCCTGCGCGTTCGGTGGTACGAATAGGCCCGCGGTATTCCTGCCTGTCGTAAGAGGCGACTAAAAGGAGTCTTCAAAGTTTCGGCCTTATGTGATGGTCCCCACTTGGGTTTGACCTGCCATTTTCAAAATTTCCGTTGTTAGTGCGTGCCATTTGGGCAAGGACACCTTACGTGGTGTTTTTCTATTGGTCCATCGTGCACCTCCATCTTGCATGCTATCTATTGTCGTGTGGAGGGATTTACACCCCATGTCTTCTGGGTTGCCTCCTCGTCTTGTGCGCAATCCCCTTCTTAGCGCCCACGGCAACTGTGGACCCTTTCAACACCTAAAATCCAGCACGGTAGCCAGTCCGTTGTGGTGGGGTCATCATGTACCCTCTTGGTGGTAGCTCCCTGACCACGCAGGGATCGCACTACAGATGCCAGAGCTGTTTCCTCCCCATGCATGCCAAGGAGTATGTGCCCATCTTGTCTGGGGCACGGGGACTCCGGGCAATGGGATATCGGCCAGGTACCCGTTGCTTTGGCTGGGTGGCGCCCTTGGGGAGAGCCCTCGTTCGGAGTAGGTGGCATCTGGGCGGATGTGGCACAATGAAGCGCAATAAATCTCACCAAGCTGGTGGTCGCACTGCCACCAGCGTCTCTAAGCGAGGCAAAATTGAATTCGATGCTGCACAATATGATCCTCAGTCGTTCCCCTCTTTGGCTGCGCCATGGGAGGGACGCAGATCTAGTGCCAAGCAGGAGCCTTATGTACCACAATACCTTGTCTGCAGCAGGACTGATGGTGACTCCTTTCTTTCGACAAAGCCTATGTTTTTTGTGGAACACCTGGAGGATAAGTTTGGGGAAGTGGCAGGTTTGTCTAAAATGAGGAATGGGTCCATCCTCCTCAAGACGTCCTCCCCAGCCCAGTCACGGGCGTTGCTCTTGTGTGATAAGCTGGGAGACGTCCCTGTTACCGTCACTCCCCACAGTAGCTTAAATATGGTTCAGGGGATTATTTACCATCGCGACCTCTTGTTATGACGAGCTGAGAGCTGACTTGGAACGACGTGGTGTGCATTTTGTCCGTCGTGTGCACAGAGGACCTAAGACCAACAGGGTGGCCACCGGTGCCTTTATCTTGGCCTTCGAGGGTGCTGTATTGCCTGAGAAGGTCAAGGTAATGGTTTACCGTTGTGACGTCAAGCCATATGTCCCTCCCCCGATGCGGTGCTTCCAGTGCTGGAAGTTTGGGCATATGTCCTCCCGTTGCCCATCCAGCGCCACATGTCGAGATTGCAGACGCCCCTCTCATCCCGATTCTCCATGTGCGCCTCCGCCTGTCTGTGTCAACTGTGGGGAACACCACTCTCCATGCTCGCTGGACTGCCCCATTCTTCATAAGGAGCGGAAGATTATGGAATTTAAGACCCTGGACCGGCTTACTTATCGCGAGGCAAAACTGAAATTTGAAAGGTTGCATCCTGTCCCTCTTCAAACTTCTTATGCTGCAGCTACGTTATGTCGCCCTCGCGGGCGGCAGTTGTCGCCTCCTCTGTGCCGCCTTCAGTTGGCCCTCGGGGCCGTCCATCTCTGTCTGCCTCCCTCGTGTCTGGGGGCAAGCCTTCCTCTGTTGCCCCCTTAGCAGTTGGGGGCAAACCCCCTTCTGTCACTCCCCCCGCACATGCTTCAGGAGTGACATCTGCTCCAAAACCAGGGGGCTCGATCCCTCCCCCTCCCCCTTCTCTGCCGGCGTCGTCTCCGCCGGCGTCGTCTCTGCCGGCTCCTCTCTCGCGGAATGGGTCCCTCGGGGCCCTCCCTTCTTCCGTTTCTTCTGCTACCCCGCCGGATGTCAGCCAATGGCTGAAGGTTCATCCACCTGCTGGTCGTAGGGCTTCTGCGTCGTCGTCAGCCTCCGACGCTCCTTCAGAGAAACTCTCCCAGCCCTCTAAGCCAAAGGACAGACGCGAGAAGAAGGACCGGAACGTGTCCAAGAAGAAGGACGCTCCGGCAGTTTCAGTACCGCCTGCTGTCAATAGCTCTGGCTCTGGGGATGCGGTGGAGATCCTCGCCTCTGCCGCGGATCTCGCCCTCACGGAACCATCGGGGACCTCTCCTATGGACACAGCTGACTCTCGCTCAGTGGCGGCCGTTGACTCTGCGGCGCCGTCTGCCTCTTAGTCGCCTTCACGCCCTCCCAGTCCCTTCCTGCTTCCATTCTCCAGTGGAATTGCGGCGGTTATTTCCGCCACCTGCCTGAGCTCCGGATGCTTCTGAGTGTTTCCCCTGTTCTGTGCATTGCTCTTCAGGAAACTTGGTTTCCAGCAATGCGGACCCCTGCCCTTCGCGGTTATCGGGGATACTATAAGAACCGCACTGACTGTCAACGAGCTTCAGGAGGAGTTTGCCTCTTTGTTCACCACTCTGTCTGTAGCTCACCAGTACCCCTTCTGACGCCTTTAGAGGCAGTCGCTGTCAGGATTGAGCTCTCGCCGGCTATTACTGTTTGCTCTGTTTACGTTCCTCCGTATGGGCAACTCCCCCGACATGTCTTGGCTGCGCTGCTGGCTCAACTCCCGCCGCCATTGCTGCTTCTGGGCGATTTCAATGCCCACAACCCTCTATGGGGTGGGACTGTCTCCGATGACCGCAGTCGCGCTGTGGAGCATGTGTTGGCTCAGCTCGACCTTAGCCTCTTGAACACCGGTGCTCCCACGCATTTCAGTGTGGCCCATGGCTCGTTCTCGGCCATCGATCTCTCTCTTTGCAGCCCCGGACTTGTCCCATCCCTTCACTGGAGAGTGCATCCTGATCTGTGTGGTAGTGACCATTTTCCCATCTATTTGTCACTGCCCCAGTGTCATTCTTCTGGGCGCCTGCCCCGCTGGGCTCTCAACAGGGCTGACTGGCCGGCTTTTACTTCCGCTGCCACCATTGCTTCTCTCCCACAGGGTGACATTGACGAGGTGGTCCGTGTCTTGACCTCGTCAATTATTTCTGCGGCCGAGACTGCCATCCCTCACTCTTCTGGACTCCCTCGGAGGAAGTCTGTCCCCTGGTGGTCGCCGGAGATTGCTGAGGCTATTCGCGACCGTAGGCGGGCTCTCCAGCGTCATAAGCGGCACCCGTCTCTGGAGACCCTCATCGCCTTTAAGAAGCTCCGTGCCTTGGCCCGTCGTCTTATTGCACGGCGTAAGTAGGAATGCTGGGAGAGGTACATTTCATCCTTGGACTCCCGTGTCTCCCCGTCGCTCGTGTGGTCCCGCATCCGGCGGATTTATGGATACCAGGCCCCTATGGGTGTCCCTGGAATCTCCCTGGACGGCGCTGTCTGCACGGACGCTGCCACCATTGCTGACCACCTTGCCATGCACTTTGCTACGAGCTCTGCGACTGCAACTTACCCTCCTGCCTTTCGCTCTCTAAAGGAGCGCGCCGTGCGGACGCAGTTATCGTTCCACACACGTCGTTCTGAAACATACAATGCTCCTTTCAGCGAGAGGGAATTCCTCGCTGCCCTCGCCAATTGCCCTGATACAGCGCCAGGACCGGACTGCATCCAGGCGCAGATGCTGAAGCATCTCTCCAGGGACTGCCAGAGGCACATCCTCACCATCTTTAACCGCATTTGGAGCGAGGGCGTGTTCCCGTCGCAATGGCGAGAGGGTGTTATCATTCCCATCTTGAAGCCCGGTGCGGACCCTCTGGCGGTGGACGGCTATCGTCCCATTACACTAACCAACGTTTTGTGCAAATTGCTCGAACGTATGGTGGGGCGGCGTTTGTGTTGGGTCCTTGAGTCGCGCGGTCTCCTCGCTCCATCCCAGGGTGGCTTCCGTCAGGGCCGGTCTGCTGCGGACAATTTGGTGCGGCTGGAATCTGCTATCCGTACGGCCTTTTCCCGCCGTCAGCATCTCGTTGCTGTATTTTTTGATCTGCGGAAGGCATATGACACAACATGGAGGCATCACATCCTTGCTACATTGCGCGAGTGGGGTCTTCGTGGTCAGCTCCCAGCTTTTCTTCAAAACTTTTTATTGCGCCGCTCTTTCCGGGTGCAAGTCGGTGCCGCCTCTAGTTCATCTTATATACAGGAAAATGGGGTCCCGCAGGGCTTGGTGTTGAGCGTTTCCTTATTTCTAGTGGCCATTAATGGTCTGGCTGCAGCCGTGGGGTCGTCGGTGTCTCCTTCTTTGTATGCCGACGACTTCTGCATCTCATTTAGCTTAACGACTACGGGAGTCGCCGAACGCAGGCTGCAACCAGCCGTTCGCAAGGCGGCATCATGGGCTCTGACTCATGGATTTCAGTTCTCTGCGGCCAAGACTCGAGTTATGCACTTCTGCAGGCGTCGGACGGTCCACCCTCATCCGGAACTTTACCTCGACGGTCACCTACTTGAAGTGGTGGACACTAGCCGCTTCTTAGGACTCGTCTTTGATGCCCGGCTCACGTGGGTTCCTCATATTACTCAGCTGAAGCAAAAGTGCTGGCAGCACCTCAACGCCCTCCGCTGCCTGAGCCATGCGTCTTGGGGTGCAGATCGCAGCACGCTGTTGCGATTGTACAGAGCCCTTGTGCAGTCCAGGCTTGATTATGGGAGCCTGGCCTATGGGTCTGCATCGCCCTCAGTGTTGACGTTGTTGGACCCCATACACCACTGTGGGGTTCGGCTTGCAACTGGCGCTTTCCGTACGAGCCCCGTGGATAGTCTGCTGGTGGAGGCCGGGGTTCCCCCCCTGCGGATTCGCCGCCACCGACTGCTCGCCGACTATGCTGTCCACGTGCATTGCTCACTGGGCCATCCCAATCATCGCCTGCTTTTCCCTGCCAGGGTTCTCCCTCTGCCCGACCGGCGACCTAGGTCTGGGCTTTCCATTGCTGTCCGCGTCCAGTCCCTGCTGTCTGAACTGGGGTCGTTCCCTCTTCTGCCGCCCTTCCGGGCCTGTGCACCCACGCCTCCCTGGTGTATGACCCGTCTGTCCGTTCGCCTGGACTTGGCACGGGAACCCAAGGATTCGGTTCCGCATGTGGCCCTCCGTCACCGTTTTCTTGCGCTCGTCGCCTCATTTTCAGGCTGTGAGCCTGTCTACACTGATGGATCCCTGGTGGATGGTCGTCCTGCCTACGCTTTTGCTCACGCTGCCCATGTTGAACAGCGCTCCTTGCCGGCTGGCTGCAGTATTTTTACTGCAGAGTTGGTGGCCATATTGCGCGCTCTTGAGCATATGCGTTCCGGCTCAGGTACGTCCATCGTCATCTGCAGTGACTCCCTGAGCAGCCTCCAGGCTATCGACCGCTGCTATACCTCTTCTCCTCTGGTATCCTTTATTCAGGAGTCTGTTTTTGCCATTACCCGCTCTGGTCGTTCGGTGGTCTTTGTTTGGACGCCAGGTCACGTTGGCATCCCGGGGAATGAACGTGTCGACAGGCTGGCCAAAGGGGCGGTCGACACCCCCACTTTGGCGATCGGCCTCCCGGCTCGTGATTTGCAGCTGGCGTTGCGCCGTAAGGTGCTTCAGATGTGGCGTGACGAGTGGCGTAGCCTGACTTCTCCGAATAAACTGCGGGCTGTTAAGGAGACGACCGATGTGTGGCAGTCCTCCCTGCGGGCTTCTCGCAGGGACTCTGTCATCCTGTGTCGGCTCCGCATCGGCCATACCTACCTGACGCACGGACATCTTTTTCGTCAGGAGGATCCCCCCTGTGTCAGTGTGGGTCCCGGTTGACGGTCGCCCATATTTTGTTGGAGTGTCCCCGCCTGCGCACCCTTCGGCAGACTTTTAATCTCCCGGACACGTTGCCTTTGGTTTTATGCGACGATGCCTCCATGGCTGACGACGTTTTAAATTTTATCCGTGGTAGTCCTTTTTATGGTTCCATTTAGGGGGGACCTGTCCCTTTCCCTTTCTGTGTATCATGTCCTCGAGTGTCCCATTGGTCGCAGATTTCAATGTGTGTATTCGGGTGGTTGACTCTTTCCCAATTTTTGTTCCCATGGTCAGTCAACCAGTCTCCGACCCTCTTATTTTCTTCCGTTTCTTTCTGTCAAGTGTTTGTCTGTACTCTTCTTGTCTCTAGTGTTCGCTGCCGCATTGGTGTTCTTTCAGTGACTGGGGGGAGGGGCGTCTACTCCCCCCTTGGGGTTTTACCTGTTCCGTAAATTTTGTTTCGCCGGTTTTTTGGAATGGGGGACTGATGACCTTAGCTGTTTAGTCCCCCTTAAACATCCCAACAACAACAACATCACTGGAGGGATCGATTCAACGATTGTGGTTATCCGTTGCCGCAAGGTTCCAAGATCTGGTACACATGTTCGGCAGACCTCGTCCTCGGCTTAACCCCATAAAAAGAAGTCTAATGGGGTTATGTCAGGAGAGTGTGGAGCCCAAACCGTTGGCCCATCACGACCAATCCGTCGCCCACGAAAGGTCATATCGAGATGTGCACGGACGTCCAAACCCCAATGAGGCGGTGCACCGTCTTGTTGAAACGAGACATCGGGGTGATACTGAAGCAGCTGAGGAACATCATACAGCTGCAATATGTCCAGATACACTGCAGGTGTGACGGTAGCCTCAGTGAAGAAAAATGGCCCTATAATTTGATCGTGCAATAGCGCACACCAAACATTCACCTTTGGACTGCCTCTGGTGCACTCCATTACCTCACCAGGGGGTCGTAGAACCCCAAATGTGCACATTATGGCGATTCACTACTCCACTGACAAAAAAAAAGGTCATTTCGTCGGAAAAGGCAATTCGTCTGAGAACTGTCATCGTCCTCAATACGTGATAGCATTTTGAGCGCAAAGTCATATCGACGTGTACTGTCATTGGGCAACGAGGCCTGAACGATTTGCACTTTGTATGCACTAAACAATAAACGTTTGTGTAAAATGTCACGGAGAGAGCTTTTTGGCATCTGTAATTCATGTGAGGCCCTGCCCACCGATTTCTTCGGACTTCGCAGGAAAGACTGCCTTACAGCTTCCACCCTGTCTGCCGAGGGTCTCGGTCGACCAGACCTCAGAAGGTCAGCAACTGATCCTGTGTTCTTGACCTTCTCATACCAAGATTTAATGCTCTTGACATCAGGTGGATTCCTTCCAAATGTTTTCTCTAAGTGTTTCTGCACTGTGGTTGGTGATCATGTCTCATGGTACCACAGGACACACTGTGCCTTCTCCTGATTGGTTAACATGGCTTCTTGGGCACTGGAACTCATCCGCTACTTACGTATTGTGAACCTAAAACAGAAAAAAAACTTTGATAGTTGTGAACTCGACACAAGTTTCATATTTGTATCTTACTTCTAGCCTGAGTTATCAATTTATGTAATTGGGGAAAGTCTTTTTAGACATCCTGTATAACAAACAGCGATATTTTCATTCATTGTGGTCTGCAGTTCCTATGGAGGAGGAGAAGCTACAGGAATGTGAGACAATTCAAGGTGTACATTCTGGGTTGCCAGTTCTGCAAATCAGGGAATTTCAAATGTATCAGGGAAATTTGGAAGGAAAAATATAAAAAAAAACTGGAAAAATCTCATTTTTGTCTCAGTAGCATCTCATGCTTCATCACTGGCCGGGCGCAGCTGAGCACGTGCACCGCTTCCCTACTCTCTCATTCTTTCTGCTCCTCCCCTCCCCTCAGATTGCAGTCACTGCGGCCGCCACTTCTCGCCATTAGCCTGGCAGCTGCTGATGGTCGTGTGTGCCCGAGTTGTGTCCGAGTGATCGTACGAATGTGTGCGCACTCTCATTTTCTGACAAAGGCCATGGCCGAAAATTTAGTCGTACGAGTGTGATTGCCTTTTCTGTGTGCCTGTCTGTGGCTCAACAATCGTCCTTCTACATCTACATTTATACTCCGCAAGCCACCCAATGGCGTGTGGCGGAGGGCACTTTACGTGCCACTGTCATTACCTCCCTTTCCTGTTCCAGTCGCGTATGGTTCGCGGGAAGAACGACTGTCTGAAAGCCTCTGTGTGCGCTCTAATCTCTCTAATTTTACATTCGTGATCTCCTCAGGTGGTATAAGTAGGGGGAAGCAATATATTCGATACCTCATCCAGAAATGCACCCTCTCAAAACCTGGCGAGCAAGCTACATCGCGATGCAGAGCGCCTCCCTTTCAGTGTCTGCCACTCCAGTTTGCTATCATATAATCATACAATAAAGGATCCTTATTTCCATGTATTCGCTATACATTACATTTGTCTATGTTAAGGGTCAGTTGCCACTCCCTGCACCAAGTGCCTATCCACTGCAGATCTTCCTGCATTTCGCTACAATTTTCTAATGCTGCAACTTCCCTGTAAACTACAGCATCATCCGCGAAAGGCCGCATGGAACTTCCGACACTATCTACTAGGTCATTTATATATATTGTGAAAAGCAACGGTCCCATAACACTCCCCTGTGGCACGCCAGAGGTTACTTTAACATCTGTAGACGTCTCTCCATTGATAACAACATGCCGTGTTCTGTTTGCTAAAAACTCTTCAATCCAGCCACACAGCTTGTCTGATATTCCGTAGGCTCTTACTTTGTTTATCAGGCGACAGTGCAGAACTGTATCGAACGCCTTCCGGAAGTCGAGAAAAATAGCATCTACCTGGGAGCCTGAATCTAATATTTTCTGGATCTCATGAACAAATAAAGCGAGTTGTGTCTCACACGATCGCTGTTTCCAGAATCCATGTTGATTCCTGCAGAGTAGATTCTGGGTTTCCAAAAACGACATGATACTTGAGCAAAAAACATGTTCTAAAATTCTACAACAGATCGACGTCAGAGATATAGGTATATAGTTTTGCGCATCTGCTCGACGACCCTTCTTGAAGACTGGGACTGCCTGTGCTCTTTTCCAATCATTTGAAACCTTCCGTTCCTCTAGAGTCTTGCGGTACACGGCTGTTAGAAGGGGGGCAAGTTCTTTCGCGTACTCTGTGTAGAATCGAATTGGTATCCCGTCAGGTCCAGTGGACTTTCCTCTGTTGAGTGATACCAGTTGCTTTTCTATTCCTTGGACACTTATTTCGATGTCAGCCATTTTTTCATTTGTGTGAGGATTTAGAGAAGGAACTGCAGTGTGGTCTTCCTCTGTGAAACAGCTTTGGAAAAAGGTGTTTAGTATTTCAGCTTTACGCGTGTCATCCTCTGTTTCAATGCCATCATCATCCCAGAGTGTCTGGATATGCTGTTTCGAGCCACTTACTGGTTTATCGTAAGACCAGAACTTCCTAGGATTTTCTGTCAAGTTGGTACGTAGAATTTTACTTTCGAATTCACTGAACACTTCACGCACAGCCCTCCTTAAGCTAACTTTGACATCGTTTAGCTTCTGTTTGTCGGAGAGGTTTTGGCTGCATTTAAACTTGGAGTGAAGCTCTCTTTGCTTTCACAGTAGTTTCCTAACTTTGTTGTTGTACCACGGTGGGTTTTTCCCGTCCCTCACAGTTTTACTCTGCACGTACCTGTCTAAAATGCATTTTACAATTGCCTTGAACTTTTTCCATAAACACTCAACATTGTCAGTGTCGGAACAGAAATTTTCGTTTTGATCTGTTAGGTAGTTTGAAATCAGCCTTCTATTACTCTTGCTAAACAGATATACCTTCCTCCCTTTTTTTATATTCCTATTAACTTTCATATTCAGGGATGCTGCAATGGCCTTATGATCACTGATTCCCTGTTCTCCACATACAGAGTCGAAAAGTTCGGGTCTGTTTGTTACGGTGAGTTGCTACCTATCCTCATTAGTATTGATTCTCAGAGTATTTGCACAAGTTATCTGTCGTGTGGGTGATCACCGCAGTCTCATTTCGTCCCTACGGTGTCTGTGATGTGAATAACTGCCCGCAGGAGAGGCCTTCTGCAACAGGCCAAAACCACAGGCTGTTTCTGCAGTTATGTATAACGGATTGGGCCGGGCGATCTGAAGCCCTTAGTTTCCCACTAATGTGTCGTCTCTGCCTGTCGGATCTAGTCTCAGCAATCTGCCCACAGACTGGGTCTGTCTGTGTGTGGCGTAATGTGGCAGATTTTCGTGGTTTATCCACGGACCCAGGACTGTGGTGCTCTTCCACAGACCTAAGGCCGCAGGCGATGGATTTCAGAAATTGTAACTGTCTCGCCGCAAGTACGAGTACATTGTACAGTGCGGCATTTTATAGACATTTTATTTATTCTAGTACATTCTTGGCATTTTGTAAGTAGTTTATACAGGGTGCATCAAAAAAATGTATACACACTTTGAAGCGTCATAGAAAATTTATTTCCCATTCTCCAATGTTAAATTTGTGGAAATGGAAAGCTTGAAGTCCAATTGGAAAAACTAATGTACTTTGCAAATGTGATTAATGTTCAAACTGGGTGGCCTTCAGCATCAATTCATTTCTGAGTACAAGTCACCACCGATTCTGTACATCGTACCAAAGTGTCCGATGTGATTTCTGCGCACACCGCCTGAATCTCATTCCGAAGCGTGTCCAGGTTACGTGGTTTACGTTTGTACAGCTCACCTTTTACTGCCCCCCATAAGAAGAAATCCAGTGGCGTGAGGTCTGGAGAGCGTGCAGGAAACTCGATTGGTCCCCTGCGTCCTATTCACTGGCCTGGCACATTGTGATCCAGGTATGCTCGCACATCCCTACGATAGCGCGGTGGGGCACCACCTTGTCGGAAATAACTCACCGTTACCATATAATGCATGATTGGCAGGGAATATGGAGTCGGCAAGCATTGTTAGGTACGTTTCTCCAGTAACAGTACCTTCAAAGCGGAAAGGCCCAATGAATCCCCTTGCAGACAAACCACACCATACATTTGCACCAGGCAAATTCACAGGCTTTTCAACTGTAATGTGAGGATTATCTTCAGCCCAGTACACACAATTATGCCTATTGACAGTTCCATTGAGTCTGAATTGGGCTTCATCCGACCATATTATGCTACCCATAAATCCCGGTTCACTTCTCACCATCTCCTGAACCCTTTCACAAAAATCTAACCTTTGATCTGGATCGTCGTCACTTAGCTGTTGCACCAGCCTTGGAATGTACACATGAAACCTGCCTTTCTTCAGAATGCGTAGAACACTACTAGCACTTACATTGCTCTCACGTGCCGCTTGCCTTGAAGATTTTTGAGGTGAACGCTGAAACAGTTCCGAGACCGCAGTTGTGGAATCGTCACTTGTAGCTGTACGAGGTCATTCTGATCGGTCTTTATGCACATCACATACTGTTCCACGAATTTCGAATTTGTCTCATAGACGTGTAATTGTTAACCTTGAAGGTGGTTCTGTACCAGACTCTCTTCTCCACTGTCTTCAAACCGCAGCTACATTCTCAAACTTCCAGTACCACTTAATTATCTGCTTCCGCACTTCAGAGCTCAATCGCACGTCTGCCATGTTGCAGTTACTTCCTTCCCACTGCTGCCACCTGTTGAAGAAACACAACATTACTTTCTCACAGATATTTAACCGTGTAGAACGGGAAATAAATTGTGTATGACAGTTCAAAGTGTGTATACATTTTTTTGATGCACCCTGTATATTAGAAAGTATGAACGATAAGAAGAATAAAATCATGTACTCCTCTGATTCTTGAAAGAAAAATCACGCAATACCTGTAGAATAATAGAGATAATACAGTGAGGAATAACCGACAGTAACAAACATAGTAGAACCAACATTTTATTGGTGGTCACATACATTATTGGTTTACACAACTCTTCCCCAACTTATACATTTCTTTCGAGAGGCCTACTTTTTTCTAAGGCTGTCTCTTAAAGCAGTGAAGGTATTTTAAATCTGTCTTGCGACTCCAACAAAATGCGTATTTTTGCACCAAATGTGTTTCGCTTTATTGAAATAAAATAACTTCAGTGGTTTTAACGAAACATATATACCATTTGCCTTGCTTTCTCCATTTAAAAACAGTTCATTACAAAAGATGCTAATGTCATACTTAAGATTTTTGCTCAACATTTAGAAACACAGAAATCCTTACATATTTTTGTCAACTTATGTCTTTACTTACCCTTGAGATCTCAAAATTTGTCTGGGAAAAATGCTAAAACTTGTCAGGAAATCGGGGAGATATCAGGGAATTTCACTTGTTGAAACTTGTGGCAACCCTGACACTAAAAAAGACAAGGAAATCGTATAAACTTAATCCATATACTGTTGGAATAATAAACTCTCACTATACTGCGTATTGATATTGATCTCATGCCAGATAAATTAAATCAACTAAACTAGAAAGGAACATGATACTTTGTGAATATACTAAATAACACCTGCTGTTTGTATGCTGT
This sequence comes from Schistocerca gregaria, assembly GCF_023897955.1. Taxonomy (NCBI): domain Eukaryota; kingdom Metazoa; phylum Arthropoda; class Insecta; order Orthoptera; family Acrididae; genus Schistocerca; species Schistocerca gregaria. Next base: position 100,048,395 of record NC_064930.1, on the reverse strand, counting down.
TGAAAGCTTAATAGTTACCTACATTTTTAACTACAGAGTTTATGCTACACTGATACTACCCACATTCTGTTAACTGTTATTATTGGTTTCTGCTGACTTAAGCTATCTTCATATTTAGCCCTAAACTGGAGCATCTTTGCCTGTAGGATGTTCTCTGTCCCAGTCAAACAAATTGGAATTACAACTTCCTTTGACTCGATGTGTAGTTTTCAAGGTATTTCAGTGTCTTCAGCTGGAGTGAACACATGTATGTATGTAATAGAGAGAAACATTCCACACGGGAAAAATATATCTAAAAACAAAGTTGATGTGACTTACCAAACAAAAGCGCTGGCAGGTCGATAGATACACAAACAAACACAAACATACACACAGGTTTGTGTTTGTGTATCTATCGACCTGCCAGCGCTTTTGTTTGGTAAGTCACATCAACTTTGTTTTTAGATATATGTATGTATGTAGATATAAATTTACGTTGAGACAAAACCATATTAAAAAACATGGAAAACTGACGACACTTGCTGTTGGAGGCCAAGGTACAGGATGTGCTCATCCTATCCATCTCGGACCATTCGGCGCATTGGATGTCATCTTACATCAACAGCAGAATGGGTCAGTTCCACATCATACATGTACAGCATTTTCCAACTATGATATATATGAAATTTAAGCCCAAGTAGATGAAATTTATTGAAAAGTTTACATTTCAAACACATTTTTTTTCCACCAAGTGCAATATCATATACTGAAGCCATTGTCAGTTCTTATCCACAAATTTGGTCATCTAGCAAAAAGCTCATTTGTCTGCCCATGTTTACTTGAATGAGTCTCCTTCTGTCAGTGTTTACCTTATTAATTTACGCTACTCCCTGTTGATTAAAAAGAAGTTTGTCCAATTTGTCAATACAGGATAAGTTAATTTCATTATACTGTGTTTGGAATATAAATCAGGATGTAAGTGTTACATTGAAATTTGACTGATATAAATCTTCCTTGTAAATCGTCAGAAGGTCTGTTAGTTTACTTGTCCTGCTGATTGTGTTCCTTGGTAGCCTACCCCTTCTCAAAGTTCATTCATTGATTGCAAGGCTTTTGAAGTGATTTTTAAAACAATCACTGACAACATCACAGGAATAGATTTTCAGTGATGTGTGCATAACACTATCAATCAAGATTTTGATCTGTAGGCTGTTAATGTTCATAAGATTCGTACATCAGATCAGTGAAATTGCATACAACTTTCATTACTAGTATAGGTTGCCACAGAGCTTTAAAAGATGAGTATTGGTTGCTAACTGAGTACATGAACAAACAATTACAAGGTATAGAGTACAGATTTATAGATTTAAGTGTCAGGAAGCAGTTTCTGAAAGTATTTGTATGGAGTGTAGCCATGTATGGGAATGAAACATGGACGATAAATAGTTTGGACAAGAAGAGAATAGAAGCTTTCGAAATATGGTGCTACAGAAGAATGCTGAAGATTAGATGGGTAGATGACATAACTAATGAGGAAGTATTGAATAGTATTGGGGAGAAGAGAAGTTTGTGGCACAAGTTGACTAGAAGAAGGGACCAGTTGGTAGGTCCTGTTCTGAGGCATCGAGGAATCACCAACTTAGCATTGGAGGGCAGCGTGGAGGGTAAAAATCGTAGAGGGAGACCAAGACATGAATACACAAAGCAGATTCAGAAGGGTGTAGGCTGCAGTAGGTACTGGGAGATGAAGAAGCTTTGCACAGGATAGAGTAGCATGGAGAACTGTATCAAACCAGTCTCAGGACTGAAGACAACAACAACAACAACAACAACAGAGTGGTCATGGTTTTTGAGTGCTAGCTGCTGATTGACTGTGAGTTTATCGACGACACCTTTGAGAAGATGATGTATTTAGGGCAGTTATCATAAAGTGTTAAAATAGCATGCTAATAAATTTTATATAGTAACACAAAAGATAGGAAAAGCATGGAGTACGAGAGTGGTTTGGAAAGTTCTCGGAACGGAATAGAAAAAAGTACTTACATCACTGAGTTGTTTTTTATTTTTCATTGTAGTCTCCTTGTAGATTAACGCGCTTGGTTCAATGATGTTCCAGTGTCTTGATCCCATCTCGAAATTGAGTTGTCTCCAGGCCTGCAAAATATTTGTCAACTCCCGCTATCAGTTCTTTGTTTGAAGTGAATCTTCATCCATGAAGAACAATTTTCAGTTTTGGGGAGAGCTGGAAGTCTGACGGAGCCATATCAGCTGAATAAGGTGGCTGTGGCAACGATTCATACTTTAGTTTGTGTAATTCTGCCATGGCGATGGCACATGTGTGCAGGTGCGCACTGTCTTGATGGAAGATGACTTTCTTCCTTGCGAAACCTGGCCGTTTTTCCCATATCATTTGTTGTAATTTGTCCAGGAGGTTAGAATAATATTCTCCAGTAATTGTTTGCCCACTGGCGAGATAATCTACAAACAGAATCCCCTTCGCATCCAGAACACTGATACCGTGGCCTTTCCCACTGGAGGAATAGTCTTTGCTTTCTTTGATGGTGGAGATGTTTCCATTGTTTTGACTGTTGTAGTAGTGCACTCAAGTTTCACCTGTGGTCACAAACTGGCACAAAAAATCTTGTTCTTTTCTCCTAAAATGAGCCAAATATGGTTCCGATGTGTCCATTCTCACGCGTTTTGGATCCACCATCAAGAGTCGCTGCACGCATTTTGCAAATAATTTTTTTTCATTTCTAATACTTCAGTGAAAATGTGATAGCCTTTCAGATGACATCTGTCAAGTGTGTGGAATTTCAAGTTTTTTCTCTTGGCGATCCTCTGTGACCGATTTGTGCTCTTTTGCAGTGATTTCTGGAGTTGTGACACATCTCTGTCGACCACTGTGTGGATCATCATCTAAGCTCTTCCGACCAAATGTAAATTCATTTGTCCCTTGGCAACAGTTGATACCTTGCTTTATGATGTACTTACTCGCTGCTTGAATCTAATTAATTTTTTTTTTGCCATCATCGCAAATCACTATGCAGGAACGACAATAGAGCCACTTCACCACCGCAGCACTCTTACAAGAGCACTGACGTGGCACGTGTTTACAGGCAACAGTCTGGTGAATATCACGTGAACAACCTGTTGCGATAGCACTGACCTCTCGTTGTGATTCCAGGAACTTTTCGGACTACACTTGTACAAATATGCATAAGGCAGGGATGCTGTTTTGGTTAACATTTCATTTAATATACTCAGAAAAGTGTAAATTGTCATTCTATTTTATGGAGTGGAAGTTGGATTGTGTGCTGGGAGAGCGAGGTGGCGCAGTGGCTAGCGCACTTGACTCGCATTCGGGAGGACGACGGTTCAATCCTGTGTCCGGCCATCCAAATTTAGGTTTTCCGTGATTTCCCTAAATCACTCTAGGCAAATGCCGGGATCGTTCCTTTGAAAGGGCACGGCCGACTTTTCTTCCCTGTCCTTCCCTAATCTGATGAGACTGATGACCTCACTGTCTCGTCTTCTCCCAGAAACAACCCAAACCTATTAGACTGCTAAGACTTGTCTAAGAACACTGATTTTGTAATTGAAATATTTCTTAAATCAAGATAACAACGAATATAGAAATTTTTGACAATATAATTTAACTGCTTAGATAGAAAATCTACTCTCCAAGTGGCAGCAGGACAACACAGGTACATAAGTAAGATTTTATGTATGCAAGATTTTGGAGCCAGTGGTTCCTCATTCAGGCAGAAGTGTTGAAGGGGAAGGAAGAGGGGTGAGTAGAGAGGGCTGGAGAGATCTAGGAAGAGGGACAGAGTTCAGAAAAGTCACCCAGAACCCCGGGTCAGGGGAGACTCAATGGATGGTCTAGCAATACCACCACGTGCAAAGTAGGTTATAAATCAGATTAATAATGTTGCTCACACAGCATATGTTCGCTTTATCGGGCAACAACAAAGTTATGACCTGGGGTGGTATTGTCAGAATGGAAATAATGAAGTCACTGTAAAGAAGTCATTAATTTTGGCACTTATCTTGAATGGATTTCCACGTAGATTTTGTCGAAGTCGTTATGGCTCATCTTGTTGGTTCTAGGGTGACTCCACTTTGACTGCTAGAAGGTCCACATCTGTGTTTTAAGAGATATTTGAAGACCTAACAAATGCGTTTTTCAGGAAATTCTTAATGATCAAACAATCCCAGATCAGAACAACGGTATGGTAGAAATAATTTTTGACTTGGTGTTCACGATCCACATTTTTATTAAATTTTTGTAAATTCACATATACTTCTTCTTAATTGTCACATCATCAAGAAAAGAGTTTTGTATCATTCTTCATATATTTAATTTCCACTTTAACCAAACACAAGATTTGACTGTTCTTTTACAAAGCGAAATAACAACTTAACTTCTGCAAAGTGAAACAAAGACCGCTCTGTGCGCATTCGTGCCAAAATGGTTACGAGTAAGTCAGAGATTGTGACAGTCTCAAAGAAATGAATACGCACGAGAACCATATCACTGTAATATATCGGTACATCGGAGTACATATACATTAATAAACCCTTTCATGTACCAGGAGCGGAGGTGGCAAGTGTATGAATTAACTTCAACTTCCATTTTGCATAGCAATATTAATTTATTTACAATTTCTCTCTCTGAGCAACAGAACATTGAACTCAAACTTCAACTTGTACACTTTGTGATTAAAGTATCCGGGCACATAGCTGAAAATGACTTAAAAGTTCGTGACACCCTCCATCGGTAATGCAGGAATTCAATATGACGACGGCCCTCCCTTAGTCTTGATGACAGCTTCCACTCTCACAGGCATACATTCAGTCAGGTACTGGAAGGTTTCTTGGGGAATGGCAGCCCATTCTTCACGGAGTGCTGCACTGAAGAGACTTATCGATGTTGGTCGGTGAGGCCTGGTAGGAAGTCGGCATTCCAAAACATCCCAAAGGTGTTCTGCAGGACTCTGTGCAGGCCAGTCCATTACAGGGATGTTACTGTTGTGTAACCACACCGCCACAGGCCGTGAATTACGAACAGGTGCTCGATCGTGTTGAAAGATGCAGTCGCCATCCCCGAATTGCGCTCCAATAGTGGAAAGCAAAAAAATGCTTAAAATATCAATGTAGACCTGTGCTGTGATAGTGCCACGCAAAACAACAAGGAGTACAGGCCCCCTGCATGCAAAACACAACCACACCGTAACACCATCACCACCGAATTTTACTGTTGGCATTACACACACTGCCAGATGACGTTCAAAGGGCATTCACCATACCCGCACCCTGTCATCGTATCACCACATTGTGTACTGCGATTCGTCACTCCACACAACGTTTTTCGACTGTTCAGTCGTTCAATGTTGACGCTCCTTACACAAATCGAGGCGTCATTTGGCATTTACCGGCATGATGTGTGGCTTTTGAGCAGCAGCTCGACCACGAAATCAAGTTTTCTCACCTCCCGCCTAACTATCATAGTACTTGCAGTGGGTCCTGATGCAGTTTGGAATTACTGTGTGACAATCTGGATAGATTTCTGCCTATTACACACTATGGCCCTCTTCAGCTGTCGGTGGTCTCTCTCAGTCAACAGACGAAGTCGGCCTGTACGCTTCAGTGCTGTACGTGTCCCTTCGTGTTTCCACTTCACTATCACATTGAAAACAGTGGACATAGGGATCAAAAGTATCATTAATGTCAATACTAAAATTAAGTCTACAACCACAGAAAACACAAGGTCCATCGACAAGTGCAGTAGCAGCAACACTCTTCACTGGTATGCAGTTCTTCTTGTCGCCAGCTGTTGGGGCTCGATGTTCTCGATGGTTTTATAAACTGTCTGTTTAGAACGGCGACGAATTCTCCTGTAAGGAGTGTGGAAATCTCACATACAGATGTACGACACAGGTGACACCCAGTCACCTGACCACGTTCGGCGTCTATGAGTTCTGTAGAGCATCCCATTCTGCTCTGTCACGATGTCTAATGAGTACTGAGGTCGCTGATACGGAGTACCTGGCAGTAGGTGGCGGCACAGTGCATCCAATACGAAAAATGTTTTTGGGGGTGCCCGGACACTTTGATCACATAGTGTACGTTATTACACTTCTGTTCAAAAATATGAAGGTAAAAGAATGATATTGGTTGTAAGTCCTTTGCACGCTCATTACAAGAATATGTATTTATAGTTTCTAATTTTATAAAATGAAATAATTATTGGAAATATTTTAATTTTGCATTGTGATTGTAAAAGCTAAGTTTAAACAGATTATTAGCAGCTAGATTGAAGGTGACAGGATCATGGACATAATTGTTATTTATACAAACATTATTTCAAAAATAAATCGATAATGATATGTCCGAGTTTCACATACAAAGGTGACAAAATGAACAGATCGATACCGTATTGCAGCGTACCATAAAGAAAATCACACAGTTGAGTTTCATTACGCATTGCAGAGGGGAGCACTGGCACAATGGGGACGTGGAGCAGCAAGGGCAGCAGTGGAGGCGGCGCGGCCGCCGTGGGGGAGGCTGTGGGGCCGCTGTCCGCCAGAGCGACGTTGCCGCTGACTGCGGGCGTGCGCGCACTGTACGTCGTGCCGGAGGGGAGCGGCCAGAAGACGTTCGGGCAGGACGAGTCGCTGCCGCCGCTGCCCCTGCCGTCTCTGGAGCACACCGTGGAGAGGTCAGCGTCGGCACGAGGTTGCTTTAGATGTGTGTGGTAACTGACACCACTTCAGTCATCACTAAACTGCCAATACCAGATATCAACTTCATACTTCAATGTGTGCCGACCTTGGGAAAGATCAGATTGGATTCCGTAAAAATATTCTAACACATGAGACAATACTAACCGTACAACTTACCTTAGAGGACAGATTAAAGACAGGAAAACCTACGTTTCTAGCATTTGTAGACTTAGAGAAAGCTTTTGACAATGTTGGCTGGAATACTCTCTTTCAAATTCTGAACGTGGCAGGGGTAACATACAGGGAGCGAAAGGCTATTTACAATTTGTACAGAAAACAGATGGCAGTTATAAGAGTCGAGGAGCAGGAAAGGGAAGCAGTGGCTGGGAAGGGAGTATGACAGGGTTGTAGCCTCTCCATAATGTTATTCAATCTGAGCAAGCAGTAAAGGAAACAAAAGAAAAATTCGGAGTAGGTATTAAAATCTGTGGAGGAGAAATAAAAGCTTTGAAGTTCGCCGATGGCATTGTAATTGTGTCAGAGACAGCAAAGGACTTGGAAGAGCAGTTGAACAGAATGCACAGTGCCTTGAAAGGAGGGGATAAAATGAACATCAACAAAAGCAAAACCAGGATCATGCAATGTGGTCGAATTAAGTCGGGTGATGCTGAGGGAGTTAGATTAGGGAATGAGACACTTAAAGTAGTAAAGGAGTTTTACTGCTTGGGGAGCAAAATAACTGATGGTGGTCGAAGTAGAGAGGATATAAAATGTAGACTGGCAATGGCAAGGAAAGCGTTTCTGAAGAAGAGAAATTTGTTCACATTGAGTATAGATTTAAGTGTCAGGAAGTCATTTCTGAAAGCATTTGTATGGAGTGTAGCCATGTACGGAAGTGAAACATGGGCGATAAATAGGTTGGACAGGAAGAGAATAGAGGCTTTCGAAATGTGGTGCTACAGAAGAATGCTGAAGATTATATGGGTAGGTCACATAACTAATGAGGAGGTATTGAATAGAATTGGGGAGAAGAGGAGTTTGTGGCACAACTTGACTAGAAGAAGGGATCGGTTGGTAGGGCATGTTCTGAGGCGTCAAGGGATCACCAATTTAGTATTGGAGGGCAGTGTGGAGGGTAAAAATTGTAGAGGGAGACCAAGAGATAAATACACTAAGCAGATTCAGAAGGATGTAGGTTGCAGTAGCTACTGGGAGATGAAGAAGCTTGCACAGGATAGAGCAGCATGGAGAGCTGCATCAAACCAGTCTCAGGACTGAAGGCCACAACAAAAACAATAACAAGAACAACAACAACGATTTTCGAAATGGAATGTACCATGCATTTAGCCCCAACAGCCTTTCTGTATTCGAAGTCTGGTAATTCCTACCCTGCAGCCATAATCACTCGAAAGCCTTTTGACATGGTTTGACCCGAGTAGAAATGACAAGTCTGCTGATGCACTGCCCTTTTATACCTTGTGTACACAATACTACCACCATCTGTATACGTGAATATTGCTGTCCCATGCCTTTTGTCACCTCAGTGTATTTCAGGAGATACTGTAGTTTCACTGTCCCATAAAATTACTGGCCTCATCATATTTCATATTGCGATTACATTTGAGGCAGCGTTTGGTAATTGTTGAGCATGTGTTGCTGATGTTCCTCGTTTTTCTCCTCAACTGTTCTAATGGACTGCTATGCTGCTTTCCTCCCTGCACCTGATGTTGATAGTTGTCCTGGATTAACCCATAATTTTTCCCATTTAGGATTCTTAAAATAAATCCAATTTTCATTGCCAGTATCAATTTGATGCAAAATTGATTTTCTTTCATGTCTTTGAAGCAAAAATTTGAGAAATGGTTTTTCGTTTTTCCATCTGTCTTTCATTCAATTCATGTGGCACCCATTTTCCACACTTTTGGATCTTTCTCATAGCTTTCAAACGGTCAGAAATTGTTTGTCGTGCAAAATTTAGCATTACTGCCATTTGCTTCTGACTCAAAGTATCATCTTCATCCAATATTGCTTGCAATTCGGCGTCTTCAAACTTTTTTGGTGGTCTGCCACGTTCTTCATTTCTTACATCTAAATCATTATTTCTGAACAGGTGAAACCATCTTTTGCATGCTGATTCTGATAGAGCACGATCACCGTACACCTCGACAAGCATTCGATTGGACTCTGCAGCACTTTTTTTAAAAAAAACTAATGCTCTCCGCAAATCATTACTTTCTGGTACAAAATTCGACAATGTTAACATGATGAAAACATATGATGATGATTGTTCCATGACTTGATGTATACTAAATATCTTTGACATACCGAGCGAGGTGGCGCAGTGGTTAGCACACTGGACTCGCATTCGGGAGGACGACGGTTCAATCCCGTCTCCGGCCGTCCTGATTTAGGTTTTCCGTGATTTCCCTAAATCGCTTCAGGCAAATGTCGGGATGGTTCCTTTGAAGGGCACGGCCGATTTCCTTCTCCATCCTTCCCTCACCCGAGCTGGCGCTCCGTCTCTAATGACCTCGTTGTCGACGGGACGTTAAACACTAATGTCCTCCTCCTCCTTTGACATATGTCATACCAACCAAACAGAAAAAAAATTAAGGCTCGTTCACAACAAATGTTCCCTATCGACACATTTGTATGTTAATGCTCATTTCATACCGGTACACCTGGTAAATGGTTGGTTGTAATATTGCAAAAAAAGATGTAGTGGGATGAGCGTGTGAAAAACGTGGTAGGATAGGCAAATAGTAGACTGCAATTTGTTGGCATAATTTTGGGGAAGTATTGGTCATCTGTAAAGGTGACTGCGTATTTGGATGCTGGTGCAACCTATTCTTGAATATTGCTTGAGTCTTTGGGATCCATAGGAGGTTGGACTGAAAGAGGACATCAAAGTAATTCAGAGACAGGATAGATTTGTTACCAGTATGTTTTTGCAACACATAAGTGTCGTGGAGGTGCTGTGGGAACTCGAATGGGAATCCCTGGAGCAACACTATTGAGAAACTTTAAAGGACTGGCCTTCGAAGCTGAGTGCCGAACGATTCTGCTGCCGCCAGGACACATCGCACGTAAGGACCGCAAATATAAGATACGAGAAATTAGGGCCCGTACGGAGGCAAATAGACTGTCATTTTTCCCTCACTCTATTTGCAAGTAGAACTGGAAAGGAAGTGGCAAGTAGTGGTATGTGGTTCAAAAATGGTTCAAATGGCTCTGAGCACTATGGGACTTAACATCTATGGTCATCCGTCCCCTAGAACTTAGAACTACTTAAACCTAACTAACCTAAGGACATCACACAACACCCAGCCATCACGAGGCAGAGAAAATCCCTGACCCCGCCGGGAATCGAACCCTGAAACCCGGGCACAGGAGTACGTGGTTCCCTCTGCCATGCACCATATGGTGTAGAGACTCAAAGCACCAACACATTGGAAACTTACGTGAGACGTGAAGCAAGCTGTGAAGGAGCGTTGCCATGTCTAACACTGTGGTATGGTGTTACAGCTACTGCTGGTGTGGTTTCCCAATGGTGAAGCGAAGTGTCCATTGACGTAATACATTGTGATAGGGCACAGAAGAGCCTCATAGCTCCTCTGTAGCTGTTGTTGTGATTGTCCCTGCATTACCTATCTCAGCTACATAATCTTTTCTACCTAGCAGTCACACACTCTTCCATCAAGAGATCAGTCACAGTGCCTTCTCGCTGAAAAATCAGGAGACATGCTTACTTATTGCCTCAGTTCAATGAGTAATAACTAGTGTTTCATGAGATATTTTTCTCTAAATGCCTGTTGTTGTTGTTGTGGTCTCCAGTCCTGAGACTGGTTTGATGCAGCTCTCCATGCTACTCTATCCTGTGCAAGCTTCTTCATCTCCCAGTACCTACTGCAACCTACATCCTCCTGAATCTGCTTAGTGTATTCATCTATTGGACTCCCTCTGCGATTTTTACCCTCCACCCTGCCCTCCAATACTAAATTGGTGATCCCTCGATGCCTCAGAAGATGCCCTACCAATTGATCCCTTCTTCTAGTCAAGTTGTTCCTCAAACTCCTCTTCTCCCCAATTCTGTTCAATACCTCCTCATTAGTTATGTGATCTACCCATCTAATCTTCAGTATTCTTCTGTAGCACCACATTTCAAAAGCTTCTATTCTCTTCTTGTCCAAACTATTTATCGTCCATGTTTCACTTCCATACATAGCTACACTCTGTACAAACATTCAGAAACGACTTCCTGACACTTAAATCTATACTCAATGTGAACAAATTTCTCTTCTTCATAAACGCTTTCCTTGCCATTGGCTGTCTACATTTTATATCCTTTCTACTTTGACCATCATCAGTTATTTTGCTCCACAAATAGCAAAACTCCTTTACTACTTTAAGTGCCTCATTTCCTAATCTAATTCCCTCAGCATCACCTGATTGAATTCGACTACATTCCATTATCCTCGTTTTGCTTTCGTTGATGTTCATCTTATATCCTCCTTTCAAGACACTATCCATTCCATTCAACTGCCCTTCTAAGTCCTTTGCTCTCTCTGACAGATACCTAGGGAGTTTAATAAAGTTAGCACTAGTGAGACACAAAAAATCTTTCTCTCTCTTCCCCCATCTGGGTAAGACAGATCATCCCCTTATTGCAGGTTCCTCACAGGAAATCCAAGGAGCCCTGGCTGTATTATTCCTGCAAAACATCTGGGTGCTTCCTGATGGCCATTTACCTCCTTTCTGGTGAGAATGCGCTGTAAAGTCAGACGTGTTTTGCTGTCGGTGCTGTTGCATGTCTGTGGTACATGATTTGAGCTTCTATTAGGTCAGAAAATAGTCACATGCAACCAAAATATTCAGTTAGCACCAGTGAGGCTGGATGAGGCAGAATGGAGGGTGGACAATATCTAGGTGACACACAACCTTCACACCCAACCTAGGCCTCAGGTTACGCCACACATCAGTCTGTCACCACAGCATACATTTCAAAAGATATTGTTGGTGTTCTGTTCTTTTCCTGTTTACATAAGTATGATATCATATGCCACAGTATCATCGTGTCACGGAACAGTGCCGACATTTGGTATCGGTAGATTCACTTAATACGGATACGAGGTTAACCTACCTGTAGATTAACATTTCTTCTTGGCAGTCACGCCACTGGATCTCTACCAATGCTAGCAGCATTGTCGCGATAAGATAAACCGCAATTGCAAGAGGCTACATTCCGACCTTTATCAAAGTCGGAAACGTGATGGTACGCATTTCTCCTCCTTACACAAGGCATCACGTTTCACCAGGCAATGCCGGTCAACTGCTGTTTGTGTATGAGAAATCGGTTGGAAACTTTCCTCATGTCAGCACGATGTAGGTATCGCCACCAGTGTCAACCTAAAGCTGATCATATCACAGCATCTTCTTCCTATCCATTAAATTTCGCGTCTGTAGTACGTCATCTTGGTGTAGCAATTTTAATGGCCAGTAGTGCAGGATGTTGAGGGCCTAATCTGCTTTGTTACAAGTTGACCGGTAAAGTTGTATCAACAATTCAGCTGAGAACCTGGCAATACATAAGGAAGCAGGCACTCTGTGAAAACCGGAGAGATTCCTCACTCTTCCATTCATTTTCCATAAAGTTGGAAATTTACTGCTAGTGGCCTGTGTTGCTGTCAGCAGGTTTGTGGACTCGTGTCGGCCCTTCTGCAGTGAGGCAGAGCTGGAGGAGGTGAAGCGGGTGGCCGAGCAGTTCGCTACGGGGGAGGGCGCCGAGCTGGACCGGCTGCTCCGGGAGAGGGCAGCGAACTCCCGCAATTGGGTGAGTGGAAAGTTCTTGGTCAACGATTTACACTTTCAGTTAAGTTTTAGTTTTCAACACAACCTCCTCTAACATCAGTACATTTCATCCAGCAGTGTTCCAATGCCATTATCCTCTCTGTAGCGTTCATCCAGTGGTCCTACATAGTACATAACCGGCCATTAAAATTGCTACACCATGAAGATGACCTGCTACTGACTCGAAATTTAACCGACAGGAAGAAGATGCTGTGGTGTGCAAATGATTAGCTTTTCAAAGCATTCACACTAGGTTGGCGCTGATGGCGACACCTACAACGTGCTGACGTGAGGAAAGTTTCCAACCGATTTCTCATACACAAACAGCAGTTGACCGGCGTTGTCTGGTGCAACGTTGATGTGATGCCTCGTGTAAGGAGGAGAAATGCGTACCATCACATTTCCGACTTTGATGAAGGTCGAATTGTAGCCTATCGCGATTGCGGTTTATCGTATTGCGACATTGCTGCTCGCATTGGTCGAAATCCAATGGATGTTAGCAGAATATGGAATTGGTGGATTCAGCACGGTAATACAGGACGCCGTGCTGGATCCCGACGGCCTCGTATCACTAGCAGTCGAGATGACAGGCGTCTTATCGGCATTGCTGTAACGGATCGTGCAGCCACGTCTTGATTCCTGTGTCAACAGATGGGGACATTTGCAAGACAACAACCATCTGCACGAACAGTTTGACGACGTTTGCAGCAGCACTGACTATGAGCTCGGAGACCACGGCTGCGGTTACCCTTGACGCTCCATCACAGGCAGGCGCGCCTACGATGGTGTCCTCGACGACGAACCTGGGTGCACAAATGGCAAAATGTCATTTTTTCAGATGAATTCACATTCTGTTTACAGCATCAGGATGATTGCAACCGTGTTCGGCAACATCGCAGTGAACGCACATTGGAAGCGTGTATTCGTCATCGCCATACTGGCGTATCACCCGGCTTGATGGTATGAGGTGCCATTGGTTAAACATCTCGGTCACCTTATGTTCGCATTGACGATTGATGGCACCTTGAACAGCGGACATTACATTTCAGACGTGTTACGACCCGTGACTCTACCCTTCATTCTTTTCCTGCAAAATCCTACATTTCAGCTGGATAATGCACGACCGCATGTTGCAGCTCCTGTACAGGCCTTTCTGGATACAGAAAATATTCGACTGCTGCCCTGGCGAGCACATTCTGAAAATCTCTAACCAACTGAAAATGTCTGGTCAATGGTGGCTGAGGAACTGGCTCGTCACAATACGCCAGTCACTACTCTTGATGAACTGTGGTATCGTGTTGAAGCTGCAAGGGCGGCTGTACATGTAAATGCCGTCCAAGCTCTGTCTTACTCAATGCCCAGGCGTATCAAGGCCGTTATTACATCCAGATGAGGTTGTTCTGGGTACTGAATTCTTAGGATCTATGCACCCCAATTGCATGAAAATGTAATCACGTGTCAGTTCTAGTGTAATGTATTTGTCCAATGAATACGTGTTTATCATCAGGTGTAGCAATTTTAATGGCCAGTAGTGTACTAGAGTTGCTGGCCCTATCCTCCATCAGTATGTTGGAGCTTCACAAACCTGCCCTTTGTCAGAATTAGGCAATGGAAAGTATAGGGTAGAATAACAATAATATGGAAAGGGTACATTGCTACATACCGCACAGAGGAGACGTTGATTTACAGACAGGCATAGTGAAAAAGGCTGCTAAAATATTAAGTCTTTGTACAACGTCCTCCTTCTGAAATAGAAAACACAACTCACGCACCTGGCCACTGTCTTGGTGCAGGGGTCTGATTTTGACTATATCTGACCTGAGCAGCAATCTGCTGCAGTGAGCAGTGGGAGTGAGGTGGTGGCATGGGGAGAGTATTGGAAGGGGTAATAGGGTAGGGATTGGGTAGGGGTAGGTGTAGGTATAGTGATATGTAGGGGGTATGCAGGGACGTGGTAGGGATAGGACTAGTCTTTTGCCCTTTTCTGCTCCCCCCCCCCCTCCCTCTTCCCCTCCCATTTAGGCCCCCCCTCCCCCCTCCCACCAGTCCCATCCACAATCAACCACTTTCTGACTCTGCATCTATCAGCCTAACCTGTTCTCACAATGTCCCTGCATGGTCCCACCGGCACGACAGCACCTCAAGCCCCCCCCCCCCCCCCCCCTCCTCCCACCTTTCGCTCTTATCCCTCTCCATCCCCACCCCATACTTCCTCCTTATCCCCACTACCTACCATAGCACATGGCAGCTCACATCAAACTGTAATGGTTCTTTATTTATGTGACCATTACGGCACTCCAACCCCAGTTCTTGATACAAGTAATATTGTACTACTTTTCTGCGAAGTAATAGACATATTTTTGTGACAGTATTCGCATTTGGTTTTATTGATGTATAGGTACTCCGATGTATCGATATATTACAGTGATATGGTTCTCGTGCGTATTCATTTCTGTGAGACTGTCATAATCTTTGACTTACTCGTAACTGTTTTGGCACGAATGCGCACAGAGCAGTCTTTGTTTCACTTTGCAGAAGTTAAGTTGTTATTTCGCTTTGTAAAAGTACAGTCAAGTCTTGTGTTTGGCTAAAGTAGAAATTAAATATATGAAGATTGATACAAAACTGTTTTCTTGACGATGTGACAATTAAGAAGAAGTATATGCGAATTTACAAGAAGTTTAATAAAAATGTGGATCGTGAACACCAAGTCCAAAGTTATTTCTACCATACCATTGTTCTGATCTGGGATTGTTTTATTATTAAGAATTTACTGAAAAACGTATTTGTTAGGTCTTCAAATATTGCTAAAATACAGATCTGGACCTTCTAGCAATCAATGTGGAATCACCCTAGAATCAACAAGATGAGCCATAACAACTTTGATGAAATATATGTGGGAATCCATTCAAGATAAGTGTCAAAATTAATGACTTTTTTACAGTGACTTCATTATTTCCATTCCGACAAAACCATCCACAGTCAATTATTTCGTCGTTGCCCGATAAAGCACACATATGCCACGTGAGCAACATTATTAATCTGATTTGTAACCTACTTTGCAAGTGGTGGTATTGTTAGAAGACACAGTTGCAGTCAGGAGATAGTAACTGTGTGTGTGTTGTGGTTATGTAAATTTGTGTCCCTCTTTTCTGTTTTGGAAGAAGGAATTGATCTGAAACCTTGAATATTTTAGCAGTCTTTTTCACTGTGCCTCTCTGTGACTCAACACTTCCTCTATGTGCTGAGTAATAATATACCCATATTCCACATTATGATAAGGAATGCATGCTGAAGCAAATGAATAAAATTTTACTGAGGCTGGGATCTGAACCCAGGTCTGCTGCTAACTAGGTGCACCCTGGCAATGTGACTAATACAGCTGCACGCACTACCCTAGTATATCTCCCTCCTTAATGCAAACTCCTATTCACATCTCAGCCCATCTTGATGTTTCCCTTCTTAACTTGTATCAGTGTTGCAAAGGCTCTCAACCACTGAAGTAGTACCTTAGCATTGAACAAAATGTGGTTAATCCTCCCTGTACCTCAGTTGTAGGTGCTACATTAATCATATGAAATTATACACTATGTGATCAAAAGTATCTGGAGACCTGGCTGGAGATGACTTAAACATTCGTGGCGCCCTCTATCGGTAATGCTGGAATTCAATATGGTGTTGACCCAGCTTTAGCCTCGATAGCAGCTTCTGCTCTCGCAGACATTCACTTGATCAGATGCTGGAAGGTTTCTTGGGGAATGGCAGCCTATTCTTCACAGAGTGCTGCACTGAGGAGAGGTAACGGTGTCGGTTGGTGAGGCCTTGCATGATGTCGGTATTCCAAAACATCCCAAAAGTGTTCTATAGGACTCAGGTCAGGACTCTGTGCAGGCCGGTCCATTACAGGGATGTTATTGTTGTGTAACCACTCCATCACAGGCTGTGTATTACGAACAGGTGCTCGATTGTGTTGAAAGATACAGTCACCGTACCCAAATTGCTCTTCAACAGTGGGAAGCAAGAAGGTGCTTGAAACATCAATGTAGGCCTGTGCTGTGATATTGCCACACAAAACAACAAGGGGTGCAAGCCCCCTCCATGAAAAACACAATCACACCATAACAGCATTGCCTCTGAATTTTACTGTTAGCATTACACACACTGCCAGATGATGTTCACTGGGCATTCGCCATACCCATCGGATAACCACATTGTGTACCATTTGTCAGTCCACGCAACATTTTTCGTCTGTTCAATCGTCCAATGTTTACACTCCTTGCAACAATCAAGGCATCGTTTGGCTTTTACTGGCGTGATAGGTGGCTTATGAGCAGCTGCTCGAGCATGAAATCCAAGTTTTCTCACCTCCCACCTAACTCGTACTTGCAGTGGATCCTTATGCAGTTTGGAATTCCTGTGTGGTGGTACGGATAGATGTCCACCTATGACACATTATGACCCTCTTCAGCTGTCGGCGGTCACTGTCACTCAACAGACGAGGTTGGCCTTTTGTGCTTTATGTGTCCCGTCACATTTCCACTTCACTATCACATCAGAAACAGTGAACCTAGGAATGTTTAGGAGTGTGGAAATCTCATGTAGAGATGTATGACACAAGTGACACCCAATCACCTGACCTGACCTGACCTGACCAAGTTCGTGAGTTGCGTGGAGCGTCCTATTCTGCTCCCTCACGACATCTAATGACTACTGAGGTCGCTGAATACCTGGCAATAGGTGGCAGCACAATGCACCTAATATGAAAAGCACATGTCTTTGTGGGTGTCCAGATACTTTTTATCACATAGTGTATATTGCAGAGACATATGACATCTTCACCTACGCGATTACTCTGCAGTTCACGATTAAGTGCTCAGCAGTGTGTCCGTCAAACTGCCACAAAGCTGTTTCTCTATCGCTCCACTCTTGAACAGCACACAGGAGAAATGAGCAGTTAAATCTTTCTGTTTGACCTCTTATTTTGTCGTGATGACCATTTCTCCCCATCTAGGTGAGCAGCTTTATCTTACAATAATGGATACAGGCTGAAGAGCACAAACTGGATTTTGTATTATGGAGGGACCCATGATAGCATAAACCATGCAGTTGTGTTAGCCGCAGTTCTAGGGTGGTGCAGTGGTTAGCACATCCACCTAGTGAGCAGAGCACCTGGGTTTGAATCCCAGTCTCGGTACAAATTTTAATTATTTGCTGTGGATAATATTCACTATAGTAAGGTAAATCTGAGACTTAATGTCTCTGGAACACACAGTTTCATACAGTTAATACTTTTCAAATTCACTTATGCTGCCGGATTTCAGCATTTGCGGCCAGTGGTGTCAGAATGATTCCCAGTGCAGCTCTGGTCCACTTATATACTTTCCTTGCCACATTTTGCAGTGGTTGTAATGCTTTCTTTCATTGAGATACAAGTATTATGTGTGGGTAAATGGCATCACCCAGAGTGATAACGAGTTGCGTGTGTCGGCAGCTGGAGCAGTGGTGGGAGGAGGGGGCGTACCTGTCGAACCGGCAGCCGCTGCTGCCCTTCTGCAGCATGACGGGCTCGATGCCGCTCGCAGACCTCGGCTGGAAGCTGGGCGAGGGCCGCCAGCTCAAGGTGAGGCAACAACTCTACCACATTACCATTGTAATTTAGTACGTTTTTACCTAAATAACAGAAAACTCTTGTCTCTATGTTGTCACGTATACTATACCCCAACAGAACAAATAGTCCAGAATGAGATTTTCACTTTGACGCGGAGTGTGCGCATATATGAAACTTCCCAGAAGTCCGCCTCCGTAGCGATACCGCCTACCACACAGGGGGCCCGGGTTCGATTCCTGGCAGGGGACTGGGTGTTGTGTGTCCTCCATCATTTTCATCGTCACTGACTTGCAAGTCGCCGAAGTGGAGTCAGCTAAAAAGGGCTCGCAATACGGCAGCCGAACTGCCCCGAATGCGGTCTCCTGGCCAACAATGCCACACAGTAATTTCCATCCCGATGAAAATTTGCCTTTGAGGTCAACCTAATGGGTCCTACTATTCAAGAAGTCTTGGAGCCATTCACATATCTGGGAACCTGTAGAGTCTTGTACCGCAAGGTGGCAAGGAAGAGGATGTTGTTATCGGTGGCTGGTATCCTCTTACTAAAACACAGATGCACACGTGGATTAATGCGGTTCTTTATTTACATGAAGCTGCTACTTAATTTGAATAAAGTCTGTGTCCGTGGCACAAACTCATCAGTAATAGTCCTCTTGCAGACAATATTGGTAATACTGCTGTTGTCACAGTTCTGGTTGCTATGTACTATCGTAGCCCGTGACATGCTCCGTGAGTGAATGGCTGACACGAGCCGAACTGAAGAGTGAGTTAGTGATGCCCTCTGGTCAGTGGAAGCAGCCTAAATACTTGCTGTCGAGAGAGCGTTGGCGGCGTATTGCGTGTCGGTGTGTCTGACCCCTCTCACGATAGGTGCGCTCGATCCAGCGCCTACAATCAATCTCCGCACTGCATCTTTGCCACCAGTGTGCTGGGTAGAGCTATCGCCAGCACAGAACCTACTCTGTTTACTTATATCTTCTTTAACAGTGTGCAGTGGGGTACCGTTTCAAATTCTTTTCGGACATCTGCGACTATGGAATAGTTTCTTTATTGCATTTTATGTGGAAACAAGTCATATCCTTATTTAATCCTTTAAATAATATAGCCAGTGGCCCCCATACAACTTGTTGTTGTTGTGGTCTTCAATCCTGAGACTGGTTTTGATGCAGCCCTCCATGATACCCTATCCTGTGCAAGCTTCATCATCTCCCAGTACTTACTGCAACCAACATCCCTCTGAATCTGCTTAGTGTAGTCATCTCTTGGTCTCCCTCTACGATTTTTACCCTCCACAATGCCCTCCAATGCTGAATTTGTGAACCCTTGATGCCTCAAAACATGTCCTACCAACCGATCCCTTCTTCTAGACAAGTTGTGCCCCAAACTTCTCCCCAATCCTATTCAATACCTCCTCATTAGTTATGTCATCTACCCGTCTAATCTTCACCATTCTTCTGTAGCACCACATTTCGAAAGTTTCTATTCTCTTCTTGTCCAAACTATTTATCGTCCATGTTTCACTTCCATACATGGCTACACTCCGTACAAATACTTTCAGAAATGACTTCCTGACACTTGAATCTATACTCAATGTTAACAAATTTCTCTTCTTCAGAAATGCTTTCCTTGCCATTGTCAGTCCACATTTTATATCCTCCCTAGTTCAACCATCATCAGTTATTTTGCTCCCCAAATAGCAAAACTCCTTTACTGCTTTAAGTGTCTCATTTCCTAATCTAATTCCCTCAGAATCACCTGACTTAATTCGACTACATTCCATTATCCTCGTTTTGCTTTTGTTGATGTTCATCTTATACCCTCCTTTCAAGACACTGTCCATTCCGTTCAACTGCTTTTCCAAGTCCTTTGCTGTCTCTGACAGAATTAAAATGTCATCGGTGAACTTCAAAGTTTTTATTTCTTCTTCGTGAATTTTAATACCTACTCCGAACTTTTCTTTTGTTTCCTTCACTGCTTGCTCAATATACAGATTGAATAACATCGGGGATAGGCTACCACCCTGTCTCACTTCCTTCCCAACCACTGCTTCCCTTTTATGCCCCTCGACTCTTATAACTGCCATCTGGTTTCTGTACAAATTGTAAATAGCCTTTCGCTCCCTGTATTTTACCCCTGTGACCTTTAAAATTTGAAAGAGAGTATTCCAGTCAACATTGTCAAAAGCTTTCTCTAAGTCTACAAATGCTAGAAACGTAGGTTTGCCTTTCCTTAATCTTTTTTCTAAGATAAGTCGTAAGGTCAGTATTGCCTCACGTGTTCCAATATTTATACGGAATCCAAACTGATGTTCCCTGAGGTTGGATTCTACCAGTTTTTCCATTCGTCTGTAAAGAATTCGCATGAGTATTTTGCAGCGGTGACTTATTAAACAGATAGTTTGGTAATTTTCACATACAACTTAAGTATTCTAGAAACAGTTTCTGCAGTGTGTATTTTATTAAATCAGAATTGTAGACACAACATGTTGATGCCCAGAATGGGGATGACAAGTAACAGAGGTGACAGGGAAGTGACCAGTCTGTGTCCGCAGCACGCGTCTCTGTATGCGTACCACATGACGCGGCTGTGGCAGCTGCTGCGGGAGGAGCAGCTGGTGCCGACGCGGTCCGCTGACGGCCGCACGACGTTCAGCATGCGGCAGTTCCGCCGCCTCTTCAACTGCGCCCGCGTCCCCCAGCCGGGCACCGACCGCCTCGACTCCCACTTCCGCACGAGTGAGTCACTGCTGTGCTAGAAAGAGTCTCTCTCCTGGCTCTTGCATTTCATGTGTTCATTTGTCATTTATTCGTTCTTTCCTGTACATCCTGTTTTGAATTAAAATAAAAATGAGTTGGGTACGGTCAAAAGAAGTGTGCCCCTAAGATCAGTATTGGGGCCACTCTTGTTCCTTATTTATATAAATTGTGTGTGAAGTTTAGAGGAGAAATTTGGGGACCATTCCTCATAAAAACAGGCTTAAGACAAGGTGACTGCATGTCACAGTTACTGTTCAACTGTGAACTGGAATACATAATGAGAGAATGGTACAAGAACAATCCAAAGATGATAAGAATTGGAATTGCAAAAGATGATATTAGCTTAAACTGCTTGGGATTCGCTGATGACCTTGCTCTCCTAGCCAGCACCGTTCAAGAAGCGAGGCGACAAGTGAAATCATTACAAGAAATAGCAGAGAAAGTAGGCCTTAGAATATCATTTGAAAAAACGGAGATTATGCTAACTAATCCACCACTTGCAAACAAAATTACAATAGAACAGGAAATCAAAATTGTTGATAAATTTAAATATTTATGCGATATAATAACATACAATCTAAATGAGAAGCCATCATGGCAGAATAGAATAAATAAAACTGAACTACGCAAATTACATTTCCAAAACTACATACAACAAAAAAACGCCTATCTATAGATGCAAAATTAAAACTCTATAAAACAGTTACACAACCAGGAAACAACGTATGCAGCTGAAACTATCTTCATAACAACTAATTCATCAGAAACTGACAGAATATTAAAAATAGATAGAAGAATAATTATGACATGTATAAATAAACAGTATAAAATAAATGGACATTGGAGAATAGCATCAAATGAAACAGTACATAAGAAAATAGAACTAGTCGTGAGCACGATCAGGAAGAAACGCATCTCATTCTTTGGACATCTGATGAGTACTCCAGAAAACAGAATTAGTAAAAAAATAATACAAAAATTGTGGAATAGCAAGAGCGACATTAAATGGATCACAGAAATTAAGGAATATATAAAACAACTCCAAATTACAGTAGATGATCTAAAAAACAAGACAGAGAAAACCAGAATATTGCAAGACCCACAAACCAGACTACAAATGAAAATCAATAAAAGGAGTA
Organism: Schistocerca gregaria; assembly: GCF_023897955.1. NCBI lineage: Eukaryota > Metazoa > Arthropoda > Insecta > Orthoptera > Acrididae > Schistocerca > Schistocerca gregaria. The sequence continues at coordinate 100,026,338 of NC_064930.1, read as the reverse complement.
CAGGAAGAGTGGTCTCAGATGAAAAAAGTAAGAAAATATCTGAAAGAATGAACAAATATTGGGCAGACAGAAGAGCAAACCACCTTTCATATAAGAATAGACTCTAATAATTATATTACCTAAGTATCATATTAAGTTATTGTTGAGCCAAATTGTATCCCTGTGTAACAACTTGTTTACAACTTTGTATTTTTGACTAGAGTGGTCCATAGAAGGCCATAAAATAAATAATAATAAATAATAATAATAATGATATGCCCTCTAGTATTATGGGTAATTCTGAAATATTTCTGTTTCCTGCTGACACTAGCTTGGTAGTATACGATGTTCTGTGCAACATTGGCTTTGTTTCAAATACTGCAATTTCTGGCTAAGTCCAGGGCTTGTAGAAAATAAACTACCACCAAATTACAGTAAGACTCAGTTTTTACAGTTTGTGACACAAAATTCAATAAAACTTGATATTTTACTTTCACGGAATGGGCATATGATTACTGAAACTGAACACTTCCAATTTCTAGGTGTTCAGATGGATAGTAAATTGTCTTGGAAAGCTCATGTTCAGGTTCTTGTTCAAAGACTTAATGCTGCCATTTTTACTATTCGAACAGTATCTGTAGTAAGTGATCATTCAACATGAAAAATTAGTCAACTTTGTTTATTTTCATTCAATTATGTCGTATGGTATTATATTTTGGGGTAACTCTTCCCATTCTAAAAGGATATTTTTGCCTCAGAAACAGACGGTTCTGGCAATAAGTGGTGTGATTTCACGAACCTCTTGTTGGCCCCTGTTCACTAGTCTGGGGTATTTAGATTTTGGCCCCTCAATAAATGTATTCCTTACTGACATTTCTTGTTAACAATATCAGCTTATTCACAAGAATAAGCAGATTTCACTCAGTTACTACCTGACAGAAATACAATCTGCATTTGGATTGGACTTCCTTAACTCTTCTACATAAAGGTGTGCACTATACTGCTGCACCCATTTTCAATAAGCTACCACAAGAATTCAAAAATCTTAGCAGTAATCCGTGTGCTTTCAAATCGCAACCGAAATGTTTCCTCTTGGATCACTCCTGTTATTCTGTTGAGGAGTTCGTTGAAAAATTGAGCTGATTCTTATATTATATTGTTGATTGCGTTTACTTGAACTTAATTTTGATATGCCTCTGTATTAGCCCAAATTTCTCGTATCTTATCTTTGTGGTACTTATGCAAAATGTACAAGGTCTGTCTAAAACGTATCTGACCTTCTATTTTCCTGCGCAAAATAGAGACGATAGCACGGCGCTACTGTACACAGTAAAGGAAGAGACCTTTATAACCAAGTGTGAATTTTGTTCCCACCTTCCAGCGCATCAGTCGCTGCCCGTCTGTTGCTGAGTGAGGTGCTACACAATGTGTTCGTCGGATTACTGATTCTCTCAGGATGACTGAACGTGTTGAGCAAAGATACTGCATCAAACTTTGTCAAAAGCTTGGTGACTCTCAAAGCGAAACAATTCGTAAGGTTCAGCAGGTGTTTGGAGAAGATGCGAGTGGTTCAACCGAATAAAAAATGGCGGAGGGTGACCAGCGTTCTGGCAGGCCCCAAACTGCTCGGAGTGCAGCTGTCGTTGAGAGGGTGCAAAATTTGGTGTCGGCAGATCGTTGTTTGACCGTGCGGGAGACTGCCTGAGAGTTTGGAGTGAGTAAAGATTCTGCACATGCAATTTTGTGTTATGATTTGGACACGCACTGAGTGGCTGCGAATTTTGTGCCCGAGTTGTCGCTGGAACAAAAAAACCTGCAGGGTCTTCCACAGGGCCTTCTGGATACCACCAGCACTGATCCTGGGTTTCTGAACACCGTGCTAACTGGATATGACTCACAGGTGTATGGATATGACCCATAAATGAGAAGACAGTTGTCGCAATGGTAGCATCCCGAGTCTCAGAGGCCGAAGAAAGTGAGGTGATGCTGACTGTCTTCTTTGATGTCCACGGAATTCTGCATCACGAGTACACACCGCAAGGACAAACAGTGACAAAGGAGTACTGTCAAGATGTTATCCAGCATCTCCGTGATGCAGTTTGGTGGACGGTGAAATACTGGCAACTGCATCACGACAATGCCCCTGCACATTCGTCCCACTTGATCCAAAATTTCTTCACTGAACACAGAATTATAGTCGTTCCTCTCCAGACACGGATCGTTGCGACTTCTGGTTCTTTCCAAAATTGAAGATGCCACCAAAAGGATGCCATTTTATTCCGTTTTGAGAGTAGAGAAGAGATAATGCAGAACACGACGACAGAGTTGAACACCTTTCCAGAAGAAGACTTCCAGAGGTGTTTCTGGCAGTGGAAGGGTCATTGGGCTAAGTGTGTTCAAGCGCAAGGGGCCTACGTTGAAGAGGATTAGGGTCCCAACCCTGTCAGGTATTACAAATATTTTCTCTGGCCAAAGGTCGGATACTTTTGAGACAGGCCTCGTACCGTATTTACTCGAATCTAAGCCACACTCGAATCTAAGCTGCACCTGAAAAATGAGACTCGAAATTAAGGGGGAAAAAAATTCCGGAATCTAAGCCGCACCTGAAATTTGAGACTCGAAATTCAAGGGGAGAAAAATGTTTTAGGTTGCACCTCCAAATTGAAACAAAGTTGGTCCATTGTAATATGAGGCACGATTTAGGTCGAATGAATGACGATACAGCTACAGTAGTTTGGTTCGAGTCTTAAGCTTAGCAGTTAAGTTTTACCAGGTAGCCATTGCTATGCGTCAGGCGCTCCGTCCGTATTTATACGGGTACCCTTCCTTTTTCATGTGCTTCATCTGGTTTGAATTGATTGCTTATTTTTCTTTGATCTGATAAGTGCCGTTCTCTTTGTTAAAGGTGTTTACGTCACTCTAAGCTGAAAATACATTACTGTATTGTGTCATGCATTGTTTGTCGCGTTCTGATAATGAGTGTTTACGGCCTGTCGCCGCTCGTGGCATGGCTTGCTTTTGTGCACACTACAACCTCTTACAATAAAATAAAAAAAAAATAAAAAAGAAGAGAGGAATTGTTTCATTAGTGAAACAATGGCAAGAGACTGCTGCTTTTTTGATTATGATCAACAAGAACCAAATAATAGACTGCGTATGATAGACGATGTTCTGAATGAGAGTTTAGCGAAAATTTTTCTCCGTTTGGAAATCTCTGCAGACGCCTCTTTAGTACATTACATTCTGCACAGAAATTAGTCATCTTAGATATAAAAATCTAGTCAATTTCCTTGCTTCATTTCTGACTGTATCACTATTAGGCATAAGAATAATACAAATATAAACATGACATGACATGATATGTATAATCTTCCACATTTGCTGTTGTCTCACTCTAGTTTCGTAGCTTATTAGGCAGACGGGATTTAAAGGAGATAGCAGCAAACATGAAAGAATACATGGCAAAATGTTTATATTCGTATTATTCTTATGGTGAAGAGAATACTGTATGTGATTCACAATTCATAAAAGTTCCTATTAGCAACCATCTCTTCTCACAGGTAGGAAAAAATGCAGAACGTAGAGTTGGCCATATTGACAAACATCCCAAACAGTCTTAAGACTCAGATTTTCGTAGTACATTGAAATGCTGCTACATTCGAAGATGAATGATACGGAATTTGTATGTACTTCATTGGATAATGTATGAAAATGCAGTGGTCGAAAATAGGGGCAGAGAAAAATGCTCGTCATCCTCTCTCTCTCTCTCTCTCTCTCTCTCTCTCTCTCTCTCTCTCTCTCTCTCTCTCTCTTTTACATGGCATAATGTTTACATTCTTCTACCTTTTCTTTTATGTACTAACACAGAGGCTTTGGCGCCAGTATTTATCTTTGTGCCTGCAAAGCATGCCTGTGTAGCGCTACATATATTAGACGGCAGAAGTTAGTTGTGGTGGCACCTACCAACATTTTTCAAAACTTACACTTACTTTGCACTCAATTCTAATCTGCAGGCGGTTTTTTGGGTTACAAAAACTGGAAAAAAAGTGTGGCTTATATTCGAGTAAATACGGTATGTTGGCAGCAGTGGGATTGTTCTGCAGTGGGCTTCAAATGCCGGTTCTATAAATTTTCTTAATAGTGTTCCTCAAAAAGAGAGTCGTCATCTCTCCAGGGATTCCCATTTGAGTAATTCTGGTGTGTTGTTGAAACCTACAGGTAACAAATATAGCAGCCCACCTTTGAATTGCTTTGATGTCTGCCTTCAATCTGACCCAGTACGGATCGCAAACACTCGACCAGTCCTCAAGAATGGGTCGCACTAGCATCCTATTATATGGTCTCCTTTACAGGTCAACCAAACTTTCCTAAAATTCTCCTAATAAACCATACTCAATGATTCTCCTTCCCTATGGCAGTCGTCGCACACTCGGTCTATTTCATACCAGTTTGTGATGTTACGCGGAGATTTTTCAACGATGTGACTGTGTCGAGCAGGACAGTACTATAGTGCACATCATTTACGACGGCGGCCGAGTATAGGCTTGTTTCGGCGCATCTGACGTCACAAAACACCGTCAGCCAATGAACAGAGAGCGACGTTGCCAGAGCTCGACTGCAGTGCGGAGCAAGGACGAGTGTCTTCAGTTTTAGAAACGTTCAGTCATAAACAAAGTAATAGAACAAAAGCAGTGTCTTGATAGCAGACTTTCTTTTATAGAAAGTTTGGAAAATTATTCTTAATACCAATTGCTTCATATTCTATTAATTAACTAAACCAAACAAGCAAAGAGCTTCCTAATTCAGGCAAGGGCAAGAAAAGGTGTGTGTTTCATTCTCACAAACCGTTTTTTCACAATAAACAACAGTGGTTATTGTTTATTTCCTATTGTACTTTGACGAAATACGAGTAATTCATAGTCGTACCAAAATTGTTTGTCGGTATTTTGCGTGATATTTTAGAGTCGTCTGGGGGTTCTATTGAACAAGGAGTTTCGACAGCGTAATGGTTAAGGTGTTTGGCTGCTAAGTGAAAGGTTCTGAGTTCGAACCTTGTTCAGCGCTTAATATTTTCTTCATTTAAAAACAATATTGAAGTGTCTTACTTCATGAATTTTATTCGTTTGAATGCTCTGTCACTTCATTATATTCATAATAAGTTTTTGGTTTTTCTAATTTTGTCCTCCAATATTTCTTTTCACAGTGATTAAAAACAATGAAAAGGCACACATACAATATTCATGTTATCTGTTTTGTTTGTATGTCTTCTCTTCCACAGTCACTGTTTTACTATTCATATTGAGATATTTTCTTTGGCGACAGTATTAAAAGTATTATTTAGAGCAGAATTTTGGATCTTATGTTGCCGAGCTACTTGATTGTCTGACGCAATTCTTTGCTTCGCTGCTTTGGCAACATCACCATATTCAGTGTTTTTGTCGACTGATCTATGTTTTGCCAAGTATTTGCTGTCTGTTGTGACAATCACAAATTGTTTGCACCATGTGCCTCACTGACAATGTATTTTAGTTTCTATGTTTTTTGACGTCCACAATTCAGTATGTGTACTTTGCCAACTTTGTTTTAATCAGAAATTTTTAGAAAAAAGCGAGATGACTCTGGTATCAATAAAACTTTTATTACAGTCACGAAAAACCGAATATTTCTCAATATTACATACGACACCTATCTGGTACTTAAATTAAATGAGATATTGTTATGCAGTAAATTTTATATGAAATTTAGGTGTATTGTCCACATTTTGTTCTCAAAATTGTGGCAACTAAAATCGGCCATACGGGAAGTATACGCTATGGACTTTTACCTCTGCCAACTCTTCAAAATTTTGTGCAGTGGTTTACTACACTTAATGATGCACAATAACTGCGCTGAACATCGAAACAAAACGAAGTCATTTGTGGGGGGAAGGTATCAGTCAAGAAGATGGGTAAAAATCAAATTTTTGGGCCAAATAGTTAATATGAATTCGAATGATAAGTGTGTCAAAGCAGTTGGAACACCATGTGTATGCACAGGCGAGCAGTGCAGTGATGACAAAATCGCGCACAGCACAGAATGCAGGGAGCACGTTGTAACATTACAAGTCAAGATAGCTGTAACGGAACTTGAATAGCGTAAAGTTACCGTTAAAAACGCATGCTGCGCGATTTGATAAGATTTGGTTGGGCATAATTATAGTAACATGCTTTTGAATACCATTAAAATATAACGGCGATACCTGTTTAGTGTTATTGGAAATAATATGTAGTAAATTAATGAGTAAGATAGCCGGTCCTATAAGAAAAGGTAAAATTGGGGCATATTAAGGTGTTTTACATTACATCAACTAAGCGGATGATACGGCGTCTTTTTTTTTCTGTTTACTCTTAGGAAAAAAAAAATACAAGTAAAGAAGTGCTAATTGTGCGTTGTGAAAAATATGGGAGCGAATTTTAAATAGCTACAGTGTATAATCAGACTAACAAATGGACATTCAGTTCGAGAAATAGCGGATAGCGAAGTGTGGTAATTAAATTGAGTACACCTACAGGGCGGTAAATTCCGGGATAAGTCTTCTCGCATCTCACGAGGGACATGGTATTGAGACCGTTTTTTATTTTTATTATTATATCGCGGAGAGCAGGTTTCAATTTATAAAAAGGAGAAAAGCTGTATCATTATCATTGACTGTTGGTGTCAAGCAACCAAAACTGTTCATCAAAGGGTTTTAGTGAATGAGTAATGAAACTGTGAATGAAGTTATGTTAAATAAAGCAGAAGAGACAAGACAGTTTGGTCGTATCTGTTATTATTCCATAAACTGTAACATTTCTTCTCGTTGTACGAAGCCTTTATAGACGATTGTTATGACAATTTGTTTTTAGGGATCTCGTTACATCCTGCCTTGGCCGTGGATGTGTGTGATGTCCTTAGGTTTGTTAGGTTTAGTTAGTTCTAAGTTCTAGGTGACTGATGACCACAGAAGTTAAGTCGCATACTGCTCAGAGCCATTTGAACCATTTGATCTCGTTACGGGTTAAGTTTTGGGGACCTGGTCAAGAGGGGATAGTTCGTAGATCCTAACTACTGCAGCTATTCTGGAATCAGGTGCTACCGTGATCGTTGTGTGTTTTCAATGGCTTAAGATCATCATATCTCATGCTCTAAGATCGATGCGCCATTCCTCTTGGTATAATGGTGTCGCACGGTAACAACGACAACGCCGACGTTGAAGCAAGGTACGGTAGAACGTATCTGCAGCAGTGAAAGGGTTAATGCGGCCGTGTTGGCTTTACTTCATAAACTGCGCCCTCCCTTCAAACATAAGTTTGCGAACTTACTATACTATGGCACTGCTTCTCATGACGCGTGCATCGTTTGCAACTGGCAACGCATCAATCTCCCGCGTCTAGGCGAGCATGCGCGAGCCACCAAGTTAAAAGAATTGAACTATAATTCTGCATCCAAATATCATGGATTTTTATTTAAGCATTAGCTTACATCTTTCTACATTTACAGCCAGCTGGCGTTCATCACACCAACTAGAATTTTGCATGAGTCATCTTGTATCCTACTGCAGTCACTCATCTTCAACACCTCCCTGTGCACCACAGCATCATCAACAAACAACCACAGGTTGCTGCCCACCCAGACTGACAGATCATTTTTGTATATATAAAGTATTCCTTGGGGTGCTCCTGACAAATCCCTCAACTCTGATGAATGTTCGCCATTGGGGATAACATACTGGGTTCTAGTATTTAAGAAGTCTTTAAGACACTCACATTTCTGGGAACCTATTCCATATGCTCATACCCTCATTACCGGTCTAAGCAGACATCAGTTAACTGGCAGGATACTGGCGAAGTGCAGTCAATCTACAAAGGAGACTGCTTACAAATCACTTGTGTGTCCCATCTTAAAATGACTTTTGTGTCACATCTCAGTTCTAACTTACACATCAGCAATATTCTAACGGGGCATATTGAGTTTATGCAACAAATTTTGGTACAAATGGCGACAAGTTTGTTTGACTCCTGGGAGAGCATCACAGAAACGTAGAAAAACCTAAACTGGCACACACTTGAACATGGACGCAAATTGTCTTACAAAAGCTGGGTGATGATGCTCCTTTTTCTAAGAAAAATTTAAGAGAGATTATGCTTTATTCAAGACACTGGTATCTTTGTCTTTCTTTCCCCAAAGATTTCTCAGCACATTTTTTGCAGTCTGCAGTGGTAGTTGCTTCCCCCCCCCCTCCCCCCTCTCTCTCCCTCCCTCCCTCCCTCCCTCCCTCCCTCTCTCCCTCTCTCCCTCTCTTCCTCTCTCCCTCTCTCCCTCTCTCCGTCTCTCCCTCTCTCCGTCTCTCCCTCTCTCCGTCCCTCCCTCCCTCCCTCCCTCCCTCCCTCCCTCCCTCCCTCCCTCCCTCCCTCCCTCCCTCCCTCCCTCCCTCCCTCCCTCTCTTCTGTCCAGCTTGAAAATTTTTGTGGTATGGAAACCCTTGAATGTCAGCCTAAAGTTGTTTAGATATACAAATGAGTTATAATTAAGCTTCGGATGTTGCATTGGTTCATAAATATAATTAATGACACATGTTACCTAATTCATACACGAATTAATGTATGTTTATGCTACAACAAAAATTAAGCTTAGAGTAGTAATTTGAAACACAAATATTTACATAGTTTTACAGTGCTGCAACAAAAATTTTTGATAAGTTGTCCAGGCATATAAAATGTTTGACATAGCAAAGAAAAATTTGAAATCACAATTCCTTCTATTCAATAGAAGAATTTCTGTTACTGTATTGTGTACAAGGTGGTGGGTTGGAATTACTGACATCTGCAGATATTAAGAAAACCCTTTATAAATGTTCAGCGTGTATATATATCTGTTCATTAAGTCGTTATGTGACCGCAAAATGACTTGTTCCACATCATTACAGTTTATCGTGCAAATGATCTGTGGAACTTGAAACTAACTAACACGTACTTACATAATGCTGATAAGTTGTTTTTATGCTTGTAGCTTTACATCTACCACACATTTTTACAGTGTGCCATCTGCAAACAAACCTTGGGTTATGTGACAAAATAACATCTGAAAAAAAAAAAAAAAAAAATCTTAAGACATCAAAAATGACAAGAAACAAGACTACAGAATCAAGAATCGTAAGTAACTTGCTTAATAATGTGATTTTCTATCTCAAATGGACAAAAAACAAAAATAGATTTTTTTTTTTCGTTTTGCAGATGATTAGCTGTAAAAATGTGTGTTAGTTGTAAAGCTACTGGCATAAAAATAGCTTCATAGCATCATGCAAGGTATGTGTAAAATTATATAAATGTTTGTTTTCCAAACTAGTATTCCACAGCCAATTTTTGCCACAGCATAAATGTACAGTATTGTATGAACCAATCAGACAATGTGTGTCATTAACGCAATGCAAAATTTAGTACTTAATTATGACTGCTTTGTATAAAAAAGGCAATATCCTGACTGACTGACTCCTTCAATGACTCATCATCTCCCAGCCCAACCCACTAAGAATAGAAACTTCCAGATTTTCAGATGGTATTGATCTTATACTGTAGGCATTGTTTAAGAAGGGATTTTTTTTTTTATATTCGATCCCTAAGCAAGTGAAATAGGGGATGGAAGGTTTTTAAAGTATATCGCTGTTATGGCAATTTTGAAGCTAGACCAGTGAAAATTTATATTTGGTTTCTCGAGCAGAAGTAAAGAACCTGTGTCTCAGCATTTTTTGAAATTTAACCCCTATGAGGGTGAAATAGTGGTGAAATTTTTTTTAATGACTAATTATTTTTGGTTACTTATAAATAACTTGACAAAAGGTGCTGTGACTTACCAAACAGGAAAGCACTGGTAGATAGACACAATAAAAAAACACAAAACACACACATACAAATATCAAGCTTTCACAACCCACGGTTGCACCAGGAAAGAGGGAAGGAGAGGTAAAGATGAAAGGATGTGGGTTTTAAGGGAGAGGGTAAGGAGTTATTCCAATCCCGGGAGCGGAAAGACTTACCTCAGGGGGGAAAAAGGACAGGTAAACTCTCGTGCGCGCGCACACACACACACACACACACACACACACACACACACACACACACACACACACACACAAGCAGACATATGTAAAGGCCACATGTCTGCTTGTGTCTGTATATGTGCGGATGGATATGTGTGTGTGTGTGTGTGTGTGTGTGTGTGTGTGTGTGTGTGTGTGTGTGTGTGTGCGCGCGCGCGCTAGTGAATACCGGTCCCTTTTTTCCCTTAAGGTAAGTCTTTCCACTCCCGGGATTTGAATGACTCCTTACCCTCTCCCTTAAAACCCACATCCTTTCGTCTTTCCCTCTCCTTCCCTCCTTCCTGATGAAGTAATCGTGGATTGTGAAAGCTTGATATTTGTGTGTGTGTGTGTGTGTGTGTGTGTGTGTGTGTGTGTTTGTTTGTTTGTTTGTGTGTCTATCTACCAGTGCTTTCCTGTTTGCTAAGTCACAGCATTTTTTTAAATATTTTTTTCCCATGTGGAATGTTTCTATTATATTCATATAGTTACATATAAAGAAATACTTTTTTTGGCATTTTTGAAAATTTGACACCTTTGAGGGTGGAATAGAAGATGAAAGCTTCTTTGGAAATACTTCTTATGGAAGCCTTTTTGAAGCTAGACCAGTGAAAATTTACGTTTGGCTTCTCTTCTGTAAATAAAAAAATTCGACTTTCACTGTTTCTGGAAAGTCAGCCCCTAAGTGGATGAAATATGGGGTGAAATGTTTTATCAAAATGTTTAATTGTGAAAGCATCTTTAAAGTTAAATCTTTCTAAACCAGAATTTAGCTTTTCAGTTTAAAATGAAAAAAAAAAAAAAAACCTTTTTCACTGTTCTTAACTCAATCTCTAAGGGGGTGAAATTAGGCCAGTTTGATTCAGACTCTCATCATCACTCAGTCTAAACTGCTAAGGATAGTAGCTTGAAGGTGCTGATCATATACTGTAGGCAGTTTTTCAGGAGGGATTGTTCAGAATCCCACTCCTAAGGGGGTGAAATGGGAGATGATAGGCTTTTTGAAAATATGTCACTATTAAGAGAGTTTTAAGCAAGAACTACATAAATTGGTGTTTGCTTTCTCAGTGAGAAAGGAAAAAAATACAAGTGTTTCAGCATTTGTGGAAATTCAGGCACTAAGGCAGTAAAATAGTACGTGGAAGTTGTTGTGAAAATAAATCATTATTCAGGAACATCCGTGAAAATTGCTATTTGACGTCTCAGTTAGAAATAAAAAAATATTACCTAATTTTGGAAATTCAGCCAATAAGGAGGTGAAATAGGGGATGAAAATGTTTAGGAAAACATTATTAAAAAAAGTAAATTAAGCTAAATCTATGAAAACTGGTATTTCATTTCTCTGTCAGATATAAAGAAATGTGTGATAGCGGATGAGAGTTTCTATGGAAATATCAGCCCAAGGACTGAAAAAGGATGATTAACAAAAACCTTGGACTCCAGCTACCAGAATCGCTTCATCCTCCTGTGGCCTCAATTAGCACGGAAAGTTGCAGAACCAGTCGACACTAAGCAAGTGTGTGTGTGTGTGTGTGTGTGTGTGTGTGTGTGTGTGTGTGTGTGTGTGTGTGTGTGCGCGTGTGTGCGTGTGTGTGTAATTCAAATGATGTCATATCATAACAATTTTCGGACTGAACAATTAAACGAAGTCGCCACTGAAGATAACACAAGAAGTGGAGAAACATGTTTGGGTTAAGAGAAACAAAGTAACAGTGTTTTGCACAAGGCAGAATATCTCTCCAAAGTATGCTAAGAAACTCGCATGAACCGATATTTAATGAGTACTCTATTGACATTCCGTAGCCCCATGTGTATCACTCCTGTAGAGATCACAAAGGGAAGAGTAGATTAATTACAGCACACATATAGGCATTTAAACAGTCATTGTTCCCATGCTCCACATGCTGTTGGAATGGGAAGAAGCCCTAACCTGGCCAGTGGCAAAGTAGCTCCAGCCGTGCTCTTAACAGTGATTTGCAGAGTATACCATATTTTACAGACTATAAGACACTTTATTTTTTTCTTTGAAAAATTTCCTGCAAAATTCAGGTGCATCTTATACTCAAAATTAATATAAAAATGTCCAGGGTTTGGTGTAAAATTTCATCAGTCTTGAAAATGGCCATATATCCTATCCCGTGGGAAACCATCTCTATCTGACAACAATGAATTCGACTGGTAGCAGCACTGCACCGATGAGACTAACACGAGTTGCAGGGACTCGCAAGCTTGCTAACACTGTCTCGCTGCCACCTCGCCTACAATGCGTCATTGCAGTCTGTAGTGCCAGTGAATGTTAACGCCTGTCATCATCGGTGCCTGTGCATTGTGGAGGCGATGTGATGTACAGCCTGGGCCATACGAGAAAATATCTTAGTATTGACGGTAGCCATTTACTCGTGTCCTCCCGGTGGGCCGGCTGCCCGCACAGCCTGCCCTGTGTTTGGAGGAAAGGATTATTGCACAGATACAACAATGACTTAAAACCAAATGTCACTGTTAGTGTAAAATTAACTGACTCTGGATCAGTAAATAGCACTAACTGTGCTACTCTGTCTGCAGCTCGTGGTCTAGTGCCTAGTGTTGCTGCCACTAGGTCATGGGGTCCTGGGTTCGATTGACAGCTGGGTTGGGGATTTTCTCTACCTGGGGACTGGGTGTTTGTGTTGTACTCCTCATTTCATCATAATTCATGAATTGACCAGACTGGACTGTGAAAAGATTGAGGATGTATACAGGGGCTGATAACCATACTATTGAGTGCCCCACAAACCAAATCACCACCACCACCACCACCACCACCATTGGCTCTGCCAATCTGTTGTTTGACCAGGGAGAGGGCAGGACTCTCCCAGTACCTACTGCAACCTACATCCTTCTGAATCTGCTTGGTGTATTCATCTCTTGGTCTCCCTCTAAGATTTCTACCCTCCACGCTGCCCTCCAATACTAAATTGGTGATCCCTTAATGCATCAGAACATGTCCTACCGACCGATCCCTTCTTCTAGTCAAGTTGTGCCACAAATTTCTCTTCTCCCCAATCTTATTCAATACCTCCTCATTAGTTATGTGATCTACCCACCTAATCTTCAGCATTCTTCTGTAGCACCACATTTCGAAAGCTTCTATTCTCTTCTTCTCTAAACTGTTTATGTCTATGTTTTACTTCCAGACATGGCTACACTCCATACAAATACGTTCGGCAGGTTGATAGATAGATCTATCAACCTGCCAGTGCTTTCGTTTGCTAAGTCACACAATCTTTGTTTTTAGATATATTTTTCCCACGTGGAATATTTCCCGTTTTATGATGATGTAAATAAAATAGAAAAAAACTTCCACATGGGAAAAATATATTAAAAACAAAGATTCCAAGACTTACCAAGCGGGAAAGCGCCGGTAGATAGGCACAATAAATAAAACACACAAACACACACACAGAATTTCTAGCTTTCGCAACCGACAGTTGCTTCATCAGGGAAGAGGGAAGGAGAGGGAAAGATGAAAGGATAGGTATATACTCGCGCGCGTGCACACACACACACACACACACACACACACACACACACACACACACACACATATCCATTCATACATATGCAGACACAAGCAGACATGCTGCTTGTGTGTGTGTGTGTGTGTGTGTGTGTGTGTGTGTGTGTGTGTGTGTGTGTGTGTGTGCGCGCGTGTGCGTGTGCGAGTATATACCTATCCTTTTTTCCCCCTAAGGTAAGTCTTTCCACTCCCGGGATTGGAATGACTCCTTACCCTCTCCCTTAAAACCGACATCCTTTCATCATTCCCTCTCCTTCCCTCTTCCCTGATGAAGCAACCGTTGGTTGTGAAAGCTTGAATTTTGTGTGTATGTTTGTGTGTCTATCAACATGTCACCACTTTAGTTTGGTAAGTTACATCATCTTTGTTTTTATATACTGACGAGGGCCTCCCATCGGGTAGACCGCTCGCCTGGTGCAAGTCTTTCGATTTGACGCCACTTCTGGGAATCAAACCCTGGCCCTTTGGATTGACGGTCTGTCGCCGCTGACCACTCAGCTACCGAGTTTTGAACCTTTCATTTCCACAACGGTGGAATGATTGCAGTTCATCACAAATGCCAGTTTTCGAGTACACTGATGTCGATAATTGTGGATTAACATATTTAAATGATCTTCATCAAACCCCGAAGGTCTTCCAGAATGTGGAGAGTCAGTAATTTCAAAACAGCCATCCTTAAAACAACAAAACAATTTTCTTGCTGTGCTCTGTCTAATGACATTATCACTGTACACGTCCCAAATGCTTCTAGCTGCTTCCACTGCTGTCTCTCCTCAGTTGAACTCAAACAGAATAATATGTTGGAAATTGTCCACTTTCTCCTCTTGGCAGTCCATGTTCTAGCATCCCCAGCTCTAGGCACTTTGTCCAAATGACAAAATTACAATATGAAAATTCAAATAGCAACAGTGAACTACCAAGAAAGAATGACAATTGATTCATAAACCGATAGCATATGGAATACCTGTGTTACAAAACAAAAATATTAAAAGCTTGTGAACCAAGTGAATAGAGGAAAACAAAATCCTGATGAAATCCATAGAGGATAAAATATTTTAACATCCACAGATAGCACTCCATTAAGTTGATTCCTGATATCATATAGCATTAATCATTTTATATTTTCTTGAAGATATTTCAGTGTATTTTTAATGATACGGGGTGTTCAGAAAGTCTCTCTACAGTGCCGTATGATTGTTAGCCGCGCGAGCCATATACCGCAGTGAATATACTGAAAGGAAACTCAGTGAAATACAAGTTATTAATTTATTGAATATTCATTTTTTACTTACAAATTTTCACATAAAACGTTCAAAGTGTCCCCCCTGTTGTTGAATACACAATTCAATTAATCTAACCATGTTTCCTAACACAAGCTGTAACATTTCTTCTGTAACAGATGCGGTGAAAGTGGATATTGCATTTTCAATTCATCGGTGGATTTTGAACAGTTTTTATAAACAGTTGCTTTTGCTGCACCCCAGAAGAAAAAGTCAGGTGTGTTAGGTTAGGCGATCGTGGAGCCAAAGTCCCTGTGAAATTATGCGATCACCAAAAACATCAGCAAGCAGTGACATTGAAACGCGAGCTGTATGGGCGGTTCCACCATCTTGTTGAAAATAATCGTTGAGTATGTCACTTAACACAAGTTCTCCTACGAATGGATACAGAATATCACTGCAGTATCGTTGTGCGTGTATTGTTTCGTTGAAAAATATGGGATCCACAATCTTATGTCTAGGAATTGCAATCCAAACTCCTATTTTCATAGAATGAAGTGGTTCCTCATGAATCCACAATGGATATGCAGTACTCCACTTACAAGAATTTTGAGAGTTCATGTACCCGGATAAATGAAACTGCACCTCATCAGTGAAAAACCTTTCATTAAGAATATCCCTTCCATTTTGTTGAATGAAAGTTTTGAACCATCGACAGTAATAAGTCTCTCGGCATGATCAGTATTTTTCAGTTCTTGCACGGTTGCCACTTTGTATGGGAGAGGTTCTAATTTTTTCCTTACAGCTGTGTGGGCCGTTCCAATACTAATATCGATCTCCTGTGAGAGGTTTTTCACTGACTTGTTCGGACTTGTGGACATTTTATTGGAAATATCAAGTAGTTTATCGTCAGACTAAATGCTAGAACGACCACTTCTCGGTGCATCTCTCACTGAACCCGTGCTTTAAAATTTGTTAATCAAATATCACACAGTATCGCGATGTGGGAGTGTTGTCTCCAGGAAAACTGAATTAAATGTTTGACGAACTGAAACTGTATATTTACCGCCAGCTTTGAACACTTGTTCGACTAACAACACACGTTCTTCAATCGTTAGCATTTTAATAGTGACAAAAACAAAACAAATGAACAAAGGAACTGAACTTACACGTTCACATCAACAAGTAACAACACAAACCAGGGATACTAGCGGAACAAACAATGGTAGCAGTTACTTCTGTAAAATATCTGGGAGTATGTGTGCGGAACGATTTGAAATGGAATGATCATATAAAATTAATTGTTGGTGAGGCGGGTGCCAGGTTGAGATTCATTGGGAGAGTCCTTTGAAAAAGTAGTCCATCAACAAAGTAGGTGGCTTAAAAAACACTCGTTCGGCCTATACTTGAGTATTGCTCATCAGTGTGGGATCCGTACCAGGTCGGGTTGACGGAGGAGATATAGAAGATCCAAAGAAGAGCTGCGCGTTTCGTCACAGGGTTATTTGGTAAGCGTGATAGCATTACGGAGATGTTTAGCAAACTCGAGTGGCAGACTCTGCAAGAGAGACGCTCTGCATCACAGTGTAGTTTGCTGTCCAGGTATTGAGAGGGTGCATTTCTGGATGAGGTATCGAATATATTGCTTGCCCCCTACTTATACGTCTCGAGAAGATCACCAATGTAAAATTAGAGAGATTCGACGCACGTGGAGGCTTTCGAGCAGTCGTTCTTCCCGCGAAATATGCGCGACTGGAACAGGAAAGGGAGGTAATGACAGTGGCACGTAAAGTGCCCTCCGCCACACACCGTTGGGTAGCTTGCGGAGTATAAATGTAGATGTAGATGTAGATGTAGATGTAGATGTACTACTGACACTGGCTGATTTAAATGAAACAGTGGAATGTTGCGAGAGTCCACTTGAAGGGGAGTAGCCCAGGCAGGCTAACAGTCATACAGCACTGCAGAGAGACTTTTTGAACACTCTGTATTTTCTTCAAATAGCTTGAGGTGCTTTCAGAAAGGGTTGGTGCAGTGGCTCAGTGGGCAGAGTACTAGCCTCCGGTCCTGGAACTCCCAGGTTTTAAACTGGGCAGTGGTGGGAATTTATTCTCATTCCAGTCCCTCCAGGATGTATGCAGTCAAAATGAGTAGCGGGAGTATTTTCCCGAGGGTAAGTAACAGCCGAGGGTACGGACCCGTCTCAGCTCACTCTGCCAATGGCATAATGGACAGAAGGGCTGCACTCCGCCAGTCAAGCTGATTGTCCGACTACAGACTGTACCCCTACATTAAAAACTGTTTGTGGATAAAGTTAATATTCCTCTCAGTTAAAATTCCAGTACTCCTTCATCACAATTTTATTACAGTAGAGAACAGTAATAGTAATGCTTGATATCAGATCACGTCGTTATTTTAGCAGCAGCATAACATTTACAGAATTCATACAAATAAACAAACAAACAACAACAACAACGATGACGACGACAACAATACCACTACATCCACAGAAAAACAGCAAGCCATGTCATTATGAACTTGTGCTATAAAACAGAAAACCACAAAAATCCTTTTAATAGTTTGATACATATTTAATAAAATACATCAGAACAAACTTACCTACAGGGAGTCTGAAAAGTCTTTCCCTGATTACATAAATTGATAACTCAGGCTAGAAGTAAGACACAAATGTGAAACTGGTGTCTCATTGTTTACAAGCTATCCAAGTTTTTTTCACACATCAGCTGAGCACCACACGAGCATCCTCGGTAGTGCGTAGCACATCTAGGTGATATTAAATTTCCATCCACAATTTAGCCAACATCACTAGAGGGAGCGATTCAACGATTGTGGTTATCCGTTGCCGCAGGGTTTCAAGATCTGGTACACGTGTTTGGTAGACCTCATTCTTGACATAACCCCCATAAAAAGAAGTCTAACGTGGTTATGTCAGGACAGTGTAGAGGCCAAACCGTTGGCCCATCACGACCAATCATTTGTCCAGGAAAGGTCATATCGAGATAGGCACGGACGTCCAAACTCCAATGAGGCGGTGCACCGTCTTGCTGAAACAAGACATCAGGGTGATACTGAAGCAGCTGAGGAACAGCATACAGCTGCAACATGTCCAGATACACTGCAGATGTGATGGTAGCCTCAGCGAAGAAGAATGGCCCGATAATTTGATCGTGCAATAGCGCGCACCCAACATTCACCTTTGGACTGCCTCTGGTGCACTCCGTGACCTCGCCAGGGGTTCGTAGAACCCCAAATGTGCACATTATGGTGATTCACTACTCCACTGACAAAAAAAGGTCGCTTCGTCGGAAAAGGCAATTCGTCTGAGACAACCGTCATTGTCGTCAATACGTGATAGCATTTCGACTGCAAAGTCATATCGACGTGTTCTGTCACTGGGCAACAAGGCCTGAACGATTTGCACTTTGTATGCACGAAACAATAAATGTTTGTGTAAAATGTCACAGAGAGAGCCTTTTGGCATCTGTAATTCATGTGCGGCCCTGCACACTGATTTCTTCGGACTTTGCAGAAAAGACTCGGAAATACGCAATCGTTCTTATGATTCTTTGAACGACGTTTCGTCCGTATCACGATTAGATTCTTATGATTCTTTATTTAGAGTCATTAAAATGAACGACTCATTCACGAATCGCCACAACTCTAGTACCTGGTGCGCCAACATCTGAGGGCTTCTCAGTGGTCATATTCAGTGCAATTCTCCTCTTGCTACTTGCAATGGTCATTTGCTGCAGCACGGGAATCCGAGATCCGTTTACCTTTTTCGTGTCGAAGCTATTTTTATGTTGTGTATTTCTATAGCTTCTCTGAACGAGCAGATGCGATAACTCATCTCTACGACCAGAACTTGCGTTCCGGTGAATTTCACTATTGGGTCGGTTTCACATGGTGCTTACTCTGTCACAGTCGATTTTTTCATCTGCCCCAGCTTGCAATGTTGCTAATGTTCTGTGATCCTGGTGTTGGTTGCCCATTCAGTCATTCCGACATAAACTTTTCCACGTATGCGCGGTACGGGGTATATTCTCGACAGTGTGAGTGGATCCCTTTTCTCCTCTGCCGATCTCAGACTTTCACCCTGTTATACTTCTAACATAACTTGTGGTGTAGCCATTGCACCTCAGAACATTTGCCGAGTATTGCATTTCGCATCTGAAGTCCCGAGCCTTACATATTCGTCTTGTTCGCATTACAACTGTGTTAATTGTGCCTCTTTTCTGGCTCGGGTGGTGACTTGACAGCTCGTGCACCACCTGAGCCAGAAAAGAGACACGATTAATACGAGCGAGACAAATGTGTGAGCCTCAGCACCTCAGACATGAAATGCAACACTTAGAAACTGTTCTGAGGTGCTGCGAACAATAGTGTCCAACACTCAACAAAGTGACACATCAGGGTAAGAAATGTCAGGTATGACATTTCTGCCATACATTCCCAGAGTTAGAGACAGGATCGAATGTAGTCGAATTAAGTCGGGTGATGCTGAGGGAATGAGATATTTATAGTAGTAAAGGAGTTTTGCTATTTGGGGAGCAAAATAACTGATGATGGTCAAAGTAGAGAGGATATAAAATGCAGACTGGCAATGGTGGGGAAAGTGTTTCTTAAGAAGAGAAATTTGTTAACATCGAGTATTGATTTAAGTGTCAGGAAGACGTTTCTGAAAGTATTTGTATGGAGTGTAGCCATGTATGGAAGTGAAACACGGACAATAAATAGTGTGCACAAGGAGAGAGTAGAAGCTTTCGAAATGTGGTGCTACAGAGGAATGCTGAAGATTAGATGGGTAGATTACATAACTAATGAGGAGGTATTGATTAGAATTGTGGAGAAGAGAAGTTTGTGGCACAAGTTGACAAGAAGAAGAGACCGGTTGGCAGGACATGTCCTGAGGCATCAAGGGATCAGAAATTTAGCATTGGTGGGCAGCGTGGAGGGTAAAAATTGTTGAGGGAGACCAAGAGATGAATACACTAAACAGATTCAGAAGGATGTAGGCTGCAGTAGGTACTGGGAGATGAAGAAGCTTGCACAGGATAGGGTAGCATGGAGAGCTGCATCAAACCAGTCTCAGGACTGAAGACCACAACAACAAACACAACATTGATTGAAACTAGTCATCACTAATAAATTATCTGATACTTCATGGTCAAGACTAATTTTTAATCATAATTGAATTTATTCTAACGTGTTGTTGTTAAATCATTACTATAGATAACATCTGTCATTAGTTATCTTCAGTTGTGTGGTTACATCAGTTGTTTACGGTGTGTTGTCATTTTCCGTGCAACCTTCTGGTTCCCGGTTTTTGTAGCACCACACAGTGAGGGCTTAAGTTGCAGAGCAATCTGTCATTTAATTTGTTCCCTTAAAACGAAAGGGAAACACTCGGCGAAATATCGGCAGTTGTCAAGGATGTCACGTGCTGTATTCTTATTCAGTTATTTCGACAGTCAGTACGCTGGAAGAAGTTCATGTTTCATCATTTTTGTCACATTTTCTTTCCAAAATTAGTGCACTCAATAATTTTGTAGTCCGGAGCCTTACGAGGTAATCTCTGACGATTGCTCCGTGTAAACCTTCAATGAACTGTGTCGCAGGTCGGGAAGGTAGGTGCCCCTCACACGTGGTGGTGATCTGCCGCTGCGGCCGGCTGTACCGTTGTGAGAGCGTGCACCCCAACGGCGTGACGCCGCTCACCCCCCTGGAGTGGGAGTGGCAGCTGAGGGAGGTGGTGTCGCGCTGCGAGGACGAGGGGGCGGCGCGGCCCGGCCTGGGGGTCCTCACTTGTAGCGACCGGGACCGCTGGGCGCAGGTGAGGCTTTATCTCTGTTCTTTGTTTGTTTTTGCCATCTGAGGATCAAGTGACACTGTAGGTTCCCTCTCAGTTTCCTCCAGTAATCTTTCATCTTTTGAATGTCTCTCTTGTTTTCTTACACAGACTAGTCACACTGCCTTAAGTTGTGTTTACACTGACATAGAAACTTGTTTTGCATTAATGTCTGTGGCTACCACTGGTCTGTTGAAGGTTACAACAAGTTGTAAACACAAAAGCAGCAAACTACGGCTGTGTCAGTACAAATCTAAATGAAACATTACCAGGAGTAAAAGTATGAAATGCAGATTGTCTTTTGTCTTGGAGGGGGGGGGGGGGGCATGTTAAATTCAGAAGAATGGTAAATAGTGTATAACATATCAGACCCCACCACCCAGCTTTACTAAATAGTCGATACCCGGAATGTGTAGCCTGGTATCGATCATTTCAGTTATTAAATTTAATGCACTGTGGAAGAGTGATTTATGATGTAATGATACTATTTTGAGCAAAGACTGATATTTAAATATGACGACTAACAATTATATAATATATAAATGTGTAACATAATAATAACTATGAACCATCAATCTTTAATCACAAATATAATAATCAGAATGTAATTCATTGAACAATAAGCGAACATAAATATTAGTATCGTTATTCCTTTCATTAATGAACTGTAAATTGATCTCGAAATTTCTGTTTGGAAAAGTTATTGTAACTTAATCAAAAAAGGTAGAACCAAAGCTAAAATTACGTAATTTCTAGCAATATGTAACTTCAGACCCAAATTTGTAAACCGGAGCTAATATCATTACCAAAGTAATTAACTGATCATTGTCAGCACTCGTAATTAACTACATTACTTACGTTTGGATGCATATTTCGAAATTTTACTGTTGTAGAAAAATCAAACAGCTTGTGCATATCTAATGCAAATGTGTGTGGTAATTAATTTGTATTTTTTAAATTAACGAAACGCATTGTTGTAAATAACTCATATTGACTTTTAAAGATGAAATTGTATGATTTCCAACATTAAATTTTACGTAACAAAATTATATTTTATTTTGTGCATACTCTCATTGCTAACCTTTTGCATATTTGTAAATTTTAATTGTAACTATTAATTTCACAATACTTTAATAATGAATATCAGAAACACTCATTGTTTGTGAAGTATAAATAGGGAATGCTGTCATACAGCACCAGTTCAGTTCAAGTTCAATTCAGTGCTGTGAGTCTGTCTGTTTTAGTCTGTCAGTTGGTACTAATGTAATCGCTTTTGTTCGGGAAAGTTCTCTCTGTCAGCTGTTGTGTTATCAAAGAGAATATGCATCGAATTGGATGTATCAAGGACTTTGGAATGAAAAATAAACGTGAATATAATTGACGAGACTTGGAATGTTACTAGAAGAAAACCCCGGACACCAGAACCAGGCAAGATACATAAAATTACAAAATAGTATTCATAGCCACTACGTATCTCTACCCCAGGTGTAATAGATGTTTTTTTTTTAAACATATGTACACCATAATATAATTAACAAATTAGAGGATATGTGATAATTGCTTTATTCAAAGTATACTCCATTATTACGTATACATTTTACCCATCATTGGGCAATTTCTGGATATTGTGCCAGTAAATGTTGTCCCATTTTCCTGCCGAACCATTCATCGAGCCGTATTTTCACATCTCCATACGAATTGAAGCACTGCTCAACAAGTACGTGAGGCGTTGATGCAAGTGAGTGATAATTGGAAGGAGCCAAGTCTGGTGAAAAAGCAACACGGGGTAGAACTTCCCAGCTGAGTGCTTTCGATGTGTCGCACCCTCGTTTTGCTATGTCTACACTCTCATGTAGAAAAATGACTTTGTGTTGCCTCTGTCAGTATTGTGGCCTTTTTTCAAGCACCGAATGGCTTGGATCAGTCAGTTGCTGTCCGTAAAATTTAGCATTAACCATTTCCCCAGGTTTTAACTGCTCAAAACAGACCCTCTGGTCCCATCAAACATGAGCATTGCCTTTCTGCCCAGGTGATTCGGTTTTGCGGGCAATACGGATGGTGTGCCTGGGTCTGCCCACAATTTTTTGCTCTTCTGGTTCGCGAAATAAATTCCTGAAACTATACGAAGCAGAAATGACTTCCTCGGTAGTGATCAAAGTGTGACGTGTTTTTGCACTTTTCCATTTACTTGTCATTCAAATAGTGTGTGTCCATCTACCGGTCTTGTGAATCGTCCCATCTCTCACAGCTAATTGCAAACAGCTTGTTGATTAACACTCAATTGCTCGGTTTTCAGTGGTTTTCCACGTTCCTCGTCTGCAACATTGAAGTCAACATTTTGGAAAAGTCGAAACCGTTTTTAACATGTGTCTTGCGGTGGAGCACATTCACTGTAAGCTTCTCAAAGTAATTGCTGTTCAGCAGCAGTTTCCTTCAAATGAAAACAAAAAAGCAATGCTGTTCACAAATGCTCTTCATTCAGCTTAAACCTCGACGTATTGAACACCACAACTCAACACTATGCACACACTTTTCCAGTTTATCACTCGTGCGTGTACGACACTTGTTAACGACACAGCAAAATGGTACAGTGTCAAATGTTTATAGCACAATTTGCTTTGGTGTGTCATCTGTTGCCTGCGATCCCCATTTTGTAATTGCATACTTGTACACCTAGCATTATTGTCCAGCTACCACTAAATGCTACTTTACGGCACTGGTGTTTATTTATCTTACAGTTACAAGGGTGAGTGAAATGTTAACAGGATTTTGTTTTTTAAAAAATCATTAAGAGAAAAAAGGCATTTGCAGTTATTTTCCACATACTTTTCTGCTTTACAAATACATTTTTCTCAGCAAGAAGGAAGGTTTATGAGAACCATAGAAAGACACATTTTGTGTCAGGAGCCGATTACACACAAATCTTCCAAGCATTGGTCATCTTCAAATTGGTGCCCTTGTAGAACTTCTTTAAGCAATCCAAACAAATAGAAACTGCAAAGCTATAGATTCAGGCTGTGCAGAGGATCATCAGATGGAGACCATTAGACCTGCAATGTGGGGACTGGCATTGTCGTAGAGGAGAACAACCTGTCGAATCGGTCGGTCCCCTGTTTTGCAGTGATGTGCATCTCCCACCTTCTGCAACATCACACAATAGTACGTGGCACCGATTGTGTGTCGATCGTGCAAAAAATCAGTGACCGAAGTTCTGCACCGGTGGAAGAAACGTTCGAAAGGAACGCCTGACAGTCGAGTCTCAGTTTTCGCTAGGGCTCTCTCTTCTTACCTCTGCCACTCCTTACTGGCTCGTTCAGATTCGGGAGAGTATTGAAGAACTCTCATTTCGTCACAGGTGACGGTCCGACTCAATTATGCATCACCTAGTTTCCGAAACCTAGCTGTGGGTTTCTGACAGACCTCTAAAAAACTTCAACTTCCAATTTTTGGTCAAAAGGTGAGGGACCCATCTGAAACACACTTTACAGACCTGAGGGTCATTTCTCATGATCGCTTGACAGCTCACGTAACTTAGCCCAAACTCAAACTTCCTGGCAGATTAAAACTGTGTGCCGGACCGAGACTCGAACTGACCACATTCAAAGTACGTGAGTTCTGCGGAATGCCCCATTCTGCTCTCTCACAATGTCTAATGACTGCTGAGGTCGCTGATATGAAGTACCTGGCAGTAGGTGGCAGCACAATGCATCCATATGAGAAACGTATGTTTTTAGGGATGTCCGGATACTTATGATCACATAGTGTATGTTTGTGCTTTACCAAAGTTACTGCAGCTCCTGTGCCCACTTGCACTTTTAGCAGTTTATTTAACACATGGAAGTCAAAAAATTTATCAGGAGAAAAAATCTTTATAGAGATACAGTTTATGTCCATCAGTACTACTGTGTCCCTAGATTTTGAAAAGGAGTTAGACACTGATGCAATGTGGCCTTTCTTTTGACACTTCTTGCAAACTGCCCAACACTTAGGGCATGTGACAGGCTCGTGTCAGACAAAGTTGTACGGGCAACAGCGAGGTGGTGCAGTGGTTAGCACACTGGACTCGCATTTGGGAGGACGGTGGTTCAATCCTGCGTCCGGCCATCCTGATTTAGGTTTTCCGTAATTTCCCTAAATCGCTAAATCGATCCGGGTAAATGCCGGGATGGATCCTCTGAAAGGGCATGGCCGACTTCCTTCCCCGTCCTTCCCTAATCCGATGAGACCGATGGCCTCGCTGTCTGGTCTCCTCCCCCACAATGACCCAACCACGGAAGGGGGGCATACGACCGCTGTCGTGACGCAGCCTGTTGCTGCTGCGGCCGTAACAGCCGCTGCCCCGTGCAGCACCGAGTCTGAGGTTGTACTCCTCCAACAGTTTTCCCGTCATCTCGAACACTCGCTGCGTGTCTAACAATGGTCCCACGTAGCGATCTGATGGCCTGCAGCTCGTCACACTTCAAAGGACTGTGCTATATTGAGCACATTTGTAAGTGTCGAATTCTCACACTGAAGTGCTTTTTTTGTGGACCTCCCTATCTGGGGCCGTACATATAATAACATCGTGCACTGTGTGATCAGCATAGGATTCGTGACTGGTACTAGTAACAAATTTAAGATGACGTTTCAACCCGTGTAATTCTGCAACACAGGTTTTGGGAGATTAGTTTGGGTGTTCCTGACAACAACTCAATTCTACGTGCATCTCAATCGCATGTGTTCTGTCACAGTAATAGTTTGAGAGAAGGTCGCACATTTCATCAAACGGTAATCTGTCCGGTTTGTGCAAAGGCCCAAGTTGGCACAACAACTGATAATAAGAAAGAAAGAAAGCCCTACTACACAGGTTTGCATTATCCACACATAAAAGTTGGAAATGATGGCATAACTGTGTCTTGTAGGAGTCCCAGTCTTCAGGCAATTGGTCATATGCTGGAAAAGATGATGTTTGCACTGATGGAACGGTAACCTGCCACGAACACACGGATGCCATTCGGCTGAGTACAGTGGAGAGAGACTGCTGCTGTTCCGCGAAATCTTGCTGCCGGGTGATGAGACGTCGTGTAGTTCTTCCATTGAAATGTTTGTCGGGTGTCTTAGCACCGAACTAACATGTGGAGGAAATGTAACCATCAGTTGTTGTCAAGCTTGCTACATCTACATCTACAGTAGATCCCCTCTAATCCGCCACCTTCGGGACCAGGACCACGGTCGGAACGAAAAAAAGATGGGATTATCCGAAAAATCTAATATTTATTGCAAAAAATATAAAAAGACATTTAGTACAAAAAAATTCAACGATTTAAGAACTAAAAGACGTCTACTGTAATATAAAAAGATGTTTTTTACACAGTGTTAAACAATATATTAACTAAAAAACGTCTACACACACTATAATATGTATTGGTTTTAAAAGGAAAAACGACAAACAAATTACAGTACTGTACTTTACTTAATAACGTATAAACGATATATACTATGAAGTAAAAATGTTTATAAAAAGAAATTTTTTGCAAAGAAATAAACTACTGCATGTATAAACTTAGAAAAGATTATACTGTATGCATTGTTTTTACAGTAAAAACGAAAACAAATTACTTGGAAAAAAGTTTGTGATACATTTTTGTTTAGCAGATGTTATTCTAGATTTAGCTGCAGTGTCCCTTTTTTTCCCACACAATGTCCATTGGAGCTGAAGTTGGATTCTGCTCGTTTTATTGAAGGGCGATGTAAAAAGCGTTTTTTGCATCGTTGTGCGAAATCCGCGTGAATCTACAGTAATAAGTACTGTAGAGAACACGGAATAAAGCAAATGACGACGTTTTCTATTACCAACAAAGGATAAAACTGCACAATAACGTACAGTATAACAATGTGCACAGTGATAGACACCGCAACAATGGCCCAACAGGCGTCCAGTCAGTGACAAGTCGGCACAGCCTCGCGACCCTCAGCATGGTCTGACTTACCGGATTGACGGACCATCCAAGGTCAGATTGGAGGGGTTCTACTGTACTTGATTACTCTGCAATTCACATTTAAGTGCTTGGCAGAGGGTTCATCGAACCACAATCATACAATCACTCTACCATTCCACTACCGAACAGCGCGTGGGAAATACGAACACCTAAACCTTTCTGTTCGAGCTCTGATTTCTCTTATTTTATTTTGATGATCATTCCTACCTATGTAGGTTGGGCTCAACAAAATATTTTCGCATCCGGAAGAGAAAGTTGGTGACTGAAATTTTGTAAATAGATCTCGCCGCGACGAAAAGTGTCTTTGCTTTAATGACTTCCATCCCAACTCGCGTATCATATCTGCCACACTCTCTCCCTTATTACGTGATAATACAAAACGAGCTGCCCTTTTTTGCACCCTTTCGATGTCGTCCGTCAATCCCACCTGGTAAGGATCCCACACCGCGCAGCAATATTCTAACAGAGGACAAAAGAGTGTAGTGTAAGCTGTCTCTTTAGTGGACTTATTGCATCTTCTAAGTGTCCTGCCAATGAAACACAACCTTTGGTTCGCCTTCCCTACAATATTATCTATGAGGTCTTTCCAACTGAAGTTGTTCGTAATTTTAACACCCAGGTACTTAGTTGAATTGACAACCTTGAGAATATCGAGTAATCGAATGCCAACGGATTTCTTTTGGAACTCGTGTGGATCACCTCACATTTTTCGTTACTTAGTGTCAACTGCCAACTGCCACCTGCCACACCATACAGCAATCTTTTCTAAATCGCTTCGCAACTGATACTGGTCTTCTGATGACCTTACTAGATGGTAAATTACAGCATCATCTGCGAATAACCTAAGAGAGCTGCTCAGATTGTTACCCAGGTCAATTATATAGATCAGGAACAGCAGAGGTCCCAGGACGCTTCCCTGGGGAACACCTGATATCAGTTCAGTTTTACTCGATGATTTGCCGTCTATTACTACGAACTGCGACCTTCCTGACAGGAAATCACGAATCTAGTCTCACAACTGAGACGATACCCCGTAGGCCCGCAGCTTCATTAGAAGTCGCTTGTGAGGAACGGTATCGGAACCTTTCCGGAAATCTAGAAATACAGAATCAACATGAGAGCCCCTGTCGATAGTGGCCATTACTTCGTGCGAATAAAGAGCTAGCTGCGTTGCACAAGAACGATGTTTTCTGAAACTATGCTGATTACGTAGATCGTTCCCTTCGAGGTGATTCATAGTGTTTGAATGCAGTATATGCTCCAAAACGCTACTGCAAACCGACGTCAATGATATAAGTCTGTAGTTCGATGGATTACTCCTACTACCCTTCTTAAACACTGGTGTGACCTGCGCAATTTTCCAATCTGTAGGTACAGATCTATCAGTGAGCGAGCCGTTGTATAAGATTGATAAGTAGGGAGCTATTGTATCAGCGTAATCTGAAAGGAACCTAATCGGTATACAATCTGGACCTGAAGACCTGCCCGTATCAGTAAGAACAAACACAATTTATGGAACGTAGTACCTTACAGAGAAACACGTAAGATACTACGAAGTAAAGGTTGTGCATGTTACTGAATATCTTGACTGGACAACAGTAATACACATTACAGAATAGGCCGAGCACTTGTTAGCGATTGCTTAACTTATAATGTTTCTTTGGCAGCTCACCAGAGCGTGTCAATGGGACCTAGGTAGCCTCTATAAGTGGGCCTGTGAACTGTATGGAAGTGCAATCTCTGAAATCACACACGTCACGAGTGAAGGTACATCAGTTTTATTTTCTGTATGATGTTTCAAATTATTTTATCATGTTTTAATGTACTGTAAATACATTTATTGCCGTTAGTAACTATAAAAATATTTAATTTTAGTTAAAGAAAATAATGATTCAGTATTTGTTAATGGACATTTTTATTCAAAAATAAATGTAGGAGTCAAAAGAAAAAGAAAAAGTTGCTGCTACTGAGAATCAAACCACAGACTTTGTTGTTATAAAAATTCTGTGCTGATGGCAGCTCTGCTGACAGTAATTGAAATGTAACATTTTATATGTCACATTGCTCCAAAATCCTCAAACATTTGAAGGCAATTTTTTCAAGTGTGTCTGACACTTGCTTTACAATGCTTTATCGAGATGGTATCCTGGTGGTGACCCAAAAATTCTCCAAGTAAGGGGAAACACTAAGAGGGCAGAGCAGTCTGTAATGTCACCTTCTTAAAACAAACTGTTAAAACTTTTGGCAGCATGTTAGAACATTAGCAGTTGTAGTTGATGTAAAAATAAAAACTAACAATCCAGATTGCATTTACTTCCGTCCTACTGGAGAAACTTCTTCTTCTTTTTCATCATCACCATCACCATCACCTTCGTGAAATGATAATAGTCATTCACAAAGCCTCTTCCAATCTTCTCTTTTCTCACACAGTTTATCATTCAGCATTTCTTCCCATTGTAGCTATCTCTGATTTACATTATCCTTCACTTGGTCTCTCCATCTTGTTTGTGATCTTCCAACTGATCTCCTTCCAGATTCTCTCTATTCCAGAACCCTTCTTAGTAGCCTTTCTTTTACGCACCCTCATAATGAATGTAAAGAAATAGTAATAAATTTTATTCATTCTGCTTCACATCCCATATACAGTATTTTATAGGTACTGCAACAGCACTGTAAAAATCTCAGTTCATTATTTTCAATATTTTTGAGATGCAAGCTTTTACCTAAAACCTACAATAACTTTCCTGGTACTACAAAACAGAACTAAAGCTTTTAAAGTATTCATTTGTAACCTTATTTGAAGCTGTTTTTGTTCATAAAATTGTTTTCCAGAGTTGTATTTTCTCGTTTTACAGTAGCTTATTGGCATAATAGTAATAAGTTCAAAAATATTATTTTTAATTACATTTTGTTGTGCGAGTGATGTGGAGAGAACAAGAGAGTGTATGGAGGACATATAAAGTGTGGAGGTTTTATATGATGAAAACACTGTTCTATCATGAGATCATGTAATGTATGTCTAGTGTGCTTGCTTTTGTATAAAGGCACCCAGAAGTAAAATTAGCTGTAAAACCAACTAATATTTCATTTCTGGGGATAACTCATAACTTGTTTTATTTAAATTAAATTTGATTTCATAAATACAGATTTTTTTATGAATTGCTGTATGACTTATTGGTTGACTTAAGGATTACCGCAGGAATTTGACGGCTGGTGATTTTCTGATTGCCTACATAAACCAACAGCCAATAAGAATTAACGTCTCCCACACTTTGTGCAGTGCTTTAGACTATGATTTAGTGTCTGTAGGAATCACTCGGGAACTGTCTTAAAGTGTGGTGTGGAACCACACCACTCTTATCTTTGTTAAGATGAAGAACATCATACATTCTGTCAGTTCTTTTATTGTATTTGTGAAGCGACTACACCTTTGAATGTTTTGATGAAAGTTTGAAAATTTTAAGTGACTGGGTTTGGAAGTTAATGCCATGTGAACTTACTTGTCATATTTAAAATGCAGTAGAGCATGTTTCATGACTGTGTAAGCTCTTCTTTTTAAGAAGCCCACTGAATGACTTCATACAGTAACACACAAATAGCTAAGGGTCAGTGACTGTACAGAACATAAAAGTAATTCGGATCACATAGATGAACTTCTGGCCACTATCGTGTGAAACGTTGTAGTTAAACTTGCACCAACAATGGTTTGACAATAAATACAGTCTTCGTAGACATTTACAATTTGTTTTGGGGGTGGATTGAACTGTTAAGGGTGAGAAGCTATAACCTGCCCTGTCGCACTCCCCACATGTGCTTCAGTTGTGGTCTGATGTTGGCTATTGTAACGAAAGCTAGTTACCTCAAGTAGAACAAAAATAAATTGCAGTTTGGCCTGTTACTTTTTATTTTTAAGCTATTGGCTTTAAATCACTTGTAGCTCTGTTCGGCCACCACCAGAACTGTTTCTGCCAAGGTCAAGACTTGACACTCCACCAGTATCTGGCTCCTGCGAAACGCAACTCTCCCTTTTTTCACACGATATTTTGCGAACAATGGATGAAGGGTATCAGACGGATGCCATATTCCTGGAGTTCCGGAAAGCGTTTGACTCGGTGCCCCACTGCAGACTCCTAACTATGGTACAAGCATAAGGGATTGATTCCCAAACATGTGAGTGGCTCGAAGACTTCTTAAGTAATAGAACCCAGTACGTTGTCCTCGATGGTGAGTGTTCATCGGAGGTGAGGGTATCATCTGGAGTGCCCCAGGGAAGTGTGGTAGGTCCGCTGTTGTTTTCTATCTACATGAATGATCTTTCGGATAGGGTGGACAGCAGTGTGCGGCTGTTTGCTGATGATGCTGTGGTGTACGGGAAGGTGTCGTCGTTGAGTGACTGTAGGAGGGTACAAGATGACTTGGACAGGATTTGTGATTGGTGTAAAGAATGGCAGCTAACTCTAAGTATAGATAAATGTAAATTAATGCTGATGAATAGGGAAAAGAATGCCGTAATGTTTGAATACTCCATTAGTAGTGTAGTGCTTGACACAATCATGTCGATTAAATATTTGGGCATAACATTGCAGAGCGATATGGAATGGGAAAAGCAGGTAATGGCAGTTGTGGGGAAGGCAGATGGTATTCTTCGGTTCATTGGTAGAATTTTGGGAAGATGTGGTTCATCTGTAAAGGAGAGCACTTATAGAGCGCTGGTGCGACCTATTCTTGAGTACTGCTCGAGCGTTTGGGGCCCCTATCAGGTCGGATTGAGAGAGGAGATAGAAGCAATTCAGAGGGGGGCTGCTAGATCTGTTACTGGTAGGTTTGATCGTCACGCGAGTGTTACAGAAATGTTTCAGGACCTCGGGTGGGAGTCTCTGGAGGAAAGGAGGCGTTCTTTTCATGAATCGCTACTGAGGAAATTTAGAGAACCAGTATTAGAGGCTGACTGCAGTACAATCTTACTGCCGCCACCTTAAATTTCGTGGAAAGACCACAAAGATAAGAGAGATTACGACTTGTACAGAGGCATATAGGCAGTCATTTTTCCCTCGTTTTGTTTGGGAGTGGAACAGGGAGAGAAGATGCTAGTTGTGGTTCGAGGTACCCTCCGCCACGCACCGTATGGTGGATTGTGGAGTATGTATGTAGATGTAGATGTAGTATGTTTGTGTCAGATCAGTGCACCTGTGTTGCTGCTGTGACCTTTGAACTGTATCCTCATCCGTCCAGAACCGCACAAGACTACGGGAACTGAGCGCGCGCAATGCGGCGACGCTGTCGGAGATCGAGTCGGCGATGTTCGTGCTCGCACTGGACGACGCGAGGCCCGGCTCGTCGCAAGGAGCCGCCGGCACCGAATCGCTCGGCGGGAACTTCAGCTGCCGCTGGGCCGACAAGAGCCTCGTGCTGGTCTTCTTCGCCGACGGTGTCGTCGGTGGGGTCTCGGATGTGAGTAGTGAGTGAAGCGGCTGAGGCAGTACTTAGGCAGTGGTCCCTCTGACCAACTTCTCATTTTCAACAAGTTCGACATTACGAACAATTATTTTTCACAATATTATTCAAAGGACAGATTGCTACTCACTGTGTAGCTGTAGATGTTGAGTTGCAGCCAGGCACTACAAAAAGACTGCTAAACACACAAGCTTTTGGCCAAAAGGCCATCTTCTGAGTTGGACAACACACACACACACACACACACACACACACACACACACTGTAGTGGGACTTTGAATTTCACCACACTACACTCACTCCCTCAGATATAAATTATACCGTCGCAGCTGTATGAGTGCTCAACGGCAGAGAAAATATTTATAAGAAAATGAAGGTACAAAAATTGTAAATCTTTTTGTTTTGTACCCGTTCTTGTCGCTTGAGAGCAGAAGGTTAACTTCACTAGTTCGCTAGTCTCGATATGATTCAGAAGTAAAAACTTATTCGTTAGTCTCGGTCTGATTAAGACGTAAAAATTTATTGATGTGCAGACATTTTGCATTGTGGAAATTTGTATGAAATTTGGAGCATGGAAGCAGCCGTAAAATACATCGCATTCAATATCGAGATGGTTTTAATTCGTAGACATTAGTAATTCCTGGACGATGAAATATACTGCAAGATTTTGGAGCAGCTACGACTTTTCCGTGCAGAAATGAAGCGGGAGATTGTTGGAGAACAAGACCTGGACTCCGCACGAGAGAAGACATATTAACTTGGTAATGAATGAACTCTTATCTAGTAGCGGAATTGCTCAGAAACGCCACAAGGACCACACCAATGATAGCTTTTCTGTAATACAAAGTCCGATTTAATTTCGTTCTTTCCCTTTTTCATGATCATTAACGATTTTAAAACCCCTTTTTATTCATCGTTTCTTCCCACATTTTCAACCTTCTCTTTTCTTTTCTTCTCTTTTTCTTTTTTATTAATCACTACACACACACACACACACACACACACACACACACACACACACACACACACACACACACACAATCACTGACTGTTGCTGCCAAGGCCAGAGACAGTAGTCACGTGTGTGTGAGTTGTGTTTGTGTGAATATGTGTGCATGTGTGTTGTCCAACTCAGAAGACGGTGTTTTGACTGAAAGCTTGTGTGTCTAGCAGTCTCTTTGTTTTGTCTGTCTGCGAGTCAGCATCTCCGACTACGCAGTGAGTAGCAGTCTATCCGTTTCATAATCCATCATGGATTTTCCATTGTTTGAACAATTATTTTTGGTTTACAAACCTCACACGTATCATGTGTAAATTTGGTTTGCTGTACATTTTGTCGACCCATGACAGTACGTACGAAGAAATGATTAGATTGTGCTTAAATTTTACATGGTGATTCAAACAAATGAGAAATAGAAAATATAATGAAATATTGCTGTGAATAATGTTTTTAAAAAAATTCATTTATAGATAATTTTAAAACTAGGGTAGCCACAGCTAAAGTAATTATGTGTAACTGATTGACCATACATACAATATAAAGAAAGTGTTAACATACACATGTTAAAAATTTTAAAGCATAAAACTGAATAAAAAGTCTGTCGGTCCCTAAATGACAGCTATTATGGGCTCTGGACTTTCATTCACCTGTATGTAAATACCTGTATTATGTTGTATGAATGGCCAATCAATTATGTATGAATTCATATATGTCATTTAATAGTTAAAACATGCCATTTAAATATACATAAACTACCATGTGTACCGGTATGAAATGAGCGTTAAGATACAAATGTGTCAGTAGGGAACATTTGTTGTGAAAGAGGCTTAATTTTTTTTTGTTTGGTTGGTATGACATCTGTCAAAGATATTTAGTATACATAAAGTCATGGAACAGACAACATCATATGTTTTCATCGTGTTAACAATGTCGAATTTTGTACCAGAAAGTGATGATTTGCGGAAAGCATTAATTGTTTTGTTTTCATTTGGAAAAAAAAAAAGTGCTGCAGAGTCGCGCCGAATACTTGTCGAGGCATGTGGTGATCATGCTCTATCAGAAGCAACATGCAAAAGATGGTTTCTACGGTTCAGAAATAATGATTTTGATGTAAGATATGAAGAATTTGGAAGACCACCAAAAAAGTTCGAAGACGCCGAATTGCAAGCAATATTGGATGAAGATGATACTTTGAGTCAGAAGCAAATGGCAGCAATGCTAAATGTTGCACAACACACAATATCTGACCGTCTGAAAGCTGTGGGAAAGATAAAAAAGTGTGGAATATGGGTGCTACATGAACTGATTGAAAGACAGATGGAAAACTGAAAAACCATTTGTCAAATTTTGCTTCAAAGACATGAAAGAAAATCAATTTTGCCTCGAATTGTTACTGTCGATGAAAAATGGATTTATTTTAAGAATCCTAAACGGGAAAAATCATGGGTTAATATGGGACCACCGTCAACATCGACTGCAAAACCAGATCGATTCGGCAAGAAGACAATGTGGCGGGATCAGAAAGGTGTGGTGTATCATGAGCTTCTAAAACCCGGTGAAACTGTGAGTACTAATCGCTACAGACAACAAATGATCAATTTAAAGTATGCATTGATCGAAAAAGACCAGTATGGACCAGAAGACATGGCAAAGTAATTTTTTTACGCGACAATGCACCTGCACACAAAGCAAAACTGGTTCAAGATACAACCAAAACACTTGGCTGGGAGCTGCTACCCCATCCGCTGTATTTACCAGGCTTGGCCCCTTTCGACTACCATTTGTTTCCAGCAATGGGACACGCATTGGCTGATGAACACTTCGATTCCTACGAAGAAGTCAAAAATTGGGTGTCTGATTGGTTTGCTTCAAAAGACAAACATTTCTATTGGCGTGGAGTCCACAAATTGCCAGAAAGGTGGTCAAATGTATAGAAAGCAATGGTCAGTACTTTGAATAAAATGTTTTTGCTTTTCAATTCAAAATTAGTGTTTCATTTTCACAAAAAACGCTCATTTCATACCGGTACACCTGGTGTATTTATTTGTTGACGAAGACATTTTGCAGATGAGCTCCACTTTTGTGCAAACATTCCTCCCATCTCTCAGATGAATTGTGCATGGTTCTAAGTAACATTGCAACAGGATCATTGGCAATTACTTTTCGGTTCTTAACTTTCAACTCTGCCATTGTAGCAGACTGGCTACAATACACATTGTTTTTAATGTAATCCGTGAGAAAGGAATCATACTATGATGGATCATGGGATCTGGCATGGCATGGAATGTCACCATTTCTCGGGAATATACAGTTGTGTATAGCAGCCACCGATATTCCTGCTATATGTGACATTCATCCGTCATGGTGAAACCAGCCGTTCTCTGTAATTTGTGGAAATGTATGTAGTTTTTGTGCAACAGGTTTCAAGCAGTGTGACCATAGTCGCAAGGCCATTCTTCTCTGGTGGAGGCGGGAGGGGGGGGGGGGGGGGGGGGAAGCAAGGAGAGGTCGTATTATAATATATCGTGATACAGCATAATACCACATGGTAATTTTGTTGCTGTGCAGTGTTTGTTGGAGCCGCTGATTACGCTTTTCATGTGCCCAATAATTGAATTTTGTTTGTTTACAAATCCACCAAGATGATACTGGGATTCGTCCATCATCCGTCATCACTTATCTTTTCAAGGATTCATTCACAAAATTGTTGTGACATTCTTGGATGCCCTGTTGCTTTTAGAAATGCTAATATAGATCTTGTACCAATATTCGTTTAAGTCTTCAACAGTGCAGCTGTAAAGAGAATGGACGATGACAGATTGAACAAAGTGAGCTTCTTATGCCAGTGGTTCAAACAGCCTCGATACTCTCTGATGTACTAACAGTTTGCACATGCCACAGGTGCTACTTCAAGTATTGATGTCAACTAATTGACAAGAAGGCATGAGTTGATTTCTGTATGTTACTCAGAGCTAAAAACAGCCAGGCCGATAACACAAATTTCAGTATTTTGCATTTCTCTAAATCACCAACTGAGTGAGGTGGCGTAGCTGTTAGCACACTGGACTTGCATTCGGGAGGATGATGGTTCGAACCTGCATCTGGCCATCATGATTTAGGGTTTGTCATTGTTTCCCTAATTGACTTCAGGGAAATGCCAGGATGATTCCTTTAAAAGGGCATGGCTGACTTCCTTCCCCATCCTTCTGTAATCCAGTGTGACTGATGACCCCACTGTTTGGTCCCTTTCTCCAAATCGACCAACCAATCTAAATCACCCTGTGAATTAACATTTATCGTCGTCATCATCATCATCATCATCATCATCATCATTTAAGACTGATTACGCCTTTCAGCGTTCAGTCTGGAGCATAGCCCCCTTATGAAATTCCTCCATGATCCCCTATTCAGTGATAACATTGGTGCCTCTTCTGATGTTAAACCTATAACTTCAAAATCATTCTTAACCGAATCCAGGTACCTTCTCCTTGGTCTGCCCCGACTCCTCCTACCCTGTACTGCTGAACCCATGAGTCTATGGGTAACCTTGCTTCTCCCATGGGTGTAACATTAACCCACCATCTAATCATGTTCGCCCTGACTGCTACATCTATAGAGTTTATCCCAGTTTTTCTTTGATTTCCTAGTTGTGGACACCCTCCTGCCATTGTTCCCATCTACTAGTACCTGCAATCATCCTAGCTACTTTCATATCCGTAACCTCAACCTTGTTGATAAGGTAACCTGAATCCACCCAGCTTTCACTTCCATACAACAAAGTCGGTCGAAAGATTGAACGGTGCACAGATAACTTAGTCTTGATACTGACTTCCTTCTTGCAGAAGAGAGTAGATCGTAGCTGAGTGCTCACTGCATTAGTTTTGCTACACCTCGCTTCCAG
Organism: Schistocerca gregaria; assembly: GCF_023897955.1. NCBI lineage: Eukaryota > Metazoa > Arthropoda > Insecta > Orthoptera > Acrididae > Schistocerca > Schistocerca gregaria. Next base: position 99,989,288 of record NC_064930.1, on the reverse strand, counting down.
TTCTTTCACTACGTTGCCATCCTGTGAGAATATGCATCCTAAGTACTTGAAACCGTCCACCTGTTCTAACTTTGTTCCTCTTATTTGGCACTCAATCCGTTTATATCTCTTTCCCACTGATATTACTTTCGTTTTGGAGATGCTAATCTTCATGCCATAGTCCTTACATTTCTGATCAAGCTCTGAAATATTACTTTGCAAACTTTCAATCGAATCTGCCATCACAACTAAGTCATCCGCATATGTGCAGCATATGATCCATAAATAATATGAACAACAGTGGAGACAGGTTGCAGCCTTGTCTTATCCGTGAAACTACTCTGAACCGTGAACTCCATTTACCATCAACTGACTATCCATGTAAAGACCTTTAATTGCTTGCAAAAGTTTGCCTCCTATTCCATAATCTCGTAGAACAGACAGCAACTTCCTCCTAAGAACCCTGTCATATGCCTTTTCTAGATCTGTAAAGCATAGATACAATTCCCTGTTCCACTCGTAACACTTTTCCATTATTTGCCGTAAGGTAAAGATCCTGACGACCTCTAAGAGGCCTAAACCCACACTGACTTTCATCCAATTGTGAATCGACATTGTTAATAATTAATATCTTTTATTTAATTTCATTGCTGTTGGCATAGTGTAGGTCTAAGATGTGTTAAATTCCTGCTTGCAAAACTGTTACCAGATTTTTAGTTTCTATATGTACATTTTTTTAAATGAAATGCTGCTGGCTTCAATTTCAACTTTCCACATTTTATTTTTACATTCTATACAGTTCTTCCCGTAGTACAACAAATCATCATAAGATCAGACTTACTACTTCCACCACAACACTGTCTATTGCTAAGATGCTGACTTCAAAAGGTAATGCATCAGATATAGTAGTTCTCTCATATTGCACATTCTCCTCTCAGGGATAATAATCACAATAATAATAATAATAATAATAATAATAATAATAATAATAATAATAATAATAATAATAATAATAATATGAGAAGGAAATTTGCTACTCACCATATACCGTATTTACTCGAATCTAAGCCGCACCTGAAAAATGAGACTCTAAATAAAGGAAAAAAAAAAAAATTTCCTGAATCTAAGACGCACCTGAAATTTGAGACTCGAAATTCAAGGGAAGAGAAAAGTTTTAGGCCGCACCTTGAAATCTAAACAAAGTTGGTCCATTGTAATATGAGAGACAATTTAGGTCAAATGAATAACGATACAGCTACAGTAGTTTGGTTCAAGTCGTAAGCTTAGCAGTTAAGCTTTACCAGGTAGCCATTGCAATGCGTCAGGCGCTCCGTCCGTATTTATATGGGTAACCTCCCATTTTCGGGTGCTTCGACTGGTTTGAATCAGTTGCTTATTTTGCTTTGATCTGATAAGTGACGTTCTCTTTGTTGTAGGTGTTTACGTCACACTAAGCTGAAAATGCATTACTGTACTGTGTCGTGCATTGTTTGTCGCATTCTGATAGTGCGTGTTTACGGCCTGTCGCCGCTCGCGGCATGGCTTGCTTTTGCGCGCGCTGCCGCCGCTTACAATAAATAGGAATCATCTCATTAGCGAAACAATGGCAAGAGACTGCTATTTGTTGTTACTTACACTGCTGCTTTCTTTGATAATGATCAACAAGAACCAAATAATAGACTGCGTACGATAGATGATGATCTGAACGAGAGTTAGGCGAAAAATTATCTCTGTTTGAAAATCTTTGCAGCCGCTTCTTTAGTACGTCAAATTCTGCACAGAAATTTGAGTCATCTTAGATTTAAAAATCTAGTCAACTGCCTTGCTTCATTTCTGACTGTATCGCTATTAGGCATAAGAATAATACGAATATAAACATGACATGATATGTATATTCTTCCGCGTTTGCTGATGTCTCACTCTAGTTTCGTAGTTTATTCGGCAGACAGGATTTAAATGAGATAGCAGCAAACATGAAAGAATACATGACAAAATGTTTATATTCGTATGCTTTCTTATAGTGAAGAGATTACTGCTTGTGATTCACAATTCATAAAAGTTCCTGTTACAACCATCTCTTCTCACAGGTAGGAAACAATTCAGAATGTAGAGTTGGCCATATTGACAAACATCCCAAACAGTCTTGGATTTTTTGCAGTACATTGAAATGCTGCTACATTTGAAGATGAACAATGCGGAATTTGTATGTACTTCTTTGGATAATGTATGAAAATGCAGTGGTCAAAACTCGGGATGGAGAAAAAAAGTTCGTCTTCCACATTCCTTTTTTTTTTTTTTTTTTTTTTTTTTTTTTTTTTTTTTTTTTTTTTTTTTTTTTTTACTGGCGCAGAGTTTTTGGTGCCAGTATTTATCTTCATGCCTGCAAAGCATGCCTGTGTAGCGCTACATATATTCGACGGCAAAAGTTAGTTGTGGCGGCACCTACCAACGTATTTCAGAACTTTCGCATTCTTTGCACTCGATTCTAAGCTGCAGGCGGTTTTTTGGCTTACAAAAACCAGAAAAAAAGTATGGCTTAGATTCAAGTAAATATGGTATATAGATAACAGCAGCATTGCTATCACACTTCGCTGGGGCACTCCAGACAATGCGCTCGTCTCAGACTAGCAATCTCCATTGAGGGCAATGTACTGTAGCGGGACTTTGAATTTCGCTGCGCTACACTCGTTCCCTCAGATATAAATTATACCGTCGCAGCTGTACAAGCACTCGAGAGGCTCCTGGAAGAGCTAAAAAAATTAAGCAAATTCCAGTGTTACATTGTTGATTTTCTTTATTTAAACTTACGACTTGTCACCTGAATTTGTTTTTTATATTTCATTTTATCTGTTTCTACTACCGTGTTATAATTTCATGTATTGACTCGTTCCATGACCATGGAGACTTCTCCTTAATTTGGTCCCATGGAACAATAAGTAAGTAAGTAAGTAAGTAAATAAATAAATAAATAAATAAATAAAAAGTTCTCGGTTAGCATCCCAAGCTTTCGATGACTGCCTCCGGCATCGTCATCAGGGGTAAAACTGACTGTCGTGGACCAGTGAGGGTGCCACTTTTATAATCAATGGACGGCTTCTCATTGGCCGCATGACGTCACGGTGAAAACGGCGTGTACCGAAGTGGCGGCCTCTATATCCATAGATTTTGTTTGCACGCTTTATCCAGCGTTGCTTGCAGTGCCGTCCATCGCAACAGGCGGACAACTGCGAGGAATGTGAGAAAGTCTCCCTCTGCGCTCTTTCTTTATCAACTGCGCGCTTCCGTGGAAGGTGTATATAGAGGCTCTGTACAAGGGGGATCTAGTTGAGGACAATATTATGGAAATGGAAGAGGATGTAGATTAAGATGAAATGGCAGATACGATACTGCGTGAAGAGTTTGACAGAGCACTGAAAGACCTGAGTCGAAACAAGGCCCCGGGAGTAGACAACATTCCATTAGAACTACTGACTTCCTTGGGAGAGCAAGTCCTGACAAAACTCACCCATCTGGTGAGCAAGATGTATGAGACAGGCGAAATACCCTCAGACTTCAAGAAAAATATAATAATTCCAATCCCAAAGAAAGCAGGTTTGGCAGGCACAGGAAGAACCTTCCAACCACCCCTTTAACTAATTGTGTATCCGGTAAATAACCATCCCAATCCTGCACCGGTGTGACACACAGGTACGACCAAAAAGAAGAAGAAGAAGAAGAAGAAGAAGAAGAAGAAGAAGAAGAAGATGATGATGACGATGATGGTGACTAATTTTGTTCTTTTCATCGTATTTTTACCAAATTTCCTTTTTAATATTTCATGGCATATAAATAGTGAAATTTTGGCTTCGTGAATGTAGATTTTCCAGTATCTTGTTACCAGTTGTAAATTTCCATGCAAGACATTGTGAGATTTTTGTCAGCAGCGTACACCTGGAAAGTCTAGATTCAGTTGTTTTTTTTCCTGGTTTACAGCCATAGCATTTGTTTCAGTTTTCAGAATTTTCATTTTGTGGGAATATTTTCAAGATTGTGCATACATTGTAAACAAATGGATTCCTTCCAGAGTAGCACTCTGACAGGGGCGTCAAACCTTTGTGCACCTTTCCCGGCCTGCACAACTTTGCTGAGGAGAAACCTGTACAACACTCATGAAATTTTTCTGTACATCTGCATTCACACTCAGCAAACCACTGTACCGGTCATTAGGGCTTCATCCCATTCCATTCACATTTGGAGCATGGGAACAAAGATTTCTTAAACGCCTCTGTGTGTCCTGCAATTAGTCTGATCTTATTCTAATGAAACCTATGGGACTAACAAATAGTGGGTTGCTGTATATTCCTAAAATCATGATTTAAACCCATTTTTTTGAATTTTTGTAAGTAGCTTTCTCAGGATAGTTTGCATTTGTCTTCAGGTGTATGCCTGCTCAGGTCCTTCAGTGTTTCTGTGACACTCTCTCACAGGTCAAACAAACCTGTGACCATCTGTGCTGCATGTCTCTGAACCCTTTAAATTTACCCCATTGGTCCTACTTGGTATAGGTTGCACGAAACTGATCAATATCCTTGGGTGGGTCACATGAGCGATTTGTAAGCAATCTCATTTGTAGACTCAATGAACTTCCCCAGCATTCTACCACTCAACCGATGTCTACCACCTACTGTATCCATGACCGAACCTGTGTGATAATTCCATTTCATATCCCTACAGGTATTTGTACGAGTTCAACATTTCTAACTGTCACTCGAAACTGTAATCGTAGAATACTGCTGTACTGAACATTTAGAGCAAGTTGCCAGTCGTTGTACATTTTGAAATCTGATGAATATGCGACTAAATATCTGTGGAGCTTTCTCACACAGTGCTTCCTTATAGATCACTGTGCCATGTCCAAAAAGTCTCAGGGTATATTCGTAGTGTCTGCAGAGTCATACAACCTTAACAGGAAGGGACCCAACACACATCCCACGGGTACACTCAAAGCTACTTCTTCATCTGTTAATGACTCTCCATCAAACAAAACAGGCTGTGTCCTCTCTGTCAAAAAGTCCTCTGTCCAGTCACAAATTTCAGTTTACCCCATACAATCGCACTTTTGACAATAAGCGTGAGTGTCGCACTGTGTCAAATGCTTTTCATTAATCGAGAAATACTACATCTACCTTACTATCTCGATCCTGAGCTTTCATTTTGTCATGTGTGAGCTGTGCAAGTTGGGATTCATATGATCAGTATCCATGCCGATTGGCATTGAAAATGTGATTCTGTTTGTCAAACTTTATGTTAGAGCTCAGAATACGTCCTAAGATTCAATATTATATCGATGTTGAGGATATTGGGTAGTAGTTTCATGGATCTCTTTTACTACCCTTCTAGTAAATGGGTGTGATCTGTGGTTTCTTCCAGCTAGGGCATGACTTTTGTTTGAGGGATACACAGTAAATTAGAGTTGTTCATTTATAAACAACTTTTTCAACCTGAGAGACTATTGTTGTATTTCCGTGTGTGACTAACCGATGAAGGTAAAAATGAAAAAGAAGTAAGTTCCCAGTATTTACAATAATGACACAGCTCTAAATCAGTTACCCAAGTTTACTGTCTAGTTTTTAGTAAATACTGTTTTGTTTGAAGAGATGTTTTGACAGATTGTGATTTTATCCTTGGACCAGCATACTGCCTACGACGGGATGATCAGCATAGCGGCCATGTACTATGTGTACACTGCTATGAAGGACACAAAAGGCGTGTGGCCCCTGGAGAATGACTTCGTGTCCTTCCGGAGGAACCTGAGGGCACCGCGGGAGCTGACATTTGACCTGGATGAAGCACTCCGCACGGAGATCATCCGAGTACATGAGGAGCTGGAACCAAATGTGAGTACTGCCCAAATGTAGCCAAGGCATGTGCATGGTCTCCTGAGCGTGCTGTCTCTTGTGCAAACGAGGACATGCTAAAGTGCGCATCATTTACAACGGCGGCCAAGTTTAGGTTCGTTCTACGCATCTGACGTCACAAAATACAGTCATCCAATGAACAGAGAATGACGTTGCCAGAGCTCGACTGCAGTGCAGAGCATGGACGAGTGTCTTCAGTTTTAGAAACGTCCAGTAATAAATAAAGTAATAGAACAAAAGCAATGTCTTGATAGCAGACTTTCTTTTATAGAAATTTTGTAAAAAGCATTCGTTATACCAATTGCTTCATATTCTATTAATTAATTAAACCAAACAAGCAATAAGCCTCCTTATTCAGGTGATAGCAAGGAAAGGTGTTTGTGTCATTCTCACGAACCGCTTTTTTGCAATAAAGAACAGCGGTAATTGTATATTTCCCATAGTACTTCGACTAAACGTGAGTAATTCATAGACATACCAACAGTGTTTGTCGGTATTTTGCATGATATTTTAGAGTCCTCCAGGAGTACTATCAGATGATGAGCTACGTTAGTGTAATGGTTAAGATGTTTGGCTGCCAAACGAAAGGTTCCGAGATTAAACCGTCTTCAGAATTTAGTGTTTTCTTTATTTAAAAACAGTATCGAATTGTCTTGCTTCATGAATTTTATTCATTTTAATGAAATTTTTTTAAAATTTCTTATGCTTTGTCTCTTCATTACAACCATAATAGGTTTTCGGTTTTCTAGTTTTGTCCTCCAATATTTCTTTCCACAGCAATTAAAAACAATAAAAAGGCACACATACAATATTCATGTTATCTGTTTTGTTTGTATGTCATCTCTCCGCAGTCACTGTTTTACTATTCATATTGAGATATATTCTTTGCAACAGTATTTAAAGTATTATTTAGCGCAGGATTTGAAATATACTCCTCTTCTGCAACTGTAATAAGCGTCTTAATTAGACCCGATGCGTTTTTCTCTTTTGAAGCATCTTCAGTGGACAGTATTTTGTCTCCTCCATTGCCAAGCAACCTTGGGAGAGCAAGCCATGATGAAACTCTTCCATCTGGTGTGCAAGATGTATAAGAAGGTGAACTACCTTTAGACTTCAAGAAGACTAATTATTCCAATTTCAAAGAAAGTGCATGCTTTAGTAAGTCATGGTTACAAGATAATAACATGAATTCCTTACAGAATAATGGAAAAAACTGGTAGAAGCTAACCTCGGGGAAGATCAGTTCCAACCGTGCAGAAATGTAGGAACATGTGAGGCAAAACTTACCTCAGAAAATTGGTTAAGGAAAGGTAACCCTACATTTATAGTATTTGTAGACTTAGAGAAAGCTTGTAACAATATTGATATTAATACCCTCTTTGAAAATCTGAAGGTAGCAGAGCTAAAGTACTGGGAGCAAAAGGCTATTTACAACTTGTATAGAAACCAGACACCAGTCATAAGGGCCGAGGGGCATGAAAGGGAAGCAGTGGTTGAGAAGGGAGTCAGACAAGGTTGTAGCCTATATCAGATGTTATTGAATCTATACGTTGAACAAGCAGTACAGGAAACCTGGAGTACAAATTAAAGTTAAAGTAGAAGAAATAAGAACTTTCAGGTTTGTCAACAACACTGTAATTCTGTCAGAGAAAGCGAAAGATTTCAAAGAGCAGTTGAATAGAATGGACAATGTCTTGAAAGGAGATGATAAGATGAACATCAAAAAAAGCAAAACAAGAGTAATGGAATGTAGTAGAATTAAATCAAATAATGCAGAGTGAATTAGGTTGGGAAACAATGAGTTATGCCATCTGGGCAGCGAAATAACTGATGATGGCCAAAGTGAAGTGGATATAAAATGTAGACTGGCAATGGCAAGAAAAGCATTTCTGAAGATAAGAAACTTGTTAACATCAAATAGAGATTCAAGTGTTAGGAAGTCTTTTCTCGAAGTATTTGTATGGAGCATAGCCATGTATGGTAGTGACATATGGACAATAAATAGTTTAGACAAGAAGATAATAGGACCTTTTGAAATGTGGTGCTGGGGAAGAATGTTGAAGGTTAAATGAATAGATCACGGAACTAATGAGGAAGTACTGAATAGAATTGGGAAAAAATTATATTTGTGGCACAACTTGACTAGAAGAGGGGATCGGTTGCTAGGACATGTTCTGAAACATGAATGGATCACTAATTTAGTACTGGAGGAAAATGTGAGGGGTAAAAATTGTAGAGGGAGACCAAGAGATGAATACACTAAGCAGATTCAGAAGGATGTAGGTTGCAGTAGGTACTGGGAGATGAAGAAGCTTGCACAGGATAGAGTAGCATGGAGAGCTGCATCAAACCAGTTTCAGGACTGAAGACAACAACAACAACAACAACAACAATTGGAGATGCCAGAACAATGAGTGCAGCTCATGTAGCATTTGTGGTATTCCACACACTGGTCAGTACACATGTTATTTTTGCAAGAGCAGCAAGCAAGTTTTCAATGTTAAGCAGCATTTTTCTATTCGTTATTCGGTACACGTTTTGGACACTTTTTGTACATAATGTCTCGATACTTTAGTGTCAAACAGTTCAACAACTGTGGGATCAATTACGCTTTTTCAAGAATGTGGATCATTTTGATGGGCGCTAAACTGGTCGAGGTGGGGAATGTGATACTGTGTGTCTTCAAAAAGTTTGGGGAAACTATCTGTGCAATCTCAGATTTTATACATTTGTACTCAGAAAGCAGTGCAGAAGTCAAAATTTCATGCATAGCACACTCATAATGTGCAGGAATTGAAGCTAAAAATATGCATATACTCGAAAGTGTTTCTCCACGATTAAATTCTAGCTTATGTCATGGAATGAGTGTGATTCAGCCATTTCTACATTTATTTCATGATAACTCATGTCTCGTGGTAATTTGCTAATGCATTGGGTGCAAATATATAACAACATTTTTGTTATTTGAGTAGAAAATAATGAAAACAAACATCATCCTTATGACACATGTACTGTCTGCTTTCTCATTGCTTGGAGCACTAGTGTGACTCCAGTTGTCAGCCGGTAACAAATTTCACACCAGAGTGTGTTGTGACTATATGTAGAAGATTTATTCAAAAAATTCTCGGACATTTGTAGTTTTGCACAAATGATGTGTCCGAGAGAAATTTGGTTGGCTTACCTGCACACTTCTGTGTTTAATGTGTAACTGCTGGAAGTTTCATTGTTGTATGTCTGTTAGTTATTGTTCAATACTGTATTGAGTATGACACTGTGTTGTACAGTTTGCGAATTTTGAGATGGCAGGATCAGATGAGCAATGCATCTGCATTATATTTTTCATGAAACTCAAGAAAACCTCTACAGAGACACACCAAATGATGCAGGAAGCCTATGGTGACGAGTGCTTAATCCATACTCAGTGTTATGAATGGTTCACACGGCTTAAAAATGGCCAGTTGCAAGTTAAAGATGACCATCATTGAGAATTATCTTCAACATCTACTGATGACGGTCAACGTCACAATCATCAACAAAATAGTGCGTGCCAATTGAAGACCGACTGTCTGAGGGATCGCAGAAGAATGTAACATTTCAGTTGGATCGTGTCTTGAAATCCTGACACGGCACCTTGGAGAGCATCGTGTTGCTGCCAAGTTGGTCCCACAGCTCACGAGTCGAGACCAGAAAGACCTTCACCTCGTAATCTGTGAAGAGCTGTCGGTTCACGGAAATGAGAATGACATGTTCCTTAAGAAAATCATAACTGGTGATGAGACATGGATGTATGATTATAATGTTGAGACCAAGGTCCAATATTCACAGTGGGTCAGAAAAAGTTGCCTGAGCCCAGAAAAAGCTCATCAAATCATGTCAAATGTCAAAACAGTGCAAACAGTTTTCATTGACTTTGAAGGATTAGTTCATCACTTATTCGTGCCACAGGGACAAACTGTTAATCGATGGTACTGTCAGGATGCGTTGCAATGTTTGCGAGAAAATGTGGAAATGGGACGACCTGAAATCTGGAAAGACAATTTGTGGCTCTCACATTACAATAATGCACCTGCCCGTCCATTCCTGTTGGTGAATGACTATTGCACAAAAAATAAAATCACTGTTTTGCCTCGTCCTCCATACCCTCCAGACCCGACCCCTGTGAGCTTTGTTTTATTTCCAAAGTTGAAAACTCCATCCAGAGGATGAAGATTTGCAATAATAGTTGAAATAAAAGAAAATTTTCAAGAAGGCGCTTCGCGCAATTCATAAAAGGGGTGTACCAAGACTGCTTTCAGAAGTGGATACGGCGTTGGTGACAGTGCATCAATTGTGGAGGTCAGTATTTCAAAAGAGACCGTGCGCAATAAGTAAAGGGAAAACACTGAAAAATATTGTGGACAAAGTTGCAGAATGTTTTGAACAGACTTTGAATTAGATTGTGGACATACTGTATGCTGCAGATTCTGCCAGTGATTCCCAGCTATGGTGGATGCAGTGAGTAGTGTTGTTGTTGTTGTTGCTGTTGTTGTTGTTGTTGTTGTTGTTGTTGTTGTGGTCTTCAGTCCCGAGACTGGTTTGATGCAGCTCTCCATACTACTCTATCCTGTGCAAGCTTCTTCGTCTCCCAGTACCTACTGTAACATACGTCCTTCTGAATCTGCTTAGTGTATTCATCTCTTGGTCTCCCTCTGCGATTTTTACCCTCCACGCTGCCCTCCAGTGCTAAATTTGTGATCCCTTCATACCTCAGAACATGTGCTACCAACCGGTCCCTTCTTCTTGTCAAGTTGTACCACAAACTGCTCTTCTCCCCAATTCTATTCAATACCTCCTCATTAGTTATGTGATCTACCCATCTAATCTTCAGCATTCTTCTGTAGCACCACATTTTGAAAGCTTCTATTTTCTTCTCGTCTAAACTATTTATCGTCCATGTTTCACTTCCGTACCTAGCTACACTCCATACAAATAGTTTCAGGATTGACTTCCTGACACTTAAATCTATACTCGATGTTAACAAATTTCTCTTTTCAGAAACGCTTTCCTTGCCATTGCCAGTCTACATTTTACATCCTCTCTACTTCGACCATCATCAGTTATTTTGCTCCCCAAATAGCAAAACTCCTTTATTACTCTGTGTCTCATTTTCTAATCTAATTCCCTCAGCATCACCCGACTTAGTTCGACTACATTCCATTATCCTCATTTTGCTTCTGTTGATGTTCATCTTATATCCTCCTTTCAAGACACTGTCCATTCCGTTCAGCTGCTCTTCCAGGTCATTTGCTGTCTCTGACAGAATTACAGTGTCATCAGCGAACCTCAACGTTTTTATTTTTTCTCCGTGTACTTTAATACCTACTCCGAATTTTTCTTTTGTTTCCTTTACTGCTTGCTCAATATACAGATTGAATAACACCAGGGAGAGGCTACAACCCTGTCTGATTCCCTTCCCAACCGCTGCTTCCCTTTCCTGCCCCTTGACTCTTACAACTGCCATCTGGTTTCTGTACAAATTGTTAATAGCCTTTTGCTCCCTGTATTTTATCCCTTCCACCTTTAGAATTTGAAAGAGAGTATTCCAGTCAACATTGTCAAAAGCTTTATCTAAGTCTACAAATGCTAGAAATGTAGGTTTGCCTTTCCTAAATCTATTTTCTAAGATAAGTCGTAGGGTCAGTAATGCCTCGCGTGTTCCAACATTTCTGCGGAATCCAAACTGATCTTCGCCGAGGTCGGCTTCTACCAGTTTTTCCATTCGTCTGTAAAGATCTAAATAAATTGAGTTGTGGACTCCAAACCCCTGTTTATATCAGAAGCCCCCATCCCTGTTTATTAGGTTTTCTGGCATCTTTAATGTGACCGACTCCTTAGTTACACAGTTCCAGAAACTTGGAGTTTGCACCAAAATACTGACTTCACCATCTTTAACTCTGTGGCTGTATTCTCAGCATCATCTGATCTGCTAAGTTGTTTTTGTCTCGTGTGTCACAGATCTTACTCGCACGTCTCATTGACTGATCCGGTAGTTTGCCCCACATAAGACATGGCACATTTGCATGGAGTGTGGTACTCACCAGGTTTCTGAGGCCTAGATCTGCTTTAACATCACAGACAACACTTTCTGTCTCTGTCGACAGGAGCAGAATACACCGCATGCAATATTTTCCGTAGGTGTTTGGAATGGAAAGAACGACTTGGCTGAATACCTGGAAGTGCACCATTAAACAAGTTCTGTAAATTTGTGAGTACTAAGTCGCCATTTGAGTGCTGACGACTGGTAATCGTGTGCTAATGTTCTGTAGCACACATAATTTATCTATTTCTTCTCGAATGTGAGCCAGAAATTACATTATAAGTAATGTCATATCTGTTTGAATGCAATCTGTTATGAAATTAAAATGAACAAAGCACGTTTTGTAGTGCACGCCGCTAGTGGTCTCGCGGTAGTGTTCTCGCTTCCTGAGCACGGGGTTCCAGATTCGATTCCTGGCAGGGTTAGGGATTTTCACCTGCCCTGAGATGACGAGGTGTTGTTGTGTCGTCTTCATCATCATCGTCACTCAGCCCCTTATGGTCAGAGGAAGGCAATGGCAAACCACTTCCATTAGGACCTTGCCTAGTACGATGGTGCAGGTCTCCCACATCATTCCAATACGCTCTGTCAAGAAGCATGGGACTTCATTTCCATTCCATGTTTTGTAGTGCTCTCTCTCTCTCTCTCTCTCTCTCTCTCTCTCTCTCTCTCTCTCTCTCTCTCTCTCTCTCTCCATAATAACTATAAACCAGGGTCATTTGCAGAAATGATAGTTAGCAGCACTATGATCAACTCAGAGAGGTTTCCAGTTATCTGTTTTTGTCTGTGCTTGCTCTGATGTGATCTCACTGTGGTGCTACATTGCCTACAGCACCAGGTCAATACTTTTCTTTAAATGTGTGTGCAAAGTATTGTGCAAGCAACATGGTGAACTCTGTAATTTATTTGCTAAAGAGGCCCTTTCCCAGCACATCTTTCAAGGAGAAAATGAGAGTTAAACAGTTAGCCTTGCAGTCAAACGCACTGCCTGGTAATTCATTGGCTCGGTTTGGAATCCCGCTGCTATCATCATCTTTCCCCCATTTTCTTTTATTCCCCACGATGTGGGACTATTAATTACAAAATGTAAATATATTTGAACACTTCAGTTTGTTTACACAAGATTAAAATATTCAGTTTAGTTATGATTATTTCTGTTGTAAGTCAAAAGGCTATAACTGGTGGTACTAAAGCTAGTTTATATGAGAAAATTTAGTATAAAAGTGTATGAAAAGAGCTGGAGTTTGATGTTCACAATGATCTTTTTTGCTTTCCATGCTTGTTATTTGGAAACAGTGGTGTGTGGGGGACACGGTGAGTGAAAGATCGAAGACACATTAATGAATGATTAAAAAACATATTTAAAACATAAAAAATATAAATAATATATTTGAGCTTAGTCCATATGGTAATATTGAAACAGTATCAGGTTGTGCCTATCACGAAGATATGTTATTGTTCAGTCCAAAGACCGATTTGATGCAGTTCTCTATGCTACCTCCTATCCTCTGCAAGCCTACATCCTTCTGAATCTGCTTACTTTATTCATTTCTTGGTCTCCCTCTACAATTTTAACCCCTCCCCACTTCCCTCCAGTACTAAATTGGCAAACCCTTGATGTCGCAGAATGTGTCCTATCAACTGATCTCTTCTTCTAGTCAGCTTGTACTACAAATTTCATTTTTTCTCAGTTTCATTCAGTATCTTCTCATTAGTTCCACAAGCTGTCCATTTGATCTTCAGCATTCTTCTATAGCATCACATATCAAAAGTGAAGTTACAAAGAAATCCAGACCATTAGCTGCTTACATGCGTTGACACATATCAACAGGGACAGTTGAAAATATGGGCCTCGACTAAGACTCGAACCCAGGATCTCTTGCTTAGATGGCATTATCTCCTGTCTCTTGCTATTTCCAGTACGACACCTTTAGATGGGCTTATAAGAGCTCAAAACCGGCCGTGTGATAATACGAGAACTTAACAATTGAAGCGGTATTTTCAACCTCTGGTCAATCATAGTCGACGATGTCACGGTGTTAACATGGCAGACGCACGGATTATCGGATGCAGAGACCCACTGTTAGGAGCATTCGGTGCGCTTTGTGTTCAGAATTTAAGTCTGGTTCTAGTTTCGCCACAGTTCACTGCCTGTCCTATTTTTACCAGTGTGCTAAGCCTACGATGTCTGACATCTGCAGTTGGCATGGCAGCCAGCCCCATGATGTCCGGATACGGTTTTACCTTGTTTTCACCACCTGTTGAAGGCTCTCATCTCGGCACTCCTCGAACCCCCGAGTCGTGCAGTTTCCAAAATGTCCCTGCCGAGCATTCGTGGCGTCACAATCTGTCCTCGGTCAAACTCGGTAGATCGCACACCTTTTCCAATCTACCCGTGGACGGCACACTCACGGATACTAAGTGCACCAACGTTTGTGATGATGATATCACTTGTACGGGTGTATTTCAATAGCAGGTTGTTGGTTATAATGTTCTGACTGATCAGTGTTTATAGTGTAATCCGTTTTTAATGGGATGTATTGAATACCTTGGTCTGTTGCACTACAATGCACACCTACTATTACTGTAATTTCTGCGGAACATTCACAATCCAGTATAACATCCTGGGTCCTGTCGTTCAAATATCTGTCTCGCGTGTGTTACATTTCCAAAGATACGTTGTGCTGATAGTCCTCAATTCCTCTTTGCAGCACTGGGCAGTGTGCGTGACGTATGAGCAGTACTGTGGCTTTGGGAAGGAATTCATACAGGCACACCGCCTCCACCCAGACTCGTGTGTGCAGATGGTACTGCAGCTGGCCTACTACCGGCTGCACAACAGGTAATCTCTCTCTCTCTCTCTCTCCTCTCTCTCTCTCTCTCTCTGTCTCTCTGTCTTTGTCCGTGTCTCTGGGCAAACTGGAATCTGTTTTCCAAGTTCTGACTTAAGATATGGTCAGCGACTGCTGCAGCAGTCCACTGTGTTTGGCTGATTTGGGTACTAAACTCCAGCCGTTCATGCTAGACAGGCTGGAGAGAATTGAATGGTGATAATTTTTGAGCAGAGGGGGAGGGTGGTCAAAACTACAAAAGTTTCTAAAATACCCCAGGGTCAGAAATGGACCATTGTGAGACTACACGTTATAAAACAGAGACGCCCACACGTGGCCCAAGTAAGCACCTGTCACACGATCAGAAAAAAAAGTCCCATAAAATTCTTTAAAGTAAAGTTATAAAATCTCACATATAAATTCTCAATTTTGCGTTTTCGGAATAAAGGATCATAAGTTAGTTACATGCATCAACTGTATACCTTCAAACATATTTTATTTTTTTCTCATCAGCAGTGTTAAGTACCATATTTACTCGAATCTAAGCCGCACTTTTTTCCGGTTTTTGTAATCCAAAAAACCGCCTGCGGCTTAGAATCGAGTGCAAAGCAAGCGGAAGTTCTGAAAAATGTCGGTAGGTGCCGCCACAAAACTTGTGCCGTCGAATATACGTAGCGCTACACAAGCATGCTTTGTAGGCACAAAGATAAATACTGGCACCAAAACCTCTGCGTCAGAAAAAAAAAAAAGGGTGGAAGACAAGTGCCCCCCCCCCCCCCCCCCCCCCCCCCCCGCCCTCCGCCCCAAGTTTTGACCACTGCATTGTCATACATTATCCAGCGAAGTAAATACAAAAACCGTGTTGTTCATCTTCAAATGTAGCAGAATTTCAATGTACTACAAAAACCCGACTGGCAAGACTGGGATGTTTGTCAATATGGCCAACTCTACGTTCTGAATTTTTTCCTACCTGTGAGAAGAGATGGTTGCTAATAGGAACCTGATGAAATGTGAATCACATACAGTATTCTCTTCACCATAAGAATAATATGAATATAAAAAAAAATTGCCATGTATTCTTTCGTGTTTGCTGCTCTCTCATTTAAATCCTGTCTGCCTAATAAACTACGAAACTAGAGTGAGACAACAGCAAATGCGGAAGAATATACGAATCGTGTCATGTTTATATTCGTATTATTATTCTTATGCCTAGTAGTGAGACAGTCAGAAATGAAGCACGGCAACTGACTAGATTTTTAAATCTAATATGACTCAAATTTTTGTGCAGAATTCGATGTACTAAAGAAGCGGCCGCAAAGATTTTCAAACGGAGAAAAATTTTTCGCCTAACTCTCATTCAGAACATGTTCTATCATATGCAGACTATTATTTGGTTCTTGTTGATAATTATCAAAGAAAGCAGCAGTGTAAGTAACAACAAATAGCAGTCTCTTGCCATTGTTTCGCTAATGAGATGATTACTATCTCTTTTTTTTTTTTAAATTGTAAGCGGCGGTAGCGTGCACAAAAGCAAGCCATGCTGCGAGCGGCGACAGGCCATAAAGACGCACTGTCAGAATGGGACAAACAATTCATGACACAGTACAGTGATGCATTTTCAGCTTAGAGTGACGTAAACACCTACAACAAAGAAAACGGCACTTATCAGGTCAAAGCAAAATCAGCAATCGATTCAAACCAGACGAAGCACGTGAAAAAGGAAGGGTACTGGTATAAATACGGATGGAGCGCCTGACGCATAGCAATGGCTACCTGGTAAAGCTTAACTGCTAAGCTTATGGCTTGAACCAAACTACTGTAGCTGTATCGTCATTCATTCGACCTAAATTGTGTCTCATATTACAATGGACCAACTTTGTTTCGATTTGGAGGTGCTGCCTAAAACTCTTCCCTCTCCTTGAATTTCGAGTCTCAAATCTCAGGTGCGGCTTAGATTCAGGAAATTTTTTTTTCCTTTATTTCGAGCCTCATTTTTTAGGTGCGGCTTAGATTTGAGTAAATACAGTATATTACATGCAGTCCAAACATGCTTGTCTTTTTACAATGTTGCCTATGTAAACTAAAAGTTTGGACACCCCTGCTGTAAAATGACAGCCAGTTTTTGACGAGTGCACAGAAGTTTGCCTAATGAGTGGCATGTTTGTATCTGTCTAGCAGTGATGTTTTGTCGTACTAAGTTGCTACTGTTTTTGGTGGATGAGTGACTCCTTCACCTTCTTTTATTTGATATTGATTTCGATGTTATCGTTTGCAGTCTTCAAGTTCCTCTACAAGAGCGAAACCTTAGTGAACAATGTTCTTAAAAGTAGTATTCACTGGTTTCCTGCAAATGGGCTCACCCCCAATTTTAAAAAGATGCAAAATATTCAGTTGTGCACATCTAGGGGAGCTACACCAGTGATATGTGTAACACATGGTGCAGAAATAATAAATATGAGGGAAACTTTGAAATTCTTTGGTGTCCGTATTGATGGTAATTTAGACTGGAAAAATGGACAGCAAAATAACTGATAATTGCTGAAGTGGAGAGGATATAAAATGTAGACACAATGGCAAGAAAAGTATTTCTCAAGAAGAGAAATTTGTTAATGTCAAATATAGATTTAAGTTTTCGGAAGTCTTTTTCCAAAGGTATTTGTCGGGAGTGTAGCTACGTATGGAAGTGAACTGTGGACGATAAAAGTTTAGAGAAGAAGAAAATAGTTCTCGAAATGTGGTGATATAGGACAATATTGAAGGTTAGGTGGGTCAGTCCTGTACCTGATGAGGAGATTTTGAATAGAATCAAGGAGACAAGAAATTTGTGGCCCGGCGGAGTTAGGGATTTTCTCTGCCTCGTGATGACTGGGTGTTGTGTTCCGTCCTTAGGTTAGTTAGGTTTAAGTAGTTCTAAGTTCTAGGGGACTGACGACCATAGATGTTAAGTCCCATAGTGCTCAGAGCCATTTTTTGAAATTTGTGGCATAACTTGGCCAAAGAAGGGATCGGCTGATGGGACACCCTCTGAGGCATCAAGGGATCACAAATTTAGTATTGGAGGTAAGTGTGGGTGATGAAAAGCATAGGAGGAGACCGAGAGATGAGTACAGTAAGCAGATTCGGAAGGATGTAGGTTGCAGTAGTTATTTGGAGTTAAAGAGGTCGCACAGGATAGAGTACCATGGAGAGCTGCATCAAACCAGTCTTCAGACTGAAGACCACAACAACAGTGTCATGTTGAACCATGTTCTGGGGTAACTCACCTTTAAGAAAGAATGTCTTCATTGCCCAAGGACATGGTGTATGAATAATATGTAGCACTCACTCACAATCATCTTGTAAACACCTGTTTGAGTTGGACATTCTGACTACTGCTTGACAGTTTATTTATTCCATCATTAAGTTTGTTGTAAATAATCCACTGCAATTCAAAAGGAAGGATGACATGCGTAATTATAATATCAGAAGTAAAAATGACATTCATTACTCCACATCAGAGTTGTCTTTGGTACAAACGCAGGTGCACAGTGCTGCAAATAAATGTTTTTAGCACTTACCCAGTGATATAAAATATCAGGCAGAAAACTAAAATTTGAAAACAAACTGAAAAAGTTTCTCCATGACATCTCCTTCTATTCTGTATAAGAATTTCTGTTATTGTAATGTGTAAAAGGTGATGGGTAGGAATTACTAGCACATATGTATATTTTTTTATTAAAATGCTTATAAATATTAAGCATCTAGCCATGTTTATGAATTGAATTAGCAATGTTTATGTAAAATGATTCATTCCACATCATAACAGTTTATTATTCAAATTATCCATGAAACTAACTAACTAACTGATAAACTGGGTTATTATGCAGATAACTGGTATAATCTAAAACCATTGGTTCATCATAAACATTACTGAACTTTAAATAGTGAGATAAACTTAATTTGATAGGTGATTTTGTTGGAAAGACACTGCAAAACATATCACAACATGCCAACAATTAAATGGGTATAGTTAGAAACATAATAAAAATTATACTTAACTTGCACATTGAGTAAACAAGTCCAGGGTCTTTAACTCAAAGAAATAACCTGACTTAGAATTGACAAATCTGTCCATTTATCATTCCATGACCGACAAATAAAGTCACATCTTTCCACAGTCAACAGTTCCAATTTTCATACACAATTAGAATCAAAATTGCTGCATCATAACAGAGAACAAAAGTCAACAATTGTTAGAATTGAAAACTGCTCTGAAGTGACCCATGCAGTCATTTTTCAATAAAATGACATGTACATCCATGTTAGAATTTATAGTACAACTAGAATTTCAGAAATCAATAATTTCACTCATAGATTTAAAGCGCAGGTGCACAATCGGCGGCCTGCAAGCCAGATCTGACCCACAGTTGATTTTTGTCCGAACATCGGAAGAAATTTGTGGTAGGGATAGCGAGGTGCCTGCATTGTATTCTGCCTGGGATGCATTTTTAGATATTTCTGCCCATATCCACTAGTGTTGGGTTTCCAGCTCATCATGCAGATTAATGAAATTTTACATTTTTCCAGTTCGATTTCTGTATAACACACGCAGTGTGTGCCAAGCGCAAGTGATTTAGACTTTTAAACTTTTTAAAATGATCAAAGAAATGATTTGCTTAATTTATTTAGTGTTACAGAAACAACCTTCACCTATGTGACCAGTCACAAAAAGTACTTTTGGACAAATAATTAATAAATGCTCGCTAACAGAGCTTGTGAATTTAGACACACTAAATTTCGAACACTCGAATGGCCTGCCTGTAGCCAAAAAGTCAGTGTGTTACTCCTAAGTGCTTGTCAATTGGGACTGGCTGTCCCACTGCTGTATTTTGTTTTTCTGTTCGTTCTCATAGTAACACAAGTGATATCTGGCATTCAGTGCCCTGGATATTGTATGTGAATTGGAGTGGCAGTCATTAAAGCAAAGTTGTTTTCCTTTGCAGCAGGATCTTCTCATGAAATTTCAATAACCAACTTTTTCCTCAGAGTGTGAAAATACTTTGTTGCTGCTCACCTACAAAGGGAGAAATGATCGTCATAGTAAAATAAGAGAAATCAGAACTTGCACGGGAAGATTCAAATATTGGGTTTTCCCACACACTGTTCAAGAGTGGAACAGTAGAGAAATAGCTTGAAGATGGTCTGATGAACCCCATCAGGCACTTAATTGCGAACTGTAGATTAGTAAATAATTAGTGTCCATTCTAGATGTAATGGAACACTGCACTTGCTGAAACTAAATTTGTGCTGAATTAGCTGCAGCCAGATGCTTTTATAGCCATTTATTTTTCGAGGGTGACTTTTAACCCTTTCAGTGCTCCAGATGTAAATATACGCTAATTATTTCAGTGCTCCAGACATATATATACTATTTGCTATAAAAAATACTTACAGCGGTTCCCTGCTACAGTCATATAGTTACGTATAACATCGACAATTGGGCCATTGAGTCGGAGGTAATTGTTGCGCAAGTATGCAGTGTAATTGTTGGAATATTAGGAAATACCTGAACGACTACTGAATGCTGAATTCTCTTTCTGCTGAGTTCATTCGTATCGCTATATTACCTAGTTTGTGTGTGGCTGTTTCCGCGTTACCGAATAAAATGACGCAACGTTACCGTCCGTTTACAGACGGTGAGCTGCTGAGTATTCTAAACGAAAGTGACGACGAGGACATCATCGTGCCCAATCCAGCTGATTATGGGTGGACAGATAATGACGATGACGAGTTGGCAGATAAATCTGTCACCACAAATGTAAAAAATATTTGTGAACCAACAAATGTTGAACCAGTAAATGCAGATCCAGATTTTGATGTTATCGTCGATTCTTTCTCCGATTCCAAAGAAGAGCCTGAGCGTATGCTTTAAAAATCTCCCAAGAGACACAAAACAGTTGATTTTAGATGGAAAGACTCTGATTTGGACCCTAAAGTGTATAATTTCAATAACAGTGGTTCCAGTTGCAAAATAGTCAATTTAGACGATTTATGTACTGTATACAACTTCTTCCAAGTTTTTTTTTTTTTTTTTTAGCCAAAAATTGTGAGCTACATAGCTGAGCAATGTAATTTATATTATGAACACCTTTGCAGTGATGCCAGTGAAAAATCAAGACTGCGATGTTGGAAAAACACAAACAGTGACGAAATTTACTGTTTCCTTGCTGTAAATTCTCTGATGACTCAAGTGAGAAAAAATGAAATAAACAATTATTGGACCTATGCTCAGTTACTCTCTATTCCAATGTTTGTGCAAATCATGCCGAGAGATAGATATCTTGTGTTACTTAGAATGTTACATTTTGTTGATAACAGTATGGAACCTGGAGATGACAAAATCTGGAAATTTCGTCAAATTGTGGATCACTTAAGAAAAGTATTTCCAGGTGCTTTCTATCCTTTTAAAAATTTGTGCATTGACAGAAGTTTAGTTCTCTTCACAGATCATGTCTTCTTCAAGCAGTACATTCCTTCCAAACGCCACAGATTTGGCATAAAATTTTTTGTGTTATGTGATTGTGAAACTGGTTATATTCTTGACTTTATTATTTATGTGGGTGCAGCAAGAGATGTAAAAAAAGAAACTGGCTTTAGTGTAAATGTTGGAATACCTGGAAGCATTGTTCTCACTTTACTTGAACGTTACCTTGGTAAAGGTCGCACATTATATGTTGACAGTTGGCACGCTAGCCCAACGTTATTTTCTTATTTGCACAACAGAGTGACTAATGCCTGTGGCACTGTGAGAACAAACCACAAGGGCATGCCTGCTTTATCAAAAAACTTAGAAAAGGCGAGATCAAGTTTATATCAACAGATAAACTTCTTGCTCTGAAGTGGCAGGACAAGCGGGAAGTGAGGATGCTTTCAACTCTTCACGCAAACGAAATTACAGCGACTGACAAAACTGACAGAACCACAAATGAACCAAAACAAAACCAGCTTGCATCGTAAGCTACACTGAAAACATGGGGACCGTCGGCAGGAGCGACATGATGCTAAGTTCAGTAGAATGTGTACGAAAAACTGTAAAACGGTATAAAAAAGTATGTTTTCATTTGATGGATCTGTGTCTGCTCAGTAAGCATGCCTTATAGAAAACTCAAACGGGACAAAATATTTCAGTATCTGATTTTCAACAGAAACTTATCAAGGAGATCCTAGAGGTTCAACACCAACCGCAAAGAGAGGGACGTCGTGGAAGGAGACTGGCTGATGGTGACAATCCCTTACGCCTAACTGAGCGCCACTTTATCTCCCTAATCCCAGGAACTTCAAAGGAGGAGGCCGGTCAGAGAAGGTGCATTGTATGTGCAAAACATGATAAACAAAGTGACACAAGATACATTTGTGTAAAATGTGATGTTCCTTTATGTTTGAATTTTTGTTTCAAGAGATATCACACTTTGAAGTATTACTAAAGTAATATTTTTGTATTTTTTTCTCCTAATAAAGTACCTTATTTGAACAAAATAAGACTTTCTGAACAAAGATTTAAAAAAAGGAAACGATTTACACTGACAATACTGGATTTTGCGTCTCATTTTTATGTCAATAATAACTGCTACAGACGTATATATACGCACCAGGTGAAAATAACGCGCACAGGGCGGGAGCCACTGAGAGTGAATGTGCAGTGAAAGGGTTAAAGTTGCCTGGTATCCCGTCTTTGGGCGTTGACATATATTTATGTGGTGTGAACATTGTTTCCGTATTAACACTGTTGCAGCATTTTGCAATGAAAGTTTTTTTTTTTAAGGCAGCTGTTGTAAAACAAGTGTAAGTAAAGATCCACATAAATGATCAGACTTGTTTGTCAAATGCGCCCTTGTCTAGTGACGGATTTGTCAAACAAGCCTGTACACATACAGAGTTTGTCAGTTTAACCTCAACTTGAAACAGATGCTGTTCATGTTCACGATTACTGTGACACTAGCGAGAATGGCCACAAATGCAGATAAAGCAGTCATGGCATTGTCTCTGGCACTGTGTTTAAAGAAGAAGAAACAAGATGATTGTCCAGGGAATGGTGTAAACTGAAAGACAAATGTACACGTGAAAACGTGTTAAAGGAATTGTTACACTAAGAACCTGATGATCACATCAACTTTCTGCATATGGACAGTTAAACATTTAATAGCTTCCTTATAGTTACTGTGCCCTCACATTGAAAAAGAAGACACAATTTGTTCTCTTCTATTTGGCCATCTGATGACAATAGATAACAGTACCGCACCGTGGGAACATACGAGGGGGGACCCGAAAATAACCGGAATTTCTTTCTAGAAAGCATATACTTTATTGTTTTCAAATACAACCTTAATTTCCCTCGAAGTACTCTCCATTAGCATTAATAGACTTGTTCAAACGTTCATTCCAGTGTTCGAAGCACCTTTTAAATTCGTCCTCTTTGACATCTGCTAGCACTTTCATGACATTGCATTTTATGTCTTCCACATCCGCAAAACGCTTCCCTCTCCAGTCTGTTTACATCCTCGGTAATAGGAAGAAGTCCAAGGGTGCCAAATCTGGCGAATAGGGCGTGTGGGTCAAGGTAGTCATCTTCGTTGAGGCCAAAAACTGGTCAATACTGACAGGCGTTGCGCGGGAGCATTGTCGTGATGCAGGAACCACATGCCAGAATCCCACAAAGCCGGAAGTTTTCGCGACAAACTTCTATGAAGCCGTTTCCTAACCTCCAAATAGAATTGTTGGTTTACTGTCTGGTTTTGAGGGACAAATTCAGTGTGTACAATCCCTTTGATGTCTAAAAAACAGATCAACATCGTTTTCACATTCGATTTCACTTGTCGGCCTTTTCTTGGTCGAGGTGAGCCAGGTGACTTCCATTGTGATGATTGTTGTTTACTTTCTGGATCATACCCAAAGCACCGTGACTCATCACCTGTAATGATTTTGTTGAAAAAATTTGGATCATCTTTAAGCGCGTCCTTCATTTCGAGACAGACTTGAATGCGACGGTCCCTTTCATCTTTGGTAAGAAGCTTTGGCACGAATTTTGCTGCCACTCTTCGCATCCCCAAATCGATGGTCAAGATGCAGGAATTGAGCTCCAGGGCAACCCAGGCAAGTTCTCGAGTTGCTCGATTGTCCTGCGTCAATCTTCACTGATGGGATCACGGATTTTGTCGATGATGTTTTTGCTTCAAGCAGTTGAAGGGTGAGCGGAACGGGGCTGATCTTCAACCACCATTTCTCCCTTTTTAAACCGAGAAAACCATTTGTACACTTACATTTTACTAAGAGCATGGCCTTTGTAGGCTGTCTGAATCTTCGCAAGAGTTTCTGATGCGTTCTTGCCGAGCAAGAAACAAAACTTCACTGCCGCATGTTGTTCGTAAGAACTAGCCATTTCCTCGTGTCACATCTGCACTGTACGCACACTCAAAGAACTGCCAAAGAAACTACACTACTCACTGTTGGGTGATGCCGTGTGGCAGAATGACTCAGCAGAGCTCCTATTACAGCCCTCTGCCTGCGCAACCTGCTACAACAAGTACACGATGTGCAGCATTACGATTCCGGTTACTTTTGGGTCCCCCCTCGTATAGCCCAGATCATTCATGAAAGAACCGTAGGTCTCCAATTTCTTTTATTTCGTGGCACTTTCACTTATACATTGTGTGTAAAACATTGATTTTTTTTTTCTTGACCTCTTCCTGCATGATTTGTGGCTGGGAAAGATGTGACATTGCTATAGCTTTGCTAATTGCCAATGCTATTTTGTTTTTATCACTGATTGAAGTTTCCATAGTTGTGGAAACTCATAAAACAGTGAGAGAAGTTCTAATAAAACAATTTTTCACTAAACATATGTGGTGAAACAGTGACAGAAACATCATCTGCCATCATGTAAAACTTTCTGTAAATCAAAATTTCTCGCAGACACGTCGGACGTGATATGTACTTGATAAACACATCAAACAGGACCATACACAATCGTGTGTTTGCAAACACAGTACAGTTTGACAAATTGTTTGATTGTGGGCGGGGCCTTAAAGAAACAATGTTCATGCCATTTAAATAAATGCAAACATCTGAAGCTGGAATGTACTCACAGAAATGTGTGTTTTGGGGAATGATTTGTACACATTTGATGTCGGGAAAGGGTGCCATTCCTATTGCTGCTTTACCCAATAAACATTAAGGTCATGGACCCCTGCCTTAGGAGCCCTGCTGTCACATCAGGTGGTAAGATGGCCCTTGAATTTAAGTAGGTATCTAAATCAGGCTCACAGCTCACCAACGATTGCACATACCTGTTTAAAAGTAACATGATTTATTATTGAGCGGATACTGTGTTATGCTATGTATGGTTCTTGTTCTCCACCTTGCATTGTTCTCAACGTTTATAGCAAAGTCAGAGACAGGTATTTTGAGAATTTGCTGTTTTTTATGTGATTGAGAAAAAGAGGAAGTTCAAAATTTGATTTCTGTTTTCGTTTTCACCATTATCTTAGTCCACACTCAGTGTTTTACTATACCTGTTACACTAAAAGTTCATCTGTGCTCTCTGTACCTTATCAAAAATTAAAATCTGTGGCATTTAGATTTAGTTATTAATAACATTTACCATACAGCATCAAGTGTTGACTATTTTAGTGCATAGCTGTTTCTTGCAGCAAAGCATATTTTCAACATGTCCCCAATGAAGTATATCAACACCTGTTTGCAGCTAGGGTGCCCATTTAATTATCATTTCATTCTAGCAAAGCTGCATGATCATCAATGATAACTGCTCTTTAGGGTACAGATACCACCGTCATATGTAGGTAAAGCCTATTTTCGTAATAAGTTCTTGATGTTACAGTATTTTTAACACATTTGATTTAATAGTCAAATTTTAGCCAGAAAACAATTACCCATATTACGAATTAAAGTACGCCGCTGTAGTTTCTGTTTGTTTGTGAAGGCTCATCTTGGGAAGTACAGTAAGAATTGTAACTCAGTTTTCACTAATATATAGCCTAAGGTTTTTGTGTATAATTCATTACTGATAAACGAGACAAGACATCTGATTGTGGATACTTCATGCTACTGTTGTGAAATTGGGTTGTGCCACTAATCACAGAATATTTGCCAGCCACGAGCAGGAACTTATAGTTTGCCTGGCTTTGTTCAGCTGAAACCATTAAATCTCAAACTAATCTAATTAGTAACTGCCTTGTTTTACACAATAGGTGATATGTGAGTTCCAATGCACACACTTCTACCCACCGGTTACCAATCGATTGTTATTTACGGTGTACCTCCACAGTGGCGTAGTTCCGAGCTACAGTTATTTCGAAATTTTTTTTTTCAATTTCACACGCCCTATCCCAATGCGACCCCGGCTCTCGCTTAAGGGGGCAGTCAGGGCCTGTGGCAGTGGGAGCACACTCTGCTACGAGGCACGGCATGTCTGTAGCATAAATTGGCTCACAGCGAGCTAAAGTTCACTCTTTATCGGCAATAGCAGTGTTCTTAATCTGAGATAGCAGTTGCAGTTTAATTTGCAATAAACCAGCAGATCTTCTAATGACCTGTTCTAGGTTTGGAAGCCCAAAGAAAAATACCATAAATACTGTTTGAACATGTTCAAAATTTAATGAAAATTACGGTTACACTGAATATAATTAAAACTGATAATCGTAAATTTTAAATTATCACCATGAATTAAAGTTTTGTAATTATTTTTTTCTTGTCGGAAAGGTACCTGCCTGCGGAGCTGGTACACATTGAAATCTGAGTGTCACAGGACCATAGCTTGCTGCTAGAGAACTAAGTGGCTCTTTGTTTGAATAACCTGGAAAGTTAGGAATTTTCGAGGAAATTGATTGCGCTAGAAAACATGGGGAATCCTGGAAGACTGGAGTGTTGAGCCATTTGTCGACAAAAACTAATGTTCCAAGTCATTGTATTACAAAACATGTTGAGATTGAAACTTCCTGGCAGATTAAAACTGTTTGCTGGACTGAGACTCGAACTCGGGACCTTTGCCTTTCGTGGGCAAGTGCTCTACCAACTGAGCTACCCAAGCACGACTCACGCCCCGTCCTCACAGCTTTACTTCTGCCAGTACCTCGTCTCCCACCTTCCAAACTTTACAGAAGCTCTCCTGCGAACCTTGCAGAACTAGCACTCCTGAAAGAAAGGATATTGCGTAGACATGGCTTAGCCACAGCCTGGGGTGTCTAGCCCAGCTAGGTTAGTTTGCGTTGCGTAGACCTTGTTTTCTTCCTTTCTTCTGCCTTCGATGTAGCATTCATAGTTTTATTTCTGAATTTGTCACTTTCATTTACCATTCCTCTAGTGATTCTTGCTTGTTTTATGTTGTCTTATAATTCTTAGAGCCAACTAGATTCTTTGGCTGAGATGTTTACTATGTCAGAAATCTTCTTTGTGAGCCTGTTGTTGTTGTTTCTATGTATGTTAGTTGACATTTTCTGCTCATGACTGTATGTATGTGTGTGTGTGTGTGTGTGTGTGTGTGTGTGTGTGTGTGTGTGTGTGTGTGTTTTATTCTTTGGTTGCTCTCTTCAGTCTTACACTGTCTGTGTGCTCCATCAAAAAATTTTCTGACGATTTTACATTGTAGTTTTCCTGTCTGTGTCTCTGTAATATCTGATGTTCCAGTTGTGATCATTTCTAATGTGCATAGTGCTCCTGGTTGTACGACTGTGTTGTAGTGCCGAGTTCGACCCGTCCTGATATGTTTCTTTTATTCGTTGTGTGACCACGTGAGTTTTTACACTTTCTGGAGTTTTTCTGTTATTCCTGTGTTAGATGTCTTGTTTTAGTCTCTTATTTCTGTATATTCCGCTTCATACTTTTTCCACTTTTTGTGTGCATACCGTGCATGTTCTTTTTTATTTTCGTGCATTGCATTTTGTCTTATAATATCTGTAGACTTGTTTTGGCCAAGGCTTGGTGTATCTCTTGCTGTGCTTGTTAGCTGTTGTTGGTGAGTATTGTCAGGTCATCTCCAAATGCCAGGCTTTTATGATTATTTTGTTTGCAGATTTTTTCCTAACTGAATCACTTTTACTCTTTCTTTCTATTGTTTGATAATTTTGTCCAAGACCATGTTGAATAGAAGCAGCGGGAACCCAACTCCTTGTCTGCCCCCTGTGTTTATCTCAAATGGTTCTGAGATTTGTCCTATAAATTTTATTTTGAATGTGCTGTCTGTTGTACAAGTGTTGTAGTTTTTGTGTCGTCATCATAATAATAATAATAATTATTATTATTATTTCTCTTTCCTGTCTCAGACATTATGTCTGGTTAAAACGGGAAAGTGACGCTGACCTTGATCAAGCGTGACTTCCTTTTAACTGTACGGTATATGTTACATTGGATTTAGGAACTTTTGGAGTAATTTAACATGTATCAATAATTACAGCAAATGTGTGCCATTATTATTATTATTATTATTATTATTATTATTATTATTTCTTCTTTCCTTTCTCAGACATTATGTCTGGTTAAAAATGTAAAGTGACGCAGACCTTGATCAAGCGTGACTTCCTTTTAACTGTATGGTATATATAACATTGCATTTAGGAAGTTTCTGGTAATTGAACATGTATCAATAATTACAGATTTCTTTAGTTGCATATATACGTTTGGATGTAGCTGTATTGCGTTGATGTACTGGTGGATATTGTGTGGTATGACTCCTATAGTTGATAGTATAATTGGTATAATGTCAACTTTATCCTGATGCCACATGTCCTTGACTTCCTCAGCCAGTTGGATGTATTTTTCATTTTTTTCTCCGGTTTTCTTCTGTATATTTGTTGTATTGGGTATGGATATTTCGATTAGTTGTGTTAATTGCTTCTTTTTATTGGTGATTATGATGTCAGGTTTGTTATGTGGTGTTGTTTTATCTGTTATAATGGTTCTGTTCCAGTATAATTTGTATTCATCATTCTCCAGTACATTTTGTGGTGCATACTTGTATGTGGGAACGTGTTATTTTATTAGTTTATGTTGTATGGCAAGTTGTAGATGTATTATTTTTGCTACATTGTCATGTCTTCTGTGGTATTCTGTATTTGCTAGTATTTTACATCCACTTGTGATGTGATCTACTGTTTCTATTTGTTGTTTGCAAAGTCTGCATTTATCTGTTGTGGTATTGGGATCTTTAATAATAGGCTTGCTGTAATATCTGGTGTTTATTGTTTGATCCTCTATTGCAATCATGAATCCTTCCGTCTCCCTGTATATATTGCCTTTTAGTAGCCATGTGTTGGATGCGTCTTGATCGAAGTGTGGCTGTGTTAGATGATACGGGTGCTTGCCATGTAGTTTTTTCTGTTTCCAATTTTCTTTCTTCATATCTGTTGATGTTATGTGATCTAAAGGGTTGTAGGAGTGGTTATGAAATTGCAGTGGTGTAGCCGATGTATTTATATGAGTGATTGCTTTGTGTATTTTGCTAGTTTCTGCTTGTTGTAGAAAAAAAATTTCTTAAATTGTCTACCTGTCCATAATGTAGTTTTTTTATGTCGATAAATCCTCTTCCTTCTTCCTTTCTGCTTAATGTGAATCTTTCTGTTGCTGAACGTATGTGATGTATTCTATATTTGTGGCATTGTGATTGTGTTAAGTGTATTGAGTGCTTCTAGGTCTGTGTTACTCCATTTCACTACTCCAAATGAGTTGGTCAATATTGGTATAGCATAGGTATTTATAGCTTTTGTCTTGTTTCTTGCTGTCATTTCTGTTTTCAGTATTTTAGTTAGTCTTTGTCTATATTTTTCTTTTAGTTCTTCTTTAATATTTGTATTATCTGTTCCTATTTTTGTCTGTATCCTAGATATTTATAGGCATCTGTTATTATTATTATTATTATTATTATTATTATTATTATTGAGAATGAGATTTTCACTCTGCAGTGGAGTGTGTGCTGATATGAAACTTCGTGGCAGATTAAAACTGTGTGCCGGACCGACACTTGAACTCAGGACCTTTGCCTTTCGTGGGCAAGTGCTCTACCATCTGAGCTACCCAAGCACGAGTCACGCGCCGCCCTCACAGGAGAGCTTCTGTAAAGTTTGGAAGGTAGGAGATGAGATATTGGCAGAAGTAAATCTTTGAGGGCAGGGTGTGAGTCGTGCTTGGGTAGCTCAGATGGTAGAGCACTTGCCCGCGAAAGGCAAAGGTCCTGAGTTCGAGTCTCGGTCCAGCACACAGTTTTAATCTGCCAGGAAGTTTTATTATTATTATTATTATTATTATTATTATTATTATTATTATTTATCACTCAATAAGTTATCCTTACGTTGGGCTTATGAAATGGAGTATGTGTCTAATCTATAAAGTACATTGAATCCATGTGTCAGCAGGTGTCTCTGCAACTGAATGATGGCCATGTGCATCTAGACAGCAACTCTGTCATTATTACAAGCAATAAGGGCAGCAACAATGTTGGGCTCTTCTGACATGCTGTGTATAACTTGGCACATCTGCCTTTAATTTTTTCCAGAGCTGCACCTGTGTACGAGACAGCTACGACACGTGCCTACTACAATGGCCGAACGGAAACGGTGCGCTCATGCACGACGGAGCAACTGGAATGGGTTCGATCGATGCTGAACGGGACCTCCAGTGTGAGTGGCGACAGGCTCATCTGTGGTATAGAGACTTGGTTTAGGCACTTGAGTGTGCTCAATTGTGTGTGCAGTCTGTGTGCTGCGCTGACAAGTGGCTATACTGTCAGGTGCAGAAAAGCGAGCACGGATGTACAGCGTGTCCATAATTAAAGTTCCAGTTTCAACTGGTTTCAGAATGCTGTAGAAAAAGAGCGACTGCTCAGAATGAAGTCACCTACATTTACACTCTGCAAACCACCTCGAGGTGCACGGCAGAGGGTACGTATCATATGGAGTGTGGGAAGAATGATTGTTTGAATGCCTCTGTGCATACAAAAACTTTTCTGATCTCATTCACAGGATATCCGTGTGAGCGATATGTCAGGGGTTGTAGTATATGCTTAGAGTCATCACTTAAAGCCTGTCCTCGAAGCATTTTTAATAGACCTTTTTGGTATAGTTTACGTCTCTCTCCGAGAGTCTTACAGTTCAGTTCCTGCAGTAGCTCTGTGACACGCTCCCACTGATTAAGCAAACCTGTGACCATTTGTGTCGTCCTTCTCTGTTTACATTCAATATCTCCTGTTAATCCTGTTTGGTACAGGTCCCATACACTTGAGCAAAAATCTGAAACCAGTTGCACGAGTAATTTCTAAGTGATATCCTTTGTAGACTGATTGTGTTTTCTCAGTATTCTACCAATAAACCAAAGTCTGCCTTCTGCTTTACCCTCGACTGAGCCTGTGGGGCCATTCCACTTCGTATCATTGCAAAGCATTACACCCAGATATTTGTATGAGTTACCCGATTTCCTCTACCCCCCCCCCCCCTCCCCCCCCCCTCCTCCCCCCACAAACCATGGACCTTGCCGTTGGTGGGGAGGCTTGCGTGCCTCAGCGATACAGATAGCCGTGCCGTAGGTACAGCCACAACGGAGGGGTATCTGTTGAGAGGCCAGACAAACGTGTGGTTCCTGAAGAGGGGCAGCAGCCTTTTCAGTAGTTGCAAGGGCAACAGTCTGGATGATTGACTGATCTGGCCTCGTAGCAATAACCAAAACGGCCTTGCTGTGCAGGTACTGCGAACGGTTGAAAGCAAGGGGAAACTACGGCCATAATTTTTCCCGAGGGTATGCAGCTTTACTATATGATTAAATGATGATGGCGTCCTCTTGGGTAAAATATTCCGGAGGTAAAATAGTCCCCTATTCGGATTTCTGGGCGGGGACTACTCAAGAGGATGTCGTTATCAGGAGACAGAAAACTGGCGTTCTACGGATCGGAGCGTGGAATGTCAGATCCCTTAATCGAGCAGGTAGGTTAGAAAATTTAAAAAGGGAAATGGATAGGTTAAAGTTAGATATAGTGGGTATTATTGAAGTTCGGTGGCAGGAGGAACAAGACTTCTGGTCAGGTGACTACAGGGTTATAAACACAAAATCAAATAGGGGTAATGCAGGAGTAGGTTTAATAATGAATAGGAAAATAGGAATGCGGGTAAGCTACTACAAACAGCATAGTGAATGCATTATTGTGGCCAAGATAGATACGAAGCCCTCAGCTACTACAGTAGTACAAGTTTATATGCCAACTGGCTCTGCAGATGATGAAGAAATTGAAGAAATGTATGATGAGATAAAAGAAATTATTCAGATAGTGAAGGGAGATGAAAATTTAATAGTCATGGGTGACTGGAATTCGAGTGTAGGAAACGGGAGAGAAGGAAACATAGTAGGTGAATATGGATTGGGGCTAAGAAATGAAAGAGGAAGGCGCCTGGTAGAATTTTGCACACAGCACAACTTAATCATAGCTAATACATGGTTTAAGAATCATGAAAGAAGGTTGTATACATGGAAGAACCCTGAAGATACTAAAACGTATCAGATAGATTATATAATGGTAAGACAGACATTTAGGAACCAGGTTTTAAATTGTAAGACATTTCCAGGGGCAGATGTGGACTCTGACCACAATCTATTGGTTATGACCTGTAGATTAAAACTGAAGAAACTGCAAAAATGTGAGAAATTAAAGAGATGGGACCTGGATAAACTGAAAGAACCAGAGGTTGTACAGAGTTTCAGGGAGAGCATAAGGGAACAATTGACAGGAATGAGGGAAAGAAATATAGTAGAAGAAGAATGGGTAGCTCTGAGGGATGAAGTAGTGAAGGCAGCAGAGGATCAAGTAGGAAAAAGACTAAGGGCTAGTAGAAATCCTTGGGTAACAGAAGAAATATTGAATTTAATTGATGAAAGGAGAAAATATAAAAATGCAGTAAATGACGCAGGCAAAAAGGAATACAAACGTCTCAAAAATGAGATCGACAGGAAGTGCAAAATGGCTAACCAGGGATGGCTAGAGAACAAATGTAAGGATATAGAGGCTTATCTCACTAGGGGTAAGATAGATACTTCCTACAGGAAAATTAAAGAGACCTTTGGGGAAAAGAGAGCCACTTGTATGAATATCAAGAGCTCAGATGGAAACCCAGTTCTAAGCAAAGAAGGGAAAGCAGAAAGGTGGAAGGAGTATATAGATGGTCTATACAAGAGCGATGTACTTGAGCACAATATTATGGAAATGGAAGAGGATGTAGATGAAGATGAAATGGGAGATATGATATTGTGTGAAGAATTTGACAGAGTACTGAAAGACGTGAGTCGAAACAAGCCCCCCGGAGTAGACAACATTCCATTGGAACTACTGACGGCCTTGGGAGAGCCAGTACTGACAAAACTCTACCATCTGGTGAGCAAGATGTATGAAACAGGCGAAATACCCTCAGACTTCAAGAAGAATATAATAATTCCTATCCCAAAGAAAGCAGGTGTTGACAGATGTGAAAATTACCGAACAATCAGTTTAATAAGCCACAGCTGCAAAATACTAACACGAATTCTTTGAGACGAATGGAAAAACTAGTAGAAGCCGACCTCGGGGAAGATCAGTAGGATTCCGTAGAAACACTGGAACACGTGAGGCAATACTGACCTTACGACTTATCTTAGAAGCTAGATTAAGGAAGGGAAAACCTACGCTTGTAGCATTTGTAGACTTAGAGAAAGCTTTTGACAATGTTGGCTGGAATACTCTCTTTCAAATTCTAAAGGTGGCAGGGGCAAAATACAGGGAGCGAAAGGCTATTTACAATTTGTACAGAAACCAGATGGCAGTTATAAGAGTCAAGGGACATAAAAGGGAAGCAGTGGTTGGGAAGGGAGTGAGACAGGATTGTAGCCTCTCCCCGATGTTATTCAATATATATATTGAGCAAGCAGTAAAGGAAACAAAAGAATAATTCGGAGTAGGCATTAAATTCCATGGAGAAGAAATAAAAACTTTGAGGTTTGCCGATGACATTGTAATTCTGTCAGAGACAGCAAAGGACTTGGAAGAGCAGTTAAATGGAATGGACAGTGTCTTGAAAGGAGAATATAAGATGAACATCAACAAAAGCAAAACGAGGATAATGGAATGTAGTCGAATTAAGTTGGGTGATGCTGAGGGAATTAGATTAGGAAATGAGACACTTAAAGCAGTAAAGGGGTTTGGTATTTGGGGAGCAAAATAACTGATGATGGTCGAAGTTGAGAGGATATAAAATGTTTTCTGGCAATGGCAATGAAAGCGTTTCTGAAGAAGAGAAATTTGTTAACATCGAGTATAGATTTAAGTGTCAGGAAGTCCATTATGAAAGTATTTGTATGAAGTAAAACATGGACAATAAATACTTTGGACAAGAAGAGAATAGAAGCTTTCGAAATGTGGTGCTACAGAAGATACTGAAGATTAGATGGGTAGATCACATAACTAATGAGGAGGTATTGAATAGGATTGGGGAGAAGAGAAGTTTGTGGCACAACTTGACAAGAAGAAGGGATCGATTGGTAGGACATGTTCTGAGGCATCAAGGGATCACCAATTTAGCATTGTAGGGCAGTGTGGAGGGTAAAAATCGTAGAGGGAGACCAAGAGATGAATACACTAAGCAGATGCAGAAGGATGTAGGTTGCAGTAGGTACTGGGAGATGATGAAGCTTGCACAGGATAGAGTAGCATGGAGAGCTGCATCAAACCAGTCTCAGGACTGAAGACCACAACAACAACAACAACAACAACAACCCAATTCCAGCAGTGACTTATTGACATTTAGTCACAGAATACTATGTTTTCCATTTTGTGAAGTGCACAGTTTTACATTTCCGAACATTTAAAGCAAGTTGCCAATCATTGCGCCACTTTTTAGTCTTATCAAGATCTGACTGAAAATTTATGTCACTTATCTCTGATAGTTGCTGGCTTTCAAATAACTACACACCCTTTGAGTTGCAATATTGAAAGTTTTGGCAGGTTTTGTTGTCTAGGAGCTGGGATACATGGTTACCACATTACGGGCCAAATACTGCCGAGTCTACAGTATACAATAAGAATACAAACACTAATCGAATGGTCAAACGTTTCTATCACTCAGCAATTGCGAAATTGCGTATAAATTTATAAATGAAAGTTTGCAATTAAATAAAATCTTCAGGTACCATCTTAATTACTTTAAATGGTGAGTATGATAGTAGAAGTACTTTTGAAAATGTATATTTCTGCACAACACTTATTGGTGTCGATTGTCTGGCAATTAAATAAAATATAAGTTGAGTAACAGGGAAACAATAGATTCCTACTGCACATAATTAGTTAAGAGCGACAACGTAGCTCGCGAGATATTCACTTCTAAACGCACACTGCGTCTTCACTGTAGAAGCCAGGAAAATCTCACAAGTGCACAAGTCGGCACACTGAAGTATTTCTATCTGTCGCGACCATGCGCAAACTGCTCCACTCTCTCCCAAGTCTTTCTGCGACTCCGCGTCCGTCGCTCCGCAGTGTTCCCAACTACTCTGGGTCCTCTCCTGAAACGGTGCTCCTCCCCAGTCTCCGTACATCTCTCTTAGTAACAAGTGCTTCGATTGGCTAGAGTGCTCCCTCCATGTGTCCAAACCGACGCACCCACACAAACATAATGAAACACATACCAAATACTGGATTTACATATAAATAACTTGAAATTAAATAAATATTCCTACGGCTGGCCCATAAACTCGCTCTAACACACATTATTAGATACATAAACAAATTAAATAAACATATATCAAAGGAATAGAACAAAAGGTAGGCTAGTAGCCTAATGTCTCTGCTTTCTAAAACACAATAAATATTTAACCAATTTCTTCACGAATAGTATATATCGGATATAAACAAAAACAGAGATTAATAAATATATTTGTAATGATGCTGCTACCATTTTTTCGTATAACTGTAGAGTATTTACGGCCTGACGCAGTCGATAGTAATCGGCCACTTTGATCTCCAATAACTCGTGTACTATACAAGTTACATGCCTGTAATTTACACCAGTTGAGATTTACACTAATAGCTTTCTAAAGACACGTCGATTGACAAAATTGGATGAAGCATTTGAATTTCGGACGTTTGTTGCTAGGTGTTACTTGTATAATTTACCGTCATATACTAAGTTTTAAACTGGTAAAGATAATGAAAAATCTGATTACACCGTCAGAATCATCATGCAAATAATAGTAATGCACATGTTTCTTTTCGAGGTATCGTGATTCATCTGGCTACTATTAATTTCTAAACGAACTGTGAAATGTCTGCCACGACGGTTTCACAAAGTCCACCATCTGTGGCACTCTCGGCACTGTGGAATTCCCAGCCACGCGTCTGGACCCCTCTCCCTTCGGCCAGTGTCTGGCAACACATGATCAGCCTGCCCAGCTCTCCATGCTACTCTATCCTGTGCAAGCTTCTTCATCTCCCAGTACTTACTGCAACCTACATCCTTCTGAATCTGCTTAGTCTATTCATCTCTTGGTCTCCCTCTATGATTTTTACCCTCCAAGCTGCCCTCCAATACTAAATTGGTGATCCCTTGATGCCTCAGAACATGTCCTACCAACTGATCCCTTCTCCTGGTCAAGTTGTGCCGCAAAGTTCTCTTCTCCCCAATCCTATTCAATACTTCCTCATTAGTTATGTGATCTACCCATCTAATCTTCAGCATTCTTCTGTAGCACCACATTTCGAAATCTTCTATTCTCTTCTTGTCTAAACTATTAATCGTCCATGTTTCACTTCCATACATGCTACACTCCATACAAATACTTTCAAAAAAGACTTCCTGATACTTAAATCTATACTGGATGTTAACAAATTTCTCTTCTTCAGAAATGTTTTCCTTGCCATTGCCAGTCTACATTTTATATCTTCTCTACTTCGACCATCATCAGTTATGTTGCTCCCCAAATAGCAAAACTTCTCTACTACTTTAAGTGTCTTATTTCCTAATGTAATTCCCTCAGCATCACCCGAGTTAATTTGACTACATTCCATTATCCTTGTTTTGCTTTTGTTGATGTTCATCTTATATCCTCCTTTCAAGACGCTATCCATTCCGTTCAACTGCTCTTCCAAGTCCTTTGCTGTCTCTGACAGAAATACAATGTCATCGGCAAACCTCAAAATTTTTATTTCTTCTCCATGGATTTTAATACCTACTCTGAATTTTTCTTTTGTTTCCTTTACTGCTTGCTCAATATACAGATTCAATAACATCGGGGAGAGGCTACAACCCTGTCTCCCTCCCTTGCCAACAATTGCTTCCCTTTCATGCCCCTCGACTCTTATAACTGCCATCTGGTTTCTGTACAAATTGTAAATAGCCTTTCGATCCCTGTATTTTACCCCTGCTACCTTTAGAGTTTAAAGAGACTATTCCAGTCAACATTGTCAAATGCTTTCTCCTCGTTTACAAATGCTAAAAACCTTGGTTTGCCTTTCCTTAATCTTTCTTCTAAGATAAGTCGTAAGGTCAGTATTGCCTCACATGTTCCAGTATTTCTACGGAATCCAAACTGATCTTCCCCGAGGTCGGCTTCTACCAGTTTTTCCATTCGTCTGTAAAGAATTCGTGTTAGTATTTTGCAGCCGTGGCTTATTAAACTGATTGTTCAGTAATTTTCACATCTGTCAACATCTGCTTTCTTTGGGGTGGGAATTATTATATTCTTCTTGAAGTCTGAGGGTATTTCGCCTGTTTCATACATCTTGCTCACCAAATGGTAGAGTTTTGTCAGGACTGGCTCTCCCAAGGCCGTCAGTAGTTCCAATGGAATGATGTCTACTCCGGGGGCCTTGTTTCGACTCAGGTCTTTCAGTGCTCTGTCAAACTCTTCATGCAGTATCGTATCTCCCATTTCATCTTCATCTACATCCTCTCCCCCCCCATGAATCATGGACCTTGCCGTTGGTGGGGAGGCTTGCGTGCCTCAGCGATACAGATGGCCGTACCGTAGGTGCAACCACAACGGAGGGGTATCTGTTGAGAGGCCAGACAAACGTGTGGTTCCTGAAGAGGGGCAGCAGCCTTTTCAGTAGTTGCAGGGGCAACAGTGTGGATGATTGACTGATCTGGCCTTGCAACATTAACCAAAACGGCCTTGCTGTGCTGGTACTGCGAACGGCTGAAAGCAAGGGGAAACTACAGCCGTAATTTTTCTCGAGGACATGCAGCTTTACTGTATGATTAAATGATGATGGCACCCTCTTGGGTAAAATATTCCGGAGGTAAAATAGTCCCCCATTCGGATCTCCGGGCGGGGACTACTCAGGAGGATGTCGTTATCAGGAGAAAGAAAACTGGCGTTCTACGGATCGGAGCGTGGAATGTCAGATCCCTTAATCGGGCAGGTAGGTTAGAAAATTTAAAAAGGGAAATGGATAGGTTAAAGTTAGATATAGTGGGTATTATTGAAGTTCGGTGGCAGGAGGAACAAGACTTCTGGTCAGGTGACTACAGGGTTATAAACACAAAATCAAATAGGGGTAATGCAGGAGTAGGTTTAATAATGAATAGGAAAATAGGAATGCGGGTAAGCTACTACAAACAGCATAGTGAACGCATTATTGTGGCCAAGATAGATACGAAGCCCACACCTACTACAGTAGTACAAGTTTATATGCCAACTAGCTCTGCAGATGATGAAGAAATTGAAGAAATGTACGATGAAATAAAAGAAATTATTCAGATAGTGAAGGGAGATGAAAATTTAATAGTAATGGGTGACTGGAATTCGAGTGTAGGAAAAGGGAGAGAAGGAAACATAGTAGGTGAATATGGATTGGGGCTAAGAAATGAAAGAGGAAGCCGCCTAGTAGAATTTTGCACAGAGCACAACTTAATCATAGCTAACACTTGGTTTAAGAATCATGAAAGAAGGTTGTATACGTGGAAGAACCCTGGAGATACTAAAAGGTATCAGATAGATTATATAATGGTAAGACAGACATTTAGGAACCAAGTTTTAAATTGTAAGACATTTCCAGGGGCAGATGTGAACTCTGACCACAATCTATTGGTTATGACCTGTAAATTAAAACTGAAGAAACTGCAAAAATGTGGGAAATTAAGGAGATGGGACCTGGATAAACTGAAAGAACCAGAGGTTGTACAGAGTTTCAGAGAGAGCATAAGGGAACAATTGACAGGAATAGGGGAAAGAAATACAGTAGAAGATGAATGGGTAGCTCTGAGGGATGTAGTAGTGAAGGCAGCAGAGGTTAAAGTAGGTACAAAGACGAGGGCTGCTGGAAATCCTTGGGTAACAGAAGAAATATTGAATTTAATTGACGAAAGGAGAAAATATAAAAATGCAGTAAACGAAGCAGGCAAAAAGGAATACAAACGTCTCAAAAATGAGATCGACAGGAAGTGCAAAATGGCTAAACGGATGGCTAGAGGACAAATGTAAGGATGTAGAAGCTTATCTCACTAGGGGTAAGATAGATACTGCCTACAGGAAAATTAAAGAGACCTTTGGAGAGAAGAGAACCACGTGTATGAATATCAAGAGCTCAGATGGCAGCCCAGTTCTAAGCAAAGAAGGGAAGGCAGAAAGGTGGAAGGAGTATATAGAAGGTTTATACAAGGGCGATGTACTTGAGGACAATATTATGGAAATAGAAGAGGATGTAGATGAAGACGAAATGGGAGATACGATACTGCGTGAAGAGTTTGACAGAGCACTGGAAGACCTGAGTCGAAACAAGGCCCCCGGAGTAGACAACATTCCATTAGAACTACTGACGGCCTTGGGAGAGCCAGTCATGACAAAACTCTACCATCTGGTGAGCAAGATGTACGAGACAGGCGAAATACCTTCAGACTTCAAGAAGAATATAATAATTCCAATCCCAAAGAAAGCAGGTGCTGACAGATGTGAAAATTACCGAACTATCAGTTTAATAAGCCACGGCTGCAAAATACTAACGCGAATTCTTTACAGACGAATGGAAAAACTGGTAGATGCAGACCTCGGGGAGGATCAGTTTGGATTCCGTCGAAATGTTGGAACACGTGAGGCAATACTGACCTTACGACTTATCTTAGAAGAAAGATTAAGAAAAGGCAAACCTACGTTTCTAGCATTTGTAGACTTAGAGAAAGCTTTTGACAATGTTGACTGGAATACTCTTTTTCAAATTCTAAAGGTGGCAGGGGTAAAATACAGGGAGCGAAAGGCTATTTATAATTTGTACAGAAACCAGATGGCAGTAATAAGAGTCGAGGGGCATGAAAGGGAAGCACTGGTTGGGAAAGGAGTGAGACAGGGTTGTAGCCTCTCCCCGATGTTATTCAATCTGTATATTGAGCAAGCAGTAAAGGAAACAAAAGAAAAATTTGGAGTAGGTATTAAAATTCATGGAGACGAAGTAAAAACTTTGAGGTTCGCCGATGACATTGTAATTCTGTCAGAGACGGCAAAGGACTTGGAAGAGCAGTTGAACGGAATGGACAGTGTCTTGAAAGGAGGATATAAGATGAACATTAACAAAAGCAAAACGAGGATAATGGAATGTAGTCGAATTAAATCGGGTGATGCTGAGGGAATTAGATTAGGAAATGAGACACTTAAAGTAGTAAAGGAGTTTTGCTATTTAGGAAGTAAAATAACTGATGATGGTCGAAGTAGAGAGGATATAAAATGTAGACTGGCAATGGCAAGGAAAGCGTTTCTGAAGAAGAGAAATTTGTTAACATCGAATATAGATTTGTGTATCAGGAAGTTGTTTCTGAAAGTATTTGTTTGGAGTGTAGCCATGTATGGAAGTGAAACATGGACGATAACTAGTTTGGACAAGAAGAGAATAGAAGCTTTCGAAATGTGGTGCTACAGAAGAATACTGAAGATAAGATGGATAGATCACGTAACTAATGAGGAGGTATTGAATAGGATTAGGGAGAAGAGACGTTTGTGGCACAACTTGACTAGAAGAAGGGATCGGTTGGTAGGACATGTTTTGAGGCATCAAGGGATCACAAATTTAGCATTGGAGGGCAGCGTGGAGGGTAAAAATCGTAGAGGGAGACCGAGAGATGAGTACACTAAGCAGATTCAGAAGGATGTAGGTTGCAGTAGGTACTGGGAGATGAAGCAGCTTGCACAGGATAGAGTAGCATGGAGAGCTGCATCAAACCAGTCTCAGGACTGAAGACAACAACAACAACTACATCCTCTTCCATTTCCGTAATATTGCCCTCAAGTGCATCGCCCTTGTATACACCCTCTATATTCTCCTTTCACCTTTCTGCTTTCCCTTCTTTGCTTAGAACTGGGTTTCCATCTGAGCTCTTGATGTTCTCTTATCTCTAAAGGTCTCTTTAATTTTCCTGTAGGCAGTATCTATCTTACCCCTAGTGAGATAAGCCTCTATATCCTTACATTTGTTCTCTAGCCATCCCTTCTTAGCCATTTTGCACTTCCTGTCAATCTCATTTTTGAGACGTTTGTATTCCTTTTTGCCTGCGTCATTTACTGCATTTTTATATTTTCTCCTTTCATCAATTAAATTCAATATTTCTTCTGTTACCCAAGAGTTTCTACTAGCCCTCGTCTTTTTACCTACTTGATCCTCTGCAGCCTTCACTAATTCTTCCCTCAAAGCTACCCATTCTTCTACTGTATTTCTTTCCCCCATTCCTGTCAATTGTTCCCTTATGCTCTCCCTGAAACTCTGTACAACCTCTGGTTCTTTCAGTTTAACCAGGTCCCATCTCCTTAATTTCCCACCTTTTTTGCAGTTTCTTCAGTTTTAATCTACAGGTCATAACCAATAGATTGTGGTCTGAGTCCACATCTACCCGTGGAAATGTCTTACAATTTAAAACCTGGTTCCTAAATCTCTGTCTTACCATTATATAATCTATCTGATACCTTTTAGTATCTCCAGTGTTCTTCCATGTATACAACCTTCTTTCATGATTCTTAAACCAAGTGTTAGCTATGATTAAGTTGTGCTCTGTACAAAATTCTACCAGGTGGCTTCCTCTTTCATTTCTTAGCCCCAATACATATTCACCTACTACATTTCTTTCTCTCCCTTTTCCTACTACCGAAACAAGGATACTGGCCGGTAATTATTGATATCTGTTGTTTCCTCCTTTTTCTAGAGAGGCCTGACAATGGCATATTTTAACATGGCTGGAAAAATACTCTGAGTCAGTGATGCATTACATATGTGACTCAAACCGTCAGCTGTAATTGCTGCACATTGTTTTAATAACTTGTTAGAGATGTCATGTACTCCAACAGAACATTTATTTTTCAAAGATTTCATAATTTTCCTTATTTCACAAAAGTTTGTTAGATTAAATTTAATCTGACTAAAATTTTTCAAAACTGTCTCTTCCATGTACTGCCTGGCTTTTTCTTTTGAACTATTCTCACCAATTTTTTCTCCTACGCTTAAGAAGTGGTTGTTAAATACATTAGCTACCTGTATGCTGTTGGTTAAGATGGTCTCATTCTCTTTAACAGTAATACTATCTACCCTAGTGGTTACTTTTCCTGTCTGCCTTCTAACAGCATTTCATATTGATTTATTTTTATTGCTGGAGTTGTTAATTTCTTCTCTAACACACATATTTTTTGATTTTCTTACAAATTTTCTCAATATGTTTCAATGGTTTTTATAGTGTAAAACCACTTCTGGTTCTTTACTAGTTCTTGCTGTCTCATACAGTTTTCTTTTTCTTTCTGAAGACACTTTAATACCTGTAGTAATCCAAGGTTTCTTTGAAAAGTTTGTGGTGTTACA
Organism: Schistocerca gregaria; assembly: GCF_023897955.1. NCBI lineage: Eukaryota > Metazoa > Arthropoda > Insecta > Orthoptera > Acrididae > Schistocerca > Schistocerca gregaria. The sequence continues at coordinate 99,946,688 of NC_064930.1, read as the reverse complement.
TTTAGTAATTTTCTTTGGAAAACAATGTTCAAAAAGGGATATAAATCTATCGAGAAATATGCTACATTTATCATTAGCATTTGACTCATTATATACACCTTCCCAGTTTACATTTCTTAAACTTTCTCTGAAGTGATCTCTAAATACTGATTGAGCACCCTCACACTTTTACTTAATAGTTTCTGAAGTGTACTTCCTGTTAGATTTTGTAAGTTAATCAGTTGTGCATCGTGGTCAGATAATCCATTTGCCACAGGGAAAACATTTATTTGTTCTACATCCTCTTGCTGTACAAATACATTATCTATTACAGCACTACTGTCCTGAGCTATACATGTAGGGAAATTGATCACTGATTCTAAGTTATATGTTGTTAACAACACTTCTAGTTCACTTTTCCTATCAGAATTGCTTAGAAAGTTAACATTGAAATCACCACAGATTAATAACTTCTTCTTTTTGTCTGACAGACAGCATAATAGTGAGTCCAACTTTTTTATGAATAGCTCCCAATCTCCTAGTGGAGACCTGTACACTGTTGCTAATATCAACAAATGAAAATGGCAACTCCTCCTTTATCTGTACTAGATCTACAAGTGAAAGACACTAAATTATACCCATTTATACTGACATTTTCCATCCCCCACAGTTGGTGCTCAGACAGACAAAGTATATCAATCTCATTCTTATTTTTGAGATAATCTAAACACATCATCAGCTCATCTACTGTATTTTTTTATTTCCCTGATATTTTGGTGAAGAAACTTGATATCACCCGTAGCTCTATCCCTATTTGCTGTGCTTGCATGAAGTTTATTTTCTTCTATTTACCTTGGTTGTTGTCTGTCTAGAATTTGGATTTAAACTAAAAAACCTGTCTGCCTGGTCCCAATAACCACAGGGATCCCCCCTTGTCCGACTGTGCCCCCCCCCCCCCCCCTCTTACAGCATCTGTTAATAGAGAAGCTAACTTATCTTTCCTCTTCCTATTAAGGTGCAGGCCACGTGTAGTGTAACCCCACCTACGAATAGCATCAACTGGAACAACACTCGTGTGAGACTTTGCTGGTGTCTGGAGCATTCTGTTCAGCTCAGTGTTAACACGCCTTACAGCAGTGTTTACCCAGGGCTGATCATGGCACTGAAAGACCTTCACAAACCCCACATTTGTGTGACCAGTTCCTGCTCCTATTTTATCCAGGTCACTCCTAATATTATATCTTGGGTTCATAGCCAGTGTTTCCTGCTCCCCCAACTATAATTACCTGATCTTCCTTCTCAAAATCCTTACATAGCTGACCTAAGCTTTCTGTCACCTGGCTAAGGCTAGCACTTGGTTTCACAAAACTTGTGACCTGGTACTCTGTCCCTTATTTCTCCTGAAGCTGTTGACTCACACCACTCCCGTGACTGCTACCTATAAGCAGAATTCTTCTTTTCCTGTTCTGGTTTGTTCCCGACCTGTCTTTTTTTCTTTAAGCTAGTATTCTGTTTCAGCCTACATTGAACTAAATCTGAATGAGGCCCTCCCTCCACTACTTCAGATAACAAGCCAAACTGATTTGATAACTGAATTTCAGAAGCTTTATCAATTGTTTTCCTTTTTCACACTTAGCTTGCTACCTCTTCCCAGCAACCAGAGTCCTTTTCCACCCTTAGCTTTCATAATTCCAAATTCGTGATTTCTAATTAAGCCTTAAGGGCACAAATCTTTGCCTCTTGTTGCGATTTTTCTGTCCTTTCTACATAACCTACACTGCCATGGGAGAGCCTCATTATGAAACCACAACCTACAGTCTACACAGAACGCCCCCTCTTTCAAATTTCTACGCAACTGCCGCACTTGTCACACATGGTTTGATAGTAAAACGTAATACAAAAGCAGAAAATAACTTCAACCACACAATAGTTTTGTAACCTGTACTAATACTTAACTAAACACTAATGTAAACAAACTTATAACTTCCTTATATATCTACGCTCATACAAAATTTACGCCTAAGTATGTAAACAAACTCGTGACTGCTGGCCTTTATGAAATACTTCCTTTTCGATGTAATTACGTTTAGAAAAGTGAAACTTTCAATAGATAGATTAGATAAGAAGTAAATGCACTAGTCTAAAATGTAATATTAACTAAATTAGCTCTTATTGCAATATTAATCGCTTAACTTAGTGAGAGCTTCGTACACGTGCGTCCGCCTGGCTGCATGGCTGCCAACCTTACAAAAGCAGCACGAAATACAGGATTTGTGCCGGATAGTGACAACATTTATCGGCATTGTTACTGAAAACCAACTGCGCCAAAGCCATAGAAAGCAGGAAAGCATCAGACTCGCACATAAGATAATAAGCCAGTGGGTCAAAGCATGTGGCCAGCTTGTAATTGGTGTCATTTTATACCTGCAAATTTCCTGTTGTCTGCCAACAATGGGTTGTTTGTAATAAAGTGATGTACATCTGTTGAGTGAGTAACGATTTTCTTCAAAAATTGCTTCTCATAGGCAAGTACTACAGAGTCCCACGACTTTGGAGACAATATATGTTGGTGGCAAAATTCCTGTTCTTTGCATCTGAATACTCTCTCTATTTACTGAGTGTTACAAAAAACAGATGGCATAATTTCATTTTTACTCCTGCAGGCAGTTAATGCAAAATATTAATTATTCATTCCATAGACCCACAAAAGAGGGGATCCTGCTGGGTGTGGAACATGTCAGATAAACACATTACAAAAATGTAATTAGAAAAACTTGAGTTTCATTAATTTTAATGACCCTCAGCCAATAAACAGTAAAATTATGTACATCAATTAAAATTCTAAACTTCTAATATTTACGGGTTTAATACTTACATCTGCTTTCATTAAATCCATCATTCACACAGTAGCTAGTTACTTGGCTATTACAACCAAGTACTGTCAAAAATTAAAGTATAATAAATTTTCATTAAAATGGTCTACTGCACTTGTTGAGAAATTCATGGATGGAAGTTGGCCACCAAAGATTATTTTAAATTACGTTTAAATTGTGCCTTGTCTGAAACTAAACTCTTAATGGTTGCTGTTAACTTATTGAAAATATGCGTTGCTGAATACTGAACTCCTTTCTGGGCAAGAGTAGGTGATTTTAAATCCTTTTGTATATTGTTCTTATTCCTAGTATTGATACTGTGTACTAAGCAGTTAGTTAAGGGATAAATGTGCTGAGAAGCTGTGGTTAGTATGACCAATTCTCTGAATAGGTTTTGACATGATGTTATTGGATTTACACTACACGTTACTATTATTATACACTTCTGTACCCTAAATATTTTTTCTTGGTTTGTGGAGTTACCCCAAAATATGATACCATATGACACAATGGAGTGAGAATAAGCAAAATACTCCAGTTTTTTATATTTATATCTCCTATGTCTGATATCATTCACATTGCAAACACAGACTCATTTCAGTGCTTTAGCAGTTCGCTAGTATGTCGCTCCCAACTGAATTTATTATCGAGTAATAATCCCAAGAATTTTACAATCTCACATTCTCTTATTTCCATGTCGTCATATTTTATACACACTAGAAGGAAATCTCTCGGAAGTTCTGAACTGTGTCTTTTCAAAGTTTAATGATAGTGAATTGGCTACGAACCACTTATGGATGTCAGTAAAAATTTGATTAGCTGCCCTTTCTAAATTTGTATGTGATTTACTATTAATTGCAATGTTTACATCATCCGTAAATAAGACAAACTTGGCATCTGGTAATGTAAATGATGACAGGTCATTAATATACACAAGAAAAAGTTGTGGGCGTAGTGTGGAACCTTGGGGAACACCACATGTAATTTCTTCCCAGTCAGATGATGTCTGATTGCTTACTGCTGAAGTGTTATGTAATGAAGGTACTAACACAACAGTTAATTCTGAGGTGGACGGTACACTGAATGTTGTGTTATGTGATCGACATGTACTCAGATCTGGAGTAGAGATAAACGGTCTACATACATGTTAAGGCACGTGGCAGTGGTGTGCTTGGTCTTTTGTATTGAGAGTGGTATGCACAGTGAAGACAACCAGATTGGAAGACATTTGAAGCCACCATTCCCATCTATTTGCTCACGGAGACGGAACGACCGAGACGTAAAGCTTCACATGTGACTATGGAATCTCTGCACGCAACTCCTTGTATCTTTACACGGAGATTAGAGTTTCAAGTGTGTGTTCCTCGTACTACAGTCTGGAGATTGCTGTGAGAGCAACAACGGTATCCTATTATTTGCGACTTGTAGAGTCTCTGGGACCAGCAGGCTACCTTGCGCAAGCTGTGTTATGTCAGTGGCTCTTGCAGCAGTATATTACAAATCCCAACTTTCCTACCTCAGCTCAAACATAACAAGGTATCTTGAATAGAGTGCCCTCCTCAATTCGAACGAGTGGTTCATGACATACTGAGAGCTTTGGATCGAGGTAACCATGTAGAGGCAGTGTTTCTTGATTCCTGGAAAACATTTGACTCACAAGGGGAGGCCATGCCATTTGGAACGCAGATTTATGCAAACTTAGTACACTCGTAGTACTCCACAAACACAGCAAAATGTGTAAGCAGTAGCGCGTACTTCTCGAGCGTTATTGAGAAAGTCGCAAGATAATTTCGGTCGTCAAATATATACCTGTGCATAGCCATTTTTACCATGAAGCAAAAAGTGGTTCAAATGGCTCTGAGCACTATGGGACTTAACTTCTGAGGTCATCAGTTCCCTAGAACTTAGAACTACTTAAACCTAACTAACCTAAGGGCACCAGACACATCCATGCCCAAGGCAGGATCCGAACCTGCGACCGTAGCGTTCGCGCGGTTCCAGACTGAAGCGCATAGAGCTGCTCGGCCACATCAGCCGGCTTACCACGAAGTGGCAGCAGCCGAGTGGTTAGCATTAAAGTCCCGTAATTACTGGATCACTGGATCGAGTCCCGTTCGTCAGTTTTTTTTATTTCCAACACAGTCATTTTCTTTACTATTTATATTACAATTGATATAATGGGAAAAATACGTGTAATCAGATGATTTTTCATTAAATTTACAATGTTATTGGCAGTTGTACAAATTTTTACTATTACAAATAATATAATATTCATAACTATGGACTAGTAAACAACCAAACGCATAAAGTGATACTGAAAATGTATGCTTGTCCGTGATTTGAGAAATCCCTTATACCTGGAAGCAGCCAAAACGAGTTGTTACCTCCAAATTTTGACCACCACAGATGGCTTTCTACAGATGTACAATTAATCGTCACTTTCAACATTACGAGTGCAAGTTGCAGGATGGTATTTTTCATAAAAACTTGGAAAACATAAAGTTAAACGGCACCAGCCGCATTGAATAAATGCTATGATTCGGCATACGCAAGGTCTTTGGAGGTTTTCCGTGGAAAAACAAACCTCACTAACATTTTCAAAAACCTCTCTTTCAGCCAATAATTTGGAAGCAAACCATGCATAACACAGTATTACCTTAAATATTGGCACTGATAATTGGTTGTGCAGTATCGAGTTTGTTTTAATGGCGTCTTCACGAGAAACAATTTCTCGCTCTCTTTCGATTAAATATGAACAATTTTGAAGACACGGACAAGCAAACATTTTCAGTATCATATTATGCGTTTGGTCGTTTACTAGTCAATAGTTATGAATATGATATTATTTGTGATAATAAAAATTTGTAGACTGCCATATAACATTGTAAATTTAATAAAAGTTCATCCAATTACACATATTTTCCCATTATATCAATTGTAATATAAATAGTAAAGAAAATGACTGTGTTGGAAATAAAAAAATAAAAAAAACTGACGAACGGTACTTAATGCAGTGATGCAGCGATTACGGGGCTTTAATGCTAACCACTAAGTTGACACAGCTTCATGGTAAAATTGGCCACACACAGGTGCCGTACAGGATTAGCCGAGTGGTCTCAGGTGCTGCAGTCGTGGACTGTGCGGCTGGTCCCGGCGGGGAGTCCTTCCTCAGGCATGGGTGTGTGTGTTTGTTGTTAGGATAATTTAGGTTAAGTAGTGTGTAAGCTTAAGGACTGATGAACTTAGCAGTTAAGTCCCATAAGATTTCACACACATTTGAACTTTTTTTTAATGTACGTATTTGACGATCGAAATTATTTGCGACTTTCTCAATAACTCTCGAGAAGTATGCGCTACTGCTTACACATTTTGTTGTCCTCGTGGAGTACTAAGAGTGTACGAAGTTAGCAGTAAATCCGCGTTCCGAATGTTGTGGCCTCCCCTTGTCAGTACAACACCTATGCTTATTGTCAAAAGTATGATCATATGGGGTATTGAGCGACATTTGTGACTGGATTGAGGACTCTATGATAGGGATGTCACAGCATATTAGCTCGGATGCAGAGTTATTGTCAGATGTAGAAGTAACTTTGGGTGTGCCCCAGGGAAGTGCTGTCCATGTTGTACATTAATGATCATGCAGAGAATATTAGCAGTAAAATCAGGCTTTTTGCAGATGATACAGTTATCTATAAAGTAAGTACTGTCTGAAAGCAGCTACATAAATGTTCAATCAGATCTTGGTTTAAGATTTCAAAAATGATACAGAGATTGGCAACTTGCTCTATATTTTCAGAAATGTGAATTTTTGCACTTCACAAAACGGAAAACGTAGTATCCTATCGATATAGTGTCAGTGAGTCACTGCCGGAATCAGCCAACTCGTACAAGTTCCTGGCTGTAGCACTTTGTAGGGATACGGAATGGAATGGTCACATAGCCTCAGTAGTGGGTAAAGCCGTCGGTAGACTTAAGTTCATCGGTAGAATGCTGCGAAGTGCAATCGGTCTACAAAAGAGATCGCTTACAAATCGCTCGTGTGACTAGTACTAGAGTATCGCTCAAGTGTGGAGACCCCGTACTCAATAGGACTGACAGAGTATATGGAATGTATGCAGAGAAGGGCACCACGAATAGTCACAGGTTTGTGTAGTCAGTGGGAGAGTGTTGCAGATATACTGGAGGAACTCGACTCATGAAGGCAGACATAAACTATCCTGAGAAGGTCTACTAATGAAGTTTCGAGAACCGGCTTTAAACGATTACTGCAGGGTACAACCTCTTACATATCCCTCACATTGAGACATTCATCTATCATTCTTCCCACGCTCCATACTTGAATGGAGCAGGAAGAAACCTTAATAACTGGTATAGTGGGATGTATCCTGTGGCATACACCTAACGGTGTTTTGCACAGAATAGATGTAGATGTAGATGTACCGGGTGACCAAAAACTCAGGATAAAATTTGAAACCTGAATAAATCACGGAATAAAGTAGATAGAGAGGTAGAAATCAGCACACATGCTTGGAATGACAAGGTGTTTTATTAAATCCAAACAAATACAAAAGTTCAAAAATGTCAGACAGATGGCACTTCATCTGATCAGAATAGCAATAATTAGCATAACGAAGTAAGACAAAGCAAAGATGGTGTTCTTTACAGGAAATGCTCAATATGTCCACCATCATTCCTCAACAATAGCTGTTGTCGAGGAATAATGTTGTGAACAGCACTGTAAAGCATGTCCGGAGTTATAGTGAGGCATTGGCGTCATATGTTGTCTTTCAACATCCCTAGACATGTGGGTTGATCACGATAAACTTGTGACTTCAGGTAACCCCAAAGCCAATAATCGGACGGACTGAGGTCTGGGAACCCGGGAGGCCTAGCTTGATGAAGGTGGCGGCTGAGCAGACGATCTACACCAAACGACACGCGCAAGAGATCTTTCATGCGTCTAGCAAAATGGGTTGGAGCCCCATCCTGCATAAACATCGTACTTTCCAGCAGGTGTTTATCAGCCAGGCTGGGATGATGCGATTCTGTAACATATCGGCGTACCTCTCACCCATCACGGTAGCAGTTACAAAACCAGAATCATGCATTTCCTCGAAGAAAAAAGGCTCGATAATGGTAGATGTGGTAAATCCAACCCATACTGTGACTTTATCATTGTGCAATGGAGTTTCCACGACAGTTCTAGGATTTTTTGATAATCCAAATTCTGCAGTTGTGGGCACTGACAGACCCTCGGAGTGTGAAATGAGTTTCGTCAGTCCACAACACGTTACTCAACCAATCGTCATCTTCTGCCACCATCTTTTGAAACGCCCACACCCCAAATGCCCTCCGCTTTACTAAATCGACAGGTAACAGTTCACGATGCCGATGGATTTTGTACGGATAGCATCGGAGGGTACACCTCAGTGCCAACCAAACAGTAGTGTATGGAATGCCGGTGTGACGTGTGACTGCACGAGCGCTGACTTCCCTGCGGATAGACGAACCCGCTACAGTCTCCATTTTTTCCTGAACTGTCTCAGCAGCATTACGCCTTGTGCTTGGTCAGCCGCTACGGGGTCTATCGTCTAAACAACCCGTGGCTTCTAACATCGAAATCATTCTCGCCACAGCTGCATTTGTCAACGGATCTTTACCCATTCGAATCCCCTTCCTATGGCGATAGAATGGTAATGCTCAACTAGCACATTCCCCATTCTGATAATACAGCTTCACTAAAAGCGCCTTTCAGGTAATGTCAACATGCTGCAACTGCTGCCGCATCTGATTCTCTCTCTCATTACAGCCCCTTTTATACACGATTGTCATGTGCAGTCACTGACGTTTTGCTGGCCAGCGCCATCTGTCGGACATTTTGTGAATTTTTTTTGTTCTAATAAAACCCCATGTCATTCCAAGCATGTGTGTCAATTTTTACCTCTCTGTGTATATTATTTCGTTGTTTATAAAGTTTTCAAATTTATACTTACTTTTTGATCACCAGGTATATGTAGACGGGCACATGGAGACCCCTTATGTAGTTGCTGTATCTCATCACCAACTGCAGTTCTCACCTAGCATGTGAACCAGTATCATTGATGATCGGTTAGCTGGATACTGTGTATTTGTAAACAGGATTACGGTTAGGCATACACAAACTTCCTGGAAAACACCACACTTCATCTTTCTGGAGACACTCCAGCAATCATTCGTCAACAAGCCTTCTTATCACACTGTGGTGCTCCTGCTCGCATTGACCGTACGGGTCACCGCTACTCGGATCAAATATTTCCCGATTGGCGGAAACAGCAGAGGTGGCTCCAATTGCTTGACCTCCACATTCACCTGATTCGAACCCTATCGATTTCCACTGGTGGGTCTGTTTAAAATCATCACTGGATTTGTCTCCAGAGCCTGACACAGAAACCTTTCAGAATTGCACTGTGTCAGGCTTTGAGGAAAAATAGACAGCACTCCTGGGATTCGTGATTGTGCTCGTGGTGCAGTGAGGCATTGGTTTAAGGTTTGTATTCAAACAGGAGGTGCACATTTGGAAGTCTTTCTTAAAAGCAATTACGTTTGAGAAAAAAAAAAAAAAAGTTTCTGGTGAATATCACTGTTTTGAAGACCATGTCTTGGACAGCTTGCACAGGATAGAGTAGCATGGAGAGCTGCATCAAACCAGTCGCAGGACTGAAGACAACAACAACAACAAACACATCTTGGACATCAGACATTACCAGACACACCCGATATTGGACTTTTTATATTATTTACATATGGGGAACACATTTTTCAAATTGTGGTATATTGTAGCAAGTCTAGTTCAGGAGGACGTCAAGCAGATACAACACACACACACACACACACACACACACACACACACACACACACACACACATTGTTAATAATATATTAAAACTTGAGCATGGCAAAATACTTAACTTTGGACACAATTAGTGCTAAATCTACAGAGCAAGACCAACTCATTATATATATATAACAAATATTTCAAGACTTACCAAGCGGGAAAGCGTCGGTAGATAGGCACAGTGAATAAAACATACAAACACACACACACACAGAATTTCGAGCTTTCGCAACTGGCGGCTGCTTCGTCAGGAAAGAGGGAAGGAAAAGGAAAGATGAAAGGATGTGGGTTTTAAGGGAGAGGGTAAGGAGTCATTCCAATCCCGGGAGCGGAAAATTATACTCAATCCCTAAGGTAAGTCTTTCCGCTCCTGGGATTGGAATGACTCCTTACCCTCTCCCTTAAAACCCACATCCTTTCATCTTTCCTTTTCCTTCCCTCTTTCCTGACGAAGCAGCCGCCAGTTGCGAAAGCTCGAAATTCTGTGTGTGTGTTTGTATGTTTTATTCACTGTGCCTATCTACCGGCGCTTTCCCGCTTGGTAAGTCTTGGAATCTTTGTTTTTAATATATTTTTCCCATGTGGAAGTTTCTTTCTATTTTATATATAAGGAAACTACAATAAACCAACAGTAACACACTCTTCAAAACCTAAAAACTAAAAGCATCTCTTTTGTGGATCAAGCAAATAACAAATAATTCCTATAATCAGTGCTATCTTGACTCTCTACCCGAACATTTGTTCCACATCAAAGTCAGCTGGTAGATAGCCTAATACGACAGAAGTGACGTATCGTAATTGTTGCGAGGGAGGACAGTCGCCGGACGGGCTGATCTCCTTCACAGTCGGAGAGTTGAGAACTCCCCGCCGAACGTCTGGGTGCCGTCTTATCTAGCCCCAGGCAGAATGGTATTTCCGGGCCTATTTGCACAGGTGTGATAGCCAGGAAATAGTTCGTCGATCATAGCACCTGTTTCCTGTGCTGTTCGTCGCTGCCCTCTGATGAACGTTGGCTGCAAATACATGTTTGTTGTTAACTGTGCACTCGCTTCTAAACACTCGGCCAGACTTCGCTGCAGACCCGCATTGCTGGTCTGTCTGCAGTGTTGCCACTGCAATAGGCTTCTGCAGTGACTGCAGCAATTAAGTGTCCCCACCGCCGACGTGTATGTGGAGCTTTCACTGACACTTGTAACGCTTAGCTCTTTGTTCATTACAGAAGGATAGTTTCACACCAGAGTACAGCAAAACAACACTGTGTTTGGACATGTGTAACTTTCTCGCTGCAGCGGTGTAAGAAGACACTTTGTGGGTGTGTTTATTCCGACATCTCCGACTTGATACTGCGTTTAGCAATGACTGTTTTTACTTGTAGTGAGGTATTAACTTTGTCACAAGACGTTATTCTGCACATGACATCACAGAAACGTTTTATATTAAAATGATTAATTGAAAATCTCATATAAAGATGTGAAACAAATACTAACAAAGTGATAGAGGGGCTGGCCAGTACTTAGCTCCGTACAGCCCATTGATACACAAAACAGAACAGAAAATTTACTTTCCTAGGTTTTGGAACTTTGTTCGTTCGTCAGGGATGAAAGAGGGGGAAAAGAAGGGAAGAAGAGATAGTGGATTCAGTTATTCACAACCCAGGTTATGAAGCAACAGGGGAAGGTAAACAGGGAGGGTAGTGAGGATGGAGGCATGGGTGTCAGAGGGAAGCCAAAAATATTCTACTGTAAGTAGAGGATGCATACAGAAGTAAAGAGATATATAGTATATAGATAAACACAACTATTTAGGATGAAAAGATGCATGAGTGCCTAAAGAGGAAAGGGAAAAAGGAGAAGACTGAAGAGTAAATAGGAGTGAGGTTGGTTAAGGTAGGTTCAGTGCAGGGGGATGGTGGGATGAAAGGATGTGTTGGAGTGAAAGTTCCCATCTACACAGTTCTGAGGGACTGGTGTTAGGTGGGAGAATCCAAATGGCACGTACGGTGTAGCAAGTTTCTAGGTCCCTAGAATTATGCCGGAGGGCATGTGCTACTGGGTATTGGACATCTCCTAGGCGGACAGTTCGTCTGCGCTTGTTCATGCGCTGAGCCAGTTTAGCTGTCATCATACTGATGTAAAAGGCTGTGCAGTGCAGGCATGTCAGCTGATAAATGACACGTGTTGTTTCACATGTGGCCCTGCCTCAAATTGTGTACGTTTTACCAGTAGCGGAGTTGGAGTAGGTGGTTGTGGGTCGAATGCGTGGGGCAGTTTTTGCAGCTGGGTCAGTTACAGGGCTAGCAACCGCAGGGTAGAGAAGGTGGTCTGGGAGACATTCTATCGAGACAGAGTGGTGGTTGAAGGAGACAGAAGTGAGTTTGTGAATAAATAAGCAATCTTTATGAAAGGAGTTTTCCCTTTCTTGTTGTTATTGTAATGTTGTGCCAAGCAACAACAGACAGTTCACTAGATTTCAATATAAAATGACAATATTTTGTTTGACAAGCACATAATGTTATCAAAAAATCACCATTTTCACTTAATTTGCTCAGTTGTTATGAAAACAGAAATTTTGTGGTCTGCGACATTTCGCCGTACGGCAAACCCGGCAGCAGCCTCTGTTCTAATTATTATTTTTTTTCTCCTCCTGTTATCCTCTTCAGAACGCGGAGCGCGAGCACCTGCTGAGGAAAGCAGTGGCGAGGCACGACCAGCTGATGGCGGAGGCGCGCGACAACGCCGGCTGCGACCGCCACCTGTTCGGGCTGTACTGCGTGGCTGTGGAGTCCGGTCGGCCGGTGCCCGCTCTCTACTCCCACCCTGCGTACTCACGCAGGTGAGTGTGTCCGCACGCGCAGTGGATTGTGGGTGAGGTGGAGTTGGTGGTTGTGTTGTAGACGAATGACAGGGCATAAATAAAGGCTGTCCCATAAAGAAAACAACTTTTGAAATGCTCACTATTTCTGTCGTAGTACGTTGGGAGTGCTGGACATTGCACAGTTTTCACCAGTTTTCTTTGCCATTAGCAATGAAGTGTTTCACAATGGAATGGCATGTTGTCATAGCGAAAACTTACTAGTAATGTCTCGAATGTTGTAGACAGGCTGTTCATCTACATCTACATACATACTCCGCGATCCACCAAACAGTGCGTAGCGGAGGGTACCTTGTACCACAACTAGCATCTTCTCTCCCTGTTCCACTCCCAAACAGAACGAGGGAAAAATGACTGCCTATATGCCTCTGTACGAGTCCTAATCTCTCTTATCTTATCTTTTGTGGTCTTTCCGTGAAATGTAAGTTGGCGGCAGTAAAACCGTGGTGCAGTCAGCCTCAAATGCTGATTCTCTAAATTTCCTCAGTAGCGATTCATGAAAAGAACGCCTCCTTTCCTCTAGAGACTCCCACCCAAATTCCTGTAGTATTTCCGTAACACTCGCGTGATGATGAAACCTACGAGTAACAAATCTAGCAGCCTGCCTCTGAATTGCTTCTATGTCCTCCCTCAATCCGACCTGATAGGGATCCCAAACGCTCGAGCAGTATTCAAGAATAGGTCGTATTAGTGTTTTATAAGCGGTCTCCTTTACAGATTAACCACATCTTCCCAAAATTCTACCAATGAACTGAAGACGACCACCCGCCTTCCCCACAACTGCCATTACATGCTTGTCCCACTTCATATCGCTGTGCAACGTTATGCCCAAATATTTGATCGATGTGACTGTGTCGAGCACTACACTACTAATGGACTATTCAAACATTACGGGATTCTTTTTCCTCTTCATCTGCATTACCTTACATTTATCTATATTTAGAGTTAGCTGCCATTCTTTACATCAATCACAAATCTTGTCCAAGTCATCTTGTATCCTCCTACAGTCACTCAACGACGACACCTTCCCATACACCACAGCATCATCAGCAACAGCCGCACATTGCTATCCAAATGTCTCGAATGTTGTGGAGAGACTGTTCGCAAACTCTGCGGAATATTTGGTGAACATAATGCACCCAATTAGTTGAATGTGGTTGCTAAGGTTGAGAACACCAGTTCGATTTTGGAAATTTAAGTCTCAGGGCATCCCCGTATTAGTCCTGTGGAAAACATCACCATTGCGAATAGTAATGTTGATGTAAGTGAGGCAAAATGTATTCGGTGATGTTCACAACAATTGGATATTCCCAGAACTAACATATTCTGGAAGATGATCTGCACCTTTCGGACTATAAAATCCCACTGACATGGTAATTGAAGTCAAATGATCACCAAAAAAAAGGCACCGAGCATTCACACATGGTGTGCTAGCAAAACAAAGAATGACAATTCACTAAGTAAAATAACATTCTCTGGTAAGGTGTACTTTCTTTTGAATGGCATAGCGAACAACCTAAAATGCAGGATTTGGGGCACAGAAGACTTTAGAATGATTATGGAGAAGCCATTGCACCAACAACAAGTGAATATGTAGTGTAGCATTTGGGCTGGGGGCATAATTGGGCCGTCCTTTTCAAAAGTGGCATTAACAGTGGACAGTGAATACTACTGCAATATGTTAAGACAGCTTTTGTGGTCTGAACTGGATCTTGGAAGTGCTGGTTGATTTCAACACCATGGTGCAACGTGTCACACATTAAACTTCTTACAAGAGAGGTTTCACAGCCTGATGATTTCTTTGAATACCAATGTGAATTGGCCACCCAGGTCTTGTGATTCGATACCGTGTGATTTTTTATATATATATATATATATATATATTAATGACGATGTAAATAAAACAGAAAGAAACTTCCACATGGGAAAAATATATTAAAAATAAAGATTCCAAGACTTACCAAGCGGGAAAGCGCCGGCAGACAGGCACATGAACAAAACACACAAACACACACACAGAATTACAAGCTTTCGCAACTGGCAGTTGCTTCGTCAGGAAGGAAGGAAGGAGAGGGAAAAATGAAAGGGTGTGGGTTTTAAGGGAGAGGGTAAGGAGTCATTCCAATCCCGGGAGCGGAAAGACTTCCCTTAGGGGAAAAAAAGGACAGGTGTACACTCGCACATACACACACACACATATCCATCCGCACATACACAGACACAAGCAGACATATTTCAAATATGTCTGCTTGTGTCTGTGTATGTGCGGATGGATATGTGTGTGTGTGTATGTGCGAGTGTACACCTGTCCTTTTTTTCCCCTAAGGGAAGTCTTTCCGCTCCCGGGATTGGAATGACTCCTTACCCTCTCCCTTAAAACCCACACCCTTTCATTTTTCCCTCTCCTTCCTTCCTTCCTGACGAAGCAACTGCCAGTTGCGAAAGCTTGTAATTCTGTGTGTGTGTTTGTGTGTTTTGTTCATGTGCCTGTCTGCCGGCGCTTTCCCGCTTGGTAAGTCTTGGAATCTTTATTTTTAATATATATATATATTAATGTGGATATTTGAAATCTCGAGTGAATGATAACAAATCGCTATCGCTTGCAGAGTTCAAAGCTGGGACTCAGCATGTAATTTCAGAACTGGAGCTGCAAGTGTGCCAAAAGGTTACGAAAAATTTCATCAAAAGAATGGGAGTGTGCTTGTGGAGTTGTGGAGCGCATTTGAGTAACATCGTACCAGTGGGGAAAATGCTCCTATTGGAACACAAAAAAGGCAAATATGCATCTGTTTAAGACTCAGCAAATAAGGGTACCCCCTGTGTCATTCTACCTTCGTTTTTCCACAAAGTCTGACATACAAACATATTCATGTTGTTTTTAACAACTCCCACAAGCTCCCTCCGTTCCACCAGGGGGTACAGAAAAAAAAGAGAGAAGAAAACAATGGAATAACATTGCCGTGGGTAGAGCTTGTCTAGTATGCATTTCTGCCACTGGGCATGTATAGTGCAACTCATTGCCACTTTAGTGACACGTGTGCTATCGACATGGCTTGTTCTGTCCATCTGCAGTGATTGGTTTTGCTAGTACTGTTTTGTTCATGTTTCATTTTTTATGATTGCAAGTTTAAGTGAACAATGTGCAGTTGTGAAATTTTGTTTTCTGCTCAGTAAAAATGCTACCGAAACTGTTTTAATTTGAATTACCAGAATGAGCCTATGGGAAAAACTCGATTGTACAAGTAGATTGCTCGATTTAAAAATAGTGAAATATTGGTTGATGGAAAACTGCATTCTAGACGTCTATCAGCTGCCCGAATTGACGAAAATATTGAAAAAAATTGAGGGCTTATTCTCACAGACCTTCAACAGACAATTGATTGACTGTCAGAGACTAGTGGGTTACCTCGGAGCACGGTTCAGAGAATTTTAATGGAAGATTTGGGAATGAAAAGGGTTGCTGCCAAATTTGTTCATTGGGTTCTCACTGACAATAAAAGGAATGTCTAGTTGAATATGTTGTGCTTTGAAACAACAGCTTGTAACTGATCCAGATTTTCTGTCAAAAGTCATTTCTGGTGACGAGTCATTGTGCTATGCGTACGACCCAGAAACAAAGCAACTGTCATTGTAATGGAAGACATCATCGACACACTGACCAAAAAAGTGTCCTCAAGTCAAATCGAACATCAAAATGATGCTGATTTGCTTTTTTGGTGCCAAAGGCGTAGTTCATTCAGAGTTTGTTCCTCAAGTCACACCATCAATCAAACCTTTTATTTGGAAGCTTTAAGAAGTTTGTGCAACAGTGTTTGTCAAAAAGACCCAATTTGTGTGAGACAGGAGACTGAGTCTTCCACCACAGCAACCCACTTGCACACACAGCCATCTCTGTTAGACAATTTTCAGATTTTATCTTCATGGTCTCTTCGCGATATATACATAGGAGGGAGCAATATACTGCTTGACTCCTCGGTGAAGGTATGTTCTCTAAACTACAACAAAAGCCCGTACCAAGCTACCGAGCATCTCTCCTGCAGAGTCTTCCACTGGAGTTTATCTATCATCTCCGTAACGCTTTCACGATTACTAAATGATCCTGTAACGAGGCGCGCTGCTCTCCGTTGGATCTTCCTATCTCTTCTATCGACCCTATCTGGTACGGATCCCACACTGCTGAGCAGTATTCGAGCGGTGGGCGAACAAGTGTACTGTAACCTACTTCCTTTGTTTTCGGATTGCGTATCCTTAGGATTCTTCCAATGAAACTCAGTCTGGCATCTGCTTTACCGACGATCAACTTTATATGATCATTCCATTTTAAATCACTCCTAATGCGTACTCCCAGATAATTTATGGAATTAACTGCTTCCAGTTGCTGACCTACTATTTTGTAGCTAAATGATAAAGGATCTTTCTTTCTATGTATTCGCAGCACATTACACTTGTCTACATTGAGATTCAATTCCCATTCACTGCACCATGTGTCAACTCATTGCAGATCCTCCTGTATTTCAGTACAATTTTCCATTGTTACAACCTCTCGATACACCACAGCATCATTTGCAAAAAGCCTCAGTGAACTTCCAATGTTATGCACCAGGTCATTTATGTATATTGTGAATAGCAACGGTCCTACGACACTCCCCTTGGTACACCTGAAATCACTCTTACTTCGGAAGACTTCTCTCCATTGAGAATGACATGCTACGTTCTGTTATCTAGGAGCTCTTCAATCCAGTCACACAGTTGGTCTGATCATCCATATGCTCTTACTTTGTTTATTAAACGACTGTGGGGAACTGTATCGAACGCCTTACGGAAGTCAAGAAACACGGCATCTACCTGGGAACCCATGTCTATGGCCCTCTGAATCTCGTGGACGAATAGTGCGAGCTGGGTTTCACACGATCGTCTTTTACGAAACCCACACTGATTCCTACAGAGAAAATGTCTAGTCTGCAGAAATGTCCTTTTACTCGAACATAATACGTGTTCCAAACTTCTATAACTGATCGACATCAGAGATATAGGTCTATAGTTCTGCACATCTGTTTGACGTTCCTTCTTAAAAACAGCGATGACCTGTGCCCTATTCCAACCCTTTGGAATGCTACGCTTTTCTAGAGACATACGGTACACCGCTGCAAGAAGGTGGGCAAGTTCCTTTGCGTACTCTATTAGTCTGTCATCCTCTGTTTCAGTACCATTTTGGTCACAGAGTGTGTGGACATTATGTTTTGATACACCTACTGCTTTGACATAAGTCCAAAATTTCTTAGGATTTTCTGCCAAGTCAGTACATAGAGCTTTACTGTTGAATTCATTGAATGCCTCTCGCATAGCCCTCCTCACATTACATTTTGCTTCGCGTAATTTTTGTTTGTCTGCAAGGCTTTGGCTGTGTTTGTGTTTGCTGTGACGTTCCCTTTGCTTCCACAGCAGTTTTCTAACTCGGTTGTTGTGCCACGGTGGCTCTTGTTCATCACTTATGATCTTGGTTGGCACATACTCGTGTAATGCATATTGTACAATGGATTTGAACTTTGTCCACTGATCCTCAACACTATCTGTGCTGGAGAGAAAACTTTTGTGTTGAGCCGTCAAGTACTCTGAAATCTGCTTTTTGTCACTTTTGCTAAACAGAAAAACCTTCCTTCCTTTTTTAATATTTCTAGTTGCGGCTGAAATCACCGATACAGTAACCGCTTTACGATCGCTGATTCCCTGTTCTGCCTTAACTGTTTTAAATAGTTCGGGTCTGTAACAATGGTACATTTCTCACTCCACCGATTTCAGAACATTGGAAAAGTTGAGGGGGGGGGGGGGGGGGGGGGAGGTGGGAACTCAAGCAAGGTGCTGTCGGCATTTGTAAAGATGACTGCAAAACATGTTTCAAACAGTGGGAGCACTGGTGGGACAAATGTATTTGTTGTAAGGGTGAGTATTTGTAAGCAATTCCTCTCATAACTCACGCACAGCCATTAGTCCGTAGCTGTAAGTCGCTCGTATGAGTTCGATCCCACTTTCCCGTTCTCACTCACTCGTTCGTCCCATGTCATTGTCATTGCCTCCTTGTGTCCCACAATTGGAATTATTACATTGTCCCTAAAGTTTGATGGTATTTCTCCTGTCTCATATGCCCCACAGAACAGGTGGAATGGTTTTGTCACAGCTGGCTCTCCCAAGGATTTCAAAAATTCAGAGAGTGTGTTGTCTATTCGAGATGCCTGTATTGTAGTGGGACATTTCTGTGCTCTGTAAAAATCTTCTCGTAGTATCATATCCCCTGTGTCATCCTCATCTACTTCTATAATATTGTCCTTGAATTTGTTTACCATATGTTGTTGTTGTTGTTGTTGTTGTTGTTGTTGTTGTGGTCTTCAGTCCTGAGACTGGTTTGATGCAGCTCTCCATGCTACTCTATCCTGCGCAAGCTTCATCATCTCCCAGTACCTACTGCAACCTACATCCTACTGAATCTGCTTAGTGTATTTATCTCTTGGTCTTCCTCTACGAAATTTACCCTCCACGCTGCCCTCCAATACTAAATTGGTGATCCCTTGATGCCTCACAACATGTCCTACCAACCAATTCCTTCTTCTAGTCAAGTTGTGCCACAAACTCCTCTTCTCCCCAATCCTATTCAATACCTCCTCATTAGTTATGTGATCTACCCATCTAATCTTCAGCATTCTTCTGTAGCACCACATTTTGAAAGCTTCTATTCTCTTCCTGTCCAAACTATTGATCGTCCATGTTTCACTTCCATACATGGCTACAGTCCATACAAATACTTTCAGAAATGACTTCCTGACACTTAAATCTATACTCGATGTTAACAAATTTCTCTTCTTCAGAAATGCTTTCCTTGCCATTGCCAGTCTACATTTTATATCCTCTCTACTTCGACCATCATCAGTTATTTTGCTCCCCAAATAGCAAAACTCCTTTACTACTTTAAATGTCTCATTTCCTAATCTAATTCCCTCAGCATCACCTGACTTAATTCGACTACATTCCATTATCCTCATTTTGATTTTGTTGATGTTCATCTTATATCCTCCTTTCAAGACACTGTCCATTCCGTTCAACTGCTCTTCCAGGTCCTTTGCTGTCTCTGACTGAATTACAATGTCATCGGCGAACCTCAGAGTTTTTATTTCTTCTCCATGGATTTTAATACCTACTCTGAATTTTTCTTTTGTTTTCTTCACTGCTTGCTCAGTTTACCATATAAAAATCCTCTCTTTTTTTCCTTCAACCGTTGAGCTTTTCTTTCTTTTCTTACAGCAGGCTTGCCATTTGAACTCTTAATATTCATTCAGCAGTTTCTGTTTTTCTCTAGAGGGTGTAATTTTTCTGTAAGGGTCATCTATTTTTCCCCAAGTTATACATGCTGTTATAGCTTTCATTTGCTGTCTAGCCATTCCTGTGTAGCCATTTTCCAGTTTAAGTCAGTCTCGTTGTTCAGACATTTATATTCCCTTTGACTTGCTTCATTTGCTGTATTTCTATATTTCATCCTTTTGTCAATGAAATTTAATATCTCGTATGTTATCCAGGGATTTATACTGGGCCTTGGTTTTTTTTATCTACTAGACCCTCTGCTCTCTTCACTATTTCATCTCTTAAAGCTACCCATAAGTTTTCTGTTGTGTTCCCTGTCTCAGTCAAACATTGCCTGATCCTCTCTCTGAAACTCTCAACAACCTGTGATTCCTTTAATTTATCAGAATACCATCTCCATAATTTCTTTCCTTTTTAAAATTTCTTTAGTTCTGAATTACAGGCTATAGGCAATAAATTATTGTCAGAGTACATAACTGCCCCTGGAAATCAGGTTTTCAAATCTGTCTTTCCATTATATAATCAGTCTGAAACCTTCCGTGTCTGCCCCACCCCCCTCAAAAAAACAAAAAAAAGAAGTTTAGGGTATAACATCCTGTCAACACCGAGGTCCTAGCAGTAGAGATGGGGAACAAAATGAGCTGTGCCCTTTGAAAGGAACCATCAAGGTTTAGGGAAATCACTTAAGACCTAATCTGGATGGCTATACACAGATCTGAAGCATCATCCTCCGGAATGCGAGACCAGCATGCCAAACACTGTGCCATCTCCCTTTGTTAGTGTGCTCAGGTCTCTTGCATGTGTACTACCTTCTGTCATGATTCTTAAACTACTTATTAGTGATGATTACATTATGCTCTCTGCAAAACTCTAACTGCCAGCTTCCTCTTTCACTCCTTTCTCCAGACCCATTTTCACCTAATATTATTCCTTCTCTTCCTAGTCTTCCTCCTACTACCGAAATCCATTCTCCCATCACAGTTAACTTCCCTCTCCTTTAACTATTTGAATATTTTCTTTTAACTTATAATATAATTCTTCAATCTCTTTGTCATCTGCAGAGATAGTTTGCATATGAACTCGTACTACTGTGGTGGGAGTTGTCTTCGTACCTATCTTGACCACGATGATGCATTTTCTATGCAGCTTACCTGCATTCCTATTTTCTTATTCTGTAACATCTAATCCTGCATTACACGTATTTGATTTTGTACCTATAGCCCCTGTACTCCCTTGACCAGAAGTCCTGTTCATTCTGCCACCAAACTTCAATACTTTCCACTATATTTAACTTCAACATACCAGCTTCCCTTTCTAAATCTTTTAACCTAGCTACTCAATAAGGGATCTAATATTTCACGCTCGACCTGTAAAATGACAGTTTTATTTTTCCTGAAGACAACATTCCTCCTAGTAGTGCCTGCCCTGTGATCTGAATGGGGAACTGTTTTACCTCCAGAATATTTTCCCCGAAGCGAATGCCATCGTAATTTAATTAAACAGTAGAAGTGCATGCGCTCGAGAAAAATCATGGCTATAGTTTCCCCACGTTTTCAGCCACATGCTATACCAGCACACCGAGGCCACATTGGTTGATGTTAGAAGGCCGGATCAGTCAATCGTCCACACTTTTGCCCCTGCAACAACTAGAAAGGCTACTGCTGCCCAGGAACTGTGGATTATTCTGGCCTCTCTACAGATTATGCCTCCCCCCTCCGGCTCCCACTTCTTTATGGTTGCTCTTAAGTTACGGCTATCTGTATTGTTGGAACACGCAGGCTACCCTATCTCAGCTAGGTCTGTGGTTTGTGGGCGTGTTATTATTTTGTTTGTTGATGTACAAGTAATTGATGCTACTATGTAACTGATTGGGCTTGTTAACTCTGATCGCTAAATAATACCCACAATATTATATTGTCAGTTCATAGTAATACATTTCAGAGAAATAAAAGGAATAATGTTAGATATTTATTGTTACAAAAGTGATTTACAAAATTCCATTTCAAATTTCAGTACAGTTAATACAAATATTCCAGTGAAATACCTGGTACTAGAAATCCAAAATAATCCTTTTACTTGCAGAAAGTCTATAGTATGACGGAAATATATAGAATGGCTCAAAACCCGTGTGGATGTGAGAGAACCACAAGGATTTGTAAATTTGTTTCAATAACAGGTGAATGAACAGAATGATGATGTGTGGGACAGGACAATGACAGAATGAACTGACCTGTTGCTGTTGTGGCCTTCAGTCCTGAGACTGGTTTGATGCAGCCCTCCATGCTACTCTATCCTGTGCAAGCTTCTTCATCTCCCAGAACATACTGCAACCTACATCCATCTGAATCTGCTTAATGTATCCATCTCTTGATCTCCCTCTACGATTTTTACCCTCCACGCTGCCCTCCAGTGCTAAATTGGTGATCCTTTGATGCCTCAGAACATGTCCTACCAGCCGGTCCCTTCTTCTAGTCAAGTTGTGCCACAAACTCCTCTTCTCCCCAATTCTATTCAATACCTCCTTATTAGTTATGTGATCTATCCATTCTTCCGTAGCACCACATTTCGAAAGATTCTATTCTCTTCTTATCCAAACTATTTATCGTCCATGTTTCACTTCCATACTTGGCTACACTCCATACAAATAATATCAAAAACGACTTCCTGACACTTATATCTATACTCAGTGTTACCAATTTCTCTTCTTCAGAAACGCTTTCCTGGCCATTGCCAGTCTACATTTGATATCCTCTCTACTTCGACCATCATCAGTTATTTTGCTCCCCAAGTAGCAAAGCACCTATACTACTTTAAGTGTCTCATTTCCTAATCTAATTGCCTCAGCGTCACCCAACTTAATTCGACTACATTCCATTATCCTCGTTTGGCTTTTGTTGATGTTCATCTTATATCCTCCTTTCAAAACACTGTCCATTCTGTTCAACTGCTCTTCCAAGTCCTTTGCTGTTTCTGACAGAATTACAATGTCAGAACTGACCTATAGTGTAAAATGAAAATTGCATTACCGAAATAAACAATTACCTATAAAGAACTGATCGGTACCCCAGACACCCGTAAAACTGCGGTCGATTTCCGAATTGTGACACAAAATACGCTCTTTCTTGGGTCAGTCACCAGAAGACGCTGTGTAAATTCCAGATTAGTGCGCCGAGCTAACCTTTCACTGTCGATAGATGACAGCCTCGGAGAATCATACACTTGACAGATTCGTTTGTAGTACAGTAATGTGAAGTCGAGTGAATTAATACCTCCCCTGTTTGGCGCAGCGGCGGCAACGGGAACTTCGTGCTGTCGACGAGCCTGGTGGGCTACACACCGGTCAGTGGGGGCGTCGCGCCCATGTGCCTCGACGGCTACGGCTGCTTCTACAGCATCACAGCAAGCAGGTGAGTGGAGGAGCGACGTGGTGTCTCCTGTGGGCTGTTGTGGCTGCAACCGCATTTGCACTGGTGGCTGCAGAGTGATTCATATCTGTGGTTGAACCTATTTGTAGTTCCCTTAATGTGTTACACACTGCCAATTACAAGGTCTGTTCAAAAAATTCTGGAACATTTGTGACTTCGCATCTACATCTACATCCATACTCCGCCAGCCACCTGACGGTGTGTGGTGGAGGGTACCCTCTTATTGTTCGCGGAAAGGAAGGTTGTCGGTATGCCTCTGTGTGGGCTCTAATCTCTCTGATTTTATCCTCGTGGTCTCTTCGCGAGATATATGTGGGAGGGAGCAATATACTGCTCGACTCCTCGGTGAAGGAATGTTCTCGAAACTTCATAAAAGCCCGTACCGAGCTACTGAGCATCTCTCCTGCGGTGTCTTCCACTGGAGTTTATCTATTGTCTCCGTAACGCTTTTGCGATTACTAAATGATCCTGTAATGAAGCGCGCTGCTCTCCGTTGGATCTTCTCTATCTCTTCTATCAACCTTATCTGGTACGGATCCCACACTGCTGAGCAGTATTCGAGCAGTGGGCGAACAAATGTACTGTAACCTACTTCCTTTGTTTTCAGATTGCATTTTCTTAGGATTCTTCCAATGAATCTCAGTCGGGCATCTGCTTTACCGACGATCAACTTTATATGATCATTCCATTTTAAATCACTCATAATGCGTACTCCCAGATAATTTACGGAATTAACTGCTTCCAGTTGCTAACCTGCTATATTGTAGCTAGATGATATGGGATCTTTCTTTCTATGTATTCACAGCACATTACACTCGTCTACATTGAGATTCAATTGACATTCGCTGCCCCATGCGTCACTTCGCTGCTGATTCTCCTCTCCATTGAGAACGACATGCTGCGTTCTGTTATCTAGGAACTCCTCAATCCAATCACACAATTGGTCTGATAGTCCATATGCTCTTACTTTGTTCATTAAACGACTGTTGAGAACTGTATCGAACGCCTTGCGAAAGTCAAGAAACACGGCATCTACCTGGGAACCCGTGTCTATGGCCCTCTGAGTCTCGTGGAGCATTAATGGTGTGTTGGAGCAAAATTCAGGTGGCATCCCTATACACGCCTGTGTTAAATGTGTAACTGACGGAAGTTTAATTGTTGTATGTCTGTTAGTTATTGTCTAGTGCTGCATTAAATAGAAGGGTGTGTTGCACAGTGTGCAGATTTTAAGATGACAAGAATCTACATTAAATTTTGCGTGAAACTTGAGAAAACTTGTACAGACACACACCAAATTGCATAGGAAGCCTTTAGTGATGAGTGCTTAAGCTGTGTTTAAATTCTTCACACAGTTGCAAAATTGGCAGTCGGAAGTTAAAGATGACCCTTGTCGAGGAACCCTTTCGACGTCTATCTACGGTGCTCGTGCGACAAACGTCAACAAAACTGTGCACGCTAATTGAAGACTGACAGTCTGCTGAAGTATATAAAATTTCTGTTGGATCGTTTCACGAAATCCCGACACACCATCTTGGAATGCACCGTGTTGCCACCAAGTTCGACCACAGCTTACTGGTCGAGACCAGAAAGACCTTCGCTTTGCAGTCGGTCCAGAGCTTTTGGCTCGCACAAATGAAAACGAAATGTTCTTTAAAAGAATCGCATCTGGTTTTGAGATGTGGGTCCACAAGTATGATGTTGACACCGAGGTTTAGTTTTCACAGTGGGTCGAGAAAGGTTCTCTGAGACCAAAAAAAGAGCTACTGGTCAGGTCAAATGTCAAAGCCGTGCTGATAGTTTTCACTGACTTAGAAGGATAAGTTCATCATGAATTCGTGCCACAGGGAGAAACTGTTAATTGATGGTACTTTACGGATATGTTGTGAAGGTTGCAAGAAAATACGAGTATGAAGTAGCCTGAAATGTGGTGAGACAATTTGTGGTTCTTGAAGTATGATAATACACCCACACATTCATTCCTTTTGGTGTACAACTATGCCACAAAAAAATTAAACGACTGTGGTGCCTCATCATCCGTACTCTCCAGACTTGGTCACTGCAGATTTTTTTTTTTTATTTCCAAAGTTGGAAACCCCATTGAAAGGATGAGGATTTTGTACAGTAGGCAATATTCTCTCTATATAGATGGAAAAGGGCACATGTCATCCCAGTTTTCAAGAAGGGACGTCGAACAGATGTGCAGAACTATAGACCTATATCTCTAACGTCGATCAGTTGTAGAATTTTGGAACACGTATTATGTTCGAATATAATGACTATTCTGGAGACTAGAAATCTACTCTGTAGGAATCAGCATGGGTTTCGAAAAAGACGATCGTGTGAAACCCAGCTCACACTATTTGTCCACGAGACTCAGAAGGCCATAGACACGGGTTCACAGGTAGACGCCGTGTTCTTGACTTCCGCAAGGCATTCGATACAGTTCCCCACAGTCGTTTAATGAACAAAGTAAGAGCATATGGACTATCAGACCAATTGTGTGATTGGATTGAAGAGTTCCTAGATAACAGAGTGCAGCATGTCATTCTCAATGGAGAGAAGTCTTCTGAAGTAAGAGTGATTTCAGGTGTGCCACAGGGGAGTGTCGTAGGACTGTTGCTATTCACAATGTACATAAATGACCTGGTGGATAACATCGGAAGTTCACTGAGGCTTTTTGCAGATGATGCTGTAGTAGAGCCAGAGGTTGTCACAATGGAAAATTGTACTGAAATTCAGGAGGATCTGCAACAAATTGACGCATGGTGCAGGGAATGGCAATTGAATCTCAATGTAAACAAGTGTAATGTGTTGCGAATACATAGAAAGGAAGATCCCTTATCATTTAGCTACAATATAGCAGCTCAGCAACTGGAAGCAGTTAATTCCATAAATTATCTGGGAGTAGGCATTTTCCATGTGTAAGTGTATCAGGGAATGTGTATGGGTCTGCAATGTAACTGTTAAATAAATTAGTTAGATGTGAATGTGTTGAGGTGAACTTCTTTAGCCAGAAATTTGATATTTTATCTTTTCCAGGGGCTTTTCAGTTGTGCGTAGAATTAATTGCTCGGGTGACTTCATGTTGCAAAATTATCACTTCAGGCATTTGTGGTATCATCCTGTATGTCTGTTTCTGCATGTATCCACCGTGCATGCCTGTTATGTTGTACCGCGTTTGACCATATGTTGCTCCAGAAGTGTTCCATGTCTGTTATGTTTGGTGGGTTGTCTATTTGAATGTGTGTGTTATCTATTGTCTGGTAAAAGTTCTTTTGGTTTGTGTTGAATGTTTGGTTTTGTTTCCTTCTATTTTCACTTTTTTTGTATCTTCTAAGTCGTTTGGCCAATGCTTGTAATTTCTGCTTCTTTTCATCTAATTGCTCTATCGCTTCTTGTTGTGAGATTTTACCTAACCTTTTTTTGTTTCTTTTCTTTTTTTTTTTTACATTTGATGTCTTATAAATTGTGTTAGCTGTCCAATGTCTTTTCTCAGTTTTTCTATTCTGATCTGTAGCCTGTGTTGCCATGCTGGTTTTGTGGGTTTCTTCTGTGTGTTGGTTGATTCTGATCTCTGCCTGGTGTGTATATTTAGAGTAGTGAGTGCTCCTATATAAACCAGTAGTTGTGACTCTTCCATAGTTGTGTTTTCATTTGTTTTGTTGTGTATGATAGTGTTGATAGTTTTTATTGTTGTTTCGACTTGTGGGTTATTTGGCGGTCTATGAAAGAATGGTTTAATGTCTGTATTTGTGTCTTTGTATTCTATATATGTCAGCTGAAATTTTTCTTCTATATCTAACATGTGTGTCACTTCGTGTTCTATTTGTACTTCTTCTGGTGGCAGTCTTAAGATTTCGTTTTCCTCCGATTGTTTAATTGACGTGTGTTGTTCTTTGTTTGTTTCTCTGGGATGTTTGAGTCCATTACTGTATTTTCTTCTTCTGATTGCACATTATTTTGTTCCAGTATTTGTTGTACTTGTTGTTTGATGTTTTCTAATTCTGACTGGGGTATCCTGTTATTTTTTATTATTACACTAATCTGATCAGCTAGTCGTTGTTCTGTTAAAAATTTTTATTCAGGGTATCTGGTAATAAATGTTGTGTATACTTGTGATCTGTATCCAGTTGTGTTGGTTCCTAGGTTTGTTGCTTGGTAATAACAGAACATGAGGTGTCGATTAACTTCATCTGACCATCTTATCCTCTGTCTTTGTTTTCCTTCTAGGGTGGTTGCAGGAAGCGTATCCTGCAAAACGCCTCTATATAGATTTAAATCATTTTCCGTGTGGCTAGCAGTGTCATTACCATTGTGGACGGGCATAGGGTTCAAGTGTCGTCCTCAACCATGACGGCGCTTGTCCAAGGCTTTTTTATTTCTGTCCTGAACCAACTAATCACACTAAAAGAGGGGTTAGCCCTGTTAGTGGTTTGTTCTTTTCGTCGCCTTTACGACTGGTAGATCATAACGGAGGCCTATTCTTTTCCCGGGCCTCCACGGGGTTTATTGTTATTATTATTGTTATTTTTTGTTATTATTGTTATTATTATTATTATTATTATTATTATTATTGCTAGTACCCTATTCCTTATCTTAAAAGATAGGTTAAGGAAAGGCAAACCTACATTTGTAGCATTTATAAACGTAGAGAAAGTTTTTGACAATGTTGACTAGAATACTGTCTTTGAAATTCTAAAGATAGGGCTAAAATACACAGAGCTACAGGCTATTTACATCTTGTAAAGAAATCAGACAGCAGTAACAAGAGCCGAGGTGAGTGAAAGGGAAGCAGTGTTTGAGAAGGGGGTGAGACACAATTGCAGTCGATCCCTGATGTTCTTCGGTCTGTACTTTTGATCGAGAAGTAAAGAAACAAAAGAAGAATTTGGAGAAGTGATTGAAGTTCAGGAAGAAGAAATAAAAACTTTCAGGTTTGCCAATGACATAATTCTGTCTCCGACAGCAAAGGACTTGGGACAGCAGTTGAATGGTATAGACGCTGTGTAGAAATGAGCATATAAGACGAACATCACCAAAAGGAAGAGAAGGATAATGGAATGTACACAGATTAAATCAGGTGTTGCTAAGGGAATTAGATTTGGGAATAAGACACTTAAAGCCCGGCCAGGGTGGCCGAGCGGTTCTTGGCGCTACAGTCTGGAACCGCGCGACCGCTACGGTCGCAGGTTCGAATCCTGCCTCGGTCATGGATGTGTGTGATGTCCTTAGGTTAGCTAGGTTTAAGTAGTTCTAAGTTCTAGGGGACTGATGACCTCAGAAGTTAAGTCCCATAGTGCCAGAGCCATTTGATTTTAAGACACTTAAAGTAGTAGATAGGTTTTGCTATTTGGGCAGCTAAATAACTGATGATGGCCAAAGTAGAGATGATACAAAATGTAGACTAGCGATGGCAAAATTTGTTAACATCAAATATAGATTTAAGTTTTAGGAAACCTTTCCTGAAGGTATTTGTCTGAATTGTAGTTGTGTATGGAAGTGAAAGATTTATCATAAAGGGTTTAGACAAGAAGAGAATAGAAGCTTTTTAAATGCAATGCTACAGAACAATGCTGAAGGTTAGATAGGTAGATTACGAAACTGATGAGGAAGAAATAAATGAAAAGCATCAGTTTGCTTTTGTTCTACAATATTACTTTTATTGTTAACCGATTTTCGGCTTGCAAGGCCATCTTCAGGTATTTACTGAGTATTATCTCCAAAGAAGTTAAACTGTTTGCAAACAGCATTGGAAGAGAAGTAACACGCCTAGACTGAAGTAGAAACAGACGTAGCAACTAGGCTGGCTGAACACTAACGCAGCTGGAGGTTGCAGAATTCTGACTCTGCATTTGCTGAGCATGTACCGAGTGAGGGCCACAACTACCAGCCAGTGTCCCGTGTACTTCACTTAGCAAACAAAGGCCATAAACTCAACCTGCTGGAAGCCCTGGAAATTAACAAACATCTTGCTCACAGTCCAGATCTCATCCCAAATGACCAGACACAGCTCAACACTTCCTCTCTCCTAAACGTCATATAAACATCTCTGTTGTTTATTACTTCCCACACTGTCTCTTCCTACATATTCCCATTTTCCTGTATTCATTAAGTTCTTTTGCTTTGTTCAAGTTGTCTTTGTATTCCATATAGACTGTAGTCTCAATAGTTACGGCTTTATTTTAACTGGTACTTGTATTACTGTCCATGCTTAGTACCCGTTGTTGTTATATCATGTGTTCATACACTACTGGCCATTAAAATTGCTACACCAAGAAGAAATGCAGATGATAAACAGGTGTCCATTGGATGAATATATTATACTACAACTGACATATGATTACATTTTCACGCAATTTGGGTGCATAGATCCTCAGAAATCAGTACCCAGAACAAACACCTCTGGCCATAATAAACGGCCTTTATACGCCTGGGCATTGA
This sequence comes from Schistocerca gregaria, assembly GCF_023897955.1. NCBI lineage: Eukaryota > Metazoa > Arthropoda > Insecta > Orthoptera > Acrididae > Schistocerca > Schistocerca gregaria. The sequence continues at coordinate 99,916,875 of NC_064930.1, read as the reverse complement.
GTCAAACAGAGCGCGGATGGCGTGTACAGGTACAGCTGCCCATGCAACTTAAACATGATACTGCAGTTCCTCAAGAGTTGTGACTGGCATATTGTGAGGAGCCAGTTGCTTGGCCACCATTGACCAGACGTTTTCAAGTGGTGAGAGATCTGGAGAAAGTGTTGGTCAGGGCAGCAGTCGAACATTTTCTGTATCTAGAAAGGCCCGTGCAGGATCTGCAACATGCGGTTGTGCATTATTCTGCTGAAATGTATGGTTTCGCAGGGAGCGAATGAAGGGTAGAGCCACGGGTCGATACACATCTGAAATGTAATGTCCACTGTTCAAAGTGCCGTCAATGCGAACTAGAGGCGACCAAGACGTGTAACCAATGACACCCAATACCATCACACTGGGTGATACGCCAGTATGGCGACGATGAATACACGCTTCCAATGTGCGTTCACTGCGATGTCGGCAAGCACGGATGCAACCATCACGATGCTGTAAACGGAACCTGGATTCATCCGAAAAAATGATGTTCTGCCATTCATGCACCCAGGTTCATCGTTGAGTACACCGTCACAGGTGCTCCTGTCTGTGATGCAGTGTCAACGGTAACTGCAGCCACGGTCTCCAAGCTGATTGTCCCTGCTGCTGCAAACATCGTCGAATTGTTTGTTCAGATGGTTGTTGTCTTGCAACTGTCCCCATCTGTTGACTCAGGGATCGAGACGTGGCTGCATGATCCTTTACAGCTGTGCTGATAAGATATCTGTCATCTAGACTGCTAGTGGTACAAGACCGCTGGGATCCAGCACGGCGTTCCGTATTACCCTCCTGAATCCCACCGATTCAATATTCCGCTAACAGTCATTGGATCTCGACCAACGCGAGCAGCAGTGTCGCGATACGATAAACCACTATTGTGATAGGCTACAATCTGACCTTTATCAAAGTTGGAAATGTGATGGTGCGCATTTCTCCTCCTTACACGAGGCATCACAACAACGTTTCACCAGGCAATGCCGGTCAACTGCTGTTTGTGTTTGAGAAATGTGTTGGAAACATTCCTCATGCCAGCACGTTGTAGGTGTTGCCACTGGTGCCAACCTTGTGTGAATGCTCTGAAAAGCTAATCATTTGCATATCACAGCATCTTCTTCCTGTCGGTTAAATTCCACGTTTGTAGCTGGTCATCTTCGTGGTGTAGCAATTTTAATAGCCAGTAGTGTATTTTACTTTGTTCATTTATTTAATGCAAACTGTTACACAGCCACTGTTTTGATTATAATGTTAATGTTAAGATGCAGTAACACCACACTCTCAAAGATCGCATTTATTGTAAGTTCCCTCAAATGCCTCCATTTTCCTGTATTTATTTATTTCTGTTAATATTATTAATATTGCTTAAGTTCCTTATGTATTCTGTAGTCACATTGATAATTGCCCCGTATTTTAATAGGTTTGTGTATCACTCTCCATGTTTCATACCTCCTGATGTAGCCTTCTGTAGTACTAATTTTATTTCATTACTTTGGGTTATTAATAGAAACTGTTATGTAGGCATGCTATTCCTATTTTGTGTTAAAGGTTTTCTCATTGAATTACCACCACACTATCAAAGATGTTACTTACTGTATGTTTCTACTTCAATCTAGACATGTTACTTCTCTTTCAATGTTGTTTTCAAACATTCTACATCTACATCCACATCCATACTCCGCAAGCCACCTGACCGTGTGTGGCGGAGGGTACCCTGAGTACCTCTATCGGTTCTCCCTTCTATTCCAGTCTCGTATTGCTCGTGGAAAGAAAGATTGTTGGTATGCCTCTGTGTGGGCTCTAATCTCTCCGATTTTATTCTCACGGTCTCTTCACGAGATATACGTAGGAGGGAGCAATATACTGCTTGACTCCTCAGTGAAGGTATCTTCTCGAAACTTCTACAAAAGCCCATACCGAGCTACTGAGCATCTCTCTTGTAGAGTTTATGTATCATCTCCGTAACGTTTTCATGATTGCTACATGATCCTGTAATGCAGCGAGCTGCTCTCTGTTGGATCTTCTCTGTCTCTTCTATCAACCATATCTGGTACGGATCCCACACTGTTGAGGAGTATTCAAGCAATGGGCGAACAAGCGTACTGTAACCTACTTCCTTCGTTTTCGGATTGCATTTCCTTAGGATTCTTCCAGTGAATCTCAGTGTGGCATCTGTTTTACTGACGATCAACTTTATATGATCATTCCATTTTAAATCACTCCTAATGCCTACTCCCAGATAATTTATGGAATTAATTGCTTGCAGTTGCTGACTTGCTATATTATAGCTAAATGATAAAGGATCTTTCTTTGTATGTATTTGCAGCACCTTACACTTGTCTACATTTAAATTCAATTGCCATTCCGTGCACCATGCATCAATTCGCTGCAGATCCTCCTGCATTTCAAAACAGTTTTCCATTGTTACAACCTCTCGATATACCACAGCATCATCTGCAAAAATCCTCAGTGAACTTCCGATGTTATCCACAAGGTCATTTATATATATTGTGAATAGCAAAAGTCCTACGACACTCCCGTGCGGCGCACCTGAAATCATTTTTACTTCGGAAGACTTCTCTCCACTGAGAATGGCATGCTGTGTTCTGTTATCTACAAACTCTTCAATCCAATCACACAATTGGTCTGATAGTCCATATGCTCTTACTTTGTTCATTAAACGACTGTGGGTAACTGTATCGAATGCCTTGCGGAAATCTAGGAACATGGCATCTACCTGGGAACCTGTCTCTATGGCCCTCTCAGTCTTTGGTGATAATACTCAGTAAATGTCTGAAGATGGCCTCGTAAGGTGAAAACCAGTTAACAATAAAAGTAATATTGTAGAACAGAAGCAAACTGGTGCTTTTAATTTATTATAATGTTGTTCTACCAAGAACCGACGGAAGATACTGATAACATAATGAGGAGGTACTGAATAGAACTGGGGAGGAAAGAAATTTGTGGCACAACTTGACTAAAAGAAGGTATTGGTTGATAGGACGCATTCTGAGACATCAAGGGAGCACCAATTCTATACTGGAGGGAAATGTGGAGGTTAGGAATTGTACATGGAGACCAAGAGATGAATAGAATAAGCAGATTCAGAAGTATGTAGTTTAACAAATAAAAATAAAATATAATGTATTATAATAATAATTATTGTTTGTTTGGTTGAGTAAGTAATTGCGAGATTAAAATTTACGCCGTGAATTTATCGAGCTTCGCACGTCCGAAGATGTACGGAACGTAGCCAGGGCTCATTATATATATATTTTTTGTAGACAAAGTCTGCTATCTGACCTCAGCTTCAATCATAAGAGTGGAGTGACTAAAACTACTAAAACAGAGAAAAGCATATGATTAAATAAAAGATATATTCATTTTAACATATACATTACGATATAAATGACAATTATGTAAAATTCTATCGAAATAATTGCTGATAATTCACAAATGAGAGTGACTTCTTAATTCTGCACCTCTTTTTTTGCAAATAAATATCAATATGGCTAACTGTGGAGCCACACAAAATATTACGCCCTTCTAGGACAACAAATGACATAAGAGTGTAGATGCCTACTGGCTGCGATAAAGAGAGAGCCTTGTTAATTGCTTTGTTTTTCTTTCTCTTGTCTTAAAAAATATACTCTAAGTCAGTAAATTAAAGATCGTCTGTGCTCGGGTGCAAATGGTTCCTTAAAGTAGGTTGGGTTAGTTATTTGGGGATGAAGAGGTTTCGCAGGAAAGAGTAGAATGGAGAGCTGCATCAGACTAGTCTCTGGACTGAAGACCATAACAACAACATTGTTTATTGTTGTTCTTGTTATTATTATTATTATTATTATTATTATTATTATCATTATCATTATCATTGTCGTTGTTCTTGTGTTGTCGATACTCGGTCGGCACCTCCTGACCTGCGTTTTGTTTTGCCCCAGCATTCAGTTCACAGTTCTGGTGTTCCGGGCGAGCAGAGAGACGTCGGGCAGTAAGTTCTGCACAGCCTTGACGCGCTCCCTCGACGACGTGGCACGGGTCCTCGGCCCAGCACCGCCTCTTGCCACGAAGGATAGTACCGCCACCGTCCCGTCTGCCAAGCTGTGACACTGTGATGGATCAAACTGTATGAGGTACTGAAACATGGGTTACAACACTTTTATTATTTTAATAGATAGTATGGTAAGAATTGTCCAAGGTGGTATGTAGAGCCTGTGAAACTGGAGACATACCATCAGATCTTTGGGAAAACATCATACAGTCAATCTGGGAGATAACTTGGGCAGATAATGCTAGAATTCCAGAATGAGATTTTCACTCTGCAGCGGAGTGTGTGCTGATATGAAACTTCTTGGCAGGTTAAAACTGTGTGCCTGACTGAGACCCGAACTCGGGACCTTTGCCTTTCGCGGCCAAGTGCTGTGAGGACGAGGCTTGAGTCGTGCTTAGGTAGCTCACATGGTAGAGCACTTGCCCGCGAAAGGCAAAGGTCCCGAGTTAGAGTCTTGGTCGGGCACACAGTTTTAATCTGCGAGGAAGATTCAGTGCTAGAATTGTTGCACAATCAGCTTATGAACTAAACTTCCTGGCAATAATAACATGCAGAAGAATGAAATAGAAAATTCATCATCAGCCAATTTGTTCATTTGGTGATTCGGTGGCTTTGAGTCTGTGTGCAGTGTAGGATTCCTGCAGGTACCTCCATTTATGTTGATAATGAGGTTCTCATTGCCAGTTCAATCTAGCTATCTTTTGTAGGTCTCTTTTCCACCTGTCCGATGTTCTTCTTCTCAGTTTCTTTTGCCAAATTGGGTCCAATCCAGTATTTTTTTTTTACCTCCTGCCACGTTTTCTTCGAGTAACACGACCTGCTCACTGCCATTTCGAGGTATTCACTCTTTCTATCGAGCAAGGTGGAGGAGCAGTTAGCACCTGTACGCGCGTTTGGCAGGCCATCCAGGTTTAGGTTTGTGGTGCTTTCCTTAAATCACTCCAGGCAAATTCCGGGAGGGGTCCTTTGATAGGGCACGGCCGATTTCCTTTCCAATCCTTACCTAACCCGAGCTTGCGCTCCGTCTCTAATGACCTCGTTGTCGACGGGACGTTAAACACTAACCACCACCACCACCAAATGAGATAACTACAACAGGTGTTAAACATGGACAGTAATACTGGTTTCAGTCTATAATGACCATCATCAGATCTGCAGCAAAAAAATGGGAAAAACATAAATACGCTTACAGGTTGTCTACAGCTTAAAAACAATAAACAGACCATATTGAAAACTACTATTGACATATATATTCATTTGTGCACTTTAAGTATGAAGAGGCATACCAGTTTTATAAAAACAATGTCCTAATGTACTGCAGCCATAGTGGCATCGTCAAATGTTAAATGCAAAATCAGCACCAGCATTGTCGAATATATATAAATAACATCATATGCACGAGTCATGTTGTCACTAGTACTACTGTTAAAAACAAATTGCCAAACAGTAGCCACAAGATGTTCGTGTTGTAAGTTCACCAGATGTCGCTAAGGTAGGCATACACTAGTTTTCAATAATTAATTGTAAAATAAAGGAGGATACAATAGTTGAAGTCTGTAATTAGCTTATAACGTATAAAAGGCATTACAGTAATAAAAAGCGACATGTAAAACAAGACTACAGGGCAAAATTCGTAGACATAAGGCTGAAATGTGTGTACAAATACATGAGAAATACACTACTGACCATTAAAATTGTTACACCATGAAGATGACGTTCTACAGAAGCGAAGTTTAACCGACAGGAAGAAGATGCCGTGATATGAAAATGATTAATTTTTCAGAGCATTCACACAAGATTGGCACCAGTGGCGACACCTACAACATGCTGACATGAGGAAAGTTTCCAACCGATTTCTCATACACAAACAGCAGTTGACCAGCGTTTCCTGGTGAAACATTGTTGTGATGCCTCGTGTAAGGAGGAGAAATGCGTACCATCACGTTTCCGACTCTGATAAAGTTCAGATTGTAGCCTACCGCGATTGCGATTTATCGTATTGTGACATTGCTGCGTGCATTGGTCGAGATCCGATGACTGTTAGCAGAATATGGAATCATCGGTTCAGGAGGGTAATTCGGAATGCCGTGCTGGATCCCGACGGCCTCGTATCACTAGCAGTCAAGATGGCAGGCATCTTATCCGCATGGCTGTAACGGATCGTGCAGCCACGTCTCGATCCCTGAGTCAACAGATGGGGACGTTTGCAACACAACAACCATCTGCACGAACAGTTCGATGACGTTTGCAGCAGCACGGACTATCAGCTCAGAGACCGTGGCTCCGGTTACCCTTGACGCTACATCACAGACAGGAGCACCTGCGATGGTGTACTCGACGACGAACCTGGGTGCACGAATGGCAAAACGTCATTTTTTCGGTTGAATCCAGGTTGTGTTTACAGCATCACGATGTCACATCCATGTTTCGTGACATCGCGGTAAACACGCATTGGAAGTGCGTGTTCGTCATCGCCATACTGGCGTATCACCCAGCATGATGGTATGGGGTGCCATCGATTACACATCTCAGTCACCTCTTGTTCGCATTGACGGCACTTTGAACAGTGGACATTACATTTCAAATGTGTTAAGACTCGTGGCTCTACCCTCCATTTGATCCCTGCAAAACCCTACATTTCAGCAGGATAATGCACACCCGCACGTTGCAGGTCCTGTACGGGCCTTTCTGGATACAGAAAATGTTCGACTGCTGCCGTGGCCAGCATATTCTCTATATCTCACACCAATTGAAAACATCGGGTCAATGATGGCCGGGCAACTGGCTCGTCACAATACGCCAGTCTCTACTCTTGAATTGAAAAGTCTGGTCAAGGGTCACTGAGCAACTGGCTCGTCACTATACGCCAGTCGCTACTTTTGATGAACTGTGGTATCGTGTTGAAGCTGCATGGGCAGCTGTACCTGTACACGCCATCCGAGCTCTGTTTGACTCAATGCCCAGGCGTATCAAGGCCGTTATTACGGCCAGAGGTGGTTGTTCTAGGTACTGATTCTTCAGGATCTATGCACTCAAATTACGTGAAAATGTAATCACATGTCAGTTGTAGTATAATATATTCATCCAATGAATACTCGTTTATCATCTGCATTTTTTATTGGTGTAGCAATTTTAATGGCCAATAGTGTATGTTAAATATGCGTGACATGTACTTGCGCGGGCAAAGCCACAGGTAAATAACTCATTTTAAACGCCTGGAACAATTTCTACCAAATTTGCTACACACATTAGTTGCAATATGGAAAGGAATACTGCGAGGGTAAGACCACGAGGTTCCTGTTGGGGTGAAAGTTATAAGGGGCCCTCCATAAATTACATAAGTTTTGTTTCGAGTTACAACTCTAATCTTCATCTATAACGAAAACCTTAAATGTGTTCCAAATTCTATCTTTATTTAATGAGGTTTAAATTTTTTGTATAACTTTTTGGCATGTGGTGGGCTTGTAGTGTGATTGTTGTTCATGCTTGCTGCTTCAACATTTGCCAAAAGGCTGATACCACCTTTGAGGCTTTGACAAAAACTGTCACCGCTCTGATTTTGTCTGCCTTGACTTTTGCTGAGTGATGACAGTGTCTTTCTTGATTCTACTATTTCGTGATTTTCATTTTATCTGACAAATTTAAAATGAGCGAAAACAGTGATTTAGGTATTCTGCACCTCAAAATATGTGAAGTATACAGTGCAGCTTATGCTGATAAAAGTAAAAAAAAATATGCAAGACAAAGTTAACACCTTCTTGCAAAGTTTGAAAAGTAATGGCAATGTTGAAGGTGAAGTGGATTCGGAACTTGAAATAAATATAAATAAAACAAACATTGGAAACTCCAGGTTAGAATATCCACACTGTAAGGAAAATAAAGATTGCTACTTACTTTGAAAATGACGTGTTAAGTTGCAGACAGGCACAATTAAAAGACACTTATACATAAGCACAGAAATGGAAATAAAACTGATGAAAAAGAAAGCGACACTCGTCAAAACCACCAAAACAGCTAGAGCCTGTGGGTATAAAAGTAATTTGAGTTTTACATTATTTTAACATTTTGTTCTCCACTGCTAAAAATGAATTTAGTATTCTGTATAAAATTGGAAAATAGAGCAACCCAGTCATTTACGTTCAGTTGTTATTCACTTCTGACCACAACACAAAATTGGCAACTGCATCTTTCTGTCTGTCTGTTGGGGGTAATCTGGGAAGCTACGGGGTCGATTTCATTGCAGTCGTCACTATTATGTAGCTGAATTGTTCAGGGTGATTAAGTATACATATTGTGTGAAATCCCCATATTCAGCATTTTACATACTTGTTTTTAACTGTAAAAAGAAACCCAACAGGACATACCAGAGCACATTAATGATATTGGTATTCAGCGAAGTGGAAGTCAGTTACCTCAAACAACATCCAAATCAACACCTAGCCAGAATACGTCTCAGAATAAAATTGTATAATCTGAGCTCAGCACATGGTGTTGCTATGGTACCAGATGAAGCAACAACAAAAAATAACAGCATTAAGCAAAGGCATGCAGCAGGAAAAAAAACATACTGAAGAAAGATCAACACAGCTGAATGACAGAGAATAATTGTGAGTCTAAAATACTAAGAATTCTAGCAATTTTTGAAAGTAATTCTGACTTAGTAGCAGCTCTTAAAATTCAAAATACTGTCAGTCAGCCTAGAGCAGAAGGAAATCGATAAGATTTACTTGAAGTCATAAAGGAGATTGCAGTTTTTGTTGGTGCAACTGATGATGAATGTCGGACTGAAACTATCGCATGCTGCAAAACACTGGATGACTTACAAGCTGAATTATGTAAAAAGGCTATATTATCAGTCGATCATAAGACTCCATCCCAAAGGAGTCAGTACAGAGCAAAGGAGGGATAAAGTTGTAACTGTCCCTGTTGAACTGTGCAAACCACACTTTTAGACTTAATGTGAAGCATAAAGATGGCAAATTTTCGTTCAGCTACAGTAAGAAACCTTGAATCTTTAGCTTCAGTCTAGGGTCCTGGTCAAGTATTCTTTTTACCTATGAGGGCTGAAACTTCCTGGCAGATTAAAACTGTGTGCCCGACCAAGACTCGAACTCGAGACCTTTGCCTTTCGTGGGCAACTGAGCTACCCAAGCACGACTCGCGACCCGTCCTCACAGCTTTACCTCTGCCAGTACCTCTTCTCCTACCTTCCAAACTTGAACTTTTCAGAACTAGAGCATTTGCCCACAAAAGGCAAAGGTCCCGAGTTCGAGTCTCGGTCCGGCACACAGTTTTAATCTGCCAGGAAGTTTCATATCGGCGCACACTCTGCTGCAGAAAATTTCATTCTCGAAACCTATGAAGTTTCCAGTGCTTTTTCACACAGTAAACATCATTTTATTGCAAAACCAATTATACATTCTGAAAGCTTGGACTTTTAGCTATTATTCAACATAATCCCCATCGTGACTGATGTGTTTTTGTAGATGCTCTGGAAGCTTTTTCATACTCGGGTTGTACCACTCTCCCAGAACCGTGCAGGAAGGAATCGACAGCTGCCTCTGGCTCTATGTCGCTTGAGAGTTTCATCCCCCTCCCCCAAAGTGTTGTTTCACGTAGGGCAACAACTGGTAGTCACTGGCAGTGACATCAGGACTGTATGGTCAGTGATTTCCCACACGAATTTGGTGATGAGATCTCTGGTGGTGCTGGTGACATGAGGGCGGGCCTTTTGTTCTTTATAACCTGCCGTAGCTTTGTTAGTGTCACGCAGTACCGTGCCACTTTGAGTGTTGTACCTCTTTCCAGGTAGTCGACCAGCACAATGCCTTTGCCGTAGCAGAATACTGAAGCCACCGCCTTCCTCACTGATGGCATTTGCTTGAATTTCTTGACATTTTGAAGAACTGGAATGACGCCATTCTTTCGATTGTTCCCCAGTCTCTGTCATGAATTAATGGACCCGATCTCATCCCTGGTTACAATTGAATCCAGAAATTCCACAGCTTCTTGCTGGTAACAGTGCAGAAACTTGCGGGCACTTTCGATGCGCTTCTTTTTGTGTTCATCAGTGAGCATCCACGGCAGCCACCTGGCACCTGCTTTGTGGTACTTCAAAATATCCGTCAAAATCTTGTCCATGGTTGTCTTAACTCTTTGAGTGCCAGCGCTTTCTCCCTAAAACCACAGTTTTATTAATTTTTTTTAAATTACCAGTGTCCTTAGCATGAAACAATTGATGCTATTGCAAGACAGAGACATCTAGTGGTTCACTGAGGTACTTCTACGAATGTGTTGCATTGCAGCAGTCACTTACAGCGTTCAGGAGAACATTCTGCTCGTTGATTGTTGTACGTCATTGTAGGAGATTGTGACATGTTGTTTTTTTCATAATGATCATACCGAGGAGATTACTAACAGCGAAAGTAAGTATATCTAAAGTTAATAATAATGTAAATAAAATAGAAAGAAACTTCCACATGGGAAAAAATATATTAAAAACAAAGTCTTTCCGCTCCCGGGATTGGAATGACTCCTTACCCTCTCCCTTAAAACCCACATCCTTTCACCTTTCCTTTTCCTTCCCTCTTTCCTGACGAAGCAGCCGCCAGTTGTGAAACCTCGAAATTCTGTGTGTGTGTTTGTGTGTTTTATTCATTGTGCCTATCTACCAGCGCTTTCCCGCTTGGTAAGTCTTGGAATCTTTGTTTTTAATATACATTTATTGTAACATAAATTTGCATTTGTGATACCGTATTTATGAGTTGTTTCAAAACGAAATCACTGGTATACGGTTTTGATACAAAAATTATCAAATTTGTATGTGTAAATTCCTAAGGGACCAAACTGCTGAGGTCATCATTCCCTAGATTACACACTACTTAAACTTGCTTACCCTAAGAACAAAAAATACACCCATTCCCGAGGGAGGACTCGAACCTTTGGCGGGAGAGGCCGCGCAGTCCGTAATATGGCGCCTCAGACCATGCGGCCGCTCCATGCGGCTATTAAATTTTAGCCTTATTCTTGCTTATTATTTAGAACTTTCTTTGACGTCTCAGTATGAGGGATCGTGTCTAAGAAACTGCAAATTTGCTTCCAATTATGACATACGATATGATGGATGGGTGAAAAAACTCGTATTGATTCATAAAAAACAATCTATTCATTACTCTTTGCCAATTTCTTCTTGTATTCGTTGATTACTAAGTTAATAAAGATTATTTTTGTGAAAAATTTTAAAATTGTGTTTCTTTTCATATTTTTGGCACTCAAAGGGTTAAAGATAAGCAATCTCTCGCCTAGGCCCACACCTATATGCGAGTAAAACTTCTTCCACTTTCATGTCTGTCTCATCTGAAACTGACAGACGCCAGTGGCCGGCTCGTCTTGCACATCTGTACAGCCGTCTGCAAACTTCCTACACCACTTATGCCCATATTATGGGGGGAACACGTTTTGGAAAGATGTTTATTGTACAGCAACATGTACGCTGCATTTTTTCGTGTTACGGAGGTATAAATTCGAATTCCACAAACACTGCACGTTACGTTCCGAAGCAATGAAATCGAGATTGCGATGCGCTTTTCTAAGCCAGTCATAGCTCAAGTCACGCGTTCTCGCCAGCTGATGACAGCATAGGACACGTGATGTAGTCAGCCAATAGCAAGATCACTCTTCAGTAGCGCGAATACACAAAAAAGAAAAGTTAATGGTTTAAATTAATATACATAGTGTTGCTACAAGAAAAAGTAAGCTTTCACAAATAATACTGGTCATGAATATTAATAAGCTGCAAGAGAAGCTAAGCTTCCACATATAATGCTGATCTTTTTGCACGTGTTACACTTTGAGATACATTACACAAATGTGCCAGTAAAATTTTTAATAACGACGCAAATATCTGATGATCTGGGCTCAAAATTTTCTAGATGGTCTTCCTCAAAGAGTTGATTTTTAAAAGAGAGTCAAACGCTCTGTGATTTAAGAAATTCATCGTACATTCTCACACATAGTTCATCTTGCGTAAAAGGAAATTTACTTTGAAAGTAATACTTTTCAAACCACCATTTGCAATATTTTCCCGTGCCCTGTTAGAAATTGGTTCGTTTCAGCAGTTGCCAGAGAGTGCCAGGTAACAGACGTCACTGCGCCCGGGCAGCTACGATGATGCAGGAAGCCCGCATGTTCGTATGTCTCAAACATTAAAAGATCTTGCATTATGTCATAAAAGAAACAAGACATCAAAGGACACTTCAAGAGCATCGGAATTTCGTGAACCATACTAAAATGCATAATTCGCCTAAAATTGCACAATCGTATGTCCAGATTCGGATGTAAATTTTCTTGAGTACCAGTACTGCATCATCTCATGTTTGTCCAGAAAGATGCCACTGCATAGTTCTACATGCATACTTACTCCACAAGCCTAGATATGATGCTTGATGGAGGGTACCCTGTACCACTGCTAGTTGTTTACTTCGCTGCTCCACTCACAGATAGAGTGAGGGAAAAATGACAGCCCACATCTCTCTGTATGAGCCCCAATTTCTCCTTTCTTATCTTTGTGATCCTTACATGAAACATACATTGGCGACAGTAGAATCATTCTGCAGTCAGCTTCAAATGCCGGTCCTGTAAATTTTCTCAAGTATTCATCAAAAATAACATTGCATCCCTCCAGAGGGAGGTGCAAGTGGTTACAGCATTGTGCAATGCTCTTCTGATTGTATCTGTGTTTACTGGTGGACACTTTATTCCATCAGGCTTCTGTTTCTTTAATGTTTGCTCCCTTTCTTTCCAGAACCTAGTTGTGAGTTCTCAAAACACTCTGTCATTATTACGACCACCATTCCACGTGGACAGTCAACTTTTCAGGTTGCAGGTACTGCCGGGGACTTGCTTCCCCTAAGATAAATTTTAAAACCGTGATTATACTGTAACAAATTAGTGAATTATCCCATTTCATATAAACAGCTCACCATCTAGTATTACAAAGAAGAAATGAGAACAACAGTAATTAATGAAAGAGTGAAAAGGAATTTAAAAGCCAGTCGGGGTGGTCGAATGGTTCTAGGCACTACAGTCTGGAACCGTGCGACCGCTACGGTCACAGGTTCGAATCCTGCCTCGGGCATGGATGTGTGTGTTGTCCTTAGGTTAGTTAGGTTTAAGTAGTTCTACGTTCTAGGGGACTGGTGACCTCAGAAGTTAAGTCCCATTGTGCTCAGAGCCATTTGAACCATTTTTGAATTTAAATATGTGAAATGACATAAGTGTTATGCTGGCATGTACATGGTACCAGACTGCTGACAGGTCTTCTGATGTGATTTTAGTTTTTTTTGGCTACAGTTGGTTCACACGTAACAGTTCAAGTCTTGAAACTCCCTGGCAGATTAAAACTGGGTGCCGGACCGAGACTCGAACTCGGGACCTTTGTTTCCGCGGGCAAGAGCTCTACCGACTGAGCTACCCAAGCACGACTCACTCCCCGTCCACACAGCTTTACTTCTGCCAGTATCTCGTCTCATACCTTCCACACTAGCCATGTCTCCGCAATATCCTTTCTTTCAGGAGTGCTAGTTCTGCAAGGTTCGCAGGAGAGCTTCTGTAAAGTTTGGAAGGTAGGAGACGAGGTACTGGTAGAAGTAAAGCTGTGAGGACCGGCCGTGAGTCGTGCTTCGGTAGCTCAGATGGTACAGCACTTGCCCGCGAACGGCAAAGGTCCCGAGTTCGAGTCTCGGTTGGACACACAGTTTTAATCTGCCAGGAAGTTTCATATCAGCGCAGACTCCGCTGCAGAGTGAAAATCTCATTCTGGAAACATCCCCCAGGCTGTGGCTAAGCCATGTCTCTGCAGTATCCTTTCTTTCAGGAGTGGTAGTTCTGCAAGGTTCGCAGGAGAGCTTCTGTAAAGTTTGGAAGGTAGGAGACGAGGTACTGGCAGAAGTAAAGCTGTGAGGACCGGCCGTGAGTCGTGCTTCGGTAGCTCAGATGGTAGAGCACTTGCCCGCGAACGGCAAAGGTCCCGAGTTCGAGTCTCGGTTGGACACACAGTTTTAATCTGCCAGGAAGTTTCATATCAGCGCAGACTCCGCTGCAGAGTGAAAATCTCATTCTGGAAACATCCCCCAGGCTGTGGCTAAGCCATGTCTGCGCAATATCCTTTCTTTCAGGAGTGCTAGTTCTGCAAGGTTCACAGGAGAGCTTCTGTTAAGTTTGGAAGGTAGGCGACGGGGTACTGGCAGAAGTAAAGCTGTGAGTACCGGGCGTGAGTTGTGCTTCGGTAGCTCAGATGGTAGAGCACTTGCCCGCGAACGGCAAAGGTCCCGAGTTCGAGTCTCGGTCTGGTGCACACTTTTAATCTGCCAGGAAGTTTCATATCAGCGTACACTCCGCTGCAGAGTGAAAATCTCATTGTGGAGTTCAAGTCTTAACATCACAAAGACTCTTAATGAGCAATATCAGACAAACAATAATTACAGTAGAGCCTCACTAATCTGCACTCTACAGGACCAGGTGCAAGAAGGTCAGATCATCAGACGATTACTTTGTTGACCTGTAACACCATACCTTGCCTGTAATTACATACATTGTGAACCAGAGCTGAGGACAGTGATATTTAAGGACCTGGTTAACAAGTTCCAAACTTCTCCTGTTTGTTCCATTCAGAAAACACTCCCAGAAAATGGTTTTGTTCCCCTCCGATTGCTGCCACACGTTCTGGAGGTAAATCTTAGTGAACTGATGTGGGGTCTCACAAAAGAATAAGATCCACAGTTGCAATATGTCGAGCACCTCGCTCCTCGATTTAATTCTTGTACAAACTGCGATCGACAGCTTACTGACCGGCGTGTGCTCTCTTCCAGAAAGGTCGTGTCGGAGCTCGCAGTTTGGCGGTTCGGAGGCCTTCCTGCCCTGTGTGCATCTTTGCAGAGTTGCTGTTCGATGTGCTGTGGAGTGGACCAAAGTAGACACTTGCGAAGGAAGATTAGAAAATGGACAGCTCATCTTACAACAGCACCATTATGTGTTAAGTACAATGGAGGTGGTGATTTAGGAAAGGATGGGTGTTTTACTGGGAACTTGGCTGTGTGTATAATATTAAATTGTACATAATTTTGTACTGAAAATTTACAATAAAAAGGGGATTTTGTTTGTTAATAGTTACTTTTTCTTCTACACTCGTCACTGAGGGTTATCGTAAAGTTGCCATTCACTTCATTCCACCCATCCGTATTTCTATCAGGTTGGTGACACTTCTTTTCTTGTACAGACAGGGTGGTCCATCTGAAGTTTCGGATGAGATTACCTTGAAAACTATACATCCGGTAAAAGTAGTGGGTAAGACAAGTTCGTGAACTCAAAGGGGGACATCAAATCATACTACACGTGACCTCCAGCTCTCGGCCCCTTGGGTGGGATGGGAGGTAACTTTTAAATCCTAAATGGAAACCCCAATTTATTATTGCAGACTCAGATTCTCCATAAAAAAGTAGTCAAGTTTTGTCTGAAACATTTTGTTTTAAACCATTGACATATGGCACTGAAATCGAGAAGAAAGTAAAATTAGGGAAGAACTCTGATTTATTTAGAATTATCTGACAAAGACGCATCAAATCAATTAAAAAACATTCACCAATTCTTTCGTTACACCAAATTAAGCTATTTTTGTACCAAATGTACTGTATCTTACTTTTAACATTACCCAGGATTGATGACATGGACATAGTAGAATGATGTCCCTGTGGGGTGCTTCATTAGTGTGAGTCCACCTGCCTCTCACATGTTGGGGTGCTTAATTAATGAAATTAGCCATGAAGAAATTGTTCAAAATTATCCCGATTTGCTTCAATGCATAGAATCAATCATCTGCGAAAGTTGTCCACAGTTTTGAGCAGCACGTCCCCTGGTATGGCTGCACACACTCTTCGAATGCGTTGCTCCATACTGTTTCGGGTTGTGGGCTGTGTGTCATCAACACCACTTTTTAAATAACCCCACAAGAAAAAATGAGGAGATGTCAGGTCTGGTGAATGTGGAGGCCACTGAATTGGTCCGCCGCATCCTATCCACCGACCAGGGTATCGTAAATTTAAAACGTTCCTCACAATTTTAGCATAATGGGGACCTGCTCCGTCCTGTTGGAACCACATTTGTTGCCTGGTTTCTAAATCAACATCTTCCATTAGCTCCAACAAATCATCACGGAGCAGTTGTAAATAAGATTCCCCAGTAACATTTCAGTAAAAAAAAAAAAAAACAAAAAAAAAAAAAAAGGTGGTCCTAACAAGCAACTGTTTAAAATTTCAGACCAGGCCATTAATGACCATTTGTGTTGATTGTCAATGGGTCTGTACCAGTGTGGATTGACAGTGGACCAATAACGACAATCATGATGATTTGATTTGTCATTGTTTTTGGATGTGGCTTCATCGGTGAACATAATGTACCCAAATAATTGTCACCTCTTATCATTTCCAAGGCTCATTGGCAGAAATGTGGTGTGTTGGCAGAAGAGCCAACACCGTGTTACTAGGGAAGGCCGAAATGCACTCGTTTTAGCTCACTCAGGCTGGCGTGAGGAAGGAAAAACTATACTGACATGAGGTCTGGAACATGACAAGGAATTAGAATTCAGAAAGTGGACGTAAGTAGTTTGATACTTAACTTTAATCTATTAATGATGAATGTCACTCTTGACGGTACATGATTCACAATATTATCTGTTCAGAATAGTAACTGAATGTGGCGCCTTGCTAGGTCTTAGCAAATGACGTAGCTGAAGGCTATGCTAAAGTGTCATCTCGGCAAATGAGAGCGTATGTAGACAGTGAGCCATCGCTAGCAAAGTTGGCTGTACAACTGGGGTGATTGCTAGGGAGTCTCTCTAGACTACACCTGCTGTGTGGCGGCGCTTGGTCTGCAATCACTGATAATGGCACACGCGGGTCCAATGTATACTACCGGACTGCGGCTAATTTAAAGGCTACCACCTAGCAAGTGTGGTGTCTGGCGGTGACGCCACAAAATGCACGCGTATTTGTATATTTTTCATTGTTAATGCCTGTGCCAGTGTGATATGATACACATGGTATTTATGTGTCTTCAAAATCCTCAAAACAGTTGATTTCGGTATTCCAGTTTGTTTCTGAATCACACAACTACTAATATCGGGATCCAGTTGAACATAGGCGAGAATGTTAAGGGTATGAGCATCATTTTCATTGTATTCACGATTACAAGGTGGACGGTGCATGTACGTACCTATTTCAAGGTCGCCGAGTGCAATTTCGAATAATGTTTTTGCTTGGGTGTCATCTGTTTGGGAAATGATCCGCATTTCAACAATCTCTGTAGGAGGTTAGTGAGCCATGTTTCACTAAAGAATAATTTACTTTCGGCAGTCGATGTTTACAGTTTACAATCTGATAGCATTTCACCTCCCTCCATCAAAAACTGTGGTGGGTAGGACACATTATGTAAAAAAAAAAAAAAAAAAAAAAAAATCTTAATTCGACGTAATGAAAGAATTGGTGCACACTTTGTATCAGTTTGATGCGTCTTTCTCGGATCATTCCAAACAAATCAAGAGTTCTTCCCAAATTTTAATTTTTCTCGATTTCAGCACCATCTGCCAGTGGTTTTAAAAAATGTTTCAGACAAAACTTGATTACTTTTTTTATGGAGAATCTGAATCTGCGATAAGAAATGGGGGTTTCCATTTAAGATTTAAAAGTTGCCCCGCGCCCCACTCTAGAGGGCAGGGGCTGTGGGTGATACGTAGTATCATTTGATGTCCCCCTTTGATCTTACGAACTTGTCTTACCCACTATTTTTACTCGATGTATAGTTTTCGAGATAATCTCATCCGAAACTTCAGATGGACCACCCTGTATCACCTGTATATCTTGTCAAAGTGTTGTTAAAATAAATGTTCTGTGAAACCGCACTGCAACACAAGTCTGGAATGTGACACAAACACACATCCTTGGTAACGGTACTTAGACTACCCCACTCCGCCAGAGCAAAAATGTGATTTACAATTGTGCATGCACAAGAGTGCTGCACCAGTGACAGATTTTTCATAAGTAATTTTGATCTTCTTTTACTTTTACATAGGTGCTAGTTTTAACAACTAGTTCACTACTCTCTTGTTATCTTGCCTTCATACATTTGAGACGCGTATTTTTTGACGCTGATGTTAAAGAATGATTTTAAGTGGAAATTAAAACTATATTACGAAACGAACAAACGGCATCTTCGAGTTATTTCAGTAGTGAATCGCAATGGTTATCGCCAAATTTATAAATTAATCCAGACAGTGAGAACTTCAAGAAATTTTCATCAGATGGAGAACAAGAGTACCAGCAAGTTGTAGTGTTGCCGACCCGGTCTGCCATTCACGGTCAAATTACAGCACTATCTCAATGAGCAACACAAAGTCCGTCTTATCTGTAACTTATTCCATCAAAATTCAAACCCCAGTCAGATTATCTATTTTGTATTTTCACGGCAGAACCCCGAGGAATGGAAACACCACACCTTGTGGAAGACGCCACTGCCATTAAGGAAGACATTAAGTGTGGAGAGACAGAGGTGGTCTGCAACAGTGTTTGCGTTGTCCACAGCTATCACGGTGCTTCATTCACTACCACAGATACCACGGAAGACCAGGTGGATGTCCGCTTGAACAAAATGCTGTCCCCACCGGTCTGCATACCTGGTGCAGTACGTATCTCGAAAAGCCGTTCGCACAGATGGAGGTGTATCTGAACTTGGACATCGACCTGGTGTAACGTGAAAGGTGATTTGTGTGACAAGGTGGCACTTTTCTGTTCACTGACGATCCAGTCTTTGTGATCCCGCACTCGCTGCAGTCGTAATGGTCATGTCGTTGGATTAACCTTTTCAGATGATATTGTTCGATTTGAAGCCATGTAGGATTTTCTCATTTTGTGATGTACCAGGTGTACCGGTATGAAATGAGCGTTAAGATACAAATGTGTTGATAGGGAACAAATGTCGAATTTTGCACCAGAAAGTGATGATTTGCAGAAAGTATTAATGTTTTGTTTTCATGTGAAAAAAGTGCTGCAGAGTCCAATTGAATGCTTGTCGAGACATATGGTGATCGTGCTCTGTCAGAAGCAGCACGCAAAAGATGGTTTCAACGGTTCAGAAATAATGATTTTGATGTAAGAAATGAAGAATGTGGAAGACCACCAAAAAAGTTCGAAGACGCTGAATTCCAAGCAATATTGGATGAAGATGATACTTTCAGTCAGAAGCAAATGGCAGCAATGCTAAATGTTGCACAACAAACAATTTCTGACCGTTTGAAAGCTGTGGGAAAGATCCAAAAGTGTGGAAAATGGGTGCCACATAAATTGAATGAAAGACAGATGGAAAACCGTTTGTCAAATTTTGCTTCAAAGACATGAAAGAAAATCAATTTTGCATCGAATTGTTACTGGCAATGAAACATGGATTTATTGTAAGAATCCTAAACGGGAAAAATCGTGGGTTAATCCGGGACAACCATCAACATTGACTGCAAAACCAGACAGATTTGACAAGAAGACAATGCTCTGTGTTTGGTGGGATCACAAAGATGTGGTGTATCATGAGCTTCTAAAACCTGGTGAAACTGTGAATACTGATCACTACAGATAACAAATGATCAATTTGAACTATGCATTGATAGAAAAAAAGTCCAGAATAGGCCAGAAGACATGGCAAAGTTATTTTTTTACACGACAGTGCATCTTCACACATAGCAAAACTGGTTCAAGATACAATCAAAACACTTGGCTGGGAGCTGCTACCCCACCTGCCGTATTCACCAGACTTGGCTCCTTCCGACTACCATGTGTTTTCATCAATGGGACACGCATTGGCTGAGGAACACTAAGATTCCTACGAAGAAGTCGAAAATTGGGTGTCTGATTGGTTTGGTTCAAAAGACGAACATTTCTATTGGCGTGGTGTCGACAAATTGCCAGAAAGGTGGTCGAAATGTATAAAAAGCAATGGTCAGTACTTTGAATAAAATGTTTTTACTTTTCAATTCAAAATTAGTGTTTCATTATCACAAAAAAAAAAAAAAAAAAAAAAAAAAAAAAAAAAAAAAAAAAAAAAAAAAAAAAACGCTCATTTCATACTGGTGCATCTGGTATGCATAGTAGTTACATCTGTAGCCGCCCTTTACGTCTCCAGTAGATGCTGCCTGCTGAGGGCTGCAGCTTGTGAACTGCTGTATATATTTTGAATATTAGCAGTTATATGAAAAATGTAGATGAAGGTGAAATGGGAGATGTAATACTGCGTAAAGAATCGACAGAGCAATGAAAGACCTAAGTTAAACAAGGCCCCTGATGCTACAAATTATCTTAGAAGATAGATTAAGGAAAGGCAAATCTGTGTTTGTAGCATATTGACAATGTTGACTGGAATACTGTCTTTCAAATTCTGAAGGTGGCAGGGGTCAAATACAGGGAGACAAAGGCTATTTACAATTTTTACAGAAACCAGAGTCAAGGAATATGAAAGGGATGCAGTGATTGGGAAGGGAGTGAGACAGGGTTGTAGCCTATCCCCAACGTTATTCGATCTGTATATTGAACAAGCAGTAAAGGAAACTAAAGAAAAATTTGGAATAGGAATTAAAATCCATGGAGAAAAAATAAAAACTTTGAGATTTGCCGATGACATTGTAATTCTGTCAGAGACAGCAAAGGACTTGAAAGAGCAGTTGAACAGAATGGACAGTGTCTTGAAAGAAGGATATAAGATGTAAAGCAAAATGAGGATAATGGAATGTAGTCAAAATAAATCAGGTGGTGCTGAGGGAATTAGATCAGGAAATGAGACACTTAAAGTAGTAAAGGAGGTTTGCTATTTGGGGAGCAAAATAACTGTGATGATGATGATGATGATGGTCAAAGTAGAGAGGATATAAAATGTAGACTGGCAATGGCAAGGAGAGCATTTCTGAAGAAGAGAAATTTGTTGACATTGAGAATAGATTTAAGTGTCAGGAAGTCGTTTCTGAAAGCATTTGTATGGACTGTAGACGATAAATAGTGTGGACAAGAAGAGAATAGAAGCTTTCGAAATGTGGTGCTACAGAAGAATGCTGAAGATTAGATGGGTAGATCACAAAACTGATGAGGAGGTATTGAATAGAATTGGGGAGAAGAGGAATTTGTGGCACAACTTGACCATAAGAATGGATCATTTGGTAGGACATGTTCTGAGGCATCCAGGGATCGCCAGTTTAGTATTAGAGTGCAGTGTGAAGGGTAAAAATCATAAGGGGAGACCAAGAGATGAATTCTCTAGCAGATTCAGAAGGATGTAGCTTGCAGTAGGTACTGGGAGATGAGGAAGCTTGAACAAGCTAGAGTAGCATGGAGAGCTGCATCAAACCAGTCTAGACTGCAGACGATGACGACGTCAACAAAAACAACAACAACGACGACGACAACAACAACATGAGAAATGTGAGAGCTATTTTTGTACACAGTGCACAACTGCTTTTGTTTGAAATTGTCACTGAATTTGTTTCTGTAAGGCAGGTTTTGCACATGTGTTAGATGCAAAAAACTGTCGTGTTCCAATTCCTTTTGAAACTGCTGTGGACCTAAGAGCAACATGAGTAGCTGTGGCAGGTTGTTGTATTTCTAGTTTCACATGATGCAGTCTTGCAGAATAAAGGAAGAGGTAATTCTGGTGTGCCTTTTGGAAGGGATTTCTTCTGTTGCGCACTCAGTTTGACAGTAACAGTGCAAGGGGACACGATGTATTGGCTCGAGACAGTGATCTCAGTTTTCGAACAAAATAACCATTCTTGTCTTGGATTATTTCAGAGGATGACAGCAAAGAATCATTAGCAAAACAAAACAATGTTCCAGTTGAAAAACGTACAACAGAAGCAAAGCGTCTACCAAACAATGGCACCTCATGGCACTGTGTACACCGTAGCACAGAGGAGGAAGGTCACAGAATCTGATGGAAGTCTCTTTCAAGTAGACCCCTGCCTATCTGCAGAAAGAAACTGAATTTTACTTTACCACCAAAAGTAATGATGGTATTGCAGTGGCGTGTTGTTCTGATTACGATACATGCGTGTCCAAAGGAGCAGGCACTGCGGCGATTAAGCCATTATGAAATACAGGGTGGTCCAAAAGTCCGGAAACACCCCCATAAAATCCAAATGGAGTAGCAAACAAGGAAACAGAGTCAATACACACGAGGAACGGGAAGGGGGAAACCTTATAGGCTATGCCACCAACATGTTGTCCATCTTGAAAGCCGCCATCTTGGACTCAACTCCCAAATTTCAAATAGTGGTCATGTGACATATCAAACAGATAGAGAATTTCACCAGAGAAACAATGCCGTTGTTATTTTAAACATAGCTTTATTCATTCTCTGGTTATAGCCAATTACTTGCGGCAGCAGTGGGACGTTCGGCAGCATGAGTATTACGTACTGAGAAGTCATAAAATGGAGTCTGAAACAGTGCAAAGTGACTATCCCATGACTGTTACATGTGTTTAACTGTTAGGTATCATTTACTCATGATAAAGTTTTAATCATTGTTTCCTTATTTACGGGCTCCAAAATGTCCTTAACACATGAAGAACACATTGAAATCATCTTGATATCAGGAGAAAGAAGCACACGGGTCAATGCTGAGGATTTCAGCAGTCGTCACCCAACCAGACAGCTCATCAATCACAGCGCAGTTGCCAAGCTTTTGGCCAAATTCTGAGCAACAGGTTCTGTCGCAGATAAACCTAAAGCTGGAAGACCAAAATCCCCCACCGATGAAGCAACAACATTGAGCGTGTTGGCATCATTTAGCAAGAGTCCGCAACGGAGTACTCGTCGCCTGTCACAAGAATGTACTTCCATACTGCGAATTTTATCGCAGTCCAAATGGCACCCATACAAAATTCAGCTGCTCCAACACCTGAACGAGGATGACCCAGACCGTTGTGTACAGCTCACAGAGTGGGTAACACAGTAGCTGCAGATAAACCCATGTTTCCCCTAACGGGTGCTGTTCAGTGATGAAGCCAATTTCTTTATCAATGGTGAAGTGAAGAAGCAGAATCACAAATACTGGTCCGACACAAATCCACAGTGGATTGATGCTTCCAAAACGGTCAACTCACAAAAAGTGATGGTCTGGTGTGGTGTGTGGGGTACTGAAGTCGTTGGACCTTTTTTTATTTATGGTACGTTAACAGCCAACGGTTATCTCAGGTTATTGGATGAAGAAGTGTTTCACTCATTGTTAACGGAGGACGGGACATTTCCGGAATTCTTCCAGCTTGATGGAGCCCCACCACGTTATGGGCACAATGTGCAAGCATACCTGGCTGTGCAGTTCCCTCAAAACTGGATTTTTATTTTTGGGGTCATGTTAAAGCACTGGTTTTTTCTGTGAAAATACGGGATTTGCGTCATCTAAAGCAGCGCATTGTTGATGGGTGTGGTCAAATTCAGTCAGATGTGTTGGTCAAAGTTCACCAGGGTTCAGAGGATAACATTAACGATCCAACATAATGGACAACATATCGAGCCATTCCTATGACTGTTGGGGGTCTCTCAGGACTGTGTAACATCGACGTAATGTCTCTCCAGCACACAACATACATGTTGCCGAGCGTCCCACTGCTGCCACATGTAACTGGCTATAACCCGAGAATGAATAAAGCTATGTTTAAAATAACAACGGCATTGTTTTTCTGGTGAAATTCTCTATCTGTTTGATATGTCACATGACCACATTCCCAATTGAAATTTTGGAGTTGAATCCAAGATGGCGGCTTTCAAGATGGCCGCCATGTTGGTGTCATAGCCTATAAAGTTTCCCCCTTTCCGTTGCTCATGTGTATTGACTCTCTTTCCTTGTTTGCTACTCCATTTGGATTTTATGAGGGTGTTTCTGGACTTTTGGACCACCCTGTACAGTAAATGATTCCATAATTGCAAATCCACCAGCTGTAGAATAGGATGGTGACAATGAAAATCTGTGCCGGACCAGGACTCGAACCCAGTCATCATTCCATTCTACAGCTGACGGTTGTCCTTATTCGCAAATGCAAATTCGTTTAAAAGTAAAGATGTTTCAGGCACAGTGGCTCCATTTGAAACTACCCCGTATATGGTCAGTTAATATATGTAATAGCTCCATTTGAAACCACCTTGTGTGTGGTCCATTAATGTATATAACACTTGTTTTTCACATGGTTCAGTTTCAATGTATGTTTGATAGTCTAATATAAACAAGAAAATAAAAAAAGTTAAAATTTAATATTTTGAGTCCTTAAGGGTTAACGAGGGACCACGTAGGTGTCATCTGCTGCAGGGCCCTGTTTTCGACAATGTGTGCTCCAAAGGACTTGTTCCTGTACCACAATTCTACTATGTGTCTGTTGATGCATCGTGGATACAGGACAGTGGACAGTCAAATATTTATGAGTCTTCGAAGTAACTGATTTGGTGTCACGTCATCGAAGAAAACACAGAAAAAAATGAATTCACAGTATCCAGATATTGATGGCTCCAGGTACGCAAATATCAATATACCTGATTGTCTGTACGTGGAGTGCACAGTGGCCTGAAGATAGCACTAATGAGATGTCAAAACCAATTGTCAAAATAAAACAACTTCTCAAAACAAGGGGCTGTTTGGTGATTTTCCTTTGTAAATTGTTCTCCATTGTGAGAGCTGCCACAGATGGCTGCCAACCTGCTTCATAGAGTGGGCAAGACTCTGACCTCCACATTTTATGATGATGAAAATAATCAGTTATTGATAATATAATGTAAAAATGGCAGAATAAGAAGCCACAGGCTCGAGAATCCTGTAAAAGTTAAATCCTTTGGTGTGTGTGTGTGTGTGTGTGTGTGTGTGTGTGTGTGTGTGTGTGTGTGTGTGTGTTTACCCCTGCCGCTGCTTGGTGGGTAGATTCTTTATCTATTCATCTACATTATATTTTACAATGAGTCATGGGTATCCACCATCATGTCACCTACTCAAATTTAGCCACCCTTCACCCACTTTCCATAGATGCTCACAACAATAGCACTTCAACAGCTGATCAGCCTCACCATTTCTGAGATATTTCTACCCAGGTAGCAGATCATAATAATCTGCCGTTTGTCAATGTTGCTCCCAACCTCTGGTGTGTGTGTGTGTGTGTGTGTGTGTGTGTGTGTGTGTGTGTGTGTGTGTGTGAGAGAGAGAGAGAGAGAGAGAGAGAGAGAGAGAGAGAACAGTATAGGCCATCAGGAAAGGTTCATGTTTTGAGGGCAGATAGTATTAGTGACCCTGAATGAAAAAAATGTCACACAAACATATGTCCTGTTCTTAACTGTTTCTGAGGAAACTAATGAAAACGACGGGGAAGAGAACAAATGCAAGTGATGAAACAATGTGGTCTACTGTTTTGTTTAATTGTGTACTTTTCCTCACATCATCAGACAATGGGAACTCCAGGTAGGCATATCAACAATATAAGGTAAACATAAACTGCCACTCACTTTAAAGACAACACGCTGAGTTGCAGACAGACACAACAAAAGACACTTGCACATCCAAATGAGAAGGCACTGGTATGTTGACAGACACAATAAAAAACACACAAACACACACACAAATATTCAAGCTTTCGCAACCCAAGGTTGCTTCATCAGGAAAGAGGGAAAGAGAGGAAAAGATGAAAGGATGTGGGTTTTAACAGAGAGGGTAAGGAGTCATTCCAGTCCTGGGAGCAGACAGACTTACCCTGGGGGGGGGGGGGGGGGGGGGGGGGGGGGGGGGGAGGAAAGGACAGGTATACACTAGCACACGAGCCCTCACACACACACACACACACACACACACACATACAGACACAGGCAGACACCTGTAAATGAACCTCTTTGCAAGCCTGTTCACCTGTAACCATTCATGTCCATTGTGCATTCTGATGCATTTGGGAAATTCCACCAGGACAGTGTGACACCCCACACATTCTGAATTCCTACAGAGTGGCTCCAGGAACATTCTTCTGAGTTTCAACCCGTCTGCTGGCCACCAGACTCTGCAGGCATGAACATTATTGAGGATATCTGGGATGCCTTGCAACATTATATTCAGAAGAGGTCTCCACCCCCTCGTACTCTTACAGGTTTATGGACAACCATGCAGGATTTGTGGCATCAGTTCCCTCCAGCACTACTTCAGACATTAGTCGAGTCCATGCCATGTTGTGGTGCGGCACTTCTGCATGTTCACTGGGGCTCTACACAGTATTAGGCAGGTGTACCAGTTTCTTTGGCCCTTCGGTGTATAATATTAGATGCAACCTTTGATATTTTGTGTCCAGGAACTACTGCAGAAAAAAAACATAAATTATATCTAGCAACTTATTCTTTAGATATGCATCTATTGAGGACAATATTATGGAAATGGAAGAGGATGTAGATGAAGATGAAATGGGAGATACGATACTGTGTGAAGAGTATGACAGACCACTGCAAGACCTGAGTCGAAACAAGGCCCCCGGAGTAGACAACATTCCATTGGAACTACTGACGGCCTTGGGAGAGCCAGTCCTGACAAAACTCTACCACCTGTTGAGCAAGATGTATGAGACACGCAAAATACTCTCAGACTTAAGAAGAATGTAATAATTCCAATCCCAAAGAAAGCAGGTGTTGACAGATGTGAAAATTACTGAACTATCAGCTTAATAAGTCATGGCTGCAAAATACTAACATATATTCTTTACAGACAAATGGGAAAATTTGTAGAAGCCGACCTCGGGGAAGATCAGTTCGGATTCCGCAGAAATGTTGGAACACATGAGGCAATACTGACCCTACGACTTATCTTAGAAGAAAGATTAAGGAAAGGCAAACCTACATTTCTAGCATTGTAGACTTAGAGAAAGCTTTTGACAAAGTTGACTGGAATACTCTCTTTCAAATTTTAAAGGTGGCAGGGGTAAAATACAGGGAGCAAAAGACTATTTACAATTTGTACAGAAACTAGATGGCAGTTGTGTAACAGTCGAGGGGCATGAAAGGGAAGCAGTGGTTGGTAAGGGAGTGAGACAGGGTTGTAGCCTCTCCCCGATGTTATTCAATCTGTATATTGAGCAAGCAGTAAAGGAAACAAAAGAAAAATTTGGAGTAGGTATTAAAATCCATGGAGAAAAAACAAAAACTTTGAGGTTCGCCGATGACATTATAATTCTGTCAGAGACGGCAAAGGACTTGGAAGAGCAGTTGAATGGAATGGACAGTGTCTTGAAAGGAGGATATAAGATGAACATGAACAAAAGATAAACGAGGATAATGGAATGTAGTCGAATTAAGTCGGGTGATGCTGAGGGAATTAGATTAGGAAATGAGACACTTAAAGTAGTAAAGGAGTTTTGCTATTTGGGGAGCAAAATAACTGTCATGATGCTCGAAGTAGAGAGGATATAAAATGTAGACTGGCAATGACAAGGAAAGCGTTTCTGAAGAACAGAAATTTGTTAACATCGAATATAGATTTAAGTGTCAGGAAGTCGTTTCTGAAAGTATTTGTATGGAGTGTAGCCATGTGTGGAAGTGAAACATGGACGATAAATAGTTTGGACAAGAAGAGAATAGAAGCTTTCAAAATGCGGTGCTACAGAAGAATGTTGAAGATTAGGTGGGTAGATCACTTAACTAATGAGGAGGTATTGAATAGGATTGGGGAGAAGAGAAGTTTGTGGCATGACTTGACTAGAAGTAGGGATCAGTTGGTAGGACATGTTCTGAGGCATCAAGGGATCACAAATTTAGCATTGGAGGGCAGTGCGGAGGGTAAAAACCGTAGAGGGAGACCAAGAGATGATTACACTAAGCAGATTCAGAAGGATGTAGGTTGCAGTAGGTACTGGGAGATTAAGGAGCTTGCACAGGAAAGAGTAGCATGGAGAGCTGCATCAAACCAGTCGCAGGACTGAAGACCACAACCACAACAACAACAACAACAACAACATGCATCTATTGCAATATTGCATTAAGTATAAATTGCCAGGAATATATCTAAAAACAGGCCAGATTTGTAAACCTTTTCAGCATCCAATGCTAGGTGTTGTCCTTGCTGAAAGCCTAAATTTACTGCTACTGGAACCTTCATTTGCAGAATCAATACCTTCTTCAATTGCACATACATCTGCTTTACGTGTGTGAAACGTACCTGAAACCTTTTTATGATGTTTTAAATATGTGTTTATGTGCGCAGCTCGTGGTCTTGCGGTAGCGTTCTCGCTTCCTGCACACGGGGTCCCTGGTTCGATTCCCGGCGGGGTCAGGTATTTTCTCTGCCTCGAGGTGACTGGGTGTTGTGTATCTTTCATCATCATTGACTCGCAAGTCACCGAATTGGCGTCAGCTGAAAAGGACTCGCAATACGGCGGCCGAACAATCCCGCATGGGGTCTCCCGGCCAACAATGCCATACGATCATTTCATATGTGTTTATATCATCAAAATTTATTGACACTCTGCTATACTCACACTATTTACTCAGTGAGTGGTTGTATTTATTGTATGTATGGTTGTCGGTTTTGCAGAACAGTACGACCTGTTTATCATTTATATAAATATCTTGCATAATATTTATGTTTCTCGTTGTTCCTGTTTCAATGGAAGACAAATATACATTGTAAATAATTTTGTTTACTAACATATTTTACATACAGGAAATTAAAAAATAACACATTTCTTATTATTCATTCTGCCTTACATTCCTACAGTATTGTTTAAATAGCTTTCTCTTTATACGCCACAAATTCTGCTTGCATTGTGTTCAAATCAACAAGAGAAATGACATATTTCAGTTATCCATTCATAAACCACTTTCTACAGATTTAATATTTATAGGAGTTACAGTAGCAGACTTCATTCCTCCAAGCATTTACAGAGTGTTCTAAATTATCTTCTATACTACATTCACGTACATAACTTACAACATTGTTGAATAGCGCTTTCAGGTACGGTTGCTACCAACTTTGTCTGTTGCAATCCATATTGCAGTGCATAACAAATACAACTTCATTACACTTCAAAGTTTTTAAATAAGCACACTATGAAAAGCCCTCAGATGATTATGTCAACTTTAATGTAGGAGTTTCATACATGTTGATGATGATTGCCTTATTGTTACGGATGTTCACGTCAGTCGGAAGTTGAGATGGATCGTAGTCTGTTATCAACTACTTCTCAGTGTACTTCATCTAACCATATAGCTCTGTAAATTGTGTTTCAGCATTAAGACAAACATTCTCAGTTTCTACTATAACTTGTAATGGCCCACTGCCTTAATATGATGAAAATTCAGTTTTATGTTAAGTAAATAAAATGTCATATGCTTTAGGAGAATATAACTTCTCATCAAAACATTTCAAAGATGTTTGCAGGGTGGTCATCACAACACTGAATAATACTGTTTCAAAGATAAAGTTTATGGCTCTTCACTTGTCTAGGGTATTCTATATTTATAAGAGGTCCGGAATTTTAAAAAAGCTAAGGCTGCAGACATCTAGTAGTTTTGTAAAAGTCATCACACGTTTTTATTCCTCTTTAAAAAACACATTAAAGTTTACATGGCGTCTCTGACAAAACAGTTACATCTTGTGCATCAACCTCTTTGGTTCTGCGATCCACACATGGTTACATACAATGGAATTAGCCGGCACTAAAAACACTGACCGACGTGACTTTCACAACTGCACTGAGCCAACTGCCTGCCGGTCTTTGACAGTGCTAGTATTTATAACCTTCCACAGAGATCAACAAATTATCTCTTTTTGTAGAGTCAGTTAAACTGTTATTAAACAAATTATTTACATGAAATAGTTTCAAATGATTCTGGTGCTCAGGTGTTTAAATTAAAAACATAAATGGTGCATATTACTAATATTTACAAGTGTCAACCAAGTGAAATAGCTCGATTACAAACTGTTCAATATGACCTTTCTCATTTGCATAATATTGTTGTTAAAAAGTGCAAATATGTAAATTATGCAAGTATACAGTACAAAAGTATTATTAAACTTATTTGTTTTTCATACTAAGTCTATTGAATAATCAGGTTTTCTTGGCCAAATTTTATGACAATCAATTTCGTAGTCACATATGTTGACACTTTGAATAAGCGTATGTGAGCAAAACATAACAGTTCCTAATGAAATATTCGTCTTAAAACAGTTTAAATAAATGTACCTTGCTTTTGCAACCTCTTTTGGATCGAAATATTATATATTAATGACATTTAAAAACATTGCATCATAATTGCACCCATACGAAATTTAACTAATTTGAGTTTAATTTACTGAGAAATCGTAGTTTATCCTGAGTATCGTACACTTCCATACTTGTTTTCCCTCCTATCAGGATCATTGCAAACTTCACATTCACAGTCAGATGCTAATCCTTCATTTACATGTTTTGAACCACATGCTGTTAACATGTATGTACTGGTAACCAGTAATGTTCTGAAATGAACTGACGATGTGAGATGTCTGTGTGGTTTATATACCTCTCTGCAGTATAGATGATCTCAGAATTCGAAGACCTAACACAATAATGCATAAGAATTATACAGCACAACTGCAGGGCAATTACACACATTCTGAGCAGTGAAGACATTACAAAAATTACACTGCGCAATGACTCTCATTGATAAGTACTATTTCAGTGTCTGGGGCCCAGGACACCTCAGCATATAGATCGAGACCATGGGTGTAGGATAATTGATAAAATTATATGTGATTATCTGATAAAATTACGACATACATCTCAGAATCCAGGAGACAGCCACAGGGTAATAAAATATTCTGATGATTAAACATGAAGATAATCGAATCAGCACATTTGAGGGTAAACAGATCGCTGGATTTAGCTCAGCTAGATCATCGAGTGACGTCATGGCAGGGGGCAGGGCGCGCAGCCATCTCAGGGGGTGATTTTACCCTTGTTTTTATTATAATATAGAGGCTAGGGCAGTCTGAAGATTTAAAAAGTGACACTGAATTGTCTCTAAGCAAACACTCACCCCCCTACTTTAGATAAGCACATCTATCTCAATGAATAGGCAGTGACAATTTTTCTGATGTTGTTCTAGACCTTTAGGACAGCTGATCTTCTTAGAACTGGAGGTGAGATAATGCTGAGAACAGGAAGCCATAGAGTGTTTGTACTCGTAATACATATCGCAATGACTGATTGGGTTGCACATCTATCTATGTAGTGTCAACACTGTTGATCTCGGTTGAACGGTAGTCTTCAGTAACAGAGTACTTTTGGTAGGTTAAAGCTTCTAACAATACCAACACGTGCAAAGTAGGTTAGAAATCAGATTAATAATGTTGCTCACGCAGCATATGTTCGCTTTATCGGTCAACAACAAAGTTATTGACTGTGGATGGTACTGTCAGAATGGAAATAATGAAGTCACTGTAAAAAAAAGTCATGAATTTTGGCACTTATCTTGAATGGATTCTCATGTAAATTTTGTCATTGTTATGGCTCATCTTGTTGATTCTAGGGTGATTCTACTTTGACTGCTAGAAGGTCCAGATCTGTATTTTAGCAATATTTGAAGTCCTTACAAATGCGGTTTTCAGGAAATTCTTAATGATCAAACAATCCCAGATCAGAACAATGGTATGGTAGGAATAATTTTTGATTTGGTGTTCATGATCCACATTTTTATTAAACTTCTTGTAAATTCACATATACTTTTCCTTAATTATCACACCATCAAGAAAACAGTTTTGTATCAATCTTCATATATTTAATTTCTACTTTAAGTAAACACAAGACTTTACTGTTCTTTTACAAAGTGAAATAACAACTTCTGCAAAGTGAAATAAAGACTGCTCTGTGCGCATTCGCACCAAAACGGTTACAAGTGAGTCAAAGATTGATAGTCTCACAGAAATGAATACACACAACAACCATATCACTGCAATATATCGCTACATTGGAGTACCTATACATTAATAAAACCAAATGTGAATATTGTGACAAAAATATGTTTGTTACTTTGCAGAAAAGTAGTACGATATTACTGGTATCGAGAACTGGGATTGGAGTGCAGTAATGGCCACGTAAATAAAGAACCATTACAAGCTGTGGGTCTTAAAACATGAGCATTAGCTCCCATAAAGTATTACCAAGTTTTTGAAGACTATTGTTTCTCATTTTGACTTTAGCTGCTGCAAATGAAAGATGCTGCTTATAAGTTAAGACCTCTATCTAGCATTGTTCCTAGGTATTTTAGTGTAATGCAGTAGAGCAAAACTGGTGCTCTGAATCTGAATTTTTGTATGTAATCTGATTGTCATTTGTGTAGGTGAAATGCAGATATAACTGTTCTCTGTGGATTGAGGTGGGGTACCGTTTCTTGAAGTAAACTTCCAAGACTTCCATATCAGTGGTCAAACAGGTTTCAGCATCAAAAACATTGTGGTTTTGGGTCACCAAGTAAATGTCATCAGGATAAATCAATTATCAATTTTCTTGAAGATGTTTTTGGTAAGCTGTGCATATACAGACCAAAATAGAGGGGACCCAGAAAAGACTCTTGAAGTAAACCCACATTTAGTTTAACTACCCTGCATCTGTTATTTACCAAGCAGTGTCGTAAGCAGCTAACAGGCACGAAAAGGCAGTTACAGTTACTAATTTATGCTCGTGCCCATTTTTGCTATAAGTAACAAGAGAGACTACCTCTCCTTCATCATCATCATCATCATCATCTAAGACTGATTATGCCTTTCAGCATTCAGTCTGGAGCATAGCCCCCTTATAAAATTCCTCCACGATCCCCTATTCAGTGCTAACATTGGTGCCTCTTCTGATGTTAAGCCTATTACTTCAAAATCATTCTTAACCGAATCCAGGTACCTTCTCCTTGGTCTGCCCCGACTCCTCCTACCCTCTACTGCTGAACCCATGAGTCTATGGGTAACCTTGCTTCTCCCATGCATGTAACATGACCCCACCATCTAAGCCCGTTCGCCCTGACTGCTACATCTATAGGGTTCATTCCCAGTTTTTCTTCGATTTCCTCATTGTGGACACCCTCCTGCCATTGTTCCCATCTACTAATACCTGCAACCATCCTAGCTACTTTCATATCCGTAACCTCAACCTTGTTGATAAGGTAACCTGAATCCACCCAGCTTTCACTCCCATACAACAAAGTTGGTCGAAAGATTGAACGATGCACAGATAGCTTAGCCTGGGTACTGACTTCCTTCTTGCAGAAGAGAGTAGATCGTAACTGAGCGCTCACTGCATCAGCTTTGCTACACCTCGCTTCCAGTTCTTTCACTATGTAACCATCCTGTAAGAATATGCGTTCTAAGTACTTGAAACTGTCCATCTGTTCTAACTTTGTTCCTCCTATTTGGCCCTCAATCCGTTTATATTTCTTTCCCACTGACATTACTTTCGTTTTGGAGATGCTAATATTCATACCATAGTCCTTACATTTCTGATCTAGCTCTGAAATATTACTTTGCAAACTTTCAATCGAATCTGCCATCACAACTAAGTCATGCGCATATGACTGCTTATTTTGTGTTCACATATCTTGATCTCACCCAGCCAGTCTATTGTTTTCAACATATGACCCATAAATAATATGAACAACAGTGGAGACAGGTTGCAGCCTTGTCTTACCCCTGAAACTACTCTGAACCATGGACTCAATTTACCGTCAACTCTAACTGCTGCCTGACTATCCATGTAAAGACCTTTAATTGCTTGCAAAAGTTTGCCTCGTATTCCATAATCTCGTAGAACAGACAACACCTTCCTCCTAGGAACCCGGTCATATGCCTTTTCTAGATCTATAAAGCATAGATACAATTCCCTGTTCCACTCGTAACACTTCTTCATTATTTTCCATAAGCTAAAGATCTGGTCCTGACAACCTCTAAGAGGCCTAAACCCACACTGATTTTCATCCAATTTGTCCAAAGTCTTCCCAAGATTTCTTCTTGGATGCTGCAATTATCTGTTTGGCTTTGTTCCTTTCTTCAACATAACTTTCTCTGTCTACCTGAGTTCTAGTATGTAGCCATTTTTGATACGCCTTCTTTTTCCTTTTACAGGCTGCCTTGACTGTGTCATTCCACCAAGCTGTTTGCTTCATCCTACTTTTACACACTACTGTTCCAAGACATTCTTTAGCCACTTCTAGTACTGTGTCCCTGTACCTTGTCCATTCCTTTTCCAATGACTGTAATTGACTACATTCAACTAACTGGTACCTTTCTGAGATCGCTGTTATGTACTTGTGCCTGATTTCTTTATCCTGAAGTTTCTCCACTCTTATCCTGCTACATATGGACCTGACCTCCTGCACTTTCGGCCTCTCAATCCCAATTTCACTGCAGATTAAATAATGATCAGTGTCATCAAAGAATCCCCTGAATACATGTGTGTCCCTCACAGCCTTCCTGAATTCATGATCTGTTATTATATAGTCAATCACAGATCTGGTTCTCCTGCCTTCCCAAGTATACTGGTGAATGTTCTGATGTTTAGAAAAGGAGTTTGTGTTTACTAAGCCCATACTGGCACAGAAATCCAAGAGTTGTTTTCTGTTGCTGTTGGCCTCCATATCCTCTCCAAATTTACCCATAACCTTTTCATACCCTTCTGTTCGATTTCCAATCCTGGCGTTAAAATCACCCATGAGCAGAACACTATCCTTGTCCTTTACTCTAACAACTACATCACTGAGTGCCTCATAAAAACTATCCATCTTATCTTGATCTGTCCCTTCACAATGTGAATATACTGACACAATCCTAATTTTCTTGCTAGAAACTGTCGAATCTATCCACATCAGTCGTTCGTTTACATACCTTACTGCAACTACACTGGGTTCCATTTCTTTCCTGATGTAAAGCCCTACACCCCATTGTGCTATTCCTGCTTTGACTCCTGACAGGTAGACCTTATATTCTCCCACTTCCTCTTCTTTCTCACCCCTTACCAGAATATCACTAACAGCTAAAATGTCCAGCCCCATCTTACTTGCTGCCTCTGCCAGCTCTACCTTCTTCCCAGGGTAGCCCCCATTGATATTAATGGCTTCCCATCTCATTACCATTTGTTTGCCAAGTCGTATCTTAGGAGTTCCTGGTTGTCAGTTAGAGGTGGGACTATGTCACCTCCAAAGGTCCGAGGCATTTTGCTCTGAGTGTTATTATGATTAAGATTACTACACCGACTACTTCAAATTGATGTAGTCAGAGAATGTCTATTTCTGAGCTGCAAATCTCAAGTACAGTCACTGCTTACAAGGGTGAGGTAAAAATAAAAAGATTTAAGTTTAGTATGAGCAGCAATGTGCCTTACCCAACATGTTACTATCTGAGCTGGAATGCAGTTCATGATGTTGTGACACTGTTTATCTTTAATCTTAATCTCTTATTTGGTTTGGATATAGTGCGTAGTCCTGGTGGATTGGAGGCTGATGTTTTTCTTATTACTTAGTCCTGGCATTCGCCTTATGGCTGGATTAAAAATTACCTGTAGGAAATCACCACCTGGTGTGTTTGTTGAACATCAATGCATTTTGTGTTCAATTTCATAGTATTGGTATTCTTTTTGATTAATGCTCAAAAATTACTCTCTAGTATGATATGAAGGGGTTTATAACATAATTGCGTAAGGCAGGTTTTGATGAAAATGAGCTATATTTTATTTAATAGGAACCGCATTCTTCTGAATGGTATCATGTTATATGTCTTTGTATGCAAAGTAGCATAGCTACATTATATGTATAATTTCTGCTGTCATGACGTCATAACATTTTTGTTTATATCTAATGTAGTTATGTCAATTATATCTCATTGAAGGCAATATTATAGAAATGGAAGTGAACATAAATGTTGTGTTGGGATATGTAATACTGCAAGAAGAATTTGACAGTGCTCTCAAATATCTAAGTTGAAACCAGAACTACTGATAGCAGTGGGAGAGCCAGCCATGACAAAACTCTTCCATCTGTTGTACAAGATGTATGAGACACGCAAAATGTCCTCAGACTGTAAGAATAATGTAAATAATTCCTATTCCAAAGGCAGCAGTTGCTGACAGGTGTGAAAATTACTAAACTATGTAATGTAACGGACTACTGAAGAGTGCGATACCACCCTTATAGTCTCATCTGCCCTTGCAGGGCATTTCATTTCTATGATTTTTTTATTTAGTATTATTGTATGTAGTATTTAATGTTGCCCAAATCTTTTTTATTATATTATTCTATAATGTAAACTTTATTTGTTTATTTCTGGAGAATATGTTGGCACCAGTGTGAGCCAAAGACATTCGTGTGTGAAAGGTAGGGAGTCGGACATTGTTAAGGTGACTGTTGGAGTGAGTTAGTTGGACTGTTGTTTCTTTATACTCGTGTGATTTGAAAATATAAATTTTTAATCTTAGTATCATTATGTTAGTGTAAGTTGATGAGGCCATACTTCATCTGTTTGAATATGGCTATGTTGTGCTCAAAAGAGCTTATTCATTTAGACATTATGCTTAATATCTTTGTTATTGATATTTATTATACACAGTGTAAACTGTTTGTAACATTTTGTTACTGAAGATCCTTTATGAACCAGACTTTATGAGTAACTGACCAACACACTCTTATGCTAAGTATTTGTGTTGGGGAGAGAAGTTTTCATGTTTCTATTCTTGTTTATGCTTATGGAGTTTTAACTTTTGTATTATCATTTTTATTGCATAACTTTGTCTTGTCCAATAACTATGGACTTTTAACGCAGTATTGGGCCATGTTGCTTCAAGACAGATCACTAGTCTTATCTTGTTTGAAAACATGTGCACTGTGCACATAAGTAGATACCTGGACAGGCATTTACTCTTGAACCAATGGAACAATTATCATTTCTGTGAGAAACTTACCTGAACTATAATTTTAGAACACTTATATATGCTATACATTGTTTTTCTTGTTGAGGCATAACTCACAAAATATGAGGAGTTAAGTATAATAATTTGTACCATTGCCTGTTGTGAGGCTTATCTACTATTACCTCAAGTATATATGGATTTAATAGGATACCATAACCTTTAGAAATGTACATTTTGATTTACTGATACCTAACATAAAAACACAATGATAGGATTGGAGAGAAATAACAGTAGATGAGATTTTTCAGTGGTAAACTTTTATTCGTGAATCCTTTTTATGTAATGGTTAAATTTCTTTATTCCTTGCGTTATTACTTAGTCAAAATTCCAGAGGTGTGACGTTTGTTCTGTACCTCTGAGACATCTCATTCGAAACTTACCTTGCCACTGACAATGTTGTGTCTGCAATACACAAACACTTAAGTAATTCTGTCAAGATTTGATTCTGAGATCTGTGAAATAACTGTGAAAGCAGTCTATATATGATAAAACTGTACACTCTAAATGACATTAGAAATCTGGAATTAATCACTTACTGAAGATATACATTGAAACTGCAGATATCAAAATGCTGACTATTTCACTTACTTATGCACAAAGCTATGAAACTTCGGTTTTGTTGCGTGGTCAGCTCAGTATGGCTTAATTGAATGGGGAGTAGACGTCATGTCTTATGACATAGGCAACTACAGTAACCACAAATTTACACTGGTGAAGTGACTTATATGCTACAATATGGATATGTGACTGCAAGAAGTTATGACCAGAGTAACCTGTCTTTACTACAAACTGTGTGAGTTGAAGTATGAGGATAAAAAACTGCAATTAATTTTGACTGAACCAACGTTCATACTCTAATAGTGATGGTGATCCTGTTTTGCCACGGTTGTGTATACTACGTGGTTCTCATGGAGACACATAGACACCGTGCACCTTGGTACTGGTTGCACCTCTGCATACTGTTTAGTCTTGCGTCCTGCGCATATGGCCAAGATTGATTGAAGGCTGAGTATTGGTGGCAGAAGGTGGATGATTCTGCAATATAATTAACTAATCTACATGTTTTATGTGAAAAAGGAACTGGGTATGGAGAGTGGACTACACACTGTACATAGATGTACACTTTACATGATTACACATTGCCTATGCCATGAGCAGAGGGAATTTTCATATATATGTATTTATATTTTCTTTGAATTTTAGGATTAGAAGTGTGTTTGCTATTTTATTATCTTATATTGAAAAACTGACCTGACCAAGCAATTGCTAGCTTCTGTTCTGATCAGTTGAGAAAACAACAACACTTTTATGTGGATGGAGCTCTGTATCTCCGCAGATTTATGTTTTACTGGCTAACTCTGAAAGAAATTGATCTTGTATAGACACAGAATATGAGATAAGGGTAGGTTGGATGAGTGTCAGCATGGAGTGGATTAGGATTAGAGGATAAAGTACATGCAGGAACTGACAAACACAAAACTTTGTGTAGTATTTACATATATTCACTTTATTACTATTTAATTTATATTTGTGAGAAAAGTATTTTCCCACTACATTTAGCACACTGGACTCGCATTCGGGAGGACGACGGTTCAATCCCGTCTCCAGCCATTCTGATTTAGGTTTTCCGTGATTTCCCTAAATCGTTTCAGGCAAATGCCGGGATGGTTCCTTTGAAAGGGCACGGCCGATTTCCTTCCCAATCCTTCCCTAACCCGAGCTTGCGCTCCGTCTCTAATGACCTCGTTGTCGACGGGACGTTAAACGCTAACCACCACCACCACCACTACATTTGACGGGGTTTACGGATTCCCATTGCAATGCCACCTCTGAATTTGTACATTTGAATTATTTTATACACATGTACAAGTGAAGCATGATACCAGTGATGATGGCTGTGTTAACATGATCCCATTGCACTGCCATTTCTAAACTCTCACCTTTTAGCTATTTTACATTACATTACGGAAAACTTATTGATATGAGGACGCTGAGACCCTTATTTAACTGAGATTGTTCAAATGATACTCCTTACATAAAAAAAAAATATTAGCCACATTTTTCTCAGTAGATGTCTGAACTAAATTGAAAGTAACCTTTTTAGCTGATGTTAAAACCAAGTCGATATAAGACCACATTTATCTCTTTTATGTCTTACTTTTAGTGTCTAATATATTTGTACAATCATTATATAAATATGTAAGTGAACTCTGGTAATCAAACCCAGTATGGTAGAGAAGAGGCATCCTGGGTGAGATACCAATGTATTTATATGTGACTAATTAAGTGTTGTATGATTTCAGGAAAATTACCATGCTATAATTTGACAGATGAGGCGATTAAGGTAGACAAATTCCAAGAGGAGAAGACCAGCAGAAAGAGACGAGAAGACAACTATTGAAGATTACATTAATTACATAAAAAAACCAGTGGTTCGTTGCTTTGCGTATCTGTCGAGATCTCTTGCAAAATACTTTTGCATGAAATCTCGAGGGGTGTGTGTAATGTAACGGACTACTGAAGAGTGCGATACCACCCTTATAGTCGCATCTGCCCTTGCAGGGCATTTCATTTCTATGATTTTTTTTTAATTTAATATTATTGTATGTAGTATTTAATTTTGCCCAAATCTTTTATATTATATTATTCTATAGTGTGAACTTTATTTGTTTATTTCTGGAGAATATGTTGGTACCAGTGTGAGCCAAAGACATTCATGTGTGAAAGGTAGGGAGTCGGACACTGTTAAGGTGACTGTTGGAGTGAGTTAGTTGGACTGTTGTGGGGAGAGCGTGGTTTTGTGAGGTGGACTGTTGATGGGAGTACGGAAGGAAGTCTGTCGTCTTATATAGATAGTATCTATAAATACTGTGTGATATGAAGATGGAAATTATTGTGAAAGAGTTCAATTAATAAAAATGAAGAATCAATAGTAAAACAAAAAGCGAGTACCAGTTTTCATTAGCACACAAAGACCCGGACCTAATATTAACAATGTTTGTTGGATGGAACGCACCATGGCGAGAATCAAGACAATGAGACCAAATTCAGCATCTAAAGGTAAGGTATTTTAATTAGTTTTAGTATTCTGTGATGTATCATTCTTTTGTCTAAATATTAAGCTTAACATCGTCTGTTGTAGATACAGACCACCCAAGCTGGCGGGGTGTCGTCAATTGATCATCATAATTTCAGGGTTTGAAATAGCATTTAAATGAATTGAAAGTTTGTCGCTTGATATTTGATTTTCACCCCGGACGAAAGAGGGTACATTACAACTACCAGTTTAATAAGTCATGATTGCAAAATACTAACACGAATTTTTTACAGAATAATGAAAAAAAAGGCCAACTACAGGGAAGTTCAGTTTGGATTCCAGAAAAATATGTGAGCACTCAAATCACTACTGACCATACAATTTGCCTTAGAAGATATGTTAAAGAAAGGAAAATATGTTTTTAGCACTTGTAAACTTAGGTAAAATTTTTGACAATGATAACTGGAATACTCTCTTTCAAATTCTAAAGGTGGCAGGGGTAAAATACAGGGAGCGAAAGGCTATTTACAACTTGTACAGAAACCAGGTGGCAGTTATAAGAGTCAAGAGGCATAAAAGGGAATCAGTGGTCGACAAGGGAGTGAGACAGGTCTGTAGCCCTTCACCAATATTATTCAATCTGTGCATTGAAAAAGCAACAAAGGAAACAAAAGAAAAATTTGGAGTAGTAATTAAATCTCAAGGAGAAGAAATGA
Source organism: Schistocerca gregaria (assembly GCF_023897955.1). Classification (NCBI taxonomy): domain Eukaryota; kingdom Metazoa; phylum Arthropoda; class Insecta; order Orthoptera; family Acrididae; genus Schistocerca; species Schistocerca gregaria. The sequence continues at coordinate 99,876,042 of NC_064930.1, read as the reverse complement.
AACCTTTGAGGTTTGCTGAAGACATTGTAATTCTGTGAGATACAGCGCAGGACTTGGAAGAGCAATTGATCACAGTGGACAGTATCTTGAAAGGAGAACACGGTTCAAATGGCTCTGAGCACTATGGGACTTAACTTTTGAGGTCATCAGCTCCATAGAACTTAGAACTACTTAAACCTAACTAACCTAAGGACATCACACACATCGATGCCCGAGGCAGGATTCCAACCTGCGACCATAGCAGTCGTGCGGTTCCAGACTGCAGTGCTTAGAACCCCTCAGTCCCACCGGCTGGCAGACATAAAGAGAATAGAAGCTTTCACAATGTGGTGCTACAGAAGAATGTTGAAGATTAGGTGAGTAGATCACGTAACTAATGAGGAGGTACTGAACAAAATTGGGGAGACAACAAATGTGTGTCACAACTTGACCAAAAGAATGGATTGATTGGTAGAACACATTCTGAGACATCAAGGGATCACCAATTTAGTGTTGAAGGGAAGTGTGTAAGTGTGTGTGTTTGGTAGGTAAAAATCATAGAAGAAGACCGAGTGGTGAATACAGTAAGCAGATTCAGAAGGATGTAGGATGCAGCAGTTACTTGGAGATGAAGTGGTTTGCACGGGATGGAGTAGAATGGAGAATTGTGTCTAACCACTCTTCAGACTGCAGGTCACAATAACATTTCTCTGTGTTATAACACCTTATTTTCCACGTGGTTTATCACTTCATTCTTTATGACTAAAGCCCGGTCCACACGCAACGATCTGTCTGCGCAGACATCGGCGCAGATGGCTGTACATGCAAAAGATCGTTGCAAATGTGGTGTGTTCACACGACACAAACCCCAATCTACTACTCGCCCGCCATCTGTCGGTGTAGAAAAGAACTATCAGTGGCAAGCGACTACGCTCCCCGTAAACATCAAAAATTTAATTCAGTTACTTTGAAATATAGAAATGGAGGAAGTTCTGTTGTGGTCTGTGTTCGCAACTTGTGTTGCAAAAAACATTCAGACCAACCACAGGAAACAGAGAAAGCGGTCAAAATGGTGTAGACAGTGGCTGCTAAAGCGAAAGCAGGTTTCTCACGTAAATTTACCGCGAGATTTGCGGGGTGTACCTTAAGAAAGGCAAGCAGATCAAAATACCACGACGTTGGCTGGTATACTTGATATACTCCTACAGCAGATCTTCTAGATTTCTGAACATTGGATAACGCTTTTCGGTAAACAGTTCGCAACGAATTTACTTTTTTATTACTGTTTCTCTGTTTGCCGAGGCGTCAACTGCCCGCAATTCTTCAATTAGTGCATTGAGTGGTTCTGTCTTTTTGTCTCGCTCACTATATTCTTTACTTTTAATCTTCCACAAACAGGGGTGGTTTCTATATATTTCAATGAATTTACTTACAAACTCTGGAGAACACCGACGAGTATCAGCCATTTCAATGCCCTGTGCGCACAAATACAAACACTAGACTGAGCAAACAGCTGTTTCGCGCCACTTCGCGGCGATCGCCTGTCCACACGCTACAACTTGTCTGCGCAGATGTTTGAACCCACAGGTTTGAGAGGTTTTGCTAAAACCTCCAACTCCAACTTCCAGGTTTGCACACACCTCAGGTTGGTGCAAATCTTCTGTCCACACGCGACGATCTGTCTGCGCGGATGTGATGTGCGCAGACATTTGCGCAGACAGATCGTTGCGTGTGGACGGGCCTTTACTTCGAGGACAACATGTGAGGAATACATATATATTTGAAGTATGAGTATTAGAAGATAACAGGGTTGGTGCTGTGGGAGAGATTTCATGGACCTGATGTATTTTAATCTAACTTGCCGATAAATAGCGCCCTTCCCTTTTATTTACTTAGTATTGAAAGTGCCGTGTAGAGAGGCCAAGGAAAGTAATATGCTAGAATTTTAATTATTCGTAGGAGCTTCTTGTTGTTAGGTGTGATCCTTTTAGTTTAACTGCTTGTCATTGGTCATGCCTGCGTTGCATGTTCAAGTTCTGGGTAAGCGAATATTTTACCTTTTAACAGTGACATTGGTTGATCATTGTGTGTTTCGCTATTCATAGAAGGCTGTCTGTTCTCTGCCTTTTAAATCTGTTTAGTTTTTCTCTCATTTTAATAGTTATTGTAAGTGAATTCCAAGGTTTTCACATGTGTGTCTGGGGTTATGTTGGACAGAGAGTAGAATATCTAGCTTTTTTTGATTAATGGAATTAGTGTTCCAACAACTACGGAATTAATGAAAAGTACGAAATAGATGTCACGCCTTTTAATTTGTGGCATCCAGAGTTCAAAAATGAACAAAGTAGAGTGGAGAGCTAAGAAAGATATATATATACTCCTGGAAATTGAAATAAGAACACTGTGAATTCATTGTCCCAGGAAGGGGAAACTTTATTGACACGTTCCTGGGGTCAGATACATCACATGATCACACTGACAAGGCACATAGACACAGGCAACAGAGCATGCACAATGTCGGCAATAGTACATTGTATATCCACCTTTCGCAGCAATGCAGGCTGCTATTCTCCCATGGAGACGATCGTAGAGATGCTGGATGTAGTCCTGTGGAACGGCTTGCCATGCCATTTCCAGTTGGACCAGCGTTCATGCTGGACGTGCAGACCGCGTGAGACGACGCTTCATCCAGTCCCAAACATGCTCAATGCGGGACAGATCCAGAGATCTTGCTGGCCAGGGTAGTTGACTTACACCTTGTAGAGCACGTTGGGTGGCACGGGATACATGCAGACGTGCAGTGTCCTGTTGGAAAAGCAAGTTCCCTTGCCAGTCTAGGAATGGTAGAACGATGGGTTCGATGACGGTTTGGATGTACCGTTCACTATTCAGTGTCCCCTCGACGATCACCAGAGGTGTACGGCCAGTGTAGGAAATCGCTCCCCACACCACGATGGCGGGTGTTGGCCCTGTGTGCCTCGGTCGTATGCAGTCCTGATTGTGGCGCTCACCTGCACAGCGCCAAACACGCATACGACCATCATTGGCACCAAGGCAGAAGCGACTCTCATCGCTGAAGACGACACGTCTCCATTCGTCCCTCCATTCACGCCTGTCGCGACACCACTGGAGGCGGGCTGCACGATGTTGGGGCGTGAGCGGAAGACGGCCTAACGGTGTGCGGGACTGTAGCCCAGCTTCATGGAGACGGTTGCGAATGGTCCTCGCCGATACCCCAGGAGCAACAGTGTCCCTAATTTGCTGGGAAGTGGCGGTGCGGTCCCCTACGGCACTGCGTAGGATCCTACGGTCTTGGCGTGCATTCGTGCGTCGCTGCGGTCCGGTCCCAGGTCGACGGGCACGTGCACCTTCCGCCGACCACTGGCGACAACATCGATGTACTGTGGAGACCTCACGCCCCACGTGTTGAGCAATTCGGCGGTACGTCCACCCGGCCTCCCGCATGCCCACTATATGCCCTCGCTCAAAGTCCGTCAACTGCACATACGGTTCACGTCCACGCTGTCGCGGCATGCTACCAGTGTTGAAGACTGCGATGGAGCTCCGTATGCCACGGCAAACTGGCTGACACTGACGGTGCACAAATGCTGTGCAGTTAGCGCCATTCGACGGCCAACACCGCGGTTCCTGGTGTGTCCGCTGTGCCATGCGTGTGATCATTGCTTGTACAGCCCTCTCGCAGTGTCCAGAGCAAGTATGGTGGGTCTGACACACCGGTGTCAATGTGTTTTCCATTTCCAGGAGCATATATATATATATATATATATATATATATATATATATATATATATATATATATATATTTTCGAGTGTGACCACATCCTCTATTCCGGCTTCCTGAAAAGCTGCCTGAATGTTTCCAGATTTAGAGGTGGTTGACTGTAGCATGATTGTGGACATGAATTCGCTTGCAGCATATTCCACCTGCCCATCAACACCCAATTAATAGCATGCACTATGCCCATTGCCCCCCCCCCCCCACCCAACTTAGTCTAAGGAACTTTATTAAAAAAAAAAAAAGTCGAAGTAACACACCAACATCGAAGTCATGTTTATTATAAATACACTACAGAGACGTCAAATAACTGTAGCGACGCCAGCGCTCCAAACGGTTACGTTTCACATTGCAGTGAACGGAAGACGAACGACTTTTATGATCAAATGTTCGGCGAGGCCCTAGATTTTTGTCGCATTTATTTGACAAAGGGCGAGATTTGACAAAGTTGCCTACCCAACCATCAAATTTCTTTGACATAAATGTTTGACATGTCACTTTTGACAAAGAAATATGATAGTGTAATACCAGCATAATCAGTTATAAACCTTTTTCTTCGTGAGAGTAGGAGGTTTATGTAGTATAAAGTTGTTTGTTTAAAATTTCTTGAGAGGATTTAGATGGATCAGTGTGATCTTTTTGTATTTCGATTATCATGTTTGTGGCAAAATCGGGCTTTTGATTAACCAAGAAAAAACCGAATATTTGGAAATAGGTCGAGTCATAAACTCAAATCCTTACTTTGAAATCGACCAACATTCTAAATTCAGAATAGTTCTCCAGTTTAAATACTTTGGATCACGTTTCGACAGTAAAAGTATCATAACAATGGATTTAAATGAAAGAATAGCTTCAGGGTCAAACTGTCTGTACTCACCAATGAGCCCACTCAAAAGTAAAGCTTTGTCAATTACCACAGACATGAAGATATACAACACTATTATCTGCCCCATAGCACTGTACAGTTAAGAAAGCTGGACGCTTACAAAGAATGAAAGAGAAAAACTGAATGTTTTCGAAAGAAAAGTTGTGGTGTCACCGCCAGACACCACACTTGCTAGGTGGTAGCCTTTAAATCGGCTGCGGTCCGTTAGTATACGTCGGACCCGCGTGTCGCCACTATCAGTGATTGCAGACCGAGCGCCGCCACACGGCAGGTCTAGAGAGACTCCCTAGCACTCGCCCCAGTTGTACAGCCGACTTTGCTAGCGATGGTTCACTGACTACAGACGCTCTCATTTGCAGATACGACAGTTTAGCATAGCCTTCAGCTACGCCATTTGCTACGACCTACCAAGGCGCCATATTCAGTTACTATAATTACTATCTTCAAGAATGTATTCTGAACAGATAATATTGTGAATCATGTACCGTCAAGAGCGACGTTCATCATTCATGGATTAAAGTTAAGTATCAAACTAATGACGTCCGCTTTCTGAATTCTCATTCCTTGTCATGTTCCAGACCTCATGTCAGTATAGTTCCTCCCTCGTCACGCCAGCCTGCGTCAGCTAAAACGTGTGCATTACGGCCTCCACTCGTAACACGGTGTTGGCTCTTCTGCTAACACAAAAAAGTAATGAGAAAAATCTGGGGACCTGTGTTGGAGAAGGGCGTATGGAGAATTTGAAAGAAGAAGGAAATTTATCAGTCAATGAAGCAACCCACTATCATCCAGAAATTAAAAAGTAGGAGACTACAACAGGCTGGACGTGTGGCCAGAATGGAAAACAACAGAATCACCAAGAAAGCATTTGAAGGAACTCTCCAGGCCTCGTACAAGATGGAAAGATGACATAGAGAAGGACATCACAGCATTAGGAATTTCCGCAGGGTGGGGAGAGGCTGCGAGAGATAGAAGGCGGTGGAAACAGCTAGTTGATGCAGCGTGTGGTCTGCAGGGCCTGTGATCGCTGAGAAGAGAGATGTGTTTATGGCTATTTTGGCTGTTTACTCTGCGTTTCTTCTACTGGTTTTCATCTAGTCGCAAAGTTTTGCGTTGTTGGAGAACAGGTGCAGACGGAGTTCCTCGCTTCAGTTTGGTGCGCTGAAAGCTGTTGTTGCATATCAGAAACAGGACGATCTATATTTCCCGCGCCTTAAGTGCGAACTCTTGCACTCGGCCCCGAGTTCTGCTCCTTAAGCCTCGGCCCTGGCTCTCCATCTGTCTCTGTGTGTCGCTGTGCAGACTGCTGATCCCTAGAGAGCCTACGTAGGCAGAGAGTGGCCGCCATGTTTTTACCAGATGGCGCGCGGGATGTGCAATTAGGTAGCGACGCAAGCTGAAAGCTAGCCACATCACGAGGAAAATAAGGCATGTGTTTGACACATGAGACCAAAGCAGTTTGGAAAACAGCACAGGCAGTCCCAGTCTTCAAGAAGGGTCGTCGAGCAGGTGCGCAAAACTATAGACCTATATCTCTGACGTCGATCTGTTGTAGAATTTTAGAACATGTATTTTGCTCGTGTATCATGTCATTTCTGGAAACCCAGAATCTACTCTGTAGGAATCAACATGGATTCCGGAAACAGCGATCGTGCGAGACACAACTCGATTTATTTGTTCATGAGACCCTGAAAATATTAGATACAGGCTCCCAGGTAGATGCTATTTTCCTCGACTTCCGGAAGGTGTTCGATACAGTTCCTCACTGTCGCCTGATAAACAAAGTAAGAGCCTACGGAATATCAGACCAGCTGTGTGACTGGATTGAAGAGTTTTTAGCAAACAGAACACAGCATGTTGTTCTCAATGGAGAGATGTCTACAGACGTTAAAGTAATCTCTGGCGTGCCACAGGGGAGTGTTATGGGAGCATTGCTTTTCACAATATATATAAATGACCTAGTAGATAGTGTCGGAAGTTCCATGCGGCTTTTCTGTAGTATACAGAGAAGTTGCAGCATTAGAAAATTGTAGCGAAATGCAGGAAGATCTGCAGCGGATAGGCACTTGGTGCAGGGAGTGGCAACTGACCCTTACCATAGACAAATGTAATGTATTGCGAATACATAGAAAGAAGGATCCTTTATTGTATGATTATATGATAGCGGAACAAACAATGGTAGCAGTTACTTCTGTAAAATATCTGGGTATGTGCATACGGAACGATTTAAAGTGGAATGATCATATAAAATTAACTGTTGGTAAGGCGGGTGCCAGGTTGAGATTCATTGGGAGAGTCCTTAGAAAATGTAGTCCATCAACAAAGGAGGTGGCTTACAAAACAATCGTTCGACCTATATTAGAGTATTGCTCATGAGTGTGGGATCCGTACCAGGTCGGGTTGACGGAGGAGATAGAGAAGGTCCAAAGAAGAGCGGCGCGTTTCGTCACAGGGTTATTTGGTAAGCGTGATAGCGTTACGGAGATGTTTAGCAAACTCGAGTGGCAGACTCTGCAAGAGAGGCGCTCTGCATCGCGGTATAGCTTGCTGTCCAGGTTTCGAGAGGGTGTGTTTCTGGATGAGGTATCGAATATATTGCTTCCCCCTACTTCTACCTCCCGAGATCACGAATGTAAAATTAGAGAGATTCGAGCGCGCGCGGAAGCTTTCCGGCAGTCGTTCTTCCCGCGAACCACACGCGACTGGAACAGGAAAGGGAGGTAATGACAGTGGCACGTAAAGTGCCCTCCGCCACACACCGTTGGGTGGCTTGCGGAGTATAAATGTAGATGTAGATGTTCTAGCTTAATACTCGGTACGTGATTAAAACAAATGCCATTCGTCTATGTTTATCTAGGCCTAATAAATATGTGGGCAAATGGAAGTATCGTGAAGCAGTGTGTACGTGTGTCGAATTTCAACGGCTGTATTTTATGATGCTATATAAACATTAACAACTGATTAATGAAAAAAAGAATTTTCATTTAATGTATCTCAGAGTACATAACGCTATTTCAGATTTTTCTGTGCCGGTATCCATCGTTGAAATTCGTAAACTCTTGCCTCTTCCGTCCCCACATAATGCACTTTAAATGTGTGTCGATCTTACAACATTTTCTTATGCTGTGTACACTTTTAGAAACTCTATACCACAGAAAATCGGAAAAATATCAATTCTTAGGTTGTGTCGGTGTTGTCTTCAGTCCTGAGACTGGATTGATGCAGCTCTCCATGCTACTCTATCCTGTGCAAATGTCTTCATCTCCCAGTACTTACTGTAACTTACATCCTTCTTTATCTGCTTAGTGTATTCATCTCTTGGTCTCCATCTACGATTTTTACCCTCCACGCTGCCCTCCAATGCTAAATTTGTGATCCCTTGATGCCTGAGAACATGTCCTACAAACCGGTCCCTTCTTCTTCTCAGGTTGTGCCACAAACTCCTCTTCTTCCCAATTCTATTCAATACCTCCTCATTAGTTGTGTGATCTACCCATCTAATCTAAGGTAGTCTACTGAAACAGTAGAAAGTAATTCAAAATAGCTAACTGAATATCCACACGATATTTATAACTTACAGGGATGTTAGTAGCCAAGACTACAGAGCCAAATGTGAGTGGCCAGTGGGAAGTACGTAGACTTAAGGTTCCGTATACATGTTAAAAACACATCGTGTAGCATGGGTTTGAGAACTATGGGACTTAACTTCTGAGGTCATCAGTCCCCTAGAACTTAGAAGTACTTAAACCTAACTAACCTAAGGACATCACACACACCCATACCCGAGGCAGGGCTCGACCCTGCGAGTCGCGAGGTTGCAGGCTGTAGTGCCTAGAACCGCTCGGCCAGATCGGCCGGCATCGTGTAGCATGAGTTGTCATTCTAGAACCATTAAAAGTCTAGAAAATTACGTTTAAAAAACCTAGACTGAGCAGCATTCGAACTCACAACCTTCGGATGACAAAGTTAAAACTCTACCCCTGTGCTACAACGCCACGTTAATGGTACTGTAGTAGATTAGATTAGATTAATACTTGTTCCATAGATCATGAATACGACACTTCGTAATGATGTGGAACGTGTCAGGTTAATAAAAGATGTCTGTACAAGAAATTACATTACACAAAATATTGCATGACACTAATGATTAAGATGGTTTTTTTTTTTTTTTTTTTTTTTTTTTTTTTTTTTACTTACTTTATATCTAAAAATTCAGCCAATGAGTAGAAGGAGTTGTCATCTAGAAATTCTTTTAATTTATTTTTAAATGTTAGTTGGCTATCTGTCAGGCTTTTGATGCTGTTTGGTAGGTGCCCAAAGACTTTTGTGGCAGCATAATTTACCCCTTTCTGTGCCAAAGTCAGATTTAACCCTGCATAGTGAAGATCATCCTTTCTCCTGGTGTTATAGGTATGCACACTGCTATTACTTTTGAATTGGGTTGGATTATTATCAACAAATTTCATAAGGGAATATATATACTGTGAGGTTACTGTGAGGATCCCTAGATCCTTAAATAGATGTCTGCAGGATGACCGTGGGTGGGCTCCAGCAATTATTCTGATTACACGTTTTTGTGCAATGAATACTTTTCTACTCAACGATGAATTACCCCAGAATATGATGCCATACGAAAGCAGTGAATGAAAGTAGGCATAGTAAGCTAATTTACTGAGATTCTTATCACCAAAATTTGCAATAACCCTAATAGCATACGTAGCTGAACTCAGACGTTTCAGCAGACCATCAATGTGTTGCTTCCAGTTTAACCTCTCATCAATGGACACACCTAAAAATTTTGAAAATTCTACCTTAGCTACAGACTTCTGTTCAAATTCTATATTTATTACTGGAGTTTTGCCATTTACTGTACGGAACTGTATATACTGTGTTTTATCAAAATTTAAAGAGAGTCCGTTTGCTGAGAACCACTTAATAATTTTGTGAAAAACATCATTTACAATTACATCACTTAGTTCTTGGTTTTTGGATGTTATTACTATACTTGTATCATCAGCAAAAAGAACTAACTTTGCATCTTCATCAATGTGGAATGGTAAGTCATTAATGTATATCAAGAACAGTAAAGGACCTAAGACCGAACCCTGTGGGACCCCGTGCTTGATAGCACCCCAGTTTGAGGAATCAGCTGTTTTAACATTACACGAACCACTTATTTCAACTTTCTGCATTCTTCCAGTTAAGTATGAATTAAACCATTTGTGCACTGCCCCACTCAAACCATAATGATTTAGCTTATCTAAAAGAATTCCATGATTTACACAATCAAAGGCCTTTGAGAGATCACAAAAAATACCAATGGGTGATGTCCGGTTATTCAGAGCATTTAATATTTGATCAGTGAAAGCATATATAGCATTTTCTGTTGAAAAGCCTTTCTGAAAACCAAACTGACATTTTGTTAGTACTTTATTTTTACAAATATGGGAGGCTACTCTTGAATACATTACTTTCTCAAAAATTTTTGATAGAGCTGTCAGAAGAGAGATTGGGCGGTAGTAGAGAGATTTACTTTCATGGAGGGGATGTATCAGTAAAAAGGTTATTCTGCATTTTTTTAAATTTAGTTTTGTAGGCATTATAAGCAATGGGAAGAAATTGATTGTTCGACACACAAAGAAACCAAACGAGCTCTCTGACAGTTTCTTCATTTCTCGGGAAAGCGAGCATCGTATATCGTCTTCACTTCGGTTTTTGCACCCAAACAGCGGAGCAACCAGACATTCCTCTTGGCTGCCCTTGATGATTTTGTAATTCATATATCAGTGATGCTCAGTAAATCACTTTAATTAAATATGTTGCCTCTAAAATTGCTGTATCGCCATAGACCCGATCAACACAGTGACTGTAAGGTAATTTACGTAAATAGAACCGACAGAGGACGCGCAAAAGTCCTTCAATATTACCATATTACAACCTCTACATAATTGTACAATGGAATTGGCGTTCGGATCGTTGAAGAGAACCAATAGTATAGAATCACACACAGTATCTATTTATACTCGCACCAAGTCAGAGTCAGTTTGTTAAAAAACATGGCGTCCTCGGCTCTCAGCCAATCAGCGACGCTATCAGCATTGGCCACTCTCTCCCTCTATACAGGCTTGTAATTCTATTGTAAATCTTATACTGCCATTAATCTGTATATTTTTAAATTTTTTGTTCCATAATAATTTTGAAAAATTAAGGAAATACTATAACGAGAGTAAGCTTTTGTTAAGTGTACTTTGTCTGTTTAAAATAACCTCTTTGATGTAGGTGGAATAAATGTATTAAAACATATTTTGTAAATAATTATGTAATACTTCAAGTACAACTGTAATTAATTATGTCAATTTTGTATGTATATGCTGTCATGCAATTGTAGATGGTTCATACTTTTGTAAGCAGAAGTGTAAATTGAAAAGGTGTAGGGATCATACGAAGAACGGAACTCCGTTCTGTGGTGGAATGGAAAAGGTAGTAGTGGCGCGTGAGTGAGATTTTGCCGCGCAAATCGGTAGCTGCCTTGCAAGGGGTGAACACGCATTACGTTGGTTAAGCATTAGAGGCCCCGAATTTACCTGCGAGACTGGGTTTTTGGCCTAGGGCGTGTTCTACATGATTGACGCAGTTCGGAAATAAACCAATAGCTCAGAAATTTGCAATTTTATCGTCGCCACCAAGAGGAAGACAGAGCTATGTACATCAAGAGCCGTACCTGCGCAACATTACTAAGTAGCACCGTCTCACGCCACCTTAGACATCAGCAACAGGCAAAGTACTTTATTTAGAAGTGTATGACAGTATGAACCATCCATCTTCAATCAGTGGAATATAAGTGTTAATGTACTTTTGTGTTTAACTGTAATTTTCCTATGTCATTTACCTCAATAGGGTCCTTACCTAAACGAATTTATTCCAAGTATCCTGAGGTTTATTGAAGCTCGAATAATAGTAAATTACTGGCAAGAGTACTGTTTTGGTAGTTAATTCTGAAAATCATTATTAAATACTTAAGTTTGCACTTATCAGTTTAAGGGCCACCACTTTGCGTGATCATGAAAATAAGTTTTCAATAGCATTTCTAAAAGTAAAGTAACATAATTGTTTAACTGCAACAATCTTAACAGTAATTGTTCGTGTTGCTCCTCCATGTCAAAGAAAGCCAGACAAATATTGGTGTTAGTAAAATATTAACAAATAACAGTCCTAAGGAAATGAAATTTAATCGTGTTAAATAATAGTTTTGTTCATATGAGTGATAGCTATAAGTTTAATTTTTTTTTTTTTGTATCCTTGTTGAAACATATGTGTGACTTCTTTAAATAATTACTGAAGTATAGTGATAAATTCCGTAAGTAACAGAAAGTGGAATTAATAGTACTTACTGCCAAGTGACCGTAGTAAATGGAAATTAAGTGGTTGTGTTTAAATTACGTAGTAAGTGAAAGTAGTTATTTATTCAGTGTCCGCAGCTCGTGGTCGTGTGGTAGCATTCTCGCCTCCAGCGCCCGGTTTCCCATTTTCGATTCCCGGTGGGGTCAGGGATTTTCTCTGCCTCGTGATGACTTGGTGTTGTGTGATGTCCTTGTGTTAGTTAGGTTTAAGTAGTTCTAAGTTCTAGGGGACTGATGACTATAGATGTTAAGTCCAATAGTGCTCAGAGCCATTTGAATCATTTATTCAGTGTCGAAAATTGACTTCATCTTTTTGTGTAGACAATGTAACCGATTTGGGCTTACGGCCGTTTTATTAAGCGAAACCGTTTATTGTTATAAGAGGCTTTCTCTGATTAAAGATTTCCGAACGTAATTATTCTCACTGCTTTTCCCACAAACTGTATGATTCGGAGAAAAATTGTTCGACACTTTACCATCAGGTTGAACACGGTTAAAATCTCTCTCCGAGAGTCGATGGTTTGGAGTGTTAGTGCTGCATAATTTTGTGGTGGCGTTCCTGCCACTACTTACTGCACAGTTATGACATACCGAATCGCGGATCTTCCGTCTTTACAGTGGTAGAATTTAAACGTTTTGGTACCGTATTGACGAGAACGCGAGAGTACCGTTGCGGGCTCTCTAATGATCCCAAACCTGAAGCGCTCTGACAATGCGCTGCATTTGACGGGAGTGGCGTGAGTTACACACGATGTAGTTGACAGCAGTTCTGTCTGATTGACACATGTGGTGCGGGGCAACTAAATACATAGAACAACGCTTCAAGTAATTTCGCCATTGCAAATGCTTCTAAAATAGTTTGTTTCCATGTGTATCAGGGGAAAGGATTTACTATGTGTATTGGGTCAAATGGCTCTGACAAGGGAACCTCCCCATCCGACCTCCCTCAGATTTAGTTATAAGTGAGCACAGTGGATAGGCCTTGAAAAACTGAACACAGATCAATCGAGAAAACAGGAAGAAGTTTTGTGGAACTATGAAAAAAAAATAGCAAAATATACAAACTGAGTAGTCCATGCGCAAGATGTGCAACACAAGGACAGCTCGAGGTCATGAGCGCCGTGATCCCGTGGTTAGTGTGAGCAACTCTGAACAAAAGGTCCTTGGTTCAAGTCTTCCCTTGAGTGAAAAGTTTTTATTATTTTTTACTTTCAGACAATTATCAAAGTTCAGGCACTCACACACAATCAACTTCGCTCTCCAAAATTCCAGAACATGTTCAGATTTGCTTGAAGATATGCAGGATTTGGCGGTCTACACATGGAAAAATTTGAAAACGTTAAAAACATATGTTTTGACAGAGCACAGGGAAAACTGTGCGACTGTGAAACTGTTGAATTCATTTGTTGCAGTTTATGTGACAATCTCTTACGTTTTCATCACTGTTTTGGGAGCGATTATCACATCCACAAGAAAACCTAAATCGGGCAAGGTAGAAGAATCTTTTTACCCATTCGCCAAGTGTACAAGTTAGGTGGGTCGACAACATATTCCTGTCATGTGACGCACATGCCATCACCAGTGTCGTATAGAATATATCAGACTTGTTTTCCTGTGGGGGAATCGGTTGACCTATGACCTTGCGATCAAATGTTTTCGGTTCCTATTGGAGAGGCACGTCCTTTCGTCTACTAATCGCACGGTTTCGCGGCGCTGTCGCAAAACACAGACACTAAACTTATTACAGTAAACAGAGACGTCAATGAACGAACGGACAGATCATGTTGTTGTTGTGGCCTTCAGTCCTGAGACTGGTTTGATGCAGCCCTCCATGCTACTCTATCCTGTGCAAGCTTCTTCATCTCCCAGAACATACTGCAACCTACTTCCTTCTGAATCTGCTTAGTGTATCCATCTCTTGGTCTCGCTCTACGATTTTTACCCTCCACGCTGCCCTCCAATACTAAATTGGTGATCCCTTGATGCCTCAGAACATGTTCTACCAACCGATCCCTTCTTCTGGTCAAGTTGTGCCACAAACTTCTCATACCCCAATCCTATTCGATACTTTCTCATTAGTTAGGTGATCTACCCATCTAATCTTCAGCATTCTTCTGTAGCACCACATTTCGAAAGCTTCTATTCTCTTCCTGTCCAAACTATTAATCGTCCACGTTTCACTTCCATACATGGCTACAGTCCATACAAATACTTTCAGAAATGACTTCCTGACACTTAAATCTATACTAGATGTTAACAAACTTCTCTTCTTCAGAAACGCTTTCCTTGCCTTTTCCAGTCTACATTTTATATCCTCCCAACTTCGACCATCATCAGTTATTTTGCTCCACAATAGCAAAACTCCTTTACTACTTTAAGTGTCTCATTTCCTAATCTAATTCCCTCAGCATCACCTGACTTAATTCGACTACATTCCATTATACTCATTTTGCTTTTGTTGATGTTCATCTTATATCCTCCTTTCAAGACACTATCCATTCCATTCAAGTGCTCTTCCAATTCCTTTGCTGTCTCTGACAGAACTACGATGTCATCGGCGAACCTCAGAGATTTTATTTCTTCTCTATGGATTTTAATACCTACTCCAAGTTTTTCTTGTTTTTCCTTCACTGCTTGCTCAATATATAGTTTGAATAACATCGGCTGTATACAGATCATAACTTTGCGAAAATAAAGAAAGTACACTCTCTTCACTCGAGGGAAGACTTGAACCAAAGACCTCTCGGTCCGCAATTGCTCACGCTCACCATGGGACCACGGCGCTCCTGGGCTCACATTGTCCTTGATGTTGCCTATCTTGCGCATGGACTACTCGGTTTGTATATTTTGCTTATTTTTTTCATAGTTGCACACAACTTCTTCCTGTTTTCTCGATTGATCTGTGTCCAGTTTTTCAAGGGCTACCCTCTGTGCCAACTTATAACTAAATCTGAGGGGGGTGCGATGTGGAGGTTCCCTTGTGAGCACTATGGGACTTAACTGCTGAGGACATCAGCCCCCTAGAACTTAGAGCTACTTAAACCTAACTAACCTAAGTACATCACACACATCCATGCCCGAGGCAGGATTCGAACCTGCGACCGTAGTGGTCGCGCGGTTCCAGACTGTAGCGCCTAGAACCGCTCGTCCACACTGGCCGGCTTGTATATTGGTTCCAGAAGTTAATGCTTGTACGTCACTAGTGGACACGTTGTAGCACATGATTTCCTGGCCGCCCACGCCTGCTAGCTGGTTCGTCTTTGAAGGTTCGAACACATGAGAAGCGTCTGTGAGCAGCAGTGAGAGACCAGTGATCGAGCTTCTAGTCTGCACCCGGTTCTGACTGGCTGAAAGGCCCACATGTTGAATGATTTCGTGGAGCGGTTGGATCTCGGGGGAACAGACGAGTTGGCCGTCAGCACTCCTGTGGCTGACATGCGGGGTCGCGCACTCTCTGAAGTGGAGTGTGTGTCGTAACGACAGAGTTACCACTCCGGTACGGAAAGCCGACAAGGTATTCCAAAATGCATTCTCATCTGCGCGCATCGATTACCGCTTAGAGATTTTCCTGTTGTTTTCTGCGAATGCTGCAGACTAATGAGTGTGGAAGTTCTCAGCTAACTGTAGCTCAGTGAAAACTTGGTGATATTAGTTAAGTGGAAGTGGTGGTTAGGCTGAAAGTGACTGACTTGGCTGGGGTAATTTGATAGCGACGATCTTAATTTCTTACCTAAATTTGGGAGTGATGTTTTTGAGTTCCTCACTGACTTTGAACATTTTAATAACACAATGTAGGCTTTCACAGCCGGTGTTGTCTTCATTTGAAACTTCCGGGCTGAGAGGCCGTGGTCGATGTATAACTTTTCCACCTGACGTTTCGTCTCCATCTGCGAGTCGGCTTACTTACAAGATGAACTGAATCACCTACGGTCAGCCTTCATCAAAAACGGGTGCACTATCATGGAAATTGATCGAACCCTCCATCAAAGAAGGAAAGAAGCCAGAAGTCCAGAGCAACAACGGTCACCTAGTGGAAAAGTTTTCCTACCGTTCATTAATAAGGCCACGGACCGTATCTGGTCGTACTGGCCAAGTATGGGACCGAAACAATCTTCAGACCCACCAAGAAGATTGAGGAATATTTAAGAACTGCAAAAGACGCCCGACATCTACATCTACATCCATACTCCGCAAGCCACCTGACGGTGTGTGGCGGAGGGTACCCTGAGTACCTCTATCGGTTCTCCCTTCTATTCCAGTCTCGTATAGTACGTGGAAAGAAGGATTGTCGGTATGCTTCTGTGTGGGCTCTAATCTCTCTGATTTTATCCTCATGGTCTCTTCGCGAGATATACGTAAGAGGGAGCAATATACTGCTTGACTCTTCGGTGAAGGTAGGTTCTCGAAACTTTAACAAAAGCCCGTACCGAGCTACTGAGCGTCTCTCCTGCAGAGTCTTCCACTGGAGTTTATCTATCATCTCCGTAACGCTTTCGCAATTACTAAATGATCCTGTAACGAAGCGCGCTGCTCTCCGTTGGATCTTCTCTATCTCTTCTATCAACCCTACCTGGTGCGGATCCCACACTGCTGAGCAGTATTCAAGCATTGGGCGAACAAGCGTACTGTAACCTACTTCCTTTGTTGTCGGATTTCACTTCCTTAGGATTCTTCCAATGAATCTCAGTCTGGCATCTGCTTTACCGACGATCAACTTTATATGATCATTCCATTTTAAATCACTCCTAATGCGTACTCCCAGATAATTTATGGAATTAACTGTTTCCAGTTGCTGACCTGCTATTTTGTAGCTAAATGATAAGGGACCTATCTTTCTATGTATTCGCATCACATTACACTTGTCTACATTGAGATTCAATTGCCATTCCGTGCACCATGCGTCAATTCGCTGCAGATCCTCCTGCATTTCATCACCTAGCAACACCTGGTGTATACAAAATTCCATGCAGTTGTGGGTGGACAAGCATATATTGGAACACCGAAAAGAAGTGTGAACACCCACTTAGCCGCACATAAAAGAAACTGTCGCTCAGGACACATCGATAAATCGGCCGTAGCTGAGCACGTTCTTCGAGGTGGGAATCACGAAATTAATTTTAATGAGACAAGCGTTGTAGCACGAACACCCCATTATCATGCGCGAATGTATAGAGAAGCAGTAGAGATTCACAAACACCATAATAATTTTAATAGAAAAGAGGAAGTGTTCAAGTTGGACAAAATTTGTATGTCGACGTTGCACCAGCAGAATGACAATCGATTACTCTAAATCGAGAATGATGACGCCTTCCAAAGGTAGGCATACCGTCGGCATCACGTGATGAATGGTGGTGCCCTCTGTGCGCTCTATAAATGCGAGAGTACCTGGACCTCAGTGGCAGTAGCCGGATGGCCCCAGAAGATGTCTCCCGCTGAAGGAGACGAAACGTCAGGTGATCGTTAGGTGGAAATTTTATACATCAACCACGGATTCTCAGCCCGGAATTTTCAACCTTTGAACATTTTATTTCGTACAGCCAGCCGAACAAAATTTACCGAAATTAGCTGTCAATGTTCCCATTCGCGTGGTCATACTTGGGATCTTGCTTGGAGGGAATTACACTGCAGCGCCAAAGAAACTGGTATAGGCATTGCATATTCAAATACGGCGCTGCAGTCTGCAACGTCTGTATAAGACAAGTATCTGGCGCTGTTCTTAGATCATCTACTGCTGCTACAACGGCAGGTTATCAAGGTTTAATTGAGTTTAAACGTGGTGTTAAAGTTGGCACACGGCCGATGGGTCACACCATCTCCGAGATATTGATGAATTGGCGATTTTTCCTTAGGACCATTTCACGAGGGTACTGTGAATAGCACGAATCTGGTAAAACATCAAATCACCGACATCGCTGCGGCCGGAAAAAGATACTGCTTGAACGGGACCAATAACGAGTGATGAGAATCGTTCAGCGTGACAGAAGTGCAGTCCTTCTGCATATTTGTTACAGATTTCAATACTGGGCCATTAAGAACTGTGACCATTCGAACCATTGAACGAAACACCATCGAAATGGGCTTTCGGGGCTGAGGGTCCACTCGTGTGACCTTGATGGCTGCACGACACAAAGCTCAACTCTGACATTGGATTGTTAGTGACTGGAAACATGTTGCGTGGTCAGACGAATCTAGTTTCAAATTGTATCAAGCGGATGGACGTATACAGGTATGGAGACAAACTCATGAATCCATGGTACCTGCATGTCAGCAGGGGACTGTTCAACCTGGTGGAGGCTCTGTAATGGTGTGGGGCGTATGCAGTTGGAGTGGTATTGGACCCCTGATACGTCTAGATACTACTCTGACAGGTGACATGTATGTAAGCATCCTGTATGATCTGCTGCATTCATTCATGTCCATTGCGCATTCCGAGGGACGTGGGCAATTCCAGCAGGACAATGCGACGCCCCGCACCTCCAAAATTTCTACAGAGTGGCTCCAGGAACACTCTTCTGAGTTTAAAAATTTCCGATGGCTACCAAACTCCGCAGTCATGAACATTATTGACCATACCTGGGATGCCTTGGAGTGTGCTGTTCAGAAGAGATCTCCAGCGCCTCGTAGTCTTACGTATTTATGGACAGCCCTGCGGATACGTAATCAGCATGGCTTCAGAAAACATCGCTCTTGTGCAACGCAGCTAGCTCTTTATTCGCACGAAGTAATGGCCGCTATCGACAGGGGATCTCAAGTTGATTCCGTATTTCTAGATTTCCGGAAAGCTTTCGACACCGTTCCTCACAAGCGACTTCTAATCAAGCTGCGGAGCTATGGGGTATCGTCTCAGTTGTGCGACTGTATTCGTGATTTCCTGTCAGGAAGGTCGCAGTTCGTAGTAATAGACGGCAAATCATCGAGTAAAACTGAAGTGATATCAGGTGTTCCCCAGGGAAGCGTCCTGGGACCTCTGCTGTTCCTGATCTATATAAATGACCTGGGTGACAATCTGAGCAGTTCTCTTAGACTGTTCGCAGATGATGCTGTAATTTACCGTCTAGTAAGGTCATCCGAAGACCAGTATCAGCTGCAAAGCGATTTAGAAAAGATTGCTGTATGGTGTGTCAGGTGGCAGTTGACGCTAAATAACGAAAAGTGTGAGATGATCCACATGAGTTCCAAAAGAAATCCGTTGGAATTCGATTACTCGATAAATAGTACAATTCTCAAGGCTGTCAATTCAACTAAGTACCTGGGTGTTAAAATTACGAACAACTTCAGCTGGAAGGACCACATAGATAATATTGTCGGGAAGGCGAGCCAAAGGTTGCGTTTCATTGGCAGGGCACTTAGAAGATGCAACAAGTCCACTAAAGAGACAGTTTACACTACACTCGTTCGTCCTCCGTTAGAATATTGCTGCGCGGTGTGGGATCCTTACCAGGTGGGATTGACGGAGGACATCGAGAGGGTGCAAAGAAGGGCAGCTCGTTTTGTATTATCGCGTTAAGGGGGGAGAGAGTGTGGCAGATATGATACACGAGTTGGGATGGAAGTCATAACAGCATAGACGTTTTTCGTCGCGGCGAGACCTTTTTACGAAATTTCAGTCACCAACTTTCTCTTCCGAATGCGAAAATATTTTGTTGAGCCCAACCTACATAGGTAGGAATGATCATCAAAATAAAATAAGAGAAATCAGAGCTCGAACAGAAAGGTTTAGGTGTTCGTTTTTCCCGCTCGCTGTTCGGGAGTAGTAGAGAGATAGTATGATTGTGGTTCGATGAACCCTCTGCCAAGCACTTAAATGTGAATTGCAGAGTAGTCATGTAGATGTAGATGTGTCAGTTTCCTCCGGCACTACTTCAGACATAAGTCGAGTCTATGCCATGTCGTGTTGTGGCACTTTTGCATGCCCTACACGATATGAGGCAAGTGTACCAATTTGTTTGGTACTTCAGTGTAGATAGTGACAGGGTTATTAATACTGAGTTTTGAGCGATGAGGTTCAATCCTGTTTGGTGGGTCAACGTTCGACTGACGACCCTTATGGCAGACTGACCGTACAAGTGTGTCAATGTAGGAAATTGGTGTGGGCCCACCAGTGAACGTCTCCAGTTCGCCACTCGACGGTTTTGGCGCTCCGCACACCGCCAGGGTTGGTGCATAGTCCGGCTTCGACAGGGGTGTGAGCTGGCGAGGCGCTGACGGATGGGAGGGGCTATCCAAGCGAGGCCAGGAGCGGTCCACGTCTCTCTGTGTGCAAGCGGGCTGCACCCGGCACCTATCAGGATGGCGAGGGATGCTACAGTCTCCTGTTCCACTGCATCCAATGTGGCAACTCTTCCACCGCGAAAATCGCCGTTAACATTGTGGATGGCTGGTAAATCAGTGATGACGATCGCTAGAATTTCACTCTTTCCAAAAATCAATCCAAGTAGTGTTATTTACGGCAGGATGTTCAGTTGGGCTGGATATTAAATTCACACAGACATTCCTTCACTCTGCTCACTCACGTTTTATTTGAACAAGTAGAAGACCGTCTATTGGTTATGAGTATCAGTAAATTCGACATACCATCTCTTAATAATTACACTTCTATGGCACATGTTTTGCAGCACTGACACACGTTTTTCCTTCCGCAATACTGTTCTATGAATGTGTCCTAAATAACGTTCTTCCTTGTTGACGAGTATCACATGGGTCACTAATTTTTAACGTCTACTACAGTACCCTTATGTACCTCTAGCTGAACAACTCACCATATGGTGTCACAAACACAATAACACTAATCTCTTTGCATTCACTTCAAGTCACATCTCACACTGACCGTTACTTATCACTTTTTCACTATAACTTTTTGACCCACTATATGGAAACGAACCACTAATGAACCCAGAGAACCCATTTACATGTTTTCATCCACACACTACTGCATTCATTTCCCTGCTCCTTTGATTTTACATTGATCTGACTATCTCTTGTTATAGTACCTAAATTGCAAATCATATAGCTTTCACACACAAAACACACACACACACACACACACATGAATACCGGATCATGCTGTTGCTTACAATATGCTGCATCAATCACACAGTCAGCTAGACACGAGGAACCTACAGCACGTGGTCTACTGTGGCAATGATGCATTTCTACATATGTGTTCATAGGACTTTTTCTGGTCAGGAATTCATCCCTGCAGTGTGTCGGTTTTACTAATATTCACCATACAGACACACACACACACACACACACACACACACACACACACACACACACACACACACACATATATATATATATGTGTGTGTGTGTGTGTGTGTGTGTGTGTGTGTGTGTGTGTGTGTGTGTGTGTGTGCCTATATGTACGGAGATTACTTACTAAAATTGTTGGGAAACGCTTTGTGTACCAAACGTTTGTGACACCATATGGTGATTCAGTTATAAAGGAACTTTTCACTGTTTATATATCCCCTGCAGGCACACACACACACATATATATATATATATATATATATATTCAGTTTTAAATTCTGTTTGTGAAAAGTTCCCTCTATATATTTATATATGCACACACATTAACATTCAGCACACATTAACATTCAGTTTTAGAGGGAACTTTTCACAAACAGAATGTAAAACTGAATATATATATATGTGTGTGGCTGCAGGGGATATACAAACAGTGAAAAGTTCCTTTATAACTGAATTACCATATGGTGTCACAAACGTTTGGTACACAAAGCGTTTCCCAACAATTTTAGTAAGTAATCTCAGTACATTAAGATACAGTGACAGAGGCTATCATTTACAAATAAGCATGGAGTTAGAAATGAAGAAGAAATTAGAGAACGAAGGTTGTAAGACACCAGCTGCTATTAATTTTGTCAAATTAGGTACACTCCACCTACATACCTGACCACTGACTTTAGCTATTTGAGAAACTGCTCAAGGAGGCTACAGCGGGGATTCCACAGCCAGAGAGAGTTCGTTGTTTCTCCTGGCCAGATTCCTCTCAGCTGCCGAACACAGCTCTCGTCCTGGACCGATGATAGTTGGGTTCCACAACGATAGTAGCCTGTTCTTGACTACGGGGAGCGTCGTTCCGTTACAGACGAAACAGACGAATAGTACTGGTCCTTGGACCATCGTAACTATATGTGCATAGTACACAAATTGCGCCATGCCTTGTGTCTGGTGGAACCCAATTCTAACCATGATTCCGATCCCACTTAATATAATAGCCTTAACTGACATAAAAAGAAATTGTTTCTTTGAGGCAAATTTGTTGTTACCAACAATTTTGAGTCGTCGCATGGAATACCGAGTGCGTAGGTACATGTATGCCACCAGTCCGAGGCAAACTAAATTAAAAGCCACTGACAGTGATATTCCCACGAGGAATATTATACGACTGTGCATCAGGTAATATTTACTCGTCTTTTCCAAAGCAACAGCTGCCACACACGCAATGCTCCACGGTATTAACACACACAGCACTTGACGGCAGAACAACTTGCTTACTTCAGCAGGTAGTAGGTGGTTAGGAAGCCTGAGGTGACGAACGCAAGCATACATCTGGTAGCAGAATGAGTTTAGCCAGATGCAGCTGAGCAGTGTGAGGGCGCTATCTATCAGTACCATCGTAGATAAGTCTGGGACGCCTGCCATACGATAAACAACCTCAGAACAGAGGATCTGGGTTATGCCCGTGATTTGGAAGGACAAGAGGATCTTTCCAGGCAAGTTACGTAAGTGGGGAAAGTACACGTATGTTCCGGCAGTCGAAATGCGAAAAATAATGTTTACCGATATAAATGAAATTTCTAAAGACTTTAAGCTCTCGATTCTGAAATGCTTGTATTTCAAGGTGGCGTTGTTTAAACTGCTTTTGTAGTTCAGCGTCTTTTCTGTTGGGTACCCTTCGACATGAAAATTGCCCCACGGCTCAAGAGCGTCATTGTACCACCCATCTGAGTGAAGTCTGATGGAACACGTCCTGAAAGTCTGGAAGGAAGAAAAATCGCGACACTTGAGCAACAGCAGAGCTCTGGAAACAGAGCAGATGGCGTCTGTAGCTTTCGATTCCAGACACGACTCGTCGTCAGGAGTGTCGAAATAGCAGCGAGCGTCATGTACGGATTGAAGCATACGAAACGGGACGCCCTGACAAATGCTGTACGAGTTGACTGTCATCCAGGCCAGCAGACAGAGGTTGACGTCTACCCTCTGCGTGTAGGCCAGGTAGCTGGTGACGGGTACGTGGGGCGACCTCTGCACCATGTCGTCCCACAGCTGCACGCGGCACCGCTCGCGCTGCTGGACGGTCTCCGGTGGAAGGTCTTCCAGTGGGCATGTGGGGTGGTCCAGGGCGTTCGTCAACAGCTGCACGCAGTCAGTGTCCACGGAGAGTGTGACGTTGCTTCTGTCCTCCAGCTGCCACTCGTCATCTGGAAAACAATGACAGTAAGTAGGTGGTGCCCGTACACGGCAGGCAGCTGAACCCAAAGTCTCCTCTGGATGAGAACATTGGGCCTTTTCCACCTAAATAACTGAAGATCAGTGGCTAGAACTGATCACAACAGGCAAAAAACGGGTTCAAATGGCTCTGAGCACTATGGGATTTAACTTAGAACTACTTAAACCTAACTAAATGGTTTAACAACTGAAAATGCTATATTCTCTTTTCTCTGAGAGGTTTCGGACGGATTAAATAAAAGGTTGCGAACGCTAGGTGTTTTCTTTGATTTAACGAAGGCTTTTGACTGTCTTGACCACAAAATATTACTGCAGAAATTGGACCATTATGGAGTAAGGGGAGTAGCTTACAATTGGTTCGCCTCTTACTTTAAGAACAGAAAGCAGAAGGTAATATTGAGAGTGGTAGTGATGTTCAGTCCCAATGGGGCACTGTTAAGTGGGGCGTTCCCCAAGGGTCAGTGCTGGGACCGCTGCTGTTTCTTATTTATATAAATGATATGCCTTCTAGTATTACAGGTGATTCAAAGATATTTCGGTTTGCTGATGACACCAGTTTAGTAGTGAAGGATCTTGTGTGTAATATTGAAACAGTATCAAATAATGTAGTTCATGAAATAAGTTTGTGGCTTGTGGACAATGATTTGATGCTACATCACAGTAAGGCTCAGTTTTTACAGTTTCTAACTCACAATTCAACAAGAAGCGATATTTTGATCGGACAGAATGGGCATATTATAAGCCAGACGGAACAGTTCAAGTTCCTAGGCGTTCGGATAGATAGTAAGCTGTTGTGGAAAGCCCATGTCCAGGATCTTGTTCAGAAACCAAATGCTGCTTTATTTACCATTAGAACAGTATCTGAAATAAGTGACACTTCAACACGAAAAGTAGTCTACTTCGCATATTTTCATACGCTTATGTCATATGGTATTATTTTTTGGGGTAATTCTTCTGATTCAAAAAGGGTATTTATGGCTCAAAAGCGGGCTTTTCGAGCTACGTGTGGTGTAAGCTCGAGAACCTCTTGTCGACCCCTATTCAATAGTCTGGGAATTCTGACATTGCCCTCACAGTATATATTTTCTTTAATGTCGTTTGTTGTTAGCAATGTTAGCCTATTCCCAAAAGTTAACAACTTTCACTCAGTTAATACTAGGCAGAAATCCAATCTGCATGTGGAATGCATTTCCTTGACTCTTGTGCAGAAAGGAGTGCAGTATACTGCTGCATCCATTTCCAATAAGCTACCACAAGAACTCAAAAATCTTAGTAGTAGCCCAAACTGTTTTAAGTCTAAACTGAAGAGTTTCCTCATGGCTCACTCCTTCTATTCTGTCGAGGAGCTCCTGGAAGAGCTAAAAAAATTAAGCAAATTCCAGTGTTACATTGTTGGTTTTCTTTATTTAAACTTACGACTTGTCACCTGAATATGTTTTTTTATATTTAATTTTATCTGTTTCTAATATCGTGTTATTATTTCATGTACTGACTCGTTCCATGACCATGGAGACTTCTCCTTAATTTGGTTCCACGGAACAATAAATAAATAAATAAATAAACTAACCAAACGCCATCACACGCATCCATGCCCGAGGCAGGATTCGAACCTGCGACAGTAGCGGCCACTCGGCTCCAGACTGTAGCGCCTAGAACCGCTCGGCCACTACAGTCGGCAGGCAAATATTCAGCCAGAATTCTGTTAGGCGGCGTTTCAACACAAAATCAGAGACTTGAGAAAGAGAGACATCAGAGTTTCATTGAGCAGAATTCTTTGTTTCATCTATAGGGTGACCAAGAAGTCTCTGTATCAGTCTTGACTTAGTATAATTGACGATATAAATACATTTTATTGACATCCCTGCTTTGGAACTGCAAAAACCATTATTATCAGTATTGTATTACACTACTGGCCATTAAAATTGCTACACCAAGAAGAAATGCAGATGATAAATGGGTATTCATTGGACAAATATATTATACTAGAAGTGACAGGTGATTAAATTTTCACTCAATTTGGGCAAATAGATCCTGAGAAATTAGTATCCAAAACAACCACCTCTGACCGTAATAACGGCCTTGATACGCCTGGGCATTGATTCAAACAGAGCTTGGATGGCGTGTAGAGGCACAGCTGCCCATGCAGCTTCAACACGATACCACAGTTCATCAAGAGGAGTGACTGGCGTATTGTGACGAGCCCATTCCTCGTCCACCGTTGGCCAGACGTTTTCAATTGGTGGGAGATCTGGAGAATGTGCTGCCAAGGGCTGCGGTCGAACATTTTCTGTACCCAGAAAGGCCCGTACAGGACCTGCAACATGCGGTCATGCATTATCCTGCTGAAATGTAGGGTTTCGCAGGGATCGAATGGAGGGTAAAGCCACCAATCGTAACACATCTGAAATGTAACGTCCACTGTTCAAAGTGCCGTCAATGCGAACAAGAGGTGACCGAGACTTGTAACCAATGGCACCCCATACCATCACGCCAGTATGGCAATGACGAATACACGCTTCCAATGTGCGTTCACCCTGATGTCACCAAACGCGGATGCGACCCGACCATCGTGATGCTGTAAACAGAACCTGGTTTCATCCGAAAAAACGACGTTTTGGCATTCGTGCACCCCGGTTCTTCGTCGAATACACCATCGCAGGCGCTCTTGTCTGTGATACAGTATCAAGGGTAACCACAGCCAGGGTCACAGAGCTGATAGTCCATGCTGCTGCAAACGTCGTCGAACTGTTCGTGCAGATGGTGGTTGTCTTGCAAACGTCCCCATCTGTTGACTCGGGGATCGAGACATGGCTGCACGATCCGTTAGCAGCCGTGCGGATAAGATGCCTGTCATCTCGACTGCTAGTGATGCGAGGCCGTTGGGATCCAGCACGGCGTTCCGTGTTACTCTCTTGAACCCACCGATACGATAAACCGCAATCGCGACAGGCTATAATCCGACCTTTATCAAAGTCGGAAACGTGATGGTACACATTTCTCCTCCTTATACGAGGCATCACAACAACGCTTCACCAGGCAACGCCGGTCAACTACTGTTTGTGTACGAGAAATCGGTTGGAAACTTCCCTCGTGTCAGCACATTGCAGGTGCTGCCACCGGCGCCAGCCTTGTGTGAATGCTCTGAAAAGCTAATCATTTGCATATCACAGCATCTTCTTCCTGTCGGCTAAATTTTGCGTCTGTAGCACGTCATCTTCGTGGTGTAGCAAACGGCATCTTGTTCGCAACTCTGTAACCTCTTGTCGCTAGTATGAGGGTAAGTCAATTATTGTGTGCAAAGTAGTTATAGAATTTTATTGTAATCAGATAGGAAACTCACAAAAACGTCATTTTTTGACATAGTCTCCTTGCGTTCCAACGTTGTACAAGCTTCCTGTTGCCCTCACAAAAGAAGGTTCTCGGTTGATCTGCGAGCCAGGAATGCACCGCTTCTTCCACTGCTTCGTCCGAGGCAAATCGATGGACCCTTAATGCCTGTTTGAGTGGACCAAACAAGTGATAGTCAGAAGGGGCAAGCTTGGGGCTATATGGAGGATGATCCAGTACTTCAAATTTGAGTTTCTGGAGCGTTTCAGCAGTGTGGGCGGCAGTATGCCGACGGGCATTGTCGCACCACAACACAACACCTTCTGACAGCAATCCTCGGCGTTTGCTTCGAACTGCAGGCTTTAGCCTGGCAGTAAGCATCTCACTGTGACTACACTCTTTGTTGTTGCGTCCCTTTCCCCATAATGCTCCAGTAGTGGACCATGTGCGTCCCAAAAAACCCTAAGCATCAGTTTTCCTACGGACGGTTGGCTGTTGAACTTTTTCATGCCCGGCGAATTTGGATGTTTACATTTCATACTCTGCCGTTTACTCTACGGCTCGTAATGATGGGTCCATGTTTCGTTACCAGCAACGATCCTGTCTAAGAAGTTGTCCCCTTCGTTACCATAGCGATCCAAGAGTTTTTGTGTGTGTGTGTGTGTGGTAGGGGGTGGGGGATCGTCTTGCACAAAATTTATGAAATCCAAGTCTGCTACGGATGATTAAAGGCAGAACCGTGACTAATTTGCAGACGATGTGCCACTTCATCAACAGTTAATCGTCTGTCTAAGAGAATCATTTCACGTGGACGCTCAATGGTTTCTTCATTTGTGGCGGTAAAAGGCCGTCCGGTTCCTCCATCGTGCGTAACACTTGTGCGACAATTTCGGAACTTCTAAATCCATTCGTAGACACTCCGTTGTGGCAAAACACTGTTCCCGTACTGTACCGAAAGTCGTCGATGAATTTCGGCCCCTGGTACGCCTTCTGACGACAAAAATCGAATCACTGAACTTTGCTCTTCTTTGGTACAAACAGACAGCGGAGCAGCCATTATTAACAGCACGGCAGTGATAACGAAACAAACCAAGCAGCTTGAAATTTGCTAACATATAACAACAAATAAACAAAGCAAGAATCGTCAACGTAAAACGACAGTACTACCAAAGTAAACAAAAATATAACTAAATTGCGGATAACAATTGACTTACTCTCGCATTTTAAGAAATTCTACACAATCTAGATGAAGTAAGAGTCGCTTATTCCCCAACAAGTCCACTTGTTTATGAAGTTACTAACAACGCGTGTTTCCGTTTATGTACCAGTGTTACGGTTATCGTTGCCTGAATTATTGGCGACAGCCATATTTTTGTAAAAACTGCTCTTTGCAAATATTAAGAGGTCCTGATCTTAACATCTTATTAATAACTTCTTCTTTTGTTGAAAGCCCTGTCGGCCATCTCAGTTTCTTAACTAATCAGTTTATACCTCACCTAAACTCTGCAAGTAGGAACGAATTCGATTGGCTGACCCGGTCAGGCATTATTACACTGAAGGGCCAAAGAGAGTGGTACACCTACCTAATATCGTGTATGGCATCCTTGAGCACACGGAAGTGCCGCAACGCGCAATGTCATGGACTCGACTAATGTCTGAAGTAGTGCTGGAGAGAACTGACACCATGAATCCTGCAGGGATGTCCGCAAATCCGTGAGAGTACGAGGGCGTGGAGACCACTTCTGAACTCAGATATGCTCAATAATGTTCGTGATTGGGGAGTTTGGAGGTCAGCCGAAGTGTTTACCAGGTGTACCGGTATGAAATGAGCGTTAAGATCGTCGGTAGGGAACATTTGTTGTGAAGGAGCTTAAATTTTTTTTTGTTTGGTTGGTATGACATCCGTTAAAGACATTTAGTATACATCAAGTCATGAAACAAACAACATCATATGTTTTCATCGTGTTAACAATGTCGAATTTTGTACCAGAAAGTGATGATTTGCGAAAAGCATTAATTTGTTTGTTTTCATTTGAAAAAAAAAAAAGTGCTGCAGAGTCCCGCAGAATACTTGTCAAGGCATGTGGGGATCATGCTCTATCAGAAGCAACATGCAAAAGATGGTTTCAACGGTTCAGAAATAATGATTTTGAAATGAAGAATGTGGAAGACCACCAAAAAATTTCGAAGACGCCGCATTGCAAGCAATATTGGATGAAGATGATACTTTGAGTCAGAAGCAAATGGCAGCAATGCTAAATGTTGCACAACAAACAATTTCTGACCGTTTGAAAGCTATGGGAAAGATCCAAAAGTGTGGAAAATGGGTGCCACATGAATTGAATGAAAGACAGATGGAAAACTGAAAAACCATTTGTCAAATTTTGCTTCAAAGACATGGAATTGTGACTGGCGATGAAAAATGGGTTTATTTTAAGAATCCTAAACGGGGAAAATCATGGGCTAATGCGGGACAACCATCAACATCGACTGCAAAACCAGATCGATTCGGCAAGAAGACAATGCTCTGTGTTTGGTGGGATCAGAAAGGTGTGGTGTGTCACGTACTTCTAAAACCCGGTGAAACTGGGGATACTAACCGGTACAGACAACAAATGATCAATTTGAACTATGCATTGATAGAAAAAAGTCCAGGATAGGCCAGAAGACAAGGCAAAGTAATTTTTTTACTCGACAGTGCACCTGCACACATAGCAAAAATGGTTCAGGATACAATCAAAACACTTGGCTGGGTGCTGCTACCCAACCCGCCGTATTCACCAGACTTGGCTCCTTCCGATTACCATTTGTTTTCATCAATGGGACACGCATTGGCTGAGGAACACTAAGATTCCTACGAAGAAGTCGAAAATTGGGTGTCTGATTGGTTTGGTTCAAAAGACGAACATTTCTATTGGCGTGGTGTCGACAAATTGCCAGAAAGGTGGTCGAAATGTATAGAAAGCAATGGTCAGTACTTTGAATAAAATGTTTTTACTTTTCAATTCAAAATTAGTGTTTCATTATCACAAAAAAAACCGCTCATTTCATGCCGGTACACATGGTAAACTCAGAAGTGTGTTCCTGGAGCCATTCTGTAGCAATTCTGGACGTATGGGGTGTCGCAGTGTCTTGCTGGAATTGGCCAGGTCTGTCGGAATACACAATGGCCACGAATGGGTGCAGGTGATTAGACAGGATGCTTACGTACATGTCACCTGTCAGGATTGTATCTAGACGTATCAGGAGTCCCATATCACTCCAACTGCACACGCCTCACACCATTACAGAGCCTCCAGCAGCTCCAACAGTCCCCTGCTGACATGCAGGATCCATGGATACATCGTAAGGTTGTATCCATACTTGCACACCTGCTCGATACAATTTGAAATGAGACTCGTCCGACCAGGCAACGTGTTTCCAGTCATCAACAGTCCAATGTTGGTGCTGATGGGCGCAGGGAAGGCTTAAAGCTTAGCGTCATGCAGTCATCAAGGGTACACTAGTGGGTCTTCGGCTCCGAAAGCCCATATCGATGATTTTTCGTTCAATGCTTCGTACACTGATACTTGTTGGCGGTCCAGCATTGAAATCTGGACCAATCTGCGAAAGGGTTGCACTTCAGTCACGTTGAATGCTTCTCTTCAGTCGTCGTTGATCGCGTTGGATCTTTTGCCGTCCACAGTGATGTCAGAGATTTGATATTTTACCGGATTACAATTTCAACACCATGTTCAAACTCACTTAAATCTTCATAACCTGCCATTGTAGCTGCGGTAATCGATCTAACAACTGCTCCAGACACTTATTGTATTATCTACATCTAAATCTACATCCATACTCCGCAAGACACCTGACAGTGTGTGGCGGAGGGTACTTTGAGTACCTCTATCGGTCCTCCCTTTCCAGTCTCGTACTGTTCGTGCAAAGAAAGATTGTCGATATGCCTCTCTGTGGGCTCTTATCTCTCTGATTTTATCCTCATGGTCTCTTCCCGAGATATATGTAGGAGGGAGCAATATACTGCTTGACTCCTCGGTGAAGGTATCTTCTCGAAACTTCTACAAAAGCCCATACCGACCTATTGAGCGTCTCTCCTGCAAAGTCTTCCACTATCATCTACGTAACGCTTTGGCGATTACTAAATGAGCCTACAACGAAGCGCGCTGCTCTCCATTGGATCTTCTCTATCTCTTCTATCAACCCTATCTGGTACGGATCCCACACTGCTGAGCAGTATTCAAGCAGTGGGCGAACAAGCGTACTGTAACCTACTTCCTTTGTTGTCGGATTGCACTTCCTTAGGATTCTTCCAATGAATCTCAGTCTGGCATCTGCTTTACCGACGATCAACTTTATATGATCTTTCCATTTAAAAATCACTCCTAAAGCGTACTCCCAGATAATTTATGGAATTAACTGCTTCCAGTTGCTGACCTGCTATTTTGTAGCTAAATGATAAGGGATCTATCTTTCTATGTATTCGCAGCACATTATACTTGTCTACATTAAGATTCAATTGCCATTCCGTGCACCATGCGTCAATTCGCTGCAGATTCTCCTGAATTTCAGTACAATTTTCCATTGTTACAACCTCTCGATTCACCACAGCATCATCTGCAAAAAGCCTCAGTGAACTTCCGATGTCATCCATCAGGTCATTTATGTATATTGTGAATAGCAACGGTCCTATGACACTCCCCTGCGGCACACCTGAAATCACTCTTACTTCGGAAGACTTCTCTCCATTGAGAAGACATGCTGCGTTCTGTTATCTAGGAACTCCTCAATCCAATCACACAATTGGTCAGATTGTCCATATGCTCTTACTTTGTTCATTAAACGACTGTGGGGAACTGTATCGAAGTCAAGAAACACGGCATCTGCCTGTGAATCCGTGTCTATGGCCCTCTGAGTCTCGTGGACGAATAGCGCGAGCTGGGTTTCACACGACCGTCTTTTTCGAAATCCATGCTGATTACTACAGAGTAGATTTCTAGTCTCCAGAAAAGTCATTATACACGAACATAATACGTGTTTCAAAATTCTACAACTGATCGACGTTAGAGATATAGGTCTATAGGTCTATAGTTCTGTTCGACATCCCTTCTTGAAAACGGGGATGACCTCTGCCCTTTTCCAATCCTTTGGAACGCTACGCTCTTCTAGAGACCTACGGTGCACCGCTGCAAGAAGGGGGGCAAGTTCCTTCACGTACTCTGTGTAAAATCTAACTGGTATCCCATCAGGTCCAGCGGCCTTTCCTCTTTTGAGCGATTTTAATTGTTTATCTATCCCTCTGTCGTCTATTTCGATATCTACCATTTTGTCATCTGTGCGACAATCTAGAGAAGGAACTACAGTGCAGTCTTCCTCTGTGAAAGAGCTTTGGAAGATGACATTTAGTATTTCGGCCTTTAGTCTGTCATCCTCTGCTTCAGTACCATTTTGGTCACACAGTGTCTGGACATTTTGTTTTGATCCACCTACCGCTTTGACATCAGACCAAAACTTCTTACGATTTTCTGCCAAGTCAGTACATAGAACTTTAATTTCGATTTCATTGAACGCCTCTCGCATAGCCCTCCTCACACTACATTTCGCTTCCCGTAATTTTTGTTTGTCTGCAAGGCTTTTGGCTATGTTTATGTTTGCTGTGAAGCTACCTTTGCTTCCGCAGCAGTTTTCTAACTCGGTTGTTGCGCCACGGTGGCTCTTTTCCATCTCTTACGGTATTGCTTGGCACATACTCATCTAATACATTCCTGGAAATTGAAATAAGAACACCGTGAATTCATTGTCCCAGGAAGGGGAAACTTTATTGACACATTCCTGGGGTCAGATACATCACATGATCACACTGACAGAACCACAGGCACATAGACACAGGCAACAGAGCATGCACAATGTCGGCACTAGTACAGTGTATATCCACCTTTCGCAGCAATGCAGGCTGCTATTCTCCCATGCAGACGATCGTAGAGATGCTGGATGTAGTCCTGTGGAACGGCTTGCCATGCCATTTCCACCTGGCGCCTCAGTTGGACCAGCGTTCGTGCTGGACGTGCAGACCGCGTGATACGACGCTTCATCCAGTCCCAAACATGCTCAATGGGGGACAGATCCGGAGATCTTGCTGGCCAGGGTAGTTGACTTACAACTTCTAGAGCACGTTGGGTGGCACGGGATACAAGCGGACGTGCATTGTCCTGTTGGAACAGCAAGTTCCCTTGCCGGTCTAGGAATGGTAGAACTATGGGTTCGATGAAGGTTTGGATGTACCGTGCACTATTCAGTGTCCCGTCGACGATCACCAGAGGTGTACGGCCAGTGTAGGAGATCGCTCCCCACACCATGATGCCGGTTGTTGGCCCTGTGTGCCTCTGTCGTATGCAGTCCTGATTGTGGCGCTCACCTGCACGGCGCCAAACACGCATACGACCATCATTGGCACCAAGGTAGAAGCGACTCTCATCGCTGAAGACGACACGTCTCCATTCGTCCCTCCATTCACGCCTGTCGCGACACCACTGGAGGCGGGCTGCACGATGTTGGGGCGTGAACGGAAGACGGCCTAACGGTGTGCGGGACCGTAGCCCAGCTTCATGGAGACGGTTGCGAATGGTCCTCGCCGATACCCCAGGAGCAACAGTGTCCCTAATTTGCTGGGAAGTGGCGGTGCGGTCCCGCACGGCACTGCGTAGGATCCTACGGTCTTGGCGTGCATCCGTGCGTCGCTGCGGTCCGGTCCCAGGTCGACGGGCACGTGCACCTTCCGCCGACCACTGGCGACAACATCGATGTACTGTGGAGACGTCACGCCCCACGTGTTGAGCAATTCGGCGGTACGTCCACCCGGCCTCCCGCATGCCCACTATACGCCCTCGCTCAAAGTCCGTCAACTGCACATACGGTTCACGTCCACGCTGTCGCGGCATGCTACCAGTGTTAAAGACTGCGATGGAGCTCCGTATGCCACGGCAAAGTGGCTGACACTGACGGCGGCGGTGCTCAAATGCTGCGCAGCTAGCGCCATTCGACGGCCAACACCGCGGTTCCTGGTGTGTCCGCTGTGCCGTGTGTGTGATCATTGCTTGTACAGCCCTCTCGCAGTGTCCGGAGCAAGTATGGTGGGTCTGACACACCGGTGTCAATGTGTTCTTCTTTCCATTTCCAGGAGTGTATATAGGCGCAGTATTTTGCCTATTTGCATATGTCTGTATTTGAATACACGTGTCTATACCAGTTGCTTTGGCACTTCAGTGTAATTTTGCTGCGGATAAAACGCAGGCTGAATGCCGTCCCCTTTTCTGATTTAAATGTAGTCACTGTCTACCTAGCAAGAAGCTATCAAACAGTTAAAAAGAGAGAAATGAACACCTTAAACTTCTTTCAGATCTGGGACACTACGGACAGAGGAGATGTTCTAGTAAGAGATAAAGTCCAGCAACGAGAATAAAATAATATATGTATGAGTCAGGGATAGACAAAGACACCAGAAGACTTGTTGAACAAACGCTCACAGATACATAATCAAGAATTAAGTTTCAAGGCGAAATTTCTGAATCATTGAAGATCAAAACACGAGATGGGCTGTCCTCAATTCTCTTTAACTTGGTTTTAGGTCAAATAGTAATAACATGGGAAAGTACATTAAAAAACGGAGGCACGAAGGGTATAACCATGTCCCAAGGAGGGAACAAATTTGAAGTGAAATGTTCAGCCTTTGCGGATGATATGGCATTGATAACTGAAAACCGAACACACGCAACAGTTATGCGTGAGCTGGTTCAAATGACTCTGAGCACTATGGGACTTAACATCTGAGGTCATCAGCCCCCTAGAACTTAGAACTACTTAAACCTAACTAACCTAAGCACATCACACACATCCATGCCCGAGGCAGGATTCGAACCTGCGACCGTAGCAGTCGCGCGGCTCCGTACTGAGCGCCTAGAACCGCGAGACCACCGCGGCCGGCGCGTGATCTGTTACACGAGATTGCTGAAAAGACTGGGCTAAAAATATCCTATGAAAAGACCGAGCATGTGGAACACAAACACAATACAGAAAGGTTTATGCAAACAAAGTACGGGAAAATTAAAAGAGCTGATAAATTCGAATACCTGGGGGAGTGGATCCAAGCCAATGGACTGGATAACACAACAAATAAAAAAGAATAAAAAAGTTAGAATTTGCATCTAAATTAACACAAAACTACTACAACAAGAAATCTGTATTACTACAAGCGAAAATTAGACATTATAATAAAGGCAAGTAGAAAAAGAAGCGAGAGAAAAATTCTGAGAAAAATTCTAGGTACTGAGAAAAACAATGAAAATAGGTGGATTAAAAGGAGAAATTAAGATTTATACGAAAAGGCAACAGATACAATGAGGAAGAGACTGATAAAATTTTATGGACATTTAAAAAGAATGGCAGAAACACAGATTACAAAAAAAATCATTAATTACATTAGTAAGCTGAAAAAAAAACCAGGATGGATAGAAGTTGCGCGGGATTAGCCGAGCGGTCTATGGCGTTGCAGTCATGGATTGTGCGGCTGATCCCGGCGGAGGTTCGAGTCCTCCCTCGGGCATGGGTGTGTGTGTTTGTTTAGGATAATTTAGGTTAAGTAGTGTGTAAGCTTAGGGACTGATGACCTTAGCAGTTAAGTCCCATAAGATTTGATTCACTGCCTCGTGATGACTGGCTGTTGTGTGATGTCCTTAGGTTAGTTAGGTTTAAGTAGTTCTAAGTTCTCGGCGACTGATGACCACAGATGTTAAGTCCCATAGTGCTCAGAGCCATTTTTGAACCATAAGATTTGACACACATTTGAACATTTTTTTGATCGATAGAAGCAGTAAAGAAAGATGCCAACAAAGCAGGTGTCACAGAAGAAAGAATACAAGACAGGAATCACGTCAGGTTACTGATAGAAAACGCAAACTATGAAGAAGATGATCGACCCAAGAGAGTGTGGACGGATGAGCAGAGACGAGCAGCTGGAGAGAAAATGAAAAAATACTGGGGAGAAAGGAAGAAAAAGAAACACCACAAGTCTTAAGTTGTATGCGGGCCACAGCTGGCCAAATTAATAAATTATATACAGGGTGGTCCATTTATCGTGACCGGGCGGAATATCTCACGAAAACGAAAAAACTACAAAGAACGAAACTCGTCTAGCTTGAAGGGGGAAACCAGATGGCGCTACGGTTGGCCCGCTAGATAGCGCTTCCATTGGTCAAAGGGATATTAACTTCGTTTATAAAATAGGAACCCCCATTTTTTTATTACTTATTCGTGTATTACGTAAAGGAATATGAATGTTTTAGTTGGACCACTTTTTTCGCTTTGTGACAGATGGCGCAGTAATAGTCACAAACATACGGCTCACAATTTTAGACGAGCATTTGGTAACAGGTAGGTTTTTTAAATTAAAATACAGAACGTAGGTACGTTTGAACATTTTATTTCGGTTGTTCCAATGTGATACATGTACCTTTGTGAACTTATCATTTCTGAGAATACATGCTGTTGCAGCGTCTTTACCTGTAAGTACCACATTAATGCAATAAATGCTCGAAATGATGTCCGTCAACGTCAGTGCATTTGGCAATACGTGTAACGACATTCCTCTCATCAGAGAGTAGTTCGCCTTTCGTAATGTTCGCACATGCATTGACAATGCGCTGACGCATGTTGTCAGGCGTTGTCGGTGGATCACGATAGCAAATATCCTTCAACTTTCCCCACAGAAAGAAATCCGGGGATGTCATATCCGGTGAACGTGCGGTTTGGTGCTTCGACGACCAATCCACCTGTCATGCTATTCAGTACCGCTTCAACCGCACGCGAGCTATGTGCCGGACATCCATCATGTTGGAAGTACATCGCCATTCTGTCATGCAGTGAAACATCTTGTAGTAACATCGGTATAACATTACGTAGGAAATCAGCATGTAATTCGCCATTTAGATTGCCACCGATAAAATGGGGGCTAATTATCCTTCCTCCCATAATGCCGCACCATACATTAAGGTCGCTGATGTTCCACTTGTCGCAGCCATCGTGGATTTTACGTTGCCCAATAGTGCATATTATGCCGGTTTACGTTACCGCTGTTGGTGAATGATACTTCGTTGCTAAATAGAACGCGTGCAAAAAATCTGTCATCGTCCCGTAATTTATCTTGTGCCCAGTGGCAGAACTGTACACGACGTTCAAAGTCGCCGCCATGCAATTCCTGGTTCATAGGAATATGGTACTGGTGCAATCGATGCTGATGTGGCATTCTCAACACCGAAGTACTTGAGATTCCCGATTCACGCCCAATTTGTCTGCTACTGATGAGCAGATTAGCCACGACAGCAGCTAAAACACCTACTTGGGAATCATCATCTGTTGCAGGTCGTGGTTGACGTTTCACGTGTGGCTGAACACTTCCTGTTTTCTTAAATAACGTAACTATCCGGCAAACGGCCCGGACACTTAGATGATGTCGTCCAGGATACCGAGCAGCATACATAGCACACGCCCGTTGGGCATTTTGATCACAATAGAGATACAACATCACGATATCGACCTTTTCCGCAGTTGGTAAACGGTCCATTTTAACACGGGTAATGTACCACGAAGCAAATACCGTCCGCACTAGCGGAATATTACGTGATACCTCGTACTTATACGTCTGAGGTTATTACAGCGCCATCTATTACACAGCGAAAAAAGTGGTCCAACTAAAACATTCATATTTCTTTACGTACTACACGAATATGTAATAAAAATGGGGGTTCCTATTTTAAAAAAACGCAGTTGATATCCGTTTGATGCTTATTTCGTGAGATATTTGGCCCAGTCACTATCAATGGACCACCGTGTTTAGCACATTTTTCGACAGGTGCCATTATCGAAAACATTTCTTGAAGTCCTATTGGAAAGAGTAAATAGCAGGGGCAAGTCCCCGAAATGCACTGACAAAATTTGTGGCGTGGTTCGGTGATATTTACTAAGTATTTTGGTGAACCGTACCCAGTCTCCTGTGGATTTTGTCGTCAGTGATCGTCTCAGTAAAATAGGTTGCCTGCAAATGCTTACATACTTTGTCTCGGCAGAACATACATAGCCGGCTGCGGTGGTCTCGCGGTTCTAGGCGCGCAGTCCGGAACCGCGGGGCTGCTACGGTCGCAGGTTCGAATCCTGCCTCGGGCATGGATGTGTGTGATGTCCTTAGGTTAGTTAGGTTTAATTAGTTCTAAGTTCTAGGGGACTTATGACCACAGCAGTTGAGTCCCATAGTGCTCAGAGCCAGCCAGAACGTACACAAACTCCAGCATTTTGAGTTTTTTATTCAAATGGTTCAAATGGCTCTGAGCACTATGGGACTCATAAGTTCCCTAGAACTTAGAACTACTTAAACCTAACTAACCTAAGGACATCACACACTCCCATGCCCGAGGCAGGATTCGAACCTGCGACCGTAGTAACCCCGCGGTTCCGGACTGCAGCGCCAGAACCGCACCGAGTTATTTATTGTTATGGACTTTCTTGTACCGTAGTTCCACCGACTTAGGGAAAAACAATGGTAGACAATATGATTTGATAGTTCACACAGCGAACCACAACCGGATCCTTGCGAAATTGTGGAAGGAACAGTACAAGGAAGCAAAAGGCGAGGAAGACTTGTAACGGAAACTACAAGAGCAGAATACTGGTTATATCAATTGCATCAGTAATGAACAGCGATAGCAATTATTATACATAT
This sequence comes from Schistocerca gregaria, assembly GCF_023897955.1. Classification (NCBI taxonomy): domain Eukaryota; kingdom Metazoa; phylum Arthropoda; class Insecta; order Orthoptera; family Acrididae; genus Schistocerca; species Schistocerca gregaria. The sequence continues at coordinate 99,837,409 of NC_064930.1, read as the reverse complement.
AGAAATAGGTGCTCAGTACAATGTAGCGAAAGCGTCTTTGGGAATTTTTTAAACTTCTACTTGTGCATGTTATATGCTTTTCTAGCGGCTCTTAAGGTGTAAGTGATTGCTGCTGAGGATTTTTCCGGGTTGTATGGCCGTGGTCCACGGAACTCTTCAATACATGACGTTTCGTCCAAAGCTACGTTGGACATCTTCGGAGGTGCTCCTGGTTGTGCTGAGTCTTGCCGACTGATGAGTTGGGCGTCCAAGAGCGGCCTAAATACCGTGGAAAGTGGGCGTGGTCTTGAATTCACGCGACAGCAGAGATAAACCTTGCCAAAGATAAAAAAAATTAACTACCGATCATTGTACGTCAAAGACAAAATCTTCCCATCGATTCTGTAGCGCCACAGTCCATATATCACTGAGTTTCATATCTTCTTCTTTCCTGTGAAAATTATCCACATGAAACTTCCTGGCAGATTAAAACTGTGTGCCGGACCGAGACTCGAACTCGGGACCTCAGGGAAAGCGCACACTCCGCTGCAGAGTGAAAATCTCATTCTGGAAATTATCCACATGTTTATATATTTCAATGGCTTCTCTATATAGCCGTGTATAATAGATCGTCATAGTACAGAAAACTTCAGTATCCGAAAATTTTACTACGTGATCACCTGATTGAAGAGCACGTTCCGCTACGGTTGATTTGTCTGTTCTCCCTAGTGGGCAAAGACTTTTGTGTTCCTTCAAGCGTGTATTCACACTTCCCTTTGTAGTTACAATGTAGACCCTACCACATGTACACGGAATCTTATATACACCACTTGCAGACACAGGGGGACGTTTATCCCTAACGGAACAAAGTGCATGGCCTTTTTTTTTTAGCTGGTCTGAAACTCGGTCAAACGTCATGTTTCCTTAGAATCTTGCCGCTTTGATATATTACTTTTTTGATGAAGGGCAGAGAAACCTGCTAACTCGTGAAATCCAGACCTCAGCAGCTGAAACATCTGGTCGTGAAAGCCTTCATTGTATGTAAGAGATTGACCAGAACAGCGTAATTACCTGTTGTAATTGGTTACTCATTGTTACTCCCACAGAAGAATTAGTTTCCTATTTATATAGTACATTACATACACTGTGTGGCGTCACCGCCAGACACCACACTTGCTAGGTGGTAGCCTTTAAATCGGCCGCGGTCCGTTAGTATACGTCGGACCCGCGTGACGCCACTATCAGTGATTGCAGACCGAGCGCCGCCACACGGCAGGTCTAGAGAGACTTCCTAGCACTCGCCCCAGTTGTACAGCCGACTTTGCTAGCGATGGTTCACTGACAAAATATGCTCTCATTTGCCGAGACGATGGTTTAGCATAGCCTTCAGCTACGTTATTTGCTACGACCTAGCAAGGCGCCATTATCAGTTATTGATATTGTGAATCATGTACCTTCAAGACCGACGTTAATCATTAATGGATTAAAGTTAAGTATAAAACTAATTACGCCCGCTTTCTGAATTCTCATTCCTTGTCATGTTCCAGACCTCACGTCAGTATCGTTCTTCCCTCCATTAATGACTTACCATTCCATATTGACGAGGATGCAAAGTTAGTTCTTTTTGCTGATGATACAAGTATAGTAACAACATCCAAAAACCAAGAACTAAGTGATGTAATTGTAAATGATGTGTTTCACAAAATTATTAAGTGGTTCTCAGCAAACGGACTCTCTTTAAATTTTGATAAAACAGAGTATATACAGTTCCGTACAGTAAATGGCACAACTCCAGTAATAAATATAGACTTTGAACAGAAGTCTGTAGCTAAGGTAGATTTTCAAAATTTTTAGGTGTGTCCATTGATGAGAGGTTAAACTGGAAGCAACACATTGATGGTCTGCTGAAACGTCTGAGTTCGGCTACGTATGCTATAAGCGTTATTGCAAATTTTGGTGATAAGAATCTCAGTAAATTAGCTTACTATGCCTACTTTCATTCACTGCTTTCGTATGGCATCATATTCTGGGTTAATTCATCGTTGAGTATAAAAGTATTCATTGCTCAAAAACGTGTAATCAGAATAATTGCTGGAGCCCACCCACGGTCACCCTGCAGACATCTATTTAAGGATCTAGGGATCCTCACAGTAACCTCACAGTATATATATTCACTTATGAAATTTGTTGTTAATAATCCAGCCCAGTTGAAAAGTAATAGCAGTGTGCATAGCTATAACACCAGGAGAAAGGATGATCTTCACTATGCAGGGTTAAATCTGACTTTGGCACAGAAGGGGGTAAATTATGCTGCCACAAAAGTCTTTGGTCACCTACCAAACAGCATCAAAATCCTGAAAGATAGTCAACCAACATTTAAAAATAAATTAAAAGAATTTCTAGATGACAACTCCTTCTACTCATTGGCTGAATTTTTAGATATAAATTAAGGGAGGGAAAAAAACTAACTTAAGCATTAGTGTCATGCAATATTTTGTGTAACGTAATATCTTGAACAGACATCTTTCATTAACCTGACACGTTGCACATCATTACGAAGTGTCGTATTCATGATCTATGGAACAAGTATTAATCTAATCTAATCTAATCTAATCCTCCTGGCGCCAGCCTGCTTGAGCTAAAACGCATTTCGGCCTCCACTCGTAACACGGTGTTCGCTCTTCTGCTAACACAAAACACTGTACCGATAAAGAAACTGGTATAGGCATCCGTATTCAAATACAGAGATATGCAAACAGGCAGAATACGGCGCTGCGGTCGGCAACGCCTAAATAAGACAACAAGTGTCTGGCGCAGTTGTTAGATCGATTACTTTAAACGCGAACATTTTAGGATGACACGCCTAAAGCTGAAATACTAAACACCTTTTTCCAAAGCTGTGTCACAGAGGAAGACCGCTCTGCAGTTCCTTCTCTAAATCCTCGCACAAACGAAAAAATGGCTGACATCGAAATAAGTGGCCAAGGAATAGAAAAGCAAATGGAATCACTCAATAGAGGAAAGTCCACTGGACCTGACGGGATACCAATTCGATTCTACACAGAGTACGCGAAAGAACTTGCCCCCTTCTAACAGCCGTGTACCGCAGGTCTCTAGAGGAACGGAAGGTTCCAAATGATTGGAAAAGAGCACAGGTAGTCCCAGTCTTTAAGAAGGGTCGTCGAGCAGATGCGCAAAACTATAGACCTAGATCTCTGACGTCGACCTTTTGTAGAATTTTAGAACATGTTTTTTTCTCGAGTATCATGTCGTTTTTGGAAACCCAGAATCTACTCTGTAGGAATCAACATGAATTCCGGAAACAGCGATCGTGTGAGACACAACTCGCTTTATTTGTTCATGAGACCCAGAAAATATTAGATACAGGCTCCCAGATAGATGCTATTTTTCTCGACTTCCGGAAGGCGTTAGATACAGTTCCGCACTGTCGCCTGATAAACAAAGTAAGAGCCTACGGAATATCAGACCAGCTGTGTGGCTGGATTGAAGAGCTTTTAGCAAAAACAGAACACAGCATGTTGTTATCAATGGAGAGACGTCTACAGACGTTAAAGTAACCTCTGGCGTGCCACAGGGGAGTGTTATGGGACCATTGCTTTTCACAATATATATAAATGACCTAGTAGATAGTGTCGGAAGGTCCATGTGGCTTTCCGCGGATGATGCTGTAGTATACAGAGAAGTTGCAGTATTAGAAAATTGTAGCGAAATGCAGGAAGATCTGCAGCGGATAGGCACTTGGTGCAGGGAGTGGCAACTGACCCTTAACATAAGACAAATGTAATGTATTGCGATTACATAGAAAGAAGGATCCTTTATTGTATGATTATATGATAGCGGAACAAACACTGGTAGCAGTTACTTCTGTAAAATATCTGGGAGTATGCGTGCGGAACGATTTGAAGTGGAATGATCATATAAAATTAATTGTTGGTAAGGCAGGTACCAGGTTGAGATTCATTGGGAGAGTCCTTAGAAAACGTAGTCCATCAACAAAGGAGGTGGCTTACAAAACACTCGTTCGACCTATACTTGAGTATTGCTCATCAGTGTAGGATACGTACCAGATCGGGTTGACGGAGGAGATAGAGAAGATCCAAAGAAGAGAGGCGCGTTTCGTCACAGGGTTATTTGGTAACCGTGATAGCGTTACGGAGATCTTTAACAAACTCAAGTGGCAGACTCTGCAAGAGAGGCGCTCTGCATCGCGGTGTAGCTTGCTCGCCAGGTTTCGAGAGGGTGCGTTTCTGGATGAGGTATCGAATATATTGCTTCCCCCCACTTATACCTCCCGAGGAGATCACGAATGTAAAATCAGAGAGATTAGAGCGCGCACGGAGGCTTTCAGACAGTCGTTCTTCCCGCGAACCATAAGCGACTGGAACAGAAAAGGGAGGTAATGACAGTGGCGCGTAAAGAGCCCTCCGCCACACACTGTTGGGTGGCTTGCGGAGTATAAATATAGATGTAGGTGTAGGTTAGCCTTTACCGTGACTGTTATTGATACTAAATGAAACAACAGGTTTACTGTTAGCAGCCACTGTTTATTTAGCTCCATGTCGCGTTTTAAAGGTTTAAACCTTCGTCATCAGGTGGATTTATATTTGTTAGTATGACATTTGTGTGTGTGTGTGTGTGTGTGTGTGTGTGTGTGTGTGTGTGTGTTGTGTTACGATGTTTTGGAGGATATAGTGTCTTATTTCTTTGATAGACAGTGCCACAAGTTCATCCAAAAAAATCGTAACACGACACACACACAAATATCATACTAACGAATGTAAATCCACCTGATGATGGCGGTTTAAACCTTTGAAACGTATCGCGGAGATTAAATAAACAGTGATTGGACACAGTAAACGTGTTGTTTCATTTAAGGGGGGGGGGGGGGTAGGACGTCAAACGGGCCGATTTGGAGCAGGAGAGCCATCACATGACATTTTAATTTGCACTGTCTACACTTTTACAAATAAATTCATAAAACTTTGTCAGCATGACCAGGAAGGATTCCGAATTTACACTCACAGCAGCAGAAGTTCGAAAAAATAAAAAAATATTTTTTTTTTACATGTGAAATTTCAACCTTTCTTTGATTGTTGCTATAGGTACACTTTTCTTCATAAGTAAGATTCTTCGATGAATTTTGCACTGCGTACAACTCAAAAGTGTATGAAACTCTAGAATTTTACAAATCTATTAAAAAGTGTGGTGAAAATTGAGGTAATTAACTAGAAATTTTGTGTTTTTTCTATACATGAAGTTTGAAATATTTGTTTCTTCATAAATTAAATAAATTCTAGAGTTTCATACACCTGTAAGTACGGTTTGTATGCTGTGCAAAATTCATCGAAGAATCTCTCTAACTTACGAAGAGAAGTGTACCCTTAGCAACAAATGCAGCCATTAGTGAGTGAAAGAATGATGAAATTTATTTTGTTATGTTTTCGATCTTACACTGCAATGAGTGTGAATCCTGAATCATAAATTAAATAAATTCTAGAGTTTCATACACTTTTGAGTATGGTTTGTACGCTGTGCAAAATTCATCGAAGAATCTCTCTTACTTATGAAGAAAAGTGTACCTATAGCAACAAATGCTGCCATTATTAAATCCAAGAAAGGTTGAAATTTAAACATGTAAAAAAAACTTATTTTTTTATTTTTTCGAACTTCCGCTGCTGTGAGTGTAAATTCTGAATCCTTCCTGGTCATGCTGACAATGTTTTATGAATTTATTTGTAAAAGTATAGACAGCGTAAATTAAAATGTCATGTGATGCCTCTCCTGCTCCATGTCGGCCCGTCTGGCGTCCTACCCCCCTTAAGATCACTTACTGCTGCTACAATGGCCAGTTATCAAGATTTAAGTGAGTCTGAACGTGGGACACAGCATCTCCGAGGTAGCGATGAAGTGACCATTTTCCCGTACGACCATTTCACGACTGCACTGTCAATATCAGGAGTCCGGTAAAACATAAAATCTCCGGCATCGCAGCGGATGGAAAAGTACCCTGCGAGAACGGGACCAACGACGGCTGAAGAGAATCGTTCAGCGCGGCAGAAGTGCAACCCCTCCGCAAATTTCAATGCCGGCCCATCAACAAGCGCCAGCGTGCGAACCGTTCGATGAAACATCATCGATATCGGCTTTCGAAGCCGGAGGTCCACTCGTCTACCCTTGATGAGTGCACGACGCAAAGCTTTACGCTTCACCTGGGGCCGTCAACTCCGACATTGGACTGTTGATGACTGGAAACATGTCGCCTGGTGAGACGAGTCTCGTTTCAAATTGTATCGAGCAGATGGACGTGTACGGGTATGGAGACAAATTCATGAATCCATGGACCCTGCATGTCATCAGATTGTTGAAGCTGGTGGAGGCTCTGCTATGGTGTGCAATTGGAGTGATATGGGACACCTGATACGTCTAGATACGACTCTGACAGGTGACACGTACGTAAGCATCCGGGTGTGATCACCTACACCCATTCATGCCCTTTGTGCATTCCGACGGACTTGGGCAAATCCAGCAGGACAATGTGACACCTCACACGCCAATAATTGGCTCTGGGAACACTCTTCTCAGTTTAAAAACTTCCGCTGACCACCAAATTCGCCAGACACGAACATCATTGAGCATATCTGGGATGCGTTGCAAAGTGCTGTTCAGAAGAGGTCTCCAGCCCCTCGCGGCCGGCCGCGGTGGTCTCGCGGTTCTAGGCGCTCAGTCCGGAACCGCGCGACTGCTACGGTCGCAGGTTCGAATCCTGCCTCGGGCATGGATGTGTGTGATGTCCTTAGGTTAGTTAGGTTTAATTAGTTCTAAGTTCTAGGCGACTGATGACCTCAGACGTTAAGTCGCATAGTGCTCAGAGCCATTTGAACCATTTCTTTTCCAGCCCCTCGTAGTGTTACGGACTTACGGACAGCCCTGCAGGATTCATGGAGTCAGATGCTTCCAGCATTACATCAGACATTAGTCGAGTCCACGCCACATGGTATTTCGGCACGTCTGCCTGCCCACTGGGGCCCTACACGATATTATGCAGGTGTACCAATTTCTTTGGCTCTTCAGCGTGGTTGCCCATTACGCTGAGGTGGCACTCATTAAGTGCGAAAGTACCCACTTGTTTCGAGTGTGTTACACAATCATTAGCATCGAGCAGCCATTTGAGCAACATCCCTTAGACATCATTCATCGCACTTCAGTCTGAACATAGTCTCTGAACATCACTAGCGTCGAAACCTTCATGGACCGATCGCAGGTAGAAGGCGCGCCAGTGACATTTGTGCCACACAAAAAGTGTTCCTTTTTATGTTTTCTAAACACTCTAAAATTTTGTGTACATAGTCTTTTTTTACCTTCCATATAATGAAGGAGTCAGTAATACAGTACATACACTACTGGCCATTAAAAATGCTACACCACGAAGATGACGTGCTACAGACTTGCAATATAACCGACAGGAAGAAGATGCTGTGATATGCAAATGATTAGCTGTTCAGAGCATTCACACAAGGTTGGCGCCGGTGGCGACACCTACAACGTCATGACATGAGGAAAGTTTCCAACCGATTTCTCATACACAAACAGCAGTTGATCGGCGTTGCCAGGTGAAACGTTGTTGTGATGCCTCGTGTAAGGAGGAGAAATGCGTACCATCACGTTTCTGCCTTTGATAAAGGTCGGATTGCAGCCTATCGCGATGGCGGTTTATCGTATAGCGTCATTGCTGCTCGCGTTGGTGGAGATCCACTGACTGTTACCAGAATATGGAATCGGTGGGTTCAGGAGGGTATGGCAGAACGCTGTGCTGGATCCCGACGGCCTCGTATCACTAAGCAGTCGAGGTGACAGGCATCTTATCCGCATGGCTGTAACGGATCGATCCTTAAGTCAACAGATGGGGACGTTTGCAAGACGACAACAATATGCACGAACAGTTCGACGATGTTTGCAGCAGCATGGATTGTCAGCTCGGAGACCGTATCTGCGGTTACCCTTGACACTCCATCACAGACAGGAGCGCCTGCGATTGTGTACTCGACGACGAACCTGGGCACACGAATGGCAAAACGTCATTTTTTCGGCTGAATCCAGGTTCTGTTTACTGCATCATGATGGTTGTATCCGTGTTTGGCGAGATCGCGGTGAACGCACATTGGAAGCGTGTATTCGTCATCGCCATACTGGCACATCACCTGGCGTGATGGTATGGGGTGCCATTAGTTACACGTCTCGGTCACCTCTTGTTTGGATTGACGGCACTTTGAACAGTGGACGTTACATTTCAGATGTGTTACGACCTGTGAATCTACCCTTCATTAGATCCCTGCTGTTGTTGTTGTTGTGGTCTTCAGTCCTGAGACTGGTTTGATGCAGCTCTCCATGATACTCTATGCTGTGCAAGCTTCTTCATCTCCCAGTACCTACTGCAGTCTACATCCTTCTGAATCTGCTTAGTGTATTCATCTCTTGGTCTCCCTCTACGATTTTTACCCTCCACACTGCCCTCCAATGCTAAATTGGTGATCCCCTCATGCCTCAGAACATGTCCTACTTACAGATCCCTTCTTCTGGTCAAGTTGTGCCACAAACTTCTCTTCTCCCCAATCCTATTCAATACTTCCTTATTAGTTATGTGATCTACGCATCTAATCTTCAGCATTCTTCTGTAGCACCACATTTCGAAAGCTTCTATTCTCCTTTAGTCCAAACTATTTATCGTCCATGTTTCACTTCCATACATGGCTACACTCCATACAAATACTTTCAGAAATGACTTCCTGACATTTAAATCTATACTCGATGTTAACAAATTTCTCTTCTTCAGAAATGCTTTCCTTGCCATTGCCAGCCTACATTTTATATCCTCTCTACTTTGACCATCATCAGTTATTTTGCTCCCCAAATACCAAACTCCTTTACTACTTTATGTGTCTCATTTCCTAACCTAATTCCCCCAGCGTCACCCGACTAAATTCGACTACATTCCATTATCCTCGTTTTGGTTTTGTTGATGTTAATCTTATGTCCTCCTTTCAAGACACTGTCCATTCCATTCAACTGCTCTTCCAAGTCCTTTGCTGTTTCTGACAGAATTACAATGTCATCGGCGAACCTCAAAGTTTTCATTTCTTCTCCATGGATTTTAATACCTACTCCGAATGTTTCTTTTGTTTCCTTTACTGCTTCCTCAATATACAGATTGAATAACATCGGGCACAGGCTACAACTCTGCCTTACTCCCTTCCCAACCACTACTTCCCTTTCATGTCCCTCGACTCTTATGACTGCCATCTGGTTTCTGTACAAATTGTAAATAGCCTTTCGCTCCCTGTCTTTAACCCCTGCCACCTTCAGAATTTGAAAGAGAGTATTCCAGTCAACATTGTCAAAAGCTTTCTCTAAGTCTACAAATGCTAGAAACGTAGGTTTGCCTTTCCTTAATCTTTCTTTTAAGTTAAGTCGTAAGGTCAGTATTGCTTCGCGTGTTCCAGTGTTTCTACGGAATCCAAACTGATCTTCCCCGAGGTCGGCTTCTACTAGTTTTTCCGTTCGTCTGTAAAGAATTCGCGTTAGTATTTTGCAGCTGTGGCTTATTAAACTGATTGTTCGGTAATTTTCACATCTGTCAACACCTGCTTTCTTTGGGATTGGAATTATTATATTCTTCTTGAAGTCTGAGGGTATTTCGCCTGTCTCATACATCTTGCTCACCAGATGGTAGAGTTTTGTCAGGACTGGTTCCCCCAAGGCCGTCAGTAGTTCCAATGGAATGTTGTCTACTCCCGGGGCCTTGTTTCGACTCAGGTCTTTCAGTGCTCTGTCAAACTCTTCACGCAATATCATATCTCCCATTTAATTTTCATCTACATGCTCTTCCATTTCCATAATTTTGTCTTCAAGTACATCGCCCTTGCATAGACCCGCTATATACTGCTTCCACCTTTCTGCTTTCCCTTCTTTGCTTAGAACAGGGTTTCCATCTGAGCTCTTGATGTTCATACAAGTGGTTCTCTTATCTCCAAAGGTCTCTTTAATTTTCCTGTAGGCAGTATCTATCTTACCCCTAGTGAGATAAGCCTCTACGTCCTTACATTTGTCCTCTAGCCATCCCTGCTTAGCCATTTTGCACTTCCTGTCGATTTCATTTTTGAGACGTTTGTATTCCTTTTTGCCTGCTTCATTTACTGCATTTTTATATTTTCTCCTTTCATCCATTAAATTCAATATTTCTTCTGTTACCCAAGGATTTCTACTAGTTCTCGTCTTTTTACCTACTTGATCCTCTGCTGCATTCACTACTTCATCCCTCAAAGCTACCCATTCTTCTTCTACTGTATTTTTTCCCCCATTCCTGTCATTTGCTCCCTTATGCTCTCCCTGAAACTCTGTACAACCTCTGGTCCTTTCAGTTTATCCAGGTCCCATGTCCTTAATTTCCCACCTTTTTGCAGTTTCTTCAGTTTTAATTTACAGGTCATAACCAATAGATTGTGGTCAGAGTTCACATCTGCCCCTGGAAATGTCTTACAATTTAAAACTTGGTTCCTAAATCTCTGTCTTACCATTATATAATCTATCTGATACCTTTTAGTATCTCCAGGCTTCTTCCATGTGTACAGCCTTCTTTTATGATTCTTGAACCAAGTGTTAGCTATGATTAAGTTATGCTCTGTGCAAAATTCTACCAGGCGGCTTCCTCTTTCATTTCTTAGCCCCAATCCATATTCACCTACTATGTTTCCTTCTCTCCCTTCTCCTACATTCGAATTCCAGTCACCAATGACTATTAAATTTTCGTCTCCCTTCACTATCTCAATAATTTCTTTTATTTCATCATACATTTCTTCTATTTCTTCGTCATCTGCAGAGCTAGTTGGCATATAAACTTGTACTACTGTAGTAGATGTGGGCTTCATATCTATCTTGGCCACAATAATGCGTTCACTATGCTGTTTGTAGTCGCTTACCCGCATTCCTGTTTTCCTATTCATTATTAAACCTACTCCTGCATTACCCCTATTTGATTTTGTATTTATAACCCTGTATTCACCTGACCACAAGTCTTGTTCCTCCTGCCACCGAACTTCACTGATTCCCACTATATCTAACTTTAACCTATCCATTTCCCTTTTAAACTTTCTAACCTACCTGCCCGATTAAGAGATCTAACATTCCACGCTCCGATCCATAGAACGCCAGTTTTCTTTCTCCTGATAACGACATTCCCTTGAGTAGTCCCCGCCCGGAGATCCGAATGGGGGACTATTTTACCTCCGGAATATTTTACCCAAGAGGACGCCATCATCATTTAATCATACAGTAAAGCTGCATGCCCTCGGGAAAAATTACGGCCGTAGTTTCCCCTTGCTTTCAGCCGTTTGCAGTACCAGCACAGCAAGGCCGTTTTGGTTATTGCTACAAGACAAGATTAGTCAATCATCCAGACTGTTGCCCCTGCGCCTACTGAAAAGGCTGCTGCCCCTCTTCAGGAACCACACGTTTGTCTGGCGTCTCAACAGATACCCCTCCATTGTGGTTGTACCTACGGTACGGCTATCTGTATCACTGAGGCACGCAAGCCTCCCCACCAACGGCAAGGTCCATGGTTCATGGTCCCTGCTAAACCCCACATTTCAGCAGGATAATGTACGACTGTATGTTGCAGGTCCTGTACAGGCCTTTCTGGATACAGAAAATGTTCGACTACTGCCCTGGCCAACACATTCTCCACATCTCTCACCAAATGAAAACGTCTGGTCAATGGTGGCCGAGCAACTGGTTCGTCACAATATGGCAGTCTCTACTCTTGATGAACTGTGGTATCGTGTTGAAGCTGCATGGGCAGCTGCACCTGTACATGCCATCCAAGCTCTGTTTGACTCAATGCCCAGGCGTATCAAGGCAGTTATTACGGCCAGAGCTGGTTGTTCCAGGTACTGATTTCTCAGGATCTAAGCACCCAAATTGGGTGAAAATGTATTTAAAAAAATAGTTCAAATGGCTCTGAGCACTATGGGACTTAGCATCTGAGGTCATCAATCACCTAGAACTTAGAATTACTTAAACCTAACTAACCTAGTGGCATCACACAGATCCCTGCTCTAGGTAGGATTTGAACCTGCGACCATAGCGGTCGCGCGGTCCAAGTCTGAAGCGCCTAGAACGGCTCGGCCACACCGGCTGGCAAAATGTAATCACATGTCAGTTCTAGTATAATATACTTGTCCAATGAATACCCGTTTATCATCTGTATTTCTTCTTGGTGTAGCAATTTGAATGGCTTGTAGTGTAGAAATGAAGTAATTTACTTGTAAAAGAATGACATGGATATTTTCCAACGAATCGGAAACTTGACTTTGGAAGGAGCACCAATTATTATCTTGCGTGACATAGAAAATCACTTAAGATCCAAAACTAGATATTCTGAAGGATATTCGAACCTACTCCGTCGAATACGTGGGCAGTCGGCAGTGCATTACAATGAAGTGGATGGGTTCCAGTATTAAACTTACCCACAATTTCGATAAGATATTCGTAGCGTGGAGTCAAGAGCGTTGCTGCAGGGTACCAGTAGGAACGGTAGAAGGTGTACAGCGCCTCAGCCAGACTGAACATTTCCGATGCCTCCGGCTGCCGCTCCTTGCACAGCTCACGTAAGTCATCCTGAGAGGAAAGGATCCACGACTGATAGTGCAGTAGGTCAGCATTCAACAGCGGTCCCCTGTAACACAGAAGTTGCAGGGTTAAAAGCTGATAACCAACCATGTGTAGTGTACCCGAGAATGTAAAAGTATCCTGAATGGACACAGACTAAGCAGTCTCTTAAAACTGTATGACAGCCTGGCACTCGAACCTGGAACCATTGCATTCTTTAAAGGAAGTATAGGAACACAGCAAAAAATCGCAATCACGTTGGTTTTCTAGTATCCTCACACGTCGAGATTTGAGTTTTCAGAGCATTTGAATGAGATAATGATTTTAATTACACTATCAGATCAAAAGTATCCGGACACCTGGCTGAAAATGAGTTGCAAGTTCGTGGCGCCCTCTCCCGGTAATGGTGGAATTCAGTATGGTGTTGGCCCTCCCTGAGCCTTGATGATACCCCCAACTCTCGCAGGCATACGCTCAGTCAGGTGCTGGAAGGTTTCTTGGAGAATGGCAGCCCATGTGCTGAGAGGTGGTATCGATGTCGGCTGGTGAGGCCTGGCAGGAAGTCGGTGTTCCAAAACATCCCAGAGGTGTTTTATAGGAGTCAGGACAGCACTCTGTGCAGGACAGTCCATTACAGGGATGTTGTAACTAACCTGTTACTACGGGTCATTACTTTAAGAGTGGGAATGGAAATACTTATTGACTGTGAAATTAACGTGAGAAGATTAGGGTCGCCACCGATTCTAACCATACAACTAATCAAAGGTTTGGCCGAGTCGGAAAATAAATTAATTTGATCGCAGACCAAAAACTCATAAAAATACGTACGTCGTTGATATCGCTCATAGGGGATGCGGTGTAATTAATAGTATTTCCCGTGCACTGTCCACGAGAATCAACCATTTAAAATAAAATAGCACATGTATGAACACTATCCAGAAGATCAGCTCCCAGCACCACACCGAGCGAGGTGGCGCAGTGGTTAGCATACTGGACTCGCATTCGGGAGGACGACGGTTCAATACCGTCTCCGGTCATCCTGATTTAGGTTTTCCGTGATTTCCCTAAATCGTTTCAGGCAAATGCCGGGATGGTTCCTTTGAAAGGGCACGGCCCATTTCCTTCCCAATCCTTCCCTAACCCGGGCTTGCGCTCCGTCTCTAATGACCTCGTTGTCGACGGGACGTTAAACACTAACCACCACCACCACCACCCAGCACCACACCTGAAAATAAGAATCTAAAGCACTTGTTTTACAGTGAAAGAGGAAACTAATCACTGGACCTATGCGTAAGGAAATGCGTTGGATGTGCTAACAGGAGAGCTACGAGGTGAGTGGCTTAGGTGCAAAAACGTAACCTCAGGATACAAGAGAAAATTGTGTATAAAATCGTTTATTCCTAAGATATGTATGTGAGGCATGTACACCATTCCTGATAACATTAATTCCTAAAACATTAAAGAGAAGCATCGATACATACACCGTTATAATATACACCTACAATCATTGGTGTGAATCATTCATACAACTGCTGTTGCCTGATAACTGATCGCAATAACTCGTGAAGCGGTACACGTTTCGCAGTACACCCGAGTGCCCACTTGGTTTGTGGAGACGCAGTTTCTAGGTATCGTGGCCAAGTTGCGACAATATCACATCACACAATCATGAAAAGTGAACATTCTTTCAAACAGACATGAGACCGGACAGTTAGTGATGACGGTAGCCCAACAAACTTTTATGTTCAACCACGCGGTCGGCTCCTCACGGACGAAAGATACATAAAGCAAGGAAAATTTACGAGAAGGCAAAGCTATCGATATTTAGAAAAATGAAAGCATATACAGACACAGCCTAGGAAAACAGACATTCATTCAGAAGCGAGTGCTCACTTCTTATCTACACCTTTGTGTGGCGCTCTTCAGGCGGATCCAAGTCTGCTACAGAAATTTACCAAAAGAAAAATCTGCCAAAGTTTTGCATTCCTTGCTGTGACGAGGCAAAGCAATATATCAGAGTTGAAACGCTAGACCAAAAGCTAACAGCTCCTCTCTCGCCAAGTAAATAGGCGCGACGCGGTCCATCTACACTCCTGGAAATTGAAATAAGAACACCGTGAATTCATTGTCCCAGGAAGGGGAAACTTTATTGACACATTCCTGGGGTCAGATACATCACATGATCACACTGACAGAACCACAGGCACATAGACACAGGCAACAGAGCATGCACAATGTCGGTTCTAGTACAGTGTATATCCACCTTTCGCAGCAATGCAGGCTGCTTTTCTCCCATGGAGACGATCGTAGAGATGCTGGATGTAGTCCTGTAGAACGGCTTGCCATGCCATTTCAACCTGGCGCCTCAGTTGGACTAGCGTTCGTGCTGGACGTGCAGACCGCGTGAGACGACGCTTCATCCAGTCTCAAACATGCTCAATGGGGGACAGATCCGGAGATCTTGCTGGCCAGGGTAGTTGACTTACACCTTCTAGAGCACGTTGGGTGGCACGGGATACATGCGGACGTGCAATGTCCTGTTGGAACAGCAAGTTCCCTTGCCGGTCTAGGAATGGTAGAACGATGGGTTCGATGACGGTTTGGATGTACCGTGCACTATTCAGTGTCCCCTCGACGATCGCCAGAGGTGTACGGCCAGTGTAGGAGATCGCTCCCCACACCATGATGCCGGGTGTTGGCCCTGTGTGCCTCGGTCGTATGCAGTTCTGATTGTGGCGCTCACCTGCACGGCGCCAAACACGCATACGACCATCATTGGCACCAAGGCAGAAGCGACTCTCATCGCTGAAGACGACACGTCTCCATTCGTCCCTCCATTCACGCCTGTCGCGACACCACTGGAGGCGGGCTGCACGATGTTGGGGCGTGAGCGGAAGACGGCCTAACGGTGTGCGGGACCGTAGCCCAGCTTCATGGAGACGGTTGCGAATGGTCCTCGCCGATACCCCAGGAGCAACAGTGTCCCTAATTTTCTGGGAAGTGGCGGTGCGGTCCCCTACAGCACTGCCTAGGATCCTACGGTCTTGGCGTGCATCCATGCGTCGCTGCGGTCCAGTCCCAGGTCGACGGGCACGTGCACCTTCCGCCGACCACTGGCGACAACATCGATGTACTGTGGAGACCTCACGCCCCACGTGTTGAGCAATTCGGCGGTACGTCCACCCGGCCTCCCGCATGCCCACTATACGCCCTCGCTCAAAGTCCGTCAACTGCACATACGGTTCACGTCCATGCTGTCGCGGCATGCTACCAGTGTTAAAGACTGCGATGGAGCTCCGTATGCCAGGGCAAACTGGCTGACACTGACGGCGGCGGTGCACAAATGCTGCGCAGCTAGCGCCATTCGACGGCCAACACCGCGGTTCCCGGTGTGTCCGCTGTGCCGTGCGTGTGATCATTGCTTGTACAGCCCTCTCGCAGTGTCCGGAGCAAGTATGGTGGGTCTGATACACCGGTGTCAATGTGTTCTTTTTTCCATTTCCAGGAGTGTAACTCACCCTTCTTCGACTGGAGCACAGCTGTGGACGCTTCCCGTTCCAGCGGCAGGCTGCCTCCCTTTTTCTTCTCCAGCCCTCTCCACGCTCCGCGTAGCCCGGAATACCCAGAGATGCCATTTCCGCCACCAACCTAACGCAGGTGTATTTTTCACAAGTAGCGCAAACCTTTTTGCCTACTTGACCACTACGAGAGTTGGCTATTCTGTACAACTGCTGCTGAGTCTATACGACTATCGCAGACTTTCTGCAGCAGACTACGCCACCGTCTAGCAACGTGACACACAACCACATTCATTCAACCACACCACTGTGAGAGTTATGAGAAAAGAGAAACAAGGAAAAGAAAGAGAAATGCTAGTGAAAATGGGCTACCGGACTAATGAAAGGTGGCCACAGAACCCCTTTCAATTTTATTGTCGTGTAACCACTCCGCCACAGGCCGTGCATTATGAACAGGTGCTCGATCGTGTTCAAAGATGCAGTCGCCATCCTGGAATTGCTCTTCAACAGTGGGAAGCAAGAACATCAATGTAGGCCTGTACTGTGATAAAGCCACGCAAAACAACAGGGGATGCAAGCACCCTCCGTGAAAAACACGATCACACCACAACACCACCACCTCCGAATTTTACTCTTGGCACTGCACACGCTGGCATATGAAGTACACCGGGCATTCGCCATACCCACACCCTGCCAACCGATCGCCACAATGTGTACCGCGATTCGTCACTCCTTACAACGTTTTTTCACTGTTCCGTCGTCTAATGTGTTACGCCAAGCGAGGCGTCGTTTGGCATTTACCGGCGTTATGTGTGGCTTATGAGCAGCCGCCGGACCGAGAAATCCAAGTTTTCTCACCTCTCGCCTAACTGTCATAGTACTTGCAGTGGATCCTGATGCAGTTTGGAATTCCTGTGTGATGGTCTGGATAGATGTCTGCCTATTACACATTACGGCCCTCTTCAATTGTCGGCGGTCTCTGTCAGTCAACAGACGAGGTCGGCCTGTGCGCTTTTGTGTTGTACGTGTCCGTTCATTGTTCCACTTCACTATCACATCGGAAACAGTGGGCCTACAAATGTTTAGGAGTGTGAAAATCTCGTGTACAGACGTATGACACAAGTGACACCCAATCACGTGACCACGTTTGAAGTTCGTGAGTTCCGTGGAGCTCCCCATTCTGCTCTCCCATGATGCCTAATGACTACTGAGGCCGCTGATATGGAGTACTTGGCAGTAGGCGGCAGCTCAATGCACATAATATGGAAAACTTATGTTTTTGAGGTGTCCGGATATTTTTGATCACTTTGTGTATTTCTTGCAGATTATTCACGTCGTTCTGTGCTGCTATATCGTTTGAGCTGGTTTTAGATGCAAATTAGAGACATTTGAAACGCCCCCTTTGAAAAATTATATATGACTGTGTTTAAACTAACACACAATATTTTTAGCGGAACGCAATCTGACTTCCAATAATCCCTACAAGAGAATGGCCCTGACTAAATTAACCTATAAGTTTCACAAAACACTTACCTCACAAAAATCTTCGTTACTCAAACTACTGCAATACAGCGAGCGCCACTACTGCCAGCTAAATAAAAGATTCAAACTACTGAAGGCACTAACTACTGATAAGCATAGTTAGCACATGAAAGATTTTGATAGAGAACAAACAATTATTTACCTTAATAGTGTTCAAAAGTCATAATATATATAGCAGTTCATGACATCCCTTCTTACAAATCTACTGTTTCCGATGGACACACGTCCAGATCGTCCGCTCTTAAAACTCTGCCATCTCTCTCCCCACATCCACCACTGCTGGCGGCTCACCTCCAACTGCGCAACGCTACGCGCTGTTAACAGCCAACTGCCCAACACTACAATAGCATATACTCCGACAATGCCAACCAGCCACAGACTGCACACAGCACACCCAGTGATTTTCATACAGAGCGCTATGTGGCGGCGGCGTTACCAATATAAGAACCTAAGCAGCCTACTTATACATTAAGCAGCAGAACTGCAACGCTTGCCGTAGAGTACACCTTATCTTTAAATAAGAATTTCTCGTGAATTGCAAGAAAGTGAACGTGTGATACTCGTGTGAAGGATATGAATTGCTTGTTCAGATTTGTTACAGATGAAGGAAAGTAGTCCAGATTTGTGTTGACTGAACTGTATACACAATGAAATCCAGACGTGAAGAACAATACACACTGACTAACGTCCCACCTTCTGGGGTTCACAGTCATTTTTTGAAAAGAGCTTCGCACCTGTTTCATGTTACTGTATGTCTACAGTCAAAACACTTGTTTTAGACGATGGCATGTACACATATGGGAGGATTTTAATGTCTGTCGTAAGGTGAAGCAAAATCTCCCTCAATACCACTTGAAAATGGACCAAAGGCTGAACCTGCAATTGAAAAAGAAATAATTTCTATAGTCAACAGCTGATATGATGTCCTTAAAAAAATACACATTGAGCTAGCCAGGGACGAACCGAGACCCACCCTCGCAGCTTTACTTCTGCAGCACCCTGTCTTTTGCCATCCAGCCACCAGCCACCACAGAAGCTCCCTCCCCCCACCCCCCCCCCCCACCCCCACCCCTCCGCATACCTGGCGGGACCAGCACTCCCGGAAGAAAGGATTCTGCAGTGAGCAATAGCCTTGAGAATTGCCACCTGAATGAATTCTCACTCTGTCGGGGAGAGTGCACTCGTATGAAACATCACAGATCAAGTCCCCATTCAGCACATAGTTCTGGTCGGCCAGGGACTTTCGTATCTGGTTTAAGTGATGTGACAGTTGCAATAGTTCTGTGTATTGGGACTGGCAGGCCAGGTGGAAGCAGAACTCTCACAGAAAGATGAGGTCTATCGAGAAACGTGAATGTACCGTCAAACGCCAATGGCCTTAGCTCAGTGGTAACACCAATTCGCGTCAGATCACCGATGTTGAGCGCTGTCGGGCTGGGCTAGCACTTGGATGGGTGAACATCCAGTGTGCCGAGAGCTGTTGGCAAGCGGGGTGCACTCAGCCCTTGTGAGGCAAATTGAGGAGCTACTTGAGTGAGAAGTAGCGGCTCCGGTCTCGGAAACTGACATACGGCCGGGAGAGCGGTGTGCTCACCACATACCCCACCATATCCACATCCAGTGATGCGTATGGATTGACGAAGACACAACGGCCGGTCGGTACCATTGGGCATCCATGGCCTCTTTGGGAGGAGAGAGAGTATTGCCATCAAACAGTTCCACTTATCCAGATACTTGCAGCAAATCCAGCGATTGAGGACAGCACGATATTATGACTTCAGGTGTTTCAAATAATTTTGAAACTACACTACTGGCCATTAAAATTGCTACACCACGAAGATGGCGTGCTACAGACGCGAAATTTAACCGACAGCAAGAGGATCCTGTGATATGCAAATGATTAGCTTTTCAGAGCATTCACATAAGATTGGCGCCGTTGGCGACAGCTACAACGTGCTGACACGACGAAAGTTTCCAATCGATTTCTCATACACAAACAGCAGTTGACTGGCATTGCCTGGTGAAACGCTGTTGTGATGCCGCGTGTAAGGAGGAGAAATGAGTACGTTTCCGACTTTGACAAAGGTCGGATTGTAGCCTATCGCAATTGCCTTTTATCGTATCGCGATATTGATGCTCGCGTTGGTCGAGATCCGATGACTGTTAGCAGAATATGGAATCGGTGGGTTCAGGAGGGTAATACGGGACGCCATGCTGGATCCCAACGGCCTCGTATCACTAGCAGTCGAGATGACAGGCATCTTATCCGCACGGCTGTAATGGATCGTGCAGCCACGTCTCGATCCCTGAGTCAACAGATGGGGACATTTGCAAGACAACAACCATCTGCACGAACAATTCGACGACGTTTGCAGCAGCATGGACTATCAGCTCGGAGACAGTGGTTGCGGTTACCCTTGACGCTGCATCACAGACAGGAGCGCCTGCGATGGTGTACTCTACGACGGACCTGGGTGCACGAATGGCAAAACGTCATCCAGATTCTGTTTACAGCATCGTGATGGTTGCATCCGTGTTTGGCGACATCGCGGTGAATGCACATTGGAAGCATGTATTCCTCATCGCCATACTGGCGTATCACCCAGTGTGATAGTATGGGGTGCCATCGGTTCCACGTCTCGGTCACCTCTTGTCCGCACTGACGGCACTTTGAACAGTGGACGTTACATTTCAGATGTGTTACACCTAAGGCACTACCCTCCATTCGATCCCTGCGAAACCCTACATTTCAGCAGGATAATGCATGACCGCATGTTGCATGTCCTGTACCGGCCTCTCAGGTAACAGAATATGTTCGACTACAGCCATTGCAGGACATTCTCCAGATCTCTCACCAACTGAAAACGTCTGGCCAATGGTGGCCCAGCAAGTGGCTCGTCACAATACGCCAGTCACTACTCTTGATGAACTGTGGTATCGTGTTGAAGCTGCATGGACAGCTGTACCTGTACACGCCATCGAAGCTCTGTTTGACTCAATGCCCAGGCATATCAAGGCCATTATTAAGGTCAGAGGTGATTTGTTCTGGGTACTGATTTCTTAGGATTATGCACCCAAATTGCGTGAAAATGTAATCACTTGTCAGTTATAGTATAATATATTTGTCCAATGAATACCCGTTTATCATCTGTATTTCTTATTGGTGTAGCAATTTTAATGGCCAGTAGTGTACTTCACAAGACTGTCTGTCAGTACACCCTTCAATGAATCCATCCACGTCCCATTCTATATTCGGTAGGTTAAAGTCACCATCAACTAGTGTCACATGATCCGAGTGTTTATCCACAGCTGACCATAGACTTTGGAAATGACACAGTGGAGTCGGGTGGTCGCTAGAAACATCCAACGATTAACTTGGTTTCGCCTAGACCTGTTATGTGCTACCAGGTAACTTCACTCTCACAATCAATTTCAACCTCAGTAGAGACAATATTTTGTCGACTGCAATGACCACTCCCCCTACTACGGTGTCTATTTTTTTCCCTTTTGTTGTTATTTTAATACCTAAACAATCAGGTAGGCTGTCAGCGGCATGCTACGCCGCTCTTCAGCCATAGTGTTGACAATGACAGAACACAGGTTGGAGAAACAGAATGAACATAGTGACGGGCTAAAAAATAGTGGTCACAGATACACAAAAAAACACGGAGCCGTTCACACTCGACGATAACGACACTGAAAACATGTTGACACGGCACACAGAACATTGATGAATCCGATGGCACAAGTGAACGTAGAAGCGTGATGGCGGACACTAAAAACACAAAACGACGTCACACACACACGAGACACAGATGGCGATGATCTCCTGCGCGCGAAAGTCCACGTAGCGTGTGCGAGTCCGGGGTCCTGCCAAGAGGGGAAGAAAGGTGAGGGGGGAGAGGGTGGGGAGGGGAGAACAAAGATGCCAGTGGCTGAGGAGATGGGAGGAGGGGGAGAGGGACAGGGGAGGGGAAGCCCGGGGGAGGGGTGGGGAGAAAGGGAGGAGGGAGGGGTGCCAAAAGGAACAGACAGAGGAAGAGGGAGGGAGGATCAAAGTTGACAGGAGGGGTAGATGGAGGGGAGGAGGACATCATACGGCGTCTAATCCGTCTTTCCGATAAACATTCCAAGACCCACTAAATATCTCAGAGTTTTAGCCAGCTCTCAGTCCCAAAAACAATGTGAGGTTGAAAACTGTCCTGTAGGGTAGTAAATTCGGGATCTTTGTTACGAATACTCTGACAATTTACTGTAAAATCTTGGCAGTCGAACTGTGTTTACTCTAAATAGGTCTGTTTTCCCTAACGCCGCGTGGTCTAGGGCGTCTTGTCACAGTCCGTGCGGCTCCCCCTGTCGGAGATTCGAGTGCTCCATCGGACATGTGCGTGAGTGTGTGTATGTGTGTTGTGCTAAGCGTATAGTTTACGTTACAGTAAGTTGTGTGTAAGCCTAGGGACCGACGACCTCAGCAGTTTGGTCCCACAGAACTTCCCACAAATTTCCAATTTGTACCGACTAACGAGTATTCATGAGATTACCTCAAACTACTGTCTAGCCTAAAACCCCCCATGTGCACTCCACAAGTACTCTGCCACCTGAGTAGCTGCTTCCTTTGTGTAGTGCACCCCTATCTTCCAATCTAGCCATCTCCACTTTTCAATTCGCATTCCCAACCACTCTTATCTTCACGCCCATTGTCTGACAGAATATCCACGCCTTTGTCCCACTGCACGTCTCTCTATAGCCTGTGGTGAACCAGTAACCCACTCACAGAACCCACAACAGATGTGGAGTAGCGAACCAAAAATCCTCATAGAATAACCACTGGCGAGTAGCAATATGGCTCTTAAAAACAGCCCCAGTTGGATACAGATCATGTTGAGTCATCCTACTGAACACTTTATCCTGAGTATGTGTTTTACCTTTCTAACAGTTACTTGTGCTACTGCGTATATCTGACCGGTCATCCTATACCACATAATTTCCTTGCTCACATTGACCAATTCCTCTCCACACTGTGGCGTCAGCTGGAAGCCTATGTAATATTTGAGGCGATTTATTCAACTGATATGAATGAAATGCAGTCCGCCCCCGGTAGCTGAGTGGTCAGAGTGACACGATGTCAATCGTAAGTGCCCGGGTTCGATTCCTGGCTGGGTCGAAGATTTTCTCTGCTTGGGGACTGGGTGTTGTGTTGTCGTCATTTCATCCCCATCGACGCGCAGGTCACGGAAGTGGCGTCAAATCGAAAGACTTGCACCCTATTTTTTTTCTTTATTGTTATTTTCAAACCTGTTTACAGGCAGGCGAGCAGCAGCATACTACGCCGCTCTTCGGCCGCAGAGAAACAGACAAGATTCAAATGAAGACAATGTGAGAGAAAAAAATACGGTGGACATGTAAACAGAGACAAACACTTTTTAAAATACATGGAGCCGTTCACGGGCGTAGAGTCCAAGATAAAAGTTGTTCAGACACTTGGACACAGACATAGACGAAAATTGTCACACGTGAAAGTAGGTGCACAAAACGAATTACACCGAACCACTGAAGCACAAAACGATGGCACACACAGAAACACAAGGCGTCGATCTCCGGCGCGCGAATGATCTCTAACCGTGTACGAGTACGGGGACCAGCCAAGAGAGGAGGAGGGGGGGAGGGGTGGAAGATGGAGAAGGACAGGGAGAAGGAGAAGGAGAGGGGAGAAACGATGGCATGGGCAGGGGAGGTAGGGGGAAGGGAGAACAGAGGGTGCCCGGGGGGAGAGGGGTGGAGGAAGGGGTCGGGGAAAAGGAAAGAGAAGAGAATGAGGGTGCCAAGAGGAGAGGACACAGGAAGTGGGGGTGGGTTGGATCAAAGTTGATGGGAGGGGTAGATGGAGGGGAGGAGGACATCATCAGGGGGGAGCTGGCGGAAGCCACCTTGGGAGAGGGTAAGGAGGGTGGAGAGATGGAGACCAGGTGGGACATGGGAATACAGGTGCGGCACTGGGCGGGTGTGGGAGAGGATGGGCGAGACAAGCAGGTGAGGAGGGTCGAGTTTGCGGGAGGTGTACAGCATCCGTATCCTTTCAAGGAAAAGGCAGAGGTGGGGGAAAGGAATGAGATCGTACAGGATCCTCGTGCGGGAAGGGAGACGGATGCGATAGGCGAGGCAGAGAGCATGGAGATCAAGGATTTGAAGGGATTTATAAAAGGTAGGGGGGACATTGATCCAAGCCGGATGGGCGTAGCAAAGGATAGGGTGGATAAGGGATTTATAGGTGTGGAGGATGGTAGAGGGGTCCAGACCCCATGTATGGCCCGAAAGGAGCTTGAGGAGACGGAGTCGGGAGCATGCCTTGGCTTGGATTGTCCGGAGATGGGGACTCCAGGAGGGGCGACGGTCGAGGGTGACGCTGAGGTACTTGAGGGTGGGAATGAGGGCGAAAGGACGGCCATATATGGTGAGATAGAAATCAAGGAGGCGGAAGGAAGGGGTGGTATTGCCTACAATGATCGCCTGGGTTTTGGAGGGATTGACCTTGAGCAACCACTGGTTGCACCAAGCGGTGAACCGGTCAAGATGGGATTGGAGAAGGTGTTGGGAGCGCTGCAGGGTGGGGGCAAGGGCAAGGAAGGCAGGCAGTGTCATCGGCAAACTGGAGAAGGTGGATGGGGGGTGACGGCTGCGGCATGTCCGCCGTATACAAAAGGTACAGAAGGGGGGAGAGGATGGAGCCTTGGGGCACACCGGCGGAGGGAAAAAAGGTGTAGGAATTCGTGTTATGGATGGTGATGTAGTCTAGAACCCTACTCACAGGACGTTTACATTTTTAATGAAATGTAAATAGAGAAAATAATGCCTGTAATATTATAAGTTATTTTGTCGAGTCTGATAATAATCTGTAACAAATATTGTAAATATTTTCCATGCATCGCAAAGAATACTATATTTCAATATGTTCCATGAAAGCATGGAACTTCATGTGTAATATATACAAGATGGTCCATTGATAGCGACCGGGCTCGACGCTGAGATGGAACATCTCCACAGTGCACTAATGAAGAACGGATATTCGTCCACCGAAATAAAACGTGCGTTGAGACAGCCAGGCAGAAATCATAGTGACGTACAGGCTACAGCAAAATCTAAGGTTTTCCTGCCGTTTGTTGAAAATGTAACTGAAATAATAAGGAGGATCTGGACAAAGCGGAATATTACCGTAATTTACAAGCCCACCAGGAAGATAGAGGAATACCTTAAGCCTGCCAAGGACGCTCGCAAACCATTGGAAAAAGCTAGAGTGTTTAGGATCCAGTGCAGCTGTGGAGATATTTATGTGGGTACCACTAAAAGAACTGTTTCGAAACGATTGGAAGAGCACAAGGGCAATTGTGGAAGAGGAGAAACGGGACGATCAGCTGTTGCGAAGCACGCTTTCCAGCCAGGTATCCACCATATTCGTTTTGAGGAGACGCAAGTACTAGCGGGCATAAGCGGATATTACCAAAGGCTCTACAGGGAGGCAACCGAAATCGCCAAACACCCTAATAATTTCAATAGAAAGGAGGAGGGCGTGAAATTAAACGGTATATGGATGCCGGTGTTGAAGGAGATGTGTACCACCCGTCCACTACTGGGTGATGGCAACGGCGATCGACGGCAGCGGACAGCGGCCATTTGCACTGACGTTTTCAAAACACGTGACGTCACGCCTCGGCGCTGGAGAGCGCGGACACGGAATTTAACGGCATTCAGTAGCGAGCCAAGGTGTGTTTTGGACTTTCGATCGAGCTACGGACCCCCTTGAAGATGTCTCCCGCACTCAGGGGCGAAACGTTGGGAATTGACACAGAATTCATCAACGGACCACGTCATAACAGCCCGGATAATTTTAACGGACATATCCCACTATAACACAAAATAATCCAAGAAGACTACCACAAGACCTACAATGCCTGCTAGGAGCTTACCCATTCCCATACCGAAGACCACCTTGTCACTCTCCATGCTGCCAACGTATCTCCTACACTACTCCTTTCCATGGCCCCATATGTCTACCACTTAAGTAACAATTACGCTTCCCTCTCGCTCGCAATTTCCAGTAATTACGCTGTATGCTACGGACTGATTTAAACAATCACAACACAAAAGCCGGCCGCTGTGACCGAGCAGTCTCGGCGCTTCAGTCTGGAACCGCACTGCTGCGGCAGTCGCAGGTTCGAATCCTGCGTCGGGCATGGATGTGTGTTATGTCCTTAGGTTAGTTAGGTTTAAGTAGTTCTAAGTCTAGGGGACTGATGACCTTAGATGTTAAGTCCCATAGTGCTTAGTGCCATTTGAACCATTTTGAACAACACAATATGTAAGAACCGTGTCTATTCGCTTCTTCCCCACTGCTGACATCTTCCCACTTTTTGTTTAATCCTCATCGCTACTTGGATTTTTCCTTCGTCTATTGAGATTAAAACATGACTTGTGGCCTCTTCTACTCGTCATTTGTTGCCAGTATCTGGGCTACAGTCGCTGATCACAGTATTAGCGTAATTTCCCCTGCAAAAAAATGGCTCTGAGCACTATGGGACTCAACTGCTGTGGTCATTAGTCCCCTAGAACATAGAACTACTTAAACCTAACCAACCTAAGGACATCACACACATCCATGCCGAGGCAGGATTCGAACCTGCGGCCGTAGCAGTCGCACTGTTCCGGACTGAGCGCCTAGAACCGCGAGACCACCGCGGCCGTTTCCCCTGCAGGTGACCTTTTTTTTGTCCTGCATAAGGAAAGGATACTCTGTTTTCATGTCAGGTACCACACGTTTTCCCATATCGTAGCTTTCACAAATTATTACTTTCTCCAATCAAAGCAACAACATCGAGAATTCTTCTGGGTTGTATGGCCGTGGTCCATGGAACTCTTCAATACCTGACGTTTCATCAGAAGCTACATTGGACATCTTCGGATGTGTTCCTGGTTGTGCTGAGTCTTGCCGACTGATGAGTCGGACGTCTAAGGACGGCCTAAATACTGTGGAAAGTGGGCGTGGTCTTGATTTCACGTGATAGCAGAGATGAATCTTGTCAATGATAAAATATAACTATCAATCATAGTATGTCAAAGATAAAAACTGGTATCGAAACATGGATGATACATTTGTGATTTGATCACTTGGCAAAAAAAGCTTTAGAGGAATTCTTTTGTTACTTAAATGGTATAAATCCTAAATCCACTTTACCATGGAAATGGAGAAAGACAATGCAATATCCTTCTTGGATGTCTTCTTTATGAGACAGACTGATGGCAGCTTGAAACATAAAGTCTTTCGGAAGGTTACACATACCGACAGATACTTGCATAAGGATTCCAACCATCATCCACAACAGAAATTAAAAGTCTAATGGACTGATCTAAAAGGATTTGTGCGGCGGAATGCCTGGACGTCGAGTTAAAACATCTAAAGCAGGCTTTTGAGAAGAATGGGTACTCTTGTAAGGAAATAAATAGATTTTTGCAACCGAATAACAGGAGGCCTAAGGACAACGATAGGACACCGCGATGGAAGAACGCAGTTTCTCTACCCTTCATCAAAAAAGTAACGGATTAAATCGGCGCCGGCCGGGGTGACCGAGCAGTTCTAGGCGCTTCAGTCTGGAACCGTGCGACCGCTACGGTCGCAGGTTCGAATCCTGCCTCGGGCATGGATGTGTGTGATGTCCTTAGGTTAGTTAGGTTTAAGTAGTTCTAAGTTCTAGGGGACTGATGACCTCAGAAGTTAAGTCCCATAGTGCTCAGAGCCATTTGAACCATCAAATCGGCAAGATTTCAAGAAAGCATAACATTCGACCGATTTTCAGACCAACTATGAAAATAGGCCAAGCACGTCATTCCGTCAAGGATAAACGTCCCCCTCTGTCTGCAAGTGGTGTATACAAGATTCCGTTGGCCAAAGCGGTTCTAGGCACTTCAGTCCGGAACCGCGCAGCTGCTGCCGTCTAAGTCCAGGGGACTGATGACCTCAGATGTTAAGTCCCGTAGTGCTTAGAGCCATTTTTGAACAAGATTCCGTGTACATGTGGTAGGGTCTACATTGAAACTACAAAGAGAAGTGTGAATACACACTTGAAGGAACATAAAAGTCTTTACTGACTAGGGAAAAAGAGACAAATCAACCATGGCGGAACATGCTCTTCAGTTGGATGATCACGTAGTGAAATTTTCGGAAACTGAAGTTTTATGTACTATGACGAATGTTATCAATGGCTATATAGAGAAGCCATCGAAATATAGTATGTATAAACAATGGGATAATTTTAACAGAAAAGAAGTTATGAAACTCAGCGATATATGGACAGTGGCGCTACAGAATCGATGAGAAGTTTTTATCTTTGACGTACTATGATCAACAGTTTTTTTCATTGACAAGGTTTATCTCTGCTATCACATGAAATTCAGATCACACTCACTTCCCACGGTATTTAAGGAAATGTTAGCGACAGCCCCGGACATTTGGACAAGCCCCGCCCTCTTACCCCCCGCCACACAGGATACGTTAGCTACAGCCCCGGACATTTGCACACGCCCCGCCCATTTACCCCTCTCCACACCTACTCCCCACCACACCAACCAAGAGGGCATCAATATGATCTTTGGTAGTCCTCGTCGCTGTTGTGTTTTTGTTCGTCGTTTTTTGTTTTAGCGCGGTTGTTCATAATAGCAGTGTTGTGTTGCTAGTACTTCTTAGCTGTTTGTATAATACTGTCAAAATGAAACATAGATATGCGCTCTCAATAAATTTATCATCCTAATCTTGACTGTTGTGGTCAACTGCTGTCAAAACTGATACCTGACAGACATTCAAGTACGATAAGATGTGTTGGAATGACACATATGTTTAACAATAGGCAGCTCTAAAGCTCTGAAACACTGAAGAAGAACGCAAAGTAATCTCGTGTCTGCTATAAGCAAGCAGTCATCAGAGTTCACAGGTAAAAAATCACCCATTACACAGGCAAATATTAATGAAGAATGTCACTGAATAAATATCTCACTGCTTGCATTATGCATTTCTACATTATCCCACTCTTATATTCTTTAGTCTTAATGAGGTACCCAGAAACAAACCAAGACATCGACTTTGCCTTGTTTATGCACGATATTGACTTTAGACAATCGAGATAATGGACAGCATCCTTGGCGATACTACAAATTAATATTTCCCAACAGGATTTCTTACACTACCCGATGTGACGGAAATTTGCGGTCACAGCAGTTAACAAGTATCAGATTTTTTTTATATAGTGCAGATGAAAGCTCATGAAATAAAAAAGACAGTGTGGATACCATTTTTATTTTTCTGTCTTGATGGTTTTTCAACTCGCTACTCAATGAACATATTTCTAATTCTTTTCACAATGGTACCGGAAGAACTGTATTTCGTACTAATTACTGATTTTCTCCCTTGTTATGACAACTTTGATGTTGGAACAGGCGGCAGATCATGGGCGGAGCTTAGGATATCGATTGGTGTGGATGGGGATGATTGGGCGGGACTTGTGCACTGTCTGGGGCTGTCACTAACGTTACGTCGGTATTTAGGCCGTTCTTCGTCGTCCGACTCGTCAGTCGGCAAGATTCGCCACAACCAGGAACACCTCCGAAGATGTCCAACGGAGCCTTGGACGGAACGTCAGGGACTGAAGAGTTCCATGGACCACGGCCATACAACCTCAGCAGCTGAAACATCCGGTCGCGAAAGCCCTCATTGTATGAGTGTGCACTGTTTTGGTTTTCTCCGCTCGTCTGCTGCGTAATACGTGGCACATTTTGAGACAAAATACGACCCAAAAATTGAAGGCTAAACGGAATCAAAAAACTTTGTAAATAACTAGTTTCTGTAGCTGTCCCCTTCACTTCTATCTATCAGTCCTGATTCTTTAATCCATCCTGAATTAAATGAGACCTGTACTTTCTATAACAGTAATGAGTACTTCCATGAAAAAGAGTCAAATCAACACTAATAAATCATAATGAGTTAGACAAAGATTTGAGTGTACGCTGGTTTATACCTGATTTTAAACTCCCCAGGAGTGTTTTTATCTTCCTCTACCTCGTAGCGCACCATCTGTTTGCTGACGTATTGCATATCGTGTACCCATCCTGTTAATTTCGTGTGCAGCATGTCCTTCACACGTTCCACGTCCTTAAGCCAACGCTGGAGTCGCTGATCACTCGTGTTTTTACCCTGAAACACACCGAAAATAGTTCAAACTACCTTCATAACATTCACAAACAGCAGTCAGCCTTAATTTACAGTTACATTACCGCAGTTACACAAAGCTGGAATTACTGCCGGCGCATGAGTGTACTACATTCAGTTTTGTATGGGCATTAAAACAGTAACGCATAGGGATACTAACCCCTGCTTCCCAAAATATTTATTCTTTAATGAAATTTGTCATTAAAAATATATCACTTTTTCAAACCAATAGCTCAATTCGTGGAACCAGCACTAGAAATAAGAATAATCTTCACAACGATTTAAAGTCACTTAGTCTCGTACAAAAAGGTGTGCACTATTCAGGAACACACATTTTCAATAACTTGCCAGCAGCCATAAAAAGCTTAACAACAAATGAAATTCAGTTTAAGAGAAGCCTAAAGGATTTATTGGTGGCCAACACCACCTACTCCATTGATGAATTTCTCAGTAGAACCAACTGATTTGTGTGTATAACTTCTGCACAATTCCAGTGCAGTAATGTGTCCATTGTAAAGAAGTGTGTGTGTGTGTGTGTGTGTGTGTGTGTGTGTGTGTGTGTGTGTGTGTGTGTGTGTGTGTGTGTGTAAGTAAGTAAATCTAACTTCTGCACCATTTCAGTATAGTAATGTGTTCATTGTAAATAAGTATTATAGTAGTTGTATTACACGTTCATTACCTTATAAATAAATTAAAAAAAACTTTTTTATTTTAAATTCATTTGTATTTGTAAAATGATTCTATCATATAGTGTTCATTAAAAAAATGACAATCATTCCACTTGGGACCTGTGGAATGGTACATTAGCTTATTTGTTTGAGTTGTAAATATTTGTCATGTATTGTTGTTTTTCTGACAGGTTCTACATCCTGAGGGACCTCCTCACTACGGATCAATTGGAATGAAAGCAAATCTAATCTAGCTGGTGCCCACTGGTGTCTTATTGAAAACAAACAATTCTAAAACTATGACAGGAGGTAAGTGAGCTGCAGATGTTTCTCGGTAGTTAACAATACAAACGTCTGAACGTATGAAGGCGTGCTCTCGTGACGACACGTTCGCCTGAAACGTTCTGGGGCTCGCAGCAGCGTCAAACTCCTTGATATAGGTCCAAATGGCGTGCTCGGGACTCTCTGTTCAGATTCTTTGAACGACTTTCGAAAACAGAATCGTCAAATTGTTGACTATTCCATAAAAATCTTACTCGTTACCAATGTTGTGAGGAAATTGAGCGCAAGTTGTGACCGTTTGCAAACCGCTCCATTTACGAAAAATTATCTGAATTAGTTGTGTACGCACGAAATGTCAGTTTGACTCAAAATTTTGTAGCGTTGGTCTGTTGCTTGACTGCTCGCTTTTGCCGAAAATTTCCGCTTGTTGCTCGTCACCTAACATGATGTCGACTTTGTCTTTTTGAGTACGTCTCGAATATTGCAGATTTGGAGGAATGCGGCAGTGTTTATTGACCTCAGATGGGGAATAATGAACCTCTCTCAGTTGTTCTAGCTGATGTTAACATAGAAACTATATAAGAGAAAAGTCTCCAAATATCTCTGCTGGATGAAAAGAGAACGATGAGCAACGGTTAGGGCTCCATGTCTCAATGTGGAAAAATGAAACCCTTATAGAATAGCTTTGTTATCCCTCTGTCTCTCCGACTGTTACGAATCCTTTTCGTTAGGAACGGACACACGTATCAAGTTCAAATTCATGTCACATATTAATATTATTCCCTTTGTGGTATGAAAATTTCAAGTTTATAAGTCACTTAAATTAAAAGATACAGCCATTTATGTCACATATTTTGATACTCGAAAACTCACTCATCAAATTCTGAAGGGTGCTTCCGTTGTCCTAGAATAGTGAAATTTGCCAAGAAGCAAGGTTTTACAGTACAAGTAAAGGAAAAGAATTCGAAAATTATTAATCTGTAATTATATAACACAAAATATACTTTTTTTAATCAGTGTCTATTTTCCTGTTCGTCTACGCTTTTCTGGAACAGTTTGGCGTATGAAGTTCACATTAATGCCACATATTAAGGTCCGTGCTCCCTTTGCGTTGTACAAATTGTAAGCTTTTAAGTCAATGCAGTCAAAAGATATGGACATTTATGTCTGCCCCTCCACCCACCCCCCTGGTGACCTAGAATCATGAAATATGGCAACAACTAAATTTTCCAGTACAAGTAAAGGAAACAAAATTACGAGTTAACAAGCTTCATATTTTATCACATAAAAAACATCTTTCGCCATGGGACATACGTTGCATTCATCATCTGTCAAAAGCATAACACATGAACATTATTGCATGCAAACATAAAATTTAAGTTCCAGTCATATTTTAGTAGGCAAATAGAAATGTATTATTAAATGCTTCCTATCCCTACATATATAAACTGAAGTCACCTGTTCACTTGTTTTTGTATGTTGAGGCTACGCTGAAGAACTAATGTAGCATTTCTGGTGTCGTCTTGGATTTCTCGGGGCCAATATCTTGCCAGTATCTGCATACATCAAAAAAGGGTTTTGCATCACCCAGGTTCCCAGAACTCCTGAAGATGGACGTTGACTGTGGAGATTGTATCACAGACACAGTCCCTTTCACTGTTCAGAGATGTCACTAAACCCGCTCAAAGATGTGAGCAACCAAGCATGAGCAGAGCCTATTAACGGAGGGGGTCCGACAACCGATTAGTTCCAGGAAGGAGATACAAGGCTCGTGTTGTCTGTAGTTCAGCGATGCGGACAATACCGTTGCTCGATCGCGTCTACATCGTTACTTTGCGCCAGGAAGGGCTCTCAACAAGGGAAGTGTCCAGGCGTCTCGGAGTGAACCAAAGTGACATAGTTCGGAGAGGGAGGAGATACAGAGCCCCATGGCTACTACTGCATGACCGCTACCTACGGATTATGGCTCAGAGGAACCCTGGCAGCAACGCCACCGTGTTGAATAGTGATTTTCGTGCAGCCACAGGACCTCGTGTTACGACCCAGACTGTGTGCAGTAGGCTGCATGATGCACTCCCGGCGAGGTCCAACTTTGCAACGATGACACCATGCAGCGCAGTACAGATGGGCCCAACAACATGCCGAACGGATCGCTCTGGATTGGTACCACGTTCTCTTCACCGATGAGTGTCGCATATGCGTCCAACCAGGCAGTCATCGGAGATGTGTTTTGAGGCAGACTGAACGCCTTAGACACACTGTCCAGCGAGTGCAGTAAGATGGAGGTTCCCTGCTGTTTTGGGTGGCATTATGTGAGGCTGACAAACGCTGCTGGTGATCAAAAAGGCGCCGTAAACGCTGTACGATACGTGAATGCTATCCTACGACCGATAGTGTAACCATATTGGCAGTATATTAGGGAGGTATTCATCTTCATGGACGACAATTCGCGCCCCCATCGTGCACATCTTGTGTACGACTTCCTTCAGAATAACGACATCGCTCGAATTGTGTGGCCAGCATGTTGTCCAGACACGATTCCTATCGAACATGCCTGGTATAAATTGAAAAGGGCTATTTGTTGTGGGTGGCAGGAGAGCCAACCGTGTTTTTCTAAAGGAGGCCGAAATGCACGCGTCTCAGCTCACGCAGGCTGGCGTGAGGTCTGGAACATGACAAGGGAATTAGAAATGAGAAGGACGTAGCTGGTGGAATACTTAACTTTAATCCATTAATGGAGAACGTCGCTCTTTATGGTACATGATTCACTGGCGCCTTGCTAGGCTGTGCTAACTATCGTCTCGGCAAATGAGAGCGTAGAAGTCAGTGAACCATCGCTAGCAAAGTCGGCTGTACAACTGGGGCTGAGTGCTAGGAAGTCTCTCTAGACCTGCCGTGTGGCGGCGCTCGGTCTGCAATCACTGATACTACCGGACCGCGGCCGATTTAAAGGCTACCACCTAGCAAGTGTGGTGTCTGGCGGTGACACCACACTATTTATGGACGACGTGACCCACCAACCACTCTGAGGGACCTACGCCGAATCGCCATTGAGGGGTGGGACAATCTGGACCAACAGTGCCTTGATGACCTTGTGGATAGTATGCCAAGACGAACACAGGCATGCATCAATGCCAGAGGACGTGCTACTGGGTATTACAGCAGTCTGGACCACCAACTGTGGACGGCACGCTGTATGGTGGCACAACACGTAATGCGTGGTTTTCATGAGCAATAAAAAGGACAGAAACGATGTTTATGTTGATCTCTATTCCAATTTTCTGTACAGGTTCCGGAACTCTCAGAACGGAGTGAGCTGTGCTGTTGGTCTTCTCCTTGTGTTGACTGGGGCCACTGCCATGCGTTGCCTGTCCGCAGCAGCAACGGTTATCGATGTGTGGTAACTGTTGCCCTATCCTTGGGGCGACATCGGATTTTTCTGGGTCGTGTGAGTGGGGATTCAGAAGGAGCCGCATCTGCGCAGTTTGAGAACATGCTGGGACCGGTGGTGGCACACGTGGACTGCCGGATGTAAGGGCTGTGGCCACGAGCGTGTACGGCATCGTTGTAAACCGGATCCATAAAGCTTTAAGATGAGTGCGTCTCAATCCGAGTAGAGACACCGCGCGATTCTCCAGTGACTTGGGTTCATGTTGCTGCTCTTACAAGGGAACCTCCCCATCGCACCCCCCCCCCCCCCCCCCCCCCCTCAGATTTAGTTATAAGTTGGCACGGTGGACAGGCCTTGAAAAACTGAACACAGATCAATCGAGAAAACAGGAAGAAGTTGTGTGGAACTATGAAAAAATAAGAAAAATACACAAACTGAGTAGTCCATGCGAAGATAGGCAACATCGATGACAATCTGAGCTGAGCATGAGCGGGAGCAGCTGCGGAACGAGAGGTTCTTGGTTCAAGTCTTCCCTCGAGTGAAAAGTTTTTCTTTATTTTCGCAAAGTGATGATTTGTCCATTCGTTCATTGACGTCTCTGTTCACTGTAATCAGTTTAGTGACCGTGTTTTGCGACAGCACCGCAAAACCGTGCGATTAGTAGACGAAAGGACGTGCCTCTGCAATGCGAACCGAAAACTTTTGACCGCAAGGTCATAGGTCAACCGATCCCTCCACAGGAAAACACGTCTGATGTATTCTGTACGACACTGGTGACGGCATGTGCGTCACATGACAGGAATATGTTGTCGACCCACCTAACATGTACACTTGGCGAATGGGTAAAAAGATTCTTCTACGTTGCCTGATTTAGGTTTTCTTGTGGATGTGATAATTACTCCCAAAAAAGTGATGAAAACATAAGAGTTTGTCACATAAACAGCAACAAATGAATGCAACAGTTTCACAGTCGCACATTTTCCCCTGTGCTCTGTCAAAACATACGTTTTTAACGTTTTCAAATTTTTACGTGTGTAGACCGTCAAATCCTGCATATGTCCAAGCAAATCTGAACCCGTACTCGAATTTTGGAGAGCGAAGTTGATTATGTGTGAGTGCCTGAATTTCGATAATTGTCTGAAAATAAAAAAATTAAACTTTTCGCTCGAAGGAAGACTTGAACCAAGGACCGCTGGTTCCGCAGCTGCTCACGCTAACCACAGAACCACGGCGTTCCTGAGCACAGTTTATCCTTGATGTTGCTATGTTGCGCATGGACTACTCAGTTTGTATATTTTGCTTTTTTTTTTCATAGTTCCACACAACTTCTTCCTGTTTTCTCGATTGATCTCCGTTCAGTTTTTCAAGGCCTATCCACTGTGCCAACTTATAACTAAATCTGAAAGGGATGCGATGGGAAGGTTCCCTTGCTAGTGTCGTCGAGGCGAAGAGCAGCTAGTGGAGTATTAGGGGAAGGCGAATCTTACTAGGTTTTCTCGACTACTTATTACTGTTTACTGCGTTCAACTTGTTACAATTTGATAAGTTCAACAAGCGGTAATTTTTCTTGCCTGGTGGCCGCTAACGTCCCAGTTGCCCGCCCTGGGGGTTAGTGTACGTAACGGCAGTGTACGTTTCCTCGCCTTGCCGCTGCTGTCCGGTAAGGCGTGCAGTTTTGACAGCTTTCTTGACTGTAGGCCGGTTGGTGATTCTTCTACTCTGGCGGTAGTGATTCCTTTCTCATATCGTGCGCTCTAAACACAGTATTCTGGGGATGTAGTGCAGACCGTCGGTTCCGGCTTTGGCGTAATGTTCCATCGTTGCATTTGGTTTATCGGACGTCAGGTAGCTTCAGCAAGATTATCATTACTCATTCCACCACCACTAGTCCGAGTTATCATCTCGTGAAGTGAATGCAACTCTCAGCTGCCTATCT
Source organism: Schistocerca gregaria (assembly GCF_023897955.1). Lineage (NCBI taxonomy): Eukaryota > Metazoa > Arthropoda > Insecta > Orthoptera > Acrididae > Schistocerca > Schistocerca gregaria. The sequence goes on along the minus strand of NC_064930.1, from coordinate 99,801,165 downwards.
CATCGCTCGCGAAAGTGTTTGTTGCCGGACCTTCTCAGAGGTCGATCCCTGGAGCACCGTCTGTGGCCCCTTGGTTCTTGTACGACACGTGTGTTCCAAAAGGAGGTCTGATGGCCAGTAGTTCAGTGTAACGCTCCTTCAGTCCACGCCTTCTGCGGCCATAATCTGCCTCAGTACCCTTTAGGGAACTTATGTACATGTCCTTGTACACTCCTGGAAATGGAAAAAAGAACACATTGACACCGGTGTGTCAGACCCACCATACTTGCTCCGGACACTGCGAGAGGGCTGTACAAGCAATGATCACACGCACGGCACAGCGGACACACCAGGAACCGCGGTGTTGGCCGTCGAATGGCGCTAGCTGCGCAGCATTTGTGCACCGCCGCCGTCAGTGTCAGCCAGTTTGCCGTGGCATACGGAGCTCCATCGCAGTCTTTAACACTGGTAGCATGCCGCGACAGCGTGGACGTGAACCGTATGTGCAGTTGACGGACTTTGAGCGAGGGCGTATAGTGGGCATGCGGGAGGCCGGGTGGACGTACCGCCGAATTGCTCAACACGTGGGGCGTAAGGTCTCCACAGTACATCGATGTTGTCGCCAGTGGTCGGCGGAAGGCGCACGTGCCCGTCGACCTGGGACCGGACCGCAGCGACGCACGGATGCACGCCAAGACCGTAGGATCCTACGCAGTGCCGTAGGGGACCGCACCGCCACTTCCCAGCAAATTAGGGACACTGTTGCTCCTGGGGTATCGGCGAGGACCATTCGCAACCGTCTCCATGAAGCTGGGCTACAGTCCCGCACACCGTTAGGCCGTCTTCCGCTCACGCCCCCACATCGTGCAGCCCGCATCCAATGTTGTCGCGACAGGCGTGAATGGAGGGACGAATGGAGACGTGTCGTCTTCAGCGATGAGAGTCGCTTCTGCCTTGGTGCCAATGATGGTCGTATGCGTGTTTGGCGCCGTGCAGGTGAGCGCCACAATCAGGACTGCATACGATCGAGGCACACAGGGCCAACACCCGGCATCATGGTGTGGGGAGCGATCTCCTACACTGGCCGTACACCTCTGGTGATCGTCGAGGGGATACTGAATAGTGCATGGCACATCCAAACCGTCATCGAACCCATCGTTCTACCATTCCTAGACCGGCATGGGAACTTGCTGTTCCAACAGGACAATGCACGTCCGCATGTATTCCGTGCCACCCAACGTGCTCTAGAAGGTGTAAGTCAACTACCCTGGCCAGCAAGATCTCCGGATCTGTCCCCCATTGAGCATGTTTGGGACTGGATGAAGCGTCGTCTCACGCGGTCTGCACGTCCAGCACGAACGCTGGTCCAACTGAGGCGCCAGGTGGAAATGGCATGGCAAGCCGTTCCACAGGACTACGTCCAGCATCTCTACGATCGTCTCCATGGGAGAATAGCAGCCTGCATTGCTGCGAAAGGTGGATATACACTGTACTAGTGCCGACATTGTGCATGCTCTGTTGCCTGTGTCTATGTGCCTGTGGTTCTGTCATTGTGATCATGTGATGTATCTGACTCCAGGAATGTGTCAATAAAGTTTCCCCTTCCTGGGACAATGAATTCACGGTGTTCTTATTTCAATTTCCAGGAGTGTATTTTACTATTGTATTATTTATAACAGTACCTTGTAATGCCTACGTTACAGGTTATAATTCTAGTTAATAGCTCTGGTCGCCGTCTGGAATAAACCTAGCAGCGTAGTGTTCAGTGGATGTTAAGGATTGTGTTACGATGTCTACCATCATCTTATTTCACCCATTTGGTGATCAGTTACTCTTTTTTTTTAGGCTTTTATATTGTTGCCGTTTCTGGCGTGTAAGGCCTTCAGCCGTGATTGTTGTCATTTGCCTTAAAATTCTAATTTGGTATTTGTATTTACGCAGTAAGCCTTTGAAACCTTATTCACTGCCATACCTGGCGTCTGATGCCTTCTGCTGTGTTTGTGGGCACTTGCGTTTAATATTTCAATACCTGTAATTTGCAAGTTGCAGCGAGTTTTAAGCAATTGTTAATTTATTGCCATCTCTGACAGGTAAGGCCTTCTGCTCAGATCACAATGGCTTGCTTTTAAAAGAATTATCTGATGTATCTGCATTTAATGGTGATTTGCTAAATTGTAACGCACTCTTATTTACACAGTTGTTTATTCCTTCATTAATAACGTGTGGTATTTTAGTTGGGACAGAGTCTTCTCGCGAAATTCCAATCACCAACTTTCTCCTCCGAATGCGAAAACATTTTGTTGCACCTACCTGCATAGGGAGGAACGATCACCACGATAAAATAAGGGAAATCAGAGCTCGTACAGAAAGATATCGGTGTTCATTCTTTCCACGCGCTATACGAGATTGAAATAATAGAGAATTGTGAAGATGGTTCGATGTACCCTCTGCCAGGCACTTGAATATGAAACATCCTGTTAGTTTAGAACTGTGTGCCGGACCGAGACCCGAACTCGGGACCTTTGCCTTTCGCGGGCAAGCGCTCTACCGAGTGAGCTACACTTCTGCCAGTATCTCGTCTCCTACCTTCCAAACTTCACAGAAGCTCTCCTCCTAACCTTGCAGAACTAGCACTCCTGGAAGAAGGGATACTTTGGAGACATGGCTTAGCCACAGCCTGGGGGATGTTTCCAGAATGAAATTTTCACTCTACAGCGGAGTGTGCGCTTGCCCACGAAAGGCAAAAGTCCCGAGTTCGAGTCTCGGTCCGGCACACAGTTTTAATCTGGCAGGAATTTTCGTATCAGCGCACATTCCACTGTTGAGTGAAAATTTCATTCTACCACTTGAATGTGATTTGCAGAGTAGCCATGGAAATGTAGATGTAGATATTTTTATTCCTTGTTGAGTCTGGAATTACTGGTTTAAAATAAATTGTGTGTAATGACTGGGTGTTGTGTGATGTCCTTAGGGTAGTTAGGTTTAAGTAGTTCTAAGTTCTAGGGGACTGATGACCATAGATGTTAAGTCCCATAGTGCTCAGAGCCATTTGAACCATTTTTATGTAACTGTAAAAGACAACCAATAGTAACTGACTACAGCTCCGTCCACAATCGTAACCGATTCCTGTCTTCCCTTGACTACCAGATTTCACCGAGGAGATGCAAAACTTTTATTGATGTGTGTACATCGATAACAGGCAAAAATCGTTGGGATTCTTCGTTCAAATGGTTCAAATGGCTCTGAGCACTATGGGACTTAACATCTATGGTCATCAGTCCCCTAGAACTTAGAAATAGTTAAACCTAACTAACCTAAGGACATCACACAACACCCAGCCATCACGAGGCAGAGAAAATCCCTGACCCCGCCGGGAATCGAACCCGGGAATGGGATTCTTGATTTCCAGGTAGATCAACTGTACATATACACAATTAAGTTTGTACAGAACCCTTAGTGACCCTCTCGCACTTGCCCAGTTTTTTATTTATAATAGGAGCATCCAGTATGGAAGGCGACTGCTCATCACAGACCAAAGTGTTTTCAGGTGTGTCCGAGAGAAGTGCAACAGAACTGCTCTTGTTCTCTGTATGGGGTCTCTAAATTGTTCTTATGTTATTACCATTCTTAGCGTGTAAGTCCTATTTGAGTCATATTGAAAGAGGTGATGGTGGTTCCATAACAGATAATATTGAGGCAGGGAACCAATGGTCGAAATTGCACATTTATCATGTAATGCACTTACACAGCATACACCGCCTAACAACAATGTAGCTCACAGTAATTGTTCAAAGCAACGACTGTCAGTCTCAAGGCATATATTGTAATGATGCCTGCAGTTGCCATACTCTTGCAAACATCCTAGGTGTCTATTGTACAGTGGAACCGGCAGCAGGTGATAAACAGCGTACACCCCTCACCACCAAACAGACATGCTGTACACAACTGGGCTCATAGCACATGTGTCATGTGGTGACCACATCCACTGCACCGGCACATTCACCTTCGCCACAAGCACACCACTACCCACTGTGTCAGTTGTCCATTGCATGTGCTTGTGCTGTGTCCTTGGTGAGGAGTGATAATGTGTACAGTGCATGATGCATTGACAAAGATGGAGCGTTACTTGTCACCAGAGTTGGCAGACATGCATTTAATGTATGCTTCAGCAGGATGTAATCCAGGTAAAGCAGCATGAATGTACAGAGAATGGTTTCTCAACACCATCCTAACTCGAAGAAATTTACCTCAGTAGATACCAACTGCTGCCCTGGCCAGCACATTCTCTAGATCTCTCACCAATTGAAAACATCTGGTAAATGGTGGCCGACCAACTGGCTCGTCACAATACGCCAGTCACTACTGTCGATGAACTGTGGTATTATGTTGAAGCTGCATGGGCAGCTGTACCTGTACACACCATCCGAGCTCTGTTTGATTCAATGCCCAGGCGTATCAAGGCCGTTATTACGGCCAGAGGTGGTTGTTCGGGGTACTAAGGATCTATGCACCCAAATTGTGTGAAAATGTAATCACATGTCACTTATAGTATAATATACAGTGTGATTCAAAAAGAATACCACAACTTTGGGAATTTAAAACTCTGCAACTACAAAAGGCAGAGCTAAGCACTATCTGTCGGCGAATTAAGGGAGCTATAAAGTTTCATTTAGTTGTACATTTGTTCGCTTGAGGCGCTGTTGACTAGGCGGCAGCGTCAGTTGATGCTAAGATGGCGACAGCTCAACAGAAAGCTTTTTGTGTTATTGAGTACGGCAGAAGTGAATCGACGACAGTTGTTCAGCGTGCATTTCGAACAAAGTATGGTGTTAAACCTGCTGATAGGTGGTGTATTAAACGTTGGTATAAACAGTTTACAGAGAATGGGTGTTTGTGCAAAGGGAAAAGTTCTGGACGGCCGAGAACGAGTGATGAAAATGTAGCACGCATCCAGCAAGCATTTGTTCGCAGCCCAGGAAAATCGACTCGCAGAGCTAGCAGAGAGCTGCAAATTCCACAATCAACTGTATGGAGAGTCCTACGAAAAAGGTTAGTTATGAAACCGTATCGTCAACTACCCGAGGCGATGGATCGGCCGCCAGGCAGCCCGTGACAGAGCACTTCATCACTGGCCTCCAAGAAGCCCTGATCTTACCCCCTGCGATTTTTTCTTATGGGGGTATGTTAAGGATATGGTGTTTCGGCCACCTCTCCCAGCCACCATTGATGATTTGAAACGAGAAATAACAGCAGCTATCCAAACTGTTACGCCTGATATGCTACAGAGAGTGTGGAACGAGTTGGAGTATCGGGTTGATATTGCTCGAGTGTCTGGAGGGGGCCATATTGAACATCTCTGAACTTGTTTTTGAGTGAAAAAAAAAACCTTTCTAAATACTCTTTGTAATGATGTATAACAGAAGGTTATATTATGTTTCTTTCATTAAATACACATTTTTAAAGTTGTGGTATTCTTTTTGAATCACCCTGTATTTGTCCAATGAATACCCATTTATCATCTGCATTTCTTCTTGGTGTAGTAATTTTAATGGCCAGCAGTGTATTATTCTTGTCGACAAATTGCGTACATGAGCTGTTATGCTGATTATGCAATAGATCTCGTACGAATCTGCTCTTGTTGCCTTCAGGATTGTGTCTAATGGTATATCTCCTGTCATGTAGACTCCAGCTTGAGCAGACCTTGGTTGACACTCCTCTCCAGTGATTTCGGAAAGGCATGTTACCTATCTCTTCTGCCTTCCAAAAGCTGTGTTATCCTCTGACTCTTATATGGGACCTCCAATGTCTTCTATTGCTATTTTCATTTCTTCTTCTGTCAAGTCATCAGACCAGTTTTTCACCTCATAGATGGTACCAGTTCACCCTTTCCATCCATCTGCACTCTGTATTTAACAGTGGAATTCCCATTGCACCCCCCTTTAATTACATCAAATTTTCTTTTGAGTATTGTGTACTTTGAATTAGTCCTTCAGACTCTTTCTTCACATTTTTCCAGCAACCATTTCACTTTGGTTTCCCATGTCTCCTTAGTTACTTCTTTCTCAAATGACTGATATTGCTGTATTCCTGTCTTTCTCTGAATGTTGTGCGCCTTCTACATTTCTCCATCAAATGAAGTGTTTTTTCTGTTTCCCATGGTTTCTTTTCCTTTACCTCCTTATATCTATCTTTGTTTGTCCAACTTCCATGATGCACTTTTTGTAGATATACATTCATTCCTGTTCAGCTGAACTGTCTACCGTTTTGTTCATTAAGATAGTATCTGCAGCCTAAGAAACATTACTTTATGAAAGGTTCATTCACACCGCAGAGAACCAGCCAAGGTTCTCACCAAGGTCATATCAGAGCAACATACATTGAAGAGCTGGTGCTGAATCAGGTGGCTGACCACCAAACATTAAGCACCTGTCAATTTGCCCATTAAACGCACACTTCAAAGTATAGAGTGTGGAGAATACTGGTGGAATAGGTATCACATCCCTATCATAAAGAACATACGCAAGCACTGGCACCAACGGAGTTTGAACCCTGCTTCCACTTCTCTCAATGGTTAACCTCCACAGTGCTATAGGGCCAAACTTTATACAATTTGTATGGTTTGTGGATGAGACCTCTTGGACCTGAGACGGTGTTTTCAACAGCCGCAACAGCCAGGTCCTGATGGGATTCCAATTCGGTTTTACAGAGAGCACTCGACTACATTGGCTCCTTACTTAGCTTGCATTTATAGGGAATCTCTTGCCCAACGTAAAGTCCCGAGCAACTGGAAAAACCGCAGGTGACGCCTGTATATAAGAAGAGTAGAAGGACGGATCCTCAAAATTACAGTCCTATATCCGTAACATCGGTTTGTTTGCAGGATTCTCGAACATATTCTCAGTTCGAATATAATGAATTTCCTTGAGACAGAGAAGTTGCTGTGCATGCATCAACACTGCTTTAGAAAGCAACTCGCCCTTTTATCTTGCGAACCAACGATGAAGGGTATCAGATGGATGCCATATTCCTTGACTTCAAGAAAGCGTATGGCTCGGTGCCCCACTGCAGACTTCTAACTAAGGTACGAGCATATAGGATTGGTTCCCAAGTATGTGAGTGGCTCGAAGACTCCTTAAGTAATAGAACCCAGTACGTTGTCCTCGATGGTGAGTGTTCATCGGAGGTGAGGGTATCATCTGGAGTGCCCCAGGGAAGTGTGGTAGGTCCGCTGTTGTTTTCTGTCTGCATAAATGATCTTTTGGATAGGGTGGATAGCAATGTGCGGCTGTTTGCTGATGATGCTGTGGTGTACGGGAAGGTGTCGTTGTTGAGTGACTGCAGGAGGATACGAGATGACTTGGACAGGATTTGTGATTGGTGCAAAGAATGGCAGCTAACTCTAAATGTATATAAATGTAAATTAATGCAGATGAATAGGAAAACGAATCCTGTAATGTTTGAATACTCCATTACTAGTGTGGCGCTTGACATAGTCACGTCGATTAAATATTTGGGCGTAATATTGCAGAGCGATACGAAGTGGGACAAGCATGTAATGGCACTTGTGGGGAAGGCGGATGGTCGTCTTCGGTTCATTGGTAGAATTTTGGGAAGATGTGGTTCATCTGTAAAGGAGACTGCTTATAAAACACTAATACGACATTATCTTGAGTACTGCTAGAGCGTTTGGGATCCCTATCAGGTCGGATTGAGGGAGGACATAGAAGCAATTCAGACGCGGGCTGCTAGATTTGTTACTGATAGGTTTTATCATCACTGTTACGGAAATGCTTCAGAAACTCGGGTGGGAGTCTCTGGAGGAAAGGAGGCGTTCTTTTCGTGAATCGCTACTGAGGAAATTTAGAGAACCAGCATTTGAGGCTGACTGCAGTACAATTTTACTGCCACCGACTTATATTTCGCGGAAAGACTACAAAGATCAGACAAGAGAGATTAGGGCTCGTACAGAGGCATATAGGCAGTCATTTTTCCCTCATTCTGTTTGGGAGGGGAACAGGGAGACAAGATGCTAGTTGTGGTACGAGGTACCCTCCGCCACGCACAGCATGGTGGATTGCGGAGTATGTATGTAGATGTAGATGTAGGACAATCCCCACACCACCCATAATGGCGTCCACCAGCAACGATTCTCTGTCAATATATGTCTGGTCATTGTCCGAGATCACACGCAGTAGGGCCTTATGTGCTGCCTCTCCATCTGTATCTCCACATTATCTAGTGTTTATGCAAGACATGCTACCACGTTCCTTGGAGAATGTACCCCGTGTTGTCTGCAAAATTGTGTGGTTTCAGAACATTGGTGCACAGGCCCACTTCGATGTAATGTCCTGAACAACACCTAACCTCATTGTTGCATTGGAAAGGGGAGTTCCTGTCCCATGACCAGCCTCGTCGCACGATCTCACACCCTTCTGGGGTTATGTCAACATGTTGGTGTGTGAAACAGCCGCAGGTATAGCTGAAGACCTGTTTGCCAAGGTCCGAGCTGCCTGTCTCCTGGTAAAATATTGTTGCTCATGTTCGAGGCTTCCACGATGAGTGTGGCCGCTTCAAGTATGAAGAAGTAGGTTTTGTCATGTAAGGCAGACTCAGTTTGTGTTTTAACGAGTTTATACACAGTAAATTCGGAGTAGGTGTTAAAATCCATGGAGAAGAAATAAAAACTTTGAGGTTCGCCGATGACATTGTAATCCTGTCAGAGACAGCAAAGGACTTGGAAGGAAGAGCAGTTGAACGGAATGGATAGTGTCTTGAAAGGAGGATATAAGATGAGCATCAACAAAAGCAAAATTAGGATAATGGAATGTAATCGAATTAAGTCAGGTGATGTTGAGGGAATTAGATTAGGAAATGAGACACTTAAGGCAGTAAAGGAGTATTGCTATTTGGGGAGCAAAATAACTGATGATGGTCGAAGTAGAGAGGATATAAAATGCAGACTGGCAATGCCAAGGAAAGCGTTTCTGAAGAAGAGGAATTTGTTAACATCGAGTATAAGTTTAAGTGTCAGGAAGTCGTTTCTAAAAGTATTTGTATGGAGTGTAGCCATGTATGGAAGTGAAACGTGGACGATAAATAGTTTGGACAAGAAGAGAATAGAAGCTTTCGAAATGTGGTTCTACACAAGAATGCTGAAGATTAGATGGGTAAACCACATAATAGATGACGAGGTATTGGATAGGATTGGGGAGAAGAGAAGTTTGTGGCACAACTTGGCTAGAAGAAGGGATCGGTTGGTAGGACATGTTTTGAGGCATCAAGGGATCACAAATTTAGCATTGGAGGGCAGCGGAGAGGGTAAAAATCGTAGAGGCAGACCAAGAGAGGACTACACTAAGCAGATTCAGAAGGATGTAGGTTGCAGTAGTTACTGGGAGATGAGGCAGCTTGCACAGGATAGAGTAGCTTGGAGAGCTGCATCAAACCAGTCTCAGGACTGAAGACCACTACAACAACACAGTTGTCATTTCGCCCCAGCTGTTTAGACCAATGAAATGTGACACGACTCGGAAGACAGTAGATCGGTTGACTCCATTCCATCGTGGCAAAAGCTGAGACGGTACAGGAATGACCTATGAGGATATATTGACATCACTCTGAGACAGCCACCACCCACGTCAAAGGTTGTGAGAAGATGGTCTGCATGTGGGAAATTTTCAATAATACTGTCATCCTGAATTTGGAATCATTCAGCTATCCATCAATGGAACATCTCAAGCAATTATATGGTTTTGGAGAGAAAAAATGGACTCCAGATATGTGAAAAATACTATTACAATGGTTCAGCAACAAACATGATTTTAATACGAATGGTTCAAATGGCTCTAAGCACTAGACTTAGAACTACTTAAACCTATATAACTTGAGGACATCAGACACATCTATGCCCAAGGCAGGATTCGAACATGCGACCACAGCAGCAGCGCGGTTCCAGACTGTAGCATGTAGAACTGCTCAGCCACAGCGGTAGCGGTTTTAATACAATACACATAGATGATGTGCTACAGACGCAAAATTTAACCGACAGGAAGAAGATGATGTGATATGCAAATGATTAGCTACTCAGAGCATTCACACAAGGTTGGCTCCGGTGGCGACACCTACAACGTGCTGACATGAGGAAAGTTTCCACCCGATTTCTCATACACAAACAGCAGTTGACCGGCGCTGCCTAGAGAAACGTTGTTGTGGTGCTTCGTGTAAGGAGGAGAAATGCGTACCATCACGTTTCCGAGTTTGACAAAGGTCGGATTGTAGCCTATCGCGATTGCGGTTTATCGTATCGCGACATTGCTGCTCGTGTTGGTCGAGATCCAATGACTGTTAGCAGAATATGGAGTCGGTGGGTTCGGGACGGTAATACACAACGCCGTGCTGGATCCCAACGGCCTCGTATCACTAGCAGTCGAGATGACAGGCATCTTATCCGCATGGCTTTAACGGATTGTGCAGCCACGTCTCGATCCCTGAGTCAACAGATGGGGACGTTTGCAAGACAACAACCATCTGCACGAACAGTTGGACGGCGTTTGCAGCAGCACGGACTATCAGCTCGGAGACCATGGCTGCGGTTACCCTTGATGCTGCATCACAGACGGGAGAGCCTGTGATGGTGTACTCTACGACGGACCTGGATGCAGAAGTGGCAAAACGTCATCCAGGTTCTGTTTACAGCATCGTGATGGTTGCATCCGTGTTTGGCGACATCGCGGTGAATGCACATTGGAAGCATGTATTCCTCATCGCCATATTGGCGTCTCACCCGGCGTGATGGAAGAGGTGCCATTGGTTACACGTCTCTGTCACCTTTGAACAGTGGACGTTACATTTAAGATGTGTTACGACCCGTGGCTCTACCCTTCATTCGATCCCTGTGAAAGCGTAGATTTCAGCAGGATAATGCTCGACCGGGTGTTACAGGTCTCGGGGCCTTTGCCTTTCGCGGGCAAGTGCTCTACCAACTGAGCTACCGAAGCACGACTCATGACCGGTACTCACAGCTTTACTTCTGCCAGTATCCGTATCCTACCTTCCAAACTTTACAGAAGCTCTTCTGCGAAACATGCAGAACTAGCACTCCTGAAAGAAAGGATACTTTGGAGACATGGCTTAGCCACAGCCTGGGGGATGTTTCCAGAATGAGATTTTCACTCTGCAGCGGAGTGTGCGCTGATATGACACTTCCTGGCAGATTAAAACTGTGTGCCCGACCGAGACTCGAACTCGAGACCTTTGCCTGTCGCGGGCAAGTGCTCTACCAACTGAGCTACCGAAGCACGACTCACGACCGGTACTCACAGCTTCACTTCTGCCAGTATCCGTCTCCGGTCGTGAGTCGTGCTTCGGTAGCGCAGTTGGTAGAGCACTTGCCCGCGAAAGGCAAAGGTCGCGAGTTCGAGTCTCGGTCGGGCACACAGTTTTAATCTGCCAGGAAGTTTCATACCAGCGCACACTCCGCTGCAGAGTGAAAATCTCATTCTGATTTTCATAGTGTCTGCAATACGTCACTCAGAATGTAGCCAATCAGCAGCTGTTCGCAGCCAGCGTATTCCATTCCGTGCATTTCTGTACGCAGCATAATCCCACTCCTACTACTTCTTTCGAGAAATAATCCCGTTTCTGCTGCTTTACCTCAGTAAGTAATAATAGTAGTACCACGTGGGTACGTTCAAACGTGTGCCAATTGGTGTGTGTAATTCACTCACCTCTCATTCATATAACAGATCTTATAAGAGGAGGAGAAAACACCACTTACCATGTGTTCGAATGCGAGAGGAACCAACAGCTGTGAGACGTGAGTCGCACTGAGTGAGACGAGCTGCGCCAGGTCTCTCCAGAAGTTGGACAGGCGTGCCTGGTAGTCCGCTGCGTGGGCCTGCAGTTCTGGACAAGACAGGAGACGATACTCTGGTGAACAGGCCAGCGGATCAGATTTCTGGTGAACAACAGCTCCCCCCTTCCCGCCTTCACCAGGTCACAGAGTGTATGAAAGTAGCACTTACTTTTTGAAAGTAGATCAATGCCAGTAGACATGGACACCTTGATCCGACCTTGGGATGCTCATACTCCACTGACACATTTAAAAAACACATCACACAGGGCGAGAGGGGTACCCTCACCTAACGTAGATTCAGCCCTAAAAATTCTTCGTACAATGTCTAAGGGTAGAAGTATCAACCTACGTGAAGGAAATATGCAACTACATCAGAAGTGATCCACATGATGTCCTCACGAATCAGGCAGATTTAAGAAATAAGAGGTTTATACACACATAAAAAAAATAGATTTGCATCACCTCGGTTGCGAGAGTCCCAGAACCTGTACAGAAAATAGGAATAGATATCAACATACACATCATTTCCGCCATTTTTATTACTCATGAAAACCACACATTGCATGTTGAACCACCATACAGCGAGGCCTTCAGAGGTGGTGGTCCAGATTGCTCTACACACCGGTACCTCTAATACCCAGTAGCACGTCTCTTGCATTGATGCATGCCTGTATTCGTCGTGGCATACTATCCACAAGTTCATCAAGGCACTGGTGGTCCAGATTGTCCCACTCCTCAACAGCGATTCGGCGTAGATCCCTCGGAGTGGTTGGTGGGTCGCGTCGTCGATAAACTACCCTTTTCAGTCCATCACAGGAGTGTTGGATAGGGTTCATGTCTCTAGAACATGCCATCCACTCTATTCAAGCGATGCCGTTATCCTGAAGGAAGTGATTCTCAAGATGTACACGATGAGGGCGTGAATTGTCGTCCATGAAGACGAATGCCTCCCCAATATGCTGTCAATATGGTTGCACTAACGGTCAGAGGATAGCATTCACGTATCGTACAGCCTTTATGGCGCCTTCCATGGTCGCCAGCGACGTACTTTGGCCCCACATAATGCCACACCAAAACAGCAGGGAACCTCCACTTCGCTGCTCTCGCTGGACAGTGCGTCTAAGGCGCTCAGCCTGACCAGGTTGCGTCCCAACACGTCTCCAACAATTGTCTGGTTGAAGGCACATATGGCACTCATCAGTGAAGAGAACGTGATGCCAATCCTGAGAGCTCCATTCGGCATGTTGTCGGGCCCATCTGTACCGCACTGCATGGTGTCGTGGTTGCAAAGATGGACCTCGCCATGGGTGTCTGGAGTGAAGTTGCGCATCATGCAGCCTATTGCGCACAGGTTTAGTCGTGACACGACGTCCTGTGGCTGCAAGAAAAGCATCATTCTACATGCTGACGTTGCTGTCAGGGTTCCTCCGAGCCGTAATCCGTAGGTAGCGATCATCCACTGCAGTAGTAGCCCTAGGGCGGCCTGAGCACGCCATTCATCGACAGTTCCTGTCTCTCTGTATCTCCTCCATGATCGAACAACATCGCTTTGGTTCACTCAGATATGCATGGACGCTTCCCTTGTTGATAACCCTACCTGATACGAAGTAACAATGCAGACGCGATCGAACAGCGGCATTGGCCGTCTAGGCACTTCTGAACTACAGACAACATGAGCCATGTAAGTCCTTCCTGGTGGAATGACTAGAATTGATCGGTTGTCGGAACCCCTCCGTCTAATAGGCGCTGCTCATGTATGGTTGTTTACATCTTTGAGTGCGTTTAGTGACATCTCTGAACAGTGAAAGGGACTGTGTCTGTAATACAATATCCACAGTAGTTTGACTACCTGACTTTGACTTTACTGATAAACAGAATCGTATGTATGCTGCTTTTATTATATGAGTAGTCCTTCTGACGTTTCCAATGAGTTGTATTGTTTAACATGAAAACGAGGAAGAATCATGTGCTCTCACACACATTTTTATATTTAGGATGCCTTTATTTTAACATAACTAATATATTTTAGTAATTCAGCAAAAATTTGTATGGGATGTTTTTCAAGTGCAGCTGAAATAGCCCTCTCCCCAGCAAACATTCTAAGGAGCATGGGAATGTATGACTACCTTTGCACATGTATGATACATCACATATTAATAGTACATTTTATAATTATATGGTGGCGTGTATAATATTCTGTAATTTGTTGGAAGAATCCCATCAAACAATTTTATCTTAGTTTATTTCTTTTTTTTATTTTTATTTGTCTGTTGTATCTGTACATGTACGTTAGTTGTAGTGAATGCCCTTCATGCTCTTGTGATGTTAATCTGCTACAATGTATAAATATGTAAAATGATATGTACGATAATTATTGCCATGTTTTAATGAGCATCCAATCTCCTTTAAGTCTCTGAGCGTAGGTACCATATGTTCTATTACGCCCTATCATAATAAATTAATTTCTTATCTCATCCCCTTACACCATAGTACAGAATGCCAAATTCTGTTAACGAATGTAAACACGATCTTAAGATACTCTGATATAAAACGTTTACTGTGCAGTGTACAATCGCTGACAAGAGCAAAGTAAACAGGAGTTGTGAATATGTCCCCGCACCAACTGCCTCATTTGTCACGCAAAGAGTTTACATGAACGGTGATTTAATAGGATCAATGTTAATGATGTTAACATTTGTAACAGTAAATGTAGTTTATGCCATTTTTACAGTACTCAAGCTCGTTTAATGCTGACGTATTCTGAAAGTTGGAGGACTCAACATACAGATACAATGATGAGATATGTACATGTCAGAAGATTCGTAAATTTTGATATCTACTTGACACAGTGTAAGTGATGTGTTGTTTTGTTTTTAGTATTGTATTGTATTGTATTGTATGTTAACCGGAGACCTAGAAACTACGGAGAGGCTCCGTCCCCGCTGCAACCGGAGTGGTCCACAACCCCACGACGACTACCTCAGTCCACTTCACCCCTCCGCCGCCCCACATCGAACCCAGAGTTATTGTGCCGTTCGGCCCCCGGTGGACCCCCCAGGGAACGTCTCACACCAGACGAGTGTAGCCCCTATATCTGCGTGGTAGAGTAATGGTGGTGTACGTGTACGTGGAGAACTTGTTTGCGCAGCAATCGCCGACATAGTGTAACTGAGGCGGAATCAGGAGAACCAGGCCGCATTCGCCGAGGCAGTAGAAAACCGCCTAAAAACAAGCCACAGACTGGCTGCCTCATCGGTCATCGACACAAGTCCCCTGGTGGATTCGTGCCGGGGACCAGGCGCTCCTTCCATCCCGGAAAGTCGTGCGTTAGACCGCACTGCCAACCGGGTGGGCTTTGTAGTATTACTGCCATATAAATGTCGCGGTAGTGCCATTCAATCCTTTATACCACTTGATAATGGGCATAAGATCGAAACCGCAGTCGTGAAAATAAATAAATTTTACAGTGGTGCTATGAGTCTTTTTAAAAAAAATCATACTTCATTATTGTTTATGCCTGGTTGTTGTTGTTGTGGTGTTCAGTCCTGAGACTGGTTTGATGCAGCTCTCCAAGCTACTCTATCCTCTGCAAGCTTCGTTATCTCCCAGTACTTACTGCAGCCTACATCCTTCTGAATCTGCTTAGTGTATTCATCTCTTGGTCTCCCTCTACGATTTTTACCCTCCACGCTGCCCTCCAACGCTAAATTTGTGATCCCTTGATGCCTCAGAACATGTCCTAACAACCGGTCCCTTCTTCTTGTCAAGTTGTGCCAAAAACTACTCTTCTCCCCAATTCCATTCAATACCTCCTCATTAGTTATGTGATCTATCCATCTAATCTTCAGCATTATTCTGTAGCACCACACTTCGAAAGTTTCTATTCTCTTCTTGTCCAAACTATTTACCATCCATGTTTCAATTCCATACATGGCTACACTCCATACAAATACTTTCAGAAACGACTTCCTGAACACTTAAATCTATACTACGCTTTCCTTGCCATTGCCAGTCTACATTTTATATCCTCTCTACTTCGACCATCACCAGTTTTTTTTTCTCCCCAAACAGCAAAACTCCTTTACTACTTTATGTATCTCATTTCCTAACCTAATTCCCTCAGCATCACCCAACTTCATTTTACTACATTCCATTATCCTCGTTTTGCTCTTGTTGATCTGTCCATTCCGTTCAACTGCTCTTCCAAGTCCTTTGCTGTCTCTGACAGAATTACAATGTCATCAGCGAACCTCAAAGTTTTTATTTCTTCTCCATGGATTTTAATTCTACTCCGAATTTTTCTTTTGTTTCCTTTACTGCTTGCTCAATATACAGATCGAATAACATCGGGGAGAGGCTACAACCCTGTCTCACTCCCTTCCCAACCGATGCTTCCCTTTCATGTCCCTCGACTCTTATAACTGCCATCTGGGTTCTGTACAAATTGTATATAGCCTTTCGTTCCCTGTATTTTCCCCCTGCCAGCTTTAGAATTTGAAAGAGAGCATTCCAGTCAACATTGTCAAAAGCTTTCTCTAAGTCTACAAATGCTAGAAAAGTAGGTTTGCCTTTCCTTAATCTTTCTTCTAAGATAAGTCGTAAGGTCAATATTGCCTTGCGTGTTCCAACATTTCTACGGTATCCAAACTGATATTCCCCAAGGTCGGCTTCTACTAGTTTTTCCATTCGTCTGTAAAGAATTCGCGTTAGTATTTTGCAGGTGTGGCTTATTAAACTGATTGTTCGGTAATTTTCACATCTGTCAATACCTGCTTCCTTTGCGATTGGAATTATTGTGTTCTTCTTGAAGTCTGAGGGTGTTTCACCTGTTTCATACATCTTGCTCACCAGATGGTAGAGTTTTGTCAGGACTGGCTCTCCCAAGGCCGTCAGTAGTTCTAATGGAATGTTGTCTACTCCGGGGGCCTTGTTGCGACTCAGGTCTTTCAGTGCTCTGTCAAACTCTTCACGCAGTATCTTACCTCCCATTTCGTCTTCATCTACATCATCTTTCATTTCCATAACACTGGTAGCATGCCGCGCCAGCGTGGACGTGAACTGTATGTGCAGTTGACAGACTTTGAGCGAGGGCGTATAGTGGGCATGCGGGAGGCCGGGTGGACGTACCGCCGAATTGCTCAACACGTGGGGCGTGAGGTTTCCACAGTACATCGATGTTGTCGCCAGTGGTCGGCGGAAGGTGCACGTGCCCGTCGACCTGGGACCGGACCGCAGCGACGCACGAATGCACGCCAAGACTGTAGGATCCTACACAGTGCCGTAGGGGACTGCACCACCACTTCACAGCAAATTAGGGACACTGTTGCTCCTGGGCTATCGGCGAGGACCATTCGCAACCGTCTCCATGAAGCTGGGCTACGGTCCCGCACACCGTTAGGCCGTCTTCCGCTCACGCCCCAACATCGTGCAGCCCGCCTCCAGTGGTGTCGTGACAGGCGTGAATGGAGTGACGAATGGAGACGTGTCGTCTTCAGCGATGAGAGTCGCTTCTGCCTTGGTGCCAATGATGGTCGTATGCGTGTTTGGCGCCGTGCAGGTGAGCGCCACAATCAGGACTGCATATGACCGAGGCACACAGGGCCAACACTCGGCATCATGGTGTGGGGAGCGATCTCCTACACTGGCCGTACACCTCTGGTGATCGTCGAGGGGACACTGAATAGTGCACGGTACATCCAAACCGTCATCGAACCCATCGTTCTACCATTCCTAGACCGGCAAGGGAACTTGCTGTTCCAACAGGACAATGCACGTCCGCATGTATCCCGTACCACCCAACGTGCTCTGGAAGGTGTAAGTCAACTACCCTGGCCAGCAAGATCTCCGGATCTGTCCCCCATTGAGCATGTTTGGGACTGGATGAAGCGTCGTCTCACGCGGTCTGCACGTCCAGCACGAACGCTGGTCCAAATGAGGCGCCAGGTGGAAATGGCATGGCAAGCCGTTCCACGGGACTACATCCAGCATCTCTATGATCGTCTCCATGGGAGAATAGCAGCCTGCATTGCTGCGAAAGGTGGATATACACTGTACTAGTGCCGACATTGTGCATGCTCTTTTGCCTGTGTCTATGTGCCTGTGGTTCTGTCAGTGTGATCATGTGATGTATCTGACCCCAGGAATGTGTCAATAAAGTTTCCCCTTCCTGGGACAATCAATTCACGGTGTTCTTATTTCAATTTCCAGGAGTGTATTTAAGTGTCAGGAAGTCGTTTCTGAAAGTATTTGTATGGAGTGTAGCCATGTATGGAAGTGATACATGGACGATAAATAGTTTGGACAAGAAGAGAATAGAAGCTTTAGAAATGTGGTGCTATAGAAGAATGCTGAAGATTAGATGGGTACATCACATAACTAATGAGGAGGTATTGAAGGGAGATGGGGAGAAGAGCAACTTGTGGCACAACTTGACTAGAAGAAGGGATCGGTTGGTAGGACACGTTCTGAGGCATCAAGGGATCACCAATTTTGTATTGGAGGGCAGCTTAGAGGGTATAAATCGTAGAGGGAGACCAAGAGATGAATACACCAAGCAGATTCAGAAGGATGTAGGTTGTAGTAGCTACTGGGAGATGAAGAAGCTTGCACAGGATAGAGTAGCATGGAGAGCTGCATCAAACCAGTCTCAGGACTCAAGACCACAACAACAACAACAACTGGTCAAGCTGGTGGAGGGTCCGCAACGATGTGGGGCATGCACAGTTGGTGTAATATGGGAGCTGTAATACGTCTAGATACGATTCTGACATGTGATACATATGTAAGCATCCGTTCTGATCACCTGCAGCCATTCATGTCCATTGTGCATTGCGGTGGACTTGCGTAATGCCAGCAGGACAGTTCAACACCCTACACATTGATAATTTCTACAGAGTGGCTCCAGGAACGCTCTTCTGGGTTTAAACACTTCCGCTGGCCACCGGACTCGCCAGACGAGTATACTATTGAGCGTATCTGGGTTGCCTTGCAACGTGCTGTTCAGAAGAGATCTCCACGGCCTCGAACTCTTGCGGGTTTATGGACAGTCCTGCAGGATTTATGGTGTCAGTTCCCTCTAGCACTACTTCAGACATTAGTAGACTCCATGCGACGTTTTGTTGCAGTAGTCGTGCATGCTCATAGGGTTCAAATGGCTCTGAGCACTATGGGACAACATCTGAGGTCATCAGTCCCATAGAACTTCTTCAACGTAACTAACCGAAGGACATCACACACATCCATTCCCGAGGCGGGATTCGAACCTGTGACCGTAGCGATCGCGTGTTTCCAGACTGAAGCGCCTAGATCTGTTCCGCCATCGCGGCCGGCGCTCGTGGGGGCCGTACACGGCAGGTGTACCATGGTCCATTGATCGCGACTGGGCCGAATACACTCCTGGAAATTGAAATAAGAACACCGTGAATTCATTGTCCCAGGAAGGGGAAACTTTATTGACACATTCCTGGGGTCAGATACATTACATGATCACACTGACAGAACCACAGGCACATAGACACAGGCAACAGAGCATGCACAATGTCGGCACTAGTACAGTGTATATCCACCTTTCGCAGCAATGCAGGCTGCTATTCTCCCGTGGAGATGATCGTAGAGATGCTGGATGTAGTCCTGTGGAACGGCTTGCCATGCCATTTCCACCTGGCGCCTCAGTTGGACCAGCGTTCGTGCTGGACGTGCAGACCGCGTGAGACGACGCTTCATCCAGTCCCAAACATGCTCAATGGGGGACAGATCCGCAGATCTTGCTGGCCAGGGTAGTTGACTTACACCTTCTAGAGCACGATTGGTGGCACAGGATACATGCGGACGTGCATTGTCCTGTTGGAACAGCAAGTTCCCTTGCCGGTCTAGGAATGGTAGAACGATGGGTTCGATGACGGTTTGGATGTACCGTGCACTATTCAGTGTCCCCTCGACGATCACCAGAGGTGTACGGCCAGTGTGGGAGATCACTCCCCACACCATGATGCCGGGTGTTGGCCCTGTGTGCCTCGATCGTATGCAGTCCTGATTGTGGAGCTCACCTGCACGGCGCCAAACACGCATACGACCATCATTGGCACCAAGGCAGAAGCGACTCTCATCGCTGAAGACGACACGTCTCCATTCGTCCCTCCATTCACACCTGTCGCGACACCACTGGAGGCGGGTTGCACGATGTTGGGGCGTGAGCGGAAGACGGCCTAACGGTGTGCGGGACCGTAGCCCAGCTTCATGGAGACGGATGCGAATGGTCCTCGCCGATACCCCAGCAGCAACAGTGTCCCTAATTTGCTGGGAAGTTGCGGTGCATCCGTGCGTCGCTGCGGTCCGGTCCTAGGTCGACGGGCACGTGCACCTTCCGCCGACCACTGGCGACAACATCGATGTACTGTGGAGACCTCACGCCCCACGTGTTGAGCAATTCGGCGGTACGTCCACCCGGCCTCCCGCATGCCCACTATACGCCCTCGCTCAAGGTCTGTCAACTGCACATACGGTTCACGTCCACGCTGTCGCGGCATGCTACCAGTGTTAAAGACTGCGATGGAGCTCCGTATGCCACGGCAAACTGGCTGACACTGACGGCGGCGGTGCACAAATGCTCCGCAGCTAGCGCCATTCGACGGCCAACACCGTGGTTCCTGGTGTGTCCGCTGTGCCGTGAGTGTAATCATTGCTTGTACAGCCCTCTCGCAGTGTCCGGAGCAAGTATGGTGGGTCTGACACACCGGTGTCAATGTGTTTTTTCCATTTCCAGGAGTGTATTTAATGAAATAAGGAGGAGGAGGAGGAGGAGGAGATTGGTGTTTAACATCCCGTCGACAACGAGGTCATTATAGACGGAGCACAAGCTCGGATTAGGGAAGGATGGGGAATTAAATCGGCCGTGCCCTTTCGAAGGAACCATCCCGGCATTTGAATGAAATAAGGATCAAACGTAAAATCTACAAAGAACGAAATTCGTCTAGCTTGAAGGGGGAAACCAGATGGCGCTATGGTTGACCCGCTAGATGGCGCTTCCATAGGTCAAACGGATATCAACTGCGTTTTTTTAAAAATAGGAACCCCCATTTTTTTCATTACATATTCGTGTAGTACATACAGAAATATGAATGTTTTAGTTGGACCACTTTTTTCGCTTTGTGATAGGTGGCGCTGTAAAAGTCACAAACATATGGCTCACAAACAGGTTCGTTTTTAAATTAAAATACAGCAAGTAGCTATGCTTGAAGTTTTTACTTAGTTTGTTCCAATGTAATACATGTACCTTTGTGGCTCTGAACACTATGCGACTTAACTTCTGAGGTCATCAGTCGACTATAACTTAGTAGTAATTAAACCTAACCAACCTAGGGACATCACACACATCCATGCTCGAGGCAGCGGTCACGCAGTTCCAGACTGAAGCGCCTAGAACCGCACGGCCACACCGGCCTGCGTACCTTCGTGAACTTATCATTTCTGAGAACGCATGCTGTTACAGCGTGATTACCTGTAAATACCACATTAATGCAATAAATGCTCAAAATGATGTCCGTCAACCTCTTTGCATTTCGCAATACGTGTAACGACATTGCTCTCAACAGCGAGTAGTTCGCCTTCCGTAATGTTCACACATGCATTGACAATGCGCTGACGCATGTTGTCAGGCGTTGTCGGTGGATCACGATAGCAAATATCCTTCAACTTTCCCCACAGAAAGAACTCATGGGACGTCAGATCCGGCGAACGTGCGGGCCACGGTATGGTGCATCGACGACCAATCCACCTGTCATGAAATATGCTATTCAATACCGCTTCAGCCGCATCATGTTGGAAGAACATTTCCATTCTGTCAAGCAGTGAAACATCTTGTAGTAACCGGTAGAACATTACGTAGGAAATCAGCATACATTGCACCATTTAGATTGCCATCGATACAATGGGGGCCATTTATCCTTCCTCCCATAATGACGCACCATACATTAACCCGCCAAGGTCGCCGATGTTCCACTTGTCGCAGCCATCGTGGATTTTCCCTTGTCCAATAGTGCATATTATGCCGGTTTACGTTACCGCTGTTGGTGAATGACACTTCGTCGCTAAATAGAACGCGTGCAAAGAATCTGTCATCGTCCCGTAATTTATCTTGTGCCCGGTGGCAGAACTGTACACGACGTTCAAAGTTGTCGCCATGCAATTCCTGATGCATAGAAATATGGTACGGGTGCAATCGATGTTGATGTAGCATTCTCAACACCGACGTTTTTGAGATTCCCGAGTCTCGCGCAGTTTGTCTGCTACTGATGTGCGGATTAGCCGCGACAGCAGTTAAATCACCTACTTGGGCATCATCATTTGTTGCAGGTCGTGGTTGATGTTTCATACGTGGCTGAACACTTCCTGTTTCCTTAAACAACGTAACTATCCGGCGAACGGTCCGGACACTTGGATGATGTCGTCCAGGATACCGAGCAGCATATATAGCACACGCCCGTTGGGCATTTTGATCACAATAGCCGAACATCAACACGATATCGGGAATTTTCCGCCATCGGTAAACGGTCCATTTTAACACGGGTAATGTATCACGAAGCAAATACCGTCCGCTCTGGCGTAATGTTACGTGATACCACGTACTTATACGTTTGTGACTATTACAGCGCCATCTATCACAAAACGAAGGAAGTGGTCCAACTAAAACATTCATATTTCTTTACGTACTATACCAATATGCAATAAAAAATGGGGGGTTCCTATTTTAAAAAACACAGTCGATATCCGTTTGATCTATGGAAGCGCCATCTAGCGGGCCAACCCTGGCGCCATCTGGTTTCCCCCTTCAAGCAAGACAAGTTTCTTTCATTGTAGTTTTTTCGGTTGACGCTTATTTCGTGAGATATTTGGCCCGGTCACCATCAGTTGACCATCCTGTATAATACACGATAATGGTGAAAGGTTAGCGTCACCATCGTCGCCGACAACCTCTCATACAGAAGAACCTGATCTCACTCAGTTTACCACGTCTTCTCTATGGTTTCTCCGACTAAACCGGAAGTTATAAATAATAGCACCAAGAAACACTCAAACTCTTTCATTTGCCTCGTGTAAAAGTTTGTCAAATAGCCACATGTAACGATGCATACCACTCACAACTTTCCCGAGCTTTGACGTTAAAACGTCGCGATTTGACCTTGTGGATAACATCGGAAGTTCACTGAGGCTTTTTGCGGATCATGCTGTGGTATATCGAGAGGTTGTAACAATGGAAAATTGTACTGAAATGCAGGAGGATCTGCAACGAATTGACGCATGGTGCAGGGAATGGCAATTGAATCTCAATGTAGACAAGTGTAATATGCTGCGGATATATAGAAAGAAAGATCCTTCATCATTTACCTACAATATAGCAGGTGAGCAACTGGAAGCAGTTAATTCCATAAATTGTCTGGGAGTAGGCATTAGTAGTGATTTAAACTGGAATGACCATATAAAATTAAATGTCGGTAAAGCAGATGCCAGACTGAGATCCATTGGAAGAATCCTAAGGAAATGCAATCCGAAAACAAAGGAAGTAGGCTACAGTACGCTTGTTCGCCCACTCCTTGAATACTGCTCAGCAGTGTGGGTACCGTATCAGGTAGGGTTGATAGAAGATATACAGAAGATCCAACGCAGAGCAGCGCGCTTCGTTACAGGACCATTTAGTAATCGCGAAGTCGTTACGGATATGATAGACAAACTAGACACAGGCCAGACGTGATAGACATGGCCCTCATCATGGGCATTACATCGACACTCAACGTCGCTGTTGAAAACGATCTGCCCTCAAACCACCAACCTGTAATACTGTACATCGAGGAAACACAGCAGCACATGGAACAACGGCAAGATGTTGGACTACGGGCGTGCAAATTGGACATTGTTCAAGCAAACGCTCGATAGCCACATCCCACCTATACACGAAATTAATGAAAGAGCACAAATTGACGAGGCAGTAGAAACCCTCACTAACGCCGTCCAGGACGCAGTGGCAGGCACCATACCTGATCGCACCTCACAACAACGCAGTGCGGGCCTGCCCCAGGAAATCCTGGGCCTAATCTCAATGAGGAATCGCCTCAGGAGACAATGGCAGCGCACCAGGCGTCCGTACTTCAAACGGCACATTAACAGGCTACAGGGCATCATACACGATAAAATACAAACACATAGAACACAACAGTGGAACCAAAAACTCGAAGGGCTGGACACCACACGACCTGGCGTGTGGCAACTAGCCCGACACTTCACCAGGGAGAAAATATACACCCCCACGCTTCAAGGGCCTGACTGACCTGCATACTCAGCGGAAGAGAAAGCAGAGCTAATGGCCCACACACTCGCAGCGTCATTCACACCGAACC
This sequence comes from Schistocerca gregaria, assembly GCF_023897955.1. Taxonomy (NCBI): domain Eukaryota; kingdom Metazoa; phylum Arthropoda; class Insecta; order Orthoptera; family Acrididae; genus Schistocerca; species Schistocerca gregaria. Next base: position 99,776,943 of record NC_064930.1, on the reverse strand, counting down.
TGGTATCATCAGATCCAGTGTTCACACTTGCAACTGACCAAGAGGTTACACACATTCTAGCCCAAACATCGCGCGACGACATTCGACATGCTAGCATAGCCGAAGTATCCTGGGCTATAATGCACTCCGCTGCTAGGAAAACCCCTGGTCATGATAGAATTCCAAACCGTGTCCTCCAGGAGCTCACGGACAAAGCTGTAGGCTACCTAACACACATCACGAATGCCATACTCGAGCACAACTAGTCCGACACTTCACCAGGGAGAAAATATACACCCCCACACTTCAAGCGCCTGACGGACCTGCATACTCAGTGGAAGAGAAAGCAGAGCTAATGGCCCACACACTCGCAGCGTCATTCACGCCGAACCTGGTACCATCAGATCCAGTGATCACACTTACAACTGACCAAGAGGTTACACGCATTCTAGCCCAACCATCGCGCGACGACATTCGACATGCTAGCACAGCCGAAGTCTCCTGGGCTATAATGCACTCCGCTGCTAGGAAAACCCCTGGTCATGATAGAATTCCAAACCGTGTCCTCCAGGAGCTCACGGACAAAGCTGTAGGCTACCTAACACACATCACGAATGCCATACTCGAGCACAACTAGTCCGACACTTCACCAGGGAGAAAATATACACCCCCACACTTCAAGCGCCTGACGGACCTGCATACTCAGTGGAAGAGAAAGCAGAGCTAATGGCCCACACACTCGCAGTGTCATTCACACCGAACCTGGTACCATCAGATCCAGTGATCACACTTACAACTGACCAAGAGGTTACACGCATTCTAGCCCAACCATCGCGCGACGACATTCGACATGCTAGCACAGCCGAAGTCTCCTGGGCTATAATGCACTCCGCTGCTAGGAAAACCCCTGGTCATGATCGAATTCCAAACCGTGTCCTCCAGGAGTTCACGGACAAAGCTGTAGGCTACCTAACACACATCACGAATGCCATACTCGAGCACTAGTCCGACACTTCACCAGGAAGAAAATATACACCCCCACACTTCAAGCGCCTGACGGACCTGCATACTCAGCGGAAGAGAAAGCAGAGCTAATGGCCCACACACTCGCAGCGTCATTCACACCGAACCTGATACCACCAGATCCAGTGTTCCACTTGCGACTGACCAAGAGGTTACACGCATTCTAGCCCAACCATCGCGCGACGACATTCGACATGCTAGCACAGCCGAAGTCTCCTGGGCTATAATGCACTCCGCTGCTAGGAAAACCCCTGGTCATGATAGAATTCCAAACCGTGTCCTCCAGGAGCTCACGGACAAAGCTGTAGGCTACCTAACACACATCACGAATGCCATACTCGAGCACAACTAGTCCGACACTTCACCAGGGAGAAAATATACACCCCCACAATTCAAGCGCCTGACGGACCTGCATACTCAGTGGAAGAGAAAGCAGAGCTAATGGCCCACACACTCGCAGCGTCATTCACACCGAACCTGGTACCATCAGATCCAGTGATCACACTTACAACTGACCAAGAGGTTACACGCATTCTAGCCCAACCATCGCGCGACGACATTCGACATGCTAGCACAGCCGAAGTCTCCTGGGCTATAATGCACTCCGCTGCTAGGAAAACCCCTGGTCATGATAGAATTCTAAACCGTGTCCTCCAGGAGTTCACGGACAAAGCTGTAGACTACCTAACACACATCACGAATGCCATACTCGAGCACAACTAGCCCGACACTTCACCAGGGAGAAAATATACACCCCCACACTTCAAGCGCTTGACGGACCTGCATACTCAGCGGAAGAGAAAGCAGAGCTAATGGCCCGAACACTCGAAGCGTCATTCACACCGAACCTGGTACCACCAGATCCAGTGTTCCACTTGCGACTGACCAAGAGGTTACACGCATTCTAGCCCAACCATCGCGCGACGACATTCGACATGCTAGCACAGCCGAAGTCTCCTGGGCTATAATGCACTCCGCTGCTAGGAAAACCCCTGATCATGATGGAATTCCAAACCGTGTCCTCCAGGAGTTCACGGACAAAGCTGTAGACTACCTAACACACATCACGAATGCCATACTCGAGCACAACTAGCCCGACACTTCACCAGGGTGAAAATATACACCCCCACACTTCAAGCGCCTGACGGACCTGCATACTCAGCGGAAGAGAAAGCAGAGCTAATGGCCCACACACTCGCAGCGTCATTCACACCGAACCTGGTACCACCAGATCCAGTGTTCCACTTGCGACTGACCAAGAGGTTACACGCATTCTAGCCCAATCATCGCGCGACGACATTCGACATGCTAGCACAGCCGAAGTCTCCTGGGCTATAATGCACTCCGCTGCTAGGAAAACCCCTGGTCATGATGGAATTCCAAACCGTGTCCTCCAGGAGTTCACGAACAAAGCTGTAGACTACCTAACACACATCACGAGTGCCATACTCGAGCACCAACACTTCCCTGGCTTTTGGAAGACGGACAAGGTCCTGATGTTCAGGAAGCCGGGGAAAGACCACTCCCTCCCACAAAATTACCGACCCATCAGCCTTCTGAGCTCGCTCAGCAGAATTGTTGGGAAGGTGATTCTCAAACGCATCACTAGGCACTGTAATAGAAATGACATCCTGAGACTGGAGCAATTCGGCTTCAGGAATCACCACTCCACAACACAACAACTCTTACGGGTTGTTGAACACATAACACATGGCTTCAACATAAATAAAGCTACAGGGGCGGTGTTCCTGGACATCGAAAAGGCTTTCGACCATCTGTGGCACAACGGCCTCATCCGCAAACTCAGCGACGCGGGATTCCCCGACGGGGAAAACAATCGACACGACATGGTATACACGCGGGGGTACCACAGGGAAGCATCCTAGGGCCCCAGCTGTTTAACCTCTACATAAACGATCTCCCAGCCACACACAACACAACGATGGCAATCTACGCGGATGAGACAGCCATCCTTGCGCAAGGTTGGAAACCATCAAACATTACGTCACCCCTACAGACTGCACTCAGAGAGGCTGAGCCTTGGTTAAATAGCGTGTTAGAGTAAAGGTCGACAAGTGCGAAGCCGTTCTGGTCACTAGAAGACCGAAGCAACTGCGCAAACACCGATACTGTAGACCAATAACTCTACATGCACGCCCAATACGTTTCCGGGAGAGAGTCAAATACCTCGGTGTCTGGCTGGACCGGAAATTACTCTGGGGGGACCACATACAACACATGACTAACCGAGCTAGCGCGAGGCTCAAACAGCTCTACCCTATGCTCAACAGGCGTAGCACACTGAAGAGAAGGGTTGCGAGGTCCATGTACGTGACACTTATCTGACCCCTGATGACGTACGCAGCCCCTGTCTGGGGATACGCTGCGCCCACACGCCTGCGCCGTCTACAGCTCATACAAAACAAAGTACTCAAAATCATAAGCAACGCTCCACGATACACACGCATCGCGGACCTTCGCCGGGAATACCGACTTGAGACTCTCACGGAGGTAATCCACAAACTCACCACAAGACTATACAGGAACTCCAGACATTCGCAGAACCCGTTTATTCTGAATCTGGGGAACTACGACCACAACCATAGATGGAAAATAAAAGACCAAAAGACTTGCTTGTAGGGACCTAACATCTATGGCCAAGCACACACAAACACAACGGTAAAGGTGAGCACCTGTTAATCAGGCGCCATTACTGGATATCCAGCTGGAATTCACTGCCGAATAACTGGCACCACGCAGGGAAGCCGTACCGTACACTGCATGCAGACAAGCTCCACTCATCCCCCACAAAGTGAGATGATCCCTGGCTGATCTCCCACTACTGTATAACGATCCCGATTGTTCCAGGAATGTAGCGGCTGCAGCATCTGGGATACATCGCCATCGCTTGCCACAGTAATGGTGCATGATACCCATATAAGAAATCCAACCTTGCATGAACTATCGCAGCTAGTAGGCCACTACTGCTCTTACTATCCATCCCACTGTCCCAGAGGTTTTTTTTCCCATGGCACGAGCCCTGGCACTTTTTTCCCTCTGCTCTTCAAATCGCTACCCTCACTCGCATTTCGTCCAGTATCTATCACCTGACGGACCATGTTAATGCGTAGTCTTACCAGACGCACGGACAAAATCACAGCCCAGCATCCTGTGATCCACTTAGTAGATAACTAACCTGTTTACAGAGGTGACGGTAGAACTTTTCGTTTGGTCACCACGTTGGTGCGGGCGTGGAAGGGCCCCATCTCAAATGTTTTTAAATTTTTTACGAGGCCGTTGGGATCCAGCACGGCGTTCCGTATTACCCTCCTAAACCCACTGATTCCGTATTCTTCTAGGAGAAATTGGATCTCGACCAACACGTGCAGCAACGTCGCGATACGATAAACCGCAATCGCGATAGGCTACAATCCGACCTTTATCAAAGTCGGAAATTTGATGTTACGCATTTCTCCTCCTTACACGAGGCATCTCAACAACAACGTCTGATCAGGCAACGCCGGTCAACTGCTGTTTGTGTATGAGAAATCGGTTGGAAACTTTCCTCATGTCAGCACGTTGTAGGTGTCGCCATTGGTGCCAACCTTGTGTGAATGCTCTGAAAAGCTAATCATTTGCATATCACAGCATCTTCTTCCTGCCGGTTAAATTTCGCGTCTGTAGCACGTCATGTTCGTGGTGTAGCAATTTTAATAGCCAGTAGTGTACTTTAATTAGGACAGAGTTTTCAACTGTGGCACAACCCCATCATCATGTGTTCATTAACTTAGATGAGATTTTTTTTAAATAGAATTTCTTAATGAGCACATTTTTTTTACAATAGCATACTTCCAAATAAGATACTCACCAGTTTTGTTCAAGTACGTCATCTTAAAGTATGGCCGATGGTTGTGCTCACACGTTTGCCTGGCGGCTATGGCTGCTGTGATGCGCCGAACAGCTTGCACTGACTGGGACAATACACGGTGCCTCAGATCATCCGTTTGCAGCGTTGTCACGTTCCATTCCGTATCATTCGACCTTTCAAAATAAAATGGAGGCAACTCATGTGACAAATGGTATACTGAAACTTGGCTATATTTTGTAGAACAGAATAGTGAAAACTGAACTCAACTTTCCCCCTTCTCCAGTTTTTACGTTCGCTGTTGATACTGGTCACTAGAGACGAATTAAACTGTCGGACAGTTATTCTGGCGTAAATTATCACTGGTATACGAGTCTGCTGGCATATTCTGGTGAACTGAGCGGTCTCTTTTGAAATACTAAAATTCCCATTAGGTTGGCCCCCATTGTGGGGGCCCAGAAACGGCGGAGAGGCTCCGTCCCCGCCGCAGCCGCAGTGGTCCACAACCCCACGACGACTACCGAAGTCCACTTCACCCCTCAGTCGCCCCAAACCAAACCACTCTTTCAGGGTTATAGTGCGGTTAGGCCCCCGGTGGATCCCCCAAGGAACGTCTCACACCAGACGAGTGTAGCCCCTATGTTTGCGTGGTAGAGTAATGGTGGTGTGTGAGTACGTGGAGAACGTACCTGTGCAGCAATCGCCGAGATAGTGTAACTGAGGCGGCATAAAGGGAACCAGCGCGCATTCGCTGAGGCAGATGGAAAACCGCCTAAAAACCATCCACACATTGGTCGGTTCACCAGACCTCGACACTAATCCGCCGGGTGGATTCGTGCCGGGGACCGGGAACACCTTCCCGCCCAGAAAGCGGGAAAGCGAAATGCAGTAAGATCTTCAACGGATAGGCACTTAGTGCAGGGAGTGGCAACAGACCCTTAACATAGACAAATGTAATGTATTGCGAATACATAGAAAGAAGAATCCTTTATTGTATGATTATATGATAGCGGAATAAACACTGGTAGCAGTTACTTCTGTAAAATATCTGGGAGTATGCTTGCGGAACGATTTGAAGTGGAATGATCATATAAAAATAATTGTTGGTAAGGCGGGTACCAGGTTGAGATTCATTGGGAGAGTCCTTAGGAAATATAGTCCATCAACAAAGGAGGTAGCTTACAAAACACTCGTTCGGCCTATACTTGATTACTGCTCATCAGTGTGGGATCCGTACCAGGTCGGGTTGACGGAGGAGATAGAGAAGATCCAAAGAAGAGCGGCGCGTTTCGTCACAGGGTTATTTGGTAACCTTGATAGCGTTACGGAGATGTTTAGCAAACTCAAGTGGCAGATTCTGCAAGATATTCGCTGTGCATCGCGGTGTAGCTTGCTCGACAGGTTTCGAGAGGGTGCGTATCGAATATATTCCTTCCCCCTACTTATACCTCCCGAGGAGATCACGAATGTAAAATTAGAGAGATTCGAGCGCGCACGGGGGCTTTCAGGCTGTCGTTCTTCCCGCGAACCATACGCGACTGGAACAGGAAAGGGAGGTAATAACATTGGCATGTAAAGTGCCCTCCGCCACACACCGTTGGGTGGCTTGCGGAGTATAATATTTCCATACAAACATTCGGCCAGAACTATGACAGACAACTTTAAAAAAAAATAATGTTGAATTGTGTGTGAAACCTTACGGTACTTAGCTGCTAAGGTCATCAGTCCTTAAGCTTACACACTTCTTAACCTAAATTATCCTAAGGACAGACACACACACACCCATTCCCGAGGGAGGACTCGAACCTCCGCCGGGACCAGCCGCACAGTCCATGACTGCAGCGCCTCACACCGCTCGGCTAATCCCGCGCGGCCCACCTCTAAAAAGATTGAGTAGGTAGTCCTGGACGTGTCTCACATCGTCTGCTCCTTGACACTATCGTCACAGGAAAGACTTCCGCTGTAAGTCGACTTCTTGAAGATGTGACCACGTCTCCATTGTGCCAATTGGATGAGGCTGAACCTCGAGCTTTCGTGACGAGGGAGATCAAACTGTGCATCCTTCCTCAGTTGGTGGATTCTGGAACATGCTACAGTAGAGTTTCGACAATTCGAGTCTCGATAGTTCGAGTTTCCAATAATCCGAGCCTCTTTCAAAAATAAAAAAATAAAAAAAAGACGTTGCAACGATCTACTTTCTTTTTTTACTGACATGATAAATAATGAAAACATCATTGCAAAAGATAGATAGGGAGAGTACAGCAGACAACAATGCAATCAACACCGATTCGCTCGCTGCCCTGTTGCACGAACACCTGTTGTCAGTATGACACGAAATGCCCCGACTGCTGCCGGCTGCTACCGATCAAAACTGGGGAGTTCTTACGCTGCTGTAGTTCCCAGTACATACCTGTACTGTACAGTGTTGTGTGACGTTTTGTTTGTTGACTGTGTGTTCCGCTGTACACCGTACAAAGATGAGTACTGTAACAAAAAAGAGCAAAATTTGTGCCTTTGCATCTAAAATTAGAAACTCTAAGACAACTCGACCAAGTCTCGAAAAAATAAAAAAAACTTGCTCTCGAATATGGTGTCGGTGAAGTTACTGTTGGTGACTGGCGAAGAAACCGACTTAAATTGGAACAGTTTTCTTCACAGAAATGCTCACACGAATCCCTCAGTCGAAGAAGTATAAAGAAGTCAGACTTTGAAAAAACAAGTGAGGCATTGTTCATGTGGTTTACCCAACAGAGACAAAAGGATGCTCCGATTTCTGGCCCAATCTTGCAAGAAAAAGGTTTGTTTTTCAGAAACCAGCAGCAGGAAGGAGATGCCAATTTGGCCGCTAGTGTGGGCTGGCTTGACAAGTGGAAGAATAGGTATGGAGTGCGTCAACTAGACGTATGTGGAGAAAAACTCTCTGGTTTCAAAATTTATCGTCGAGTTTTAAAAAATTCGTAACTGATGAAAATTTGTCTAATGAACAAATATATAACTGTGACGAAACTGGGCTAAATTTTAAAATGTTACCAGCGAGAATACTTGCTCGTTGTGAACAAAAAAGTGCTCCTGGGCAGAAAAAAAGCAAAGAGCGGCTCACAGTTATGGCAGCTTCAAATGCAACTGAAAACCACAAACTAAAACTCGTTGTGGTTGGGAAGTCTGCGAAGCGAAGAGCATTCAAGAATGTATCCATCTCAGCTCTTTCGGTTGTCTACACACATCAGAATAATGCCTGGATGAATCAGGAAATCTTCAAGAACTGGTTTTTTAACTCATTTGTACCTGACTGCAAGAATTTTTTTAAAAGAAAGGGGACTGCCAGGCAATGCAATTTTGCTCACGAATAATGCGTCCTCACATCCAAGTGCAGGAGAACTGGAGGGCGACGGTATCCGCGCCTTTTTTTTTTCCACCAACCATAACCTGTCTCATTCAGCCCATGGATCAGGGCGTTCTGGAATGTCTAAAAAGAAAGTATCGACGGCGATTGGTACAGCCAATCCTGCATTCCGAAGACAACGTAAGCATTGTAGGAGCTTTGGAGAAAGTGACTTTGAAGGGCGTCGTGTACTGTATTAGCGAATCTTGGGGCGAAATAAAGTCAGACACAATTTCTAAGTCATGGAGGAAAATTCTACAGGAAAGTATGCTAGACACCGAAACTGAAGATTTAGTAGATGAGGACGATCAACCATTGTGTAATTTAATCAGAAGATTGCCAGGGTGTGACGAGGCAGAAGAGGTGGAAGTAGGCGAGTGGTTAAATTCGGTCAAACAGCTGGAAGTGACGGACTCTATTGTAATTAATATGGTTAACAAAAAAAAAAATGCTTCAAATGGCTCTGAGCGCTATGGGCCTTAGGCCGGTATTACACTATCAAATTTCTTTGTCAAAGAATTGATCAAAGACGTGATCAAATATTCCGCCAGATATATTTGACAAAGAAGCGATATTACATTGTCATCATATTTGTCGTCAAAGTTCAAGGTGGCTGACAACAGCATCTTATTAACCGCAGCAATTGCATGTACCACAATTGCACTGTGTGAATGGATGAGCATTCATTCCTGTATGTTCTCAAAGAAGTGTATCCTCATATCACAAAGCACAATATTCACTTAAGAACTGCTACATCTGCATAAGACAGAATCACTATAACACTCAGATTCCTTGCTACAGGGCAGGGTTAGGCTAGGTTATGTTATGTTAGGTTAGGTTAGGTCAGGTCTCCAATATTCGTAATCTATTTTTGTATTCAGCATGCCTCACATTGTAAAGCGCCTCATTGGCTTCATACATCTCTCTTAATTTTGTAGTTGTCGGCACACACCAATTGTATTTACCGGCAATGTTTATAGAAACGGCAATGTTTATAGAAACACTACAAACGACGGAATGCAGCGATGCTAGCGCTCCATGTGGTAACATGTCACATTGCAGTGAACAGAAGACAGTAGACTTCTTTGATCAAATTTACGGTGATGCCCTAGATTTGATTAAATATTGGATGAGATTTGAAAAAGTTCCCTATCACACCATCAAATATCTTTGACAAAGATACTGGACAAAGATATTTGACAAAGAAATTTGATAGTGTAATACCGGCCTTAACATCTGCGGTTATCAGTCCCCAAGAACTTAGACCTACTTAAACCTAACTAACCTAAGGACATCACACACATTCATGCTCGAGGTAGGATTCGGACCTGCGAACGTAGCGGTCACGCGGTTCCATACTGAAGTGCCTAGATGACATGGTTAGCATTCCATTCGCAGAAATGCTCACACGAATCCCTCAGTCGAAAAAGTATGAAGAATTCAGACATTGAAAAAGCAAGTGAGGCATTGCTCATATGGTTTAACCAACAGAGACAGAACGGTGCTCCGATTCCTGACCCAATCCCGCAAGAAAAAGCTTTGTTTTTCAGAAACCAGCTGCAAGAAGGAGATGACAATTTCGCCGTTACTGTGGGCTGGCTCTACAAGTGGAAGAAGAGGTATGGAGTGCGTCAACTAGACGTATGTGGAGAAAAACTCTCTGGTGACGCTCTGCCCGTTTCAAAATTTATCGTTGAGTTAAAAAAAAATCGTAACTGACGAAAATTTGTCTAATGAACAAATATATAACTGTGACGATACTGGGCTAAATTTTAAAATGTTACCAGCGAGAACACTTGCTTCTTGTAAAGAAAAAAGTGCTCCTGGGCGCAAAAAAAGCAAAGAGCGGCTCACAGTTATGGCAGCTCCAAATGCAACTGAAAACCACAAACTAAAACTCGTTGTGGTTGGGAAGTCTGCGAAGCGAAGAGCATTCAAGAATGTATCCATCTCAGCTCTTTCGGTTGTCTACACACATCAGAATAATGCCTGGATGAATCAGGAAATCTTCAAGAACTGGTTTTTTAACTCATTTGTACCTGACTGCAAGAATTTTTTTAAAAGAAAGGGGACTGCCAGGCAATGCAATTTTGCTCACGAATAATGCGTCCTCACATCCAAGTGCAGGAGAACTGGAGGGCAACGGTATCCGCGCCTTTTTTTTCCACCAAACGTAACCTGTCTCATTCAGCCCATGGATCAGGGCGTTCTGGAATGTCTAAAAAGAAAGTATCGACGGCGATTGGTACAGCCAATCCTGCATTCCGAAGACAACGTAAGCATTGTAGGAGCTTTGGAGAAAGTGACTTTGAAGGGCGTCGTGTACTGGATTAGCGAATCTTGGGGCGAAATAAAGTCAGACACAATTTCTAAGTCATGGAGGAAAATTCTACAGGAAAGTATACCAGACACAAAATGGCTCTGAGCACTATGGGACTTAACGTCAATGGTCATCGGTCCCCTAGAACTTAAAAGTACTTAAACCTAACTAACCTAAGGACATCACACAACACCGAGCCATCACGGGGCAGAGAAAATCGCTGACCCCGCCGGGAATCGAACCAGGGGACCCAGGCGTGGGAAGCGAGAACGCTACCGCACGACCACGAGATGCGGGCATACCAGACACAGAAACTGAAGATTCAGCAGATGAGGACGATCAACCATTGTGTTATTTACCAGAAGATTGCCAGGCAGAAGAGCTGGACGTAGGCGAGTGGTTAAATGCGGACGAACAGTTGGAAGTGACAGACTCTTCTAGAATTGACACGGTTAACATTCCATCATCAGTGTGAGAGTGATGAAGCAGAGGCTGCACCGATGATGAGCCACACCGATGGCTACGCTGCTCTCGAGGCCGCCATATGCTACGTGGAACAACAGAGCCTGACGCGACACCAACTGACCTACTGCTCCTGAGGCAGTGGCGTGACATCGCCGCGAGGAAACGTTGCAGATTCGCCAAACAAAAGAGACTTCACTATTACTTGTCTGCATAAATAATTATTGTTATTCTACCAATGCAAATGCATGTGTAAATACTTTTATTTTAATAAAGTTCATATTTTGACCTGTATTACTTACAATATCATAATACTTCTTTTTCCCATTTAAATTTCGATAGTCCGAGTTTTCGATAGTTCGAGGTGGTTCCAGTCCCATTCACTTTGAACTATCGAGAGTCTACTGTATTGAGGACTGAATTCACATTGGACTGTGTCTTAAGAATTAGCACCTTGGCATCTTTGATTGTGAGATTAGTGGGGGCAAAACTGGGTAAAATGGTTCCAATGGCTCTCAGCACTATAGGACACAACATCTGTGGTCATGAGTCCCCTAGAACTTAGAACTACTTAAACCTAACTAACCTAAGGACATCACACACATCCATGCCCAAGGCAGGATTCGAACCTGCGACCGTAGCAGACGCGCGGTTCCGGACTGAACGCCTAGAACTTCTAGACCACTGCGGCCGGCCGTTAATAGTCAACACAGCCTATTCTTATTTGTACGTGCCATGTTCTCCCATGATTTAGTACAATATTCAGCAGCTTAATGTTCAAGTGAAATTGCAACGTTGCATTGTTCATCTGCATTTCCTCCCCAGTTGTTTCTGACAATGTGGTGCAATAGATTTACTATGGAACAAAACGCCTTTGACAGGCTGGCGCAGTCCTGCATAAATGACAGTGACAGGCAAAGGGAGGTACCTAGAAGAATGTAGTTGTGGGAAACTTTGATCCCATCTAGGTGCACATATAACTGCCTGTGTACCTCTTTACTAGGGAGATGGAACGCTGGGAGCTCTGTTTTACTTGGATTTTGCTGAAGTCTCTGTTTGTGAAAGTACTCAGTTTGGTGTCAACTTGGGGGCTCGTCGACGCAGTAAGTAAGCATTCAGCTCCACTCGATGAATTTGGTCCCTAGGCATCCATTACGAATGGCAGTAAAAAACTACCTAGGGCCTTGATGTGCGAGGAAATCGGATAAGGGGACACGTGAAATGGAACCTGCATCAGTGGCATGGGTTTCCGCTCACTAGAGGGTACAAGTTTCGAATGACGTCTACAAATCGTTATACAAAACTGTAGAGGTCTCTGCTCCCAGGTTCAGCTGAAGGATGGGTCGGTCATAGTGTAAGTAGCCTGTTTATGTATCTGTATGTTTGCAGCGCGATAGACTGCATTGCTGAGTCTGATAGCACTGTGCGCACTCTGTAAGAGACTCTGTGGTTGGTGGAGCTAGCAGTTGGAAGTTAACAAATCAAATCAAATCGTTCTGAGCACTATGGGACTTAACATCGCAGGTCATCGGTCCCCTAGAACTTAGAACTACCTAACCTAACTAACCTAAGGGCATCACAGACATCCATGCCTGAGGCGGCACTCGAACCTGCGACCGTAGCAGCAGCGCGGTTCCGGACTGAAGCACCCACAACCGCTTGGGCACAGCGGCCAGTGGAAATTAACAGTCAGTGGTGATGGAAGTTGGAGTTGAACAGCCAGCAGTGGTGGAAGTTAGAGGTTAATGATTAGTAGTGTTGGATATTTGCAGTATTAGTGCAAGCGGACTGTCTGAATATATATCTGTCATTGAGATTTATTACTTACGATTATATAATTTTTGAACTGGTTGTCACATTCTTAAGGTAAATACATTGTTTGCCCTGCAACAAAATATTTCCTTTGCTATGTACATGCCTATTAGAAGGATGTAGCCGTGGTCTAGGGATTCATAATCAAAACGTCTTCGGTCCCGGGTTCTATCCCCGCCACTGCCTAAATTATGATAAATAATCAGCATTGGCGGCCGAAGACTTCCGGCATAAGACGTCAGCCTCATTCTGCCAACGTCAAAGAGGGCGGAGGAGCGGATAGAGGTTCAGGGCACTCTCTTGTCCTAGGGGTGGGAAATTGCCCCTAAAGGCGGAAGAATCAGATCATCATGACATGTTAATAGGATTTGTCGACCTGGAAAAAGCGTTCGGCAATATAAAATGGTGCAAGCTGTTCGAGATTCTGAAAAAAGTAGGGGTAAGCTATAGGGAGAGACGGGTCATATACAATATGTACAACAACCAAGAGGGAATAATAAGAGTGGACGATCAAGAACGAAGTGCTCGTATTAAGAAGGGAGTAAGACAAGGATGTAGCCTTTCGCCCCTACTTTTCAATCTGTACATCGAGGAAGCAATGATGGAAATAAAAGAAAGGTTCAGGAGTGGAATTACAATACAAGGTGAAAGGATATCTATCAATGATACTATTCGCTGATGACATTGCTATCCTGAGTGAAAGTGAAGAAGAATTAAATGATCTGCTGAACGGAATGAACAGTCTAATGAGTACACAATATGGTTTGAGAGTAAATCGGAGAAAGACGAAGGTAATCAGAAGTAGTAGAAATGAAAACAGCGAGAAACTTAACACCAGGATTGATGGTCACGAAGTCAATGAAGTTAAGGAATTCTGCTACCTAGACAGTAAAATAACCAATGACGGACGGATCAAGGAGGACATCAAAAGTAGACTCGCTATGGCAAAAAAGGCATTTCTGGCCAAGAGAAGTCTACTAATATCAAATACCGGCCTTAACTTGAGGAAGAATTTTCTGAGGATGTACGTCTGGAGTACAGCATTGTATGGTAGTGAAACATGGACTGTGGGAAAACCGGAACAGAAGATAATCGAAGCATGTGAGATGTGGTGCTATAGACGAATGTTGAAAGTTAGGTGGACTGATAAGGTAAGGAATGAGGAGGTTCTACGCAAAATCGGAGAAGAAAGGAATTTGTGGAAAACACTGATAAGGAGAAGGGACAGGATGATAGGACATCTGCTAAGACATGAGGGAATGACTTTCATGGTACTAGAGGGAGCTGTAGAGGGCAAAAACTGTAGAGGAAGACAGAGATTTGAATACGTCAAGCAAATAATTGAGGACGTAGGTTGCAAGAGCTACTCTGAGATGAAGAGGTTGGCACAGGAAAGGAATTCGTGGTGGGCCGCATCAAACCAGTCAGTAGACTGACGACCAAAAAAAAAATGCCTATTAGTAGTTAGAGACTTCAGTAGTTAGAACCTTTTATTTAGCTAGCAGTATTGGTACTTGCGGCATTGCTGTAGTTCGTGTAATGAAGATTTTTGTGAGGTGAGTGACTTATGATATGTATGGGTTATTGCTAGGATTTCTTATTATTCAGGGCCTTTCTTTTGAGTTAATTTGAAAGCAGTCAGATCGTGTTACCGTTGAATATTGTGAGTAATTAATAGGTAGGAAAAGTTTGAGTTCTGTTTGTCAGGGCAAATTCTGTAGGTCAGAAATGATATGATAAAGAGTAGTAAGGAGACTATATACTCAATTTCACATAGTTAATTTTTATTTATTCAGACTGAAATAACTGGGAAGGTGAAACTTATGAATTTAATTCTGAAACTGCTGAATGAAATTGATGTACTGAACCTACTGTCTCTTTGCTATTCTTATCATCTCAAAACGGATCCACAATATCCTGGCGCAACGCAATATGGCTGCTCAAAAATGATAACATGACCCCAAATAATTAATACAAAAGAATGGCCCTGAAGTAGTAGAAGTCCTTACAATAACCCATATATAAGTCCCTGACCTCACAAAATCTTCATTACACCAATACTGCCAGCGAAATAAAAGATTCTAACTACTGAAGGCTCTAACTACTAATAGGCATGTAGAAAGATTTGTTGCAGAGCAAATAATGTATTTACCTTAAGAATTTGACAATCAGTTTAAAAATTGCATAATCATCAGGAATAAATCTCAATGAGAGATATACATTCAGACTGTCTGCTTGCGCTAACACTGCAAACCTCCAACACTGCTAATTATGAACTTGTAACCTCCATCACTGCTGACTTCTCACTCCCAACTTCCACCACTGCTGGCTGCTCACCTCCAACTTCCATCACCGCTGACTGTTAACTTCCAACTGTGAGTCCGACCAGCCACTGAGCGCGCACAGTGCTGTCAGAGTTATTTATGCGGTCTATCGCGCTGCCAACATAGAGACACGTAAGCAGGTTACTTACAATATTCATGGCTGCTATTATATATGGGTATCTGACACTTACCATTCATATGGAAACAAAGTAAGTGCTGTGCTGTATCAGAAAAGGATCCTTCAAACTTTTGGTCAGTCCTACAAACAACAAGCTGTGTATTTGTCTTGCAACACGATACTGCTCGGCAACATCATGGCCTCCACATAAACATAATCCTATAGTGGACAAATCAAATGTACGGAACAGCTAGTTGCATCTGTTAACTGGCTGTTGGGACTAGATGAAACCATCTGTTAACTGACTGAGTCTATTGGGACTAGATGAACCTTGTTGATTGTCACAGGAACCATCCTCTCACACTGGATGATGGCCGGAAGCCCACCGAGTGAGGTGGCGCATTGGTTAGCACACTGGACTCTCATTTGGGAGGACGACGGTTCAATCCCGCGTCCGGCCATCCTGATTTAGGTTTTCCGTGTTTTCCCTAAGTCACTCCAGGTGAATGCCAGGATGGTTCTTCTGAAAGGGCACGGCCGACTTCCTTCCCCATCCTTCCCTAATCCGATGAGACCGATGACCACGCTGTCTGGTCTCCTTCCCCAAAAAACAACCAACCAACCAGGAAGCCCACTGCTGAAGACGAGAGACAGGCTGGAGCAGAAACGCATCGACCACCCTGCTGTCAGCATGGCGTGTAGAATCCAAGCCATCAGTCAGGTGGTGAATTGACATATTTATTCTATGATTTATTTATTTAATTCATCATAATCTGTATAACGTTCCTAGTCATTGATGAATACATGATGTTGATAATACGGGTGATATCGCTGACTGCAAGGATAGAGCAGCGAAACATCTTAATTTGTCTGTGTAATTAATTGCATGTCCCACACTTGTGGTGTTTACTAATTAATGGAGTCATGGATGGGCCAGCAGCAGGGGCAGGGGGTGGGGGGGGGGGCTGCAGGAGTGTCCTGGTGACCAGCTATGGGTGCACCCCCTCGGGAGAACGCCTGCGTCCTATAGAGACTGGGCTGCTTGGAGCAGAGGATGGACTTGGCTACTGACTCTGCGAGGTAGGAGTTTACAAGTACCTTATTGTCCTTCATGGCACTGTCTAGGCGTATGCAGTTAAGATCCCATGAACTGCGACCAACGAGCTGTATGATACGGGACTCAGACTAAAGAGCCTGGTTTAATGAACAGTGTCGTGTGCCCAGCCAGTGTAGAATAATTTATGTTTACAAGTTGGCATCATTGGGTGACTGGAAGGTGCCAGGCTGGTCGAGAGATACTCATCTCCACTTTCTTGTGGGATGCTCGCCGGTTGTTTATTATCGAATACTTTCTCTTTTCTCCTTGTGTGGGCGATAGTGTGACAGCTGGGTTCCTCTCCATGTGGTGTGAAAATTTCTCTCTCTTGAGCAGTGGGGGTGATATAAAAAAAAAAAAAAGAAAAAAAAAGACGTGTAAGTGAAAGTGGAAACAGGCCACTAGGGTGTCTGTAAGGTCGACAATCTCTCCTGACTCACCGTTCCTTGCAAAACCTAGTCAAATTAACCTAGTTCTGATTTAAATTTGGTTCAGTGTCCATAATTAGCACTTCATTTTACTTTGTGTTTTGTCAGTCATTGTAATTAGTAACTATTGCTTTCTTTTTTTGTTCAAAAATGGTTCAAATGGCTCTGAGCACTATGGGACTTAACATCTGAGGTCAGCAGTCCCCTAGAACTTAGAACTACGTAAACCTAACTAACCTAACGACATCGCACACATCCATGCCTGAGGCAGGATTCGAACCTGCGACCGTAGCAGCACCGCGGTTCCGGACTGAAGCGCCTAGTAACGCTCGGCCACAGCGGCCAGCCAGCAGCTCTTTCGTTTTTATTTAAGAGCAAAGTGGTATTTTTCTTCCACAACGCTGATTCCTTCATTCTCTGTGAGCTGTTTCTTTCAGTGTTACATATAATACTCCGCTATAACTGCACTAAGTGTGTTTCCCATTGTCACACTATCAGTTTTTTCATACAGTTTGTTGTCCTATCGAAAATAAGTAGATGTAACACAACATTTTAATAGATCACACCTGTCCTTTGCAAAAATTCATTCTAAGACAAACGAAAGAAAAAGGAAAAGAAAACGACCTACCACAAAGAAATTATCTGAATGGGACGGTAATCAGTTGACGTGATTTTACACTAACAAACAAATGATTACAATTTCAGAACTGGGTGATTTATCCATGAGATAGAGCCTCACAAACTGAGCAAAGTCCACTTCCGTCCCTTATGCAAGGAGTTATTCGGCTTGACATTGATTGGCACAGTTGTTGAATGTCCTCCTCCTGAGAGATGTGGTTCGAAATTGTGCCCAGTAGGCATGTTAGATGTGAGCCGTGCTATGGCTGGCGTTGGCGCTGTTGTAGGCTTCTGTCCTCTGCTGAAGGCCAGACTGTATCGTTTACATGGCACGGTTGCAGTTCTTTGTATTCTTCTTGTGTTGACGGATGCCGCTTAGTTTCGCAAGCGTTGCCTATCCGCTAGTGGCAGCATCGGCGTTATCGATATATACACTCCTGGAAATGGAAAAAAGAACACATTGACAACGGTGTGTCAGACCCACCATACTTGCTCCGGACACTGCGAGAGGGCTGTACAAGCAATGATCACATGCACGGCACAGCGGACACACCAGGAACCACGGTGTTGGCCGTCGAATGGCGCTAGCTGCGCAGCATTTGTGCACCGCCGCCGTCAGTGTCAGCCAGTTTGCCGTGGCATGCGGAGCTCCATCGCAGTCTTTAACACTGGTAGCATGCCGCGACAGCGTATACGTGAACCGTATGTGCAGTTGACGGACTTTGAGCGAGGGCGTATAGTGGGCATGCGGGAGGCCGGGTGGACGTACCGCCGAATTGCTCGACACGTGGGGCGTGAGGTCTCCACAGTACATCGATGTTGTCGCCAGTGGTCGGCGGAAGGTGCACGTGCCCGTCGACCTGGGACCGGACCGCAGCGACGCACGGATGCACGCCAAGACCGTAGGATCCTACGCAGTGCCGTAGGGGACCGCACCGCCACTTCCCAGCAAATTAGGGACACTGTTGCTCCTGGGGTATCGGCGAGGACCTTCGCAACCGTCTCCATTAAGCTGGGCTACGGTCCCGCACACCGTTAGGCCGTCTTCCGCTCACGCCCCATCATCGTGCAGCCCGCCTCCAGTGGTGTCGCGACAGGCGTGAATGGAGGGACGAATGGAGACGTGTCGTCTTCAGCGATGAGAGTCGCTTCTGCCTTGGTGCCAATGATGGTCGTATGCGTGTTTGGCGCCGTGCAGGTGAGCGCCACAATCAGGACTGCATACGACCGAGGCACACAGGGCCAACACTCGGCATCATGGTGTGGGGAGCGATCTCCTACACTGGCCGTACACCTCTGGTGATCGTCGAGGGGACACTGAATAGTGCACGGTACATCCAAACCGTCATCGAACCCACCGTTCTACCATTCCTAGACCGGCAAGGGAACTTGCTGTTCCAACAGGACAATGCACGTCCGCATGTATCCCGTGCCACCCGACGTGCTCTAGAAGGTGTAAGTCAACTACCCTGGCCAGCAAGATCTCCGGATCTGTCCCCCATTGAGCATGTTTGGGACTGGATGAAGCGTCGTCTCACGCGGTCTGCACGTCCAGCACGAACGCTGGTCCAACTGAGGCGCCAGGTGGAAATGGCATGGCAAGCCATTACACAGGACTACATCCAGCATCTCTACGATCGTCTGCATGGGAGAATAGCAGCCTGCATTGCTGCGAAAGGTGGATATACACTGTACTAGTGCCTACATTGTGCATGCTCTGTTGCCTGTGTCTATGTGCCTGTGGTTCTGTCAGTGTGATCATATGATGTATCTGACCCCAGGAATGTGTCAATAAAGTTTCCCCTTCCTGGGACAATGAATTCACGGTGTTCTTATTTCAATTTCCAGGAGTGTAGTAACAGTGCAGTGCAGTGCGAGAACACTCTCCCGGATGGAAGGGCTGTGGTCGCGAGGGTACACGATCTAGTCGTCAACCGGATCCAGCAAGCTTTAAGTTGGATGGATTTCAATCCTGGCAGTGAAACCTCCACCATTATGAGATCTCGCGGTTCCCAAGTGACTCAGGTCCGTGTTGCTACTCGTAGTGTCAGCAAAGAGAAGAGCAGCGAGTGGAGTGTTTGGAGAAGGCGAATCTAATTAGCTTTCCTCGACTTCTTGTTACTAAATGCTGCATTCTGTGTGTGACAGTTTCTTCAAGCAGTGAGCTGCCCTGGAGGTAAGTATATGTAACGGCAGTGTAGGTTTCCTCGCCTTGCTGCTCCTGTCCCGTAAGGCGTGTAGTTTGGACAGTTTCCTTGATGTACAGGTCAGATGGTGTTTCTTACATTCTGGTAGTAGTGGCTCCTTTCTCCTTTTGGACGCTCTAAACATAGCACACTGGGGACATAGTGCTGACCGCTGTTTCCGGCTTTGGCGTGGTGTTCCATCGTTGCATTGGTTATCGGACGTTAGGAAGCTTCAGCAGATTATCATTAGATTGCCACTAGAGCTACCATCTTGTGAAGTGGAGCCACGCGGGATGAGCCGAGCGGCTGGTCCCGGCGGAGGTTCGAACACTCCCTCGGGAATGGGTATGTGTGTGTTTGTCGTTAGGATAGTTTAGGTTAAATAGTGTGTAAGCTTAGGGGCTGATGACCTTAGCGGTTAAGTCACATAAGATTTCACACACATTTAAACATTTTTTGTGAAGTGGATGCAACTTTTGGCTGCCTATCTCATCGCTCGAAAAATTGTTTTTGGCATGATCTACGCAGAGGTCGATTCTATTATTGCATTACCAAGTTACCATCATTCGTCTCACCTGTTTGATGATCAGTTGCTTGTCCTTTTGAATTGACCTTGTTATTATATTTGCTGCTTTAATTGTATGTCTCTAAATTTTTTTAACATAATTGTCATTCTAGGCGTTACAGCAAGTTTAAAAGGTTGTGCTACCAAGTTTACTATCATTTTGTCTCACCCGTTTGGTGATTAGTTGCCTGTCTTTTAAATTAACTTTTGCTATTGCCTTGTTGTTTTTTTTTTACAGTATGTTAGTTAAATATGTTTAATGATTGCCATTCTTGGCGCTGAGGGCCTTCTGCCATGACTGTTGCTACTTGCCTTAAAATTCTAATGTGGCAGTTGTATTTTAGCAGTTTACCTTTAAGACTGTCTTTTGTAAGTTGCAACAAGTTAAACACTTATTAATTTATAGCCATTAAGGCCTTCAGCTGCGAAACATTCTTAATTTATTACCATTAAGGCATTCAGACGTGAAACAATTCTTAATTTATTGCCATTATTTTAATTTGTTGTTGATTTCAAATAAATTGTGTGTGATTAAAAGAAAAGCCAACCCATACTAACTGATTATGGCCCTCTCCACAATCGTAACCGAATCCGGCCTTCCTTGAACACAAGGTGTCAAGATCCTAAAAATCCTGAGATGGATGGAGTGCCATGCCCACATTGCTCCAAATGTTCTCAGTTGGCGAGAGATCCGGCGAACTTTCTGGTAGAGGTACAGTTCGGCGAGCAGGAAGGCGAGCGGTAGAAATTCTCATTGTGTGCAGACAGGCATTGCCTTGTTGAAACGTAAGCCCAGTGTGGCTTGCCTCAATAGGCGTGGAATATATTGGATGTATCGCTCTGCTGTATGGGTGCCGCAGATGACTGCTGAGCACTTTTGCTATGAAAGTGAGTGGCACTCCAGACCATCACACCTGTTTGTTGTGCCTTTTGGCAGTCGGCTTCGTTACCCACCATTTTCTGGGGCGTCTTTGCTAGTCATCGGGTTCAGTTTGAGGGCTTTCAAATAATTACGCACCCTCTGCCTCAATGTTGCAGAATTAAAAGTATTAGCTGGTTTCGTTGTCTGGGGGCTGGGATACGTAGTTGCCCATTACAGGCCAAAGACTGCTGAGTCTGGAATATATGATAAGCATACACACATGAATCGAATGGTCGAATGTTTCTCTCACTCGCAAATTGCGAATTATGAGTGTAACATATAAGTTTATAAATAAAAGATTGCAATTAAATAAAATCTGCAAGTACTATCTTACCGACTTTAAATCATGAGTACGACAGGAGAAATACTTTTGAGAATGTGGTATATTTCTGCAAAACACTTCTTGGCGTCGGTGGTCCAGCAATTATGTAAAATATAAGTTGAATATCAGGGAAACAATAGATTCCTATAGCACGTAATTAGTTATGAACAACAACATTGCTCACAAGACATTCACTACTTAAAGCACACTACATCTTAACAGCAGAAGCCACAGAAATCACACAAGAACACAAGACAGCGCTCCGAGTCTATCCCACGACTGTGCGTCCGGCTGCGCAGATCACTACTTTCTGAGTTCTGTCCCGTCCAATACTTCCCATGTTCATGGCCGCACTATCCAGCACTCCTCATGTAAAAAGCCGTATTGTACATCACTCACTGTGTCCAGTCCCGTCCTGTCCAGCACTCCACAGCCTTACTGTCCAGCACTTCACTGCCTTACTGTCCAGCAGTCCAGTGCCTTACTGTCCAGCAGTCCAGTGCCTTACTGTACAGCAGTCCAGTGCCTTACTGTCCAGCAGTCCAGTGCCTTACTGTCCAGCACTCCAGTGCCTTACTATCCAGCACTCCAGTGCCTTACTATCCAGCGCTCCAGTGCCTTACTATCCAGCGCTCCAGTGCCTTACTATCCAGCACTCCAGTGCCTTACTGTCCAGCACTCGACGTGTCCAGTCCCGTAATGTCCAGCACTCCCCGTGTCCAGTCCCGTCCTGTCCAGCACTCCAGTGCCTTACTGTCCAGCACTCCCCCTGTCCAGTGCTGTACTGTCCAGCACTCCCCGTGTCCAGTGCTGTACTGTCCAGCACTCCCCGTGTCCAGTGCTGTACTGTCCAGCACTCCCCTTGTCCAGTGCTGTACTGCCCTGTCCAGCTATCCCCGTGTGAAGAGCTGTACTGTCCCGTCCAGCACTCCCCTTGTCCAGTGCTGTACTGTCCCGTCCAGCACTCCCCTTGTCCAGTGCTGTACTGTCCCGTCCAGCACTCCCATTGTCCAGTGCTGTACTGTCCCGTCCAGCACTCCCCTTGTCCAGTGCTGTACTGTCCCGTCCAGCACTCCCCTTGTCCACTGATGTACTGTCCCGTCCAGCACTCTCCTTGTCCAGTGCTGTGCTGTACTGTCCCGTCCAGCACTCCCCGTGTCCAGTGCTATGCTGTACTGTCCTGTCCAGCACTCCCCTTGTCCGTTGCTGTACCGTCCTGTCCAGCACTCCCCGTGTCCGGTGCTGTACCGTCCCGTCCAGCACTCCCCGTATCCGGTGCTGTACTGTCCCGTCCAGCACTCCCCGTGTCCGGTGCTGTACCATCCCGTCCAGCACTCCCCGTGTCCGGTGCTGTACCGTCCCGTCCAGCAATCCCCGTGTCCGGTGCTGTACCGTCCCGTCCAGCACTCCCCGTATCCGGTGCTGTACTGTCCCGTCCAGCACTCCCCGTGTCCGGTGCTGTACCGTCCCGTCCAGCACTCCCCGTGTCCGGTGCTGTACCGTCCCGTCCAGCACTCCCCGTGTCCGGTGCTGTACCGTCCCGTCCAGCAATCCCCGTGTCCGGTGCTGTACCGTCCTGTCCAGCACTCCCCGTGTCCGGTGCTGTACCGTCCCGTCCAGCACTCCCCGTATCCGGTGCTGTACTGTCCCGTCCAGCACTCCCCGTGTCCGGTGCTGTACCGTCCCGTCCAGCACTCCCCGTGTCCGGTGCTGTACCGTCCCGTCCAGCACTCCCCGTGTCCGGTGCTGTACCGTCCCGTCCAGCAATCCCCGTGTCCGGTGCTGTACCGTCCCGTCCAGCAATCCCCGTGTCCGGTGCTGTACCGTCCCGTCCAGCACTCCCCGTGTCCGGTGCTGTACCGTCCCGTCCAGCACTCCCAGTGTCCGGTGCTGTACCGTCCCGTCCAGCACTCCCCGTATCCGGTGCTGTACCGTCCCGTCCAGCAATCCCCGTGTCCGGTGCTGTACCGTCCCGTCCAGCAATCCCCGTGTCCGGTGCTGTACCGTCCCGTCCAGCAATCCCCGTGTCCAGTGCTGTACCGTCCCGTCCAGCACTCCCCGTGTCCGGTGCTGTACTGTCCCATCCAGCACTCCTCGTGTCCAGTGCTGTGCTGTACTGTCCCATCCAGCACTCCCCGTGTCCAGTGCTGTGCTGTACTGTCCCGTCCAGCACTCCCCGTGTCCAGTGCTGTGCTGTACTGTCCCGTCCAGCACTCCCCTTGACCATTGCTGTACCGTCCTGTCCAGCACTCCCCGTGTCCGGTGCTGTACCGCCCCGTCCAGCACTCCCCGTGTCTGGTGCTGTACCGTCCCGTCCAGCAATCCCCGTGTCCGGTGCTGTACCGTCCCGTCCAGCAATCCCCGTGTCCGGTGCTGTACCGTCCCGTCCAGCACTCCCCGTGTCCGGTGCTGTACCGTCCCATCCAGCACTCCCCTTGTCCGGTGCTGTACCGTCCCGTCCAGCACTCCCCTTGTCCGGTGCTGTACCGTCCCGTCCAGCAATCCCCTCGTCCGCTGCTGTACTGTCCCGTCCAGCACTCCCCTCGTCCGGTGCTGTACTGTCCTGTCCAGCACTCCCCTTGTCCGGTGCTGTACTGTCCTGTCCAGCTCTCCCCTTGTCCGGTGATGTACTGTCCTGTCCAGCACTCCCCTTGTCCAGTGCTGTACTGTCCTGTCCAGCACTCCCCTTGTCCAGTGCTGTACTGTCCTGTCCGGCACTCCCCTTGTCCAGTGCTGTACTGTCCTGTCCGGCACTCCCCTTGTCCAGTGCTGTACTGTCCTGTCCAGCACTCCCCTTGTCCAGTTCTGTACTGTCCTGTCCAGCACTCCCCTTGTCCAGTTCTGTACCGTCCCGTCCAGCACTCCCCGTGTCTGGTGCTGTACCGTCCCGTCCAGCACTCCCCTTGTCCGGTGCTGTACCGTCCCGTCCAGCACTCCCCGTGTCCGGTGCTGTACCGTCCCGTCCAGCACTAACCTTGTCCAGTGCTGTACCGTCCCGTCCAGCACTAACCTTGTCCAGTGCTTTACTGTCCCGTCCAGCACTCCCCTTGTCCGGTGCTGTACTGTCCCGTCCAGCACACCCCTTGTCCGGTGCTGTACTGTCCTGTCCAGCTCTCCCCTTGTCCGGTGCTGTACTGTCCTGTCCAGCACTCAAATTGTCCGGTGCTGTACTGTCCTGTCCAGCACTCCCCTTGTCCAGTGCTGTACTGTCCTGTCCAGAACTCCCCTTGTCCAGTGCTGTACTGTCCGAAACTCCCCTTGTCCAGTGCTGTACTGTCCTGTCCAGGACTCCCCTTGTCCAGTGCTGTAGTGTCCTGTCCAGCACTCCCCTTGTCCAGTGCTGTACTGTCCTGTCCAGCACTCCCCTTGTGCAGTTCTGTACTGTCCTGTCCAGCACTCCCCTTGTCCAGTTCTGTACTGTCCTGTCCAGCACTCCCCTTGTCCAGTGCTGTACTGTCCTGTCCTGTCCAGCGCTCCCCTTGTCCAGTGCTGTACTGTCCTGTCCTGTCCAGCACTCCCTCTGTCCAGCACTCCCCATGTCCGGTGCTGTACTGTCCTGTCCAGCACTCCCCTTGTCCGGTCTGTACTGTCCTGTCCAGCACTCCCCTTGTCTAGTGCTGTACTGTCCTGTCCGGCACTCCCCTTGTCCAGTGCTGTACTGTCCTGTCCAGCACTCCCCTTGTTCAGTACTGTACTGTCCTGTCCAGCACTCTCCTTGTCCAGTGCTGTACTGTCCTGTCCTGTCCAGCACCCCCTTGTCCAGTGCTGTCCTGTCCTGTCCTGTCCAGCAACCCCTTGTCCAGTGCTGTACTGTCTGGTCCTGTCCAGCACCCCCTTGTCCAGTGCTGTACTGTCCTGTCCTGTCCTGCACTCCCCTTGTCCAGTGCTGTACTGTCCTGTCCTGTCCTGTCCAGCACTCCCCTTGTCCAGTGCTGTACTGTCCTGTCCTGTACAGCGCTCCCCTTGTCCAGTGCTCTACTGTCCTGTCCTGTCCAGCACTCCCCGTGTCCAGTTCCGTCCTGTCCAGCACTCCAGTGCCTTACTGTGCAGCACTCCCCATGTCCAGTCCCGTCCTGTCCAGCACTCCAGTGCCTTACTGTCCAGCACTCCAGTGCCTTACTGTCCAGCAATCCTCGTGTCCAGTCCCGTCTTGTCCAGCACTCCAGTGCCTTACTGTCCAGCACTCCCCGTGTCCAGTCCCGTCCTGTCCAGCACTCCTGTGTCTTACTGTCCAGCACTCCCCGTGTCCAGTCCCGTCCTGTCCAGCACTCCAGTGTCTTACTGTCCAGCACTCCCCGTGTCCAGTGCTGTACTGTCCAGCACTCCCCTTGTCCAGTGCTGTACTGTCCCATCCAGCACTCCCCGTGTCAAGTGGTGTACTGTCCCACCCAGCACACCCCTTGTCCAGTGCTGTACTGTCCCGTCCAGCACTACCCGTGTCCACTGCTGTACTGTCCCGTCCAGCACTCCCCGTGTCCACTGCTGTACTGTCCCGTCCAGCACTCCCCGTGTCCACTGCTGTACTGTCCTGTCCAACACTACCCGTGTCCAGTGCTGTACTGTCCTGTCCAGCACTCCTCTTGTCCAGTGCTGTGCTGTACTGTCCCGTCCAGCACTCCCCTTGTCCAGTGCTGTGCTGTACTGTCCTGTACAGCATTCCCCTTGTCCAGGGCAGTGCTGTACTGTCCTGTCCAGCATTCCCCTTGTCCAGTGCTGTACTGTCCTGTCCAGCACTCCCCTTGTCCGGTGCTGTACTGTCCTGTCCAGCATTCCCCTTGTCCGGTGCTGTACTGTCCTGTCCAGCACTCCCCTTGTCCGGTCTATACTGTCCTGTGCAGCACTCCCCTTGTCTAGTGCTGTACTGTCCTGTCCGGCACTCACCTTGTCCAGTGCTGTACTGTCCTGTCCAACACTCCCCTTGTTCAGTATTGTACTGTCCTGTCCAGCACTCTCCTTGTCCAGTGCTGTACTGTCCTGTCCTGTCCAGCACCCCCTTGTCCAGTGCTGTCCTGTCCTGTCCTGTCCAGCACCCCCTTGTCCAGTGCTGTACTGTCCGGTCCTGTCCAGCACCCCCTTGTCCAGTGCTGTACTGTCCTGTCCTGTCCAGCAGTCCCCTTGTCCAGTGCTGTACTGTCCTGTCCTGTCCTGTCCTGCACTCCCCTTGTCCAGTGCTGTACTGTCCTGTCCTGTACAGCGCTCCCCTTGTCCAGTGCTGTACTGTCCTGTCCTGTACAGCGCTCCCCTTGTCCAGTGCTGTACTGTCCTGTCCTGTCCAGCACTCCCCATGTCCAGTGCTGTACTGTCCTGTCCAGCACTCCCCGTGTCCAGTGCTGTACTGTCCTGTCCAGCACTCCCCGTGTCCAGTTCCGTCCTGTCCAGCACTCCAGTGCCTTACTGTGCAGCACTCCCCGTGTCCAGTCCCGTCCTGTCCAGCAGTCCAGTGCCTTACTGTCCAGCACTCCAGTGCCTTACTGCCCAGCAATCCTCGTGTCCAGTCCCGTCTTGTCCAGCACTCCAGTGACTTACTGTCCAGCACTCCCCGTGTCCAGTCCCGTCCTGTCCAGCACTCCAGTATCTTACTGTCCAGCACTCCCCGTGTCCAGTGCTGTACTGTCCATCACTCCCCTTGTCCAGTGCTGTACTGTCCAGCACACCCCTTGTCCAGTGCTGTACTGTCCAGCACTCCCCTTGTCCACTGCTGTACTGTCCAGCACTCCCCTTGTCCAGTGCTGTACTGTCCAGCACTCCCCTTGTCCACTGCTGTACTGTCCAGCACTCCCCGTGTCCAGTGCTGCACTGTCTAGCACTCCCCTTGTCCAGTGCTGTACTGTCCAGCACAGCCCTTGTCCAGTGCTGTACTGTCCAGCACTCCCCTTGTCCAGTGCTGTACTGTCCAGCACTCCCCTTGTCCAGTGCTGTACCGTCCAGCACTCCCCTTGTCCAGTGCTGTACTGTCCAGCACTCCCCTTGTCCAGTGCTGTACTGTCCCATCCAGCACTCCCCATGTCAAGTGGTGTACTGTCCTGTCCAGCACTCCCCTTGTCCGTTGCTGTACCATCCTGTCCAGCACTCCCCTTGTCCGTTGCTGTACTGTCCTGTCCAGCACTCCCCTTGTCCGGTGCTGTACTGTCCTGTCCAGCACTCCCCTTGTCCGGTGCTGTACTGTCCTGTCCAGCACTCCCCTTGTCCGGTGCTGTACTGTCCTGTCCAGCACTCCCCTTGTCCGGTGCTGTACTGTCCTGTCCTGTCCAGCACTCCCGTTGTCCAGTGCTGTTCTGTCCAGCACTCCCCTTGTCCAGTGCTGTACTGTCCAGCACTCCCCTTGTCCAGTGCTGTACTGTCCAGCACTCCCCTTGTCCAGTGCTGTACTTTCCAGCACTTCCCTTGTCCAGTGCTGTACTTTCCAGCACTCCCCTTGTCCAGTGCTGTACTTTCCAGCACTCCCCTTGTCCAGTGCTGTACTGTCCAGCACTCCCCTTGTCCAGTGCCATACACTCAGGACTACCCCTGGGTTCCTGTTGCAAACTCGCTTTCAAGCAGTCACCCCATTCACGAGTGCTGTGATTTGCTAGAGTGCTCGCACAGTGTCTTCTTGCCAATGCGCAGTCACACAAACATAATGAAACACATTCGAAATATTGGAGTTACATTTAAATACTTGAAATGAAATAAATATTCCTACAGATGGACCATAAACACGCTCTAACACACATTATTGAATACATGTTTAATTAAATAAACATATATCAAAAGAAAAGAAGCAAAAGGTAGAACAGGAGCCTAATGTCCCTGTGCTTTAGAAAGCACAATAATACAGTAAATATTTAACCAATTTTTTCATGAATAGTATTCATCGGGTATAAACAAACACATACATGAATAAATACATTTATGTGCATGCTGCTACCGTTTTATCGTCTAACTGTGGAGTAGTTATGGCCTGACACAATCGATAGTAATCGCCATTTTGTCCTCCAATAGCTCATGTACTATTCAAGTTACATGTCTGTAATTCATACCAGTTTATGTGTACACTAATAGATTTCTAAAGACACGTCGATCGACAAAATCGGAAGAAGTGTTTATGCTTTGGAAATTTGTTTATGTGTGTTACTTGTATAATTTAACGTAAGATACTAAACTTTAAACTAACAAAGATATTGAAAATCTGATTACACAGCCAGAATCGTCGTGGTAATAATAATAATGCACAAAAAAAATGGTTCTGAGCACTATGGGACTTAACATCTTAGGTCATCAGTCCCCTAGAACTTAGAACTACTTAAACCTAACTAACCTAAGGACATCACACAACACCCAGCCATCACGAGGCAGAGAAAATCCCTGACCCCGCCGGGAATCGAACCCGGGAACCCGGGCGTGGGAAGCGAGAACGCTACCGCACGACCACGAGATGCGGGCTAATAATGCACATGTTTCTCTTTGGGGTATCATGATTCATCTGGCACCTATTAATTTCTATACGAACTGTGAAATGTCTCCCATTAAGTTTTCACAAAGTCCGCCATCTTTGGCACTCCCAGCACGTCTCCTTCATCTGCACAAAGAACCGTCCTCGTCACAGCGGAATACCTGGCCACAGGAGAGGACCACTCTCTGGGGCTACCAGTCCCATTCGGCAAACGTTTGCCACCACGAGTATGCTGTCTGGCCCTGGCTTTGACGAGCGTGCTGTGCGGTCGCCCCAATTCCGGACATGTAATATTTCCAGGGCGCCACAACTCGCCCGTTACCTCACAAGTTGGAAGTGGGACTCATCAGAGAAAACAGTTCTATTCCAATCAATGAGATTCCTGACCAAAGCCATGTCTGGAGACAGGGATACCAACCTGACTGTCTCCCATCAGATAGCCTGAAAAGCAGGAGTGATGGTCTGAAATTTCATTTCTTTTCACTGCAAGATCACTCTGGTTGTCATCCGTGGTTCCCTTACGGCGCAGTGGTTAGCTGATGGTGTTTTACCCTCCCCATTTTGTTGCATTTTATGGTAAGCCATCGTAGGCTAGCTTTTTTGCAAGATAACGCTCACCCGCACACGGCGAGAGTTTCTGCTGCCTTTGGGCTTGCCAATATAACCTTGGCCAGCGAGGTTCCCAGACCTCGAGCCCAATTGAGAATGATTGGAGCAATATAGACACAGACCTCCAACCAGTCCGGGGTTTTGACGATAAAACACACCAATTGGACAGAATTTGGCATGATATCGCTCAGAAAGACGTCCAACAACTCTGTCGAACAATGTGAAGCTGAATAATTACTTGCATAAGGGCCAGAGATGGACCAACGCATTATTGACTTTCTCGATTTCTGAACACCACCCCCCCCCCCCCTATGAACCATAGACCTTGCTGTTGATGGTAGGCTTGCATGCCTCAGTGTTACAGATATTGGTACCATAGGTGCAACCACAACAGAGCGGTATCTGTTGAGAGACCAAACAAATGTGTGGTTCATGAGAGGGGCAGCAGCCTTTTCAGTCCTTCCAGGGGCAACAGTCTGGATGATTGACTGATCTGGCCTTATAACACTAACCAAAACTGCCTCGCTGTGCTGGTACTGCGAACAGCTGAAAGCAAGGGAAACCTACAGCCGTAATTTTTCCCGAGGGCTTGCAGCTTTACTGTAAGGCATGGGAAGCTGCATCAAACCAGTCTCTGGACTGAAGACCACAACAACTACAACAATTTCTGAAGTTCTTTCTCTTCAAGTGATCATCCAATTCTGTAACTGTAATCATTTGTTTCTCTGTTCGTGTGCACCATATTATCCTGTTATGTTCTCATTCTGATAGTTCCTTCATGGTGCATTGCTTTGTTTTTCGTCTTCGAGTGTAATTTCTATCTATGACATCGTTTCATTGAGAGCACCCGTAGTAAGCAGTGATACAAACGGCCCGGGTTCGATTCGTGGATAGGTCAGAGGTTTTCTCCACTCAGAGACTGGGTGTTGTGTTGGCTTTATCGTCATCATTTCATCCCCATCGACACGCAAGCTACTGAAGTGGCGTCAACTCGAAAGACTTGCATGAGGCGAACGGTCTACCTGATGGGATGCCCTAGCCACATGTCATTATTATTAGCAGTAATACAACGTCTAAATGGTGTCTGTTAGACACGACATGGAGGCTTTTATACAATGTTGCAGTGCTGGTGTTATTCTGATGACGATGCACTGCGGCGACCACAGCCATCACTAATAATAATGACTACCATCAGCTGTAGAATGGAATGATGATAGTGAAAATTTGTGCCAGAATGGGACTCGAACCCTTACCATTTGGCTATCCATGCATGACTCAAGGCCAGACCCAAACTGATGGTAATCACTATTCACAAATGCGAATTCATCTGATGTGTTTAGTAATGGCTGTGGTCGCTGAAGTGCATCGTCATCGGAACAACACCGGCACTGCAATATCTTATTTATCTGTCGACACTGGGCATGCACCTTTCAAGTACAACATCTGATCTGTTTGGGAATACACTTAATGGATTTGAGAGTAGAAATCGTAGACGCATGGTTGACGACATATGGAACTTTGGCTCATGGTAGTCATTATTCACAATTGCGAATGCATGTGATGTGATGGATATAAATTTTTCTATAAAATTAACTGAACCTTATATACTTTTTTATTTATTTTTTACTATTTTTGCTACAGAGGGCTGTAGAAGACTGGCCCACTGTTTGGCAGCCATGTCTGTTGGACAGTCCATACAGCTAACGAAAAAGTGGTTCAAATGACTCTGGGCTTGGACTTAACTGCTGAGGTCATCAGTCCCCTAGAATTAGAACTACTTAAACGTAACTAACCTAAGGACATCACACACATCCATGCCCCAGGCAGGATTCGAACCTGCGACTATAGCGGTCGCACAGCTCCAGATTGTAGCACCTAGAACCGCTTGGCGACTCAGGCCAGGTATGGCTAACACTTGTTCTTAATGGAATGGTGGGTTTGTGAAGTTTTGGTATACGACACGATCTTGGCAGGAACAGTTGTGATTTGATGAGACATTTCTAGTCGGTGGGAGAAATCACAGAGGCTTCTACTAGCTGACACATTACCCTAAGTATTGATGTCAGGGGATTTCTTTGAATCTCTCTATACCTTCCTGGCTGTAATAAAACTCCAGTTTTACTGCAGTAATTTCACTACTTAGCACTAGCTGCATTACTTCCTTATCTGCTGGAAACTCTATAATATATTAGAATTTAAATCTTGGAGATATTTCTTCCAACATTTCTTTAAGTTACTGTTGTCTTAGTAGTTATTGGCTCTGGTGGTGTGTCCAGCATTAGGAGCCGAAGTCTTGGGCGCAGAAATATGCCTTGGACCATGGCCTAATACCAGTTAAGCAAAATTCACCAGTAGATTGTATTTTAATTTGTTATCAGGATAAGTACGGGGGAAGCATTTATAGCAGAGGCGGCCAAGACATAGACTCATGGGTGACTCCCACATGCGAGTGCCAAAGCACTCAGCCTCGTTTCGCATTTCTCCCCACTGCCACGCCACGCTGTCTGAGTGCGAGATGGGAGAGCTCTCCAGAGGTATACAGCTCCCACAGGTCACATCCAATCACGATTCAGTAATTATACTACTCAGGCTACGTCATATAACTGATGAATCTTGACAGGACAACGGAAAAAATTGTCAATTGATCTGCATCAATATCGCCCTGTCTCTCTGACTGCATGATCAGTCTACCGTTACATCGTACCTCGTTGGAAGTCAATCGATCACTCCTTCCACTCTCTGTCATCATTTAACGCAGATGCAAGTAAGTTTAAGGGCAGATGGTTCTCTTTTTCGCTGGAAATCGTCAGATACAATATTCAACTCGCATGTATCAGTATTACCTCAATAGACATAGAGTAGAATGTTGACTCGACAAAAGAAATGAGCTTCCTTCGTTACCGGCGCTTCCATGCCAAAGTTTTCTCGTTTTCCTCTTTCTGTTGCATGCTCGTTCCAATGTATAAGAATTGTTCTGCCGCAACCAGAAGACACGCAAATACTTCCTCAATTTCCCTGCATTTCGATGTATTTTCCCCTCAATTTATACGTATTTTCCGTCATTTTTTGTAACTTTATGGATTATATGTCACTTCTAACGATGCAGTGGTGACATTACTTCTCCTTTGGTGTTCTAAAATCGCTGGTAATTGTAGTACAACAGCTAACACCTAGCCCAAACGCAATATTTGTCTGCTCGGTAGGCGTAGTATAGCGCTGTACTCAAATGCCTCGTCGCTCCCAGCCACATATTCTACAGTAGCAGCGTGTTTGCTCTGTTTTCTATGTCTATGTCCATAGATGTGTCACGGATGGCTTTGTGGCAAGGGAACCTACCCAGCCTTTGTACAAGAGTTTGGAGTGTGATCTCAGTCCACTGAGAGTGCTCTGGTCACACGCCGGGCTAGTGTGTGTGTGTATGTGTGTGTGTGTGTGTGTGTGTGTGTGTGTGTGTGTGTGTGACCGGAGGGGGGGGGGGCGGATGACTTGTGATCTTACGACTGTGGGAAATATATAGTGTTGTGAAAAGTATATACAGTGCCTGTGCTTATGCTATTTGTCTTAATGGTATATGTATAATTGTCTTGTGATCGATAGCTATATGCAGGATTTTGTATGGTGCAGGATACCAATTGCGTGTTTAGTGCATCGATATGGTATGTGGTGATATAGCCTGATTGGAGATCGGCTTCACGCTGAAATATTCGAACTTTCCTCGACAGTAGCTGAGTAGTGTAATCGATGAGGTTTGTTTCTGTGTTTGATGGTATGTAGACCACTTTTTCAGTGTTTAGCTGTCAGTGCAATATGGTGATCTGCACAAACTATGTAGTTTTGCTGCT
This sequence comes from Schistocerca gregaria, assembly GCF_023897955.1. Classification (NCBI taxonomy): domain Eukaryota; kingdom Metazoa; phylum Arthropoda; class Insecta; order Orthoptera; family Acrididae; genus Schistocerca; species Schistocerca gregaria. Next base: position 99,743,638 of record NC_064930.1, on the reverse strand, counting down.
GAAAGTCTTGTCCGCAGAAAAAAAATGGTGGACAGTGCCTCCACACCAGCAGCATAGCAGTTTGGTGGGTTAATTCAGTAAGAGCTGATCAGAATACTCCATGCATTCACAAGACTTCCTGTGTGCAGCGTATAGGGGCCTCTATAGACTAATTCAAACAACATGGGGGAAAGGTATCTACAGAAAATTCTGAGAGTAATGTGATGTCTTCTATGTTCAAGGGTTCAAAGACAAGTTGAAGCGGACTCCCATCTCTGGTGAGATACTCTCCCTGATCTGCCCTTGTGGCATTAGGACATCTCCAGAGCAGCAGCTGTAGGACACCAAAAATTCTATCCATTTTCTCTTCTGTAGGACAGTGCTTCGAATTCTGTTTGCATAACTGTTCTGATTTTCCTGTCTGTGCTTAGACAGTGCTCTCTTTACAAACAAACAGAATGATTTTATGATTAACAGTGGTTTCACAAGCATGAACAAACATGATAAAGGCCTTTAGCAGTGAGAACAAGGGTGAACATTTACCATTTCTGAGACCTATGTTGAAAGCAGGACACTAAGATTTCTGGGAACAATGGGCTGTCCTGTTAGGTTGGCTAGGAAGAATGCATCCTGTGTTATTTTGGGATATTATAGTAAACTGTTTCTGAAAGCATTGCAGAACATTTCTATAGCATGTCCAGAGGGAGACTTGGCTGTTATTTACATAGCCATGAGACATCAGTATAACACAGAGCCTTTTAGCTGCTCCATAAAGGTGAGTCGCTAGGCAAACATCTCGCTTGGCAATTAGACCACTGGCCCTCCAGGTGTGAAGGTGATGCATCAGCCACGGTGGCTAGGTAAACAAGAGCGTGGCCAGATGCACCTTGCATGTGGGACAGACTGGAGTGGCGTGCATGCCCGACCCACATTTTGTCATCATTCCACCTTGGACCTCTGTAGGGAACAAATCACTGACATGTCGCGGTCCAATTTCTGTTTGTGCACTGCATTACGACGACTGTTTAAGCGCTATGAGTTTGTTTGCAGAGTGTTATACATGCATTTTTCTCGCAGTTTTACGTGTATTTACGTAAGTGTACTGCATTTTTTGTGAACATATCTGTAGGCTGTTCGGTGCATTATTTCGACAGTTAAAATTAGTGAGCGTGTTTGTAGAGCATTCTGCATGCGTTGTTCTGACGATTTACAAGTTGTTTGTGTGTCTGTACATCAGTGTACTGCAATATTTCGGCTGTTTTCGAGCAGTCTGCAGGTCTGTAGGCTATGTATTGTGATCCCAAGTACGTCAGTGCGAGCGTTTTGTATCAGCATAATAAATAAACTACTTGAAATCTATCCGTAAATAAATTGCTGCAACTTCCCACTGAAAATAAATACACTCATTCCTCTCCAGCAGCTGGACACAAACTGAGTCCTTTTCCCGCCATTTGCCCCCCCTCCAGGCCGCCATCTTGGATTACATCATGGCGGGGGGGGGGGGGGGGGTTGACAGCACCCTCTGGTGGCAGTACTGGGTACTAAGTCATTTGGGTTCTGAACCTCATGGTGAACACTGTGGATGGAGCTATTACCTATGACAACGTAAATTGTTTAAATAAACAATGCATGCAAAATAAAGAATTATGTCTGACGTATCCAGCAGCCCAGCACAGAGTTGTTTTCCTGTCGATCCCAACGAAGAAGTGGTGGTTGGATGATTTAGATTAGCGGAGGTAGACCAATTAACCTACATTCCGACCAAAATTTGAACTTCCCTCCATGAACTCATTGTGACATTGCCACATCTAACACTGCCATCCGGGACCACCATTTTGAATAAATCTGGCAAAATTGCAGCATGGGGTGATGTCCCTGTTGCCCCACTACTATGTATCTGACGATATTCTGCAATGCCTGATCTAATAACTCCCAAAGTAGTTCATGAAATTCAACACAAGAAAATACACCAGGAGGGCTGGGGGGGGGGGGGGGGGTTTAGAGTCCATGGAGCAGTCTGTTTTGAAACTGGCATTTGCCTTGGAAGGACAGAGTTCTTGTGTGCTTCGGTATTCTGCTGCTTTGTTTGCGGTGCGTCAGCTTGTGCCGCACTGGCAGGGCACGGGGATAAAGAAGGAAAAAGCATGTGTTTCGTTAGGAATTCCACAGATGCTTTTGTAACATCCAGTCTGTCAGTCATGGCGCATGTGCCGACGCCAGCTTGTGGCAGCCACTTCCCAGGCTCTCACTGATGGAACCCAACTTCGAGCAGCGTGTGCGGTGGAGTTCTGCTCAGTCCAAGTGAAAGGTGATGGCGATCGGTGCCTCCTTCGCGATTGAAAGATGTGATGGGTGTTTCAAAATGGTATTCCTTGCGCGATCTGAATGACAAAAAAAGCGATCGATGTAATTACTTTTTACAAGACCTGCATCTTCCCAAGCAGCAGAGAATGATGAGGAAGAGAAGTCCAGCCCCTGATTACTGAATTTTTTGTAAATAAAGAATATACAACTTGCACTTCCTCTCATGAGATCCTTGCTCTTCACCACAGAGCCGCCAATTTCGAGATAGAGGAGGGGGAGACAGGAAGGGAGGGTTTGGGGGGCTTAGCAGAGGAGGAGGGGTTAATTATTTGATCAGTTTAATTAAGTAGCCAATCAAATTGATAAGAGTGAAAGAGGGCTATTCGAATAACTCAGGTCTGAAAGCGTACCCGTATCGGCGAGGGGAAGGGGGTGGGTTGGAGGCTTCCTGAGATTTTGGGTGGAAGAAGGGGAGGGAACAATAGGTTAAGGACCTGTCAATCAAAAGGATGGATTATCGCACCCTCAGGGGGTCATTACCTGTCAATCAAATGAGAACAATAGCTTTGCCCCTGAGTTCATACTGGCCCCTGATGTAGGCAATTCGCACTAGTCTTGTTGCAGACCTTAGCGGCTCGCCATCTTACAACTATTCATGACGTCACCTTTCCGGCTTAGATCTTTTTTAATATGTGACTTGTAAGTAGTGTATCTTTTTCCACTCAGTACAAACTTTAATTTTATTAATGTATTATATACTTAATACGTTTTAGAACAGTTAGTCTAATTCTGAAGACGACGCTCATAGTAGCGTCGAAACCTGGTCAATTTGGCTTAGTATTTGTGACTGGGGGCTTATTTGTTCTAATATAATGAAATTTTCACTCTGCAGAGGAATGTGCACTGAAATGAAACTTCCTGGCAGGTTAAAACTGTGTGCTGGACCGTAACTCGGGATCTTTGCCTTTTGTGGACCAGGGGCCCTACCGTCTGAGCTACCCCAGCAGGACTCACTTCCAGTCCTCACAGCTTTACTTCTGTCAGTACCTCGTCTCCCACCTTCCTACGATTTCGAGTCTTGGTCTGGCACACAGTTTTAATCTGCCAGGAAGTTTCAACCCACACTAAACTTGCTCTGATTCTCTATTTGTTCCACTACTACTGGCATTCATTTTAGAAAATTCCGACGATAGATCTCTAGACTGCCTCCATAGTACAAACAGCTGCTAGACCAGTGAACCTCCTTCATACCACAAATAAATAGTGAAAGGTAAACAGCACTGACAACACTATTCTGCCGAACTGAAGAGACCGTGGGCCACACACGTTGCACATGTGAAGTTAGGCATGCTGTGGCCAGCTCTGATTTAGAGCTTCTACCCGGTTGCATTCATTCAACTCTTAAAGGTTCGTCAGTGGCCAGAGGTGAACAGGGGACACAGTTTGCATGAAAGATGTAACACTTCATATATGTTTGTTTCATTTTCGCCGGCCGCGGTGGTCTCGCGGTTCTAGGCGCGCAGTCCGTAACCGTACGACTGCTACGGTCGCAGGTTCGAATCCTGCCTCGGGCATGGATGTGTGTGATGTCCTTAGGTTAGTTAGGTTGAAGTAGTTCTAAGTTCTAGGGGACTGATGACCACAGCAGTTGAGTCCCATAGTGCTCAGAGCCATCTGAACCATCTGTTTCATTTTCCAGGCAACTGATGTTTACAGTGGTACAATACACCTTTTACAAACGACAAACAGCCAATGTGTCAAACACAATGCATCGTAAGAACACATATTAAAAGCAGAAATACACTGAAGCGCCGAAGAAACTGGTATAGGTATGCATATTCAAATACAGAGATATGTAAACAGGCAGAATATTGTCATACAGTGCCATAGCAGTTGTAATCAAGTCTTTGTATGAAGCACTTGGAATTCACGACATCCAGGAATATATGGCAGTGTATAATAATACTGTTTATTCTTGAGAAATGTATATGGGGCCTGAAGATGGGATAGTGGAATGCTGAAACTGATAGCCAAAATAAAATAACATCTCAATTAAACGGCTGTTGGCGAGTTTCATTGATAATTACTTGACCAGCTAACGTCCCCTGTCCATGATGGATCAACAGAGACTATTATTTACTTGCCTTACATTGTTTACCAAACCCCTACTCTGTGGTATGTAAGAAATACAACTACCTAACAAATACAACCAGTTATTAACAGCCCCTGTAAACAATTTTCTTTGCTAGTGTCTTTAGTCCCTTCAGAAAATTTATAGTGCAGTTTATACCTCAGTAAATGTTGTCATGTGCTCATGGGCAGAACTGTCAAATTTTTATGAAGATGTCTATCGAATTTTGAATGTTTCAAGAGAATTGTAATACAGCCAAATAACATTTGCTCTGATGTAAACCAAATATATTATGCACAGTAAAATATTACAAATGCGGGTAATGGTTTGGCAATGAAAAAAAAAATTTTTTGTAGCTCTGACAGAAATGTTAGTTAATAAAACACGAATATATTGAGTTGCTGACCCTGATGCTGATACAATGATGGAATTTGCAGTAACAGTATCGTTACATATTCAAATTAGGAACTGAATGATATAGTAAACCATGTTCTGGTGGAAAGTAAGCCTCTCTTTATAGCTAATAGACTAACATTTTATTAGAATAACTCTCTACACATCCACTTCTTTATGCACAAATCAGTACTTGCTGGCATTCAAACCTTGCAGTGGTGGTGCGGTTCCTGCATCAGGAAACACTGAATCTTTGAACATAGATTGTAATCTCTCGCCAAAGTCACAAATTGAGAGACTGAATAAAGCTGGACTCAGGGTTAAAGGACTGTCCATAGCGCCAGCACTTCATGGAACACTGTTCGCCATCACAGCATGTGAGATAATATTACAAAATAATTCGTATAAGTAAAGAATGATATTCTAAGCCAAAAGCGAGCTATCCATAGCATTTGTGGTGTAATTCACACATATCATGTACACTTTCATTTAATCAGAGCGACATTCTCCCACTGACATGACAGTACATTTGATTTCATATAAGATTTTTGGATGCTAACGTGCTCTTGTTTGAAAGGAATAGTAACAGCATTCAGAGTAGCAAAAATAACCGAGTTCTAGTAGTGTTGAACCTAAACTCTCCAAACTCAAGCTAAAAGATTTGTCCTGTCAGTGTCTCATTTCTTGCACAAGTACTACAGCTCCACCTGTATTGTACGACTATAATTAAATGAATGGGATAGTTGACAATACATTTGACACCTGAATGCTTCATGTCTACCTCAAAAAGTGTGAGTTATTAAAATGTATTGAAAACCTCATAAACTGTGTATCAAAAAAGGATACCTGATTCCACTATCCTGTCGTGGGTTTTCTACTGTGTGCCCAAATCATTCCAAGGAGATCCTGGGAAGTTGCATACTAAAACGCCATGACTGACGTCTTACCCTTCTGAGAATTAGCTGCCGGAGGAAAACGTAATGTCAGAACTTAAGCCGTGGCGTGTCTCGATATTTCAATTGGCGAGAGCAATGTCTGGGAAAGGAACAGGACCGGTGGTTTTGAGTCTCAGCGTGACACACAGTTTCGATCTGTCGGCAGGATTCTCGCTTGTCCCATTATTGATATACATTAAGGTGAAGTAACTTTCTTATTGTTGTCATTATAATTGTCGTTGCTATTAGTTGTTGGCGTCTTTATCTCGAAGACTCGTCTGATGCAGCTCTCCATGTTACTCTATCCTGTGCGAGCCGCTTCATCTCCAAATAACTACTGCATTCTGTTTTCATTTAAACCTGTTTACTGTACTCATCACTTGGAGTTCCTATACAATTTTTATTCCCAACACTTTTTTCGATTTGTGAATGGACGATTCCCTGATCCCTTTGTTTAGTTATTTTGTGTCTTTTTTGTCTCTAATTCGATTCAGTACCTCCTCATTAATTGAACCCTCTATGCACCTATTCTTTAGCAGTTTGCTCTAGCACCACATTTCGATGACCTCTATTCTCTTGTTGTGGCAACTACTTATCGTCCATGTTTCACTTCCATACAAGGCTACACTACGGACAAATACCTTCATAAACGACTCCCTAACACTCACGTTTATATTAAATGTTAATAAATTCTCCTTTTCCAGAGATACTTTTCGAGCTGTAGCCAGTCTGTATATTATATCATGTCTACTTCGACTATCAACTGTTATAATGTTGCCCAAACAGGAAAACCCATCCACAGCTTTAGTGTCTTCATTTTAATCTAATTATACTTTTGAATGTGACGGGTTAACCTTTCAGCAATCTTATTACCTCGCTTAAAAAGTTATGGAGAGGTTGAGATATATTTCACTACCTAATATGACGGAGACATAACCACATCTGACAAAAAATGAAATTAAACAAATGTATTATCCTTCAATGCTTGACAGAACATCACAATAGTACCACAATGGAAACATTTTCCCGATTTCGTGCAGCTGTTACGAATTTAAGCACAACCCATCATGTTGTCACTCGATGATAGCATAAGTAGCTGAATCCCAGTTTATGTTTAAATAAATAATACTTGCAGAAGATCAGGAAAGTTTTCCTTTATCATGTTGAAATAATATTCTGTATGAATAAGGAACTGAGACTTGAAATTCGTAAATATTCGGTGAAAAGTTCATATATGCCTCTAATAGTAATACGAGTAGCATTTGAAAAGTCAGTGCAAAGTCCGAGAGATGGCACCACGGGCACGTATTGAGGTCATGTTTAGTTAGTAGCATCTTTGGAAAGAACGCACACCAAGTTTCAGCCATATTGGTCTATTTATTTGTGTTTGGCATTCGTGTGAATCAAGGAAGTTGAGTGATTGTCAAAAAATGGACGAAAAAGAAATTCGTATGGTGATTAAACATTACTTCATGAAAGGTAAAACGCATCAGGAGACTAAAGAGAAGTGTGATAAACATTACAGTGACTATGCGCCTTCGATTAGAACAGTTTATAAGTGGTTTCAAAATTTTCGGAATGGCTATATGGGCACACGTGATGCTGAACTTACTGGTCGCCCTGTGGAGGTTATGACAAGCAGTAAAGGGAACAAAAGAAAAATTCGGGGTAGGTATTAAAATCCGTGAAGAAGAAATAAAAACTTAGAGGTTTGTCGATGACATTGTAATTCTGTCAGAGACAGCAAAGGTCTTGGAAGCGCAGTTGAACGGAATGGACAGTGTCTTGAAAGGAGGATATAAGATGATCATCAACAAATGTAAAACGAGGATAATGGAATGCAGTCGAATTATGTCGGGTGATTCTGAGGGAATTAGATTAGGAAATGCGACACTTAAAGTAGTAAAGGAGTTTTACTATTGGGGGAGCAAAATAACTGATGATGGTCGAAGTTGGGAGGATATAAAATGTAGACTGGCAATGACAAGGAAAGCGTTTCTGAAGAAGAGAAGTTTAACATCGAGTATAGATTTAAGTGTCAGGAAGTCATTTCTTAAAAGTATTTGTGTGGAGTGTAGCCATGTATGGAAGTGAAACATGGACGATAAATAGTTTGGACAAGAAGAGAATAGAAACTTTCGAAATGTGGTGCTACAGAAGAATGCTAAAGATTGGATTGGTAGATCACATAACTAATGAGGAGGTACTAAATAGAATTAGGGAGAAGAGGAATTTAGAGCACAACTTGACTAGAAGAAGGGACCGGTTGCTAGGATATATTCTGAGGCATCAAGGTGTCACCATTTAGTATTGGAGGGCAGTGTCGAGGGTAAAAATCGTAGAGGGAGACCAAGAGATGAATATGTTGAGCAGATGGAGAATGGTGCAGGTTGCAGTAGATACTGGGAGATGGAGAAGCTTGCACAGGATAGGGTAGCATGGAGAGCTGCATCAAACCAGTCTCAGGACTGAAGACCACAATAACAACAACAACAACGTAGAGTGATCAAAGTTTTGAAAAGAAAATTCCAGTCGAGTGGTTTTATATATTGCGAGCTTTGTTACGACTTTAGATGATAATAAAAGACATTTGGTTATTGATCCTAACTGAGTTTTCAAACAAGTGTCGGTTTTAGGACATTTAAGTAATTTTCTCAATCTCCGTAACTGTAATAGATAAAAATCTGAAATTTTGATAGGATCCCTTCGTTAATAGCAACAGATTGTGTGCCAAGTTTGAACAAAATGGTATAATAATTACCACGCTTTATTTATATTCGTAGGGGGTTTGAATTTCCGTACCGACGGCTGGTAGCGTCATCTCTGCTGTGAGTCAGAGCGAAGAAAAAACCCAGCCATCCTGAGCCACGTTCCTATACGGCTGCATGCCTGGCTGCATCGAATGTTGTCTCGTAATAACTTGCTACGTTACAGCGCGTAACGTCGTCAGACGAGTGCCGATTTCATCCCTTCTGAAATTATCGAGGTGTCGATTTGACCGACAACCCAATGAGGCGTTTACGCTGCAGTGAAAAAGTGCATCAGCCCAGTTGTGGTTCCATGGTATACAGAGGTGTTTCTCTTACCACTGCTTGGATTCACACATCAAGGCTAATGTGAACCTGAACTAGGACGGTTATTTCAATACTCTCGGCGAGGAAGTGTCTGGCTGTCTTCTATATCTTCCTCTGGACCCTTGCATTGTACGAGGGTCACTCCAAAAGAAGTGCACATTAGTTTTGTGAAAATACGTTTTTATTCTGCACGAGTGAAAGTTTTTTTTTTTTTTTTTTTTTTTTTTTTTTTTTTTTTTTTTTTTTACAGTGTGCAGAGACACATCCTTCCCGCTTGTTTTCAAACTTAGTTCAACCTGTTCCCGTGAGAGGCGCCGTCACAGCATGTCTTCAAGATGGCTGCTACACTTGTCATTCGTCGTCATAAGCAACGTTCTGTCATAGAATTCCTGTGCCGTGAAAACGAGACTGTGGGAAACATCCACAAGAGGTTGAAAAGGTGTACGGAGATGCTGCTGTCGATCGCAGTACAGTTAGTCGGCGGGCAAGCAGGTTAAGTGACGAAAGCGGGCACCGCAGCGGCAGGCCTCGTACTGCACACACTCCAGACAATGTGCAGAGAGTTAACGAATTGGTGACCGCTGGCAGACGCGCCACAGTGAACGAATTCTCACGCTACGTTGGGATAGGGGAATGCAGTGTTTGCAGAATACTGAAAGAGTTGGCGTTAAAAAAGGTTTGTGCCAGGCGGGTTCCCAGGATGTTGACAGTGGCTCACAAAGAAACAAGAAAAACGGTATGCAGCGAACTTTTGGAACAGTACGAGAATGGTGGAGATGAATCTATTGGAAGAATTGTGGCAGGGAATGAAACGTGGCTCCATCATTTTTCACCAGAGACGAAGAGGCAATTAATGGAGTGGCATCATGCAAATTCACCCCTAGAAAAAAATTCAAAGCCACACCTTCAGCTGGAAAAGTTATGGCTACAGTTTTTTTTTCGATTCTGAAGGACTCTTGCTTGTGGAGATCGTGCCAAGTGGAACCACCATAATTTCTGGTGCATATGTGACGACGCTGAAGAGACTTCAAGCTCGACTGAGTCGTGTTCGACCACATGGGCAAAAGCAGGATGCTTTGCTGTTGCACGACATTGCACGGCCACATGTCAGTCAAAAAACCGTGGAAGCGATCACAAAACTCTGATGGACAACACTGAAACACCCGCCTTACAGTCCTGACCTGGTTCCATGTGACTGTCATCTCTTTGGGAAACTTAAAGACTCTTTGTGGAACAAGGTTTGAAGATGATGACTCTCTTGTGCACGATGCCAAACAGTGGCTCCAACGGTTTGGTCCAGAATTTTACTGTGCGGGTATACAGGCGCTGGTTCCAAGATGGCGTAAGGCAGTTGAGAGGGATAAAAATTACGTGGAGAAGTGAGAATATTGTTCCTAAAGAATGTATCTACACACTGTGAAACTTTCAAACGTGTATAAAAGATGGATTTAAAAAAAAAGTTGTGTGCATATCTTTTGGAGTGACCATCGTAGAAAGAACAGTTGTGTCCTCGTGGCTGCGAGCATACATTCCTGGCTTCACGAACGCTGTGGCACCGTACCACACCTAGACAAGCTGATCTTAGTGTCGTAGACAACGTGTGGTACTGTTTGGAACAGCAGGTGCCATCCCCACAGACTCGGACCTTATCACCCATTGCGGGGGGGTCTCAGGTGGATATTGTGTATCTGAAGAAACTTTCGGTTCTCTCTTCCTCCCTGAACTGACGCAATTTTCGAGGCTAGAGGTGGTAATATGACGACGTCATAGCGTGATACTTTAAGCAAACGCCGGCTGGAAGCTGACTGTCTCACTATAATTTAGTGATGTACGGAAACAATGGGAATCGTACAGCCAACTAGTTGCATGTCAAAAGTTTATTCGGAATCTTACCTAGGTTTCTACAGATGTAAACGTATCTTCCTCAGAAGCACTAACAGCACGTGTTAACTTATTATATGAAAAGGGAAACCAAGTCACAAGCGCCAGTAAACACTAAACATGATAAGGTATAGCCAAAAGGCTTAACAAAGAAGACGAAGTAAATATTCCTGAATTCCAATCAAGAACGACCGCGAATATGAGATACATAGAAGTAGACATCCTCAGAGTAACTAAGCAGCTTAAATCACTTAATAAAGGCAAGGCTTCCGGTCCAGATTGTATACCACTCAGGTTCCTCTCAGAGTATGCTGATAAAATAGCTCCATATTTAGCAATTATATACAACCACTCGCTCACAGGAAGATCTGTACCTAAAGACTGGAAAATTGCTCAAGTCGCACCAATACACAAAAACGGAAATATCAGTAATCCGCTGAATTACAGGCCCATATCACTAACGTCGATTTCAGAAGGGTTTTGGAACATATACCATGTTCCAACATTATGAATTACTTCGAAGGAAACGATTTATTGACACATAGTCAGCACAGATTCAGAAAATATCGTTCTTGTGAAACACTACTAGCTCTTTATACTCTTGAAGTAATGAGTGCTATCGACAGGGGATGTAAAATTGATTAAATATTTTTAGATTTCCAGAAGGGTTTCGTCACCGTTGCTTACAAGCGTCTTCTAACCAAACTGCGTGCCTACGGAGTATCACCTCAGTTGTGCGATTGGATTCGTGATTTCCTGGCAGAACGGTCACCGTTCATAGTAACAGACGGAAAGTCATCGAGTAAAACAGAAGTAATATCCGGCATTCCTCAAGGAAGTGTTATAGGCCCTCTATTGTTCCTGATCTGTATTAACGACAATCTGAGTACACGTCTCAGATTGTTTGCAGATGATGTTGTCATTTACCGTCTTGTAAAGCCATCTGATGATCAAAACGAGATGCAAAATGATTTAGATAATAGGTGAGAAAAGTGACAATTGCCCTTCAATAAAGAAGAGTTTAAAGTTATTCACATGATTACTAAAAGAAACCACCTAAATTTCGATTACGCGAAAAGTCACACAAATCTGGAGGCTGTAAATTCAACTAAGTACTTAGGGATTACAATTACAAATTGTAACGATCACATAGATAATATTGTGGGTGAAGGAAACCAAAGACTGCCAGGCACTTTAATGTGAATATTAGAGTAATCATGTAGACGTAGATGGAGTAAGAGTAAACATAGGTGAATAAACTTCTGATGTGCAACTGGTTGGCTGTACGATTCCTATGGCTTCCATAATTTTATAGCTGCTGGCTACATGCTAACGATTTCCATGACGTACGTATAGCAGATCATGATATGATGTGGAGCATTAGAACTATATTAAGGTGCAGGGTGCTGACACTTTTAAACTTATTTACAACTAACTAGTGAGGCAATACTGACCCTACGACTTATCTTAGAAGAAAGATTAAGAAAAGGCAAACCTACATTTCTAGCATTGTAGACTTAGAGAAAGCTTTTGACAAAGTTGACTGGAATACTCTCTTTCAAATTTTAAAGGTGGCAGGGGTAAAATACAGGGAGCAAAAGGCTATTTACAATTTGTACAGAAACTAGATGGCAGTTGTAACAGTCGAGGGGCATGAAAGGGAAGCAGTGGTTGGGAAGGGAGTGAGACAGGGTTGTAGCCTCTCCCTGATGTTATTCAATCTGTATATTGAGCAAGCGGTAAAGGAAACAAAAGAAAAATTCAGAGTAGATATTAAAATCCGTGGAGAAGAAATAAAAACTTTGAGGTTCGCTGATGATATTGTAATTCTATGAGAGACAGCAAAGACTTGGGAGAGCAATTGAACGGAATGGACAGTGTCTCGAGAGGAGGATAAAAGATGAACATCAATAAAAGCAAAACGAGGATAATGAAATGTAGTCAAATTAAATCGGGTGATGCTGAGGGAATTAGATTAGGAAATGAGATACTTAAAGTAGTAAAGGAATTTTGGTATTTAGGGTGCAAAATAACTGATGATGATCGAGGTAGAGAAGATATAAAACGTAGACAGGCAATGGCAAGGAAAGCGTTTCTGAAGAAGAGAAATTTGTTAACATTAAGTATAGATTTAAGTGTCAGGCAATCGTTTCTGAAAGAATTTGTATGGAGTGTAGGCATGTATGGAAGTGAAAAATGGACGGTTAATAGTTTGGAGAAGAAGAGAATAGAAGCTTTTGAAATGTGGTGCTACAGAAGAATGCTGAAGATTAGATGGGTAGATCACATAACTAATGAGGAGATATTGAACAGAATTGGGGAGAAGAGGAGTTTGTGACAGAACTTGAGTAGAAGAAGGGATCGGTTGGTAGGGCATGATCTGAGTCATCAAGGGACCACCAATTTAGTATTGAAGGGCAGCGTGGAGGGTAAAAATCGTAGAGGGAGATCAAGAGATGAATACACTAAACAGATTCAGAAGGATATAGGTTGCAGTAGGTACTGGGAGATGAAGGAGCTTGCACGGGATAGGGTAGCATGGAGAGCTGCATCAAACCAGTCTCAGGACTGAAGACCACAACAACAACATACAGCTAACAACAACATCAAGATACAGCGCTTCGGTTGTAGTCTCTAATGACAGTGCACTCTTATTGACTTTTAATAACATGGTTGAAAAACAGGTACATAAATTCAGTTTCAGTAAGGCAATCAGTCTCGATATCAAAATGCTTTGTTGAGGGTTATCGATTTCAATCTTTGATTGTCATCATCAGATCATTGACTGTCTCCTGTAGCGCTATGCGGAGACAGCGAACGGAGCAGCATGTATGCTGGAAGGAACATTCATCGACTGTTCGCTGGGCACCGTCAAAGTGAGAAGCGGCGGCGCCTCCTTGGGTCTGAGCAATGTGCGCAGATGATTAGTCTCGGTAAATACCCTGAAGGTGCAAAGAAACTGGTACACCTGCCCAATATCGTATGGGGCCCCCTGAGCACGCAGAAGTGCCGCAACACGACGTGGCAGGGACACGACAAATGTCTCAAGCAGTGCTGGATGAAACTGACAGCATGAATCCTGCAGCGCTGTCCAAAAGAGTACGGGGGGGGGGGGGGGGGGGGGTGGAGATCTCATCTGTACAGCATGTTGTAAGGCATCTACATCTACATACATACTCCGCAATCCACCATACGGTGCGTGGCGGAGGGTACCTCGTACCACAACTAGCATCTTCTCTCCCTGTTCCACTCCCAAACAGAACGAGCGAAAAATGACTGCCTATATGCCTCTGTACGAGCCCTAATCTCTCTTATGTCATCTTTGAGGTCTTTCCGCGAAATATAAGCTGGCGGCAGTAAAATTGTACTGCAGTCAGCCTCAAATGCTGGTTCTCTAAATATTTTCAGTAGCGATTCACGAAGAGAACGCGTTCTTTCTTCCAGGGACTCCCACCCGAGTTCCTGAAGCATTTCTGTAACACTTGCTTGATGATCAAACCTACCAGTAACAAATCTAGCAGCCCGCTTCTGAATTGCTTCTATGTCCTCCCTCAATCCGACCTGATAGGGATCCCAAACGCTCGAGCAGTACTCGAGAATAGGTCGTATTAGTGTTTTATAAGCGGTCTCCTTTACAGATGAACCACATCTTCCCAAAATTCTACCAATGAACCGAAGACGACTATCCGCCTTCCCCACAACTGCCATTACATGCTTGTCCAACTTCATATCGCTCTGCATTGTTACGCCCAAATATTTAACCGACGTGACTGTGTCAAGCGCTACAGTACTGATGGAGTATTCAAACATTACAGTTAGCTGCCATTCTTTACACCAATCAAAAATCCTGTCCAAGTCATCTTGTATCCTCCTACAGTCACTCAATGACGACACCTTCCCACATAATCAGCAAACAGCCGCACATTGCTATCCACCCCATCCAAAAGATCATTTATGTAGATAGAAAACAACAGCGGACCTACCACACTTTCCTTGGGCACTCCAGATGATACCCTCACCTCCGACTCAACATCGAGGACAACGTACTGGGTTATGTTACTTAAGAAGTCTTCGAGCCACTCAGATATTGGGAAGCAATCTCATATGCTCGTACCTTAGTTAGGAGTCTGCAGTGGGGCACCGAGCAAACGCTTTCTGGAAGTCAAGGAATATAGCACCCATCCGATACCATTCATCCACCGTTCACAAGGTATCATGTGAAAAAAGGGCGAGTTGCGTTTCGCAGGAGCGAGTTCTAAAGCCTTGCTGATACAGGGGCAGCATCCGAGATATGCTCAATGACGTTCACGCCTGGGGGAGTATGGTGGCCAGCGGAAGTGTATAAACTTAGAAGAGTGTTCGTGGAGCCTCTCCGTAGCGATTATGGACTTGTGGGGTGTCGCATTGTCCTGCTGGAATTGCCCAAGTTCGTCGGAATGCACAATGGACATGAGTGGATGCAGGTGATGCCACAGGATGCTTAGGTATGTGCCACCTGAGTCGTATCTGAACGTGTCAGGGGTCCCATACCACTCCAACTGCTCATACTCCACACCATTACAGAGGCCCGAGTACCCCGGCTGTAATGCAGGATCCATGTATTCAAGACGTTCTCTCCATACCCATAAAAGTCCATCTCCTCGATACAGTTTGAAACGAGACTCGTCCGACTAGGCAACATGTTTCCAGTCATTAAGAGTCCAGTGCCAGTGTTAAGAGACCCAGGCTAGGTCCGGAACCGCGCGACCGCTACGGTCGCAGGTTCGAATCTTGACTCGGGCATGGGTGTGTGATGTGTGTGATGCCTTTAGGTTAGTTAGGTTTATGTAGTTCTAAGTTCTGGGGACTGATGACCTCAGATGTGAAGTCCCATAGTGCTCAGAGCCATTTGACCCAGGTTAGGTGTAAGTCTTTGTGCTATGCAGTCATCAAGGGTACACAGATTGGCCTTTGGCTCCGAAAGCCCACGCTGATGATGTTTCGTTGGATCGTTGGCATACTGACACTTGAAATTTGCAGAGAGGTTGTACTTCTATCAAGATGTACGAATCTCTTCAGTCGTCGTTGGTCACATTCTTGCAGTATTTTTTTCGGTTGCAGCGATGTCGGAGATTTGTTGTTTTACTGGATACCTGATATTCACAGTACACTCGTGAAGTGGTCGTACGGGGAAATCCCCACTTCATCGCCATCTCGGACATGTTGTGTGCCATCGGTCGTGGGCTGACTATCGCGACTTTCAAACTCACTTATGAGCCATAGTTGTGTCCGGCTCTTCGAAAAGCGCGCCAGGCGATGTGCTTTCGCTTCGCGTCCAGTGTTTGCGGTAGCGCCATCGGTTTGGCTCGCTGTTTGCATCGCTACCGCCCTCAGGCGGGAGGTGGAGCAAGTGTACGGTCGCGTGACGATCGAGGAGGACGTACTGGTCTGTGACGGAGAGAGGTGGTGACGCGAGCGGGGCCCTGCTGTTGGGGGTCGTCAACTGCTTTGGCCGACCTCTTGGCTGTCAGGGGGTACGTCTGTCTCACCCGCATGTACGTGGCTTACGAAGCTTAGAAGCCGTGGTGCAGGAGGTCAGTGCGTGGAACCGTATGTCTTCTTATCGGCCATTGCAACCACTGGCAGCGGTTGGCTCTGACGAGCATTTGGAAGTGCCACGTGTTCCCAGTGCTGTGGTCGAATGTGAGAAGTTGAGTACTGTTTTTATGTAACACGGTTATATACACTCCTGGAAATTGAAATAAGAACACCGTGAATTCATTGTCCCAGGAAGGGGAAACTTTATTGACACATTCCTGGGGTCACATGATCACACTGACAGAACCACAGGCACATAGACACAGGCAACAGAGCATGCACAATGTTGGCACTAGTACAGTGTATATCCACCTTTCGCAGCAATGCAGGCTGCTATTCTCCCATGGAGACGATCGTAGAGATACTGGTTGTAGTCCTGTGGAACGGCTTGCCATGCCATTTCCACCTGGCGCCTCAGTTGGACCAGCGTTCGTGCTGGACGTGCAGACCGCGTGAGACGACGCTTCATCCAGTCCCAAACATGTTCAATGGGGGACAGATCCGGAGATCTTGCTGGCCATGGTAGTTGGCTTACACCTTCTAGAGCACGTTGGGTGGCACGGGATACATGTGGACGTGCATTGTCCTGTTGGAACAGCAAGTTTCCTTGTCGGTCTAGGAATGGTAGAACGATGGGTTCGATGACGGTTGGGATGTACCGTGCACTATTCAGTGTCCCTCTCGACGATCACCAGAGGTGTACGGCCAGTGTAGGAGATCGCTTCCCACACCATGATGTCGGGTGTTGGCCCTGTGTGCCTCGGTCGTATGCAGTCCTGATTGTGGCGCTCACCTGCACGGCGCCAAACACGCATACGACCACCATTGGCACCAAGGCAGAAGCGACTCTCATCGCTGAAGACGACACGTCTCCATTCGTCCATCCATTCACGCCTGTCGCGACACCACTGGAGGCGGGCTGCACGATGTTGGGGCGTGAGCGGAAGACGGCCTAACGGTGTGCGGGACCGTAGCCCAGCTTCATGGAGACGGTTGCGAATGGTCCTCGCCGATACCCCAGGAGCAACAGCGTCCCTAATTTGCTGGGATGTGGCGGTGCGGTCCCCTGCGGCACTGCGTATGAACCTACGCTCTTGGCGTGCATCCGTGCGTCGCTGCGGTCCGGTCCCAGGTCGACGGGCACGTGCACCTTCCGCCGACCACTGGCGACAACATCGATGTACTGTGGAGACCTCACGCCCCACGTGTTGAGCAATTCGGCGGTACGTCCACCCGGCCTCCCGCATGCCCACTATACGCCCTCGCTCAAAGTCCGTCAACTGCACATACGGTTCACGTCCACGCTGTCGCGGCATGCTACCAGTGTTAAAGACTGCGATGGAGCTCCGTATGCCACGGCAAACTGGCTGACACTGACGGCGGCGGTGCACAAATGCTGCGCAGCTAGCGCCATTCGACGACCAACACCGCGGTTCCTGGTGTGTCCGCTGTGCCGTGCGTGTGATCATTGCTTGTACAGCCCTCTCACAGTGTCCGGAGCAGGTATGGTGTGTCTGACACACCGGTGTCAATGTGTTCTTTTTTCCATTTCCAGGAGTGTATATAAAGGGATTTTCAAGTTCTAGTGAAGTGTACGAGTTTCTTCACCAGTCGTTTTGTTGGTGTCCTCCCACTTCCCACGATAGTTTTTCTTTGCCTGTCCGTGGGAACGTAATTGCTTCTTCGTCGGGCCGTTTCATTCACACCTTGAATGGGTGATTTGGGGTCGGTGTCGCATGGCTCTGTGGTTCGGCGTCTGTGTAGGCACTGCCCTTAAAGCTACATATTCTGGTTTTGGGAATTTCGGGGAGGTGGTGGCTTGTAATGCAAGTTTTGGGGCTGATCTGTTGTGACCCTGTAGACCACCAGTAACTGTTCTGATTATTGTGATTTGGGCCCCTTTACACGTGTCACTCCCTCACCGAGCTAAGGGAACTGCCTTTAATGTGAAGGTTCGTGTGCTGGCTTACTCACATTTGTCTTGTAACAACGGACAGGTGTAATATAAGTTATTTAACCAGCAAGAGACAACTGTTGTAGCTTTAGTGGAGACTAGGTACTTAAAGGTGTTTTTTTTAAGGAATTGTTCACTTACAGATATAACAAGTTTAAAATCTTACTATTGGGAAGTTGCTAAGATCATACCTGAAATCTCCTTTTCATAAAGAAAATTTGTCAGCTATTCGATATTATTTTTGAAATTGTTTTTCTTTTAAATGCCAGATTTAAATTTTTTTAATGAGAAAGCCTTTTAATATAAAAAGATAACCTAAGCACTGTGTGTTACTTCACCAGCACCTCCTGGCCCCTACTTCCACGATAACGTTTTTGGAATAAAATGTGTACTTGAGTAGTTGTTTGTGAACCGCCCTGATCGACGGTTCAACTTGATTCTTGATAACTTGCTGTTGAAACAACAGTAACCAATTTAACAACAGCACGAGAAACTTGTTGTGTTACGCAGACGTTGCCGACCACAGCGCCGTATTCTAGCTGTTTACATATCTCTGTATTTCAATACCCATGCCTATAGCAGTTCCTTTGCAGCTTCACTTTAGGAAAAATACACTACTAGGCATTGAAATTGCTATACCACGAAGATGACGTGTTACAGACGGGAAATTTAACCGACTGGAAGAAGATGCAAGTGATTAGCTGTTCAGAGCATTCACACAAGGTTGGCGTCGGTGGCGACACCTACAACGTACTGACATGAGGAAAATTTCCAACCGATTTCTCATACACAAACAGCAGTTACCGGCGTTGCCTGGTGAAACGTTGTTGTGATGTCTCGTGTAAGGAGGAGAAATGCGTACCATCACCTTTCCGACTTTGATAAAGGTGGAAGTGTAGCCTCCCGCGATCGCAGTTTATCGTATCGCGACACGGCTGCTCGCGTTGGTCGAGATCCAATGACTGTTAGCAGAATATGGAATCGGTGGGTTCAGGAGGGTAATACGGAACGCCGTGCTGGATCCCAACGGCCTCTTATCACTAGCAGTCAAGATGACAGGCATCTTATCCACATGGCTATAACGGATCGTGCAACCACATCTCGATCCCTGAGTCAGCAGATGGGGACGTTTGCAAGACAACAACCATCTGCACGAACAGTTCGAAGACGTTTGCAGCAGTACGGACTACCAGCTTGGAGACAGTGGCTGCAGTTACCGTTGATGCTGCGTCACAGACAGGAGCACCTGGGATGGTGTACACGACGACGATCCTGGGTGCAAACCGTAATTTTTTTCGGATGAATCCACGTTCTGTTTACAGCTTCATGATGGTCGCATCCGTGTATGGTGACATTGCGTTGAACGCACATTGGAAGTGTGTATTCGTAATCACCATACTGGTGTATCGCCCGGCGTGATGGTATGGGGTTCCATCTGTTATACGTGTCGGTCTCCTCTTGTTCGCAATGACGACACTTTGAACAGTGGACGTTACATTTAGGATGTGCTATGACCCGTGGCTCAACCGTTTATTCGATCCCCGTGAAACTATTCATTTCAGCAGGATAATGCACGACCGCATGTTGCAGATCCTGTACGGGCCGTTCTGGATACAGAAAGTGTTCGACTGCTGCCCTGGTTAGCACATTCCCCAAATCTCTCACCATTTTAAAACGTCTGGTCAATGGTGGCCAGTCACTAGTCTTGATGAACTGTGGTATGGAGTTGAAGCTGCATGGGCAGCTGTACCTGTCCACGCCGTCCGAGCTCTGTTTTACTCAATGCCCAAGAGTATTAAGGCCGTTATTACGGCAAGAGGTGGTTGTTGAGGGTACTGATTTCTCAGGATCTATGCACCCAAATTGCGCGAAAATGTCAGTTCTAATACAATATACACTCCTGGAAATGGAAAAAAGAACACATTGACACCGGTGTGTTAGACCCACCATACTTGCTCTGGACACTGCGAGAGGGCTGTACAAGCAATGATCACACGCACGGCACAGCGGACACACCTGGAACCGCGGTGTTGGCCGTCGAATGGCGCTAGCTGCGCAGCATTTGTGCACCGCCGCCGTCAGTGTCAGCCAGTTTGCCGTGGCATACGGAGCTCCATCGCAGTCTTTAACACTGGTAGCATGCCGCGACAGCGTGGACGTGAACCGTATGTGCAGTTGACGGACTTTGAGCGAGGGCGTATAGTGGGCATGCGGGAGGCCGGGTGGACGTACCGCCGAATTGCTCAACACGTGGGGCGTGAGGTCTCCACAGTACATCGATGTTGTCGCCAGTGGTCGGCGGAAGGTGCACGTGCCCGTCGACCTGGGACCGGACCGCAGCGACGCACGGATGCACGCCAAGACCGTAGGATCCTACGCAGTGCCGTAGGGGACCGCACCGCCACTTCCCAGCAAATTAGGGACACTGTTGCTCCTGGGGTATCGGCGAGGACCATTCGCAACCGTCTCCAAGACGCTGGGCTACGGTCCTGCACACCGTTAGGCCGTCTTCCGCTCACGCCCCAACATCGTGCAGCCCGCCTCCAGTGGTGTCGCGGCAGGCGTGAATGGTGGGACGAATGGAGACGTGTCGTCTTCAGCCATGAGAGTCGCTTCTGCCTTGGTGCCAATGATGGTCGTATGCGTGTTTGGCGCCGTGCAGGTGAGCGCCACAATCAGGAGTGCATATGACCGAGGCACACAGGGCCAACACCCGGCATCATGGTGTGGGGAGCGATCTCCTACACTGGCCGTACACCTCTGGTGATCGTCGAGGGGACACTGAATAGTGCACGGTACATCCAAACCGTCATCGAACCCATCGTTCTACCATTCCTAGACCGGCAAGGGAACTTGCTGTTCCAACAGGACAATGAACGTCCGCATGTATCCCGTGCCACCCAACGTGCTGTAGAAGTTGTAAGTCAACTACCCTGGCCAGCAAGATCTGCGGATCTGTCCCCCATTGAGTATGTTTGGGACTGGATGAAGCGTCGCCTCACGCGGTCTGCACATCCAGCACGAACGCTGGTCCAACTGAGGCGCCAGGTGGAAATGGCATGGCAAGCCGTTCCACAGGACTACATCCAGCATCTCTACGATCGTCTCCATGGGAGAATAGCAGCCTGCATTGCTGCGAAAGGTGTATATACACTGTACTAGTGCCGAAATTGTGCATGCTCTGTTGCCTGTGTCTATTTGCCTGTGGTTCTGTCAGTGTGATCATGTGATGTATCTGACCCCAGGAATGTGTCAATAAAGTTTCCCCTTCCTGGGACAATGAATTCACGGTGTTCTTATTTCAATTTCCAGGAGTGTATTTGTCCAATGAATACCCGTTTATCATGTGCATTTCTTCTTGGTGTAGCAATTTTATTGGCCAGTAGTGCACGTGATAGCATACAGAAAAAAAATTTGAGGACAAGGGAAGTTGAGTGGTTGCACGGTTAACAGTTATGGCTACGAGTGGCGCACATACCTCAGTACAGAGCTCGAGTCGATACAATC
The DNA here is from genome assembly GCF_023897955.1 of Schistocerca gregaria. NCBI lineage: Eukaryota > Metazoa > Arthropoda > Insecta > Orthoptera > Acrididae > Schistocerca > Schistocerca gregaria. The sequence continues at coordinate 99,721,903 of NC_064930.1, read as the reverse complement.
GGCAGCGATCCGGCAGTAGAGCTCCTTGCGGAATTTGAGGAACTCAAAATACGAGAGGCGGTGGAGCCCCTCCAGGGCGCCGACGCAGCCCTCTCGCTGCCCCCCTCCTGCAGGCGGCTGCAGGGGTCCGTAGGTCGGGAAGCTGGCTGCCTGGCGCGCCACAGCTGACAACGCGACCGACGGCGGATTCAGGGTCCCGCACGTTCCGATCACCAAGTAGCGTCCTGAAAAAAAAAGCTGTTCGGTCACCACGAGGTGTAACGCACATTGTCGCGAGCGAATCGTCAACATTTCAGCTGACTGTCAGGCAAGCGGGGAGAGCAGCGCCAACAGTACTCTGCCCTGCGACAGCACCGGACACGATGTCGTCCCTTCTGATGAGCCCTCATTGTGATCGTGCAATGTGTGGGGTGTTACACTGCCCTGCTGGCATTACGCAAGTCCGCCGCAATGCGCAATGGACATGAATGGCTGCAGGTGATCAGAACGGATGCTTACATATGTATCACCTGTCATAGTCGTATCTAGACGTATTACAGCTCCCGTATTACTCCAACTGGGCATGCCCCACATCGTTGCGGACCCTCCACCAGCTTGAACAGTTGTTGTTGTTGCGGTCTTCAGTCCTGAGACTGGTTTCACGCTACTCTCCATGCTACTCTATCCTGTGCAAGCTTCTTCATCTCCCAGTGCGCACTGCAGCCTACATCCTTCTGAATCTGCTAAGTGTATTCACCTCTTGGTCTCCCTCTACGATTTTTACCCTCCACGCTGCCCTCCAACACTAAACTGGTGATCCCTTGACGCCTCAGAACGTGTCCTACCAACCGACCGCTTCTTCTAGTCAAGTTGTGCCACAAACTCCTCTTCTCTACAATCCTATTCAATACCTCCTCATTAGTTATGTGATCTACCCATCTAATCTCCAGCATTCTTTTGTAGCACCACATTTCGAAAGCTTCTATTCTCTTCTTGTCTAAACTATTTATCGACCATCTTTCACTTCCATACATGGCTACACTCCATACAAATACTTTCAGAAACAACTTCCTGACACTTAAATCTATACTCGATGTTAACAAATTTCTCTTCTTCAGAAACGCTTTCCTTGCCATTGCCAGTCTACATTTTATATCCTCTCTACTTCGACGATCATCAGTTATTTTGCTTCCCAAATAGCAAAACTACTACTTTAAGTTTCTCATTTCCTAATCTAATTCCCTCAGTATCACCCGACTTAATTCGACTACATTCCATTATCCTCGTTTCGCTTCTGTTGATGTCCATCTTATACCCTCTTTTCAAGACACTGTCCATTCCATTCAACTGCTCTTCCAAGTCCTTTGCTGTCTCTGGCAGAATTACAATGTCATCGGCGAACCTCAAAATTTTTATTTCGTCACCATAGATTTTAATACCTACTCCGAATTTTTCTTTCCTTTCCTTTACTGCTTGCTCAATATACAGACCGAATAACATTGGGAGAGGCTACGACGCTGCCTCACTCCCTTCCCAACCACTGCTTCCCTTTCATGCCCCTCGACTCTCATAACTGCCATCTGGTTTCTGTACAAATTATAAATAGCCTTTCGCTTCTTGTATTTTACCACTGCCACCTTCAGAATTTGAAAGAGGGTACTCCAGTCAACATTGTCAAAAGCTTTCTCCAAGACTACAAATGCTAGAAATGTAGGTTTGTCTTTTCTACTGTTCAATTAACCAAAACAAATTCTCCAAGTAGAACACCAACACAAAACACTGATCCGTCTTAGAATCACAACTACATACAAAAATAATATAGAAAACGACTGAAATAATTTCCTCCTAGTGTCCTCCAGAGACTTCTCCAATATGCCGAGACTAATCCAGAAATCCGAGAGAAGATCCAAGCCAGGGCAGCATCTGTCCAAGTCTGCCGGCGGTCGATAAACTGCCAATGTGCGGCCGAGCGCCGGCCTTTATAGCGCTTCGGCGGATGAGTACCTGGGAACTATTTTCTATCACGTGGTTTGACGTGTGAATATAGTTCCGGGATCTGCAGCGACCTCTTCCTTTTGTTTATGTCGGCCGGCAGGGGCCCCTGGTGTCTTTGCTGTGTTGTTGTTGTGGCCGTTCATCAATATTGCCTGTCAGTTGTGTAGTGCTTCGGTGTGCCTGCAAGGCGGGCAACCCGCGGCTGCAGGCTGTCAGTTTGGTTGCTGATACTCTAGGCGCAGTGATGTCTGGTGGAGAAGGCCACAGCAGATTGCGGCATCATGACAGACGTACCCACGTGCCGGGACCCGGACGAGAATGTACCAGGTGTACCGGTACGAAATGAGCGTTTTTTGTGAAAATGTAAGACCAATTTTGAATTGAAAATTAAAAACATTTTATCCAAAGTACTGACCGATAGCTTTCTATACATTTTCACCACGTTTCTGGCAATTTGTGGAATCCACACGTATAGAAATGTTCGTCTTTTGAAGCAAACAAGCAAACCAATCAGACACCCAATTTTCGACTTCATCGTAGGAATCGAAGTGTTCCTCAGCCAATGTGTGTCCCATTGATGAAAACAAATGGTAATCGGAAGGAGTCAAGTCGGGTGAATATGGCCGGTGGGGTAGCAGCTCCCAGCCAAGTGTTTTGATTGTATCCTGAACGAGTTTTGCTTTGTGTGCAGGTGCATTGTCGTGTAAAAAAAATTACTTTGCCATTTCTTCTGGCCCATTCTGGTCTTTTCTTCGATCAATGCGTAGTTCAAATTGATCATTTGTTGTCTGTAACGATTAGTATTCACGGTTTCACCTGGTTTTAGAAGCTCATGATACACCACACGTTTCTGATCCCCCAAAACACAGAGCATTTTCTTCTTGCCGAATCGATCTGGTTTTGCAGTCGATGTTGATGGTTGTCCCGGGTTAACCCATGATTTTTCCCGTTTAGGATTCTTAAAATAAATCCATTTTTATTGCCAGTAACAATTCGATTTAAATTGATTTTCTTTCATGTCTTTGAAGCAAAATTTGACAAATGGTATCTCGGTTTTCCATTGGTCTTTCATTGAGTTCATGTGGCATCCACTTTCCACACTTTTGTATCATACCCACAGCTTTCAGACGGTCAGAAATTGTTTGTTGTGCAACATTTAGCATTGCTGCCATTTGCTTCTGACTCAAAGTATCATCTTCATCCAGTATTGCTTGCAATTCGGCATCTTCGAACTTTTTTGGTGGTCGTATACGTTCTTCATTTCGTACATCAAAATCATTATTTCTGAACAGTTGAAACCATCTTTCGTATGTTCCTTCTGATAGAGCCCCATCACCACATTCCTCGACAAGCATTCGATGCGACTCTGCAGCACTTTTTTTTAAAATGAAAACAAAAGATTAATGCTTTACGCCAATCAACACTTTCTGGTACAAAATTCGACTTTGTTAACATGATGAAAACGTATCATGTTGTTTGTTCCATGACTTGATGTATACTAAATATCTTTGACAGATGTCATACCAACCAAACAAAATTAATTAAGGCTCGTTCACAAAAAATGTTCCCTATCGACACATTTGTATCTTTTCAGTTGGTGAGAGATCTGGAGAAAGTGCTGACCAGGGCAGCAATCGAACATTTTCTGTATCCAGAAAGGCCCGTACAGTACATGCAACATGCGGTCGTGCATTATCCTGCTGAAATGTAGGGCCACAGGGATAGAATGAAGGGTAGAGTCACGGGTCGTAACACATCTGAAATATAACGTCCACTGTTCAAAGCACCGCTAATGCGAACAAGAGGTGACCGAGACGTGTAACCAATGGCACCCCATACCATCATGCCGCGTGGTAAGCGAGTATGGCGATGACGAATACACGCTTCCAATGTGCGTTCACCGCGATGTCGCCAAACAGGGATGCGACCATCGTGATGCTGTAAACAGAACCTAGATTCACCCGAAAAAATGACGTTTTGCCATTCGTGCACCCAGGTTCGTCATCGAGTACACCATTGCAGGCCATCCTGTCTGTGATGCAGCGTCAAGGGTAACCGCAACCACGGTCTCTGAGCTGATAGTCCGTGCTGCTACAAACGTCGTCGAACTGTTCGAGCAGATGTTTGTTGTCTTGCAAACGTCCCCATCTGTCGACTCAGGAATCGAGACGTGGCTGCACGATCCGTTACGACCATGCGGATAAGATGCCTGTTATCTCGACTGCTAGTGTTACGAGGCCGTTGGGATCCAGCATGGCGTTCCGTATTCCCCCCTGAACCCACCGATTCCATATTGTGCTAACACTGGTTGGATCTCGACCAACGCGAGCTGCAGTGTCACGATACGATAAACTGCTATCGCGAGAGGCTACACTCCCACCTTTATCAAAGTCGGAAAGGTGATGGTACGCATTTCTCCTCGTTATACGAGACATCACAACAACGTTTCACCAGGCAACGCCGGTAACTGCTGTTGGAAACTTTCCTCATGTGAGCACGTTGTAGGTGTTGCCACCGGCGCCAACCTTTTGTGAATGCTCTGAAAAGCTAATCATTTGCATATCACAGCATCTTCTTCCTGTCGGTTAAATTTCGCGTCTGTAGCACGTCATCGTCGCGGTGTAGCTATTTTAATGGCCAGTAGTGTAGTTCTCGACAATGTGCCATATCACAATGTCAAAATAAACAAAGCTCCAACATCTCATTCAGCTAAAAACGATATCAGAAAGTGGCTATCAAAGGAACGTATGCCATTCTCTGATCACATGTTGAAGCCCGTTCTCTATGAGCACGTTCGAAGAACCGAGGCAACGACCATCGAGTATTCCGTCGATAAAATCCTTGAAACTGCTGGTCGCGTTGCTTTCCGCCTTCCTCCTTACCATCCAGAATTAAATCCAATAGAAAATATGTGGTCGATTGTAAAAGGTTGGGTAGTTTCTAGGAATGGTCTCTGCAATGTAACGTCTGTAAAAAATTTGTGCGAGGAGAAATTTACATCCATGAGCAAAGATGACTGGATCCCGTTGTGTGAACACATTAAAAAAAATTGAGCGGGAACACACGCAGAAAGAAATATTTATCGACAATGAAACAGATAAAATAATCATTAATGGTGCAGACAGTGATAGCGGAACTGATTACTGTAATCCTAGCTCTGAATTTGACGGAGAACTGGAAGGAGTGGCTGTAACTTATGATGAATCAAGGTAAGTGCTCGCATCCTAAGCTGATCAGATTTCAAAGAGAAAAGAAACAGGACACTTCTGTTTATAGTTTATACTTCATTTCATTACTGCAGCTGCGTCTTACTCTTATTTTTCTTGCCAGGTGCTGTGATATTTTGAGGCTGATAAGAGGCCCATCACGATGCTACACTTGAGGAACTCAAAACGAGAGTGTATCTTCAGTTTGTGAATTGGGATGGGAAATGTAAACGTTACTAATCTGTAATAAGACACAAAGTAAATATTTTATCCTAAGATTTACCTTGTTGTTGTTGTTGTTGTTGTGGTCTTCAGTCCTGAGACTGGTTTGATGCAGCTCTCCATGCTACTCTATCCTGTGCAAGCTTCTTCATCTCCCAGTACTTACTTCAACCTACATCCTTCTGAATCTGCTTAGTGTATTCATCTCTTGGTCTCCCTCTACGATTATTACCTTTCACACTGCCCTCCAATGCTAAATTTGTGATCCCCTGATGCCTCAGAACACGTCGTACCAACCGGTCCTTTCTTCTTGTCGAGTTGTGCCACAAACTTCTCTTCTCCCCAATTCTATTCAACACCTCCTCATTAGTTATGTGATCTACCCATCTAATCTTCTGTAGCACCAAGTTTCGAAAGCTTCTATTCTCTTCTTGTCCAAATTATTAATCGTCCATGTTTCACTTTCATACATGGCTGCACTCCATACAATTACTTTCAGAAATGACTTCCTGACACTTGAATCTATACTCGATGTTAACAAATTTCTCTTCTTTAGAAACGCTTTCCTTGCCATTGCCAGTCTACATTTTATATTCTCTCTACCTCGACCATCATCAGTTATTTTGTTCCCCAAATAGCAAAACTCCTTTACTACTTTAAGTGCCTCATTTCCTAAATATAATTCCCTCAGCATCACTCGACTTAATTCGACTACACTCCATTGTCGTCGTTTTGCTTTTGTTGATTTTCATCTTATATCCTCCTTTCAATACACTGTTCATTCCGCTCAACTGCTCTTCCAAGTCCTTTGCTGTCTCTGACAGAATTACAATGTCATCGGCGAATGTCAAAGCTTTTATTTCTTCTCCATGGATTTTAATATCTACTCCGAATTTTTCTTTTGTTTCCTTTACTGCTTGCTCAATATACAGATTGAATAACATCGGCATTATCTCCCCTGTTTCGCGATAATACAAAACGAGCTGCCCTTCTTTGAACTCCGTCGATGTCATCCGTCAGTCCCATATGATGTGGAACCCACACCGCACAGCAATGCTCCAGAATAGGGCGGACAAGCGTAGTGTAAGCAGTCTCTTTGGTAGGCCTGTTCTGCAAATGTATCGCAGTCTTTGGTTTGATCTACCCACAACATTATATATGTGATTGTTCCTATTGTAATTATAATCCATAAGTATTTAGTTGAATTTGCAGCCTTCAGATTTGTGTGACTTGTCGCGCAATCGAAATTTAGGAGATTTCTTTTAGTACCCATGTGAATAACTTCACACTTTTCTTTATTCAATGTCAGTTGCCACTCTTCGCACCACACAGATATCTTGTCTAGATGATTTTGCAATTCCTTTTCGTCATCTCATGACTTTACATCACGGTAAATGACAACATCAGCTACAAACTATCTAAGAAGCTACTCAAAATGTCTCATATGTAATTAATATAGATCAGGAACAATAGAGGGCCTATAACACTTCCTTGAAGAACGCCGGATTTTACTTCTGTTTTACTCGGTGTTACTATGAACGGTGACGTTTCTGACAGGAAATCACGAATCCAATCGCACAACTGAAATGATAGTCTGTAGGCACCCAGTTTAGTAAGAAGACGCTTATAAGGAACGGTGTTGAATGCCTTCTGGAAATCTAAAAATATGGAATCAATTTGACATCCCCTGTCAATAGCGCTCATTACTTCAAGAGTATAAAGAGCTAGTAGTGTTTCACAAGAACGATATTTTCTGAATCTGTGTTGACTATGTGTCAATAAATCGTTGCCTTCGAGGTAATTCATAATGATCGAAGACGGTATATTTTCCAAAACCCTACTGCAGATCGACATTAGTGATATAGGCCCGTAATTCAGCGGATTACTCCCTTTTTGGATATTGGTGTGACTTGAGCAATTTCCCAGTCTTTATATATGGATCTTTCTATGAGCGAGTGGTTGTATATAATTGCTACATACGGAGCTGTCGTATCAGCATACTCTGAAAGGAACCTGACTGGTATACAATCTGGACCGGAGGCCTTGCCTTTATTAAGAAACTGATGCAGCTATGCTACACCGAGGATATCTACTTCTATATTTCTCATCTTGGCGTTATTGATTGGAATTCAAGAATATTTAATTCGTCTTCTTTTGTGAAGGAGTTCCGGAAAATCGTATTTAATAACTCTGCTTTAGTGGCACTGTCATAAATTACTTCACCATTGTTATCACACAGTGAAGGTATTGACAGCGTCTTGCCACTAGTGTGCTTTATGTATGTCCAGAATCTCTTTGGGTTTTCTGCAACATTCCGATTTGTATAGTCTGACAGGATATCAAACTTCTGTCTTCTGCCAGTTTGTCTCTTCCAGTTTTCCTGGCGCGCTCTTCCGACCCTCAAACCAGCCTGCCAGCCCCATGGTGGCTCTCTTGGTAAACATCCCACATCATCTCTTCTTACTGCTGTCTGGTATGCATCCCCTCCCTGTCATCAGTATTCTGGAATGATTCCCACAACCGTTTTGCCAGCAACCTCCTCTATAGAATGACAGAATATTTGCCCTATTCTACCAATCCACCCCCTTGCTTCATCTATGACTGACCCTATGTCATTGTCCCGTTTCATTTCTTAATAGATTGTTACCCCCAGGTAACTACACTCGTTCCAGTTAGTGAAAAGCACAGCTTCATATTTATGAACGTTTACAGCTTGTTGCCAAAGTTTGTTTCACTCTGAAATGGTACCGTTATCTAGTTGCGTATTTAAGCAGTTTTATACATTCGGAGAAAAGAGAACCACTTCTATGAATATCAAGAGCTCAGATGGAGACCCAGTTCTAAGCAAAGAAGGAAAAGCAGAAAGGTGGAAGGAGTATACAGAGGGTCTATACAAGGGCGATGTACTTGAGGACAATATTATGGAAATGGAAGAGGATGTAGATGAAGATGAAATGGAAGATACGATACTGCATGAAGAGTTTGACAGAGCACCGAAAGAACTGAGACGAAACAAGACCCCGGGAGTGGACAATATTCCATTAGAACTACTGACGGCCTTGGGAGAGCCAGTCCTAACAAAACTCTACCATGTGGTGAGCAAGATGTACGAGACAGGCGAAATACCCTCAGACTTCAAGAAGAATATAATAATTCCAGTCCCAAAGAAAGCAGGTGTTGACAGATGTGAAAATTATCGAACTTTTAGCTTAATAAGTCACAGTCTACAGACGAATGGAAAAACAGGTAGAATCCGACCTCGGGGAAGATCAGTTTGGGTTCCGTAGGAATGTTGGAACACGTGAGGCAATACTGACCCTACGAATTATCTTAGAAGGAAGATTAAGGAAACGCATTCTAAAGATGGCAGGGGTAAAATACAGGGAGCGAAAGGCTATTTACAATTTGTACAGAAACCAGGTGGCAGTTATAAGAGTCGAGGGGCACGAAAGGGAAGCAGTGGTTGGGAAGGGTTCTAATCTCTCTCAGATGATATTTAATCTTTATGTTGAGCAAGCAGTAAAGGAAACAAAAGAAAAATTCGGAGTAGGTATTAAAATCCTCGAAGAAAAAATAAAAACTTCGCCGATGACATTGTAATTCTGTCAGAGACAGCAAAGGATCTGGAAGAGCAGCTGAATGGAATGGACAGTGTCTTGAAAGGAGAATATAACATGAACATCAGCAAAAGCAAAATGAGGATAATGTAATGTAGTCACATTAAATTGGGTGATGCTGTGGGAATTAGGAAATGAGACGCTTATGGTAGTAAATGAGTTTTGCTATTTGGGGAGCAAAATAACTGATGATGGTCGAAGTAGAGAGGATATAAAATGTAGACTGGCAATGGCAAGGAAAGCGTTTCTGAAGAAGAGAAATTTGTTAACATCCAATATAGATTTAAGTGTCAGGAAGTTGTTCCTGAAAGTATTTGTATGGAGTGTAGCCAAGTATGGAAGTGAAAGATGGTCGATAAATAGTTTAGACAAGAAGAGAATAGAAGCTTTCGAAATGTGGTGCTACAGAAGAATCCTGAAGATTTGATGGGTAGATCACATAACTAATGGGAAGGTACTGAACAGAATTGGGGAGAAGCGGAGTTTGTGGCACAACTTGACTAGAAGAAGGGATCGGCTGATAGGACATGTTCTGAGGCATTAGGGGATCACCAATTTAGTACTGGATGGCAGCGTGGAGGGTAAAAATCGTAGAGGGACACCAAGAGATGAATACACTAAACAGATTCAGAAGGATGTAGGCTGCCGTAGGTACTGGGAGATGAAGAAGCTTGCACAGGATAGAGTATCATGGAGAGCTGCATCAAACCAGTCTCAGGACTGAAGACCACAACAACAACAATCACACGCCTGTCATTTGAAACTGATACACAATATTTTATTCAAAATAATCTCCATTGTTATTTAGACATTGGTCCCAGCTGTTCAGCAGGCCATGAACGGCACCACACACACACACACACACACACACACACACACACACACACACACACACGAAAAAAAGTACTTCTTTCGAAGCGAACCAATCAGCGGGTCATTTTCATACACTTTCATACGAGTTGCGGCGTTGTTCAGCGAGAGCGTGTGCCAGTGACGCAAACAAATGATAACTAGAAACAGCCATGTCTGGAGAGTAAGCCACATGCCCTGCTATTTTCCAACCGAGCCCCTCGACCGTTTCCCTGGTCCGTTTTGCTGTCCGTTATGGGACGTAATCGTGGTGCAATATGACTTTGTGTTACCTTTTTCCATGTATCTAACAACAAGAAATAGTAATGACCCAGAAACAGCCAAATATTACAAAAACTACTGTGCTACATTAAAAAACGTTATTAAAAATTCCAGAAGTATGCTCATCGTGTCTGAGATTAATACCTCTGATAACAAAATCAGAACAATTTGGAATGTTAGTACACGGGAGACATGGAGTACAGGATGACAGCATCACCATCAAAGCGAATGGAAACTTGATAAACAACAAGCCGGAAGTCGAAAACTTTTTAAATAATCATTTTTTAAATGTTGTAGAGAAAATAGGATCTACTTGTTCATTAGAAGGAGCAAGGCAGTTAATGGAGAAGGCGGTACCCACACCATTTGATACACTTGAAACTCCACCCACCTCTCGTTCTGAAATTAGGAAGATAATAAACTCTCTCAAGAATAAAAGCTTACATGGAATTGATGGCATTTCCAGCAGGATAATAAAAGCCTGTTCCCAAGAAATAAGTGGGATTCTTAGCCACATATGTAATAGCGCTCTGAAGCGGGGTATTTTCCCAGATAGACTGAAGTATGCCATTGTTAAACGACTGCATAAAAAAGGGGACACGTCTGATGTCAACAACTACCGCCCAATCTCTTTTCTGAGTGCCTTATCCAAAATTCTTGAAAAAATAATGTATTGTAGAGTAGCTTCACACCTTTGTAAAAATGAAGTTTTAACACAATGTCAGCTTGGTTTCCAGAAGGGTTTGTCAATGGAAAATGCTATATATACTATCACTAATGAAATATTAAATGCTCTGAGTAATTGTAAGTCACCTGTTGGGATTTTTTGTGATCTATCAAAAGCTTTTGATTGTGTAAATCATGGAATACTTCTAGATAAGCTCAAGTACTGTGGTATGAATGGGACAGTGCTCAAATGGTTTGAATCATACCTAACTGGAAGAGTGCAGAGAGTTGAAATAAGCAGTTCACATAATATACAAAAAACTTGTGATTTCACAAACTGGGGAACAATTAAGGAAGGGGTGCCACAAGGTTCGGTCTTGGGTCCTCTGCTGTTCTTTATATGTGACTTGCCATTCTGTATTCACGAACATGCAAAGCTGGTACTTTTCGCCGATGATACAACTATAACTACCACACCTAACAGACAAGAATTAACTGGTGAAATTGTAAATGATGTTTTTCAGAAAATCATTAAGTGGTTCTCTGCAAATGGGCTCTCATTAAACTTTGACAAAACACAGTATATACAGTTCCACACAGTAAATGGTATGACACCATTATTAAATATAGACTTCGATCAGAAATCGCTAGCTAAGGTAGAATATTCAAAATTTCTAGGTGTGAGGGAGAAACTGGAAAAAACACACTGAGGATCTGCTGAAACGTTTGAGTTCAGCTACTTATGCTATTAGGATCATTGCAAATTTTGATGATATACATCTGAGTAAATTAGCTTACCACGCTTATTTTTATTCTTTGCTTTCGTATGGCATCATATTTAGGGTAACTCATCACTGAGTAAAAGAGTGTTAATTGCACAAAAGAGTGTAATCAGAATAATTGCTGGAGCTCATCCAAGATCATCCAGCACACACTTATTTAAAGAGCTAGAGCTCTTCACTGTAGCCTCACAATATATATATTTACTTATGAAATTTGTTATTAACAATCCGAACGAATTCAAAAGTAATAGGAGTATACATGGCTACAACGCTAGGAGAAAGGATGATCTTGACTACTCAAGGTTAAATCTAACTTTGGCTCATAAGGGGGTAAATTATGCTGCCACAGAAGTCTTTGGTCACTTATCTGATAGCATCAAAAGTCTGACAGATAGCCATGCACCATTTAAAAGGAAATTAAAAGAATTTCTTAATGGCAGCTCCTTCTACTCATTAGATGAATTTTGGGATATAGTAAGTGGCAATTTCCCCAACCCCCACAAAAAAATTATAAATATGAAGTGTCATGTAATATTTTGTCTAATGTAATATCGTGTACAGACACCTTTTGTTAACCTGACACGTTCCACATCATTACAAAGTGTCGTATTCATGATCTGTGGAACAAGTACTAATCTAATCTGTACTGGTCGTTTTTTACGTAATGCTCGATTTAAATCGACCAATTGCTGTTGGGAGCGATGAGTGTTAACGGTTTCACCAGGTTTTAGCAGCTCGTAACAGATGACGCGCTTCTGATCCCACCAAACACAGAGCATTGTCCTCTTTCCAAAGAGATTTGGTCTTGCAGTGGATGTCGATGGTTTGCCTGGATTCACTCATCATTTACGACGCTTAGAATTCTCAAAATATATCAAATTTTCATCACTTTCCACTATTTGATGGAGAAACGACTTTCCCTTGTATCTGGCGAGCAGCACTTCACAAGTTGCTTGCTGTCCTTCATTCACTTCATGCGGAATCCATTTTCCCATTCTCTGCTCCTTTCCCATTGCTTTCAACCGAAGCGAAAGAAACGGCTTTCTGCATCACATTCTATTGTCCCGCGAGCTCCTCTTGAGTCTGAGCATCACCTTCATCCAACCTACATTTACATCTACATCTACATCGATACTCTGCAAATCACATTTAAGTGCCTGGCAGAGGGTTCATCGAACCACCTTCACAATTCTCTATTCTTCCAATCTCGTATTGCGAGCGGAAAGAATGAATACCTATATTTTTCCGCGTGAGCTCTGATTCCTCTTATTTTATCCTCCCTATGTAAGTGTCAGCAAAATATTTTCGCATTTGGAGGACAAAGTTGGTGATTGGAATTTCGTGACATAATTCCGCCGCAACGATAAACGCTTTTCTTTTGATGATGTCCATCCCAAATCCTGTATCTTTTCTGTGACACTCTGCTGCCTTTCTTTGAACTTTTTCGATGTACTCCGTCAGTCCTATCTTGTAAGGATCCCACACCGCGCAGCAATGTTCTAAAAGCGTCTCCTTAATAGGTATGTTACATTTTCTAAGTGTCCTGCCAATGAAACGCAGTCTTTGGTTACCCTTCTCCACAACATTTTTTATGTGTTCCTTCCAATTTAAAGATTTTAAACATGGCTGAAACAACAACTGCTGAAATTCTTCACGGTAAATGACGACAGCCAAAACAGTTGCAGGATAAAGATTTATTCAAATTCTTGACCAAGGTTTCGTCTCGATAGGTCATAGGCGAAGTACCGGTGCTAAACTGTGTTCGCATTGGCCCTGTGTCCATAGTCATGTTGTACAAATGGAGATGATGTCTTAACTACTGACGACGCCTTTGGCACAATTATTTTATTAATCTCCATTGCAGGATGTAATTTTATATTTTTTACTTCTGATGAAGGTATATTTATATATACCGAAACCTTGCTCAAAAATTATAATAAATCTTCATTCTGCAACTGTTTTGGCTGTCATCATTTACCGTGAAGACTTCCAATTTAAATTGTTCGTAACTGTAATACCTAGGTATTTAGTTGAATTTATGGCTTTTACATTAGACAGATTTACTGTGTAACCGAAGTCTAACCAGTACCTTTTAGCACTCATGTGGATGACCTCACACATTTCGTTATTTAGGGTCAACTGCCACTTTTCGCACCATTCAGATATCATTCCTAAATTGTCTGGCAGTTTCTTTTGATCTTCTGATGCCTTTATTAGTCGATAAACGACAGCATCATCTGCAAACAACCGAAGACGGCTGCTCAGATTGTTTCCCAAATCGTTTATGTAGATAAGGAACAGCAAAGGGTCTATGACACTACCTTGGGGAACGCCAGAAATTTTACTCGACGACTTTCCGTCAATTATTACGTACTATGACCTCTCTGAGAGGTTTTCATAAATCCAGTCACATAACTGAGACGATCCATGAGCACTCAATTTTACTACTAGCCGCTTGTGTGGTACAGTGTCAAAAGCGTTCCAGAAGTCGAGAAATACTGAATCGATCTGAAATCCCTTGTCAATAGCACTCGACGCTTCATACGAGTAAAAAGCTAGTTGTGTTTCACAGGAAAGAAGTTTTCTAAACCCATGTTGACTGTGTGTCAATAGACCGTTTTCTTCGAGGTAATTCATAATGTTCGAACACAATACATATTCAAAAACCCTGCAGCAAATTGACGTTATGGATATGGGCCTGTAATTTAGTTGATTACTCCTACTATCTTTCTTGAATATTGGTGTGACCTGTGCAACTTTCCAGTCTTTGGGTACTGATCTTTTGTCAAGCGAACGGTTGTATATGATTGTTAGCATGGAGCTAATGCATCAGCATAGTCCGAAAGGAACCTAATTGGTATACGGTGTGGAGCAGAAGACTTGCTTTTATTAATTGATTTAAGTTGCTTCAATGCTCCGAGGATATTTACACCACTAGCCATTAAAACTGCTACACCACGAAGATGACGTGCTACACACGCGAAATTTAACCGACAGGAAGAAGATGCTGTGATATGCAAATGATTAACTTTACAGAGCATTCACACAGGGTTGGCGCCGGTGGCGACACCTACAACTTGCTGACATGACGAAAGTTACCAACCGATTTCTCATACACAAACAGCATCTGACTGGCGTTGCCTGGTGAAACGTTGTTGAGATGACTCGTGTAAGGAGGAGAAATGACTACCATCACGTTTCCGACTGATACAGTTTGGATTGTAGCCTATCGCGATTGCGGTTTATCGTATCGCGACATTGCTGCTCGCGTTGGTCGAGATCCAATGACTGTTAGCATAATATGGAATCGGTGGTTCAGGAGGGTAATACGGAACGCCATGCTGGACGCCAACGGCCTCGTATCACTAGCAGTCGAGATGACAGGCATCTTATCCGCATGGCTGTAACGGATTGTGCAGCCACATCTCGATCCCAGAGTCAACAAATTGGGACGTTTGCAAGACAACAACCATCTGCACGAACAGTTCGACGACGTTTGCAACAGGATGGACTATCAGCTCGGAGACCGTGGCTGCTGTTACCCCTGACGCTGCATCACAGATAGGAGCACCTGCCATGGTGTACTCGACGACGAACCTGGGTGCACGAATGGGAAAACGTCATTTTTTCGGGTGAATCCAGGTTCTGTTTACAGCATCACGATGGTCGCATCCGTGTTTGGCGACATCGCGGTGAACGCACATTGGAAGCGTGTATTCGTCATCGCCATACTGGCGTATCACCCGGGTTGATGCTATGGGGTGCCATTGGTTACACGTCTCGGTCACCTCTTGTTCGCATCAACGGTACTTTGAACAGTGGACGCTACATTTCAAATCTGTTACGACCCGTAGCTCTACCCTTCATTCGATCCCTGTGAAACTATTCATTTGAGCAGGATAATGCACCACCGCATTTTGCAGGTCCTGTACCGGCCTTTCTCGGTACAGAAAATGTTCGACTACTGCCCTGGCCAACACATTCTCCAGATCTCTCACCAACTGAAAACGTCTGCTCAGTGGTGGCCGAGCACCTGGCTCGTCACAATACGCCAGTCACTACTCTTGATGAACTGTGGTACCGTGTTGAAGCTGCGTGGGCAGCTGTACCTGTACACGCCATCCGAGCTCTGTTGGACTCAATGCCCAGGCGTATCAAGGCCGTTATTGTGGCCAGAAGTGGTTGTTCTGGGTCCTGATTTCTAAGGATCTACGCACCCAAATTTCGTTAAAATGTAATCACATGTGAGTTCTAGTATAATATATTTGTGCAACGAATACCCGTTTATCATTCTGCAATTATTCTTGGTGTGGCAATTTTAATGGCCAGTAGTGTACTTCTACGTTACTCATAAGGCCTGAAATTCGTTGTGTTCGAATTTTTTCGCTGGTTCCCCCGCACTCGTTGTTCCTCACGTCAAAATCACCGCTTTTGAACTTTTTCAACCACTCGAAACACTGTGTTTTCCCAAGAGGATGTTCGCCGAAAGCTTCGACAAGCATTCGATGCGATTCTGCAGCAGTTTTCTTCAAACGGCAACAGAAAACCAACGCTGTCCGCAAACCGTAGTTCGTAAGCGCAGAACTCGGCATGTTTACGGGTTTGGAGCAGATACGGATGTATGGAACTTGGGCTACTGTGTGTTGACGATCGTCGTCAGCCGTTACAGGAAGCAGATGGCGCTGCGGACGCGGTCTCCACGGACCCTACACTGACCATCTATAGGAAAATTCCGCTTTCATAGTTCTACACATGTTATAATAGGCATAGCACTCTTTTCTTACTTTTAATCGCTGGGATGAGCCTCTGAGCTGTATTTTTCCCGTAGTTATCGCCGCGGTTACCCCGGGGTATCTCGTCAGATAAGTAACAGACCTGCCACCATTCATTGCTCCGAGGCGTGTTTGTTTTCCAAGTAAGTACCGTTTTGAAATTAAAAAAAAAAAAAATAGACGTGCTAAGATATCTCAATAATTTTATTTTTACATGAAAGCCTTGTAAGATGTGTGTACTTCTATTGTCTATTCTCAAACCACAATTTATGAAAGATGTTTATATTTTATTAATAGCATTAAGTAGGAATAATCAATATTTGTCATTTTGGAAATAGTTGTGGTATCAGGGAATGTCTGCACCGAAGTATTGTTGTCGGGTGATACCACACACTGATATAGTTTTAAAAAGGGCGGGAGAGACCGCGTATGGATACATTTTAAGAAAAGAGCGGGAAAGGCCGCGAATTGATACATTTTGTAATGGTAGCAGGGATTGTCTGCACCAGAAAGAATTGCTGGCGGGAGAGACCGCACTTTGGCGTTCGTAGGAAGTCAGTAGTAAGCGAGAAGTGAAGCGAGTCGGTAGCAGGTCTGAAGCGAGAGGTTGAGAGGGGAGGTGTGCCTGCCAGCCACCAGCTATGCCTTGCAAGAGATTATAAACGGATGTACAGAGACGTCAGCTAACTATTATCATAAGAGGAACCAATATTAATGAATTATTTTTTTAGAAACTCAAGACCACTGAAGGTATGTTTGCGCAGTGCTAGTTGTAAGATTATTGTAAAAAGTAAGTCCCATTTGAACGTTTGTAAAATCATTTCATTACCAACAGTAAATATTTGAAGAATCGTTTTCAGAATATAATTAATTTTTGCCAGCACGAGAGAGGCAATTCTGACGTTACGCCTAATAATGGAAGCAAGGCTAAAGAAAAATCAAGACACGTTCATAGGATTTGTCGACCTGGAAAAAGCGTTCGACAATATAAAATGGTGCAAGCTGTTCGAGATACTGAAAAAAGTAGGGGTAAGCTATAGGGAGAGACGGGTCATATACAATATGTACAACAACCAAGAGGGAATAATAAGAGTGGACGATCAAGAACGAAGTGCTCGTATTAAGAAGGGTGTAAGACAAGGCTGTAGCCTTTCGCCCCTACTTTTCAATCTGTACATCGAGGACACAATGATGGAAATAAAAGAAAGGTTCAGGAGTGGAATTAAAATACAAGGTGAAAGGATATCAATGATACGATTCGGTGATGACATTGCTATCCTGAGTGAAAGTGAAGAAGAATTCTGCTGAACGGAATGAACAGTCTAATGAGTACACAGTATGGTTTGAGAGTAAATCGGAGAAAGACGAAGGTAATGAGAAGTAGTAGAAATGAGAACAGCGAGAAACTTAACATCAGGATTGATGGTCACGACGTCAATGAACTTAAGGAATTCTGCTACCTAGGCAGTAAAATAGCCAATGACGTACGGATCAAGGAGGACATCAAAAGCAGACTCGGTATGGCAAAAAAGGCATTTCTGGCCAAGAAAAGTCTACTAATATCAAATACCGGTCTTAATTTGAGGAAGAAATTTCTGAGGATGTACGTCTGGAGTACAGCATTGTATGGTAGTGAAACATGGACTGTGTGAAAACCGGAACAGAAGAGAATCGAAGCATTTGAGATGTGGTGCTATAGACGAATGTTGAAAATTAGGTGACTGATAAGGTAAGGAATGAGGAGGTTCTGCGCACAATCGGAGAGGAAAGGAATATGTGGAAAACACTGATAAGGAGAAGGGACAGGATGATAGGACATCTGCTAAGACATGAGGGAATGACTTCCATGGTACTAGAGGGAGCTGTAGGGGGCAAAAACTGTAGAGGAAGACAGAGATTGAAATACGTCAAGCAAATAATTGAGGACGTAGGTTGCAAGTGCTACTCTGAGATGAAGAGGTTAGCACAGGAAAGGAATTCGTGGCGGGCCGCATCAAACCAGTCAGTAGACTGATGACCATAAAAAAAAAGTCCTCTTAACATGTATCGATATAGTGCCACGCAGACGGCGAAAGAGAAATAATTTAAACACTAACAAACATGACCAAGTGAAGCAATAAAGCAAGACTGTGTAAACATTTCACGAATATATTATGTGTGTATGTAAAACATTCATAATTATTTGACGTTATATGCAATTTTTTAACTTTCAATCCATGACATATTATTACCTTGGACAATCGTATTCTTGTTAAATGAATTAGTGGTTATTATCTGTGCCTCAGATAAAAGGACAATTCAGTACACGTATAAATAGTAAAAAGCATTGTAATAATCTCTCTCTTCTCTTTGGCTTTCGTTAAGAGTAACACTTGTTAAGCAAATGTATATTCTGGCCGTGAGTCTTTTGTTCATGAAGCTTGAGATCCGCCATTAGGCGAGTTGTTGTAAAAAGGTGTGTAAAATTACTGCATTTTTGTTTGAATATATAGAGTTTGAGCAAATATATCTTTAAAATAATTTGTAAAGGTGCCAGCCATTCGTCCCGCAAATAATTTAGACATTTTCAGCATTAAATTTAGCGGAAGCCGCTGTACCAATCTGCGAGGGCAACAGCCGTAGACGTGGCACATTTAAAAAATAATTATTTCAGGCATCGCAGTCTCCTCGCCGGTAAAGCGAGGTAACATAATAATATGTAACATTTTATTACAGCTTCCAGCAGTGCCGGCAGACTATATTATATTATTCAGTGCATTTCTCAGTTTGATTTCGAAGGTCCTGTGCGACACGTCCCTTTGCGATCACAAAAATATAAAGAATAACTGTGTTATGATTTTATCACTTTCACATTTTGACACGGTCTGCTCTGTGAAACTAAAGCAATATTTTACATTTTTTCCCTGAGATTAAGAGAACGCGGGCTAGCAGCGCACCTGTTCTGATTAACAGTATTCAAAAATCCACTGCATAACGTAACCAACATTCAGTGCTCTGACGATCATTCGAATTTCATTACTGACTTTTCTGAACACGATGCAAGGTAGTGAGTTCAGATACAGTTTTCTTTCTTTCTTGATTACGTTACAGTAGCAAGTGAATGTTTCCTACATGATTATCCAGAGCAGATGTGGAATAGCAATAATTTTATCCGCGGTGTGCCACATTTACGATAAAAGTGTTTATTCCCTGTCCCACTCCGTGTCTGAACATAACATATGTGTGTGCTAGTGTGAGTCATACAGCCTGTTATGAAGAAATAATTACCAAGTAAAGACAGTGTAATAACATTGAATCAAAACCGTAGCAACTTGTTACAAATAATTTTGAGTACTGCCATCAGCTGTCAGTTTCAGTTTTATATCAGTCTGAACATTGCAAATCCAAATTTTAATACCGTAAACCAAAGTTACTAGTTACCACGTACCAACTAACTTGCTGCTACACATATACACTCCTGGAAATTGAAATAAGAACACCGTGAATTCATTGTCCCAGGAAGGGGAAACTTTATTGACACATTCCTGGGGTCAGATACATCACATGATCACACTGACAGAAATACAGGCAACAGAGCATGCACAATGTCGGCACTAGTACAGTGTATATCCAACTTTCGCAGCAATGCAGGCTGCTATTCTCCCATGGAGACGATCGTAGAGATGCTGGATGTAGTCGTGTGGAACGGCTTGCCATGCCATTTCCACCTGGCGCCTCAGTTGGACCAGCGTTCGTGCTGGACGTGCAGACCGCGTGAGACGACGCTTCATCCAGTCCCAAACATGCTCAATGGGGGACAGATCCGGAGATCTTGCTGGCAAGGGTAGTTGACTTACACCTTCTACAGCACGTTGGGTGGCACGGGATACATGCGGACGTGCATTGTCCTGTTGGAACAGCAAGTTCCCTTGCCGGTCTAGGAATGGTAGAACGATGG
This sequence comes from Schistocerca gregaria, assembly GCF_023897955.1. Classification (NCBI taxonomy): domain Eukaryota; kingdom Metazoa; phylum Arthropoda; class Insecta; order Orthoptera; family Acrididae; genus Schistocerca; species Schistocerca gregaria. The sequence continues at coordinate 99,701,596 of NC_064930.1, read as the reverse complement.
GTTCGATGACGGTTTGGATGTACCATGTACTATTCAGCGTCCCCTCGACGATCACCAGAGGTGTACGGCCAGTGTAGGAGATCGCTCCCCACACCACGATGCCGGGTGTTGGCCCTGTGTGGCTCGGTCGTATGCAGTCCTGATTGTGGCGCTCACCTGCACGGCGCCAAACACGCATACGACCATCATTGGTACCAAGGCAGAAGCGACTCTCATCGCTGAAGACGACACGTCTCCATTCGTCCCTCCATTCACGCCTGTCGCGACACCACTGGAGGCGGGCTGCACGATGTTGGAGCGTGAGCGGAAGACGGCCTAACGGTGTGCGGGACCGTAGCCCAGCTTCATGGAGACGGTTGCGAATGGTCCTCGCCGATACCCCAGGAGCAACAGTGTAACTAATTTGCTGGGAAGTTGCGGTGCGGTCCCCTACGGCACTGCGTAGGATCCTACGGTCTTGGCGTGCATCTGTGCGTCGCTGCGGTCCGGTCCCAGGTCGACGGGCACGTGCACCTTCCGCCGACCACTGGCGACAACATCGATGTACTGTGGAGACCTCACGCCCCACGTGTTGAGCAATTCGGCGGTACGTCCACCCGGCCTCCCGCATACCCACTATACGCCCTCGCTCAAAGTCCGTCAACTGCACATACGGTTCACGTCCACGCTGTCGCGGCATGCTACCAGTGTTAAAGACTGCGATGGAGCTCCGTATGCCACGGCAAACTGGCTGACACTGACGGCGGCGGTGCACAAATGCTGCGCAGCTAGCGCCATTCGACGGCCAACACCGCGGTTCCTGGTGTGTCCGCTGTGCCGTGCGTGTGATCATTGCTTGTACAGCCCTCTCGCAGTGTCCGGAGCAAGTATGGTGGGTCTGACACACCGGTGTCAATGTGTTCTTTTTTCCATTTCCAGGAGTGTATAATCATATCTAAATAAATAAAACCACAAGCCGAATAAAATTAACTCTAGTATTAAAAATAGTGAGAGGCGGAGTAATTCAGACGGAATAATCGCTCCAGGCAAATGCCGGGATGGTTCCTTTGAAATGGCACGGCCGACTTCTTTAATCGTCCTTCCCTAATCCGATGACACTGATGACCCTGCTGTCTGGTCTCTTCCCCCAAACAACCCAACCCCCAACCACCATCTGTCCCTGCACTTGAAGAAACACCTGGGCGGTCAGCGTCTTCAAGACGATGACGAAGTCAAAACATTGGTGATGCAGTGGTTAACAAGTCAGGCGGCAGACTTCTATGAGGAGGGTATTCAAGAACTGGTACAACGCTATGACAAGTGCCTCAATATTGACGGAAATTATATACAGAGCGAAAAGTATTTAGACCGACAACTCTGGGAGGTTGTAGGGGACATCTAAACAAATATTTTTCGCTAATGTCATTTTTCCCTAGGAGGATTATGTAAACCGGTGGAGGCCGTATTACGCTCTTCAGTTGTTAGTGGGCGTATTACGCTCTTGAGTTGTAGGCAACTGCTGTCCACCAGTGAAGTAGCGCATTGTCTCTGTTTACTAATGGAGCGGTACACCTGGAGTGAGTACACTGATACGGTTGGTGTGTACTACGTAGCGCACCACAACGGACGAGCTGCATAGCGGGTTTATCAACAACAGTATCCTAATCGCCGTATCCCGCATCATACGACCTTTGCTGCTTTGTACCAACGTCTGCGTGAGACCGGGTCATTTAGCAGATCACCTGGACAGGGACGCCGTCGCACGGTAAGAACGCTGCAATTTGAGGAAGCTGTCTTGCAGCATGTGGAGCGGGATCCATCAATCAGCACTCGTGTAATTGCACGTAACATGGGGATGAATCAGACGAATGTAAGAACGGTCCTTCGAGAGCAAATGTTACGTCCATTTCACTTACAGCGTATCCACAACCTGGAACCAGTAGATTATCCACCCAGAGCACAGTTTTATGTGGTGGTGGTGGTTAGTGTTTAACGTCCCGTCGACGACGAGGTCATTAGAGACGGAGCGCAAGCTCGGGTTAGGGAAGGACTGGGAAGGAAATCGGCCGTGCCTTTTCAAAGGAACCATCCCGGCATTTGCCGGAAACGATTTAGGGAAATCACAGAAACCCTAAATCAGGATGGCTGGAGACGGGATTGAACCGTCGTCCTCCCGAATGCGAGTCCAGTGTGCTAACACAGTTTTCGCAGTGATACCTGGAACAGTGTGAAATGCATCCTACATTTCCATCCTTCGTGTTGTTTATCGATGAAGCAACGTTCTGGCGTGATGGAGTCTTCAACATGCACAATTCGCATGTTTGTAGTGAGGACAACTCACATGCCAGTTACTAGCACTCACCAAGTGCGGTTCTTCGTTAATGTGTGGGTTGGTGCTATTGGGGACTGTTTAATTGGGCCGTATCTGCTACCTAGGGGATTAAATGGCAGACACTATTACAATTTTCTCGCCAGAGCATTGCCAGAATTGCTGGAAGACGTCCCACTCTCTTCAAGACAATGCATGTGGTTCCAGCTTGACGGGGCGCCGGCACATTTCAGTCGTCGTTTGCGTCGATTCCTGGACCGACGGTTCCCAGAAACGTGGATTGGCAGAGGTGGTCCTGTACCGAGGCCTGCTCGATCCCCAGATATGTCCCCACTGGACTTTTTTGTGTGGCGAGAGTTGTTTACGGAAATCCTGTTGGATCAGAAGTGGATCTGGTTGCCCGGATAGTAGCAGCAGCAGGAGCAATTCAGGATACTCCTGTGGTTTTTGCCTGTGTCACATGATATGACAGTGTATCCTTAGTTTACATGTCAATGGAGGCATTTTTGAAAATCTACTGTAACTGAAATTGGGCTGTGTTAACGTGTTGTCTCTTGGTCATAAAAAAATGGAAAAGTGTTTCTTGGTTTAATTAATTTGCCGCCAGAGAAATCTTCCTCTAGCGGTTTAAATACTCCTCATAGGAAAAAATGACATTAGGGAAAAATATTTGTTTTGATGTTCCCTATATGGAGTGTAGCCATGTGTGTAAGTGAAACGTGGATGATAAATACTGTAGACAAGAAGAGAATAGAAGCTTTCGAAATATGGTGCTACAGAAGAATGCTGAAGATTAGATGGGTAGATAACGTAACTAATGAGGAGGTATTGAATAGAATTGGGGAGAAGAGGAGTTTGTGGCACAACTTGACTAGAAGAAGGGATCGGTTGGTAGTACATGTTCTGAGGCATCAAGGGATCACCAATTTAGTATTGGAGGGCTGCGTGGAGGGAGACCAAGAGATGAATACACTAAGCAGATCCAGAAGGATGTAGGCTGCAGTAGGTACTGGGAGATGAAGAAGCTTGCACTGGACAAGGTAGCATGGAGAGCTGCATCAAACCAGTCTCAGGACTGAAGACCACAACAACAACTATAACCTCCCAGAGTTTGTCGGTTTAAATACTTTTCACCCTGCAGAAAAGTAGATTGAGGCACAGGCTTTGATGTAAAAATAAAATTATTGAGATATCTTGGTACGTCTCTTTTTAAATTTCAAAACGGTACTTACTTAAAAAACACGCCTCGAATCTTTCCACTCGTGGAAGTGTGATCAAAGTCCACTGACCGAAAAGGTTGGCAATGAAGTGCAGTCTGCCCCTAATAAAACATAGTCCTGCACTGTCGGGCTGGAACGTGTGACCTGCTTTGATAATAGCGTGTGCATCCCGAGCCGCCTGCGAGTGGTTGAAGAATACAGTGTACATACTGCTTTGGGTAGCTTAAGGTACAGGATTTGATGTAAAAATAAAATTATTGAGATATGTTAGTACGTCTCTTTTTTATTTCAAAACGGTACTCGCTTAAAAAACGCGCTCGTATCTTTCCACTCGTGAAAGTGTGAACAAAGTCCGCTGACCGAAAAGGTTGGCAATGAAGTGCAGTCTGCCCCTGATTAAACATAGTCCTTCACAGTCGGGCGGGAAATGTTTGCGCAGCTTTGATAATAGCGTGTGCATCCCAAGCCGCCTGCGAGTGGTTGAAGAGTACACTGTACATAATGCTTTGGGAATCCGTATTGCGCTGAAAAGCACTTACCGAAATATTGACATTGCTGCTGCCATATGTCTAGTTCGCCGTCACTGACTCTGTGTAGCCAGTGGCTGACGCGGTCGGCCATGTCGTTGAGGTGGACGCAGGTGCAGTCCAGCACCGAGGTCCCATTTGTCACCAGCAGAGCCACGAGCGACGCAACGACGGCCTCCGGATCCATCGTGGGCAGCAAACAGAAGCAGAGAAACAATATAAAGACTAGCGCGGCGGAAATCTACCGCAGGACGACTAAACCACAGGAAGTGTGAGGTCTCCCGTCACTATCGCAGGCACATTCCTGTCTGGCGTGAGAGTGACCAGCTGCCAACACACGGTCTTCGTACAAATACACTCTTGGAAATTGAAATAAGAACACCGTGAATTCATTGTCCCAGGAAGGGGAAACTTTATTGACACATTCCTGGGGTCAGATACATCACATGGTCACACTGACAGAACCACAGGCACATAGACACAGGCAACAGAGCATGCACAATGTCGGCGTTAGTACAGTGTATATCCACCTTTCGCAGCAATGCAGGCTGCTATTCTCCCATGGAGACGATCGTAGAGATGCTGGATGTAGTCCTGTGGAACGGCTTGCCATGCCATTTCTACCTGGCGCCTCAGTTGGACCAGCGTTCGTGCTGGACGTGCAGACCGCGTGAGACGACGCTTCATCCAGTCCCAAACATGCTCAATGGGGGACAGATCCGGAGATCTTGCTGGCCAGGGTAGTTGACTTACACCTTCTAGAGCACGTTGGGTGGCACGGGATACATGCGGACGTGCATTGTCCTGTTGGAACAGCAAGTTCCCTTGCCGGTCTAGGAATGGTAGAACGATGGGTTCGATGACGGTTTGGATGTACCGTGCACTATTCAGTGTCCCCTCGACGATCACCAGAGGTGTACGGCCAGTGTAGGAGATCGCTCCCCACACCATGATGCCGGGTGTTGGCCCTGTGTGCCTCGGTCGTATGCAGTCCTGATTGTGGCGCTCACCTGCACGGCGCCAAACACGCATACGACCATCATTGGCACCAAGGCAGAAGCGACTCTCATCGCTGAAGACGACACGTCTCCATTCGTCCCTCTATTCACGCCTGTCGCGACACCACTGGAGGCGGGCTGCACGATGTTGGGGCGTGAGCGGAAGACGGCCTAACGGTGTGCGGAACCGTAGCCCAGCTTCATGGAGACGGTTGCGAATGGTCCTCGCCGATACCCCATGAGCAACAGTGTCCCTAATTTGCTGGGAAGTGGCAGTGCGGTCCCCTACGGCACTGCGTAGGATCCTACGGTCTTGGCGTGCATCCGTGCGTTGCTGCGGTCCGATCCCAGGTCGACGGGCACGTGCACCTTCCGCCGACCACTGGCGACAACATCGATGTACTGTGGAGACCTCACGCCCCACGTGTTGAGCAATTCGGCGGTAGGTCCACCCGGCCTCCCGCATACCCACTATACGCCCTCGCTCAAAGTCCGTCAACTGCACATACGGTTCACGTCCATGCTGTCGCAGCATGCTACCAGTGTTAAAGACTGCGATGGAGCTCCGTATGCCACGTCAAACTGGCTGACACTGACGGCGGCGGTGCACAAATGCTGTGCAGCTAGCGCCATTCGACGGCCAACACCGCGGTTCCTGGTGTGTCCGCTGTGCCGTGCGTGTGATCATTGCTTGTACAGCCCTCTCGCAGTGTCCGGAGCAAGTATGGTGGGTCTGACACACCGGTGTCAATGTGTTCTTTTTTCCATTTCCAGGAGTGTATATTGCTTCGTTTTATGTGCGCTTCTGCCACTCGTGGGAAAGAGAGGACACGCTGGCTTACTGCCACAAAAATGGCAAGGCCTGCCCTTGTTTAGTACTGAATTCCGAACTGGGTGCCCCTATGTAAACGTAGCGTAAACTTCGTCCACTCATGCTTACCGACCGACCGCCGTGTCATCCTCAGCACACAGGCGTAATCGGATGTGAGGGTATCATCTGGAGTGCCCCAGGGAAGTGTGGTAGGTCTGCTGCTGTTTTCTATCTACATAAATGATCATATGGATAGGGTGGATAGCAGTTGAAACGTCCCCTTAGAAAAATTAAGGGGAGCCTGAGGTGGTCAAATCTGTAATTTTTTTTTTTTTTTGCTACCGAAAATTAATTGGAACATTCCTCTTTAATGTAAACTTTGAATTATTGTTCTACTCGCCCTAGAAGTGGAGTTATTACCATTTTCCCTGACGCCTGCAGAGGAAATGGGCGCCCGCTGAATGCGTCTGACACCCTCTCGTGGCTTCCTGCCGAACTGCTTGGGGTTTTCTCGGCCTGTTGCGAATACAGCGCCTCATGTTACGCATACAGCGAGTGTGCAGGGGTTGGCTACATTGTTTTCTGTGACAAATGAAGCGCTAAGAGCGCGGAACATCGTCTCTTTGCTGTTCACCGTTTCGAATTAGTTCAGTGTTGTGCCTGTTGTTGGTAGTATTATACTTCTTGTGTAAAGCGTTGTTCTGGTTACGATGCCACGTTTTAGTAACCGTGTATATAAGAAGAGGAAGGATGTAGGGAAAAGAAAATTAACACTAATACCAAGTTGCCATACTACAATTACTGAAACAGTGGGTTCTTCTGCTAAACAACACATGGCCGGCCATAGTCCTGTGACATCTTCTAGCAAGAAGCTGACTAGTGGAAGTGACAGATTTCGTGAATATGTTAGTGACAGTGATGATATTAACGAAGTACTGAATATTGGGTTATTATCTTCTGTGCTGAAAGAATGTGTTCTGTGCAAAATGTGTTCAAGTATAAGAGTGGGACTAGAGATAACAAAGCACTTTGGTTTAGCTTGTGAGACGAAGATAATATGTGCATGTTGCACATATCAAGTGACTTTCTACATTTCACATGCCAGTCTCTTTGGTGAAAATGGACGAACTAGAGTGTTTGATGTGAATGTTCGACTTGTGTATGGTCTTCGATCCATTGGAAACGGGTCTGCTGCTGGTAAACTGTTTTGTGGCATTATGAACTTGCCATCGCCTCCAAGCAAATTTGGGTACTACTGTCAACTGGTAGAATCCTCTGTTGAAGATGTGGCCTTGAAAACCATGAAGGAAGCAGTGGAGGAATCTGTGGAAATGAATGGTGGTTCTACGGATTTGGTAGTGGCATTAGATGGTTCCTGGCAAAAGAGGAGAGGGGTCATAAATCCCTGAATGGTGGGGTTGTAACTCCTACTTGTGGTGATAGTGCAAAAGTGATAGATGTTGAAATATTATCAAAACATTGTAGATGCAAAAATAAAATCAAAGGGGAGCACTGTGGAACCTGTGAGGCAAATTTTAGTGGATCAAGTGGAGCAATGGAAGTGGATGGAGTGTAACAAATTTTTGAATGTTCAGCTCCCAGATACAACGTTAGATACAAATACTACCCTGGGGATGGTGACTCCAAACGTTTTAAGACTATAGAGGAACTGAAACCATATGGAAATGAATTTGTAGTTGAAAAGTTGGAATGCACTGGGCATGTGCAAAAGCGTATGGGTGCACGGCTTCGAAGGCTCAAACAAACTTCGGGTTCAAGTAAGCTCAGTGATGGAAAGACAATAGGAGGGAGAGGCAGGCTTACTGATGAGGTGCTTAAACGTCTACAGAGATACTATGGGTATGCTATAAGGTAAAATACTAGTAATGTTAGTGACACGCGAAAAGCAGTGTGGGCATTGTTCCTTCATACTACCTCTTCCAATGAATACCCTTAAAACAGCCTGTGCCCAAAAGATTCCTGGTGCAAATATAATGCAAAAAAGGACTATGATCACAAACATGGTTTGCCAGCAGCTGTGATTAATGCAATAAAACCAATTTTTCATGACTTAGCACAGGCAGAATTGTTACAAAAATGTCTACACGGAAAGACGCAGAATTCTAATGAGAGTGTAAACAATTTGATTAGGAAAGTGATTCCTAAAAGGGTGTTTGTAAGCATAAAAACACTGCACTTTGGCATTTATGATGCAATAGCAACCTACAACCAAGGGAACAGTGTGAAGTGTGAAGTTCTGAAGGCATTAGAATTTACAGCTGGGGTGAACACTGTACAAGCACTAAGAAATATTGACAGAGAAAGGATAAGAGGAGCAGAAAGAAGAGAAAGGCATATAAAGTATGATGGAACAACAGGTCAGAAAAGAAGACAGAAGAGGAAGCTTTTGGAGGATGAAGAAGAAGACCCTGTAATCCATCCTATAGTGCAGGAATGTATTGAGAAACTCTGATAGCCATTTCCCGTAAATTAGAATTTTTCGAATATAAGGAACATTTTCTCAAAATCCACTCAAGCTAGAGAGATGAAATTTTTATACAGCACTCCTAGTGGTCAAACTTATATTGTAAGACAGCCATTTGGCAATATGTTCAGTAGTTTCATTTCAGTTTAATTATAAACCAATTATTTGTAAAAAAAATTGGGTCATTAATAAAAAAAGTAATTGGAAGGATACTAGAAAAGATACTCCAAAATCCCTCTGTCATAACTGCAATACTAAACCACTCTATATGTAAAAAAAATTCAAATTGTTCTATTTGGTAGTTTATTCATAAATGTTCCTCAAACTTAGTGATTTTAACATGGACAGCATAGGTGTGGTGTCACCGCCAGACACCACACTTGCTAGGTGGTAGCCTTTAAATCGGCCGCGGTCCGTTAGTATAGGTCGGACCCGCGTGTCGCCACTATCAGTGATTGCAGACCGAGCGCCGCCACACGGCAGGTCTAGAGAGACTCCCTAGCACTCGACCTAGTTGTACAGCCGACTTTGCTAGCGATGGTTCACTGACTAAATACGCTCTCATTTGCCGAGACGATAAAGTTAAGTATTCCACCAGCTACGTCCGTTGTTTCTAAATTCTAGTTTCCTTGCCGTGTTCCAGACGTCACGCCAGCGAGCGTGAGCTAAATCGCGTGCCTTTCGGCCTCCTCTAGTAACACGGTGTTGACTCTCCTGCCAACCACAACAATAGGTACCTCCGGCTCCCCTTAAACTGACACACAATATTTTTAGCGCAACGCAATCTGATTTTTAATAATCCCTACAAAAGAATGGCCCTGACTAACAATAACCTACACCTTTCTTGAAACACTTAACCTCACAAAAATCTTTGTTACTCAAACTACTGCAATACAGCGAGCGGCAATACTGCCATCTAAATAAAAGATTCAAACTACTGAAGGCACCAACCACCGATAGACATAGTTAGCAAATGAAAGATTTTGATAAAGAACAAACAAGGTATTTACCTTTTTTTTTTTTTGGTCATCAGTCTACTGATTTAACAGTGTTCAAAAGTTATAATATATATATATATATATATCTGTTCACGGCATCCAGTCTTGCAAATATACTGTCCTGATGGACACACGTCCAGATCGTCCGCTCTCAAAACTCCGCCATCTCTCTCCCCCACATCCAACACTGCTGGCGGCTCACCTCCAACTGCGCAACGGTACACGCTGTTAACAGCCAACTGCCCAACACTACAATAGCCAACAACAATGCAAACCAGCCGCAGACTGCACACAGCACAGCTAGTGATTTTCATACAGAGCGCTACGTGGCGTTACCAATAAAAAAAAAAACCTATACAGCCTACTTACACAGTGTGCGGCTGTTTGCTGATGATGTCTACATCTACATCTACATCTACATGACTACTCTGCAATTCACATTTAAGTGCTTGGCAGAGGGTTCATCGAACCACAATCATACTATCTCTCTACTATTCCACTCCCGAACAGCGAGCGGGAAAAACGAACATCTAAACCTTTCTGTTCGAGCTCTGATTTCTCTTATTTTATTTTGATGATCATTCCTACCTATGTAGGTTGGGCTCAACAAAATATTTTCGCATTCGGAAGAGAAAGTTGGTGACTGAAATTTCGTAAAAAGGTCTCGCCGCGACGAAAAACGTCTATGCTGTAATGACTTCCATCCCAACTCGTGTATCATATCTGCCACACTCTCTCCCCTATAACGCGATAATACAAAACGAGCTGCCCTTCTTTGCACCCTCTCGATGTCCTCCATCAATCCCACCTGGTAAGGATCCCACACCGCGCAGCAATATTCTAACAGAGGACGAACGAGTGTAGTGTAAGCTGTCTCTTTAGTGGACTTGTTGCATCTTCTAAGTGTCCTGCCAATGAAACGCAACCTTTGGCTCGCCTTCCCGACAATATTATCTATGTGGTCCTTCCAACTGAAGTTGTTAGTAATTTTAACACCCAGGTACTTAGTTGAATTGACAGCCTTGAGAATTGTACTATTTATCGAGTAATCGAATTCCAACGGATTTCTTTTGGAACTCATGTGGATCATCTCACACTTTTCGTTATTTAGCGTCAACTGCCACCTGACACACCATACAGCAATCTTTTCTAAATCGCTTTGCAGCTGATACTGGTCTTCGGATGACCTTACTAGACGGTAAATTACAGCATCATCTGCGAACAGTCTAAGAGAACTGCTCAGATTGTCACCCAGGTCATTTATATAGATCAGGAACAGTAGAGGTCCCAGGACGCTTCCCTGGGGAACACCTGATATCACTTCAGTTTTACTCGATGATTTGCCGTCTATTACTACGAACTGCGACCTTCCTGACAGGAAATCACGAATCCAGTCGCACAACTGAGACGATACCCCATAGCTCCGCAGCTTGATTAGAAGTCTCTTGTGAGGAACGGTGTCAAAAGCTTTCCGGAAATCTAGAAATACGGAATCAACTTGAGATCCCCTGTCGATAGCGGCCATTACTTCGTGCGAATATAGAGCTAGCTGCGTTGCACAAGAGCGATGTTTTCTGAAGCCATGCTGATTACGTGTCAATAGATCGTTCCCTTCGAGGTGATTCATAATGTTTGAATACAGTATATGCTCCAAAACCCTACTGCAAACCGACGTCAATGATATAGGTCTGTAGTTAAATGGATTACTCCTACTACCCTTCTTGAACACTGGTGCGACCTGCGCAATTTTCCAATCTGTAGGTACAGATCTATCGGTGAGCGAGCGGTTGTATATGAGTGCTAAGTAGGGAGCTATAGTATCAGCGTAATCTGAAAGGAACCTAATCGGTATACAATCTGGACCTGAAGACTTGCCCGTATCAAGCGATTTGAGTTGCTTCGCAACCCCTAAGGTATCTACTTCTAAGAAACTCATGCTAGCAGATGTTCGTGTTTCAAATTCTGGAATATTCCATTCGTCTTCCCTGGTGAAGGAATTTCGGAAAACTGCGTTCAATAACTCCGCTTTAGCGGTACAGTCGTCGATAACAGTACCATCGGCACTGCGCAGCGAAGGTATTGACTGCGTCTTGCCGCTTGTGTACTTTACATACGACCAGAATTTCTTCGGATTTTCTACCAAATTTCGAGACAATGTTTCGTTGTGGAACCTATTAAAGGCATCTCGCATCGAAGTACGTGCCAAATTTGGCGCGTCTGTAAATTTTAGCCCATCTTCAGGATTTCACGTTCTTCTGAACTTCGCATGCTTTTTCCGTTGCCTCTGCAACAGCGTTCGGACCTTTTTTTGTGTACCACGGGGGATCCGTTCCATCTCTTACCAATTTATGAGGTATGAATATCTCAATTGCTGTTGCTACTATATCTTTGAATTTGAGCCACATCTCGTCTACATTCGCATAGTCAGTTCGGAAGGAATGGAAATTGTCTTTTAGGAAGGCTTCTAGTGGCACTTTATCCGCTTTTTTAAATAAAATTATTTTGCGTTTGTTTCTGATGGATTTGGAAGAAATGGTATTGAGCCTAGCTACAATGACCTTGTGATCACTAATCCCTGTAACAGTCATGATGCTCTCTATCAGCTCTGGATTGTTTGTGGCCAAGAGGTCAAGTGTGTTTTCGCAACCATTTACAATTCGCGTGGGTTCGTGGACTAACTGCTCGAAATAATTTTCGGAGAAAGCATTTAGGACAATCTCGGAAGATATTTTCTGCCTACCACCGGTTTTGAACAAGTATTTTTGCCACCATACCGAGGGTAGGTTGAAGTCCCCACCAACTATAACCGTATGAGTGGGGTATTTATTTGTTACGAGACTCAAACTTTCTCTGAACTGTTCCGCAACTGTATCATCGGAGTCTGGGGGTCGGTAGAAGGAGCCAATTATTAACTTAATTCGGCTGTTAAGTATAACCTCCACCCACACCAATTCGCACGGAGTATCTACTTCGACTTCACTACAAGATAAACCACTACTGACAGACACAAACACTCCACCACCAATTCTGCCTAATCTATCTTTCCTGAACACCGTCTGAGACTTCGTAAAAATTTCTGCAGAACTTATTTCAGGCTTTAGCCAGCTTTCTGTACCTATAACGATATCAGCTTCTGTGCTTTCTATTAGCGCTTGAAGCTCAGGGACTTTTCCAGCGCAACTACAACAATTTACAACTAAAATTCCGACTGTTCCTTGATCCAAGCACGTCCTGTAATTGCCAAGCACCCTTTGACATTGCAGCCCATCCCACACTTTCCCGAGGCCTTCTAACCTAAAAAACCGCCCAGTCCACGCCACACAGCCTTCGCTACCCGTGTAGCCGCCAGCTGAGTGTAGCGAACTCCTGACCTATTCAGCGGAACCCGAAACCCCACCACCCTATGGCGCAAGTCTAGGAATCTGCAGCCAATACGGTCGCAAAACCGTCTGAGCCTCTGATTCAGACCCTCCACCCGGCTCTGCACCAAAGGTGGCGTATGGGAAGGTGTCGTTGTTGAGTGACTGTAGGAGGATACAAGATGACTTGGACAGGATTTGTGATTGGTGTAAAGAATGGCAGCTAACTCTATCCTGTAATGTTTGAATTCTCCATTAGTAGTGTAGCGCTTGACACAGTAACGTCGATTAAATATTTGGGCGTAACACTGCAGAGCGATATGAAGTGAGACAAGCATGTAATGGCAGTTGTGGGGAAGGCGGATAGTCGTCTTCGGTTCATTGGTTGAATTTTGGGAAGCTGTGGTTCATCTGTAAAGGAGACCGCTTATAAAACACTAATACGATCTATTGTTGAGTACTGCTCGAGCGTTTGGGATCCCTGTCATGTCCGATTGAGGGAGGACATAGAAGCAATTCAGAGGCGGGCTGCTAGATTTTTTACTGGTAGGTTTGATCATCAAGCAAGTGTTACGGAAATGCTTCAGGAACAAGGGTGGGAGTCCCTGGAAGAAAGGAGGCGTTCTTTTCGTGAATCGCTACTGAGGAAATTTAGAGAACCAGCATTCGAGGCTGACTGCAGTACGATTTTACTGCCGCTACCTTACATTTAGCGGAAAGACCACAAAGAGAGATTAGGGCTCGTACATATTGGCAGTCATATTTTCCTCGTTCTGTTTGGGAGTGGAACAGGGAGAGAAGATGCTAGTTGTGGTACGAGGTACCCTCCGCCACGCACCGCATGGCGGATTGCGGAGTATGTATGTAGATGTAGATGTAGATGTGGGGGGGGGGGGGGGGCGCATGTGGTCAGCACACTGCTCTCCTGGCCGTTTGTCAGTTTCTGAGATCGAAGCCGCTACTCCTCAATCAAGTAGCTCTTCAGTTTGCCTCACAAAGGCTGAGTGCACCCCGCTTGCCAACAGCGCTCGGCAGACTGGGTGGTCACCCATCCAAGTGCTAGCCCAGCCGGACAGTGCTTAACTCCAGTGATCTGACGGGAACCGGAGTTACCACCGGAGCAAGGCCGTTTGGTAATTTCCCCTATATGCCGGCCGCAGTGGTCTAGCGGTTCTAGGCGCTCAGTCCGGAACCGCATGACCGCTACGGTCGCAGGTTCGAATCCTGCCTCGGGCACGGGTGTGAGTGATGTCCTTAGGTTAGTTAGGTTTAAGTAGTCCTAAGTTCTAGGGGACTGATGACCACAGATGTTAGGTCCCATAGTGCTCAGAGCCATTTAATTTCCCCTATAGTAAAAATTAATTTGTTTATCACAATGACTGATGATCAACGTACACTGAAACGCCAAAGAAACTGGTATAGACATGTGTATTAAAATACACCTACATCTACATGGATACTCAGCAAATCACATTTAAGTGCCTGGCAGAGGATTCATCCAACCACGTTCACAATTCTCTATTATTCCAATCTCGAATAGCACGCAGAAAGAACGAACACCTATATCTTTCCGTACGAGCTCTGATTTCCCTTATTTTATTGTGGTGATCGTTCCTCCCTACGTAGGTCGGTGTCAACAAAATATTTTCGCATTCGGAGGACAAAGTTGGGTAAAAAATGGTTCAAATGACTCTGAGCACTGTGGGACTTAACTTGGTGAGGTCATCAGTCCCCTAGAACTTAGAACTACTTAAACCTAACTAACCTAAGGACATCACACACATCCATGACCGAGGCAGGATTCGAACCTGCGACCGTAGCAGTCGCGCGGTTCCGGACTGAAGCGCCTAGAAGAAAGTGCTCGGCTAGAAAGTTGGTGATTGCAATTTCGTGAGAAGATTCCGTAGCAACGAAAAACGCCTTCTTTTTAATGTTGTCCAGACCAAATCCTGTATCATTTCTGTGACACTCTCTCCAATATTTAGCGGTAATACAAAACGTGCTGCCTTTCTTTGAGCTCTTTCGATGAACTCCGTCAGTCCTATCTTGTAAGGATCCCACACCGCTTAGCAGTATTCTAAAACAGGACGGACAACCGTAGTGTAGGCAGTTTCGTTAGTAGGTCTGTTACATTTTCTAAGTGTCCTGCCAATGAAACGCAGTCTTTGGTTACCCTTCCCCACAACATTTTCTGTGTGTTCCTTCTAATTTAAGTTGTTTGTAATTGCAATACCTAGGTATTTAGTTGAATTTATGGCTTTTACATTAGACTGATTTACTCTGTAATCGAAGTTTAACGAGTACCTTTTAGCACTCATGTGGGGGACCTCACACTTTTCGTTATTTAGGGTCAACTGTCATTTTTCGCACTATTCAGATATCTTTTCTAAATCGTTTCGCAGTTTGTTTTGATATTCTGACGACTTTATTAGTCGATAAACGACAGCATCATCTGCAAACAACGGAAGATGGCTGCTCAGATTTGCTCCAAAATCGTTTATGTAGATAAGGAATAGCAAAGGGTCTATGACACTACCTTGGAGAACGCCAGAAATCGCTTCTGTTTTACTCGATGACTTTCCGTGACCTCTCTGAGAGGATATCACAAATCCAGTCACATAACTGAGACGCAAGTTCACTACGAGCCGCTTGTGTGGTACAGTGTCAAAAGCCTTCCGGAAATCGAGAAATACTGAATCGATCTGAAATCCCTTGTCAATAGCACTTCATACGAGTAAAAAGCTAGTTGTGTTTCACAGGAAAGAAGTTTTCTAAACCCATGTTGACTGTGTGTCAATAGACCGTTTTCTTGGAGGTAATTCATAATGTTCGAACACAACATATGTTCTAAAATCCTGCTACATATCGACGTTAACGATACGGGCCTGTAATTTAGTGGGTTACTCCTACTACATTTCTTGAATATTGGTGTGAGCTGTGCAACTTTCCAGTCTTTGGGTGCTGATCTTTTGTCGAGCGAACGGTTGTATATGATTGTTAGCATGGAGCTAATGCATCAGCATACTCCAAAAGGAACCTAATTGGTATACAGTCTGGACCAGAAGGCTTGACTTTATTAAGTGATTTAAGTTGCTTCACTATTCTTAATTCTACGTTACTTACGTTGGCAGCAATTCTCGATTCGAATTCTGGAATATGTACTTCGTCTTCTTTTGTGGAGGCATTTCAGAAAGTTGTGTTTAGTAACTCTGCTTTGGGAGCACTGTCTTCGATAGTATCTCCATTGCTATCGCGGAGAGAAGGCATTGATTGTTTCTTGCCTCTAACATACTTCACATACGACCAGAATCTCTTTTAATTTTCTTCCAGGTTTCGAGACAAAGTTTTGTTGTGAAAACTGTTATAAGCATCTCGCATTGAAGTTCGCGCAAAATTTCGAGTTTCTGTGAAAGATCGTCAATCTTTGGGATTTTGCGTCTGTTTAAATTTGGCATGTTTGTTTCGCTGTTTCTACTACAGTGTTCTGACCTGTTTTGTGTACCAAGGGGGATCAGCTCCGTCGTTTGTTAATTTATTTGGTATGAATCACTCAATTTCCGCCGATATTATCTCTTTGAATTTAAGCCATATCTGGTCTACACTTATATTATTAATTTGGAATGAGTGGAGGTTGTCTCTCAGGAAGGCGTCAAGTGAATTTTTGTCTGCTTTTTTGAATAGGTATATTTTTCGCTTATTTTTCGAGGATTTGGGGATTATAATATTCAGTCTCGCTACGACAACCCTGTGTTCACTAATCCCTGAATCGGTTTTGATGCTCGTTATTAACTCAGGCTTATTTGTTGCTAAGAGCTCAAGTGTGTTTTCACAACCGTTTACTATTCGCGTGGGCTCATGACATGAGCTAACTGCTCGAAATAATTTTCAGAGATTGCGTTTAGCACAATTTCGGATGACATTTTGTGCATACCTTCGGATTAAACATATATTTTCGCCAACATGTCGAGGATAAATTAAAGTCACCACCAACTATTATTGTATGAGTCGGGTACGCGTTTGAAATCAAACTCAAGTTTTCTTTGAACCTTTCAGCAACTGTATCATCTGAATTGGGAGGCCGATAAAAGGATCCAATTATTGTTTTATTCCGGTTGCCAGCAATGACCACTGCCCATACTAACTCGCAGGAAGTATCTACTTCAATTTCGCGACAAGTGAAGCTACTTCTGACAGCAATACGCCATTTCCGACGCGGATAGCTTAACCCAAGAACTTGCTCACCTGATGGCTGTTTATGAGGAAAATGGATGCTCCGAGAAGCAGATTCGTCGGGCTATGGAGTCTGGACCATCTCCGGAGGTGCATGCAGAGTAACATATATCGGTGGCCTTGCTTCCTTACGCTGGAGGCATATCGTTTAAGATTGGACGAATTTTAAGGAATTTTAACATTAAGAATGTGTTCGGTCCACCTACTCGGCTCTGTGAAAGATGATTAGGAAACCCGGTGCGTACAAAATTCCGCGTCCATGCGGGAAGGGTTTACATTGGCCGTTCGATTCGCACAGTGCATGACAGGTGTGTGGAACATCGCCGTCATACGAGGCTACAACAGCCGGAAAAACCGGCAGTAGCAGCACACTGCCTAAATGGGGGACGCATTATGGAATTTGATGAAACTGTGGTAGTTGCCAACGTTTTCGGTTTTTGCAACAGTGTCTATAAAGAGGCGATTGAAGTTATTTATTTATTTATTTATGCATTTATTTTACCTGGCAAGATTAGGGCCTTCAGGCCCTCTCTTACACCTAACCAGGCATACTCAGATTGAACGAGTTACAGTTTCTACATAACATTAAGGACATATAGCCTATTATGCAGTATTGATGTTAAAGAAAAAAATAGATATTATAACAGTAGTACAATGATAATTATAACAATAAAAATAATTGTAACAATCAATAATAATAATAATAATAATAATAATAGTAATAATAATAATAATAATAATAACTATGTATATGAAAGTGAACATGCTTTTCTTTTCTGAATGTCAGTCGCATTGTTAGTTGGGAATTTTCTCGTTATGTTCTTGCAGCTTGTGAGTTATTCTCATCGAGCAGAGACATAAGACGATAGAATGGGGTGAAAGAGATATATAAGAGGTAGATAGGTTAGAGGAAGAGAAATAGAACGGTAAAATTCGAAGCTGTGATGGAGAGGAGAAAGAAAGAGATGGGAGGGGCACAACAATGGTGGCTATACCGTCCCTAAATATGTAAGTTTTGAGTTCCCTCTTGAATGTTGAGTAGTTCTGGATAAGACGCAGATCACAGGGGAGCGCGTTCCATAGTCGTATGGCTGAGATGGAGAATGACACGGAGAAAGATTTTGTGTTATGTAAAGGTACAGCAAGATGATAGACGTATCCGATCTGGTGTTGCGATTGTGGAATGATGATAGGTGTTTAATGTGAGAAGATAAGTATTGGGGGCACCAGTGGCTAAGAAATCGATGAAGTAAGCACATCGTGTGGAGATCGCGTGCCGTATGTGGTCGTATCCAACCTAGCTGGGAGTATGAAGGACTGATATGATCATACAACCGAATATTGCACACGTATCTAACGCAAGCATTCATCACTAGCTCGAGGCATCTAGAATTTTCACTATTTGTGCCGTGTTGAACTACATCGCAGTAGTAAAGATTAGGCAGGACTAGTGTTTGGACTAATTTTTGTTTAACATGGGTTGGAAATATTTTTCTAAATTTTTGAATTGCATGTAGGGAGGCGAGCGATTTCCGGCAAGCTGTGACTGTTTGTTCTTCCCAGTTCAGGTGTTCATCCAAGATTATTCCAAGGTCTTTTACTGTTTTTCGGTGTGGTAGTTGGGTACCATTGAGGAGTATTTTAGGGACTAGGTTGGCGGATAATTTAATCAGCAGAGCCAATGGGTTTCCTCTTAGCAAGACGTGGAATCCTGTGTTGTCTCGCATCAAAATTGAACGTTCTTCGGTGCGGCCTTGACTGCGATATATCGTTGCCAGCAGTGTGCCACTAAGGGCGGCGCCACCTCCGTGTCTTGGAGGGCAGCAACCGTGAAGGGCCGTGTACTGAACGGTGGCCTATACAGAGTGTTACACAAAGGTACGGCCGAACTTTCAGGAAACATTCCTCACACACAAAGAAAGAAAATATGTTATGTGGACATGTGTCCGGAAACTCTTACTTTCCATGTTGTTGTTGTGGTCTTGAGTCCTGAGACTGCTTTGATGCAGCTCTCCATGCTACTCTATCCTGTGCAAGCTTCTTCATCTCCCAGTACCTACTGCAGCCTACATCCTTCTGAATCTGTTTAGTGTATTCATCTTTTGGTCTCCCTCTACGATTTTTACAGTCCACGCTGCCATCCAGTACTAAATTGGTGATCCTCTAATGCCTCAGAACATGTCCTACCAACCGATCCCTTCTTCTGGTCAAGTTGTGCCACAAACTCCTCTTCTCCCCAATTCTATTCAATACCTCCTCATTAGTTACCTGATCTACCCATCTAATCTTCAGCATTCTTCTGTAGCACCACATTTCGAAAGCTTCTATTCACTTCTTGCCTAAACTATTTATCGACCATCTTTCACTTCCATACATGGCTACACTCCATACAAATACTTTCAGAAGCAACTTCCTGACACTTAAATCTATACTGGATGTTAACAAATTTCTCTTCTTCAGAAACGCTTTCCTTGCCATTGCCAGTCTACATTTTATATCCTCTCTACCTCGACCATCATCAGTTATTTTGCTCCCCAAATAGCAAAACTCCTTTACTACTCTGAGTGTCTCATTTCCTAAGCTAATTCCCTCAGCATCACTCGACGTAATTCTACTACATTCCATTATCCTCGTTTTGCTTTTGTTGATGTTCATCTTATATCCTCCTTTCAAGATACTGTCCATTCCGTTCAACTGCTCTTGCAGGTCCTTTGCTGTGTCTGACAGAATTACAATGCCATCGGCGAACCTCAAAGTTTTTATTTATTCTCCATGGATTTTAATACCTACTATAAATTTTTCTTTTGTTTCCTTTACTGCTTGCTCAATATACAGATTGAATAACATCATGGAGAGGCTACAACCCTGTCTCACTCCCTTCCCAACCACTGCTTCCCTTTCATGTCTCTCGACTCTTATAACTGCGATCTGGTTTCCGTACAAATTGTAAATAGCCTTTCGCTCCCTGTATTGTACCCCTGCCACCTTCAGAATTTGAAATAGAGTATTCCAGTCAACATTGTCAAAAGCTTTCTCTAACTCTACAGATGCTAGAAACGTAGGTTTGCCCTTCCTTAATGTAGCTCCTGAAATAAGTCGTAGGGTCAGTATTGCCTCACGTGTTCCAACATTTCTACGGAATCCAAACTGATCTTCCCAGATGCCGGCTTTTACCAGTTTTTCCATTCATCTGTAAGGAATTCTTGTTAGAATTTTGCAGCTGTGGCTTATTAAACGGATAGTTTGGTAATTTTCACATCTGTCAACACCTGCTTTCTTTGGGATTGGAATTTCCGTGTTAGAGCTCATTTTATTACATCTCTTCAAATCACATTAATCATGGAATGGAAACACACAGCAACAGAACGTACCAGCGTGACTTCAAACGCTTTGTTACAGGAAATGTTCAAAATCCCCTCCGTTAGCGAGGATACATGCATCCACCCTCTGTCGTATGTTATCACTGATGCGCTGATGCAGCCCTGGAGAATGGCGTATTGCACCACAGCCGTCCACAATACGAGCACGAAGAGTCTCTACGTTTGGTACCGTGGTTGCGTAGACAAGAGCTTTCAAATGTCCCCATACATGAAAGTCGAGAGGGTTGAGGTCAGGAGAGCGTGAAGGCCACGGAATTGCTCCGCATCTACCAATCTATCGGTCACCGAATCTGTTGTTGAGAAGCGTACGAACACTTCGACTGAAATGTGAAGGAGCTCCATCATGCCTGAACCACATGTTGTGTCGTACTTACAAAGGCACATTTTCTAGCAGCACAGGTAGAGTATCCCATATGAAATCATGATGAACTGTAGATTAAAACTGAAAAAACTGAAAAAACGTGGGAATTTAGGGAGACAGGACCTGAATAAATTACTAAACCAGTGGTTGTACAGAGTTTCAGGGAGAGCATAAAGGAACAATTGACAGAAATGGGGGAAAGAAGTACAGTAGAAGAAGAACGGGGAGCTCTGAGGGATGAAGTAGTGAAGGCAGCAGAGGATCATGTAGGTAAAACGACG
Organism: Schistocerca gregaria; assembly: GCF_023897955.1. Lineage (NCBI taxonomy): Eukaryota > Metazoa > Arthropoda > Insecta > Orthoptera > Acrididae > Schistocerca > Schistocerca gregaria. Next base: position 99,680,638 of record NC_064930.1, on the reverse strand, counting down.
AGGGCTAGTAGAAATGCTTCGGTAACAGAATTTAATTGATGAAAGGAAAAAATATAAAACTGCAGTAAGTGAAGCACGCAATAAGGCATAAAAAATCTCAAAAATGAGATCGACAGGAAGTGCAAAATGGCTAATCAGGGATGGCAAGAGGACAAATGTAAGAATGTAGAGGCTTATCTCACTAGGGGTAAGATAGATACTGCCTACAGGAAAATGAAAGAGACCTTTGGAGAAAAGAGAACCACTTGCATGAATATCAAGAGCGCAGATGGAAACCCAGTTCTAAGCAAAGAAGGGAAAGCAGAAAGGTGGAAGGAGTATACAGAGGGTCTATACAAGGGCGATGTACTTGAGGCCAATATTATGGAAATGGAAGAGGATGTAGATGTAGATGAAATGGGAGATACGATACTGTGTGAAGAGTTTGACAGAGCACTGAAAGACCTGAGTCACCTGAGTCGAAACAAGGCCCCCGGAGTAGACAACATTCCATTAGAACTACTGACGGCCTTGGGAGAGCCAGTCCTGACAAAACTCTACAATCTGGTGAGCAAGATGTATGAAACAGGCGAAATACCCTCAGACTTCAAGAAGAATATAATAATTCCAATCCCTAAGAAAGCAGGTGTTGACAGTTGTAAAAATAACCGAACTATCAGTTTAATTAGACACAGTTGCAAAATACTAACGCGAATTCTTTACAGACGAATGGAAAAACTAGTTAAAGCCTTTGTAGAGTTAGAGCAAGCTTTTGTCAATGTTGACTGGAATACACTCTTTCAAATTCTAAAGGTGGCAGGGGTAAAATACAAGAAGCGAAAGGCTATTTACAATTTGTACAGAAACCAGATGGCAGTTATAAGAGTCGAGGGGCATGAAAGGGAAGCAGTGGTTGGGGAGGGAGTGAGCCAGGGTTGTAGCCTGTCCCCAATGTTATTTAATCTGTATATTGAGCAAGCAGTAAAGGAAACGAAAGAAAAATTCGGAGTAGGTATTAAAATCCACGGAGAAGAAATAAAAACTTTGAGGTTCGCCGATGGCATTGTAATTCTGTCAGAGACAGCAAAGGACCTGCAAGCGCAGTTGAACGGAATGGACAGTGTCTTGAAAGGAGGATATAAGATGAACATTATCAAAAGCAAAACGAGGATAATGGAATGTAGTCGAATTAAGTCGGGTGATGCTGATGGAGTTACACTAGAAAAATGAGACAAAGTAATATAGAAGTTTTGCTATTTAGGGAGCAAAATAACAGATGATGCTCGGAGTGCAGAGGATATAAAATGCATGGCAAGAAAAGCGTTTCTGAAGAAGAAAAATTTGTTAACATCGAGTATAGATCTAATGTAAGGAAGTCGTTTCTGAAAGTATTTGTATGGAGTATAGTCATGTATAAGTGAAACGTGGACGATAAGTAGTTTGGCCAAGAAGAGAATAGAAGCTTTCGAAATATGGTGCTAGAGAAGAATACTGAATATTAGATGAGGTAGATCACATAACTAATGAGGAGGTACTGAATGGAATTGGGGAGAAAAGAAATTTGTGGCAGAACTTGACAAGAAGAAAGGATCGGTTGGTAGGACATGTTCTGAGGCATCAAGGGATCACAAATTTAGTATTTGAGGGTAGCAAGGAGGGTAAAAATCGTAGAGGGAGACCAAGAGATGAATACACTAAGCAGATTCAGAAGGCTGTAGGTTGCAGTAAGTACTGGGGAATGAAGAAGCTTGCACAGGATAGAGTAGCATGGAGAGCTGCATCAAGCCGTGCTCAGGACCGAAGCGTACAACAACAACAACATGTTCTATGCGACTGATGACCTCATATGTTAAGTCCTATAGTGCTCTGAACTATTTGAACCATTTCTGAACCAGACATTTATCTTATAGAGGCCTTGTGGACCGCAGTGTCGTATTTTGGCTGTTTACATATTTTTGTATTTGAATACGCTTGCCTATACCAATTTCTTTGGCGCTTCAGCGTACATGAGGCTGAGCAGTAAATGGTACTAGGAGGCACATAAATCCAAGAAACAGGAGGAGGGTATTGGATACGAATTGACGGCCAAAGCTGGGCCCGCGCGATCAGGAAGCGGCGAGTGGCGCAGGGGGGATTTGACGTCAGTGCTTCCACCGGAGACACGTAAACACATGCGTCAACACGCGTCGTATTCTTGGCGCGATACCGCTGAAGTCCGGTTTCGCAACTACGACGTGGAGGCGAGAATCCGACATGCTCCGAGTACAGCGTGAAAATGTTCGTAATGGTGCACCAGTGGCGGACCAGTTTGTTGTCGCCTGCGTGATCTGGCCAAACCCAACCCACGTCCAGTCAAACCATACGGTCAGCTGAATCGGTTAGGTACCACAACGTCAAACGGATAACAGACCCAAACTGTTTGAAGCAGTTAAGGCAGAACAGGGAATCAGCGATAATAAAGCGGCTACTGCATCGATGATTGCAGTCGTAAAGAGAAATATTAAAAAAGGGAAGGAAGATTTTTCTGTTTAGCAAAAGTGACAAAAAGCAGATTTCAGAGTACCTGACAGCTCAACACAAAAGTTTTATCTTAAGTACAGATAGTGTTGATGATCAGTGTACAAAGTTCAAAACCATCGTACAATATGCATTAGATGAGTATGTGCCAAGCAAGATCGTAAGAAACTTCCTGGAAGATTAAAACTGTGTGCCCGACCGAGACTCGAACTCGGGACCTTTGCCTTTCGAGGGCAAGTGCTCTACCATCTGAGCTACCGAAGCACGACTCTCGCCCGCGAAAGGCAAAGGTCCCGAGTTCGAGTCTCGGTCGGGCACACAGTTTTAATCTGCCAGGAAGTTTCATATCAGCGCACACTCCGCTGAAGAGTGAAAATCTCATTCTGGAAACATCCCCCAGGCTGTGGCTAAGCCATGTCTCCACAGTATCCTTTCTTTCAGGAGTGCTAGTTCTGCAAGGTTCGCAGGAGAGCTTCTGTAAAGTTTGGAAGATAGGAGACGAGGTACTGGCAGAAGTAAAGCTGTGAGTACCGGACGTGAGTCGTGCTTCGGTAGCTCAGATGGTAGAGCACTTGCCCGCGAAAGGCAAAGGTCCCGAGTTCGAGTCTCGGTCGGGCACACAGATTTAATCTGCCAGGAAGTTTCATTTCAGCGCACACTTTCACTCTGCATCTTCCAGAACGAGATTTTCACTCTGCAGCGATCTCATTCTGGAAGATCGTAAGAGATGGAAAAGAGCCAGCATGATACAACAACCGAGTTAGAAAACTGCGCCAGCCGGTGTGGCTAGAGCGGTGCTAGGCGCTGCAGTCTGGAAACGCGCGACCGCTACGGTCGCAGGTTCGAATCCTGCCTCGGGCATGGATGTGTGAGTTGTTCTTAGGTTAGTTAGGTTTAAGTAGTTCTAAGCTCTAGGGGACTGATGACCTCAGACGTTAAGTCCCGTAGTGCTCTGAGCCATTTGAGCCATTTCCAAAACTGCTTCGGAAGCAAAGGGAACTTCATAGCAAACGTAAACATAGCCAAAGACTTGCAGACGAACTAAAATTACACGAAGCGAAATGTGGTGTGAGAAGGACTATCCGAGAGGCGTTCAATGAATTCGAAAGTAAAGTTCTATGTACTGACTTGGCAGAAAATCCTAAGAAATTTTGGTCTTACGTCAAAGTGGTGGGTGGATCAAAACAAAATGTTCAGCCACTCTGTGACCAAAATGGCACTGAAACAGAGGATGACAGACTAAAGGCCGAAATACTAAATGTCTTCTTCCAAAGCTGTTTCACAGAGGAAGACTGCACTGTAGTTCCTTCTCTAGATTGTCGCACAGTTGACAAAATGGTAGATATCGAAATAGACTACAGAGGGATAGAGAAACAGTTAAAATCGCTCAAAAGAGGAAAGGCCTCTGGTCCTGATGGGATACCCGTTCGATTTTACACAGAGTATGCGAAGGAACTTTCCCCCCTTCTTGCAGCGGTGTACCGTAGGTCTCTAGAAGAGCGTAGCGTTCCAAAAGATTGGATAAGGCGCAGGTCATCCCCGTTTTCAAAAAGGGACATCGAACACATGTGCAGAACTATAGACCTATATCCCTAACGTTGATGAGTTGTAGAATTTTGGAACACGTATTATGTTCGAGTATAATGACTTTTTCTGGAGACTAGAAATCTACTCTGTGGGAATCAGCATGGGTTTCGAAAAACATGATCCTGTGAAACCCAGCTCGCGCTATTCGTCCACGAGACTCAGAGGGCCATAGACACGGGTTCACAGGTAGATGCCGTGTTTCTCGACTTCCGCGAGGCGTTTGACACAGTTCCCCACAGTCGTTTAATGAACAAAGTAAGAGCATATGGACTATCAGACCAATTGTGTGATTGGATTAAAGAGTTCCTAGATAACAGAACGCAGCATGTCATTCTCAATGGAGAGAAGTCTTCTGAAGTAAGAGTGGTTTCAGGTGTGCCGCAGGGGAGTGTCGTAGGACCGTTGCTTTTCAGAATATACATAAATGACCTTGTGGATGACATCGGAAGTTCACTGAGGCTTTTTGCGGATGATGCTGTAGTATATCGAGAAGTTGTAACAATGGAAAATTGTACTGAAATGCGGGAGGATCTGCAGCGAATTGACGCATGGTGCAGGGAATGGCAATTGAATCTCAATGTAGACAAGTGTAATGGCTGCGAATACATAGAAAGATAGGTCCCTTATCATTTAGCTACAAAATAGCAGGTCAGCAACTGGAAGCAGTTAATTCCATAAATTATCTGGTAGTAGGCATTAGGAGTGATTTAAAATGGAATGATCATATAAAGTTGATCGTCGGTAAAGCAGATGCCCGACTGAGATTCATTGGAAGAATCCCAAGGAAAAGCAATCCGAAAACAAAGGAAGTAGGTTACAGTACACTTGTTCGCCCACTGCTCGAATATTGCTCAGCAGTGTGGGGTCCATACCAGATAGGGTTGATAGAAGAGATAGAGAAGATCCGACGGAGAGCAGCGCGCTTCGTTACAGGATCGTTTAGTAATCGCGAAAGCGTTATGGAGACAGTGGATAAACTCCAGTGGAAGACTCTGCAAAAGAGACGCTCAGTAGCTCGTTACGGGCTTTTGTTGAAGTTTCAAGAACATACCTTCACCGAGGAGTCAAGCAGTATATTGCTCCCTCCTACGTATATCACGCGAAGAGACCATGAGGATAAAATCAGAGTGATTAGAGCCCACACAGAGGCATACCGACAATCTTCCTTTCCGCGAACAATACAAGACTGGAATAGAAGGGAGAACCGATAGAGGTAGTTAAGGTACTCTGCGCCACACACCATCAGGTGGCTTGCGGAGTATGGATGTAGATGTAGATGTAAATATTGTCGAGCAGCATCAGTATGACAACATGTAACGGATACTGTTCAATAGCAAGTCCACCCTAAAGGGTTCGTCATAAACTCTAAAATTACTCCGTTCTTTACCGCAACAGTACATTTTCCCGCATACCACCCGACTCAGATATGCATTTGCTAAAAGATTCAGACAATGTGAGTATAATCTCAAGGTCGTACCCACTTACAGAGTTATAGTTGCTGATGACTTAATAGTATCTTAGGTATATCGGTGAAAATACATGTTTCAAGTCGATGGTTGCCACGAAACATCGTCCGAAACAGCAACAAATCTTTTATCCAAAAATTATTTTGAACAGTGAGATCAGGATGAAGTGCCTCTTCGAGGGGAGTATATTTATTTATATTTTTCTCATTTGTTCAACGTAATTGTGTGGTCCAGTACGCAAAATTTATTAATCGATTTGTACTTGAAATCTGTCATTGAAAGAGGCTTAAACATACACTTTGATGTTTGACTTTTGAGTTATTCAACTATTTTAGAAAATTATTTCAAAAATGGTTTTACTTTTACGTAACCCACAACTGAGCAGCAAAAATCATTAAACATAATAGACTGACTTACTTCCAAGAATATTACTTGAGAAAGAAAATACAACAGTATTATAATCAGCCTCGGCGTGTTTGTACTTCAAGAGCATGGACTGAAATACTGAAATTATTGTGAACACACACAATACTCGAAGAATACCCCTCTTACCATCATATTCAGGCTATGGTAGTCGATCTTAGCTCTCGGCGTAAGACGAAAAGGAAAATCTTAAAACTAATGATGCTCTCCACTGCAGCTCATTGCTGTTCAAAAAAACAGCTTGTTAAATATTAAAGTGGGCGATCTCTGCGCTTCCGTTATGATTTTGCTTTTTAGATCGACGGGTAATGGCGTCCGTTTAAGCAAGACCGTTAAAATTGTGGAGCTGTAAAAACGTCTTAAGAAAAATTAATTCAATGCAAGGAACATGACACTGTACATCGAAAAAAACTCACATATAAACTATAACGTACTATAGTAACATGGTTAACAGCATAAAAGCTTGCATGACTTTCGTAGTACAACATGTCTGCTTTATGTTACTAGAAACAAGCGAAGAGAGAGAAAGAGAAGAACAATCTAGGAGCTTTCTTCTCCTTTATTAATAGCATAGAAGTTATTACATTGAAAGAGTTTACTCCTTCATGTTGTTGTTGAGGTCTTCAGTCCAGAGACTGGTTTGATGCAGCTCTACATGCTACTCTATCTTGTGCAAACTTCTTCATCTCCCAGTACCTACTGCAACCTACATCCTTCTGAATCTGCTTAGTGTATTCATCGCTTGGTCTCCCTCTACGATTTTTACCCTCCTCGCTGCCCTCCAGTACTAAATTGGTGATACCTTGATTCCTCAGAACATGTCCTGCCAACCAATCCTTTCTTCTAGTCAAGGCCAGTCGCGGTGGCCGAGCGGTTCTAGGCGCTCAGTCCGGAACCGCGAAACTGCTACGGTCGTAGGTTCGAATCCTGCCTCGGGCATGGATGAGTGTGATGTCCTTAGGTTAGTTAGGTTTAAGTAATTCTACGTTCTAGGGGACTGATGACCACAGATGTTAAGTCCCATAGTGCTCAGAGCCATTTTAACCATTTTTTTCTAGTCAAGTTGTGCCATAAATTTCTTTTCTCCCCAATTCTATTCAATACCTCCTCATTAGTTACGTGATCTACCCATCTAATCTTTATCTTTCTTCTGTAGAATCCCATTTCGAAAACTTATATTCTCTTCTTGTCCAGACTATTTATCGTCCATGTTTCACTTCCATACATGGCTACGCTCCATACAAATACCTTCAGAAACGACTTTCTTACATTTAAATCTATACTCGATGTTAACAAATTTTACTTCTTCACAAACGCTTTCCTTGCCATTGCAAGTTTACGTTTTATATCCTCTCTACTTCGACCGTCATCAGTTATTTTGCTCCCCAAATAGCAAAACTCCTTTACTACTCTGAGTGTCTCATTTCCTAATCTAATTCCCTCAGCATCACCCGACTTAATTCTGCTACATTCCATTATCCTCGTTTTGCTTTTGTTGATGTTCATCTTATATGTTCCTTTCAAGACACTGTCCATTCCGTTCAACTCCTCTTTCAAGTCCTTTGCCGTCTCTGGCAGCTACCATCGGTGAACCTCAAAGTTTTTATTTCTTCTCCATTGATTTTAATACCGACTCTGAATTTTTCTTTTGTTTCCTTTACTGCTTGCTCAATATACAGATTGAACAGCATTGTGGACAGGCTACAACTCTGTCTCACTCCCTTCCAAACCACTGCTTCCCTTTCATGTCCCTCGACTCTTATAACTGCCATCTGGTTTCTGTACAAATTGTACAATTTGTAAATATTCCTGTATCTTACCCCTGACACCTTCAGAATTTGACAGAGAGTTATTCCAGTCAACATTGACAAAAACTTTCTTTATGTCTACAAGTGCTAGAAACGTAGGTTTGCCTTTCCTTAACCTATCTTCTAAGATAAGTTGTAGGGTCAGTATTGCCTCATGTGCTCCAACATTTCTACGGAATCCAAAATTATCTCCCCCGTGGTCGGCTTCTACCAGTGTTTCCATTCGTCTGTAAAGAATTCGCGTTAATATTTTGCAGCTGTGACTTATTAAACTGATAGTTCGGTAATTTTCACATCTGTAAACGCCTGCTTTCTTAGGGATTGGAATTATTATATTTTTCTTGAAGTCTGAGGATATTTCGCCCGTCTCATACATCTTGCTCACCAGATGGTAGAGTTTTGTCTGGACTGACTCTCCCAAGGTTATCAGTAGTTCTAATGGAATGTTGTCTACTCCTGGGGCGTTGTTTCGACTCAGATCTTTCAGTGCTCTGTCAAACTCTACATGCAGTATCGTATCTCCCATTTCATCTTCATCTACATCCTCTTCCATTTCCATAATATTGTCCTCAAGTACATCGCCCTTGTATAGACCATCTATATACTCCTTCCACTTTTCTGCTTTCCCTTCTTTGCTTAAAACTGGGTTTCCATCTGAGCTCTTGATATTCATACAAGTGGTTCTCTTTTCTCCAAAGGTCTTTTTAATTTTCCTGTAGGCAGCATCTATCTTACCCCTAGTGAAATATGCCTCTACATCATTGTATTTGTCCTCTAGCCATCCCTGATTAGCCATTTTGCACTTCCTGTCGATCTCATTTGTAGACATTTTTATGGCTGATTGCCTGCTTCACTTACTGCAGTTTTATATTTTCTCCTTTCATCAATTAAATTCAGTGTTTCTTCTGTTACCTTAGGATTTCTACTAGCCCCAGTCTTTTTACCTACTTTCTCCTCTGCTGCCTTTACTATTTCATCCCTCAAGGCTACACATTCTACTTCTACTGTATTTCTTTCCCCCATTCCTGTCAATCGCTCCCTAATGCTCTCCCTGAAACTCTCTACAACCTCTGGTTTAGTAAGTTCATCCCGGACCCATCTCCTTAAATTCCCACGATTTTGCAGTTTCTTCAGTTTTAATCGACAGTTCATAACCAATAGATTGTGGTCAGAGTCCACATCTGCCCCTGGAAATGTCTTACAATTTAAAACCTGGTTCCTGATTCTCTGTCTTACCATTATATAATCTGTCTCAAACTTTCCAGTACCTCCATGCCTCTTCCATGTATACAACCTTCTTTCATGATACTTGAAGCAAGTTATGCCCTGTGAAAATTTTACCAGGCGGCTTTCTCTTTCATTTCTTACCCCCATTCCATATTCACCTACTACGTTTCCTTCTCTTCCTTTTCCTACTATCGAATTCCAGTCACCCGTGACTATTAAATTTTCGTCTCCCTTCACCACCTGAATAATTTCTTTTATCTCATCATACATTTCATCAATATTTTCGTCATCTGCGGTGCTAGTTGGCATATAAACTTGTACTACTGTGGTAGGCGTGGGCTTCCTGTCCTTCTTGGCCACAATAATGCGTTCACTATGCTATTTGTAGTAGCTTACCTGCACTCCTATTTTTTTTATTCTCTGTTAAACCTACTCCTGCATTATCCCTATTTGATTTTGTATGCATAACCCTGTATTCACCTGACCAGAAATCTTGTTCCTCCTGCCACCGAACTTCACTAATTCCCATTATATCTAACTTTAACCTATCCATTTCCCTTTTTAAATTTTCTAACCTACCTGCTCGATTAACGGATCTGACACTCCACCCTCCGATCTGTAGTTCGCCAGTATCTCCTGATACTGTGATTAAATTTAATATTTACTTTGAAACAGGAACATTTTACGCCGCCTATGCGGACCGTGAAACACAAAAGGTTCTTGTACATTTATTTCGTCGCGAGACACACTTCTCGTTCCAAGCTTTTTTTTTGTTTTGTTTTAAATGTCTTTACGACACAATTGTCGCTGTAACGGCACAAGGAGCGGACTTTCAAGTTTTCGCAACAAATAATCCTGAGCAAATAGGGAGGGAGGTTGCCCTTAACGTCCCGTCAACATCGAGGTCATTAGAGACGGAGCACAAGCTCTGGTTGCGTCGAGGATGGGGAAGGAAATTGAACCTGCACTTCCAGACCAATGTTACCGGCATTTGCTTTGGAGAGATTTAGGGAAATCATGGAAAACCTAAATCCGGGTGGCCGGATGCGGGTTTGAACCGTCGTCCTCCAGAATGCGAGTCCAGTGTGCTAACCATGGCACGTCGTGACGGGTACAGGTATTACTGATCACCAGGCCGCGGTGAAAATGAATTCTATAATATTCAAATCCTCCAAGAACAAACGCAAAAGAAATCTACGACTGTATCGAAAAGTGGATAAGATTTCCCTTGATGCTTTCCTATGGTTCAGTCCCTCCAAACTAATTATGTAAGCGTAGACCAGATGTGGCCTCAATTCAGATAAAAAGTCCCGATACCAAATGAGAGATTTATACCGAATCTACGTACATACAAATCAATTGCCGCATGTATGAAAGATCGTCACTTGAGAACGCCTTGGTCCATTTCGCTTAAATTTTATTTTTTTGTTTGTTCGCAGTTCTCAGGACAAGATTTCTATGAAAGAGAGGTCTTATATTCCGATGGTATTTTTATTTTTAAATCTCCGTGAAAGAATTATGGGGGTCGGTTTGACAGTTCTTTTGCCTCATGTTTTCATAACAAAAAAAAATGACGTTCGCTCTGATAGTTCTGATGTGTCACGTTTTCATAGCCACAACCAATTTTGCATTAGATATTGAAATCTTGCGAAAAAGGATGCAATCGAAAGCGTAATTTCGGTGTGTTATAGGCTGCTATCATATCTTTAGCGTGTAGGAAAGATTGAATTTATGCTAGTTCGTGGTAATTTGGTGAGCTGCATACATTCAGCTGATATCTGTTGTTGGTTAACTTCCATTGGAGAGAAAAGGAACGAGCAAGGCGTTGAAGTATCGGCCGGCGTATGTGATCGTGATCGTCTACATCTACATTTGCATCTACATGGATACTCTGCAAATCACATTTAAGTGCCTGGCAGAGGATTGATCCAACCACCTTCACAATTATCTATTATTCCAATCTCGTATAGCGCGTGGAAACAACGAACACCTATATCTTTCCGTACGAGCTCTGATTTCCCTTATTTTATCGTGGTGATCGTTCCTTCCTATGTAGGTCGGTGACGACAAAAAATTTTCACATTCGGAGGACAAAGTTGGTGATCGGAATTTCGTGAGAAGATTCCGTCGCAACGAAAAACGCCTTTCTTTTAATGATGTCCAGCCCAAATCGTGTATCATTTCTGTGACACTCTCTCCCATATTTCGCGATAATACAAAACGTGCTGCCTTTCTTTGAACTGTTTCGATGAACTCCGTCAGTCCTATCTGGTAAGGGTCCCACACCGCGCAGAGTATTCTAAAAGAGGGTGCACAAGTGTAGTGTAGGCAGTCTCCTTACTAGATCTGTTACATTTTCTACGTGTCCTGCCAATAAAACACAGTCTTTGGTTAGCCTTCCCCGCAACATTTTCTACGTGTTCCTTCCAATTTAAGTTGTTAGTGATTGTAATACCTAGGTATTTAGTTGAATTTACGGCTTTTAGATTAGATTGATTTATCGTGTAACCGAAGTTTCACGATTTCCTTTTAGCACTCATGTGGATGACCTCACACTTTTCGTCATTGAGGAGCAACTGCCACTTTTCGCACCATTCAGATATCTTTTCTAAATCGTTTTGCAGTTTGTTTTGATCTTCTGATGACTTTATTAGTCGATAAACGACAGCGTCATCTGCAAACAACCGAAGACGGCTGCTCAGATTGTCTCCCAAATCGTTTATGTAGATAAGGAACAGCAAAGGGTCTATGACACTACCTTGAGGAACGCCAGAAGTCACTTCTATTTTACTCGATGACTTTCCGTCAATTACTACGTACTGTGACCTCTCTGACAGGAAATCAGAAATCCAGTCACATAACTAGGACGATATTCCACAAGCACGCAATTACACTACGAGCCGCTTGTGTAGTACAGTGTCAAAAGCCTTCCGGAAATCCAGGAGTACGGAATCGATCTGAAATCCCTTGTCAATGGCACTCAACACTTCATACGGGTAAAGAGCTAGTTGTGTTTCGCAGGAACGATGTTTTCTAAACCCATGTTTGACTGTGTGTCAATAGACCGTTTTCTTCGAGGTAATTCATAATGTCCATGTTCTAAAATCCTGGTGAATATCGACGTTAACGATGTGGGCCTGTAATTTAGTGGATTACTCCTACAACCTTTGTTGAATACTGGTGTGACCTGTGCAACTTTCCAGTCTTTGGGTATGGATCTTTGTCGAGCGAACGGTTGTATATGATTGTTAGCATGGAGCTAATGCATCAGCATACTCCGAAAGGAACCAAATTGGCATACAGTCTGGTCCAGAAGGCTTGCTTTTGCTAAGTGATTTAAATTGCTTCACTACTCCGAGGATATTTACTTCTATGTTTCTCATGTTGGCAGCTCTTCTCGATTCGAATTCTGGAATATTTACCTCGTCTTCTTTTGTTAAGGCATTTCGGAAGGCCGTGTTAAGTAACTCTGCTTTGGCAGCACTGTCTTCGATAGTATCTCCATTGCTATCGCGCAGAGAAGGCATTGATTGTTTCTTTCCGCTAACATACTTCACATGGTGGGACTGTTGAAGAGCGAAGAGGGCGTCTGGAGGCAAATCGAATAATTTCTCAAGCGCCATCTATTGTGAGCCCGGAACTACCGATTCAGTGGACGGACAAATGGGGCAACTCGAACTGAATGTTCCGCGCTCAGATATGATCCAACTGTTGACTACGCTGCGGATGTAGGGTTATGTTCATGTTCGTAACATACAGTTTAGTAAATATTCGTTCTTCATGTTAACTTTATCTTTCTTTTCAAAACATCACATCGATCTAATTGGCCCCCTGACTCCCTCAGATGAATTCATATGCCGTTTAACGGGCATCGGTCAGTTCAGAAAATGGACAGAAGTCATTCCATTACGTGACGTTCGACCATAAACTGACATCATCATTTTACAACTCCTGGATCAATAGATTTGGAGCACCTAACCGAATAACGACTGACCAAGGAGCAGAATTCCAATCAGAGCTGTTCCGTGCATTAGCTAAGATTTGCGGATCTAAGTCAGTCAGACTGCGGCATACCACCCACAGCCAAATGGAAAAATAGATTACATGGAACACTGAGGGCAGCCATTGTAGCACATTCTAAAAGTAAATGGAGGGAGATAATGGCAAAAATTCTACTAGGACTGCATTGCTGTGTGAGAGAATGGTTCAAATGGCTCTGAGCACTATGGGACTCAACTGCTGTGGTCATCAGTCCCCTAGAACTTAGAACTATTTAAACCTAACTAACCTAAGGACATCACACACATCCATGCCCGAGGCAGGATTCGAACCTGCGACCGTAGCAGTCGTACGGTTCCGGACTGCGCGCCTAGAAACGCGAGACCACCGCGGCCGGCTGTGAGAAAATGAAATAACTCAACATGTGCAGAGATTCTGTACGCAAAAATCTCACATTGCCGGGTGATTTAGTTGTAACGTCGGAAAAGAACTAGAAGTAGAGCTACCAAGATTCACTTCTCAGTTACGCCAACATGTGGACAAACGACGCCGCTCAGAATGTTCCCACAATTGAAAGGAAACACAACCTGTTAGTAAAGATATACATAATACAACTCATGTATTTGTGAAAAATGACGAAAGCCAAGCTAGTGCTTCCCTACGAAGGCCTCTATGAAGTCCTGGAGCAAAAAACAAAATATTTCATCCTAATGATTGAGGATTTGCCAACGAGCGTTTCTCCTACATCCTTGTGAACTCAAACACCAGTGGTGTACAGGATAACCCACAAAGCACTTCACCAGTGAATGAGTTACTCATAACTCCAACAGTATCACCAAATAAAGTTACCCGATTTGGTCGAGTTGCGAAATATCTCGAAAAGTTCAAGTAATTGACACACAAACTGAGTGACAATGTAGGGTTATGTTTATGTTTACAACCTACAGTTCAGTAAATAATTCTTCTTCCTGTTAACTTTATTTTTCTTTTGCAAGCAAATGACATTTTGAAATGCACAGACTAAGGGATCTAGAGTTCTGTAACAAAAAGGAAGTTTCCCAATAATAGGATATTTGTGGTAAATCCCTATGGGACCAAACTGCTGAGGTCATCGGACCCTATGCTGACTTAATCTAACTTAAACCAACTTAACGCTAACGACAACACACACACACACACACACACACACACACACACACACACACGCCCGAGGGTAGACTCGACCCTCCGATGGGGGAAGCTGCGCGAACTGTAGCAAGGTTAAAATGGTTCAAATGACTCTGAGCACTATGGGACTTAACATCTTAGGCCGTCAGTCCCCTAGACTTAGAACTACTTAAACCGAACTAACCTAAGGACATCAATCATATCCATGCCCGAGGCAGGAATCGAACTTGTGACCATAGCAACAGCGCGGTTCCAGACTGAAGCGCCTAGAACCGTTCAGCCACAACAGCTGGACCGTGGCAAGGAGCCTCAGACTGCGCGGCTCCTAATAATAATTTTGAATCTAAATAAGCCCATTTTTGTGAGTAATTGTACAAGAACATGAACAGCGGATGCATTGGTCGAATTTGGAGCAACGAAGGATGTTTATTAACATTGTAGTGGTTTGAGATTTCGACACAGACCGCCACGATTATGCTGAATGAGTGGAAAGATCAGATTACCATTGACACTGCCACCAAAGAAACTAAAATTGTTGGTTTCTGTTCAAGTACCTCGACTGGAGCATTTCTTACTTAATATAGAGGATGATTACAATTAAAGTTAAACTTTAACCAGTGGTCGAAATTACGTCAAATTGCAACGGAATATTATCGGAGAAGGGGGAAAACGTATGGCAGAACAAAAATAAATAGTTACCTAATGTTGCAATAGATGGCGCTTGTAATGGTTCTTTATTTACGTGACCATTACGGCACTCTGACCCCAGTTCTCGATACCAGTAATATCGTATTACTTTTCTGCAAAGTAACAGACACATTTTTGTGACAATATTCACATCTGGTTTTATTAATATATAGGTACTCCGATGTATCGATATATTACAGTGATATGGTTCTTGTGTGTATTCATTTCTGTGAGACTGTCATAATCTTTGACTTACTTGCAACCGTTTTGGCGCGAATGCGCACAGAGCAGTCTTTGTTTCACTTTGCAGAAGTTAAGTTGTTATTTCGCTTTCTAAAAGAACTGTCAAGTCTTGTGTTTAGTTAAAGTGGAAATTAAATATATGAAGATTGGTGCAAAACTGTTTTCTTGATGATGTGACAATTAAGGAGAAGTTTATGTGAATTTAGAAGAATTTAGAATTTAGAAGAATGTGGATCGTGAACACCAAGTCAAAAATTATTTCTGCCATACCATTATTCTGATCTGGGATTGTTTGATCATTAAGAATTTCCTGAAAACCGCATTTGTTAGGTCTTCAAATATTGCTAAAACACAGATCTGGACCGTCTAGCAGTCAAAGTGGAATAACCCTAGAATCAACAAAATGAGCGATAACGACTTGGACGAAATCTACGTGGGAATCCATTCAAGATATGTGCCAAAATTAATGACTTTATTATAGTGGCTTCCTTATTTCCATTCTGACGATACCATCCACAGTCAATAACTTTGTTGTTGCCCTATAAAGCGGACATATGCTGCGTGAGCAACTTTATAAATAAGATTTCTAACATACTTTCCAAGTGGTGGTATTGTTAGACGCTGTAAGCATCATAATTTAATGGTGGTCGACTACAAATGACAAATGAATCATACAACAATGCCTAAGGTGTACATGTGAATATCGATCAATAGATGGAGCTGTATGTGTCAGAATACGTAAGTGAAAACACCTGTCATGTGTACTACCCAGTGAAGTTGGAATAAACACGCCGGGTACACGGCTTTCCCGTCTTTGTGCTACGTTCGCCGTGCCTGTCTCAGTGCAGGATCACGCTCTGGTTGTAGAGATGCATTACAAAAATGATGAATGTGCACACGTCGCTCTGCAGATGTTCTGGACACTGATGCGTTTGTTAACAGGCTTTGGTCTGATAACTGCTGTGGGTCTGGAGATAATGATGCAGAATTTGGAAAAGACGGGTTCTTTTGGTGTACAATCAAGTACATCTACATCTGCATCCATACTCCGCAAGTCACCTGACGGTTTGTGGCGGAGGGTACCCTGAGTACCTCTATCGGTTCTCCCTTCTATTCCAGTCTTGTATTGTTCGTGGAAAGAAGGATTGTCGGTATGATTCTGTGTGGGCTCTAATCTCTCTGATTTTATCCTCATGGTCTCTTCGCGAGATATACGTAGGAGGGTGCAATATACTGCTTGACTTTTCGGTGAAGGTTTGTTCTCGAAACTTTAACAAAAGCCCGTACAGAGCTACTGAGCGTCTCTCCTACAGAGTCTTCCACTTGCGTTTATCTCCGTAACGCTTTCGCGATTACTAAATGATCCTGTAATGAAGCACGCTGCTCTCCGTTGGATCTTCTCTATCTTTTCTATCAACCCTATCTGGTACAGATCCCACACTGCTGAGCAGTATTCAAGCAGTGGGCGAACAAGCGTACTGTAACCTACTTCCTGTGTTTTCGAATTGCATTTCCTTAGGATTCTTCATATGAATCTCAGTCTGGCATCTGCTTTACCTACGATCAACTTTATATGATCATTCCATTTTAAATCCCTCCTAATGCGTACTCCCAGATAATTTATGGAATTAACTGCTTTTAGTTTCTGACCAGCTATTTTGTAGCTAAATGATAAGGGATCTATCTTTCTATATATTCGCAGCACATTACACTTGTCTACATTGAGATTCAATTGCCATTCCCTGCACCATGCGTCAATTCGCTGCAGATCCTCCTGCATTTCAGTACAATTTTCCATTGTTGCAACCTCTCGATACACCACAGCATCACCCGCAAAAAGTGAACTTCCGATGTCATCCACAAGGTCATTTATATATATTGTGAATAGCAACGGTCCTATGACACTCCCCTGCGGCACACCTGAAATCACTCTTGCTTCGGAAGACTTCTCTCCATTGAGAATGACATGCTGCGTTCTGTTATCTAGGAATCACACAATTGGTCTGATAGTCCACATGCTCTTAGTTTGTTCATTAAACGACTGTGGGGAACTGTATCGAACACCTTGGGGAAGTCGAGAAACACGGCATCTACCTGTGAACCCGTGTCTGTGGCCCTCTGAGTCTCGTGGACGAATAGCGCGAGCTGGGTTTCACACGACCGTCTTTTTCGTAGCCCATGCTGATTCCTACAGAGTAGATTTCTAGTCTCCAGAAAAGTCATTATACTCGAACACAATACGTGTTCCAAAATTCTACAACTGACCGACGTCAGAGATATAGGTCTATAGTTCTGCACATCTGTTCGACGTCCCTTCTTGAAAACAGGGATGACCTGTGCCCTTTTCCAATCCTTTGGAACGCTACGCTCTTCTAGAGACCTAGGGAGGAAACGAACTGATTCGACGTCAGTGGAAGCAGTGGCCACAGCAATGTAGGAGTAGATGAGTGGTGGTGTGCAATCGTGTGGTGCACGGAGAATTGCCCGAACATTGGACATACCCGTGAGGACGGTGCATAAAATCCTATGAAACATTCTTCTTTGCTGTCCATGCAAAATTATCCTTGTCCACGAGTTGCTTCCGGTTGACCTGCCACCAAGAGATACCTTTGCTTTAGAATTTCGTGCTCGCATGGAAGTGAGCAATGACAGGCCATGGAAGATTTCATGGAGAGACGAAACTCACTTCCACCTGACAGCATACGCCAACACATGGGCAATGGAAAATCCACACTAAAATCGACCACCACCACATCATCCTGTAAAGGTCACTGTGTGCTACAGGTTTACGGCATCATTTACCATAGGGCCACATTTTTTTCCGAAGAGACATGTGTTTCCGGTCCTGTTACCTGTACCGTCGTTGGTAAGCGATACGCGCGCCTTTTACGGAACCACGTCACTCCAGCTCTCCAACAGCGTGGATGTGCGAGTGGGATCGTTTTTATGCAATATGGCGCACTTCCGCACATTGCAAATCCGGTTAAGCAGCTGCTGGAGCGCCATTTCGTAAATGCTAGAATTATCAGCCGCCATGTCCCTACAGCCTGGCCGTCCCAATCACCAGATCTCAATCTGTGTGACTTCTGGTTGTGGGGCTATGTGAAAGGTGTTGACTTCAGTGTTCCGACTGCAATCTTGGCTGCATTGAAGGTACAAATTGCGCAACACTTTCTGAACGTGACCCCGGAAACACTTCGGTCAGTTGTGGAACGTGCTGGTTCTCGATTTCAACTTGCTGCAGAAAACAGTGGACAGTATATTGAACATGTTTTGCGCCAGTCGAACAGAAATTAATATTTCGATTTGATTTCGATTGATGATTTTTATGCATTTACTGGCCTCAGGACAATTAAAACCGATGTGATTGATGCTTTTTATGCGGTTTTTGGCCTCAGGACAATTAAAAACCGATTTTTCCCATCCGATGTGATATGACCTTGCCGTGGTGGGTGGGCTTACGTAACTAACACCGTCATACCTCTACACCCATGCACAATGAGTAGAACAGTTTGTTTACCATCAGATGTACACCTTAGGCATTGTTGTATGATTAGTTTGTCATTCGTAGTCGACCACTATTAAATTATTATGATTACAGGGCGATCTATTGCTACACTTATAGCTATTTATTTTTCCTCTGCCATACGTTTTTCCCCCTTATCCGATAGTATTCCGTTGCAATTTGACATCATTTTCACCAGTGGTTAAAGTTTGATTGTAATCACCCTCTATATTAAGTAAGAAATGCTTCAGTCGAAGTACTTGACCAGAAATCAAAAATTACAGTGTCTTCTCTTAAAGAATTTACTTTATTTACTAGCGATTCACCAAGAACATTAACACATTTAATCACACTAGGTGAGTGTCGAAGTAATTGCCAGGAAGTAACTGATGGAAAATAAATTTAACTTTAACAAATGTGAATTTTATTCTTAAAACCCTTTACAAAAACAGATTTAAAATTACAGTCAGAAAGCCCCCTCTAAATATGAAGACAGTTTTTATTTTATTTTTTATTTTTTTTTTTTATTTTTTTTTACGGTAGGAGCCTTTGGGCTGGAGAAGCTTCCGCTCCCTTTCACCACGGCCGTAGTCGCGACCGCTCACAACGACCTCTGAAAGAGCACACTGGTGCAAATCTGCAAGACACCAGATTACTTTTTAAAAAATTTACAACTCACACAAACACGTTAACTATGCACCCTGTAAGAGGGATGGAAGTGGTACAAACAGTCACTCCAAAAAATTATTTGCCACCGAAAGTGCAACTTGTTCTTAAAAGGCCTCTTGCGGTGGAAGGGTGGCAACTTTATAAACTAAGATGACTATTTAAATAAAACCCATGAAATGCAGACTTACATAAAAAGGTAAAACATGCTCTACATTAAACATATACCACCTCGCAAGACTATAGGCAAGATAAAAACCTATTTCAGGAATTCGGCCTTTACAATAAATTCGTTAACACCGAATCCGACAAACATGACCGAGGCAGCTATTAACGTACGGCAGACCCACAGACAGCCAGACAGACACTAACTGCCTAACAAATGCGGACGAGAGACAAATGAGCAAGCTGGGAACAAGAGACTGAGCAAGAAAACAAATAGAATTTAACAAGTAAATGAAACAACATATCGCCAATCAATTAACTTCTAATAAACTGTGATTTCTGGAGAAGACCTGGCGCAGCACACCCAAACGCTCTCCCGAACCGTTGGCAAAGCGAATAAAAATACACAGGATGCAGACAGGTAACAGAGTAGACAGACAATTAAAAAACATGGCGACAGTCTGGTTTCTGTTTAGAAGAGATATAAAATCCCACCCAGCGACAGTATGATGGCCGTTCGCAACTCTTCGGAAAAGACACACAACACTGTACATTCACTGTAAACACTGCACTGAAATGTCGGCACAAAGGGGACACACTGGGCAGATGGGGGGGAGGGGGAAACAAGGAGGGGGAGAGAAAAAACGAAAGGGTTGGGGGGAACCAAAGGAGGGACAGGACCCATCAGGGGGAGGGGCAGGCCAGATGCGAGAGGGAATGGGAAAAGGCAGAGGAGGGAAATGCAAAAGGACTCGGGGGAGAGAAGCGGGACAGAGAGAGGGTAGATGGGAAAAATAGAGGATGGAAGGGGGGAGAGGCAGCCCAAGAAAAGAATGGAGGAAAGGAGGGGGGTGAGAATCAGAGTTAATAGGAGGGATAAGTGGAGGGAGAGAGGGCATCATCTGGGAGGGGAGTTGATGGAAGCCACCTTGGGAAAGGAGATGAAGGGTGTAGAGATGGAGGGTAGGGGGGACACAACAGTGAAGATATGGCAGGGGGCGGGGATGGGAGAGGAAAGGAGCAACCAGGGGCTGAGGGGGATCAAGGCGGCGGGAGGTGTAGAGGATGCGGATATGTTCAGGGAATAGGCAACTCCCGAGTCCATTGCTCTCCTTAAATGCACGTGAACAGGCAACTTTTCCCCTTTTCCCACCATAAGGAGACACCAAAGCTGCGATTGCTACAGCAGCGCCACCGCCAGAAATGGCGGGTGACTGCTCCACATCACGCGCTGCGGTGCGCTCTTCAAAACTGTTATATATGGCTCACCCGTATATAACAGTTCCTTCCAAATGATATCATTTGGGGGGAATATCTTCGATGAACGAGGTTTTAACCCAACTCTAAGGACAATTCTTTATCGACTGCATCACAAATCAGGTAAAGCAATTTGTTACACAAACAAACCTTGGATTACTGTGGGCAGCTCGCGAGTTGGTAAACTACCAGAGCTGGTCGTCTTCCCTCCTCAACCAACCCACCTGCTGACTGACTGACTATCTGACAGCCTTATGTTCCAGAGACATAGACATGCTTACAGTAAACACTTTCTGTTATGCTGGCTGCGAGGCATAACACAATAGGCTGTGCTGCGAAAATGTGCGGTTAGTTTTCCCCTTTCACAGTAGTTTTTGACAGAAAACAGGGGTAGTTGTGCTTATCCCTAACTTCAAAACGCCACGTGTTCGTAGACTAAAACCGTGCAAAATACTGTCATTAAAGTGACTATTCTCGTAGATGTGGGAGCTGGAAAGGCCTCTCTCAAGACCCCTGTAGAGATGATTCCAATCGAGTCATCGTTTCATTTTGCCTTCTATTCCCAATCAAGGTCCAGTTGTCAATAACAATAAATAATGGAGAGAGAGGGGGGAGGAGGATCTGGACAGAGAAGGGGGTCGAAATGGATATAAGGAAGGGAGAGGATGAGGATTTGGACAAAGAGTATGGGGAATGAGTGGAGGGTGTTAGACAACGATGTGTGGGGGGAGGGGGGTAGGGAGGGAGAAGGAGATGAATTGAGGGAGGGTTGAGAAGGAAAGGGACTGGGAGGAGATTAGGACGTATATCCAATTCCCATACATATTTTGCAATTGCGAATCATTGCCAGGTACGCCAGTACAGGGTGGCGCACGAAACGTGTTTCACAATTTACGACACACATTAGATATCCCACTGGGATCTCTTCATCAGTACCAGCAGAGCTTGGAAAAACAAATGAGTTGCGAAATGACGCGTGATTCACGATACTGCCGCTAGGAGACCAGTAAGCAGCAATGGCTGACAATGGAAGACACGACACAGCAACGATCGGCGACTATGTTACTTTTTCATGAAACGAAAAGCCTTGTTGTGACTCAAAGGCGTTTTTGACAACAGTTTAACACACGATGGGTCCCTTGCAAGAAGACCATCCACAGGTTGTAAGATAAATTTGTACAGGAAGGAACAGTATTGGAAGCAAAGCGACCTCAGCCTAAGCCTGTTTGCTCGCAGGAGAATATTGAAGCGGTACGAGATGCTGTACAGAGAGGTCCCGGGAAATCGTGTAGAAAGGAAGCAGTGCAACTGGGAATATCCAGACGCTCCGTTCAACGCATTCTTAAAAGTGACCTCCATATGTACCCATACAAGATGACCTGCGCACCGAAGCTCGCTGAAGAACACATGCAGCAGAAACTACTGTTTGCTCAGTGGGCGGAGGATAGGGAAGAAACTCTCAACAACGTTTGGTTTTCAGACGAGGCGCATTTTCATTTAGACGGTGTGGTTAACAAACAAAATGTACGCTTTTGGGCCTCTGCAAACACCGAAGTGCTTCATGAACGACAACATTATGCTCCGAGGATTACAGCTTGGGCAACAATTTCCAGTCACAGACTTATTGGACCCTTTTTCTTTGAGAAACTCTGAACAGGGAGCGTTATTTGAGCATGCTTTGCAATAGCTTCATTCCACAGCTGCTTGCTACTTCCCTGCCCTTCAACACGCAGTGGTGCATGCAAGATGGAGCAAGGCCACATACTGCAAACACTCTGTTAGAGTTTTTACATGAGCATTTCGACATGCAGATCATTTCAGACAGGTTTCCAGTTCGCTTCAATGACGGACAAAATTGGTCCCCCAATAGTCCAGACCTCAATCCATGTGACTTTTTTCCCGAAACGTCCACGAGATTTAATGGAGCTCAGAAGACTTATTCTTAAAGCTTGCAGTGAAATTACAGAAGACATGTGCCGTAGGGTAATCACTAACTTCAGTGTTCCTTTGAAGGAAGTTAGGAAACGAAATGGTGGACATATTGAGCATGTGCTGAGTTAGAACAAATCTCCATGGACGGCTCTTCATTGTAGTATATGTTCCTTTCAGATTGTATTGACAATAAAGTTTATGATCAAAAACAAAACGGTAACACATTTCGTGGGCCCCCTGTAAATTAATAAAATATACTACTTATTCCCCATTGTAAAAGGAAGAGCTGAGAACACAGTTGCAAAAGCAAAGAAGAAGCATGCTAGTTTTAAAAGACGGCGAAATCCCCAAGATTGGTGAAGTTTTACAAAAACTCGAAATTTTACAGCAACTTCTATGCGTGGTGTTTCTGATAGTTTCGACAACGAAACTGTGTCTCGATATCTGGCAGAAACCAAAGATATTCTGCTTCTATGGGAAGTACACAAACGACAAGACGCAATCAACATCTTAAGTGCACGATAGCAAAGCTCATGTTACCAATGACTGTGCCTCTTAAGCGGAATTGTGAAACACGGTTTTCCTAAAATCCTTGACCAAAGAACATGAAGTGGGTACTCCAGAATTCGAATGAAGAACTGCAGCCACCGTCAGCAACTTAGAAGTAGATATCTTTCGTGTAGCAGAGCAACTTAAATCACTTAATAGAGGCAAGTATTCCAGTCCAGATTGTATATTGGTTGGGTTACCTTCAGAGTATACTTAATTAATAGCCGAATACGTAGCCGTCACACAAGGGGATCTCAAACTAATTCCATATTTTTAGAGATTGAAATGGCTTCTGACACCATTCCTCACATAATCACTATGCATGGAGTAGATTCGTGATTTCCGATATAACAAAGGTAACACTTAGTAGTAATTCATAGAAAGTCATCGAGCTTAACAAAGTTTTCCAGATGTTCTTCTGATCTAATCTATACAGGGTGTTACAAAAAGGTACGGCCAAACTTTCAGGAAACATTCCTCACACACAAATAAAGAAAAGATGTTATGTGGACGTGTGTCCAGAAACGCTTAATTTCCATGTTAGAGCTCATTTTAGTTTCGTCAGTATGTACTTCCTCGATTCACCGCCAGTTGACCCAACTGAAGGAAGGTAATATTGACTTCGGTGCTTGTGTTGACATGCGACTCATTGCTCTACAGTACTAGCATCGAGCACATCAGTACGTAGCATCAACAGGTTAGTGTTCATCACGAACGTGGTTTTGCAGTCAGTGCAATGTTTACAAATGCGGAGTTGGCAGATGCCCATTTGATGTATGGATTAGCACGGGGCAATAGCCGTGGCGCGGTACGTTTGTATCGAGACAGATTTCCAGAACGAAGGTGTCCCGACAGGAAAACGTTCGAAGCAATTGATCGGCGTCTTAGAGAGCACGGAACATTCCAGCCTATTACTCGCGACTGGGGAAGACCTAGAACGACGAGGACACCTGCAATGGACGAGGCAATTGTTAGTGCAGTTGACGATAACCCTAATGTCAGTGTCAGAGAAGTTGCTGCTGTACAAGGTAACGTTCACCACGTCACTGTATAGAGAGTGCTATGGGAGAACCAGTTGTTTCCGTCCCATGTTCAGCTTGTACAGGCACTATCAGCAGCTGGTTGGCCTCCACGGGTACACTTCTGCGGATGGTTCATCCGACAATGTGTCAATCCTCATTTCAGTGCAAATGTTCTCTTTATGGATGAGGCTTCATTCCAACGTGATCAAATTGTAAATTTTCACAATCAACATGTGTGGGCTGACGAGAATCCGCACGTAATTGTGCAATCACGTCATCGACACAGATGTGTGAACTTTTGGGCAGGCATTGTTAGCGATGTCTCGATTGGACCCCATGTTCTTCCACCTACGCTCAATGGAGCATATGGGATACCCTACCTGTGGTGCCTTTACAAGGACGACACAACGTGTGGTTCATGCACGATGGAGCTCCTGCACATTTCAGTCGAAGAGTTTGTACGCTTCTCAACAACAGATTCGGTGACCGATGGATTGGTAGAGGCGGACCAATTCCATGGCCTCCACGCTCTCCTGACCTCAACCATCTTTACTTTCATTCATGGGGACATTTGAAAGCTCTTGTCTGTACAACCCCGGTACCAAATGTACTGTATAGACTCTTCGTGCTCGTATTGTGGATGGCTGTGATCCAATACGTCATTCTCCAGGGCTGCATCAGCGCATCAGGGATTCCATGCAAGGGAGGGTGGATGCAAAGTGTTTGAAGTCACGCTGGTACGTTCTGTTGCTGTGTGTTTCCATTCCATGATTAAAGTGATTTGAAGAGAAGTAATAAAATGAGCTCTAACATGGAAAGTAAGCGTTTCCGGACACATGTCCACATAACATATTTTCTTTCTTTGTGTGTGAGGAATGTTTCCTGAAAGTTTGGCCATGCCTTTTTGTAACACCCTGTATAAACGATTTAGGAGCCAATATGAGCAGCTATCATTTGCACGCGATGCTGTCATTTATCGCCTATTAAAGTCATCAGAAGATCAAAATGAATTTCAAAATTATTTAGTCGAAGTATCGGTGTGGTGGGAAAAGTGGTAATTGGCTCTAAATAATGAACAGTGTTGTGTCATCTACATTAGCACCAGAAGGAATCCGTTAAATTTCTGGTACTCGATCCAAAGGCTGCCGATTCAGCTAAATGCCAAGGGATTGCAATTAGGGCCAACTTAAATAAGAACGATCACATACAAAATCTTGTACCGATGATGAACGACAGAATGCGTTTTGTTGGAGGGTCACCTAGACGATGTAACAAATCCAGTAAAGAGAGCGTAACATAGTGGTGCCAGAAGCACCCTACGCCACACACCGCCAGGTACCATGAGGAGCACTGGTGTAGATGTATATGTACGTCCACATCTCCATACATACGTCATAAGTCACGATATAGTGCATGGCGGAAGTTGCCTTGCATCGCTACTGGCCGTTACCTTCCCTGTTTAGCTCGTAAATACGGCGAGGGAACACCACTGCCTGTATGCCTCCACATACACCCTAATTTCTCTATCTTAGAGCTCATTACGCCAAATGGACGTTTACGTCAGTAAAAACCGTTGTGCAATCAGCTTAGAATGTCGGTTCTCTAAATTTATTCAATATTGTTCCTCGAAAATAACTTCGTCATCCCTACAGGGGTTCCTGTCCACCCCGAGAGCTGAGTGGTTGCCGGTACGGTAGCTCAGCGTGTTCGGTCAGAGGGTTAGCTACTCTCTGTAATACAAAAACTGAGTTAATAGATCAACAGCGAACTGAAACGGGTGTCATCGGACGTCCGCCCCGAACAAATTCAGCGAACAATACAGATCGAAACGAGATCAACAAAACAAAAAAAAAGAAACAAAAAAAGTGGTCAGTGTGACGGATTGCCGTCCTACCAACCCTAGTTCGATTCCCGGATGGGTCGGAGATTTTTCCTCTTAG
The DNA here is from genome assembly GCF_023897955.1 of Schistocerca gregaria. NCBI lineage: Eukaryota > Metazoa > Arthropoda > Insecta > Orthoptera > Acrididae > Schistocerca > Schistocerca gregaria. The sequence continues at coordinate 99,654,499 of NC_064930.1, read as the reverse complement.
GGACTGTGTGTTGTGCTTTCTTGATCATCATTTCATCCCCATCCGGCGCGCAAGGTCGGCCAATGTGACGTCAAATGTAATAAGATCTGCACCGATGCAGGCCGGACCTGCCTCGCAAGGGGCCTCCTGGCCAATGATAGATTCATCACCATTGTCCTTCAAAATATCCACCCCTTTCAAGGCCCCTACACCCTCCAGCAGATGTACCTCGCCACCTGATCCGTCTTTCACCTGAATACCTATGCCGCTTACTCTCAGCACCTAGCCCACTTTACCTTCTCCCATCTTGACACCCTCATTTAAACCCCACCATGGCACGACAGCACTGTATCTTGTTCAACAACTTCCGCTCCCTTCCCGTTAACAAGAACCTCCTTATGTATGCCCTCACAAACCACAGCAGCGATGCCTTCCTCCTGAACAAAACCTTAATCTAGCCGCAACATCCGGTCCACACATCACCCTACCTCCTTCAACGCTCCAATAATTCCCTCCCAATAGTGTGTGGTTCACATTGGCCACCTCTGCCAGATCCCTGTTTGGATCCAACCCCTTCTTCCAGCCCCATGGAACACCTGATCCTTATCCCTTTCTTCCCCAGCCTTACCATTAGCTGCGCCACCATCTATGTCTGCACCTCTGCCCCTATCGCTTTCGACTTCCTTTCCCATATTGTCCTTACCGTCTCCTCCTAAGTGATTGCCGCTGACCCACCCTCCAAGGTGACCTCGCTCCCATTCCCCAACACACCTGTCCCAAATCCAATACCACTCCCGACATCATCCTGGCCTCCCCTAACCTCCTTGGCCGCATGCCACTGGATGTACTCGACCCTATTGGCAGTGACCATCTCCCTGTCGTCGTCCCCGTCCAAACCCTCACATTGACCCTCCCCCAAAGTATGTTCACGACTGTTCCTGTGCCAACTGGAATGCCTAATGGGATACCCTCACTACCCGGATCAATAGCCATCACCTCGCCTACCACCACCATGATGACATTACCTGTGGTGCCTCCTTTCCCCAGCAGACCTTGTCTGAGGCCCTGGAGGCCCACATCCCTACCGTTGCCATCCACCTGCACACCTGCACCGTCACACTTTACCCCCACAGGCCATCCTCCTCCTCTGTGAATCCTGCTATCTCTACTGTGCCTTCCTTTACAAACATGACCAGGACCCACTACAAGACCACCAGAAACTCCAACGACACATCCGAAACTTGCTCGCAGCTAAAAAACGCCGGGATTGGCGACAGACATGCACCCGTCTTAATGCTACCCTACCTATCAACTCGTCTAAGGACTAATTCCCCCCCCCCCCTCCTTTCCTGATAACCTTAGTAAGTCCAACCATTTTGCTTCTTACTCTCCAGTGTCTTTATCCTCACTGACGATCCCCAGTTCGATTACTCCCTCTTCCCTGATATCCGCGATTGAACTGACATCTCTGCCCCTCCACTCGCTCCTGGCTTCCAGTACTTGGACAAAATTACACACACTGAAATCAATGCTCCAATCACTATTCAAGATATCATCTCTACACTCCACACGAAATGCAGTATCGCTCCCGGTCACGACTGTGTTTTCTATCGCCATCTCCGTGAAAGCTCCCGCCACCTCTCTCTCCACCCTGGCCAGATTTTATACTGTGGTCTTGTCCACCGGTTACTACCCTGACCTGTGGAAAACCTCCCAGGTCCTGATATTACTCAAACTCGACAAACCGCCATCTGCTGTTTCCTCCTCCATCCTGTCAGCCTTACCTCAGTCTTCAGCAAGGTCCTGGAATCCATCCTCACCTGATGCATCCACAAGCATCTCCACCATACCAACTCCTTCCCGCTACCCAATGTGGCTTTTGAACCTCTTTTTCTGCCAATGACCTTCTCCTTCGCCTCACTCACGTCCATTCCGAACAACACAGCTCCCTTCGCTCCTCCATCTTCCTCTCCCTCGATCTTGAACGTGCCTACGACCATGCATGGCATTCTGGTCTCAAGCTCCAAACCTTCGCCCTTCCTTTTAACTACATATGTCTGACTACCTCCTTCCTTTCCCACCATTCTTCCTATGTCACCATCCATAACACGAATTCCTACACCTTCTACCCCTCCACTGGTGTGTCCCAAGGTTCCATCCTCTCCCCTCTTCTCTACCTTCTATATATGGCGGATATGCCGCCACCTTCACCCCCCATCCACCGCCTCCAGTAAGCTGATGACACTGACTTCCTTGCCCTCCAACCCAGCCTGAAAAGCTCCCAGCACTTATTAGGCAGTTCACCACTTGGTGTAACCAGTGGCTGCTGAAGGTCAATCCTTCCAAAACCCAGGCAATCATTGTAGGCAAAACCACACCTCCCTTCCACCTCTTTGATTTTTATGTCACCATCTATGGCTGTCCTATTCACCTCACTCCCACCCTCAAGTACCTTGGTGTCACCCTTGACTGTCGCCTTTCCTGGAGCCCTCATCTCCTGACAATCCAAGCCAAGGTACTCTCCCAACTCCGCCTCCTCAAACTCCTTTCTGGCCATACATGGGTTCTGGACCCCTCCACCATCCTCCACATATATAAATTCCTCGTCCACCCCATCCTCTGCTATGCCCATCCCGCCTGGATTTCCGCCCCTCCCACCTACTATAAGGCCCTCCAAATCCTTGAACGCCATCCGCTTCACCTCATCTATTGCATCTGTCTCCCATCCTCCATGAGGATCTTATGTGACTTGAATCCCTCCCCGCACATCGTTTCCCTTGAATGGATATGGATCCTTTACACCTCCTGCAAGATTGATCCTCCAAACCCGCTTGTCTCTCCCATGCTCGCCCATCCCAGCATGCTGCTGCACCTTTATTCTTGCATCCCACCTGTCTCCATCTTCACACCCTCCATCCCCTTTCCCGAGATGGCTTGCGCCAACTCCCCCTCTCTGATGATGACCTTGTCCTGACCATCTAACCCTACTACCAGCTGGGACTCTCCCCTCCCATTCCCCCTTTTACCCCCAGGGCTCCCTGTCTCCCTCACCTTCCTTTTTCGCCCCTCCTCTCACATCTCCCGCTCCCACCCATCTCCTTGGGCTTCCAATCCATCCCCTCTCTCCTACCCCCTGCTCTACCTTCTTTCTCTCACTGGCTCCACCCCTTTCCTTCCCACCATCCTACCTCTCCCTTTGACCTGGAGGCAGCCCCCTCCCCCTTCGTCAGTGTGAGTGCTTCGCCAATGATTGTCACCAATGTTTTCCGTGTGTCAGTGGCTCTCCGTTTGTGTACAGTGTCTTCATCAGTGTTTCTATACTATGTTCACGTCTCCACTTGGGTGCCTACATCTGTTCAACTGGTGACGCCCATCATGTACAGTGCCTTACATTGAACGATTTCTGATTTCTTGTTCAGCATTCATCATGTGATTACCATGATTCTTGTTTTTCTATGTCTTTCGTATATATATGTTGTGTCTCTTGGCCAAAGAGTGGCGTATGTAGGCCGCTGCTGGCCCACCTCTACTGAGGCATGAAATACCAATAAAGGAGAAAGAAAAGCCAGGTCACACCTCTCCTTTCCACAGATATTCTCACTCCCATTTTCCACCATGTTCTTAAGCACCTCTAGGTCTTTTTCTATCTATCTTTAGTTCTTCAATAATTCTGGGGAGTCTCTGCCCACACATCCTCTTAACATGCCCGTACCATCTTAATCTCTGTTTTTCAATTTCTTCTCTCATACTTTCTTGTTTAAGCCACTCTAACAGCTCGCTCTGCCCTGCCCCTACTGCAGAGTAAATTACCCGTTTCATCACCATTGTGCTCCAAAACATACATCCCTTCCAGCGCTCCCACGCCCTTCCCCAAATCGCCCTCGCTGCCTGCTCCATCTTCCATCTTACCACCTATGCCACCTACTCCCACAACCAGGCCTACTTCACCTTCACCCCCCTCACCGCCCTCGTCTAACTTTCCCCTCCCATGGTGCGACAACACTACAGTATCCTGTACCATAATATCTGCTCCCTGCCCATCTGCAAACTCCTCTTCCTCCATAACCTCCATCAGCACCACATGGATGCCTTCATTCTAAATGAAACCTTCATTCAACCCCATATCTCTATCTCTACTGCTTCTGACACCCTTCATCACACCGATAACCCGTACCCTCTAGTGCGTGGCGGGGTTGCTATAGGGCACCTCAAGTACATCCCTGTTTGGCGTCAACAACTCCTCAACAATCCTGCCAAGCATCTCACCCTCAGCTTCTTCTTCCCCATCCTTACCATCATCTGTGCCACCATTTATGTCCGGCCTTGAACCCCTATCCCTCACGACTTCCTGTCCCACATTGACTGCACCTTCTCTGCATATGTGATTGCCGCTGACCTCAGTATCCACAGCCGTGCTCCTGCTGACCTCCAGCGGTGGTATCAGTTTTTCACCACCCTCCAGGGGGACCTGCTTCTCCTCCCCCGTCACACCCAATGTGTTCCTTTCCTCTCCCAACCTCCTTGGGCGCATCACCGCACATGTTCTTGACCTCATTGGCAGTGACCATGTTCCTGTTCTCCTCACTATCTCTATGGTCGCCGTCCCTGCCCCACTCCTAGCCCTGACATCCTGACATCCCTCCTCAACTTGTCCATGATTACTCCTGTGCCAACTGGGATGCCTACCCGGACTCCACACCCAGGTCGAAAGCCACGACCTTACCCTCCAATCTCCTGTTGACATCTCCTGCACTGCTGCCTTCCTGCACCAGATCTTGTCTGACACTGTCGCCATCCATATCTCTGCAAAAGCCATCCACCCTTGCCGCCCAGCCCTGGTCCCACAGGTGTCCCTCCTCCTTCGTGAATCCTGCCGCCTCTACCGCTCTTTTCTCTGCACTCATGACCAGACACACTCATCCACCACCGGCAATTACAACGACACATCCGCAACCTGCTTACCGGGATGAAACGCTGCCCATGGCGACAGACATGAACACAACTCAACACCACACTCCCAATAAACTCTTCCAAGTATTGGTCTGCTTTCCACTACCTTACTGAGAACCGTCCCACCCCCAGTACTCTCTCCTCCTTGATGACCATCCATTTCCTGACAACCTCAGTAAGGCCACCACTTTGCCTCTCACTTATCTGATGTTTTTTCCATCCCAGATGATCCCCAATTTGATTAGTCCCTCTTTCCTGATGTCATCGACCATATGGATACCTCTGTTCCTCCCCTTCCTCCTAGCTTCCAGCACTTGGGCCACACACCACTGTCTCAACTTAACACTCCCATCACTACACAGGACATCAGCCTCACACTCCGCACTAAACACAGCACTGCTCCCGGCCACAACCGCGTTACCTACTGCCACCTCAAACACTGCTCACCCTCCTTTCATGTAGTCCTTGCCACCCTCTACAATGTAATCCTTGTCACCGGCTTCTACCCCAACCTGTGTAAAACCTCCCATATCCTGATGTTCTCCAAACCCAACAAGCCTTCATCGGATGCCTCTTCGTATTGCCCTATATGTCTCACCTCGGTTTTCAGCAAGCTCTTGGAATACATTCTTACCCAGCACATCCATCACCACCTCCAACGAAACCACCTCCTCCCCACACCCAGTGTGGCTTTCGACCTTCCTACACCTCACTCATCTCCTCTCCCTGTAGCTTAACTCCTGTCACTCTGCCATTTTGGTCTCCCTCGACCTCAAAAAGGCGTGCAACTGTGTCTAGCATCCCAGTCTCCTGTTTGAACTCTAGACCTATGCCCTTCCTGTCAACTATGTTGTCTGATTGCCTCCTTCCTCTCCCACCACCCCTCCGATGATACCATCCATAACTCCGATTCCTGCACCTTATACCACTCTGCAGGTGTGCCCCAGGGCTCTGTCCTTTCCCCTCTCCCCTACCTCCTGTATGAGGTAGATATGCTCAACCCCCCCCCCTCCAGTACACCTCCTGCAGTATGCCAATGACACCGCATTCCTTGCCCTCTCTCCTATCCTTCAACGGTCCCACTGCCATCTCCAGAATCACCTTGACCTTTTTGCCACATGCTATAATCAGTGGCTCTTGAAAATCAATCCTTCCAAGATCCAGGCTATCATAGTAGGTCGTACCACTCGCTCCTTCCAGCTCCTTGATTTCTCCTTTACCATCTGCGCCTCTCCTGTCCGCCTCTCCCCCACCCTCACCTACCTTTGCCTCACCATTGACTGTCACCTCACCTGGATCCCTCATCTCCGCTCTATCCAATCCAAAGCCCACAACCACCTCTGACTCCCCAAACTCCTCTCTTGCCAGACATGGGGGTTGAGCCCCTCTGCCATCCTCTACACCTACAAATCCTTAATCTGTCCCATCCTTTGTTATGCCAGTCCCATCTGGATATCCGCCCCCCCTCCACCGCCGAAATTCTATAAGCCCCCTTCCTGCTGGCCTCCTACATCAGTCTCCCATCTCTCTTCCCTCTCTCCCTTCTCTCTGACCTCCCCTCACTTAACAAGCACTTAAAATTTTAATGCAGTTACTTGGTATCGTTTTGGTGCCCACCAAGTATGTAACATAAGTGCAGTGTGTGTCCCCATACTGTGAACACTGTTTTTAATTGTGCTATTCGAGCCGCCAGTATTTATGTGCTGCCTTCATCAAGTGCCACTTTAATTGTATGGCGGCTTCATGTAAACATGACTTATCAAACTACCCCATCTTTTTTGTATATTTTAACTCTAATTTTTCCCTCTTCTCACGAATAAATTTTATTTTTTGTCCCCTTATTGTGCAAATGCACAGTTTTCCTGTGACATTTTAAGTAATCCCTTGGCTGAAGAGTGGTGAATTGTGCCGCTGCCAGCCCACCCCTGCCCACATGAAGGAGGACAATGAAATGACAATAAAGGGGAAAGTAACAGTTAACAGGTCGTGAGTCAGTTTGGAGCACTGTGAGTGTTTACTTGTGAGTACATGCCGTCGCTCGTTATGGTCACAAGTGTTACTCAGCATTGTTTAGTATTAGTACCTGAGTGAACATTAATTTGTCATTCGCCTTCTAAGTCAGAATTGTTTCCTCATATACACTGATAGGTCTGATGTATAATTTTGATATCTGAATCAACTGTGAGCTAGCAGCAGTGTTGTAAAGCTGTATTGCAGAAGTTAGGTTATTATCTTTGGTGTGCGAGGGAGATACAGACATGACACGGCCCACCAGGCGGCCATCCCAGCACGCTGCCAGATGCTCCAATACTGACACCACTCAGTGAGTTAATGACTTAGCATATCGTTCCTCCCACCACAAGTCACCGATAACCACTGACAGTGATACCGAAACGCGTAAAACCTGTCCACAGTCCCATGTGAGGGATGAATCTTGCTCTTTGTCGTCAGACGACTCTTATGGCTGCCTCTTGATAGACCTCTGAGTGACGGACAAGCCATATTGGTCTGCAGCATTGATACAACCGACTGGTTTTGTTGGGTGCTGTTTCGTTTACACAATCTCGTCGGCGCAGGGGGCCCTCTGGGGACTCCAACATTGTCGGTCCAATACCCCCCCCCCCCTTTTAACTACGAGGGTCAGTCAAAAGGTAATGCCTCCTATTTTTTTTTTCTACGTTTAATTGTCAGGAAATTTAAATGCAATTACATAGGTTGAAAAGCACAACATTGAGGATCATTTTGTCATTTTTCAATGTAATCTCCGCCCATCTCTACAGTTTTGGTCCATCTTTGAACAAGGGCATGTATCCCAGCACGGTAAAAATCACAGCTCTGCTTCCTAAGCCATTGACGCACGGATGTTTTGACGGCCTCCTCATCTTCAAAATGAATCCCACGATGAGCTTCTTTCAGTGGCCCGAACAGATGGAAGTCTGATGGTGCCAGGTCAGGGCTGTATGGGGGATGAGGCAAAACTTCCCATCCAATTTTGACAATCTCGTCAGAGGTGTGACGACTGGTGTGTGGTCTTGCATTGTCATGCAAAAGAAGAACATCTGCCATTGATTTTGTTGGGCGAACTCGCTGAAGACGTGCTTTAAGTTTTTTGAGGGTTGTGACGTATTGAAAAAAATTTTTTGTGCATCCCTGCTCCAAAAAATCAACCAGAATCACACCCTCTGTATCCCAGAAAACTGTTGCCATAACTTTCCCTGCCGATCGCACAGTTTTGAATTTTTTCTTCCTCGGCGAGCTTGTGTGACGCCACTCCATTGACTGCCTCTTTGATTCGGGTTCAAAAAAATGCACCCATGTTTCGTCCCCGGTCACAATTTTTTTCAGAAACTCATCTCCCTCCAAACGGAAGCGCTGCAAGTGTTGGGAGGCTATTGCTTTCCTTGCCTCTTTATTCTGATCGGTTAACATTCTTGGAACCCACCGTGCACAAACTTTTGAGTACCCCAATTGTTTAATAATCGTGATCACACTGCCTTTACTAAGAGAAATAATGCGACACACTTCATCTGCAGTCACCCGACGGTCACCACGAATGATGTCATCAATTTGCTGAATGTTGTGTGGAGTCACTGCACTCACCGGCCTGCCGCTCCGCTTTTCGTCAGTCAACGGTGTTCGCCCTTCAGCTTCCTTACAACGACGAACCCATCGTCTAACAGTGCTGACATCCACTGTCACAACACCATACACCTTCTTCAGTCTTTCATGAATGCGTATGGGCGTTTCACCTTCTGCATTCAAGAATTCAATCACACAACGCTGTCTCAAACGAACATCGATGTCGGCCATCTTACAAACTTCTGCTGTGCTGCCACCTGTTGGCACAGAAAGTTACTACTGCAGTGGATTGCAGAAGAAGGTTTGAGGAATAGCGCCAAATTCAAATTTTTCACTTAACTTAATTTTTTTAAGTAGAAAAAAAATGGGAGGCATTACTTTTTGACCGACCCTCGTATAATCAAAGTCGCCTACCACTCATGCCCATCGGAGTGGCTGTAAATCTGATTCTCGTGCCTTCACACCTGGAGCAGCCGCCCCTGTTGGTGCCATGGAGGCTCGTCACCCCATTTCCAAGAACCCACAGCCACCACCATTGAAGAAGGAGAAGAAAATCTCTCCTATCATTCTGCAGGCCAACTGCAGGCCGTTTACCAGAAATACCATGTAAATTACCTGCTTGACACAAAGGACCATTATCTCCAAGTCCTCAACGATTTCAAGGGCCATGGCAAATATTGTAATAGGGAAGTGTGGCATTTAGTACCACTTAGACAGTCATCAGTGTTAAGCTGTTCATGTGGCATTTAATGATGACCGAATATATTACTGGTGTTAACTACCAATGGATGATTCTGATACTTGGGTCATAGGATGACCTCGAGCTGGACGTTTCTCACTATCAAGATAAAATAATTTCGTAAGATGACTCAATCGGCGATCAGAATTCATTTTGCCAAACCACAGAAATGCTTCAGATGGTTTTGTGCTGCAGTAGGAAAGCATTATAGGTCTTTTGTTGAGTCACATATTTGCCAGGCATGTTATAAAACCTCTCACCACAACTATTATGACAGGTTCCCAGTTTTCATATGGACAGGAAAGAGTAATAGCACATTTAGATATAAACTGCTTGCACGTGTCATTTGTTTCAGTGGTAATCAGTTGAAGTAACACTGCAGCGGAAAATAAATGGGGAAGTTCGATTGCAGATGCCTTAGTGGCATGTTCTTTTGGCCTGGCAGCTCATGTTACGGATATGAGAGCAATGTACTGTTTCAGGTCCAACTGCACAGGCACTGCCCAGCCACGGCTACAGGTGTACATGTCTGGGTGTCTGTGTTTTAAAACTAGTGTATTTGTGTGAGACAGCAAGAGCAAGAACTCGAAAGATGTTTGACTACTGTTTTCTGTTGCTTGTTTTTATGCCCCACGTATCACTTACGTGTAAGTTATTTTCATGTTGTGAAGAAAGGATAATGATGAATGATAATAATATACTACAACATTAACAGAACTGATTTAATCAGAAGTACTGTTTCAAGTCCAAATGATAATTTCCTCTGAAAGAAAACTTAAAAAAAGAATAATAATTATGGTAAATAATACAAGGGAAAAACGTATGTACTTACCTGATGTAAAGCCAAGTAGTACCTTTTAACAAGTACAATGTTAATGTTACGAATGTTTTAAATACAAAATTATTGGTTAATGGAATTGAGAGCAAGTATGAATTATGTTCAAATACCTTATACGAATGAAAGAATATTGTTCTTGTAATATTTAAGGTTTGACCTGGATTACTTAGAAAATAGTAACACACTTATTCATTTATATGCATCGACATGTGTGAGGTTACTGAAATTCTGTGGAATTAAATTCAGGAATTTTAACTCGCGAGCCGGCCCGTCTGGCCGAGCGGTTCTAGGTGCTTCAGTCTGGAGTCGCGCGACCGCTAAGGTCGCAGGTTCGAATCCTGCCTAGGGCATGGATGTGTGTGCTGTCCATAGGTTAGTTAGGTTTAAGTAGTTCTAAGTTCTAGGGGACTGATGCCCTCAGCTGTTAAGTCCCATAGTGCTCAGAGCCATTTAAACCATTTCTTCGTCGCTAGTCTGATGTCGACCGAGTGTATGACACTCGTGATCCAAATGATTTTCCCACTTGATTTCGGGTGACTGAGATGGACTTAATTTATGTCATTTTCAGTACCTTTCCTTTAACTCTGCATCATTAGCTTCTGGAATTATTCACTTTCTGTCACTGAGGGTTACGCTCTTTATAAATCATTAATACGGCTTGTAGGACACCGGTCATACGCACCAACAATACTGCTACAGTCTGAAAGGAAGTAAGTGTACATTGCGTCACTGCTTTCATGGGTGTAATTTTAGACGCATCGAAGCTAACTGCGGACCCTAGAAGACAAGAGGTCTAAGTGCAATTTTGATAGTTTTGAGTAAACCAAAATTAAAGTTTGAAAAATTGTTTTTATGTGGAATAAAAATGTTACTTGTGTTTTTGTATTTAAAACTACTATCCAACTCTTAGACATTCAATATCGATTGAAAGATTTCTTCGTTTTTTTTATATTGGGTTTCTTTAATTTTTTTAAGAAACAATGTTTGCACTTCCTTTTCGTAGGCGTCGTAAAGGCAATAGTGATGACTGAAAATGGAATTTTTATATTTTATGAAGTTGCCAAGACCGTTAATAGCTATAGTTCATTACTGACAACATGATGTAATAACTCTAAGTTTGTTTTTCTTTGTTATTCTTTGGTAGCAAAGATGTGATGATTCTGAGATAGTTGCTAAGCAGAAGTCAATAAAGAAGTCAAGCAGGCAAAGTGGCGTGTGTTCTTGGTGATGTAAAATTAGACTAAATATCGTCAAGCAACATCTTTTGGGAACTGCCGCAAATATTACGTTACGGCTCTTATAGCGTCACTTAAATCTCTCTTTACTTCTAAAGAAAGGGAATGTAAAATGACTGCAGTAGCCTTCCGAAATTCTTTTAGTATTACAAAAATTTATGAAAACACACTTAAACTTAAGCTTTATGGTACATTGAAAAGTTCTTGTGTATAAGACGGTCTTTTTAAATAGTTTTTTATTCTTCCTTGATGATCTATATTATTGAGAAATACTGCCCACTGTACAGTTATTTTGTTGTCAGTGCTAAGAGACACGCAACTCTGCATGAAATAATTGCAGAAGTCAATGTGAGACATACAGGATGTTTCAAAAATGCCCGGTATATTTGAAACGGCAATAAAAACTAAACGAGCAGCGATAGAAATACACCGTTTGTTGCAATATGCTTGGGACAACAGTACATTTTCAGGCAGACAAACTTTCGAAATTACAGTAGTTACAATTGTCAACAACAGATGGCGCTGCGATCTGGGAAACTCTATAGTACGATATTTTCCACATATCACCATGCGTAGCAATAATATGGCGTAGTCTCTGAATGAAATTACCCGAAACCTTTGACAACGTGTCTGGTGGAATGGCTTCACATGCAGATGAGATGTACTGCTTCAGCTGTTCAACTATTTCTGGATTCTGGCGGTACACCTGGTCTTTCAAGTGTCCCCACAGAAAGAAGTCACAGGGGTTCATGTCTGGCGAATAGGGAGGCCAATCCACGCCGCCTCCTGTATGTTTCGGATAGCCCAAAGCAATCACACGATCATCGAAATATTCATTCAGGAAATTAAAGACGTCGGCCGTGCGATGTGGCCGGGCACCATCTTGCATAAACCACGAGGTGTTCGCAGTGTCGTCTAAGGCAGTTTGTACTGCCACAAATTCACGAAGAATGTCCAGATAGCGTGATGCAGTAATCGTTTCGATCTGAAAAATGGGCCAATGATTCCTTTGGAAGAAATGGCGGCCCAGACCAGTACTTTGAGGATGCAGGAACGATGTGACTGCAACATGGGGCTTTTCGGTTCCCCATATGCGCCAGTTCTGTTTATTGACGAAGTCGTCCAGGTAAAAATAAGCTTCGTCAGTAAACCAAATGCTGCCCACATGCATATCCTGTGCACTATATCGTTAGCGAATGTCTCTAGTGGTAGCGGCGCTGAGGGATTGCCGCATTTGAATTTTGTATGGATAGAGGTGTAAACTCTGGCGCATGAGACGAGACGTGGACGTTGGCGTCATTTGGACCGCAGCTGCAACACGGCGAACAGAAACCCGAGGCCGCTGTTGGATCACCTGCTGCACTAGCTGCTCGTTGCACTCTGTGGTTGCCGTACGCGGTCGCCCTACCTTTCCAGCATATTCAACCGTCACGTTCCCAGTCGGTTGAAAGTTTTCAAACAGATCCTTTATTGTATCGCTTTTCGGTTTTGGTTACATTAAACCTCCGTTGAAAACTTCGTCTTGTTGCAACAACACTGTGTTCTAGGCGGCGGAATTCCAACACCAGAAAAATCCTCTGTTCACGTTGTGAACAGCACAAAGAGGACGTACAGAATGGCGCACCCACAGACTGCGTTGTCTTCTATATCTTTCACATCATTTGCAGCGCCATCTTTTGTCGAAAATTGTAACTACTGTAATTTCGAAAGTTTGTCCGCCTGAAAATGTACTGTTGTCCCAACCATATTGCAACAAACGGTGTATTTCTATCGCTGCTCGTTTAGTTTTTATTGCCGTTTCAAATATACCGGTCAATTTTGAAACACCCTGTATGACGAGTCATCTGTTAGCACAGTACAGGGAAATCTGTCTTTACTGGGTTATAGCAGCAAACGACAGAATCGCACCGTACAGTAATGGGACACGTTCGAGAGATCAGTTTGAGCACAAAATCCTGCATCGGCGACACTTTCGCAATTATGGATGGCTAAAGAGGCGCGATGGCTCAATATTTCTGAAGGGGAGTTCCAACGACTTATTGAGTCCCCGCTATATGGAGTTTCTGTGCTCCATCTGGCAAAAAGAGATCCGTTGCGATAGTTGGAAGTATCCTATAACTTCTGGCACCTTGTTGTGCTGTCCAAAGGCCTTATTGGGAATGACTTTGCCGGTCTCTCCCGTGCCATAGTCTCTGGCCGTCCTTATGTTCCCTATCCATTCCTGTTCTGTTGAAAAAGAGTTAAAACCTAACGAACGGGCGTGCCTAATTTGGAAATGAATGAATCGTTGCTGCCATGATGGAATATTAGCTCTTAAATATTTAGACTGATTCGTAAGAGTCGTTGCTTACAAACTGTAGGGACGAATTCCCTACACCCACAAAGCAAAATCGCGTGGCTTGGCGACACCCTACAACACACGGTGACGGCGCCAGCCGCGGGGAAAGACATGGGCCGCACCTACCGAGGTGGCGTGCGGAGCTGCCATCTGTCGGCAGCAGCGAGCAACAGCTCCATGCAAGCTTCGCGTAATTGTCCTTAGCAGTTAACAGGCTGGCAGCACAGTGTTGGAAGTAACGAACATTTCCTTAATGAAAACAATAAGTAATTTTTAGTTTGTTAACCAAGTATCTATAAACAGTAGGAGCTTGTTAACAATTATAAAGAGTAATTCTTCATACCCGACAACGTTTGTTGTAAAGTGTTCATCATATGTAGGTCAGATAGGCCGTTGGTCAGAGGGTGACATTAGATAATACCGGTTAAAGCAACTATGGCGATTGTAGCCTAAATTTTGGAATGCTCGGATTGTATGGCTGCGATCCGAGCAAAAATACATAATGAAATTGTAGTACTTGTCATTGATAGTAATAGTCTACCATATGTAGCTGCTATTGTTGATTTCTATATCACCTGTATTTTGAATAATTTCCACTCGCATACCTCGTTAACGCACCGTCAGTTCTTGTAAACATAAATACTCGTTTTAAAGTTCTATGATGTTCACCGATTTGTTTGATTGTACGTTAATTATTACTATGTAAACTTCAAGCGACTAAATTTGTTTTTCGTTTTATTTGGTTTCGATCCCACCCAGACGGGGATGGCTGGAAACAGATTAGTATGCCGCTCTTCAGCCCTAAATTTGAAGCTTGCTTTTAAACTTACTATTATTCCTTACCTAAAATCTAGGACATCACTTTGTCAGCGAAAGAGATTGATTCGTCCATACTGAGGGCTGCGCTGTTTTTTGTAATTGATTCCAAAAAGAATCAAAATCTTATCAACAATTCAGAATCTTGTAAACGAAGAAGTCACTTCTCTCCAAGATTGTCTGTTACCTCACGCTGGCCGCGGTGGTCTCGCGGTTCTAGGCGCTCAGCCCGGAACCGCGCGACTGCTACGGTCGCAGGTTCGAATCCTGCCTCGGGCATGGATGTGTGTGATGTCCTTAGGTTAGTTAGGTTTAATTAGTTCTAAGTTCTAGGCGACTGATGACCACAGATGTTAAGTCGCATAGTGCTCAGAGCCATTTGAACCATTTTGTTACCTCGTGCTGTGCTATAGGCAACCCAGGTTGCAGATGTCTGCAGGAGGTGTAGCGGCGGATGTGCCACACCAGGACGCTCTTCGTAGTACGTAATGCCGCCGACAGATGGCAGGAACAAGCTACAGAGCGCAGAAAGCCAACGCCCCTACGGCGGCCATGTTTCTGTCAAACTTCAGGCAAACGTTCGGGCTGGCGATAGCGAGGAGCAGAGTCTGTGGAAATACCTACGTCACTGAGACTAAAGCACGAGATGAAACGGAAAAATACGCTGCTAACGTTTCTCGAAAGATTAGGTGCTTACTGGATCAATAACATACGTTCCTAGTAGTACAATTGCAATGTGATTTCGTACAGTTTATGCATACAGTATTCGGTTCGTATATATTTCTGGTTTGAAGCTTTAAAACGCGGATACGGATCCTCTACACCTCCCACAAACTTGATTCTCCTCACCCGCTTGTCTCTCCCATTCTTTACCACCCCATACGCTGCCACACCTGTACTCTCACATCCCACCCACTCTCCGTCTCTCCACACTCCATACCTTTGCCCATCCCTCTCCCTGATGATGTCCTCATCCCCTCCATCTACCAATCCGACCAACTTTGATCCTCACTCCCCTTGTGTTTTTCGTCCAGGGCACACTCTCTCCCTTCTCTCTCTCCTCTCTTCCTACCCCCTCCTCCCCCCCTAGGATTCCCCTATCCCCCCTTCCCTCTTCCCTCCACCGCCCTCCTCCACCACTGGCATCTACACCCTCCCCCTGCCCCCTCCTACCCGCACCTTCTCCCTTTGGCAGGTCCCCAGATTTGTGCGAGAATAGTGAATATTCATGCACCGGAGTTTGTGTGTGTTTGTGTTAGGGCGTAAGTGTCTCACACTTAGGGCTCCACTGTTCACGTGTTTAATTTCTCTCTTCTCTGCTTGTGTACAAGTGCTGAACGTTTTTTATTCGGTCAATGCGCCTGTGAACTGCTACATGTATTTCAATATATCTGTCTACCGTTTTCTGTCCACTGTGTTTGTTTTTGTTTTTCTATGCCTCTTCATATACCGTTTCCTGTTATCTGTGGCCGAAGAAAGGCATAGATAGGCCACTGCCGGCCTACCTTTCATGTAAAGTTGTTCAAATAACAAAAATGAAAAAAAAAACTATACACGCCCACCTCACCCTCGACTGCCTCGATGCCCCATCTTCCCTCACTGCAAAGGGTCCCACTTCCTCCACCAGTGGCTGAACCTAGACTCCCCTTCCTGTAACACCAGAAACCTGCCCCATCCCACATTCTCGAAGAAAACCAAGTCCAAACCTCCCCGCGCCTCTCCTGAGTGAGCCGTTCCTGTTCACTCTGTCGGTGACTCCACCCAACCCTACAACACCCCTCGCCCACTCCCCACAGCCGAGGACATTATTTGCTTTGTAACCTTTGTCCTTCATAATATGCAACCCTTCCAGTGCCCTCATACCCTACAATAGATCTCCCTTGCCACCCGATCCGTTTTTCACCACATCACCTATGCCAACCACTCCCACATCACCCACTTTCCCTTCTCATGTCTCGACACCCTAACCTAACCTCCCTACTATGGCGTGACAGCAGCACCGTATTCTGTTCAACAACATCCGCTCCCTCCACGCCAACAAACATCTCCTACTCCACACCCTCTCACACCACCATGTGGATGCCTTCATCTTTAATGATACCGTTCTCTGGCCTACTCACACAATTAGCACCTCCCCATATACCCTTCACCACTCCAACAATCCCTTTCCTCTGCCATTGGCCACCTCCGCCATCTCTCTGTTCATCCTCAACCTTTCTTCAATGATCCTACCGAACACCTGATCCTCAGTCAATTCTTCCCCGGCCTTACCTCACCTATGCCACCATTTGTATCTGCCCCAATACCCTGATCCCGTATGATTTCCATGCCCGCATAAACCGCACCTTCTCCTCCTATGTGATTGTTACTGACCTTAACATCCACAGACAAACACCTGCCCAGTTACAGTGGTGGCATCAGTTTATTGCAACCCTCCAAGCTGACGTCCTCCCTTTCCATCAACATACCCACTCCAAATCCAGTAGCACTCCTGACATTGTCCTTGCCTCCCCAAACCTCGTTGGGCGCATTACTGCAGATGTCCTTGACCTTATAGCTAGCGATCACCTTCCTGTCCTGCTCACCATATCAGATGCACCTCGCCTTGGTTTTGCTTTGGTCTACAGTGATCATTGTCCACATGTGTGTGTGTGGCTCTCCTCTATTTTATTTTATTTTTTAATCTGCCTTATACTAATCTGTTTTTGTTGTCATTTATTCACCCACTTTTACCATTCTACTTTATGTATTCTTTCTCATGTGCTTACTTTTTTTGTAACTCTCTTGGCTGAAGAGTGACATATTGTGCCAGCCCACCCCATTATAGGGATTGAAATAACAATAAAAAACTTGAGCTTGTTTAGAAGACAAATCACCGCAACTATAAAAATGTAAACAAGAGGATTTGTTTTCGCCTCAGGTGCAAAAAGTTAAAAAATGAAACTGATAATATAAAATCCTATGCAGTGGTTTGCTTGCAATGCGCAAAAATGAAGGCGTGACAAAAAGTATTTATAATAAATTTTTGCAGGCTGGATGCTACTCACAGCTAATTTCATCAGTAAGAAGCATTACTGAGAACAAGCAATGTTGAACGCACTGGAGCAATGAGCAAATATAACGAGAAAACCATCTCTAACCCACTACAAACATTGGTGTCTAACTTCAAACGATAAATATGCAGATCTGTTACAATACAGACTGAAAACTTTTGCAAAGACACTTTGCTCAGGAAAAATTTTTAGACAAGTGTTTCATACTGACCAGTTTCTACTGGATCTACTACATATCAGGAGCATACACTGTCTTTGTCACAGAACATGAACAGTCAAGTCACAACAACCAATGGACAATTGCAGACACAACCCACACATCCAGTGCTTAGCTTTGAGGTGGCTCACTATTTTGATAAGCTGTTGTTCTAATTGCTATCCTGTGTAGTTTGCTACCCACATCGACTACGCCAACAGCACTGAATTAGATTAAATGCATTGGTCCAGAAGCCCCACAGCGATGGAGCAATCCACAAGAGCACAGATTGGCGTTCACCAAGCAGAGAAAGCGCTGAGGGTCATATCGGTCCACAGAAAGAACTGTGTGGATGTCTTACTTTTTTCATGTACTGAACTCTATGAGTAATATTGTGGGCGGACAGAAAACACTGCCTCCACCCATCTCAAAGACTTTTTATTCAAATAGAGAAAGGACATGATTTGCAGAACATTATGAGGCATGGCTGTATACAGTTAAATGTGGAAGTGCATGACATTACTCACACAAGTATTTGACTAAGTGTTTACTGAAATATTCAGTTATATTGTCCAGGAGGAAGCAGGGAAATAAAACACAAGTGATGATCGGTAAGCTATGCACAATAATTTTTTTACCTCCCCTGGTATTGCGGCTGGAATTTCACGAAGATACAGTTTGAAGTTTGTGCTAGAAAGGGTCTCTAGTTTTCACATATAGTTCTAGCGAGAGATCTACAGAAAAAATACGGTGCACATGTTACTATGGTCTGCTTGTGAAGAGCAGCGAAGTGTAGTTCGATATTTGTAGGCCAAATGGCATAAACCGAGTGAAATTCACAGGGACGTGTGTGGCATGTGTGGGGGGATGACTGTACTACTGGCAGCCATCTTCCCAGGTGGTGTGATTTCTTGCAAGACGGCCATCTGAACCTCAGAGATTTTCCACACTCCGGGCAGCGGTTAACAGCTCTTACCCTTGGGATCTGCGCCCTGTGTTATTGGTGGACTCTGCTGAATACGGGACCACTGGGAGTGCTGCAGCCTACATTAGGCTCTGGCTGAGATGCGTCTCGCCCTTTATGACAAACACCACAACACTGATGCTGACGGTGTCGAAATTCTTCGTACCTATGCTCGTCCCTACGTTGTTGCTGCTGTAGGTCAGAAAATCGCAAAATTTGGGAGGCGGGTGCTCCAGCATGCACCATACAGTCCGGACCTCGCACTCCTGGAGTTCCATATGATTGCTCCCACAAAGGCATTCTTGGCCAGACAACACTTTATGACAGATGCGGAAGTGAAACTGGCAGTCCAGAGATGGCTGTACTTGAATCAAACGGGCGTCTACAAAAAGGACACGCTGAAACTGGCACCACGATGTGTTCAGAATGTTGGTGGCTGTGTATAAAAGTAGGTGAAAAACTTAACTTGATTTATTCGTTTGTTAACTGTTAAATTACTTTAGTAGAGTTATTGTGTGTTGCTTTACGTCGTTCCCTTATAGAATCCAATATCTCTGTTTGTCAGCAACTTGTCATTAACCTTATTAGGGCTTCAATTGAACAACAGTCACAAAATCTAACAATCCCACCAATAATATACACATACAAATTTGACAGGTAGAGTAACTGAAATTTTGATTATACACATGTAAATTGACAGAAAGGAATAATGTTCAACAGCGCACTCATAACAAGAACACAAAATACCGCTAACCATAAAAAAAAGAAAGTTAGAGTGATACTTCATTCTAAGAACTTGGCAAACTTGGTAAACAAATGTTTTCACAGTGGAGAAATTTACCTGAAACATAATTTACTCAGACAAGCTACTCTAGACCACATAACTCAACGCTAGCATTAGTCTGTGTTATTGTCTAGAAGTAGACACTCAGTAAACATAATGTTTAATACTAAAAATAAAACCGAGCGAGGTGGCGCAGTGGTTAGCACACTGGACTCGCATTTGGGAGGACGACGGTTCAATCCTATCTCCGGCCATCCTGATTTAGGTTTTCCTTGATTTCCCTACATCACTTCAGGCAAATGCCGGGATTGTTCCTTTGAAAGGGCACGGCCGATTTCCTTCCCCATCATTCCCTCACCCGAGCTTGCGCTCCGTCTCTAATGACCTCATTGTCGACGGGATGTTAAACATTAATCTCCTCCACCAAAAGTAAAACTTCTAGAGCCTTACACAAGAGCATTCTTGCCAAAAGAATGCATAAACAAGACTGAGGGGGTTTTACTCGACACTGGTAATATATCGCTGATACCAGATTACAGTCCACCAAATCGCAATCAAACTAAGGTTTGTTTTTTTTTTTTTTTTTCTACGCACAGTTAGATGACACTGAAAATGTAGGATATTACAGCAATTCCCAGCACTGTCGTCCTTCAAAAAGATAGAAAAACAATTGAAGAAAAAAAAGAGTTATGAATCACTTAAAGCAGGCTTCTTGGTAAATAACAATTCCACTTCAGACCTAGAAAGTGGACAACATTTTTGGTGGCACCATTTACAGTAGTAGTTCCTGAAATGTGAGACGAAGAAAAACTTGTAACAGGCATCTTCCTAGGACCTACAAAAACCTTTGCCTGAGTAGAGCAGCGAATTTTGCTAAAGAAACTTGACATGCATAAAATGACGGAAATAGTAAGGGATAGTTTCTATCCTACAGAATGAAATGAATTGAGATCTTTCATATTACCGAAACATTTAACTTGATTGATAAGCACATCTCAGATAAGAATATGTAAACACAGAGATTGCCATGCATTGGGTACAACACTATTCAGAGTTTACGTTAACAATTACACACAATGAAACATACTGGCAGAAACAATTACTACTGCATTACCGATACACTCAGCAATATACGTGGAAATTCAGCTCACTTCGTTAACAAAAATATTTAAATATATTGCAGTGTTCAGTATTGACCAGCAACTACTATTCTATGGAATCAGAGCTGTTGGTACAATACTTCAGACAGTCATAATTCAGCAACAAAACGATAATTGGACTGAGATTTAAAAGTTACTGAAGCTGTAAAAGTTATTTTCGTACTTTATCTGTTTCCACAGTTAGTATTAGCTAATCTCATTATGGTGTGTCCTTAAAGGTGCAATACAACTGCCCAATAAATATGTTTTTAGAAGTACAACCTACACTCAACTGTAGAAAAACAAACCTTTCCATGCATTTCTGATAGTGACAAATTAACATACAATATGCACGTTATGTTTGAGTCATACACAATGACACTTTCATGTCACCTATAGATTACTTACTAGAAAGTAATTTAACACTTTTAATTAGGAAATACCTCTCCTCTTAGCCCACATTCATTTCTTTGCATTTTAAATTCATTAAGTTCATGTCTAACAATATTTTACACTCGTATTGTACTCACCGCTATTTACGTTTCAGATTGTTTTCTATTATCAAATACTCAAATATAGTAACACTGTCTGTATTATTCTCATTACATTTGCTTTTCTGTTAAGACCCTCATAAACGATCCAATTTATTTATCCAATTTGCTCTTATCTACCCACAGAGTTTTCAAGCAAATCTGTACTTCTGCAAATAAAAACGTAAATATAATCTCACATTTGTGTTTACAGAAGAAGAAGATAACAAGAGACTGGCCCAGGAAAAGTTTTCAGTTTGAAGAGAAATATACACAATAAAAGCGGTCAAAGGAAATGCTACAACAGAACCTGACAATTACTTCAATTCTGACAATGGACAGTGAAACTTGATAACTCGATTGACTTACTTCGCCCACACACTGCAAAAGAAGATACAGGTATGTCTAAATTTATTCTCTTTTACTAGGTACTCTGAGAGTTAATTAAAATACCACAGTGTGGAAATATATAGCCTGCCTCCTCCACAGAAGAACCACAGAACTTGTATTTTTTATTTTATTGGAATTCCATTTGTATGTTGTGTAGAATATTGATTTTCTTCTTAACCTCTTCCAGCATAAGATGTGGTTCAAAAAGATATGACACTCGTACCAATTTGGTAACTTCCAGTGGTAATATGTTTTTATCCGTTATCATATCTTCCATAATTGTGGAAATTCACGAAATGGTGAGATAAACTATTTTTCAGTAAACGAATACTACGCAAATCAACACAATAAATATCTGTGATCTCTCCATACTTTTCGTGACTCAAAACTGCTATCAATCAAGTCAAACATCTTCATAAATGGTCAAATATTGTGTAAATGCACAATTTTCCTGTGGTAATTTATGTAATCCTTTGGCTAGGAGAGTGGCGAATCGTGCTGCTGCTAGCCCACCGCAAGCCCCATGAAGCACAACAATGAAATGACAATAAAGGGAAAAATAAAAGTTAACAGGTGATGAGTCAATTTGGAGCACTGGAATGTTTACTTGTGAGTACATGTTACGGTCAGGAGTGTTGCTCTGCTTTGTTTAGTCGTAGTACCTGAATCAACATTGACTTGTCTTTCACCTTCTAAGGGATTGGGGTAGGTTGTTTGTGGGAGGAGAGCAGACAGTGAGGTCATCGCTCTAATAAGATTAGGAAGGATGTGGAATGAAGTCGACCATGTCCTTCCAAAGGAACCATCCCAGCATTTGCCTGCAGTGATTTAGGTAAATCACAGAAAACCTAAATCAGGATGGTCAGACACAGGTCTTGACGAATGCAAGTCCAGTGTGCTAACTACTGTGCAACCTCGCTCGGTCGCCTTCACAGTCAGAATTGTTTCCTCGTATATGTGGTTATGTGTCATGTATAATTTTGGTATCTTTTCAACAGTGAGCGAGCAGCAGTGCTGTAAAGCTGTATTGCAGAAGTTAGGTTATTATATTTGGTGATTGCAGTGGTGCAGTAGCAGATACTGCTTACTTCACGTGGCAACATGACACCGCACTCTCAATGGCCATCCCATAGGAGTGGCTCCACACCTGGATCAGCCTCACCTGTTGGTACCATGGAGCCACGTCCTAGAATCCACAACCATCACCACTGAAGAATGGGGAGATCCCTCCTATCATATTGCAGACCAACTGTGGGCTGTTTACCAGAAAGACCATGTCAAGTACCTGCTTGACACAAAGGACAATTATCTCCAAGTCCTCAACTTGTGATGTCAAGGGATATGGCAAATATTGTAATAGAGTTGTGTGATATTTAGTACCAGCTAGACATTCATCAGTGCTAAGTTGTTCACATTATATGTAATGATGATTGGATACACAAACAACAACAAAATTTTGCATCGCCTCGGTTCTGAGAGTTCTGTAACCTGTACAGAAAATTGGGATGGAGGGTAACATAAACATCATTTCCACCCTTTTTATTGCTCATGAAAACCACACATTGCATGTTGTA
Organism: Schistocerca gregaria; assembly: GCF_023897955.1. Classification (NCBI taxonomy): domain Eukaryota; kingdom Metazoa; phylum Arthropoda; class Insecta; order Orthoptera; family Acrididae; genus Schistocerca; species Schistocerca gregaria. The sequence goes on along the minus strand of NC_064930.1, from coordinate 99,631,395 downwards.
CCACCATGCACCGAGACCTTCAGAGGTGGAGGTCCAGATTGCTGTAAACATCAGTACCTCTAATACCCAGTAGCACGACCTCTTGCATTGATGCATGCCTCTATTCGCCATGGAATACTATCGGCAAGTACATCAAGGCACTGTTGGTCCAGACTGTCCCACTCCTCAACGACGATTCAGTGTAGATCCCTCAGAGTGGTTGGTGGGTCACATCATTCATTAACAGCCATTTTCAATCTGTCCCAGGCATGTTCAATAGGGTTCATGCCTGCAGAACTTGCTTGGCCACTCTAGTCGAGTGATGTCGTTATCCTGAGGGAAGTCATTCACTTGATGAGCACAATAGTGTCGCGAATTGTGGTCCATGAAGACGAATGCCTTTCAAATATTTTGCCGACATGGTTGCACTACCCGTCGAAGGATGGCATTCACGTATCATACAGCCACTATGGCGCCTTCCATGACCACCAGTAGCTTACTTTGACCCCAAATAATGTCACCCCAAAACAGCAGGGAACCTCCACTTAGCTGCATTCGCAGGACAGTGTTTCTAAGGCGTTCAGCCCGACTGGGGTTGCCTCCAAACACATCTCTGACAGCTGTCTGGTTGAAAGCATATGTGACACTCATTGTCAAAGAGAATGTGATGCCAGTCCTGAGCAGTCCATTTGGCGAGTTGTTGGGCCTATCTGTACCACGCTGCTCGGTGTCGTTGTTGCAAAGATGGACCTCACCATGGATGTCGGGAGTGAAGTTGCACATCATGCAGCCTATTGTGTACAGTTTGAGTCGTTAACACGACGTCCTGTGGCAGCACGGTAAGCATTATTCAACATCGTGGCGTTGCAGTCAGGGTTTCTCCGATCCATAATCCGTAGGTAGCGGTCATCCTCTGGAGTAGTAGCCCTTGGGCGGCCTGAGCGAGGCATGCCATCGACAGTTCCAGTCTCTATGTGTGTCCTCCATGTCTGTACAACATCCCTTTGGTCCACTCCGAGACACCTGGACACTTCACTTGTTGAGAGCCCTTCCTGGCACATCGTAACAATGCGTACGCGATCTAACCGCGGTATTGACTGTGTAGGCATGGTTGAACTACAGACCTCCTCCTGGTGTAAAAACTGGAACAGATTGGCTTTCGGATCCATTGCATCTAAAAGGCGCTGCTCATGCATGGTTGTTTACGTCTTTGGGTGGGGTTAGTCACGTCTCCGAACAGTCAAGGGGATTGTGTCTGTGATACAATATCCACAGCCAACGTCTATCTTGAGGAGTTCTGGGAAACGGCGTGACACAATTTTTTTATGTGTGTATTAGTGGTGTTATCAACCAATAGAAGGCTCTGATACATGGGTTGTAGTCAGGATGACATCGTGCTGGACATTTCTCATTATCAAGATAAAATAATTTCAAAGATGACCCATTCAGTGAGCAGAATTCGTATTGCCATACCACAGGTACGCTTGAGATGGTTTTGTGCTACAATATGAAAGCACTGTAGGTCTTTTGTTGAGTCCTGCATTCACCAGGCATATTATATAAACTCTTACCACAGCTACTATGACAGGCTTCCAATTTTCATATGCATGGGAAAAAGAAACAGTATATTTAGATAGGAACTAGTTGGGTGTGTAGTTCTTTTTCAGTGGCAATCAGTTGAAGTAACACTGCACCGGAAAATAAATGGAAAAGTTTAATTGCAGATGCTTTGGTGCCATGGTCCCATGGTCTTTGGTCCTGGGAGCTCATGTTTCGGCTGAGAGGAATGTACTGTTTCAGTTGCAATCGCACGGGCAGAACTGAGCCATGGCTATGGGTGTGCATGTTTATTTCAAGTCCAGATGATAATTTTAACCTACAAGAAATTTTTAAAAAAGAATAAAAATTTTGGTGAATAATACAAGGGAAAATCGTATGTACTTACCTGATGTAAAGCCAAGTTTTATAAGGTTAATGTTACCAATGTTTTAAATACAAAAATGATTATTTAATGGAATTGAAAGCAAGTATGAATTGTGTCCAAATACCTTATACAAAATAAAGAATATTCGTCTTATGAGGTTCCTTGTTAAGGTTTGAGCTGGATTACTTAGAAAATAGTAACACATTCATTTGTATGGATCCTCACTCCCCAAAGGGACTCCGTTCTCATCTCCTCCCCCTGCCCCACCCTCCACACTGATATCCTCTCCCAAATCCACATTACCCTGTTTGGCCCCAATGCCTCCCTCACCCCTGCTCCTTCCCGGTACGCCTCCCACCAACCATAACCCCCGCATCGCCCGCTGACACTCACCGCCTTGACCACTCGACTTAGTCCGATGATCACGGAGGAGGAGGTGTTGGCGGAGCTCAAGGTGCACCCTTCATTGGAAATACGGGCAGTCCACCACATCTTTAACCCGGCCGGCCCCACCCGCCTTATGCGGGTGTTCTCAGAACATGCCCCATCCATTGACCGTGTCCTGAAGGAGAGTGCCCTCCTCTTCCACCAGTGTTGGTGGTAGGTGAAGGGGTGGCTATCGACCTGGGTAGAGAGGGTATGCTGGTATGCAGTCCACTCGGCACAGGAATAATCATGGACGTATTTTGGGGGAGGGTCAGTACGAGGGACAGGGCGGGGGCAATGACCATCTGAAATGGTGAGGAGGACAGGGAGATGGTCACTACCAATGGGCTCCAGGACATCCACTGTTATGCGGCCAAGGAGGTTAGGGGAGGAGAGGATGACATCGGGAGTGGAGTTGGATTCAGGGCGGGTATGCTGGATAATGGGGATGAGGTCGCCTTGGAGGGAGGAGAGAGACCGATGCCACTGCCGTAACTGTGCGGCGGAATGACTATGGATGTTAAGGTCGGTGGCGATCATGTAAGAGGAGAAGGTATGGTCAATGTGGGAGAAGAAATCAAAAGGAATAGGGGCGTTAGGGTGGACATTGATGGTGGCACAGGTGATGGTAAGGCCAGGGAAGAAGAGACTAAGGTGTTCTGTGGGGTCGAGAAGGAGAAGTTGGAGCCGAACATAGATCTGGTGGTGGTGACCAATGGCTACTCCGTCACAAGCTATCAGGATTCTTGGAGCGGTGAAGGAGGTAGGGCGAGGTGTGTACATTGTGGTGGGGCTGAAGAAAGGTTTCATTGAGGAGGAAAGCATCCACGTGGTGGGTCGCAAGGGTGTGCAGGAAGAGGTTCTTGTTGGCGGGAGGGGTAATGGATGTTATTGAACAAGATACGATGCTGTCACGCGATGACAGGGAATTAAACGAGGGTGTCGAGACGAGAGAACGTGTAGTGGGCCTGGGGCGGTAGGTAGGTGGCATACATGTTGAGGTGGAAGATGGATAGTGCGGCGAGGGATATCTGCTGGAGGGTGTGGGGGCACTGGAAATTGTGGTCATTTTGGAGGATGATGGTGAGGAACATGATTATGTCCTCAGCGGTGAGGGGGGGGGACGAAGGGAATTGCAAGGAGGGGTGGGGGCGTCCAGAGGGCGAACAAGGGTGGTGAGTTCAGGAGTGGTGGTAGTGACGATATTACCCGTGCCGCCTCCTTTCTCCAGCAGAGCTTGTCTGAGGCCATGGAGGCCCACGTCCCTTCCGTCGCCATCCACCCCAACCATCCTACTTTACCCCCACAGGCCGTCCTCCTTCTCCTTGAATCCCACTGCCTCTACCGTGCAACCTTCACACACGTGATCCGGACACACTATGACCCCACTAGCAAACAACAATGACACATCAGAAACTTGCTCGCAGCTAAGAAACGCCGAGACTGGCAACAGACATGCACCCATCTTAATGCTACACTTCCTATCAACTCGTCCAAGTACTGGTCAACCTTCCGCTGCCTTATCGGATCTAAGCCCCCTCCCTACTACCCTCTCCTTCATGATGATCACCCCTTCGCCTACAATCTTAGTAAGGCCAACAATTTTGCCTCCTACCTCACTGATGTCTTTACCATCCCCAACGATACCCAGTTCGGTTATTCCCTTTTCCTGGATGTCCGCGATTGAACTGACACCTCTGTCCCTCTCCTCACTCATGGTTTCTAGTGCTTGGACAACATTGCACACACCGAACTCAATGCCCTCATCACTCAGGATCTCATCGCTACACTCCACATGAAACGTAACACCGCTCCTGGTTATGATCGTGTCACCTATCGCCGCCTTCGTGGAGCTCCTGCCTCCTTCCTCTCCAGTCTGTCCCGGCTCTATAATGTAGTCCTGTCCACTGGCTACTACCCCAACCTGTGGAAAACCTCCCACATCCTGATGTTCCTTAAACCTGACAAACCGCCGTTTGCTGTCTCCTCCTACTGTCCCATCAGCCTTACCTCAGTCTTCAGCAAGGTCCTGGAATCCATCCTTACCCGACGCATCCACCAGCATCTCCACCAGCGCCGCCTCCTTCTCTCTTGACCTTGAATGCGTCTATGACTGTGTGTGGCATTCTGGTCTCCTCTTCAAGCTCCAAACATGCCGCCGCCTTCAGCCCACCATCCACCTTCTCCAGTACGCTGATAACACCGCCTTCCTTACCCTCGCCCCCACCCTGCAGCGCTCCCAACACCTTCTCCAGTCCCACCTGACCGATTCACCACTTGGTGCAACCAGTGGTTGCTTAAGGTCAATCTTTCCTAAAACCCAGGCGATCATTGTAGGCAAAATCACCCATTCCTTCCGCCACCTCGACTTATATGTCACTGTCTATAGCCGTCCTATCGCCCTCACCTCCACCCTTAAGTACCTTGGAGTCACCCTTGACCGTCGCCTCTCCTGGAGCCCCCACCTTCAGACGATCCAAGTCAAGGCACGATCCCGACTCCGTCTCCTTAGGCTTCTCTCTGGCCGCACATGGGGTCTGGATCCCTCCACCATCCTCCACACCTATAAATCCCTCATTCACCCTATCCTCTGCTACGCCCACCCTGCCTGGATCTCCGCTCCTCCTACCTTCTACAAATCCCTTCAGATCCTTGAACGTCATGCTCTTCGCCACGCCTATTGCATGTGTCTCCCCTCTCCCACGCAGATCCTGTATGACCTTATTATTCCGTTCCCCCACCACCTCCTTTTCCTCAAACGGATACAAATCCTCTATGCCTCCCATAAACACAATCCCTCTCACCCGCTAGTCTCACCCATCCTCTCCCACCCCCATCTGCTGCCACGCCTGTATTTCCACGTCCCACCTGCTCACCATCTCTCCACTCTCCTTACCCTCCCCCAAGATGGCTTCCACCAGCTCCCCCTCCCTGATGATGCCCTCCTCCCCTCCATCTACCACTCCTACCAACTTTGATACTCCCATCCCTCTTCCTGTGTTTGTTCCTATGGGCACACTCCCTCCCCTCTCTCCCTCTTCCCTCCCTCCTCCCTTTCTCCCCCTCCTCCTCTGGGCTTCCCCTACCCCCATACCTTCATCCCTCCAACCATCTCATCTGCCACTGGCATCTTTGCTCTCCCTCTCCCTCCCATACCACCTTCTTTCCCTCTTGGCAGGTCCCCGGACTCACACACTTTAAGTGGCCATTTGCGCACCGGAGATCATCGCCTTCGTTTTAGTGTGTGTGCCATCGTGTTTGTGCCTTAGTGTTTTTCGCCACCTACGCTCTGTCGTTCACGTGTCACCTTCATCATCAGTGTCCATGTGCAGTGCCAACAGTTTCTTTAGGTGTCTTCGTGTGTGAACGGCTAAGTGTTATTTGTGTCTGTGTCTACTGTTTTTTGCCCCCACTTTGTTCTGTATATTCTGTGTCTCCATTGTTTTTCCTTTGTAAAACTTGTGACTGAAGATCAGCATAGTGTACTGCTGCCAGCCCACCTTATGTAAGGTGTTAAATAACAATAAAGGAAAAAAAATTGGCGTCAAAGAGACCAGCAAAGTCATTTCCACAACAAGGTGGAAAAAGTTATAGGATACTTCCAAATATTTTTTAAGGTATGCTCACAGGCCTAGTTTAGACACACACATACACACACACATGTGTAACATGTGGATTCATCCTCTTCAGCAACATTACTTGGCTACAATACCACTACATTCTTTTACTAGAAATTGGCATATGTCTTGATTTATCTGAAGCTTTTGACGTCATTGACCATAATGCCCTACTGCAGAAGCTTGACCAGTTAGGAATTAGAGGTATATCCAATGAGTGGCTCAAGACATACCTATGTGGTCGCAAACAGGTGGTTGAAGTGCAATATACTGACCATAACAAAATCAGCTACTTCTATTCAGGATATGAAAATGTGAAATATGGTGTCCCTCAAGGATCAGTATTAGGACCTATTCTGTTTCTCCTCTATGTCAATGATCTTATGTACAACAAGTATTGCCAAACTACCCTCCAATTTGCAGACGACACAAGCTTCCTTATTAGTGGTAAAACAGAAGAAAAACTAAAAGACTCTGCTATACAAACAATGAACAGTGTAGAACAGTGGTTCAGCTACAACAAGCTAATTATAAACAAAGAAAAGACAGTAGCACTGAACTTCTATAATGTAAAAGGAAGACACCTCCCAAACATAGAAATAGAACTTAGGGACAGAGTTCTTGAAAGTGTTAACAGCACTAAATTTCTGGGACTCTGGCTCCAGAACAACACAAAATGGGAGGTACATGTTGAATATTTGCAAAGGAAACTAAGCAAAACCTGTTACATGATAACGATCTTAAAAACTTGTTGCAGCAAAGCCAGCCTGTTAAATGTATACTACTCCTATGTGCGTTCTGTAATTAAATATGGCATAATCTTCTGGGGCAATACAACAACAAATATTAAACTTTTCAGGATGCAAAAGAGAATACTAAGAATTATTGAAGGGGTAAACAATACGAAATCGTGCAGACCCATATTCAAAAAACTGTCAGTCCTTCCTCTTCCTTCCATTTTTATCTACGAAACATCAGTTTTCATCAAACAATATATTGATAGACACGCAGATATCTTATTAAAAAATGAAGATATACATGCACACAATACAAGGCAAAAATCTGACCTTCATGTGAAACAGGTGAGAACATCATTGTGCCAAAAAGGCACACTACATACTGGGATAAAGATTTTCAATAATCTACCTAAACATATTAAATCAATAGGTAAACTCTGTAGTTTTAAGGCTGAAGTAAAGGCATATTTAATTGATCATTGCTTTTACAGTCTGATAGAATATATAAAAGCCAAACAACAAAAATAAAGACGCATTATTAATATTCTACTTTGTATGTTGCCTGTGATGTTTGTTGTATTTAAGAATCTGTGCTAAATTACCTGACTATCTAGTCCTTAGCATTGCAATACAAACTGTATTTTTATCTTGTAAATACCTAACCATGTTCAATATCTTGTGATGTTTGTTGTATTTAAGAATCTGTGCTAAATTACCTGACTACCTAGTCCTTAGCATTGCAATACAAACTGTATTTTTATCTTGTAAATACCTAACCATGTTCAATATCTTGTGATGTTTGTTGTATTTAAGAATTTGTGCTAAATTACCTGACTATCTAGTCCTTAGCATTGCAATACAAACTGTATTTTTATCTTGTAAATACCTAACCATGTTCAATATCTTGTGATGTTTGTTGTATTTAAGAATCTGTGCTAAATTACCTATCTAGTCCTTAGCATTGCAATACAAACTGTATTTTTATCTTGTAAATACCTAACCATGTCCAATATCCTTGTATATATTCTACGCATATAGGATTTGAAGGACTAAATAAAATTAATTAATTAAGGGGCTGTGGACATCACAGTCTGTATATTTTATTTCTATTTTGAAATAGGACAACACAAAAAATTAGTTGACATTGAAATGAGACTTACAGCAACAAGTAGTGTATGTTACTAAATTTAAACACTGTGGAATAAAAAAGATTTTTATCTCATGTACTGAATTACATGTAATTTTTGTTTTAGTTACACTGTACTTCCATAGGGTCGAAAACAAAAGGTTAAATTACATACATTCTTTTAATTGTTAACTTCTTGAACTGGTAAACCAGGAATATTTACAATATTTTGTTTTGTATATCTTGATAAATGTGTTTTTAAGTCAGTTTTTACCCTATTTAAGAAAATGTGGCGCTCTCCAGGGTAAATCATTTATTGTTGAATAATATGAATCACTATGTAGCCAAGTACTATATTTTTACTCATGCAAAATTGAGTTTCTGTAATTTAAGTAATGCATGAGATAATGATGACTAATTATGCAAAAACATTGTTCATGTGAAGCTGAAACTAAAGATGTGTGAACCATATTCTTCTTAATGATAACATGTCAAAACATTCCAGCTCCCTAATCTTGTTGATTCTGAGAGCCTTCTCATCTCATAAAGTGTTCTTATTTTATTTTTTATTGTGGACTCCTTTGTTATGCCTTCAGCAGTTTTTTTTTAGCTTCAGACCCATTGCCTGTCCACTCAAAGCTGCCCACTTTTCACGTTGTCCATATTTCTGATGCCTGCTCATTGTTTTTAATCTGCTTGTTACTAAAGAATTCCAATGTATTTAGGTGTCCCTCACACCTATCTGAAGAACTGATATGCCAACAAAAATAGTTTTACGCAAGCATTCCCAAGTAAAACAATTAAAGCTTTCATTTGGATTCTGTATTTAGACATGTAAACATTTTTCCAGGAGTTTAATATCTGAAAGATCTCCATATATTGGCTATAGTTCTGCCATAGTAGTTTCTGGTATGATGTGCAGGGGTACACTTTTGTTCATTTTCTTCTCACCTGTTATACTAGCACCATGAAGTGTTTCATTTAGGGCAGAGGCATTGCTGTGGATGTTCTGTGAAACAGATTTGCCCAAATTGCTTTTCTCATCTCTCTGAAATTCTTACTGTTTCTCATGAATATCCTCATTTTCTGTTTCTGATTTCATGAATCTGCCTTGTCTACCACGTCCTTCGCTATCAGAGAGTCCTTTTCCTGTCATGTCCTCGCAGAGTTTCTGAAGTCCTGCTCCCATTTGCTTCTGCATGTGTTCTATAAATTCACGTTTTTTCAGTTTCACCATATGATTTATCAACCTCAACACTTGAAGCCTTTAGAATCACCATCACCAAGGTAGTGAGTGTATCGCACAACATGTCCGACAACTGATCTAATACATACAATTGCAGTACTTAGTTTAGACAGACATTTGAACACGAAAATGATGAGGTACTATACATCAAGTATATATTTTTGTGATCTCAGAATTTTAGCAAATGGAAACAAAAATTTCCATTTTTTGCATCCTTGTAATGTCCAAGTCGACATAAAGATAGGTCAATGTTTTTGCAAGTACCTAATTATTGTTTGACTATAATACCCAAATATGTATCACCACAGTTGTGGCATTTCTGCATTTTCTTTTCTTTTTCTTTTATTTGTTTAGTGTGAGTGTCCTGTATCCACCAACCAAAATCAGCCACGTGTCTAAAGACAAGTGTAGTGATTTAGACAAGTGGCTGATTTTGATTGGTGAATGCAGTAAATAAAAAGAAAATAAAAGAAATAAAACACTGAAGATGCCACAACTGTTGTGATAAATGTTTGGGGGTTAAAGCAAAACAATAATAATGATAATTGTGTATGCTAAAAGGTGGCCCCATCTTTAATTCATAATTATTTTTCTGCAAACCCAGGAAAAGAGCTCAAAATTCTGATGTGATAGTTTACTAGAAATGCTTCTTCATAACTTACAATTGTCATGCTAAAGCACTTTGCAGAGTGATGCTGAAAGGTTTCAATCTCTAATGGACTTCTAGATGCTCTTAATGAACTGAGTTGATTCATAATAATTACATGAAATTAGCTTTCTTGCCATTTAAGAAGGAAAGCCATAATGAACAGAGAGGCAGTGTCTCTTAATATATTTTATCATCAAGACTACTGGTGTCGAGAGGTATCATACTAACTTGCTCAGTAGTAGACAGTGGTAGTGTGCAGGGAGAGTGCTGTCAGAAGTTTCATCAGGTCCCAGTCATTAAAATACAGATATTGTTTTTCCGGGAGTGAAAGAAGCAGCCTACAGTGTCTGTTCTCTGCAGTCTTGCCATTTAGCCACCAGACAGCTTATCAGTTCCTTTCACAAATAGGATCCTTCCCGGGTTGAAGGGTGGGAAGGAGTTCTTGTACTTTTGGTTCCATTTCATTTACTTCTTCAGTTCCAACTTTCACAAAATCTGTCCTCCTCCTTTCACTTTACCCCACTTTGTGCAGAAACTGGCTAAAATAGCCCAGTTCCTGTTCCACATTTCTGTATAATGCAAACCTTCCTGAGTTTTTGTTACATTACACCATACAACTTCAGCTTGTTGGCCTCCATATATGAAGGAACTCTTGCAGTCTCATGTGTCTCGTGTGTGTGTGTGTGTGTGTATGTGTGAGAGAGAGAGAGAGAGAGAGAGAGAGAGAGAGAGAGAGAGAGAGAGAGAGATCACTAAAACAAATGTTATGGTTATGGTTGCATAAACATTTATGGCTACAGCACAACTACCCATATGATGTTGCTCATACATGCCTAATCATGACTAATAATGAGCTATAACATTTTCCTTTACTGGGTTTTCAATAGTAGACACCTCCAATGTATACAGTCTTGTACACAAAAAGCACAGTCACTTATGGAAAACATTTTCAGCATATGTTGGCTTAAAATAGTTGTTTGTTAGGATAGTTAGGCCCTGTTCTATTAAACAGAACTAAATGTTATCCTTACCCACAGATTAGATCAGTAATGTTTAATAGCTGTTTAACAGAGTTTAGAACTTTTCTGATGACAATAATATCCGTCTGATTTTTGATCTGCTTTTGGAAGATTATTACACCCTTTTCCTGTGTGCAGGACATGAATTTGGCATTTACCATGGATTTTTAAGATTTTGGCATTGGTCGGATATCATCTCATCTTTGTGTATGAAAGATGATCTGCAGGAATTATTTGATTCTGGAGCAATTAGAAAGATTTTACATTACATTTTGAAACTACAGTGCATTGCAGTACCATACTTGTGCACTGATAATGGGCATTACACATATTCACATTTCATGTTATAACTTCATCAGTGTAGTACATATGAGGTGCCAAATATTTTTATGACAAATTTTCACTTACTTGTACTCAAAAGCCGCCACACTTCACAAAACTTGATAGGTGTAGCAAAACCCTTAATAATTTCTTTGTTTTATTGTCAAAATTTTTTGCGTATTACAGTGCAAAACACATGTGCAGTGCTTATGAGAGTGATTGTCTGAAATGAAGTGTTATGAAGCATAAACCCTGAAAGTGAGCCCTTAAGGCTTACAGGTTGTTGGACTTCTTGATAGTAAAATGCAGATTTTGATTGATGGAGGTATTATCATGTAAACCTTCATCACTGATATTGGTTATACCATGTGTACAGTATTCCAGAAAACTATGCCACGAGTAGTTATGAAGTGTTATAATCATTATTTTTTCTGCCATATTTTAGTACTATTGGGTGTGATATCACTATTTGAATATTTCAGTGTTCTCTTCTTTTGTTGTTGTTGTTATATAATGTTGTACATTATATGTTTCATCTTTTCTACAGTTTTGTAATTTTAATGTTAGCACTTTTCTGTATGGGGAGGGGAAAGATTGTATTTGCTGGAGCACATTCATTTTTTCCTGACAGTTGAGATTTCATTGTTCAAATGGCTCTGAGCACTATGGGACTTAACAGCTGGGGTCATCAGTCCCTTAGAACTTAGAACTACTTAAACCTAACTAACCTAAGGACATCATGCAGACCCATGCCCGAGGCAGGATTCGAACCTGCAACCGCCGCGGTCACACGGTTCCAGACTGAAGCACCTAGAACCACTCAGCCACAGCAGCCAGCGATTTCATTTTGCTTTGGTCAATGAGCTATTTATCTAATGTGTTTACACGGAGTTTAAAAGTGTTTGCCAACACTACTTCAGTACGAGATTTAAATACTGATAGTGACTTAGAGGAGTTCGTTCATAAAGTTTTATGTACCTTATAATTCATGGTTGACTGTTAGGTTTCTTCTAAAATTCAAATTATTTTGGCCAGAGAAAACCCATTATGAGGCTCTTCTGAATGTAGCATTTGAAATTATAATTAGTATTCTTTGTACTTTTAGGCTGAACTTGTGAACACAGCAAAAAAGAGATTGTTGATTATGGATACGAAAAAGAATGATTGCCCTGTGACATTTTCAATTAAATGTGTTAAAGTGTATCCAGGCTATTCTGTTCAATTAGTAAATGATCATGAAATCAAAAAAAAAAAGAAGTAAGAATGTGGTTTCTATACTGTGATTGGGTGTTTTTGTATCATTTGTTCTAGAAATAGTCTATAGTTTCACAAACTCATTGTACTTCATATTTTATGTCTCTTGTTATTTATAATTATTTTGTGTTAAAGGTTCTTCATAGTTTAAAACAGGCTTTGGAGATGGTCAATGAACTTGAAAGTGTTCTTTGCTTTTATGTGAGGGTGTCACCACCAGACCACCATACCCACAGTTTGGAAAGCATAAAAGCAAGTGGAGACATACATCACTTCCTAGCTGAGGAAATAGCAAATGTTAAAGATGGAACTACATATCTGAGAATAATAAAGTTACACCCTGAAAGGTTTCTGAACATAACCTTCACTGGACCACACAAACCAGATAATATGAACACTACATTTTACCTCACACATTGAACAATATGAATCCATGTGTGGAAGGCACTTACAAAACTGAAGAAAAGCGTGTTTGACCAAGATGATTTGCAAATGCAGATTAATGAGTGGCAAAAGAGAATGTAGAGGTGATAATATGTTTTTCAGGCCTTTTTGAGATGTTGATGGAGAAATACAGCCATTGCTCTTTTGTTAGGAGAATGCGTGGCAGAAGGATATCTTGAAAATATATGGAGATGTATGTTTTCTTCATGTCACCTACAAAACAAACACAATGAGACATTCCTGTATCTTTTGTTACAGTAAAATCAAACAGATGCTGTTTAGTGGTAGGTTTTTCCTCTGAAGCTCTACATGTTTTCAAAAGGTGGAACATAGATTTCAATCCCACCTACTGGGTTACTGATTTCTCGCAGTCTGAGACAGCAGAAATTAAAGGGAACAGGCTTGGGGGCGATGGGTTAAGAAGGGAGGGAACATAACAGTAGGAACTGATAAGGAGTCAATTCTGGAGTTGTGGCGTTATGTTGCAGTGTCTCCGTCTGAGGAACAGTTCAGATTTAATGTAGAAATGTTACAGACTCATGAAGTTCTTCGTGGGAACCCCAACACACTTCATTATTTTAAAAATCAATAACTCTCATTTTGTGAAAAGTGTGTGAGAGCTTTTGAGAAAATTGCCATCTTAGCCAATTTTAGAACCACCAATGGTGCTGAAACAATGAACAAGAAGGTATAAAACTCTTTTCTGTACTATGACACAGATAAAACATTAACAGGAGCTGTTAAGGTATTAGTAAATAGTTTCATTCCTAGCCTCATAAAATGTATTGCCAAACGAATGTTGTTATTAGAGAGAAAAATGAAGTTCTGCCTGCATTTTTGCATAGAAATAACAAGGAATTTATAACACATGTGTGGAAATGATATTGTTCTGCAGAAGAAAGCTTCAGTAGAGTCAGTGTCAGTGATAAGTGAGGGCATTTTTTGTGTGAAATGTGACACTCCAAAAGGTTTTAGGTATACTGCAAACTTTGGAGAAGCAAGTTGTACATGCGAAGATTACCAAAAGCACGGATATACATGTAAACATTTTTGTGCCATCTTCATGTAGTATCCTGAATAGGGTTTTGACAAACTAAATGAGAAATACAGAAATAGCTCATCAATTTGTATAGTTAGGACATATGGGTATGGTGCAAGTGGCAGCTGTATTTCACAAACTGATTCTGTAATACATGAATAGGAGGGAGTGCAGAAGTGGCGGTGCAGCGAATGAAGAGCATAACACCCTAAACCATCAGCTTATTCTTCATCTCTGTTTCGAGAGGCAAGAGAGACATGTCAGAATATTATAAATCTCACTCACAGTTGTAACAATGACACAATAAAAAAAAGTGTCAGGGGTACTTCAAAATGTGGAATGTATTGGAAGATTGTTGAACCCTACAGAAAGGAGAATTCCTTTAGCAGCGACATCATCTTCAAAAATGTAGGAACACTCACTTAAATGGAGACAGAATTTGTGAAGCACATATTTGCCCTAATATGCTTTTCTGGACGTTCATATAGATTTAACAGCACTGTGTAAAATTTGAGCTGGTCTGCAATTAGTATGTGAATAATTGTAGTCTATGCTAATGAGAGGTTCATGTAATTAAATTTATAGTTCATTTGGCAAAATAAAATTGTGAAAGAATTCAACAACTGCAGAAATTGGTGATTTGCTAGATGATAGCCAAAATGAAATGTATTGATCAGAGTATGGTGAGTTAAGTGTCTACAACTATCACGTACATTGGAAGCTATTTCAGTTTTACATTAAAAAGCATGGTTGGGGTGAAGCGAGTTTTGTGAAAACAGTAGTACAGCAATCACACATCTTAATTTAAAAATGGAAGAACTTCCCAACCAAAGTGAAAGTCATGAATAAACCATTTGCCATACCCTCATCAATTTACTTTGCCATCAATAGTTGAATTAGATACCCAACTGTGTGCTAATTGTGCTGCTACTGATCCTTCCATATTGTGTTCAAGAGTATTGGTAGCAGGAAGCAAGATTGGAAGCACCAAAAAGCTCTTCTATATTTCATATAATAATAATAATAATTATTATTATTATTATTGCACTACACTACAAACACACACTATGAACATTGTCAGAGTTACTGGAGAAAAACGTAGCATAGTGGTACCAATGGTCATTACGGAAGTTTGAGACAAGAGAAGTAATACTGTGAATGGTTCTTAAAAAACAGACCTGATCAAATTTTACAGAAAGTTACGTGTAAATATACAACAGTAAAAACTCTCACAACTGTTGCCGTGACAGTTTCCATAATGTTGTACCTAAATGACGGCCTTTGTGTGTAGTGTTTGACAGTTCAGTATGCTACTGATCCAGTAATGGGAAGTGAAAACGCCATGGCACCTGTGTGTAAGTGCCTATTTCATATTACTTTAGCGACCCACATGTGCACCTTTATTTTGTCCAACAGTTTTAATGTAAAACAGGCACACACATTGGTGTCTAATTGTAACAAAAAACAGGCACTTGTGCTATGTTTATTTCCCATTTCTGGAAACTGACTGTCAATTCTAACTACATTTTATGTGGGTTAATGTAAAAATTCGCTGCATCAGTGAGATTAGTAATGTTTGCAGGGCTTTCTTGACACTTTTTGTAACAAGAAATGAGGGCTTGGCACTCGGTTATGTTCCACTACAGTTTCCATAAAATATACTCAAACTTACTACTTGCTCTGTGCAGGCTAAGCTTGGCTGTATGTTTTAATGGTAGGATTTTTCTGATAGTCTTGAATGACACTAGAGAGAAAACTTTTGCTAAGACCATAACCCTAGTAATGTGTTTCTAAAATGTCAATAGCTCTTTCCAATATTCTCTCTGTCTGTCAGCCTTGCTTCTTGTTTCAACACCATTTTTTTTTTGTAAGGTAATACCATGTATTCCTATTATGAGAAACCTCATGTAACATCTCCTCCTTGCTATCATAGAGATCTTAAAAAATAAAAGTGTTGGTGATGTATTGAAGCATGGATGATTAAATTTCTCAACAAGAAAGCCTGTATAACACACATATTGTGTTACTAAATGAGCTGCTTGTCACTACTGCCTATACATGCTAAAAATGTTATGATTACACACACAGATATCATGTCACCTGCTATACAATGAGTGACCTTCAGTTACTTGTGTCTTGCCCAACAACCAATAAAACATTGTCCAAGGATATTCCTAAAATCTGTGCTCTGTTAAGTTTTAATAATTCCTTAATGACAAATGATGTGACATGTCACCACATTATGTAATGCACTCCCATTTTCTACAGTTAGATATCTTGTTTGTGAGATATAAGTGTCAAGTCTGCCCATGTGAAATAATGTAAATATTCTTTTTCCACAAGGGAAATGAGTCCTTAACGGCTTTTACCTTGAACTCTAACAAACTGAAACTAACCCAGTAACTGTGGATCATGTGTGTTCCATCTCTTGGAAATTTGTACAACTTCATAACCTGGCACTCATACATTCATTTTAAAAGGAGGTTTGAGGGAAAGAAAAATCCAACCACTATACCACACCTCTTTCCATTGAGTGTCAGACAAAACAAAGGAAAGTCATATATTGTGTATATCATGTAGAAAATTAACTTGCATTTCTTTTTGCCATATGTTTTCTGTGGTACCAATAGATTTGTTGTGGTTCTGTACTCCATTGGCATTGGGATTCACACCTGGAACACAAAAAGTTCACATCTGAGGTTCTTTGTGGTTTTTAATCTGAATCTGTATTAAATTTTCATCACATTGTCTTGCCTGTCTTGTACAGCAACTGAGACACATTGCAAATTTTCTTGTCTGTGAAGTAAAGCTTGGTGTGGTCATGGTGTCACTTAATTTCTCTAGTGAAGCCAATGGGAATAATTAGATTCTGTAAGCTTACATGGATTTGGTTTATGTAGCAAAGTGGTACTTAATATTTAAAATTTAATAATCTTGTAACTGTTGAATACATAATAAGAAATTTTTTGTGTACTTTTTAGTAAATACTTTGGATTTTTGTGTAAATGAACTCTTAAAAACTACAAAATGTATTTGGTTTTGTATATAATTTTCCACGTCTCACATCATAATAAAATGTGCAGATGAGTAGTGTAATGTCTGATGACATTAGAACATTATGTATGTTATGGATGTATAGTATGTTTTTAATGAAAACTGTAATCATATTGTTTGCCCCAAAAAAATTTTTTTGATTATTTTTCAAAGTACTTTACAATATTGATGGTATAAGTTATTACATTCTTATTAAAGGTAATATTTTGCAGATGTGCAAATTGTGGAAAAATATGAAGGATGAGATGAATTAGGAAAAGTTACTGACATTCTGAGCCTAAAGCTGTGTACAAAATATAGGTTCAGGGTCATCACATGTTGAATAATGCTGGTCATGTCACACATCATCTCAAGTCAGATTTTCATGAAAATTTGCACATTTACTTATAACAACTACTGCAAAATCTTTTTGCTCTCAGACTAAAAACGTTTTATATAGAATTTTAAATGTAATGATATTCTGATAACAGGGGTCTGCAAGAATGTTAATGGAAAATGGTACTTACCGACATAAATGCCCATAACTCAGGTGTTTATGAAGCTTTCAGTTTTGAATCTTTATCATAAGTTAAAAGAAGCACATATTTAATAGACATGTAATTATTTAAGCAATAAAGTTACAAAGAACAATACAAAAAAATTAGTATGTGTCACTTTCCATTTTCCAGGAAAAGTACAGACACCACGAAAAATACTTATATCACATTTCTCCAAGCTTGATGGGAACTTACAATTGCCAAGACAGTACACATTGTAATGAAATAAAATTATTAATGTGTTTCTCAAATGGACACTCAAATAAGTGTGAAATTACAATACTTTGTATTGTGATGAAAAAAAATAATAATTCTAAGTCACAAAATCATCAGGTAGGAGACAGATACTGGCAGAAGTAAAGCTGTGAGTACCAGGTGTGAGTCGCGCTTCGGTAGCTCAGATGGTAGAGCACTTGCCGTAAAGGCAAAGGTCCCGAGTTCGAGTCTCGGTCGGGCACACGGTTTTAATCTGCCAGGAAGTTTCAATAATGGTAATAATAAAAGAAATATTTTATTTTCAACATGTTGTTGTTGTTGTCTTCAGTCCTGAGACTGGTTTGATGCAGCTCTCCATGCTACTCTATCCTGTGCAAGCTGCTTCATCTCCCAGTACCTACTGCAACCTACATCCTTCTGAATCTGCTTAGTGTACTCATCTCTCGGTCTCCCTCTACTCATCTCTCGGTCTCCCTCTACGATTTTCAACATAACTGTCATATTTTTCCAGATGTGACTGAAGGAATTTATTCTCAATGGAAAAAAATTAATAACTATTCTTGGCTTGTTGGAATATAGAAAATCAACTTAAGCTGTTGTGGTAAAAAAAATATTTTTAAATATGTAAAACACTTTCTGGCAGCTGACACAAGATTTTTTTGTAACTCTGATATTTCTTTTAAAGAAAAAAATCAGCAGTTTCATTTAACATACATCATTGTTCAGATGATCATTCAAATCAGGTTATATAAACTGACAACCTATAGCAAGGGTGACTCATGAAAATACAGAGACAAAAGTTATAAATTTAAATCAAACATTTTCATTCATGGGTTAACTTTATTAGGGGGACAAATTATCATCTTAAACAACAATTATTCTAGCCACACTAATGTTAATTTATAATGTACATGTTCAGCAGTGAAGATCCCTGAAACTATCAATGAAACTTCTTAAGAGCATATCTGTACTTTTTTCCTACTGTGAAAAATTATATTATGTTAACTTCATATTTTAATTAAAGTAATACACTCAAATATTTTTGAACCGTTTGTCTGTGTTTTTTTGAAAGGATCACAAAAAAGTATTTGATAACTTTCAAAAACTTTTAAGTAACAGTACCAATGATGTCCACATATAGTAGGACTTTCTGGAACTTGTGGAAAGCTTATAGTGGTTTGCAGCAATATCAAATCTCAGTCTTCATTCAGATCTTCTATTTTTTCTAGAGTTTTTAGTAAGATATAGGTGGTCAAATGACATGGTGTTCTTAGTAATATCCAACTCCGTGAGAATTCACATTTTCCATCACAATTCACTTAAAACATATTTTACAAGTGGAATGATAAGGCTACATCACTAATAGATATAATCGGCCTCACAGAAAGACAAAGAGCAGCCAAGGCCAAATAGACTAATTGTTGCATACCAGTTTTATTCAACAATGAATTTGAGGAAGTGTTGCATTGTTTTCATGCCTATAAATGTTTCAAACAAGCTACTGCTGTCTAAGAACACTTTTTTTTATCACAGTGAGCAGATGATTGGCTAAAAACACAAATTATGGTCTTTAATAAATTACTGAATTAGTCAAATGAAAGGAAATAAGTTTTTACACTTGAAGTTAACTTGTGGGCCTAGAATGAGCTATATTTAAATATGCTAATTTGATACCCTTGCATCTGAGGCAGTGAGAAAGTAAGTGGATGTACTTCCTTATTCCATCACAGCAAAAAGTATTTTGATTTCCATGTGTGTATCAATTAGCATAAGACCCATTAAAATTTTTATTTTATTAGAAAGCCAGGGGATTATTTAAGGCCAAAATCAGGTTCCCATCAAGCTGGAGAAATGAGATATAAGTTTTTTTCCGCATCCTTGCAGTTCTTCTGAAATTTAAACATTAATATTGTTCTGGGGCATTAAGAATTTTCTTAGAAGCATATGAATGTCAGCCATAAACCTAATAGAAAATTTATGAGTAACTGCACATTTTGTTTATCATTACAAAACAGATGAAGTTCCTTTTAAAGAAAGTTTGTGACCAAAAAGTGCTTGTGAATGATTCATCTAGTGGTGGGTTAATGCAGTTTCGTGGGTGGTGAAGGCAGTTACTCAAAGAGAGAGAATATCTGGGAGTCCTTCCACAGTTAATTTTGAACGAATAATAGCGTATAGTACCACATTTTTGGTGAACAAACATTTTCAATTTTTGTTAATGTAAAAATTTTGTTTTATATATTGGAGACAGTATAAACATAAAATGCTAGATTAAGGTATAATGAAGCTAAGAGAGAATACAGACTAAGTGTAAATAATGCAAAGAAATTCTACAATTTAGGTATAATTAACAGATCTACAAATAAATCTAAAACAGCTTGGAAAGTAATCAATTCACTTTCTAATAGTGACAAAAAAGAGGTTATGAACTTATCCCCAGATAGTTTCAACAAATTTTGGACTCCACCAGTGGAAAAATTTGTAGAAACATAGTAAAACCCAATGAATCCCCCGCAGAATTGATGAAGCTTTTTGGGGAAAACTTCCATTTTAAAATTTTAATTTTAGGGAAGTAAATCCCAAAGATGTCCTAGGAGTTGTTAAAGCTCTTAAACAATCTGAGAGTATTGATACTTTTGATTTGTCCAGTTTATAAAAAGAAAAATTGAATGTATTATGGACCTGTTGACCTACTTCATAAATAGATGTATTGGTGAAGGAATCTTTCCTCCCATTTTGAAATTGTCTAGAGTAGTTCCTGTTCTAAAGAAAGGTGGTAAAACATATCCATCTAGTTATAGATCTGTATCCTTTACTCCAATTTTACTAAATTATTGAATCTATTATGTATTCCCAACTTTGTTCCTATCTTGAACAGTATAACTTAGTATGTAATGAGCAGTTTGGTTTTACAAAAGACAGGTCAACTGTGGATGCCATGGACATATTCGTTAAAAAAAGTGATGGAAGTATTTGAAGCAAAGGGGATATGCTCAGGACACGTTTTGTGACCTCAGCAAGGCTTTTGATTGTTTTGATCATGGGGTACTGATAGAGAAACTGTTTTATTATGGAATAAGAGGTGTTAGCAGTAAAATGTTTAAATCATTTCTTAGTCAGCGGAAACAAGCTTAGATATGGTGTGCCACAAGGCTCAATTTTAGGTTCCTTTGCTATTTGTATTAATGATCAGTGATTTAACATTTTTTATCAACACTCAAGCTATATTGTATGCAAATGACACTACCTTTTGAACAGTAGTGCTGATTTCAATGAACTGCACAATTTAACTGAATATATAATATCTCAGGCCTCTATTTGGTCTAGAGTTAATGGCTTTTGCTTAAATGAAGGTAAATCGCAACAAATATTTTTAGTATTTGTAATTTACCATGTACAGACAACCCAGACAGACGTGCCATTCTATAGATCGTCAAAATCATTGGATAGTTACAATGTTTTAGGCTTAAAATGTATAATAACTTACCTTTAGAAATAAGTAGTTTACCTTTAAATTTATTTAAATGCAAGTTTATAACAAATTAGCTGGGTTACCTATTCATTCTGTTACTGAATTTTTTGAATGCATTTCTATGGGAAATTGCAGTATGAAGCTTCAATGAGGAGATACCTGTTGAGATATTAAGAAAGTCTATCCAGCACAACTTAGTG
The DNA here is from genome assembly GCF_023897955.1 of Schistocerca gregaria. Taxonomy (NCBI): domain Eukaryota; kingdom Metazoa; phylum Arthropoda; class Insecta; order Orthoptera; family Acrididae; genus Schistocerca; species Schistocerca gregaria. The sequence continues at coordinate 99,610,136 of NC_064930.1, read as the reverse complement.
TATAAACTTATATATACAGACTTTTATTTATTAATATTGACTTTGAATATTGCCTGTAAAAGTTCAATGACAATAAAATTTATATTATTATTATTTTCATTGGACATGATAAAAGCAGCAGGTTTAGAGGGAATGCAGTGGCTGTATAGAGTACTATCAAGCGTGTGGAGAAAAAGTACAATCTCTGACGAATGGAGAAGAGCAGACATTGTTCCCATCTTCAAAAAAGGCAGTAAAAGACTTTGTAAAAACTACAGAGGAATGACTCTTATGAGTCATATAGCCAAGATTTTTGAAAGAATTTTACTAAATTGAATAAGTCAAAAGATAGAAAAGGAGCTGAGTGAAGAACAGCATGGGTTTAGGAAAGCAAGAAGCACAATCGACCCGATATTTTCTATCCATCAACTAATTGAAAAATTTGGGAGTATAACGAAAGAGTGATAATGGTTTTTATAGACATAAAAAAGGCATATGATGCAGTTAACAGCGAGATATTCTGGGAATAAATGAAGAAAATAGATATGGAAGATGGATACATTAATGTAATAAAGACAATGTACAAAAGACACAGATGTAGAATTAGAACATCATTAGGGAACTCTGAATACTTCAAAATAAGACAAGGCCTGAAACAAGGCAGTATTCTATCTTCTGCACTTTTTAATATTGTGATGGAGGGAATGAATAAGGCATTTAAAGATATAGTAAAAGAAAAAGACAAAAATATGATTTTTGAAGATGATATGGTAATATATGGGGCACCAAGAGGCAGATGTACAGTTAAAATTTGATGCGTGAAAAGAAATAATGAAAAGGTATGGATTAAAAATAAAGATAAGGGTGAAGTAATGGTATTTGGAAGAGAGAATGGGATCAACGGAAATATTACCTTGAATTGAGAACCCCTCAAAGTGGTAGACAGTTTAACTTATTTAGGGAGTGAAATATCTAGTGGTGGAAGAACAACCAACGAAATTAATAGAAGGTTACAGAAGGGTGGCAATTTCTTCCAAACAATAAACCACCTGATTTGGAATAAGAAAGTATCAGAAAAAGCAAAACTCCTTATGTATAGGTGTTATTAAGTCCCTTTTGTCACCTATGGAGGAGAAACACAGACAATGACATAAAGGGACAGGAGCAGACTACAAGCAGGGGAAATGAAATTTCCCAGAGCAGTTAAGGGATAAAGAAGAATGGACAGAGTAAGGAACGTAGATATCAGAAAGGACCTTAAACAATACGTTTTTTTCCTTACTGGATTTCAGTTTCCCGTCCCCAGAGGGAGCAGGCTGGCAGCAAATTAAAATGCTGCTCTACAGCCTACAGAAAAGTTAAAAAACATAACGAGAATAGAAACAAACAAGGAAAAAAGGCAACGAAATGGTGACCTTGTAAAAAAACTGTACAATGGTGGTAAGTCGTGGAATTTAAAATATAAAAACACTGCGATGACAACTCTGAAGGAAAAGTAGACAGGCACAATTAAAAACGCAGCGATAGTCTATTTTCTGTTCGCATGAGATAAAAAACGCAACTAGCGACAGTATGGTGGCTGTTCGCAAGACTGACAGGGGAGGCACAACACTAAACACTCACTTATAACAGCACTATACAGGTGACAGAGGCAGATGGGAAGGAAGGACCCGGACCTATGTTGGGGAAAAGGGAGGAGGAGAGGGAAATGAAAAAGGTGGGAGCCGCTAGAGGGAGGGGACATTATAAAGAGGGCGCTGGACAGACACTAGAAGGAGTGGGAAAGGCAGAGGATAGAAGGGAGGGGGAAAAGGTAGCTCGGGGAAAGGACAGGGGAAAGGAGGGGTGGTGAGGATCAGAGTTGATAGGATGGATAAATGGAGGGAGAGAGGTCATCATCCAGGAGTGGGAGTTGACAGAAGCCACCTTGGGAAAGGTGGTGAAGGGTGTAGAAATGGAGGGTAGGGGGGGGGACAACATTGCAGGTGCAGCAGCAGGTGGGGTTTGAAGAGGAGAGGAGCAACCAGGGGATGAGGGGATGAAGGTGGCAGAACATGTAGAGTGTGTGGATATGTTCGAGGAATAGGAGTAGATGGGGGAAAGGAATCAGGTCATAGAGGATTCGTGTAGGGGAGGGGAGGCATATACAGAAGGCAAGGCAGAGTGCAAGGTTCTTGAGGATCTGGAGGGACTTATAGAATTTTGGGTGAGGTGGATATCCAGGCAGGACTGGCATAACAGAGGATGGGACCGATTAAGGATTTGTAGGTGTGGAGGATGGTAGAGGGGATGAACCCCCATGTGAGGCCAGAGAGGTGGTTGTGGGCTTTGAATTGGATAGAGCAGAGATGAGGGATCCAGGTGATTTGACGGTCAATGGTAAGTCCAAGGTAGTAAAAGTAGTGGAGAGGTGGACAGGATGGGCACGGATGGTAAGGGGAAAATCAAGGAGCCAGAAGCAGCGAGTGGTACAGCCTACGACGATTGCCTTGGTCTTGGAAGGATTGATTTTCAGGAGGCACTAGTTACACCATGCGGCTAAAAGATCAAAGTGATTCTGGAGGAGGCAGTGAGACCATTGGAGGGTAGGAGACAGGGCAAGAAATGTGGTGTCACCAGCATACTGCAGAAAGTGAGGTTGAGGAGAGGGGAAAGGACAGAGCCTTGTGGCGCACCTGCAGATTGGTAGAAGGTGCGGGAATCGGAGCTATGGATGGTAATGTAGAAGGGGCGGTAGGAGAAGAAGGAGGCAATAAGACAGACATAGTTGACAGAAAGGGCATAGATCTAGATTTTAAACAGGAGAAAGGGATGCCATACATGGTTGTAGGCCTTTTTGAGGTCGAGGGAGACGGAAATGGAGGAGTGAAGGGAGTTAAGCTAGAGGGAGAGGAGATGAGTGAGGTGTAGTAGTTGGTCATCAGCAGATAAGGAAGGTGGAAAGCCACACTGGGTATTGGGCATGAGGTAGTTTCGGTGGAGGTGGTGATGGATGTGTCATGTAAGGATGGATTCCAAGAGCTTGCTGAACACTGAGGTGAGACATATAGGGCAATAGGAAGAGACATCTGATGGAGGCTTGTTGGGTTTGGAGAACATTAGGATACGGGAGGTTTTCGACAGCTTGGTGTAGTAGCTAGTGGCAAGGATTACATTGTAGAGGGTAGCAAGGACTGCAAGGAAGGAGTGTGGGTAGCGTTTGAGGGGGCGGTAGGTAACATGGTCGCGGCCGGGAGCAGTGTTCCATTTAGTGTGGAGTGTGAGGCTGATGTCCTGTGCAGTGATGGGAGTGTTAATTCAGATGGTGGTGTGTGGCACAAGTACTGGAAGCTAGGAGCAAGGGGAGGAACAAAAGTATCTGTACGGTCGATGAGGTCAGGGAAGAGGGAATAATCAAGTTGGGGATCATCTGGGATGGGAAAAAAACATCAGATAAGTGAGAGGCAAAGTTGTTGGCCTCGCTGAGGTCGTCAGGAAATGGAAGGTCATCAAGGAGGAGAGGGTACTGGGGGGGGTGGGGCAGTTCCCAGTATGGTGGTGGAAAGCAGACCAATACTTGGAAGAGTTTATTGGGAGTGTGATGTTGAGTTGTGTACATGTCTGTCGCCATTGGCAACGTTTCTTCACAGTAAGCAGGTTGCGAATTTGTCTTCGTAATTGCCGGTGGCGGGTGAGTGTGTCCCAATCACAAGTGCGGAGAAAAGAGCGGTAGAGGCAGCAGGCTTCACAAGGGAGAAGGATGGCCTGTGGGAGCAGGGCTGGGAGCTGAGGGTGGATGGCTTTGGTAGGTATATCTGTAGTGACAGTGTCAGACAAGGTCTTGTGCAGGAAGGCAACAGTGCAGATGTCAACAGGAGATTGGTTGTGAATGGAGTCCCGGTAGGCATCCCAATTGGCATGGGAGTAATCATGGACAAGTTTGGGAGAGATGTCAGGGCGAGGGGCGGGGCAGGGATAGCGACCATTAGAGATAGTGAGGAGAACGGGAGCATGGTCTCTGCCAATGAGCTCAAGGACATCTGCGGTCATGCCCCCAAGGAGGTTGGGAGAGGAAAGGATCACATCGGGTGTGCTGGGGAGGAGAGCAAGGTCCTCCTGGAGGGTGGTGAGAAACCGATGCAACTGCTGGAGGTCGGCAGGAGCATGGCTGTGGATATTGAGGTCAGTGGCAATCACGTAGGTGGAGAAGGTGCAGTCAATGTGGGCCAGGAAATCATATGGGATGGGGGTTCAAAGGCGGACATAAATGGTGTCACAGTTGATGGTAAGGGAAGAAGAGGGTGAGATGCTCTGCAGGATTGTTGAGGAGAAGTTGGGGCCGAACAGGGGGGAGCTTGAGTTGGCCTATAGCAACCTCGCCACGCACTAGAGGGTATGGGTTATTAGTGCGGTGAAGGGTGTAAGGAGTTGTGGAGATGGAGATACGGGATTGAAGAAAGGTTTCACGTGGTACTGATGGAGGTTGTGGAGGAAGAGGAGTTTGTGAGTGGGCAGAGAGGAGACATTATGGTACAGCATACTGTAGTGTTGTTGCACCATGGGAGGTGAGACTTAGACGAGGGTGGTGAGGGGGTGAAGGGGAAGTGGACCTGGTTGTGGGAGTAGGTGGCATAGGTGGTAAGATGATAGATGGAATGGGCAACGAGGGCGATTTGGGGAAGGGTGTGGGAGCGCTGGAAAGGGTCGATATTTTTGAGCACAGTGGTGATGAAATGGATGATGTCCTCTGTAGTACGGGGAAAGCAGAGCAAGCTGTTGGGGTGGACTTAAAAAGAAAGTATGAAAGAAGAAGTCGAGAAAAAGAGATTAAGATGGTTTTTGGGCATGTTAAGAGGATGTGTGGGCAGAGACTCTACAAAATTATGAAAGAACTAAAGATAGATAGAAAAAGACCTAGAGGGTGCCCAAAAACATGGTGGAAAATGAGAGTGAGAATATCTGTGGAAAGAAGAGGTGTAACCTGGCCTTTTTTCCTTTATTGGTATTTAATGCCTCAGCAGAGGCACACCGGCAGTGGCCTATATACGCCACTCTTCGGCCAAAAGACACAACATATATACTTGGAAGACATAGAAAAACAAACATTGTGAACACATGATGAACACTGAACAAGACATCAGAAGTCGTTCAACAGAAGGCACTGTATGTGAAGCATGGCCCCAATTCCTTTATTGGTATTTAATGCCTCAGCGGAGGCACACCGGCAGTGGCCTATATACGCCACTCTTCGGCCAAAAGACACAACATATATACTTGGAAGACATAGAAAAACAAACATTGTGAACACATGATGAACACTGAACAAGACATCAGAAGTCGTTCAACAGAAGGCACTGTATGTGAAGCATGGCCCCAATTGAACAGATGTAGGCAGCCAGGTGGAGATGCGAATGTAGTAGAGGAACACTGATGAAGACACTGTACACAAATGGAGAGACCCTGACACAAGGAAAACACTGGCAACGATCATTGTTGAAGCACTCACACTGACAAAAGGGGGAGGGGGTGGCTGCCTCCAGGCCAAAGGGAGAGGTAGGAGGTCGGGAAGGAACGGTTTGGAGAGGTGGGAGAAAGATGGGTGAGCTGTGGGAGGAGAGAGGGGACAGGTTGGAAGCCATAAGAGAGGGGTTGGAGTGGGAAATGTGGGAGAGAGGAGGGGGGGGTAAAGGAAGGTGAGGAGTGATAGAGGGATCCTTGGGGGGGGAAAGGTGAATGGGAGGGGAGAGTCAGATGTAGTAGGAGGGGTAGATGGACGGGACAAGGACATTATCAGAGAGGGGGAGTTGGTGGAAGCCACCTTGTGAAAGGTTATGGAGGGTGTGAAGATGGATAGCAGGTGGGATGCAAGAATAAAGGTGCGGCAGCAGGCAGGGATGGGCGAGGATGGGAGAGACAAGCAGGTGTAGGGGAACGAGCTTGCAGGGGGTGTAATGGATCCATATCCATTTGAGGAAAAGGAGAGGATGCGAGAAGGGAATCAAGTCATAAAGGATCCACATGGGGGATGGGAGACGGATGTGATTGACGAATCAGAGTGTGTGGCTATCAAGGATTTGGAGGGACTTATAGTAGGTGGGAGGGGCAGAGATCCGGGCGGGATGGGCATAGCAGAGGGTGGGGCAGATGAGGAATTTATAAGTGTGGAGGATAGTGGAGGGGTCCAGACCCCTGTGTGGCCAGAAAAGAGTTTGAGGAGGCGGAGTTGGGAGTGTGCCTTGGCTTGGATTGTCCAGAGATGAGGGGTCCAGGAAAGGCAGTGGTCAAGGGTGACACCAAGGTACCTGAGGGTGGGGGTAAGGTGAAAAGGACGACCATAGATGGTGACATAAGAATCGAGGAGTCGGAAGAAAGGGGTGGTATTGCTTACAACGATTGCCTGAGCTTTGGAGGGATTGACCTTGAGCAGCCACTGGTTACACCAACTGGTGAACAGCTCAATAAGGGATTGCAGAAGGTGCTGGGAGAGCTGCAGGGTGGGGTCAAGGGCAAGGAAGGAGGAAGGCAGTGTCATCAGCTTACTGAAGAAGGTGGATGCTTGGTGAAGGCAGCGGCATTGCCGCCTTATATAAATGGCAGAGGAGAAGGGAGAGGATGGAACCTTGGGGCACACTGGTGGAAGAGTAGAGGGTGTAGGATTTCGTGTTATGGATGGTGACACAGGAAGGACGGAGGGAAAGAAGGAAGGTGATTGGATGAATGTAGTTAATAGGAAGGGCGACGGTTTGGAGCTTGAAGGTGAGACAAGAATGCCATACACGGTCGTAGGCACGTTCGAGGTCGAGGGAGAGGAAGATGACGGAGCGACGGGAGTTGAGTTGTTCGGAGAGGAGGTGAGTGAGGTGAAGGAGAAGGTTATTGGCAGAGAAGGAGGGTTCGAAAGCCACATTGGGTATCTGGAAGGAGGCAGTGCTGGTGGAGATACTGGTGGATGCGTCAGGTGAGGATGGATTTCAGGACCTGGCTGAAGACCGAGGTAAGGCTGACGGGATGGTAGGAGGACACAGCGGATGCCGGTTTTTTCGGGTTTCAAGAACATCAGGATCCAGGAGGTTTTCCACAGCTCGGGGTAGAATTTGGTGGACAAGAGCACATTATAAAGTCTGGCCAGGGTGAAGAGGAAGGATGAGGGAGCTTCACCTGAGATGACAATAGGTAATACAGTCATGACCGGGAGTGGTGTTGTGTTTCATGCAGAGAGTAGAGATGTTATCTTGAGTAGTGATTGGGGCATTGAGTTCGGTGTTTGTAATGTTGTCCAAATACTGGAATCCAGCAGAGAGTGGAGGGGCAGAGGTGTCACTTCGATTGAGGTCATTAAGGAAGAGGGAGTAATTGGGGATCGTCAGGGAAAGTAAAGACACTGGAGAGTAAGAAGCCTTACTAAGGTTATCAGGAATGGGGTGGTCATCATGAAGGAGACGGGGGGGGGGGGTTAGGTCCGGTAAGGTGGCGGTAGTCTGATCAGTACTTAGACGAGTTCATAGATAGGGTAGCATTAAGAATAGTACATGTCTCTCACCTGTCCTTGAGTTTTTTTGGTCGTAAGCAGGTTTCGGATGTGTCGTTGGATTTGTCGGTAGCATTATAATGTGTCCCAGTCACGCTTGTGAAGGAAGACATGGTAGAGCAGCGGGATTTACAGAAGAGAAGGACTGCCTGTTTGGGTAAAGTGGGGCGGTGTGGATGGATGGCGACAGTAGGGATGTGGGCCTCTATGGCCTCAGACATGGTCTGCTGGAGAAAGGAGGTGGCACAGGTAACGTCATCTGGGTGGCTATGGATCCGGATAGTGAGGGTATCCCGGTGGGCATTCCAGTTGGCATGGGAATAGTTGTGGACATACTTTGGGGGAAGAAGAGACTGAGGATAAAGTTGAATGAGATTTTCACTCTGCAGCAGAGTGTGCACTGATATGAAACTTCCTGGAAGATTAAAACGATGTGCTGGGCCGAGATTCGAAGTCGGGACCTTCGCCTTTCGCAGGCAAGTGCTCTACCATCTGAGCTACCCAGGCACGACTCACGCCTCATCCTCACAGCTTTAATTCTGCCAGCACCTCGTCTCCTACCTTCCAAACTTTACAGCTCTCCTGCGAACTTTGCAGAGCTAGCACTCCTGAAAGAAAGAATATTGTGGAGACATTACAGCCACAGCCTGGGGGATGTTTACAGAATGAGATTTTCACTCTGCAGCAGAGTGTGCGCTGATATGAAACTTCCTGGCAGATTAAAACAGTGTGCTGGGCCGAGACTCGAACTCAGGACCTTTGCCTTTCGTGGGCAGGTGCTCTACCATCTGAGCTACCCATGCATGACTCACGCCCTGTCTTCCCAGGATAAGGTGTTACATGGGGCGAGGAAGGAGGGGTTGGAGCCAAACAGGGATCTGGCAGTGGTGGCCAATGGCTACCCTGCCACACGCTATTGCGAGGGGATTATTGGGGCGGCGAAGGATGTAAGGCAACATGTGTATGGGATGTTGGGGGTGGAGAAAGGTTTCATTCAGGAGGAAGGCATCCACATGGTAGGTCGTTAGGGTATGCATAAGGAGGTTCTTATTAACAGGAAGGGAGCGAATGTTGTTGAACAAGATACATTGCTGCCATGCCATTGTGGGGTTTCAACGAGTGTGCCAAGACAGGAGAAGGTAAAGTGGGATAGGGTGTGGGAGTACGTGGCGAAGGTGTTGAGGTGAAAGACAGAATGGGCAGCTAGGGAGGGGTGGGATTATCGATGGGATGGACAGGGACAGTGAGTTGGGAAGAGATGTGAAGAGGCCGGGCATTACATTTTTGGGTGTAGGTGGGGTGAGGGAGGCGACAGGTGTTACAGGTGGCGGGGGGGGGGGGGGGGAATTCAACGTTAGGATACTGCCGGAGGATGTGAATTGGCAGCAGGTGGAGGAAGAAAAGTGGTGTGAGGACTGAGCCAAATGGAGAGGACTTTGTCAGCACCCAGACCCGGCAGTAGCTGGAGCGGGCTCCAGATATAGATAGATTTACATTTAGCTTTTACGTTATTTGTACAACTGCAAAGATCGATATACATATTCATGTAGTCGATTTAGGTTATTTACATCACGATGACTTACCGTTCTCCATACCTAGCTTGAGATGAATGCTACCCAAAACATATCCACCAGAGGGGCGTTGGCTCTCTTTGTTCTCTACAGCCGGGGCTGCCAGCTTTCGGCGGCAGTCCGTACTACAAAGAGTGTCTGGGTGTGGAGCTCTGCCGCAACACCTCCTGCAGACATTAGCAACCCCGGTTGCCCAGAGCACAGCACGACGTAACATGCAATCTTGGAGAGTAGCGACTTCTCCACATTTCGTTTATAAGATTTTGATTCTTTCTTGAATCATTTCAAAACAGCATCAGTCCACAGTATGTACGAATCAATCTCTTTAGCTGACAAAGTGATCTCTTCGATTTTAGGTAAGGAAGAAAAGTAAGTTTCCAAGCAGGCTTCAAAGGTAAAAAGGACTGGTGGCGATTCTTAAAACACAAAGAAGACACTGAATGCACATGCACAGGTTAAAAGTCGGCCACAGTATAAAAACACTCCAGTACTACACACTTGAAACCCACTTGGAGCACATACGATGAAGAACAAAACTGCCAGGTGAGACCTGCCAAGGGAGTGATCGGAGAGGATGGAAAAGGAGGGGAGAGCAAGGGGCAGCAGGGGAGGCGGTGGGATGAAGAGAGTAGGGGCATCAACGGGTACAATAAGAGGCAGACTGGTGGGGCAGGAGATGAAGAGGGAAGACAAGGCAGGAGGGAGTGCCGAGATACTGAAATGGAGCACAATAGAGGGAGAGGGAGTAGGAGCGGGAAGCCATTCAGGAGAAGGGAAAGGGGGGAGAGGGAGACCTGTGGAGGAGGCATGAAGATAGGGTTAGAGTTGGTAAGAAGAGTAGATGTCAGGGTGAACCTCATCATCCAGGAGAGGTAGATGGTGGAAGTTGCATTGGGAAAGGAGGCAGAGGGTGTGGAGATGCAGAGAGAGTGGGACACAACGGTAAAGGTGCGGTAATGGGTTAGGGTGGAGAGGAAGGGAGACATCAGGGGCTTGGGGAGATCAATGCAGCGGACAATATATAGTGTACAGATGTCTTCTAGGAAAAGGAGAAGGTGGGGGAAGGGGATGAGGTCATAGAGGATGTGCATGGGGGATGGAAGGCGGATGCAGAAAGAGAGGCAGAGCACATGGAGTTCGAGGATTGGAAGGGCTTTATAGAACTGAGGAGGGGCAGAAATCCAAGCTACACTGGCATAACAGAGGATGGGGTGGATCAATGATTTGTCGGTGTGGAGGATGGTGGAAGGATGGAGACCCCACATTCGGCCAGACAGGAGTTTCAGGAGGCGTGAGCTTTGTTTTGAATGGTAAGAAGATGGGGAATCCTGGTGAGGTTGCTGTCGAGGGTGAGGCCAAGGTATTTGAGGGTAGGAGTTAGCTGGATAGGACTGCCATAAATGGTGAGGTAGAAATCATAGAGTCGGAAGGAGCGGGTGGTGCGGCCTATGATGATGGCCTGGGTCTTGGCGGGGTTGATATGGAGAAACCACTGGTTGCATCCAGCAGTGAATTGGTCAAGGTGGATGTGGAGGTTACGTTGGGACCGTTGAAGAGTAGGATAAAGGGCTAGGAAGGCGATGTCATCAGCAAACGGGAAGATTAACAGGTGGGGGAGGTTTGGGTATATCAGCAGTATAAAGGAGATAGAGGAGAGGGGAAAAGACAGAGCCTTGGGGCACGCCAGCAGAGGGATAGAAAGTATGGGAATTGTGGATAGTCACATAGGGGGGACGATGGGAGAGGAAGGAAGCAACGAGATGGACGAAGTTGATGGAGAGAGCATAGGTCTGGAGTTTTTAGAGGAGCCCGGGATGCCAGACCCAGATCTGGAGGTCAAGAGAAATGAAGATAGTGGAGCGACGGGAGTTAAGTTGGAGAGAAAGGAGATTTGTAAGGTTGAGGAGCTGGTCGTCGGCGGAGAAGGAAGGTCAGAAGCCACATTGGGTAAGGGGAAAGAGGTGGTGTTGACTAAGATGGCGGTGAATACTGTGAGAGAGCATTGCCTCGAATACCTTGCTGAACATGGAGGTGAGGCAAATGGGACGATAGGAAGCGGTATCAGAGGGGGTTTGTTAGGTTTAAGGAACAGCAGGATATGGGAAGTCTTCCACAGGTCGGGGTAAAATCCAGTGTAGAGGAGGATTTTGTTCAGGCTAGCAAGGACAGTCAGGAAGGATGGGGGGGGGGGGAGTCTTTGAGGTGGCGGTAGGTGATGCCATCATGACCAGGGTCGGTGTTGCGTTTGGAGTGGAGGACGAGTGTTATGTCTTGTGCGGTGATGGGAGTGTTGATGTCTGAGAGGGGGTAACCAATCCAAGTACTGGAAACTAGGGACGAGTGGGGGGACAAAGGTGTCAGTGTGGTCAGGCACTGTGGGGAAGAGGAAATAATCAAAATGGGGATCGTTAGGTATGGAGAAGACCTCAAAGAGATGGGAAGCAAAATGTTTAGCCTTACTGAGGTTGTCAGGAAATAGTCGATCATGATGGAGAATGGGGTAATGCAGGGTGGGATGGGTAACAGGAAGATGGTGGAAGGCTGACCAGTACTTGGAGAAGTTGACAGGGAGGGTGGAGTCGAGGTGTGTGAATGTCTGGCGCTAGTTCCGGCGTTTCTTTGCTGAAAGGAGGTTAAGGATGTGTCACTGTAATTGCCAGTGGCGGGTGAGTGTATCCTGGTCATGGGTGCAGACGAAGCAGCGGTAGAGGCTGAGGGATTCATGCAGAAGAAGGACAGCCTGTAGAAAAAGTGTACGGGCCGTGAGGGTGGATGAGTTCGGTAGGGACACGTGCCTCCACAGCATCAGTGATTGTCTTCTGAAGGAAGGCATGGATGATGTCAGTAGGGTGGTGAAGGGTGAGGGGGTGGCTTTCGACCTTTAAGGCAATGGATTCCCAGTAGGCATCCCAACTGGCACGGCGGTAGTCACACTTGGAAAGGGCAGCTGGGCGAGTGGCTGCATGGGTGGGAGTGGCAAGGGAAATCTGCTGGAGTGTGTTGGGGCGCTGGAAGGGGTGGATGTTCTGCAGGACGATGATGAGGAACAGGATGATGGCTTCTGGTGCAGGGGGAGGCCAGAGGGAATCGTTAATGTGTACAGGCAGGTCGATGGGATGAATGGGGACAGTGAGTTCAGGCTCGGTGGGAGGAGGTTTGGCTTCTTTGCATTTAGAGGAATAGGTGGGGTGAGGTTCATTGCAGGTGTTGCAGGAAGGGGTGGAGGCGAGATTCAGACACTGTTTAAGGAAGTGGGAGGCTTTACAATGGGGGCAGGTAGGGAGTGTTTTTGCAGTTTTGGGTGAGGTGTCATTGTACAGGAGACAGCACTGGCAGTGGTAGGCTTGAGGTCAACAGGCTGTTGAAAATCAGGGCTCCCTGCGTGAGGAGACAGACTCTGTAAATATACGCATCAGGAAAGTAGTGCCAGAGGATTTATAAATACGGTTGGTTGAGCGGATTTCCAGGGCAGGGTGGGTGTTCAGTTCTGTTAACACCTCAGCCTCCGTGACCACAGGGCTGAATTTTGTGATAATAGCAGTGAGGGTTCGGTGGATGAGGAGGGGGTTGGGGCTGATGAGGAGAGGAGGATGTAAGGAAAGGGGTGAGGGATGCATGGTGGCCAAAGGTGATGCAGGGAAGGAGCCGGAAGAGATCAGTATGGAAAGACGGAGAGGGGGACTTGATGAGAACAGAGTCTCTGCGAGGGATAAGTTGGGTGATGGGTGCATTTGGGATGTATTTCCAGATTTCAAGGGTGACGGTGCGAGCATCCAGGAGTTTTGGATCAGGATTGGCTAGGACGAAGGTATACAGGGAGGGGGCTGGAGAAGAGGAAGATGGTGTGGTATCAATGTCGGGGTCAGAGGGAGGTGGGGCGAGCATTGGTGTTGTGGATGAGGGAGTAGAGGAGAGGTCGCCACTGGGCCATTTGGAAGATTTTTTGGTGGGTGTTGCCTGGGAGGAAGGATGAGGGACTGGATGGATGGAGAGGTGGTGAGAAGCAGGGCTCTCCTGTGAGGCAGTAGCACCAGGTGAGAGAGTAGGGCACCCTGTGGTGACGACTGTAGCGTGGTGGGCAGTGACCCAGGCAGGGGAAGCAGGGGTAGTTGCAGGGGGAAGTGAGGGGAGGGGGGAAAGTCGTCTAGGCGGGCGATAGGAATGGGAGGGGGGTAGAAGCAGGGGCAGCAGCAGGGCCAGGAGCAGGGGCAGGAGCAGGAGTGACATACAGAATGGGATACATGGATGATGAGGAGGTAGAAGGAGAGGAGACCATGAGTAGGGGAGGTGGATGAGACGGGTTAATCCCAGAGGAAGCACTCCATGATGATGCAGTGGTGGCAGGTGAAGGGGAGGTGTAGATGATGGTGGTAGTGGGGGTGTCCATGGTTCAGGCAGTGCCCACAGGCGACAGGAGTCGCCAAAGTACAAAAGGAACTAAAACGGAGGGCTTCGATGAGCATGGGACGGCAGCGAGCACCGGGAGACGGCGACCAGGCGGCTGCGGCGAGCACCGGGAGGCTGCAGGCGGCGGCAAGGACCGCCGCCTGCCCCCCTCCCCGCCATCACAGCCCAGCAGCAGCCTTCCTCCGTGGGCCCTCCTGGACATTGTTATCGTCTGTGTCTTCGTTTTCGTCTTCATCTTTGTCCTTTGTCAAATCAGTCTCTTGTACTGTGTCCAGTCCCATCACCTCTTTCGTCTTCACGTCTCCCACTGCTTCAGCTACCACCAATGTGGTGGGCACAGGCTAACCCTCCATGTCCATCCCACCCCTCATGTCCATTCCTACACCAACTCCGTTCACTCTCTCTTCCACCCCTGCAGCCACACCTACTCCCTGTACATGGCCTGATCCCTTCCCTCCCCTTCCTCCTTCCCCTGCCATTCCTGCATCCGCAAACCCAGCATGGATTCTGGTACGTAGGGCCACAGTACATGCTGCAGCTTCTCTGCCACTGACACCACCGTTGACCATGATTACTCCCATGCCAACTGGAATACCTACCAGGATCACCTCACTAATCGGATTGATAGCCATCTCCGAGCCTACAACCATCCAGTTGACGTTACCCATGCCGCCTCCTTTCTCCAGCAGACCTTGTCAGGCTGTGGAGGCCGACATCCTTAGTGTCGCCATCCACCCACTCCATCCCATTTTATCTCCACAAGGTGTCCTCCTCCTCCATGAATCCCGCCGTCTATACCATGCCTTCCTTCACACATGTGACTGGGAGACTCTATGACACCACCAGCAACTCCAAAGACACATCCGAAACTTGCTCGAGGCAAAGAAATGTCGAGACTGGCGACAGACATGCATCCCTCTTAATGCTACCCTACCTATTAACTCGTTTAAGTACTGGTCAGACTTCCACCACCTTACCGGATCTAACCCCACCCCTACTACCCTCTCCTTCATAATGACCACTACTTTCCTGATAATGTCAGTAAGGCCGACCATTTCGCTTCTTACCTCACTGATATCTTTTCCCGCCCTGACGATCCCAAGTTCGATTGCTCCCTCTTTCCTGACGTCCGCGATCAAACTTACACCTCTGTCCCTCCAGTCTCTGCTGGTTTCCAGTACTTACGCAACATTACACACAAACTCAATACCCCAATCACTACTCAAGACATTTCTACACTCCACACAAAATGCAACACTGCTCCAGATCATGACCATGTTACCTATCATCATCTCCATGAAGCTCCTGGCTCCTTCCTCTCCACCCTAGCCAGAATTTATAATGTGCTCTTGTCCATCGGCTTGTACCCTGACCTGTGGAAAATCTCCCGGATCCCGATCTTCCTCAAATCCGACAATCCGCCAAATGCTGTCTGCTCCTACTGTCCTATCAGCCTTACCTCAGTCTTCAGCAAGGTCCTGGGATCCATCCTCATGTGACACATCCACCAGCATCTCCACCAGCATTACCTCCTTCATGCTACCCAATGTGCCTTTCGGCCATCAATCACTGCCGATGACATTTTCCTTCACCTCACTCACCTCCTCTCCGAACAACTCAACTCCTGTTGCTCTGCCATCTTCCTCTCCATCGAACTTGAACGTGCCTACGACTGTGTATGGCATTCCGGTCTCCTCTTCAAGCTCCAAAACTTTCCCCTTTCTATTAACTATGTCCGTCTAATGGCCTCCTTTCTTTCCCACTGTCCTTCCTATGTCACCATCCATAACACGGATTCCTACACCTTCTACCCCTCTGCCAGTGTGTCCCATGTTTCCGTCCTCTCCCCTCTTCTCTACCTTCTTTACATGGCAGACATGCCGCCACCTTTACCCCTCTTACACCTACTCCAGTACGCTGATGACACCGCCTTCCTTGCCCTTGCCCCCACTCTGCATCACTCCCAGCACCTTCTCCAATCTCATCTTGACCGGTTCACTACTTGGTGTAACCAGTGGCTGCTCAAGGTCAATACTTTCAAGACCCAGGTGATCATTGTAGGCAAAACCACCCCTTCCTCACACCTCCTTGATTTTTATGTCACTATCTTACAGCTGTCCTACCAACCTCACCCCCACCTTCAAGGACCTTGATGTCACCCTTGACCGTAGCCTATCCTGGAACTCCCTATATCCAGACCATCCAAGCCAAGGCACCCTCTCGACTTCGTTTCCTCACGCTCCTTCCTGGCCACACATGGGGTCTGGACCCCTACACCATCCTCCACACCTATAAATCCTTCATCCGCTCTATCCTATGGTATGCCCATCCTGGCTGGATCACCGCCCCTCATACCGTCTATGAATCCCTTCAAATCCTGGGATGCCATGCACTCTGCCTCATTTATTGCATTCATCTCCCCTCCCCCAAACAGATCTTGTATGACTTAATTCCTTTCCTACACCTCCTCCTTTTCCTTGATTGGATACAATTCCTTTACAACTCCCACAAACTTGATCCCCCTCACCCACTTGTCTCTCCCATCCTTTCCCACCCCATCTGCTGCCGTGCCTGTACTCCCACCCACTCTCCATCTCTCCACACTCCATACCCTTGCCCAAGGTGGCTTCCGCCAACTCCCCCTCTCTGATGATGCCCTCATCCCCCATCTACCCCTCCTACCAACTTTGATCCTCCCCTTCCTCCCCCTGTGCTTTTCCTCCAGGGCACCCTCTTTCCTTTCTCTCCCTCCTCTCTTTCTCCCTCCCTCCCTTCCCCCTGGCTTCCATAACCGTCCTACCCTTTCTCCTCCCCATCCCTTCTCCTCTCCCACTGGCATCAACATCCTCTCCCTCCTACCTGCACCTCTTTCCTTTGGGAGGTCCCTGAGATTTGTGTGTGAACCGTGCATCTTCGAGCACCAGATATCGTCGCCAGTGCTGGTGTATGTCTTCATGTCAGTGCTTCATGTCTCTCGTTTGTGCTCCTCTGTTCTTTTGTGTAAACTCGTTCTTCCCCATTGTGTATCGTGATAAAAAAAATTCCAAACAGTGCGTCCGTGGATGACTTCATTTATTTTAATGTGTCTGTCTCCCATTTTTGTCCGCCATGCTTGTTTTGTTCTGGCACCCACTTTACCTTCACTCCCGTTGTCACACTCGTTTAAGCGTCTCTCTCCTTGCCCTCTTTTTTCCTCCCTCCCACCTCTTGGTGCGTCAACAGTATCACCTCCTCTACCTCAAGATTTGCTCCCTTCCTGCCAAACAATACCTTGAGCTGTGGTGGGACTGGCGCCAAGGATCTTTGGCTTAGGCACTATCGATGCACTCTGGCAAAAGACTGTCTTTGGAACCTGGGCTGGCTCAGGATATAGCGGGCAGTACTTAGTGGAAGGAGAGGAACAACGTTAGGCATGGCATGCGGAAGTGCGCCTATTAGCGAGACGTTGGAGAGACGTCAGCGAGGACAGTGTGCCTGAGTATGGGTGGCAGTTGGCGCTTGATCGTACTGGGGTCAGAAACAGTGGGCCGGCGCTGTGGCTTCTTAGCAACCTCGTGAAGCTATGCATGTGCTCGCTTCTGTGAAGGAACACGCTGTTACTATCAGACAGAGTAGAGTCTGGTGTCTTTGCCACATTGATCCAGGCAGCTGGCATCAAGTTAAGTAATTCAAGTCCTACCAACGATTAGTGAAATATAATGATGATTGCTCTTCAGGCAGCAAAGTGTTGCAAGGACTGCTATGTTATATTTCATACCTGTTGTTAAGTGTGTGCTTCGCTCCTTAATAGTCTTGTTCTTAATTCAACTGGCGAGTGTCTAAAACATTTATACGTGTGCGCAGCCTTACCGAACGATCTACATTCCATGTCTAAAGATTGCCGTGTGGTACCTTACAGGCCCACATAAGGTGCTCCATGTGATGCATGGCTTTAAACGAGCCAGTTCCATTTGCATCATTCGTTTACGTTTATCTGCTTCAAGGAATGAAATCAGTTTTATTATTGTCAATTTTATCAAAGTAGTTTTCTGTATAAGTTTAAGTATTAAGGTGAAGTAATGGTTGTTTGGTTCCCCGTTGTCACTTCTGATTTATGTTTCATAGATCGGAAGCAGTGGGCCACCGAAGTGCAGAGCCTCCCCTTTTAGGTTACTAATGGGTGTACAGGTGACGGACTTCGCCTGAGCTCATGTGCGCTGTTTGGTTCCGATATCGGTGTTCGGAATGGGGTGGAAGTACAAATGGAGTCCTCACCTTAATTTTGAGATAAGTATTCAGTCGCCTCCACCGTTCGTGGCCAAGTTGCGGTCTCACAATCTCGGGCCTCAGTTATTGTACAAGATGCAGTTTTCTAAAACTGGTGGTGGCTCTGTAAGGCTGCCTGGGTTAAATGTTTTAAATATTTGTCTTAAGAATTTTGAGGGGTTTCTAGAGGAATGTGTCTTAATTGAAACCGTTTTCTAAAATTGCGGTGCAATTCAGCCTTAGTGGCATGTGTCAATTTTGATGGAGATATAACTGGGTTATTATTGATCAAACTGTCTAAAACCTTGTAAAATTGTTTGATAACATCTCATGCGAGAGAGGTGGCTTTTATACTATGTGTAAATAATAATTTATTTATTGGTTATTTGGTGTAAAGTTTATTTTAAATGATTTGCTTGGCCGAAGTGGCAGTTTTTTAAATGTTTGCAAAAAGATTAATTCGCTTGTGATTTCATATAACAAGCAGTTTGTAAAATTGGCATGAGTGGCGGATTTTTAAATGTTTTTAAAGAGATTAATTCATTTGTGGTTTTTTATAACAAGCAGTTTGTAAAGCTTGCCTGAATTCCATTTCTTAAAGAAATTATTATCTGATTTATGATTGTAATTCTCTTAATGATTTATCTGTGATTCAATTAATATGTTGAAATGATGTGGTCACTGTATGGGTCAAGTCCTTACACTCCCTTTACATTAAATGTTAAGGAATTTGCAGTTCAAAAAAGAATTAACGTCCCATACCTCTTCATGCATACCCTATCCCAACAGCAGGCCCACTCCTTCATCCTTAATGAAACCTTGCTCCAACCTCACCATGTGTCCACACCTCTCCCTATCCTTCAGCGCACCGACAATCCCCTTCCCTTCGCCCAAGGTAGGGTCGGTATTAGCCACCTCAAGCATCTCACATTCCAGCCACAACCCCTACTCAGTGATCTGACTGAACACCTTCTCCTCAGAAACTTTTTTCTCTCCCTCATATCACCTGTGCCACTATTTATAGCCATCCCACAGTTCCTCTCCGCAATTACTTCATTTCCTATGTTGACCATACCGTCTCCACCTATGTAATTGCTGCTGATCTAAACATCCACAGCCGTGACCCTGCCACCATTCGGCAGTGTCCCTCTCCCACAACAAACCCCAGACGTTATCCTCGCTTCCCCCAACCTCCTTGGTCGTATTGCCATGGACATCCTCGAGCCTGTTGGTACTGACCACCTACCTGTACTTCTCACCATCTCCTCTGCCCATGATCCCCCTGCAGCACCACACCCAGCTGCCCTCCAACTACTGATGTGCCATCTGCGATGCTTACCAGGAATCCTTTGCCTCACAGGTCAAAAGCCACACCCTCACCTTTCACCATCCCACTGACATTACCCATGTCTCTTCCTTGCTTCAGAAGACCATGACTGACTGTGTGGAGGCCCATGTCCATATTTAACTCATCGATCCTCACCCCCCTACAGTTCCTCCACAGGCTGCCCTTCTTCTTTATGGATCCGACAGGCTCTACTGCTCCTTCCTTCACACCCGTGACCGAGATACACTCATCCACCATCTGCAATTACACAACCTCCTTACAGCAAAGAAACACTAGGACTTGCTCCAGACATGCATTCGCCTCAATACCATCCTCCCTGTCAACTCCTTCAAGTACTGGTCAGCTTTCCACCGCCTTACTGGTAGCCATCCCACCCCACATTACCCTATCCTTCACAATAACTGCCCCTTGCCTGACAATCTCAATAAGGCTAACGATTTTGCTTCTGACCTCTGAGATCTGCTCCATTCCTGTTCTGTTTCTGAATTATGACAGCTTTCATGTACACAGTCCTTATTTTTGTTAATGTATTTTACAACTTTGGTGTTCTTTAATAACTCAAGTCCGTATTTTATGTTCAGTGGTTGGTAATACGCATGTGTGTGTTGTTTCACTGTAATTTGTTGTTGTCATATTTGCTTTGTGTTGAACTGGTACCTAATAAACCATGTGTATTTCCAAGTATGAAAATATTCGTTTTCTAACAAAATCTCAGCAGTTCTTTCAGGCAGTAACATCACTGTCACGATCTTCATCACTCACACCCATGGAACCACTGCAGCCACACATCAGTATTTCTGCTAAACGGTGTCTCGGGATTTTTTTAACTCTGACACTTGCTCAGCAAACTGAAAGTATAGAGATGTTTACTTTTCGGATCTAAGTATTCTATGTAAAACACAAACTAACTGTAACAGTGAACCCTAGATCACAAGTGGCCTAAGTGACCTTTCCCAAAATTCCCAGTTTTATTGAAATTATGGTACTTGAAATAGTAATCTTTTATGGTATAGAGATCTAAATGTATTTATTGACAGGTGTTGTCACCTAGCAGAGCGCCTCTTCATCGACTAACAGATGTAGTTTATTTCTTAGAGTGCTAAGGGTCTAGGTGTCATTTGGTTCCCTTTCGCCCTAACTTGTTTTCTTACGCAGGTCACATGTTACAACTTGCTTCTGACTTCACGCAGCTCACAAGTATTTATGCCTAGTTTTTACAAGCTGTTTAAAAGTTTCCAGTAAATGTAAGTTTTCAGTTCCCACATAAGGAATGATAACTTTTCAATACAGTAATATTTCAACTGTGAACGAAGAATGGATAACTCAGTGACTGGTCCTTCTACAAAAGGCATCAACAATGATCAAAACCTCTCTGACTCACGTAAAGTACCTATAGGGTTATCCTGAAAACAACTGACAGTAAAATTACATTAGCATTTTAAATGAAAATAATTAGGAATTAAATAAATGAAATAACACTGAAATCATTGTAAAATAAGGTTAAGTGAGGTCAACTTTTTTTGACTGAGCATAATATTGCATTGTGCCATGTGGATCCACCATTCGTATCGAGAAATCACTCTCATGACGACAAGGACTCTATGATGCTGGTGAAGAAAGTGTTGCAATCAACGAAGAATTTGATTTATTTTATCTATCCATTATAGAGTAAAGCACTCCTATGCTTCTATTTCAAGATATTCCAGAAGATAAAAAGTCCTTGCCTCAGGGAACTACTTATTTTATTGGTTGTACACTAGAAGTAGTAAATTTATCTCTAGCTTCCGGTATGTCCCCAGTCACTAGTTGTGGCACAATCAAATAATCTCTGTGAGTGATCAGAGCAGAAATAATGGAAGCATAATTGTGTATTATGCTACTATTACTCTAAAAACTTTTTAAACACTTATTAATATTCTCCATTAACACCTATTTCTTGTTTCCAGAAAGTGGTGAAGAAGGTGTAGCTCTGGAAGACCTACCTGACAATTCAATTCCTCCAGAGCCTCAGTGACAGAAAAAAGGAGTAAGAAGAGCTTACGATTGCAAACAAGTACAAAGAAAGGAGCTAAGAAACTCAGGTCAGTCATATGTTGACAGAAAACATAAAATACACAAAAAAAGAAATGGAACCACACGACCATGACTGCCAGTATACGTGTAGTGGTAACATCTCTTCGCAACAAAGAAGGAGCATTTTTTTATTCATATTGGAATATTGGAAGTTGGGAGGTGCAAACAGCAATTTTGAATAGAGCAACTAAAAAGGAGTTAGAAACAAAAAACTTGTTTCATGTATATTTAAGTTATATGAAGAGATAATACTGAATATTTTTTCTCTCAAAATCCGGCGGAGGAGGAGCGAGAGTTTCGGGCCTCGAGGGTGGAAGGATCAGGACGAGAGAGGAGGTATTTGTTGGAGGAGGGGGAGGAGGAGAAGGAGGTAGGGAGACATCCATGGCATCCTGGGGAGGGGGGAGGAGGACGGGGCAGAGCCTTTTTGGGAGCAGAAGAGGTGGCGGTGCCACTAGGGCGTTTGACGGTGACTGAAGGGTGAGAGGAGGTGTGTGGGACAGGAGCAATTGGGAGGTGGCAGGAGGTAGCCAGTCCCGGCGTGACTGCTGGAGCTGGCGCCGGACATGGGGATGGCGATGGTGAAGGCGACGGCGATGATGAAGATGACAGCGATGGGGAAGATGAATGTGAGACTGAGACATGGGCCGTGGCCCTCTGGGCTGAAGTAACAGGGTCGACGGCGATGATGAAGATGACGGCGATGGGGAAGATGAGTGTGAGACTGAGACATGGGCTGTGGCCCTCTGGGCTGAAGTAACAGGGTGAGGGAGGGGAGGGAAAGCATCAGAGGTAGAGGTGCAGGAGGAAAAAGCTGGGGATGAGGTGACAAAGAGGAAAGGCGAAGGGAGAGTGAGGAGTGGAGGGATGGGATGAGGGGGGAGGGGCCATTGGGCACACCATGTAACTGTGTTGGTGGTGGCGGAGGGGAGGAAGAGCTATATACTATTGCAATGGTGGTGGTAGTGGTAGTGGTGTGGGCTGAAGTAACAGGGTGAGGGAGGGGAGGGAAAGCATCAGAGGTAGAGGTGCAGGAGGAAAAAGCTGGGGATGAGGTGACAAAGAGGAAAGGCGAAGGGAGAGTGAGGAGTGGTGGGATGGGATGAGGGGGGAGGGGCCATTGGGCACACCATGTAACTGTGTTGGTGGTGGCGGAGGGAGACCTATATACTATTGCAATGGTGGTGGTAGTGGTAGTGGTGTGGGCTGAAGTAACAGGGTGAGGGAGGGGAGGGAAAGCATCAGAGGTAGAGGTGCAGGAGGAAAAAGCTGGGGATGAGGTGACAAAGAGGAAAGGCGAAGGGAGAGTGAGGAGTGGAGGGATGGGATGAGGGGGGAGGGGCCATTGGGCACACCATGTAACTGTGTTGGTGGTGGCGGAGGGGAGGAAGAGCTATATACTATTGCAATGGTGGTGGTAGTGGTAGTGGTGTGGGCTGAAGTAACAGGGTGAGGGAGGGGAGGGAAAGCATCAGAGGTAGAGGTGCAGGAGGAAAAAGCTGGGGATGAGGTGACAAAGAGGAAAGGCGAAGGGAGAGTGAGGAGTGGTGGGATGGGATGAGGGGGGAGGGGCCATTGGGCACACCATGTAACTGTGTTGGTGGTGGCGGAGGGGAGGAAGAGCTATATACTATTGCAATGGTGGTGGTAGTGGTAGTGGTGTGGGCTGAAGTAACAGGGTGAGGGAGGGGAGGGAAAGCATCAGAGGTAGAGGTGCAGGAGGAAAAAGCTGGGGATGAGGTGACAAAGAGGAAAGGCAAAGGGAGAGTGAGTAGTGGAGGGATGGAATGAGGGGGGAGGGGCCATTGGGCACACCATGTAACTGTGTTGGTGGTGGCGGAGGGGAGGAAGAGCTATATACTATTGCAATGGTGGTGGTAGTGGTAGTGGTGTGGGCTGAAGTAACAGGGTGAGGGAGGGGAGGGAAAGCATCAGAGGTAGAGGTGCAGGAGGAAAAAGCTGGGGATGAGGTGACAAAGAGGAAAGGCAAAGGGAGAGTGAGTAGTGGAGGGATGGAATGAGGGGGGAGGGGCCATTGGGCACACCATGTAACTGTGTTGGTGGTGGCGGAGGGAGAGCTATATACTATTGCAATGGTGGTGGTAGTGGTAGTGGTGTGGGCTGAAGTAACAGGGTGAGGGAGGGGAGGGAAAGCATCAGAGGTAGAGGTGCAGGAGGAAAAAGCTGGGGATGAGGTGACAAAGAGGAAAGGCGAAGGGAGGGTGAGGAGTGGAGGGATGGGATGAGGGGGGAGGGGCCATTGGGCACACCATGTAACTGTGTTGGTGGTGGCGGAGGGGAGGAAGAGCTATATACTATTGCAATGGTGGTGGTAGTGGTAGTGGTGTGGGCTGAAGTAACAGGGTGAGGGAGGGGAGGGAAAGCATCAGAGGTAGAGGTGCAGGAGGAAAAAGCTGGGGATGAGGTGACAAAGAGGAAAGGCAAAGGGAGAGTGAGTAGTGGAGGGATGGAATGAGGGGGGAGGGGCCATTGGGCACACCATGTAACTGTGTTGGTGGTGGCGGAGGGAGAGCTATATACTATTGCAATGGTGGTGGTAGTGGTAGTGGTGTGGGCTGAAGTAACAGGGTGAGGGAGGGGAGGGAAAGCATCAGAGGTAGAGGTGCAGGAGGAAAAAGCTGGGGATGAGGTGACAAAGAGGAAAGGCAAAGGGAGAGTGAGTAGTGGAGGGATGGAATGAGGGGGGAGGGGCCATTGGGCACACCATGTAACTGTGTTGGTGGTGGCGGAGGGAGAGCTATATACTATTGCAATGGTGGTGGTAGTGGTAGTGGTGTGGGCTGAAGTAACAGGGTGAGGGAGGGGAGGGAAAGCATCAGAGGTAGAGGTGCAGGAGGAAAAAGCTGGGGATGAGGTGACAAAGAGGAAAGGCGAAGGGAGGGTGAGGAGTGGAGGGATGGGATGAGGGGGGAGGGGCCATTGGGCACACCATGTAACTGTGTTGGTGGTGGCGGAGGGGAGGAAGAGCTATATACTATTGCAATGGTGGTGGTAGTGGTAGTGGTGTGGGCTGAAGTAACAGGGTGAGGGAGGGGAGGGAAAGCATCAGAGGTAGAGGTGCAGGAGGAAAAAGCTGGGGATGAGGTGACAAAGAGGAAAGGCGAAGGGAGAGTGAGGAGTGGAGGGATGGGATGAGGGGGGAGGGGCCATTGGGCACACCATGTAACTGTGTTGGTGGTGGCGGAGGGGAGGAAGAGCTATATACTATTGCAATGGTGGTGGTAGTGGTAGTGGTGTGGGCTGAAGTAACAGGGTGAGGGAGGGGAGGGAAAGCATCAGAGGTAGAGGTGCAGGAGGAAAAAGCTGGGGATGAGGTGACAAAGAGGAAAGGCAAAGGGAGAGTGAGTAGTGGAGGGATGGAATGAGGGGGGAGGGGCCATTGGGCACACCATGTAACTGTGTTGGTGGTGGCGGAGGGAGAGCTATATACTATTGCAATGGTGGTGGTAGTGGTAGTGGTGTGGGCTGAAGTAACAGGGTGAGGGAGGGGAGGGAAAGCATCAGAGGTAGAGGTGCAGGAGGAAAAAGCTAAGGATGAGGTGACAAAGAGGAAAGGCAAAGGGAGAGTGAGTAGTGGAGGGATGGAATGAGGGGGGAGGGGCCATTGGGCACACCATGTAACTGTGTTGGTGGTGGCGGAGGGAGAGCTATATACTATTGCAATGGTGGTGGTAGTGGTAGTGGTGTGGGCTGAAGTAACAGGGTGAGGGAGGGGAAGGAAAGCATCAGAGGTAGAGGTGCAGGAGGAACAAGCTGGGGATGAGGTGACAAAGAAGAAAGGCGAAGGGAGAGTGAGGAGTGGAGGGATGGAATGAGGGGGGAGGGGCCATTGGGCACACCATGTAACTGTGTTGGTGGTGGCGGAGGTTAGGAAGAGCTATATACTATTGCAATGGTGGTGGTAGTGGTAGTGGTGTGGGCTGAAGTAACAGGGTGAGGGAGGGGAGGGAAAGCATCAGAGGTAGAGGTGCAGGAGGAAAAAGCTGGGGATGAGGTGACAAAGAGGAAAGGCAAAGGGAGAGTGAGTAGTGGAGGGATGGAATGAGGGGGGAGGGGCCATTGGGCACACCATGTAACTGTGTTGGTGGTGGCGGAGGGGAGGAAGAGCTGTATACTATTGCAATGGTGGTGGTAGTGGTAGTGGTGTGGGCTGAAGTAACAGGGTGAGGGAGGGGAGGGAAAGCATCAGAGGTAGAGGTGCAGGAGGAAAAAGCTGGGGATGAGGTGACAAAGGGGAAAGGCGAAGGGAGGGTGAGGAGTGGAGGGATGGGATGAAGGGGGAGGGGCCATTGGGCACACCATGTAACTGTGTTGGTGGTGGCGGAGGGGAGGAAGAGCTATATACTATTGCAATGGTGGTGGTAGTGGTAGTGTTGTGGGCTGAAGTAACAGGGTGAGGGAGGGGAGGGAAAGCATCAGAGGTAGAGGTGCAGGAGGAAAAAGCTGGGGATGAGGTGACAAAGAGGAAAGGCAAAGGGAGAGTGAGTAGTGGAGGGATGGAATGAGGGGGGAGGGGCCATTGGGCACACCATGTAACTGTGTTGGTGGTGGCGGAGGGAGAGCTATATACTATTGCAATGGTGGTGGTAGTGGTAGTGGTGTGGGCTGAAGTAACAGGGTGAGGGAGGGGAGGGAAAGCATCAGAGGTAGAGGTGCAGGAGGAAAAAGCTGGGGATGAGGTGACAAAGAGGAAAGGCAAAGGGAGAGTGAGTAGTGGAGGGATGGAATGAGGGGGGAGGGGCCATTGGGCACACCATGTAACTGTGTTGGTGGTGGCGGAGGGGAGGAAGAGCTATATACTATTGCAATGGTGGTGGTAGTGGTAGTGGTGTGGGCTGAAGTAACAGGGTGAGGGAGGGGAGGGAAAGCATCAGAGGTAGAGGTGCAGGAGGAAAAAGCTGGGGATGAGGTGACAAAGAGGAAAGGCAAAGGGAGAGTGAGTAGTGGAGGGATGGAATGAGGGGGGAGGGGCCATTGGGCACACCATGTAACTGTGTTGGTGGTGGCGGAGGGAGAGCTATATACTATTGCAATGGTGGTGGTAGTGGTAGTGGTGTGGGCTGAAGTAACAGGGTGAGGGAGGGGAGGGAAAGCATCAGAGGTAGAGGTGCAGGAGGAAAAAGCTGGGGATGAGGTGACAAAGAGGAAAGGCGAAGGGAGGGTGAGGAGTGGAGGGATGGGATGAGGGGGGAGGGGCCATTGGGCACACCATGTAACTGTGTTGGTGGTGGCGGAGGGGAGGAAGAGCTATATACTATTGCAATGGTGGTGGTAGTGGTAGTGGTGTGGGCTGAAGTAACAGGGTGAGGGAGGGGAGGGAAAGCATCAGAGGTAGAGGTGCAGGAGGAAAAAGCTGGGGATGAGGTGACAAAGAGGAAAGGCGAAGGGAGAGTGAGGAGTGGAGGGATGGGATGAGGGGGGAGGGGCCATTGGGCACACCATGTAACTGTGTTGGTGGTGGCGGAGGGGAGGAAGAGCTATATACTATTGCAATGGTGGTGGTAGTGGTAGTGGTGTGGGCTGAAGTAACAGGGTGAGGGAGGGGAGGGAAAGCATCAGAGGTAGAGGTGCAGGAGGAAAAAGCTGGGGATGAGGTGACAAAGAGGAAAGGCAAAGGGAGAGTGAGTAGTGGAGGGATGGAATGAGGGGGGAGGGGCCATTGGGCACACCATGTAACTGTGTTGGTGGTGGCGGAGGGAGAGCTATATACTATTGCAATGGTGGTGGTAGTGGTAGTGGTGTGGGCTGAAGTAACAGGGTGAGGGAGGGGAGGGAAAGCATCAGAGGTAGAGGTGCAGGAGGAAAAAGCTAAGGATGAGGTGACAAAGAGGAAAGGCAAAGGGAGAGTGAGTAGTGGAGGGATGGAATGAGGGGGGAGGGGCCATTGGGCACACCATGTAACTGTGTTGGTGGTGGCGGAGGGAGAGCTATATACTATTGCAATGGTGGTGGTAGTGGTAGTGGTGTGGGCTGAAGTAACAGGGTGAGGGAGGGGAAGGAAAGCATCAGAGGTAGAGGTGCAGGAGGAACAAGCTGGGGATGAGGTGACAAAGAAGAAAGGCGAAGGGAGAGTGAGGAGTGGAGGGATGGAATGAGGGGGGAGGGGCCATTGGGCACACCATGTAACTGTGTTGGTGGTGGCGGAGGGGAGGAAGAGCTATATACTATTGCAATGGTGGTGGTAGTGGTAGTGGTGTGGGCTGAAGTAACAGGGTGAGGGAGGGGAGGGAAAGCATCAGAGGTAGAGGTGCAGGAGGAAAAAGCTGGGGATGAGGTGACAAAGAGGAAAGGCAAAGGGAGAGTGAGTAGTGGAGGGATGGAATGAGGGGGGAGGGGCCATTGGGCACACCATGTAACTGTGTTGGTGGTGGCGGAGGGGAGGAAGAGCTGTATACTATTGCAATGGTGGTGGTAGTGGTAGTGGTGTGGGCTGAAGTAACAGGGTGAGGGAGGGGAGGGAAAGCATCAGAGGTAGAGGTGCAGGAGGAAAAAGCTGGGGATGAGGTGACAAAGGGGAAAGGCGAAGGGAGGGTGAGGAGTGGAGGGATGGGATGAAGGGGGAGGGGCCATTGGGCACACCATGTAACTGTGTTGGTGGTGGCGGAGGGGAGGAAGAGCTATATACTATTGCAATGGTGGTGGTAGTGGTAGTGTTGTGGGCTGAAGTAACAGGGTGAGGGAGGGGAGGGAAAGCATCAGAGGTAGAGGTGCAGGAGGAAAAAGCTGGGGATGAGGTGACAAAGAGGAAAGGCAAAGGGAGAGTGAGTAGTGGAGGGATGGAATGAGGGGGGAGGGGCCATTGGGCACACCATGTAACTGTGTTGGTGGTGGCGGAGGGAGAGCTATATACTATTGCAATGGTGGTGGTAGTGGTAGTGGTGTGGGCTGAAGTAACAGGGTGAGGGAGGGGAGGGAAAGCATCAGAGGTAGAGGTGCAGGAGGAAAAAGCTGGGGATGAGGTGACAAAGAGGAAAGGCGAAGGGAGAGTGAGTAGTGGAGGGATGGAATGAGGGGGGAGGGGCCATTGGGCACACCATGTAACTGTGTTGGTGGTGGCGGAGGGAGAGCTATATACTATTGCAATGGTGGTGGTAGTGGTAGTGGTGTGGGCTGAAGTAACAGGGTGAGGGAGGGGAGGGAAAGCATCAGAGGTAGAGGTGCAGGAGGAAAAAGCTGGGGATGAGGTGACAAAGAGGAAAGGCAAAGGGAGAGTGAGTAGTGGAGGGATGGAATGAGGGGGGAGGGGCCATTGGGCACACCATGTAACTGTGTTGGTGGTGGCGGAGGGAGAGCTATATACTATTGCAATGGTGGTGGTAGTGGTAGTGGTGTGGGCTGAAGTAACAGGGTGAGGGAGGGGAGGGAAAGCATCAGAGGTAGAGGTGCAGGAGGAAAAAGCTGGGGATGAGGTGACAAAGAGGAAAGGCAAAGGGAGAGTGAGTAGTGGAGGGATGGAATGAGGGGGGAGGGGCCATTGGGCACACCATGTAACTGTGTTGGTGGTGGCGGAGGGAGAGCTATATACTATTGCAATGGTAGTGGTAGTGGTAGTGGTGTGGGCTGAAGTAACAGGGTGAGGGAGGGGAGGGAAAGCATCAGAGGTAGAGGTGCAGGAGGAAAAAGCTGGGGATGAGGTGACAAAGAGGAAAGGCAAAGGGAGAGTGAGTAGTGGAGGGATGGAATGAGGGGGGAGGGGCCATTGGGCACACCATGTAACTGTGTTGGTGGTGGCGGAGGGGAGGAAGAGCTATATACTATTGCAATGGTGGTGGTAGTGGTAGTGGTGTGGGCTGAAGTAACAGGGTGAGGGAGGGGAGGGAAAGCATCAGAGGTAGAGGTGCAGGAGGAAAAAGCTGGGGATGAGGTGACAAAGAGGAAAGGCAAAGGGAGAGTGAGTAGTGGAGGGATGGAATGAGGGGGGAGGGGCCATTGGGCACACCATGTAACTGTGTTGGTGGTGGCGGAGGGAGAGCTATATACTATTGCAATGGTGGTGGTAGTGGTAGTGGTGTGGGCTGAAGTAACAGGGTGAGGGAGGGGAGGGAAAGCATCAGAGGTAGAGGTGCAGGAGGAAAAAGCTGGGGATGAGGTGACAAAGAGGAAAGGCAAA
This sequence comes from Schistocerca gregaria, assembly GCF_023897955.1. Lineage (NCBI taxonomy): Eukaryota > Metazoa > Arthropoda > Insecta > Orthoptera > Acrididae > Schistocerca > Schistocerca gregaria. Next base: position 99,580,875 of record NC_064930.1, on the reverse strand, counting down.
GGGAGAGTGAGTAGTGGAGGGATGGAATGAGGGGGGAGGGGCCATTGGGCACACCATGTAACTGTGTTGGTGGTGGCGGAGGGAGAGCTATATACTATTGCAATGGTGGTGGTAGTGGTAGTGGTGTGGGCTGAAGTAACAGGGTGAGGGAGGGGAGGGAAAGCATCAGAGGTAGAGGTGCAGGAGGAAAAAGCTGGGGATGAGGTGACAAAGAGGAAAGGCAAAGGGAGAGTGAGTAGTGGAGGGATGGAATGAGGGGGGAGGGGCCATTGGGCACACCATGTAACTGTGTTGGTGGTGGCGGAGGGAGAGCTATATACTATTGCAATGGTAGTGGTAGTGGTAGTGGTGTGGGCTGAAGTAACAGGGTGAGGGAGGGGAGGGAAAGCATCAGAGGTAGAGGTGCAGGAGGAAAAAGCTGGGGATGAGGTGACAAAGAGGAAAGGCAAAGGGAGAGTGAGTAGTGGAGGGATGGAATGAGGGGGGAGGGGCCATTGGGCACACCATGTAACTGTGTTGGTGGTGGCGGAGGGGAGGAAGAGCTATATACTATTGCAATGGTGGTGGTAGTGGTAGTGGTGTGGGCTGAAGTAACAGGGTGAGGGAGGGGAGGGAAAGCATCAGAGGTAGAGGTGCAGGAGGAAAAAGCTGGGGATGAGGTGACAAAGAGGAAAGGCAAAGGGAGAGTGAGTAGTGGAGGGATGGAATGAGGGGGGAGGGGCCATTGGGCACACCATGTAACTGTGTTGGTGGTGGCGGAGGGAGAGCTATATACTATTGCAATGGTGGTGGTAGTGGTAGTGGTGTGGGCTGAAGTAACAGGGTGAGGGAGGGGAGGGAAAGCATCAGAGGTAGAGGTGCAGGAGGAAAAAGCTGGGGATGAGGTGACAAAGAGGAAAGGCAAAGGGAGAGTGAGTAGTGGAGGGATGGAATGAGGGGGGAGGGGCCATTGGGCACACCATGTAACTGTGTTGGTGGTGGCGGAGGGAGAGCTATATACTATTGCAATGGTGGTGGTAGTGGTAGTGGTGTGGGCTGAAGTAACAGGGTGAGGGAGGGGAGGGAAAGCATCAGAGGTAGAGGTGCAGGAGGAAAAAGCTGGGGATGAGGTGACAAAGAGGAAAGGCACAGGGAGAGTGAGTAGTGGAGGGATGGAATGAGGGGGGAGGGGCCATTGGGCACACCATGTAACTGTGTTGGTGGTGGCGGAGGGAGAGGTATATACTATTGCAATGGTGGTGGTAGTGGTAGTGGTGTGGGCTGAAGTAACAGGGTGAGGGAGGGGAAGGAAAACATCAGAGGTAGAGGTGCAGGAGGAAAAAGCTGGGGATGAGGTGACAAAGAGGAAAGGCAAAGGGAGAGTGAGTAGTGGAGGGATGGAATGAGGGGGGAGGGGCCATTGGGCACACCATGTAACTGTGTTGGTGGTGGCGGAGGGAGAGGTATATACTATTGCAATGGTGGTGGTAGTGGTAGTGGTGTGGGCTGAAGTAACAGGGTGAGGGAGGGGAGGGAAAGCATCAGAGGTAGAGGTGCAGGAGGAAAAAGCTGGGGATGAGGTGACAAAGAAGAAAGGCGAAGGGAGAGTGAGTAGTGGAGGGATGGAATGAGGGGGGAGGGGCCATTGGGCACACCATGTAACTGTGTTGGTGGTGGCGGAGGGAGAGGTATATACTATTGCAATGGTGGTGGTAGTGGTAGTGGTGGTGGGGGTTGACATATCGACAAGGAGAAAAAGAAACAGGACAGGACGAAAAATACAGAAGAAAACAAGGGACGGACAAGGACGGACGAAGACAGATGATGGCCGATGGAACACTGACTGGGGCCAAAGTCGCACTCCGCTGATGCTGGCGGGAGGCGACCGCAGGCAAGTGCGCTGGCTGGCTGGCTGGCTGGCTGGCTGGCTGGCTGGTTGGCTGGCCTGCTGCTGCTGGCTGGCTGGACCTGCAAAAGCAATAACACTTCGATCAGAGGCGAATGCCACTATCGAAGGGCAGTACTCATTACGAGGTACCGCTGGAGATGTATGTCCGGTGCCACAGTCTCTGCCTGCCTTTATGTTCCCTATCCATTCTTGTTCTGTTGAAAAAAGAGTTCAAACCTAACAACAGACGTGCCTAATTTTTAAATGAATGAATTGTTGCTATCATGATGAAATATTAGCTCCAAAATATTAAGACTGATTCATAAGAGTTGTTGCTTACAAACTGCAGGGACACGTTCCCTACAACCACAAAGCAATAAGCAATATCGCGTGAATTGGCGACACCTAACAACGAACGGCGATGGCGCCAAGCTGCGGGGAAAGACATGGGCTGCACATTCTGAGGTGGCGTGCAGAGCTGCCATCTGTCAGCAGCAGTGAGCAACATCACCACTCAAGATTTGGTTAATTGTCTTTTGCAATTAATAGGCAGGCAGGAAAGTATTGGAAGTAACGAACATTTCCTTAGTATAATGAGCTATTAATTTTTAGTTTGTTATCTGAGTGGCCATAAACAGTAGGAGCCTGGTAACTATTATGAAAAGTAATCCTTCATACCCGACATCATTTGTAGTAATGTGTTCTACATATCGGTCAAATATTTAGTACCTTGCGTCTCCGGCGGTATTCCGTAAGGTTACAGCCCTTCGATTGTGCAGTTCCCGCAATAATCGAAACGCTACGGTTTCAGGTGCCAGCCAGCCAGCCGAGCAGCAGCGGTCCAGCCGTGCAGTAGCAGTCCAGCAGTGCAGCAGCAGCAGCAGCAGCAGCAGTCCCGGCCAGCAGCAGCGGTCCAGTCGGCAGCAGCCAGCCACCCCTCCAGCAGCAGCAGCAGCAGCAGCTGTGGTGGCGTTCCTGCCAGCCATCGTCGGCGTCAGCGCCAGCGCCAGCAACTTGGGACTCTGGTCCTCCTCCGTCTTCGTCCCCCTCCGTCTTCGTCTTCTTCTGTCTCCGTCATCTTCTGTCTCCGTCTTTGTCTCCGTCTGTTCCCAGTTTTTTCGTCGTCATGTCAGCCCCTACCACCACTACGACCACTACCACCACAGCCATAGTTTACACGTCCCCCTCTGCCGCCACCACCACCATTACATGGTGTGCCCAGTCTCAACCCCCTCTTTCCGTCCCTCCTCTCCTCACTCTCCCTTCGCCTTCGCTCTTTGTCACTCCCTCTCCAGCTTCTTCTTCCCGCTCCTCTCCCTCTGATCCTTTCCCCCCACTCCCCCAGCCTGTCACTGTAGCTTCAGCTAGGGTGGTGGCCCATCGGGCCACTGCCCATGCCCCACTCTCCCCATCACCTTCGCCATCGCCGCCGCCGCCGTCACCGTCACCTTCACTGTCACCGTCACCATCTCCGGCGCCGACTGTTGCGTCCACGCCGGGACCTGCCCTTTCCCGCCACCTCCCTATAGCTCCCATCCCTCATTACCACCCACCCATCTGCCACCGTTAAGCACCCTAGTGGCACCACCACCTACTCCGCTCCCAAAAAGTCCCCACTCCGCCCCCCCCCCAGGATGCCATGGATGTCTGCCCGCCTGGCCCTGCTCCCGCCACCTCCTCCTCCTCCTCCCCCTCTTTATACAAATACCTCCTCTTCCATCCCGATCCTTCCCTTCTTGAGGCCCGGAATCTTTCCCTCCTCCTTCGCCAACACTTCCCTGGTGCTCCCATCTCTCTCCTCACTCCCAGACGGGATTCCGTTCTCATTTCCTCCCCCAGCGCTACCCTCCATACTGACATCCCCTCCCGCCTCCCCGTCACCCGTTTTGGCCCCCATGCTTCCCTCACCCCTGCCCCTACTCCATCTCCCACTCGCCAGCCCCAAACCCCACGTCGCCCGCTGACTCTCACTGCTGTGATCACTCAGCTCAGTCCGTCGATCATGCAGGAGGAGGTGTTGGCGGAGCTCAAGGCCCATCCCACGCTGGAGGTGCGGGCGGTCCGCCGCATTTTCAACTCGTCCGGCCCCACCCGCCTTATGCGGGTTTTCTCCAAGGATGCCCCCTCCATTGACCGTCTATTGAAGGAGGGTACCCTCCTCTTCGACCAGCGCTATAAGGTCGACCCCTCCCGTTGTCCTCCTCAATCTCTGCGCTGCCAGAGGTGTCTGCGCTATAACGCACACCCAACAGATGAGTGCCGCGAGGCCCCCACCTGCCCGCATTGTAAACAAACGCACTTCCTCCGGCAGTGCCCTAACCTACAATCCCCTCCCTCATGCAATACCTGCAATCTCCCCCATCCCACCTACTCCCAAAAGTGTAAAGCCCGACTTCCTCCGACCACTCCTGAACTCACTGTACCTGTCCATCCACTGGACGCACCCACCCCTCCTGGCAATTCCCTTCATCCCCCCCCCCCCCCACTGCTGAGGACATCATCAGGTTCCTCACCATTGTCCTACAAAACATCCACCCTTTCCAGCGCCCTCACACCCTCCAACAGGTCTCCCTCGCCTCCCGTTCCATTTTCCACTTGAAAATGTATGCCACCTACTCCAACAACCAGGCCCATTTCACCTTCTCCCGCCTTGACACCCTTGTCTAAATCCCTGTCATGGTGCGACAGCACTGTATCTTTTCAACAACATCCACTCCCTTCCCGCCAACAAGAACCTCTTCCTGCACACCCTTGCCACCCACCACGTGGACACCTTCCTCCTCAATGAACCCTTCCTCCAACCCCACCACACCATCCACACTTTGCCATACCTCCTTCACCGTTCTGATAATCCCCTCCCAATTGCGCGTGGCGGAGTTGCCATTGGTCACCACCGCCAGATCCCTGTTCGGATCCAACCTCTCCTTCCCGACCCCACCGAACACCTGATCCTTAGTCTCTTCTTCCCTGGCCTTACCGTTATATGCGCCACCATCTATGTCCGCCCTAACGCCCCTATTCCCTTCGACTTCCTCCCCCACATTGACCGTACCTTCTCCTCCTATGTGATCGCCGCCGACCTCAACATCCACAGTCATTCCGCCGCCTAGTTACGGTGGTGGCATCGGTTCCTCTCCTCCCTTCAAGGCGACCTCATCCCCATCCCCCAGCACACCTGTCCCGAATCCAACTCCACTCCTGATGTTGTCCTTTGCTCCACCAACCTCCTTGGGCGCATAACGGTGGATGTCATGGAACCTACTGGTAGCGACCATCTCCCTGACCTCCTCACCGTTTCAGACGGTCGTCGCCCTCGCCCCGACCCTCGTCATGACCCCCCCCCTAAGTACGTCCATGACTATTCCCATGCCAACTGGAATGCCTACTGGGATACCCTCTCCACCCAGGTCGATAGCCACCTTCACCTACCGTCACCCTGATGATGGAACCCATGCCGCCTCCTTTCTCCAGCAGACCTTGTCTGTGGCTGTGGAGGCCCACGTCCGTACTGTCGCCATCCACCTCCACCATCCTACCTTACCCCCACAGGCCGTCCTCCTCCTCCGGGTATCCGGCCATCTCTACCGTGCCTTCCTCCACACGTGTGACCCGGACACACTACGACGCCACGGGCAACTCCAACGACACATTCGTAATTTGCTCGCGGCCACAAAACGCCGGGACTGGCCACAAACATGCACCCGTTTAAATGCTACCCTGCCTATCAACTCGTCCAAGTTCTGGTCTGCCTTCCGTCGCCTTACCGGAACTAAGCCCTCCCCCTACTATCCTCCATGATGATCACCCCTTCCCTGACATCCTTAGTAAGGCCAATCACTTTGCCAGCTACCTGTCTGATGTGTTTTCCATCCCTGATGATCCCCAGTTCGATTACTCCCTCTTCCCGGATGTCCGCGATCGAACTGACACCTCTGTCCCTCCCCTAGCGCCTGGTTTCCAGTACTTGGACAACATTACACACACGAAACTCAATGCCCCAATCACTACACAGGATCTCATTGCTACACTCCTCACAAAACGCAACACTGCTCCTAGTCACGATCATGTCACCTATCGTCACCTTCGTGAAGTTCCTGCCTCTTTCCTCTCCACCTTGGCCAGGCTCTACAATGTAGTCCTGTCCACCGGTTACTACCCCGACCTGTGGAGAACCTCACGTATCCTGATGCTCCTTAAACCTGGCAAACCGCCGTCCGCCATCTGTTCCTACCATCCCATTAGCCTTACCTCAGTCTTCAGCAAGGTCCTGGAATCTATCCTCACCGCCGCATCCACCAGCATCTCCGCCAGCACCGCCTCCTTCCGGTTACCCAGTGTAGCTTTCGGCCGTCCTTCTCTTCCGACGATCTCCTTCACCTCACTCATCTCCTTTCCGGCCAGCTTAATTCCCGTCGTACCGCTATCTTCCTCTCCCTGGACCTCAAACGAGCTTATGACCGCATATGGCATTCCGGTCTCCTCTTCAAGCTCCAAACCTTCGCCCTTCCCATTAACTACGTCCGTCTCATCGGCTCCTTTCTCTCCCACCGTCCTTCCTACGTCAACATCCATAACACGGATTCCTACACCTTTTTTCCCTCGTGTGTGCCCCAAGGCTCCATCCTCTCCCCCCTTCTGTATCTTTTGTATACGGCGGACATGCTGGCGCCGTCACCCCCCCGTCCACCTTCTCCAGTTTGCCGATGACACCGCCTTCCTTGCCCTTGCCCCAACCCTGCAGCGCTCCCAACACCTTCTCCAATCCCATCTTGACCGGTTCACCGCTTGGTGCAATCAGTGGTTGCTCAAGGTCAATCCCTTCAAAACCCAGGCGATCATTGTAGGCAAAACCACCCCTTCCTTCCGCCTCCTTGATTTCTATCTCACCATCTATGGCCGTCCTATCGCCCTCACTCCCACCCTCAAGTACCTTGGCGTCACCCTCGACCGTCGCCTCTCCTGGACCCCCCATCTCCGGACAATCCAAGCCAAGTCACACTCCCGACTCCGTCTCCTCAAGCTCCTTTCGGGCCGTACTTGGGGTCAGGACCCCTCTACCATCCTCCACATGTATAAATCCCTTATCTGCCCTATCCTTTGCTACGCCCATCCGGCCTGGATCTCAACCTCCCTATCTTTTATAAATCCCTTCAAACCCTTGAATGCCATGCTCTCCGACTCGCCTATCGCATCCGTCTCCCCTCCCCCACGTGGATCCTGTACGATCTCATTCCTTTCCCCCACCTCCTCCTTTTCCTTGAAAGGAGACGGATCCTGTACACCTCCCGCAAACTCGACCCTCCCCACCCGCTTGTCTGGCCATCCTCTTCCACCCCCGTCCGCTGCCACGCCTGTATTCCCACGTCCCACTCAGTCTCCATCGCTCCACCCTCCTAACCCTCTCCCAAGGTGGCTTCCGCCAGCTCCCCCTCCCTGATGATGTTCTCCTCCCCTCCATATACCCCTCCTACCAACTTTGATCCTCCTTCCCTCTTCCTGTGTCTGTTCCTTTGGGCACCCTCCCGCCCTCCTCCCTTTCTCCCCACTCCTCCCCCCGGGCTACCCCTCATCTGTCCCTCTCCTCGTCCTCCCATCTCCTCAGCCATTGGCGTATTTGTTCTCCCCTCTCAAACCCCCCCTCGCCCTTCTTCCCCTCTTGGCAGGTCCCCGGACTCGTACACGCTACGTGGACTTTCGCGCGCCGGAGATCATCGCCATCAGTGTCTCGTGTGTGCCGTCGTGTTTAGTGCTCAGTGTTCACTGTCGCACTCCATCGTCCACCTGTGCCGTCGTCGTCTTCAGTGTTTGTGCGTCGTATCAACAGTTTCAAGCGTGGATTATCGTTGAGTGTGAACGGCTCCATGTTTGTCTTTCTGTGTCAACTGTTTTCTTGCCCACCGTTCTGTAACCTATGTATTATCTTTCTGTATTTCCTCACTGTGTATCCTCTGGCTGAAGAGCAGCATAGAACGCTGCTGACAGCCTGCATGTTGTACAGGTTTTAAAATTACAATAAAGAAAAAAACAAATAGTACCTCGCAACGAGTACCGCCCTTCGATTCGTGATTTCGTTAGGTTTGCAGGTGCCAGCCAGACAGCCAGCCAGCCAGCCAGCCAGCCAGCGGCGGTTCAGCGAGCAGCGGCGGCAGCAGCGGCGGCGGCGCCGGCGTTCCTGGCAATAGTTGCCAGCGCCAGCAGCGTGTGGCTTTGGCCCCCGTTGTCGTCCGTCTACGTCCGTCTTCATCTGTCCCCGGTTTTCCTCTCTCATTTTCGTCCTGTACTGTCTTAGTTCCTACCTGTCACCATGTCCGCCCCAGCCACCACTACAACTACCACTACCACCACCACCGCAATAGTTTATACTTCCCCCTCTGTCGCCACCACCACTATTACATGGTGTGTCCAGTCGCCCCCCCCCCCTGTTTCCATCCCTACTCTTCTCACTCTCCCTTTGCCCTCACTCTTCGTCGCCCCCTCCCCAGCTTCTTCCTCCCGCACCTCCACCTCTGATCTTTTCCCCCCACTCCCCCAGTCTGTCACAGCAGCTCCCACTAGGGTGGTGGCCTGACGGGCCACTGCTCATGCCCAGTTCTAACCCCCGCCTTCGCCGTCACAGTCATCTCCGTCTTAGCCGTCACCGTCGCCTTCACCATCACCATCTTCGGTGCCGGCTCCTGCATCCACGCGGGGACCTGCCACTTCCCGCCACCTCCCTGTTGCTACCGTTCTGCATGTCACCACTCACCCTTCCGCTGCCCTCAAACGCCCTAGTGGCACCACCATCTCCTCAGCTCCCAAAAAGGCCCCACCCCATCCTCCTTCCCCCCCACAGGATGCCATGGATGTCTCCCCGCCTGGCCCTGCTACCTCCGCCGCCTCCTCCTCCTCCCCCCCTCTTCCTACAAATATCTCCTCTCTCATCCTTATCCTTCCATCCCTGTGGCCTAGAACCTCTCCCTCCTCCTCCACCAACACTTCCCTGGAACTCCCATCTCCCTCCTCACTCCCTGAAGAAACTCCATTCTCATCTCCTCCCCAAGCCCCACTCTTCATATTCACATCCTTTCCCACATCCCCATCACTCAGTTTGGCCCCAACACCTCCCTCACCTGTGCTCCTTCCCCGTCTCCTGCCTGCCAACCTCAACCCCCACGTCACCCGCCAACCCTCACTGCTGTGATCACTCGGCTTAGTCCAACAATCATGGAGGAGGAGGTGTTGGTGGAGCTCAAGGCGCATTCCTCGTTGGACGTCCGGACAGTCCATGACATTTTTAACTCTGTCCCCCCCCCCCCCCCACCTTATACGGTTTTTTCGGAAGACGCCCCCTCCATTGACCGCCTCCTGAAGGAGGGTGCCCTCCTTTTCAACCAAAGATACAAGGTTGAACCCTCCCATTCCCCTCCTCAGTCCCTCTGCTTCCAGAGGTATCTGCGCTACAACACACACACAACATCTGAGTGCCATGAGGCCCCCACCTGCCCGCACTGTAAACAAGCACATTTCCTCTGGCAGTGCCCTAAGCTTCAGTCCCCTCCCTCCTGTAATACCTGTAATCTAGCGCATCCCACATACTCACAAAAATGTAAAGCTCGACCCCATCCGACCACTCCTGAACTCATCGTCCCTGTTCGTCCTCTGGACACCCCCACACCTCCTGGCAATTCCCTTCATTCCCACCCACCGCTGTGGACATCATCAGGTTCCTCACCATCATTCTACAGAATGTCCACCCTTTCCTGCGCCCTCACGCCCTCCAGCAGATATCCCTTGCTGCCAGTTCCATCTTCCACCTTAAAATGTATGCCACCTACTCCCACAACTATGCCCATTTCACCTTCTCCCATCTCGACACCCTTGTCTAAACCCCTGTCATGGCGCAACAGCACGATATCTTGTTCAACAACATCCGTTCCCTTGCCGCCAACAAGAACCTCTTCATGCACACCCTCGCCACCCATTGCTTGGATGCCTTCGTGCTCAATGAAACCTTTCTTCAGCCCCACCACACCATTGACAACTGGCACTACCTCCTTCACCACTCTGACAATCCCTTCCCAACAGCATGTGGCGTAGTTGCCATTGGTCACCACCGCCAGATCCCTGTTTGGCTCCAACCTCTACTTCCAGACCACACAGAACACCTGATCCTTAGTCTCTTCTTCCCTGGCCTTACCATAACCTGTGCCAGCACCTATGTCCACCCTAATGCCCATATTCCTTTTGACTTCCTCTCCCACAATGACCGTACCTTCTCCTCCTATGTGATCGCCACTGACCTCAACATCCATAGTTGTTCCGCCACCCAGTTACGGCGGTGGCATCGATTCCTCTCCTCCCTTCAAGGTGGCCTCGCCCCCATTTCCCAGCACACCTGCCCCAAATCCAACTCCACTCTTGATGTCGTCATCTCCTCCCCTAACCTCCTTGCCAAAACTCAGGCGATCATGGTAGGCGACATCACCCCTTCCTTCCGCCTCCTCGATTTCTACATCACCATCTATGTCTGTCCTATCGCCCTCACTCCCACCCTTAAGTACCTTGTTGTCACCCTCGACTGTCGCCTCTCCTGGACCCCCCACATCCGGACGATCCGAGCTAAGGCATGCTCCCGACTATGTCTCCTCAAACTCTTTTCCAGCCATACTTGGGGTCTGGTCTCCTCCTCCATCCTCCATACCTATAAATCCCTCATTCGCCCTATCCTCTGCTACGCCCACCCTGCCTGGATCTCCGCTCCCCCAACCTTTTACAAATCCCTTCAGATCCTAGAACGCCATGCTCTTTCCCTAGCATATAGCATCCGTCTCTCCTCCCCCACGCAGATCCTGTATGAACTTATTCCGTACCCCCACCTCCTCCTTATCCTCAAATGGATACGGATCCTCTACACCTCTCATAAATTTCATCCTCCTCACCCACTTGTCTCTCCCATCCTCTCCTTCCCCCGTCCACTGCCGTGCCTGTATTTCCATGTCCCACCTGCTCTCCATCTCTCCTTACCCTCTCCCAAGGTGACTTCCGCCAGCTCCCCGTCCCTGATGATGCCCTCCACCCCTCAAACTACCCCTCTTACCAACTTTGATACTCCCATCCCTCTTCCTATGTTTTTTCCTTTGGGCACCCTCTCTCCCTTCTCTCCCCACTACTCCCCCAGGCTTCTCCTACCCCCATGCCTCCATTCCTCCTCCAATCTCCTCTGACACTGGCATCTTTGCTCTCCCCTCTCCCCCTCCATCTCTCCCTTCTCCTCTTGGCAGGTCCCTGGACTCGCAGACGTTACGTGGACATTCGCGCGCCGGAGATCAACGCCATCCGTGTGTGCCATCGTGTTTCTGCTTAGTGATCGCCGTCACGCTCTAACATTCCCCTGTGCCATCGAAGTCGTCCGTGTTTCTGCACCATGCCAACGTGTTTCAGTGTATTTTTCGTCGAGTGTGAAGGGCTCCGTGTTTTTGTATATAGGGTGGTCCATTGATAGTGACCAGGCCAAAAATCTCACGAAATAAGCATCAAACGAAAAAACTACAAAGAACGAAACTCGTATAGCTTGAAGGAGGAAACCAGATGGCGTTGCCATAGGTCGAACGGATATCAGCTGCGTTTTTTTTAATAGGTACCCCCCCCCCCTTTTTATTATGTATTCGTGTAGTACGTAAAGAAATATGAATGTTTTAGTTGGGCCAATTTTTTCGCTTTGTGATAAATGGCGCCGTAATTAATCACAAACGCATATGTGGTATCAGTGCGGACGGTATTTGCTTCGTGATACATTACATCGTCATTTCAATGTGAGTGATTTACATAAATAAGATGACGGAATCCACAAAGTACTGAAATCAAATGCATACTACTAAAAATAAACATATTATTTTAGGAAACAGAGAAATGGTCTCACCTATCTGTCATATGCTCTTGTTTGTCACATACAAGAATGAAAAGATGAAGTAGGACTTCCTTTGACAAGCAAAATCTGGCTATAAATTCAGAATCACGTCGTCTCACTATTTTCTCCTTCGTCATTCTCATGAAGAGTTCAGACAAGATTTTGTCATTGCTATCTGTAGCTGCATCTGTCACTATTTCTGCCATCTTGAAAACTTATTCCCCAGTTCAGCTCGCTAACCAGCGAAATATCGCCAGTTATGTTATCCTGAGTTAATTCTCCAGTGAGGCATTATTCCAGGTTCTACAACGTTTTCTTCACACTATTCCAGGAACAGACCTTAACCAGCTGCTACCTGAAGATTTTAGAATCGCCCCATACCTCGTTATGTTTAAGCTCAGAGGATGTTCTATGATTCTACAACAAATCTATGTCAAGATAGTGGATGGTAGTTTGGTGGATCTCTTGTACTATCCTTTCCGAAGAGATTTACAAGTGCAGTTTCACCAGTGTCTCAGGTGGAGACATAGTTGTGAAGATGTGTCATGCAATAACACGAACACTGAACGATTATATTTGGCTTAGTAATGTATACACAGAGATAAATATCTATATATACTTATATTCATACCTTTGCATTAATTATTTTTTTGAAAACATCATCCTTTGTCCCCATTCCAAATATTTTTGAGCAACAAATCATACGATTCATCATTCTTATCTTCTCTGTTTTCCTACTCATTTGATCTAGCATCCCACAATGCCCACAATGGCTTATACATTTCTATGCACTTCAATCTTTTCTTGTTTTGAGCTTATTTCCCACACAAAAACAAATGTAATCTGCCCAACTGGTCTGTGTAGTATGCGGAAGACTGACAAGAACTTTCATTACTGCCCACAGACGGTACAATATTTCGAGCCAACACAATATAATTCCAAAGCTTTTGAGGTTCCCAATATTGCTACACAACCCCTCAATGTCACACTTAGATGGTCAATATTATTGGCCAGCTGGGAAATATAATATTAATAAGTTTATTGCAGCGCAGTAGCCATACAAAGTTCAAGTACAATGATAATAGCAAACGAAATTAGGAATTTTACATATTCTGATTTGCATAGTCACTTATTGACCATGTCCTTTTGGTACAGAGCTCTATATTGCACCGTTTGTATATTTGATGACACAGTTTACATTCACATATTACATTTGGTTTATGATATGACGTGTTGTTGCTAATATGGTGTTGGAAATCATGAGCTGCCATTCTGGCGATCACATACCTTATTTCGAAGTTTTCCTTTCTCCATGTTTGGTCAATCATGGCGCCTGTGCTGGAGAATCCTGGAGATACGTCTTCCCTTTTTTTACTTCAGTGGCTTCGAGACTTTCTGAAAACTTGGTGTTGGGTAGCATCAATGAGGATGGGTTCTCTCTCCAGCAAGTATACAAGTTTGGATAGTGTTCTTTTGGACAGTCCTACTGCTTCCTTTATATAGGTCGCCTTTATTCTTTCTAGTGTCGCTAGGTTTTTCACTGTAAGATAATTTTTATGCTGTAAGTCAGTATCGGAAAGATTTTGTCTCTGAATAATGCCACTGAGGTCTCCAGGCTGAGGGATCTAATGTTTGCCATTTCATGGATTGCTAGTGTTGCTTGTATTGCTTTCTCTGTTACATGTTTTGTATTTTATAGTTGTTTATATCGTGACCCCTAGGTACTTGAAGTCTGGTACGATTTTCACATTTCTCTCATATATAAAAATCTCTGCTGATGCAGGTCCTCTTCCTCCATTTCAGAGTACCATCACTTCTGCTTTTGCCACATTTATTTCGAATCCATGATCGACACACCAATCTTCCATATCGTTTATTGCTTCTTGTAACTTTGCAATGTTCTTTACAATATCATCTGAATATGCATATGAGATTACACCCTCTCTTTGGGGTATTCTCACAATTTCTTCCGCACCAAGGACAAATAACAGGGGACTCAGTAAGTCTCCCTGAAGTACTCATCTTGATTGGAGTATCGACTGCGATAGGGAGATGTCCGAGATGCTTATTTCATTGCATCGCAGTATTGAACTTACTATTTGTTTCCATATGTTGTTTTCCCTTAGGATTTCATCTAGTTTTTTAGTCACTAATATGCTGCTTATAAAGTCGAAAGCTTCTGTGAAGTCTATAAATACTATGTACAACTTTTCTCTGTCTTCAAGGGCTCCCCATACACTCTTTAGCAGCAGTTTTGTTGCAGCCATGAGTTAATCTTACTTTCCTGCGTCCCATTTGGCTTTTGGGGAGGTGTTGATCGATTGTTCGCTTTATTCTTTCTGTTATTATTTTTGTAGACACTTTGAAAGTTTATACTGGGGCTATGCTCTACTTGCTACGGTCCTTGGGATCTCCTGCTCCTTTATATAGCACTGTTGCTATTGACTGTCTCCACTGCTCGGAAACGGAGGCTATTTCTAAACACATTGAAAATGAAGTCAATATTATTCACTGTCTAGGGCCCACTTAATTTGTTAAGTAGTTTATAAGATACAGCAGTCATGTGGTGTATACTATACTTGAATTGGTATCTGCAACCACAGTTTGGACTGGTCTATACATGTTGCCCTCGATACAAGGAATTGTAGTACTTACACTATTGGCTATTAAAATTGCTACACCATGAAGATGACGTGCTATAGACGCGAAATTTAACCGACAGGAATAAGATGCTGTGATATGCAAACGATTACCTTTTCAGAGCATTCACACAAGGTTGGTGCCGGGGGCGACATCTACAACGTGCTGACATGAGGAAAGTTTCCAACCGATTTCTCCTACACAAACAGCAGATCCCCGCCGTTGCCTGGTGGAACGTTGTTGTGATGCCTCGTGTAAGGAGGAGAAATGCGTACCTTTACGTTTCCGACTTTGATAAAGGTCGGATTGTAGCCTATCGCGATTGCGGTTTATCGTATCACGACATTGCTGTTCGCTTTGGTCCAGATCCAATTAATGTTAGCAGAATATGGAATCGCAGGGTTCAGGAGGGTAATACGGAACGCCGCGCTAGATCCCAACGGCCTCGTATCACTAGCAGTCGAGTTGACAGGTGTCTTATCCACATGGCTGTAACTGATCGTGCAGCCACGTTTCGATCCCTGAGTCAACAGATGGGGATGTTTGCAAGACAACAACCATCTGCACGAACAGATCGACGACGTTAGCAGCAGCGTGGACTATCAGCTCAGAGGCCAAAGCTGCAGTTACCCTTGACGCTGCATCACAGACAGGAGCGCCTGCGATGGTGTACTCAATGACGAACCTGGGTGCACGAATGCCAAAACGTCATTTTTTCGGATGAATCCAAGTTCTGTTTACAGCATCGTGATGGTCGCATCTGTGTTTGGCGACATCGCGGTGAACGCACATTGGAAGCGTGTATTCGTCATCGCCGTACTGCCGTATCACCCGGCGTGATGGTATGGGGTGTCATTGGTTACACATCTTGGTCACCTCTTGTTCGCATTGACGGCACTTTGAACAGTGGACGTTACATTTCAGATGTGTTAAGACCTGTGGCTGTAACCTTCATTTGATCCCTGCGGAACCCTACATTTCAGCAGGATAATGTATGACCGCATGTTGCAGGTCCTGTACGGGCCTTTCTGGATACAGAACATGTTCCACTGCTGCCCTGGCCAGCACATTATCCATTTCTTTCACCAACTGAAAGCGTGTGGTCAATGGTGGCCCAGCAACTGGCTCGTTACAAGACGCCAGTCACTACTCTTGATGAACTGTGGTATCGTGTTGAAGCTGCATGAGCAGCTGTACCTGTACACGCCATCCAAGCTCTGTTTGACTCAATGCCCAGGCATATCAAGGGCGTTATTAGGGCAAGAGGTGGTTGTTCTGGGTACTGTTTTCTCAGGATCTATGCACCCAAATTGCGTGAAAATGTAATCACATGTCAGTTGTAGCAAATATATTTGTCCAATGAATATTCGTTTATTCTTCTTGGTGTAGCAATTTTGAAGGCCAGTAGTGTATATGATTTAGCTTTCAAACAGTGATCAGTCATGCACATTTTCAACAATCTAAAGGGGTTCTCACACATTCAATACTGTTGTCAATATATTAATCATCTGACGGTGAATTCTGTCATATTGTCAATACCAGGAATATTGACAGAACAGTACTGATAGACGCTAAAATATTCTCCAGTTTCACATCATTTGCTGTCCAGTTGTTTGCCCAGTCTCATGAAACAGCTGCAGGGCACTAGCTTGTATCACAGAACTATTGCTTACATTTACGTTTCCTAGCAGTATTTAATTCACATTGACAGCTATAGAGAGAAATGAATAGACAATTAATGTTGGTGTTTATTGAATTTTAGTGTTGGCAGACATAACTGCACTCAACTTTAAACATTCAAATGACCTGTTTGTGCCCAAAAATCCTTATGTTACTCTTAACCTTTAATCGACAGGAACTGTGGATTTAGTAAAGGTGGATTACACTTGACAGAACGTCACCATCACATCTGCCACATCAAAAGATTTTCCTCTGCAGTTCAAATGGTGGCTTTCGCACACACTGTCAATGGAACGTCAACAACATGTCATGTCAAGGTTTCTCACGAATAATGTTTCAACAGGCGATAGTGTAGCGTACTTAGATAGCAACTGTTACATTAAGTCACAGTCTAACATAACAGTCGCGACACTCACTGTTGTAAAAGTTGTTACCGTTTACACCTGGAGCGACACTAGCGCACCAAGCGGCGAGAAATAAGAATGTCAGATGCGTCATAAGTACGAGTATAATGTTTTGGATGAAATGCTGTGTGGCTAGGGCCTCCCGTCAGGTTGGCCTGTCGCCTGGTGCTAGTCTTTTGAGTTGACGCAACTTCTGCGACTTGGCTGGCGATGGTGATGATATGATAATCATGATGATGATGATCAAGACAACGCAACACCCAGTCCCTGAGCGGAGAAAATCTCCAACCCAGCTGGGAATCAAACCCTGGTCCCTTTGCACAGCATTCCATCGCACTGACCATTTAACTATCGAGGCGAAAACTTCTGAATCCAATGGCAACCTACAAAATATTCGTGAAGAAACATTTGTGACACTGACAGAATTGCAGATTACCACATTCATAATAAAGGAATATAAACACACAAAATTCACATGCACTAAGCACAGAAATGTACCTCTATGTGTATGATGGACACCTCTTTTGTCGTTCCATAGGCCTACTGTGTATTAGTCATTGTCACCTGTTACCACAAGTACGACCTTCATCTTTATATTATTCTAACTGCGACAAGCAATTGCCAAATACTGGCAGAAATATGATGAAAACATTATGATGAGCTGATTCAAGCATCTACTTAAGCACATTAGTGAAAATAACATTACAGTCAAAGTCATAGTTTGGGTTTCTTAAGGGTTCCGATATTGAGAGTGCTATTTACACTTACAGTGAAAATGTCCTTAATTCATTAGACAACAAAATAGAGGCAACTGGCATATGCTATGAGCTGTCAAAGGCTTTTGACTGTATGAATCACAACATTCTTTTAAGTAAATTAAAATATTATGGCATCACTGGTAGTGCTGCAAAGTGGTTTCTGTCATATCTTACTAATAGAAACAAGGGCAACATTATGTAACACGTCAGCAGTACGCAAGTGGGAAGAAATTACATGTGTTCCTCAAAGGTTCTATACTAAGTCCACAACTTTTTCTTGTGTATATAAAAGACTTGTCACATGTTACATTACCATATGCCAAGTTTGTCTTATTTGCAGATGATACAAGCATGGAAATAAATAGTAAATGAAATATAAATTTAGAAAGGGCAGATAATGAAACATTAATAAGTGGTTCATGGCCAATTCACTGTCACTAAACTTTGAAAGTACCCACTATATGAAGTTCAGAACTTCCAAGAAATTTCCTTCTAGTGTGTGTATAAAACATGACGACATGGAAATAGAAGAAGTTGAGGGTGTAAAATTCTTGGGATTACAACTTGATAATAAATTCAGTAGGGCGCGACATACTAACAAACTGCTAAAGTGCCTAAACGAGTCTGTGTTTGCGATGCGAGTGACGTCAGACATAGGAGATATAAATATAAAAAACTGCCATTTTTTGCTTATTTTCACTTAATTATGTCATATGGTGTCATATTTTGGGGTAGCTCCACAAACTGAGAAAACATTTATAGAGTACAGAAGCGTATAATAAGTGTAATGTGTAGTGTAAATCCAATAACATCATGTCGAAACCTATTCAAAGAACTGGGCATACTAACTACATATTCTCAGTATAGTTATTCCTTAATGAAGTTTGTTGTAAATAACACATCTCTTTTTCCACGTAACTGCTTACTACACAGTATCAATACTAGGAACAAGAACAATATACATAAAGATTTAAAATCACTTACTCTTGCCCAGAAAGGAGTCCAGTATTCAGCAACTTATATTTTCAATAAATTACCAACAACCATTAAGAGTTTAGTTTCAGACAAGGCACAATTTAAACATATTATAAAAGAATTTTTGGTAGCCAACTCCTTCTTTTCCATCTATGATCTTCTCAACAAGTGCAGTAGACAATTTTAATGAAAATTTATTATACATTAATTTTTGACAGTACTTGGTTGTAACAGCCAAGTAACTACCTACTGTGTGAATGATGGATGTATGGAAAGCAGTTGTAAGTCTTACGTCTGTAAATAGTGGAAGTTTAATTTTAAATCTTGTACATAATTTGACTGTTCTTAACTGAGACTCATTGAAATGAGTAATTAACTTTAATTTTTGACAATACTTGGTTGTAATAGACAAGTAACTAGCTACTATGTGAATGATAGATTTAATGAAAGCACATGTTAAGCATTAAACCTGTAAATATTAGAAGTTTAATTTTAATTCATGTACATAATTTTGCTGTTTATTGACTGAGGATCATTAAAATTAATGAAACTCAAGTTTTTCTAATTACATTTTTGTAATGTTTTTATTTGACATGTTCCAGACCCAGGAGGATCCCCCTCTTTAGTGGGTCTATGGAATAAATAATTTATCTAATCTAATGTAAATCTAATTACATTATTTTTCACGCAAAATCAAACATTTCAATAGTTTTCAAACAAACTGTCAGTGAACAGGGCGCTAAACAAAAGAATGTCATCACGTGAAGGAAGCAAAGACAATTAAGTGACAAGCAACAGAAGTGAATGAAATACATGCCAAAGAAGTCATCAGCCCAAATGTACCAACTTCTTCAGTATCTTATTTGGTTTCTCATTGTTGGAAACTAAGTCTTGATTCCAATATCTCAGGCAGTAAAAGAATCTCACTTTAAATAACCTGATCAACAGCAGCTTAATTTCTTCATAACATCCAGGAGGAAAATTTGGGATAGCTATTATCAAGTCCACAAATAATGCACCACAAATTTCCTTGTAAGCATGTTAATCAAAAACTGAAGCCATCTGATAATCCCAATCCCTCAAAAAAAACTAACTTTTTCATTGCAGATAATCAAACTTCGAAAATTGTCCTCATAACTTTTAAAATGGCAATGAAATTTGTCATTTGCATCTAAGTCCCGGCTGTTGTCTACAAGCAGAGTCCTGCATTTGACACAATTATGTAAACGACAAAGTTTCTTCAAGATGTAGTGAAGACATGTCTCATACTATTTTGTTCTCCCAGATCTGCTGGAACTTCCATATTTGGTAGATTTGTGACGGAACTTGTGCCACACTAGCATAACAATGGTGAGACCTGTAATGTGTGAGCAGATTTCATGTCTAGTATTGCCTTACCCCAGTCAATTCCTTCACAATTACTGCTTGCCACATTTGCCTTGGAGATGTGTTGCTGCAAAACCATCTCTCTACCTTATAATAAAAAAATTTTTACAATGTGTCTTGGTTAATTTTACATGAGAATAAATACAATTTGGTCCCAGTCCGTACCTCAGCAGCAAGCATTTCCAATGCACATATATTACGTAGAAACTCCTTTACACACTGTATCCTTGTGGAGTAATCTTTCCCATCATAGTCTACAAATTACTGAGAGGGAATCCATGACTTCATCACAGGTAGAACATCTAGATGCTCTGAACCACTTCTTATACAATCTCTTAAAGGCACGGGCCCTTTCACACTGTATGCATTAAAGATTTCAAAAATGTCTTTAACTTTGTGACAAAAGCCTGCAGTAACTATTGCAGATAAGGGCATATTACCAAAAAACAAGTGTCAATATGAGCTTGACACATGAAGTGCATTTCCATTTTAGAAAAATCTGGCAGTTCCATAACTTTGGTCAGCTTGGGAGCTAACTTGTGTCTTCTGTGGAGTTCATCTGAATAGAGCTGGGATGTATCCTTCTGAATAGAGCTGGGACATGTCCTTCTGCATAGAACTGGGACATGTCCTTCTGAATAGAGCTGAGACATGTCCTTCTGAACAGAGCTGGGACATGTCCTTCCAAGAGGCACCACCAACCAAACAATCATTTAATGTATGAGTTATATCATACCCATACAAATTGTTTCTGATACTCCTTAACAAATGTGGGGTGTCAAACTTGGATTGTCTTGTGTAATTCCCTGTCTCTTTCCGCTGTCCACAAAACCTGAACCCTGGTCAGTCATACAAGTCTTCACCACCAAGCCAATTTTCTTAAGACTTTTTGACTATTTCATGCAATATTGCTGTCAAATGCATAGCTCTCACTGTTCCTTTACAAAAACATTACAGTAATGGTCGTTTGGAAAACGAAAATTGGCATTAATCATTATCACCAACACACTGTCGCAATTTTAATTGTGAGTGTCCTCAAAGCCAATAAGACTATCAGAAATGCTGTCATATGTTAAATTTCCCATTAGAGACATTTCGTTCAATGACATATTCACTAGTTTATCAGTACTGGAGAAATGCTGTAACTTCTGCTTTAAATAGTGGAATATATTGTCACTTACCCCACATTTTATTTGTATGCCTTCCACATACCCCTGTATTGTACACATTGATGAAAGCATAAAACATTCTGACAGAAATCTGTATGCCTGAGTGGTGTAATATAATAAATTTAGAGCAAACAGCTTATTTTCATCTTTCCATCTTGCAGCACGTTTCTCGTTCAGTGGCATGCTAGGCTCAACAACAAGTCAAAGACGTCTTTCTTAAATATTGGGATCCTATAGTTTTCAAAATTTGTTTCTACATCTTCACATGATCCTTCAGATGCAGTTTCTGTTGCTGTCTGTACTTAAACAGTCACAGCTTGCCGAAAATCGCTCTCCTCCCTACATTCAATTCAAAAATTTAGAAAAATATTTCCAACCCATGTTAAACAAAAATTAGTCCAAACACTAGTCAAGCCTAATCTTTACTACTGTGATGTAGTTCAACACGGCACAAATAGTGAAAATTCTAGATGCCTCGAGCTAGTGATGAATGCTTGCATTAGATACGTGTGCAATATTCGGTTGTATGATCATATCAGTCCTTCATACTCCCAGCTAGGTTGGATACGCCCACATAAGGCATGCGATCTCCACATGATGTGCTTACTTCACCGATTTCGTAGCCACTGGTGCCCCCACCAGCCACTGGTGCCCCCAATACTCACATTAAACACCTATCATCATTCCACAATCGCAATAGCAGATCAGATACGTCTAGCATCTTGGCTGTACCTTTACATAACACAAAATCTTTCTCCGTGTCATTCTTCATCTCAGCCATACAACTATGGAACGCACTCCCCGGTGATCTGCGTCTTATCCAGAACTACTCAACATTCAAGAGGGAACTCAAAACTTACATATTTAGGGACGGTATAGCCACCATTGTTGTGCCCCTCTCATCTCCTTCTTTCTCCTCTCCATCATAGCTTCGAATTTTACCATTCTGTTTCTCTTCCTCTACCCTATCTACCTCTTATATATCTCTTTTACCCCATTCTATCATCTTATATCTCTGCTCGATGAGAATAACTCACAAGCTGCAAGAACATGACGAGAAAATTCCCAACTAACAATAGGACTGACATTCATAAAATAAAAGTATGTTTACTTTCATATACATAGTCATTACTATTATTATTATTATTATTATTATCATTATTATTCTTGATTGTTATAATTATTTTTTCATTGTTATAGTTATCATTGTACTACTGTTATAATCTCTATTTTTTTCTTTAACATCAATACTGGATAATACGTTATATGTCCTTAATGTTCTGTAGAAACTGTAACTCGTTCAATCTGAGTATGCCTGGTTAGGTGCAAGAGAGGGCCAGAAGGCCCTAAACTTGCCAGGTAAAATAAATGCATAAACAAATAAATAAATAAAATAATAGGCTCTTTCCTTGTCCCATAATAGTTTTGCGCCAAATCTATCTGCACCTTCTCTTGCTTCACATGCTTTTGCAAGACACGAATAACTGGACTTAACCTAACAACTTCATCATCAAAGCAGGTCTGTGTTGATGATTCAGATGAATCTGGCACTGATATATGGAGAGGTGAACTGACTGCTTCTGTGCCATAGTACTGTTTCACAACTGTAGACAGATTGTCAAACCTTTGTGGCAGTTTCCTCCTCATTCCTCGGTTGAGGTGGCTTATTCAGGATACCAAAGAGTGCGGGTACTGCATTCCACATGAATTTATTATTGTCTGCATTCATGAACTGGTTTTGTTCGAAGTTCAGCAAAGAAAACTTAACATTATTATAAAGGCAGACAGGATATTTTTTCATAAGATTTTCTCATCTGCTATTCACTACGTAGCCATTTTCTGACCTAAAACGGAATCATTAATACACATGTAGTTTGCAAGCAAATCCTGATGACATAGTTTGGTAACATGATGGTATATACCTCTTGGGGTCCTTAGGAATCCTAAAGAGACACATGTGTTTTCTTCTTCTTTTTGTTGCTGCTATTTATTGCGCTACAGACACGACCATTTGTAAAAATGATTGTACAAACCAAACTAAATAACCACTATTCACTTTCGCTTTCACCATCGCGCCGAACTCAACAGAAGTAAATTTACAAACACTAAACAGCTCAGTGGTGTGAAGAGAATGAAAGCTCATATTTAGCCTAAGCCTTATAAAAATTGCTTCTTTCTACAGTAGACTCTCCATGAAAGGTGGGGGTTCATGAATTTATGTGAAGAGAGGTATTTCATTTAAAGACAGAAATGACCTTACTGCATTAAGTGTTGATAAATATTATGAACTCTCCGCTATTGAAGTAACAGAACACAGCATTTTAAAAAAATGGTTATTTGTGCGTAGCAACACCAAGTGGTGCTGTGAAAATTTTTTCTCTAAACTGAATAGGACGCAAGCTAAGGTATCTTGCTCAAAAACGAGCATAATCGTCTGTGGGGACCTCAGTATTAATACAATGAAGTCAGATGATGTCAGTTATGCCTATTTAAATGTTTTACACAGTCATGGCATGAATTCGCGTGGAAACTGTTCCGCTAGAATAACCAAACAATCTTCTACATTGATAGACCAAGTAGCAACAGACACAGACAGGAAAAAATGCTGTATACATGCTCAAGAGCTAGGCTTATGGTATCATTTTTGCCAGATATTAAAAGTAAATTTTTGTGTAGAAATACCCCCTAAATTAAAAGTATACAAAAGGCTCTTCTCAAAGTCAAACTTACATGAATATTCAGCCCAGATACAATATGAAAGATTAGAGGAAGTCTATGCAGAAACAAATGTGAACACAATGTTTTATAGTTTCTTGCACATTTTGAAACTAAAATTTGAGAAACCATTCCTCAAAACTTTGCATACCATTGCAATTTCAGAAAAAAATACATAGATAACCAGAGGAAACAAACAAATCCTCTGAAACTCTTAGGTACCTCGCTTCAACCAAAAATAGACAGACTGACCCAGCCTTTTTCCGATTTTATTAAAACTACAAGAGAATATACAGAAAGGTACTACTAGTTGCTAAAAACCTCTCGCACAATAAAATACTACTGTGGGCAGAAAACAAAAGCAAAACAGCCTGGCATATTATCAAATGGGAAACAGCAAATACAGAGCAAAAACATTTGAATTCAAAAATTAAGAACAAAAATAGACAAACGAACCACCCAAAATTCGTTAACAGCATTGCTAAGAAATTACAACAGAACTTTGAAGACATATCTTACTCACCACCATTCACCGAACTCAATGGCACTCTATCCAACAACTGATAAACAGGTAGCACACGTTAAACATCAATTACAAATCAACTGGTCTAGATGAAACCCCAGCTCGCGTCCTTAAAGAATACGCAAATTCCATAAAAGCTCCATTATCAAAAATATTCAGTGAATCATTCAAATATGTTTCCCTGAGCACCTAAAACAAGCGAAAGTGATACCCATACTTAAAAATGGTGATGTGTAAAATGTAGAAAACTACAGACCAATCTCTCTACTTTCCACCATTCCCAAATTTTTGAAACTGTAATGAAAAATAGGTTAATGCAGTATCTAAATAAGTTCAATCTTCTTTCCAAAGAACAACATGGTTTCAGGCCCAAAAGAGGTACAGAATCAGCTATTGCACAACTTATAAAGGTCATTCGTGAGGCACTGGACGAAAATGACAATGTGAATGGAATTTTCTTGGATTTATCGAAGGTATTTGATACAGTGGACCACATAAGTTTATTACATAAAGGTGTGGTGAAGAAGTGGTTTAAGTCCAACCTAGAAAACATGATGCAGCATGTTGAGATTTCACATACTTCAGGATTTCTAGTAAAACACTTATCAGGTCCAAAATATATTAATATAGGTGTCCCACAAGGTAGTATATTAGGTCCAATCCTTTTTCTTATTTACATTAATGATTTTCCGCAGAATACTATTTACTGATGACAGCAACATAGTGATCACAGCCAAAACGCCAACATACTTGTCAGGATAGTCCAATGCGCTCTTCAAAGATGTTCACAAGTGATCACTGAAAAATATAATAACATAAGGAAAACTAATTGTATGTACTTTCAGTCGAATGAAAGACACAATCATGGTAAAATAACAATGATGTAAATGAATGTATCATGGATACCAATTTTTTGGGATTGAAGCTATACTGCCAGTTGAAATGGACAGAACATGTAAAAGCTTTAACAAAGTGACTGTCCACAGTATGTTATGCTCTATGAATATTTGCACCAGTGTGCAATATTTCTTGCCTCAAATAGAAATATTTTTGATACATACACTTAAACCTCAGTTGTGGAATCATGTTTTGGGGAACAAGAGATGGAAATATTCAGTCTGTCTTTCATGTACAAAAAAGAGCTACAGTATATGGATAATAACCAACAGCAGCAATAGAGCCCATTGTACTGATATATTCAAAAAACTAGTAATTCTCACTGTCACATGTGAGTGTATTTTGGAGACTGTGACGTATGCGAGGAAAAATATTCATCTGTGTGCTACAAACAGCTCAGTATGTAACCATGAAACTAGATCCAGCCACTACTTATGCCTAAACAGAAAAACAAGTCCAAGACACAGAACAGTATGCTATGTAATGGCCAAAAACTGTACAACTGGCTGCCACAAGAAATAAAAATAAACTTCATACCTTTAGCCAAAAGCTAAAAACATATTTATTAAGTAAAAGCTGTTACAATGTAAATGAGTATTTACAATAATTGTAGACAGCTATTTAATAGACACAAATATCACATAGACCTATATAAATTGACAGTAAGGGGCATAATTACATATATTGTAAGAATTGACCTGTAAAAATTGTAATAATTGAATTGTAAACATTATAATAAACCATGTATGTTTTAGTTCATAAGACACAACTGACGACATACATGCAATTTGTATTGTTATACGGATGAATAAACATATCAGTTAATCTATCTGTTTAAATTACTGGCCATTAGGCAACAAAATCTAGGCGAAGTGTCTCAGCTGTGAAGTAAGTGCACAGTGTGAACTAATATTAAAGTATTCCCCACTGACTGCTACTGCGAAAAGGTATTAATATGTACTAGAAGAAAATAATAAATTAAAGTAGTTTATAGGCGGAAGGAAAACACTGCAAAATGAACGACATGTACCTTGTTCAATGTGCTTTGGTCACGATTTTTCCAGCGGAACAGAGAACAAAACTGGCAGTGAGGATAATGTGGCATGCAGAAGTTCAAAATAAGATTCGTAATAAATTAACGAAGAAAAGCATGTATCAGAAATATATGTAAACGTAGCCCAACTATACATACTGTAGGCAAACCATCAGCTTCTGTGGAGGTGATAAATGATGACTCCTCCTCTTCCAGCACCTTGTAAAGAATGTGGAACTCTCCTTCACAGTCTCAATTTTTTAACATTTTTCTAACCCAGACTCTTTTTGCTCTCTGTTCATGATCAAGTGCAACAGCAATCATTAAAACTGCTTTAAACTAAATTTTGGCATTTTCTCCTAGAATAGTTTCAACGAGAAATATTTGGTGTACTTTACAACTGAATGCTCATTAGCACAGTGGTAAAAATAAGTCCTCTGTTGGGAATGCTATCAAGATGACGTGAAAAAATTATATGAAGAGCAGTTACTTATACATGTAAACATATACCACTATATGGGAAATGTATTTTTCCTAGGAATGTTTGATATGGTATTCACACACAGCAGTCTGATGCATCTGTTGTATCAAACATTTTTACATAAACTTTATAACTCCATTATATTTACAAAAGAAGATAAGATTGCAGATTAGATTTGATTAGTTTGATTTGATCAGTTAGTTACTTTTATGTTCCATGGATCATCATGATGATGTGAACCAAGTCGTTTTACTTTCATATTTCAAACTAATTTGTACATCTATTTGCACTCTAAACAACACCATACAATTTTTCCTCCTGAAATGAAACAAGACATACAGATTACG
The DNA here is from genome assembly GCF_023897955.1 of Schistocerca gregaria. NCBI lineage: Eukaryota > Metazoa > Arthropoda > Insecta > Orthoptera > Acrididae > Schistocerca > Schistocerca gregaria. The sequence goes on along the minus strand of NC_064930.1, from coordinate 99,554,114 downwards.
TTAGCAGTTCCTACCTACCACCTCTTCCATATTACATACATAGCAATTCTTCTACAGAATAGGAGTTGTCAAGGAGAGACTTTTGCAATTTATTTTCAAGTTTTACCTTGCAATCTGTTAGACATTCTAAATCACTGGGTAAGTGGTCAAAAATTTTTGTTGCAGTGTTGTGCACCCTTTTCTGTGCTGAAGACTACCTTAATGTTGAGTAATGAATGTCATTTTTGTCTTCTAGTATCGTAATTACTGGTCTCATTGTTCCTTTTGATCTGTAGTCGATTATTCCCAACCAACTTCACGAGGAAATAAATATACTGTGAAGCACTAGCCAGAATAACCAACTCCTTAAACAGATGTCTACAAGATGATCACAGGTGAACACCACATATTATTCTTACAGCACGTTTTTCGGCAATGAAGACCTTCTTTCTTAAAGATAGGTTACCACAGAACATTATACCATATAATATTAGTGAATGAAAATAAGCAAAATATTTCAGCTTGTTGATTTATCTCTCCCCAAAATTTACTATGATGCTAAGTGCAAATGTGGCTGAACTATGTTGTTTTAGAAGTTCCAAAATGTGTTTTTTTTTTTTCAATTTTAATTCTCATCAATATTGACACCTAAGAATTTTGGTTTCCGCCTTATGTATTACTTCATCACTTTGTGTTACACTTATCACTGTTGCAGTACCCGTAGAGTTGCAGAATTGAATAAAATTTGTCTTTGTGAAATTCAGGGTGAGACCATTTGCAGAAAACCAGTCAATATTACTTTTGAGAAATTTGTTCTTCCATTTCTGTATGTATACTGGGAGTGATTACAATACTGGCGTCATCAGGAAAAAGAACTCATTCTGCTTGTTGTTCATTATCCAGTAGGTCATTTACATATATGAGGAACAGTAGCTGAACTAAGATTGAGATCCTTTTGGTTAGGTGTGACATAATCAATTTGTTGGTTATACCGTCAATCCCATAAGACCTAGGTGTAACAAAACCCAGATACCCATAAATGTTACAAGATAGGAATATGTGTATTGTTTCATCTGCATATAAAAAATTACTAAACTTTATTTGCATCAACAAAGGAAAATTTATTTTCCGAATTTCAGTACCCATCCAGATAGCCAGAACGCTGATACTGCCTATATGTACCTCAATCTGTCAAAAATAGTGTAACATCAGTAATTCACTTTGTATGTTGAAGTTTACTATTATTTAATCATCATGTGAAAGGTACTTTTCCAACAAAGACAACTGTTGATCTGGATTAAATATAAATTTTCTTTATGACTAATGCTGTAGCGATCTATTTCACTGTTTCTTTAGGTGTCAGGTATCCTTAGCAATTATGTTAATAATTTGTTGGAAAAAATGAGAGTAGATACTTATACCTACTGAGGACCTTTGGTAGCATGCCATGAGGGACGTTAATTGCATTCAGTTCCTTCTGTTGTGATGTATTGAGATTCTACGGTCAAAGTTATTATAAAATATTATTTAGCAAAGACTAATCGGATATACACCAACCAAGTCACAGACTGTGATAATTCTAATCCTTTGAAGTACAGACAGCCTGATTCTTTGCATGTTATTCCAATACTGCACCTGATTGCGTTCTTCTGTGCAGTTTTTGATGAACTGGAGCTTCTCCGTACTAGTGACAGTCATATTCTCGTAGAAACGGATGCTGTAGAATACCAATTGTGATATAATTAAGTAATTTAAAAATTAATTTTCTGTACTCCTCCTCCCCCCAAAAAAGTAGGGTATAGATCAACCAGCCTGCCATTGATATAATGTGGCATGTGTTCATATGAAATTATCCAGTTCCATAATCCAGATGCGAGTGAAAAAAGACAATGTATGTGTATACAGTCTGTGTGTTTCACTATCCACATGTCAACTTACAGTTAGATTAATTAGGTGACACTTTATTGCACTGTGACGGTGTCAGGTAATTCATTATTACATATTTTATGAACAAGTTCATTTTTGTAAATTTTTAAGCTCTGTAGGTAAACATTTGATGTCTCGTTTAGTAGCTATGGATTGAATAATTATTAATTCTTATATGTGTAATAAAATTAGACAGCCCATAGTGATTCTCTGTTCTGGATTTACTGATGTTGGTTACTGATTTGTTGATCTATAAATGAGTTACTCAGGTCTGGTGAAATTTCTTCCATGCTTTGGTTTATAATGTAGGCAGTAGTGCTTCACCCATGCTCACATTATCATCAATTTTGTGGCCTGAGATATTTGAATACTTAGCATGCTCCATACATTATTTACCATACCTGATTAAAATTGTTTGCCATTCACTTTCTCACTTTCTGACTTAATTTTAAAGATACAGTGTTTCCTCACTGTTGTGACTATTATATCCTACTTCAGTGTGTGACACGTAATGACATAAAAATAAGTCTTAAAACATTTAGCTGTGCCATGTACTTATTTTATTAGGTTAGGAACTGATATTGTGCTAACAGTTTTTCTTCTAGTATCTAGCACAGATTTTTTCCAAGCTTTTCAGTTAGCGTGTAAGCTTATTTTCTTGCAGTATTAGTTGTAGTGCACTTGAGGTTTTACCCATTAATTGGTCTACTAACTACACCTGAATACTTTTTTTACTATTCAGAGGTAGTCTAAGTGCAAACTTTTCCCAATTTAATTGTATTACTTTGGTTCTCATTGAACTGGACGCTGGGATCTGCTTTGATCCCTGGTAGTTTCCATAGTTATGATAATTACAAATTATTATATTAAGAAAGAAAGATAGTTGACAGTTAAGGAAATAAGAGATCGAACTGTGCTCAGATTTGATGTTATCATAGGGAAGGAAAGCAACTGTGGCCCTTTCATGACATCATTCCAGTACTTGCCTGTGGCAATTTGGAAAACTATGGAAAACACAAAAGTGGTTGGCCAGCCCAGAGATTGAATCTGGGTCTGCTATATTATCGAGATACACAGTGTAATGTGCTAGTTATTTACACAGTAAAAAATAAACAATGTCTTCAGTGAATGGCTCAAGTTTACTTTTAAATGTGCCTAGGGCGGTTATGACTTGCAGCTGTTTCCAAAGAGCAAGAGCAGTTAACAAATGTCATTTTTTGAACTCTTTGCCTTTCCATGGATACACAAACATTGGCACCATGCTAAGAACCTTACTTTAGTGTGTTTATTGTTTCCACTATACCCTTAAGGTAAGCAGTAGTTTCCTTTGATAATCAATAATGCGTTTATGTCATCAAACATAAAATCATTGAATGTCGCCAGACTCACATATTCTACACACCAACCTGAATAGTCGTTTTGTTGCCACTTCCCCTAATGATTTTAGAAATTCTGATGGAACGTTATCTATCCCTTCTGCCTTATTTGACCGCAAGTCCTCCAAAGCTCTTTTAAATTCCGATTCTAATACTGGATCCCCTATCTCTTCTAAATCGACTCCTAGTTCTTCTTTTATCACATCAGACAAATCTTCAGTCTCATAGAGGCTTTCAATGTATTCTTTCCACCTATTTGCTCTCTCCTCTGCATTTAACAGTGGAATTCCCGTTGCACTCTTAAGGTTACCACCGTTGCTTTTAATGTCACCAAAGGTTGTTTTGACTTTCCTGTATGCTGAGTCTGTCCTTCCGACAATCATATCTTTTTCGATGTCTTCACGTTTTTCCTGCAGCCATTTCGTCTTAGCTTCCCTGCACTTCCTATTTATTTCATTCCTCAGCGACTTGTATTTCTGTATTCCTGATTTTCCCGGAACATGTTTGTACTTCCTCCTTTCATCAATCAATTGAAGTACTTCTTCTGTTACCCATGGTTTGTTCTCAGCTACCTTCTTTGTACCTATGTTTTCCTTCCCAACTTCTGTTATGGCCCTTTTTAGAGACGTCCATTCCTCTTCAACTGTTTTGTCTACTGCGCTATTCCTTATTGCTGTATCTACAGCGTTAGAGAACTTCAAACGTATCTCGTCATTCCTTAGAACTTCCGTATCCCACTTCTTAGTGTATTGATTCTTTCTGATTAATGTCTTGAACTTCAGCCTACTCCTCATCACTACTATATTGTGATCTGAGTCTATATCTGCTCCTGGGTATGCCTTACAATCCAGTATTTGATTTCGGAATCTCTGTCTGACCATGATGTAACCTAATTGAAATCTTCCCATATCTCCCGGCCTTTTCCAAGTATACCTCCTCCTCTTGTGATTCTTAAACAGGGTATTCGCTATTACTAGCTGAAATTTGTTACAGAAATCAATTAGTCTTTCTCCTCTTTCATTCCTTGTCCCAAGCCCATATTCTCCTGTAACCTTTTCTTCTACTCCTTCCCCTACAACTGCATTCCAGTCGCCCATGACTATTAGATTTTCGTCCCCCTTTACATACTGCATTAGCTTTTCAATATCGTCATACCCTTTCTCTACCTGTTCATCTTCAGCTTGCGACGTCAGCATGTATACCTGAACTATCGTTGTCGGTGTTGGTCTACTGTCGATTCTGATTAGAGCAACCTGGTCACTGAACTGTTCACAGTAACACACCCTCTGCCCTACCTTCCTATTCATAACGGATCCTACACCTGTTGTACCATTTTCTGCTGCTGTTGATATTACCCGATACTCATCTGACCAGAAATCCTTGTCTTCCTTCCACTTCACTTCACTGACCCCTACTATATCTAGATTGAGCCTTTGCATTTCCCTTTTCAGATTTTCTAGTTTCCCTACCACGTTCAAGCTTCTGACATTCCATGCCCCGACTCATAGAACATTATCCTTTCGTTGATTATTCAATCTTTTTCTCATGGTAACCTGTGTCTATCTCGAGCAAACATGAATGCATATTCCTGATTGAAACGAACTGTTTCCTGTTATTCAAGTAAGAAGTGATGATGGCTAAAGTGTTCTCTTGCAACCCATTGTATTCCAATTTCCTTGGTAGGATGTCGACAGAAATGCAATCAAATGCCTTGCTTAACTCACATAATAGAAGTGATACTTTGTTTTTGTTTTCAGTAGCAGATAATATTCTATCATTGATTTATAACACAGCAGCAGTTGTGTTTTTCCCTTGCGAAATACAAACTGAAAGTTACAAAGTAAGCCATGATCTTCAAAGTAGGTATTTAGCTGATTGCGCGTTAGTGCATCATATATTTTTGACAATATAGGCACAATTGAAATTGGTCGATAGCTTTGAGACGGTTCTCTATTCCGCTTTTTAGAAACTGGGATGACTTTAGATATCATGAGTGTATTAGGAAAAACTCCAAATTCTAAGCATTTATTAAAATTTGAGAACAGTCAGGTTACTTTTGAAAGGAACTATTTCCTACTGTTATTGTAATATTAAACAATGGAGAATCTGGGATGTAATGTAACATATTATGAAAAAGCTACCTCCTTACTGCCATCGAGTTGCCTCTACAAACATGTACTGCTGCTACTCATAGTGTGGCTTCAGGTCTCATAGGTTGTGGTTTGGTTTTGTGTGTGTGTGTGTGTGTGTGTGTGTGTGTGTGTGTGTGTGTGTGTGTGTGTGTGTGTGTGTGTGCGTGTGTGTGTGTGTGTGTGTATGTGTGTGTGTGTGTTTGATAAAGGACTTATGATAGTTTTTTCATTGTATGTCACAATACCCATTTACTCCCACTGATCACATTTTTCTCGTATACTAAGTATAAACATGGGATTTCCACCAGATGCGTGTATTTGTCTTGAAAACAACAAAATTCAGCAATTTTCTATGCAGTAAATGCATGAATCAGTTTTAAGAGAGCATGTTACAGTCTTTAAGAGTGGTTCAGTGTTCATGATTTTTGAAATCAATACCTTATATTAGATGCATCTGAAAAATTTCGTTAATCGTCTCAGAAAATAAAGGAAAGCAGGCTTACAAACAAAATACCTTTACTGGCATACAAAGTACTCACCATTAGCCATAACACATTTTTGAAATTGGTGATAGATGTGTTGAAAACTGTTAGCAGTCCTTCTGGAATTTTCAAAGCACTGTGGTCATGCAACAATTGAAAAGCCTAAGCCTTTCAGGGGTAATTTAAGGCAGGTAAACAGAAAGAAATCTGCTGGCACCAAATCTGGAGAGTAAGGGGGCACTTAAGAACAGTCACCTTGCACTGAGTCAAACAGTTGAGCATGTAGACGTTGTGGGTATCCAACTCGTGACTGTGATGATTTAGGCTATTCCTCAAGATGTGTTTGCTGATTTTTCAAAAGCTTTACTACCAGTTTCAGAAGTCTGTTGTAGTGAATGGTGATTACTCTTGAAAGTCCCTATAGGTATTTTGTTTGTAACTCAATTTCTTTATTTACTAAGGCCATTGAACGTTCCAGTTGCTCCAAGAGACAGATAGCTGAAAGGAGTAGAGGAATGCATTCTGAAGAAAGGAGAAGACTAGACCAAGGCGAAGACGTAGAGATGGTGGCAAGACAGAAGGCGATGGAGAAGCCTATGTTCCAGAGGCTGGAAACTGTCGAAGATGATGATGATGACTGCTAATACTGCATTAATGACACACTGCTTCTAGTGAATTATAGTAATACCGATGCATATATGCAATACTGTTAATGGCCTACACAGTATGGAAAAAACAAAGGTCAGAGTAGATAACTAAAATCTCAGTAGCACAAACTTTCTATAATGGTGAGTCACCAAACGAGACAACACACACACAGACACACACACACACACACACACACACACACACACACACACACACACACACACACACACCATCCATCCGAGACAAAGCAAGCTGGGATCTCTCTATTCCCTCACTTGTTTTGCCAACTGCCTCCTTAAATTCATTTTATTTTCATTTTTACCTAATTACAGTACCATTAATATTCATGAGTATACTCTGCATTTCCCTTAAAGAGAAAGGTTGGCAGTCAGTCTTAAAGAATACAGCGCCAACTCTAATTTTGTGCTTAGTTTTTGTAATGCAATTAATTTTCCAATTTATTTTGACCATTCCTAGTTAATATCTTTTGCCACACATCATTGTGGAGTGACATTAGTAATTGTTTCAGGACTTATATTCTATTGCTGACTTATAAACAAATATACATTTTGTACTAACTATAAACATTTGGAAGAAGAACTACTAGAATTGTTAAAGTATTTATTTGGCTCTATTCAAAAACATATTAGCAAAGCCAGCTCTTAATTTATTCCAAAATAATTACCAGGTTTGTCAAAAGTATTGTTTGTACAACTATATCTCTTAATTTAATTATTTAAACAAATAATTCAGCCTAACCTTTGTGATAGAAGGAAATGATAAAAAGAAGGGATTTTTTGATGTATTCAGTTAATTGAATGAGTAATGTTTTAAATGTAGCTTCTGTAACTTAACATCAAATAGTATATAGTTTCAGTGCCTATTATAGTGAGGTTATGTAAAGGACCGATTTTTCGTCCCCAGACAGTCAGCCCAAGGCCAATTCTCAGACGTGAAACATGTAATGTTTAGATTAACATCAATGCATCAACTTAACAGTGCAACAATTAGGCTATATGTTAGAAAATTAATGACAATGTCCGTTTATTTTTTTAAAAAAATAGTGTCACACATATCATATTATTCTGCAAGAACTGTGTGGTTAGGTTTTCACTGCTCATAGATGTTCAACACCAAACTGTTGTGACAGTATGCTGATGCCTGCAATGCATCATTGAGGCTTATCAACATATACCAATAGTGGACTGACCATAGAACTGTGTAATATTGGGAGGTTGTGAACAGTGAAACTAAAAGAACTATGAAATCACATTGTGCAACTGTCGGCTACATCATTTACAGTAGTCAGTGTTGAAGTTCAACTCCCCAATATTTCAGCCAGTATAACAATGCAGTATACCAAGACAGAGGACTATCAACGTAGAAATAAAGCAGGTGAACGTCACACATCCAGTGGCCCATCAACAATCTGCTTACAGATGCATTATCAACAGTAACAAATGTACCTTAAATAAAAAACACATATCTTCAGTCTGAAATTAGTCTAATCCACAAAATAACAGCAAGTGCCTGAGAACAATTTGACACACAATAGAACAATTGTGAAGCATCCAGCTTACACAGCAGAAAAACACTGTCCTGCAATCAGTAGAAGAGCTCCCACAAATGTCTGCTGCACTGTAGCACAACGAGACAGAAAAGAGATTAAATTAATTTACAGGGTGAGGCCATTAAGACAGGCCAACCCAGCCTATTCAGATAGGGTAAATAGAGCACTATGTTTCAGTGGATAGTGTGAAGAATTGTGCGATGTGTGTAAGTAATTTATTATGTTTATAGTTGTAGAATTATGACACTAACTTTATTATTTTTTATGAAATCATTAAGGTTTTTCCCTTGTAGCAGGGCCTCAACAACATAACATGTATCAGATCTCACTGAGGAGCACCAAGATTAGAGGGCACCAAACCACCATCCTCCCATCAGCAGTAGAGCTGTCTGCTGTACAGGAGCAGATGTAACCAAAAATGAACCTCACGTACAACTGATGTGTTTACCTGTGTGCCTGCAGCCTGAAGTCCCATTAATTTGTGCTCTGCTGTTGCAGCGACTGGACAACTTGCTCATAAAGCTGTTGAGACACTCATAATGTATAGGAAAGATGAAAACATTAATATAACTTATGGCAGATGCCGCCAAGATGTTAGAGCACTGGTGCAGTTGCCTGGGAACGGTATCCTTAGTGTGGCCGCAGCGTACCATTTGTCTTTGGAAACATTAAAAAAATTCTAATAATTATAAATGTGGATAGTAAAGTACACCAACAAAGAATAGAAGCAACCGATGAAACAAATGCAAATAATATTTCAGCAGCAGTAACATACAATCCAAAAGCTATTTCTTGTAAGAGGAATCACAGATACACAATAGGGATCTACCAAAGGAGTGATCTGCAAACACTACATTCCATCACATTTCATTCTGTCCACATTTCACTCCATCTCTAGGTGTCTGGCAATGACTTACAAAATTAGTTACAGATTTGAGAATGTTAAGTAGGAAAACTGGAATGAGATGTGGCATATCTATGAAAAGTTTTGTTTACGGAAGATGGATCCTTTATAGACCACGAGCAAGTCAGTCTTCACAATTTCTGCCAACAGTCAGTTTACAATTCACAGTACACAGAAATGGATAAAAATACAATGCTGGTCTATCAAAGTTGGGTGCACGTCTTAAATACACTCTGCTACCTACATGATATTTTTATAGATAATGACAGAGAAAAAGCCTTGTTTCCTTAAAGTCCCCTGTATCGTCCAGAAATTATTTTTAGTACAATAGCCAAATACAGAATGATTTTCTGATTAAAATTTTTTATTAGTATTGAATACATGAATGAATATCACTGAAACTCAAATGGATTAATGTTTCTTAATGGTGTGTGTGTGTGTGTGTGTGTGTGTGTGTGTGTGTGTGTGTGTGTGTGTGTGTGTCTGTGTGTGTGTGTGTGTGCCTTTCAGCTCAACAACCAATGGCTCAGTGTGTTGGGTTGTTGTCTAAGCTATTTTCACATAGGACACAGAAATTGCCTACAGTAACCATAACCCATAGAAGGTCACAACTTTATAAAATTATAGAACAGATATGATTCTATGTACTAGTCCAGTAATTACACATTTCATTTGTTCATATGTTGTAATAACTTACGTTTTGTTTTGTTGTTTCACAGGTTTCACTTATATTCTGTTGCTTCACACTGTTGATAAGGATTTTCCTTGTACTGTAGTTAGTAATAACAATTTGTAATGCTTCAGACACTGTTTAACAAATGCTAAATTGGTATGACTAGTGTTAGCAGCACACTCACGTTTGTGTTTCTCATTTTGTAGGCATGCATTTTGTTGTTTAGCACTAAATGAAAACATTTTAGCGCAATAACACAAGAAAGGAAACAATCTTCCACACGAAACCAAACAAGAACTAATATTAGACATGAAGGAACCATGCACCATGGTAAATTATTGACATTAATTTGCCAAATGAAATGAAAATCAGAAGAAACTAGTGAAATTCAAAGTACTTTTGAAAGTGTTCTCCAGGTCTAGATGAGCTGCTCCAAAATCTTGCGAACAATAACATAATATTTTATTGTCATTGCCAATCTAACATCATTGTTTGTTCTTGATAAGCTGATAACATTCAACAAATCTGGAGAGTTAATACACTGATATTATATGTTATTGGCAAAGGTTATACAGGCTCCTTTTTGAGGTTAGATTTTTAACATTTAAAAAGTACTTAATACAATATTACTGGTACAAATTTTCTTTTTCCCACCACAAGGAATGAGCACACATTGAATGGCATCGACATGTTAAGTACTAGCCACAGATTATGTAAAAATACAGTGGAACAATTTAGTTGTATGTTGGAGTACAAAATGAAAAACAACAGTATAGCTTTACTTTATGTGAATGCACAAGTCAGCAAACCCCCCTCATCATATGCATTACGATCACCTAAACAGAAGTTGTGACTCTAAAAAGTTCGTAACTTCTCATGCCCAGAATATACATTTTTTAGGTGGTGGAAGTACAGAAAAGATAAAATCTTTTCAGTCTTAGCTCACTGGGCCCCAATTATGCAGATTTGTCAATGCAAAACTGACAATCACACTGTTTAATTAAAACCAAAGTTTCCCAGAAGTCTTGACAAATCATTGACGTTAAAGTTTCCATTGAGCGTTTCCAATATCTGCCATGATTTTCACAGTACCTGAAGACTTACTGAGGCAAATAAAACGCAATACTTAAATAAAATTATTTTTCAGTCATAAATACAGAAACAGTTACATTAGTATTATGAACATATAATCAATACTAAACATTTCTTGCGAAACACAACTAGCTCTTTATACTCATGAAGTAATGAATGTTATCGGCAGGGGATGTCAAATAGATTCCATATTTTTAGATTTCCAGAAGGCATTCGACACCGTTCCTCACAAGCGCCTTCTAACCAAACTTTGTGCCTCTGGAATATCACCTCAGTTCTGTTACTGGATTCGTGATTTTCTGTCAGAAAGGTCACAGTCCGCAGTAATACACGGAAATTTATCCAGTAAAACAGAAATAATATCCGGCGTTCTCCAATGAAATGTTATTGGACCTCTCTTGTTCCTGATCTATATAAACGACACAGGAGACAATCTCAGTAGCCGTCATACTGTTTGCAGATGATGCTGCCATTTACCGTCTTGTAAAGTCATCAGACAATCAAAACTACTTGCAAAATGATTTAGATAAGATATCTGTATGGTGCCAAAAGTGACAATTGACCCTGAATAAAGGAAAGTGTGAAGTTATTCGCCTGAGTACTAAAAGAAATCCGCTAAATTTCGATTACGCGATAAGCCACACAAATGTGAAGGCATTAAATTCAACTAAATACTTAGGGATTACAATTACAAATACCCTAAATTGGAACGATCATATAGATAATGTTGTCGGTACAGTCAACCAAAGACTGAAATTCACTGACAGAACACTTAGAAGGTGCAACCGATCTACCAAAGAGGATAGGGGAATAGTGCCACAGACATGATACGTGACTTGGAGTGGCAATCGTTAAAACAAAGGCGTTTTTCGTTGTGACAGGATGTTATGAAATTTCAGTCGCCGGTTTTTTCCTCCGATTGCGTTCTGGTGGCACCCACCTACATAGGGAGAAATGATCATCATGATAAAATAAGGGAAATCAGAGCTTGCACAGAAAAATTTAAGGGCTCATTTTTCCCGCTCGCCGTTGGAGAGTGGAATGGAAGAGAGACAGGTGATTCATTGAACCCTCTGCCAGTCACTTTATTGTGAATACCAGAGTAATTAAATAGACATAGATGTAGGTGTACCCACACAGTGTAATTATTAAGGTACTGAAATCTAAATTGAAGTGACTCTGGTACAATTTTCAGCCCTCCCATAATGATTTCCATATGGCAAGGTTTCTTTCAAGATATCCCTATTGCTCCCCTATCTCATTCCATTCAAACTGAACTAATGTCACATCCAAGTACCTGTAATATTTTTTCTTATTTCCATAATATATAGCAATGTTTCTTTCTATCTTTGCTGGTAACCAAGAGAATATAGTAGTTAATCTGTTTTATTTTTGACAATATTTCTGCTGAAGGGACCTTAATGGGGTTACAGAATAATCAATGGTTCGCTCTGTTTGCAGAATCAAGGCACCTTCACAGGAAATACGAATTCACTCTGGTTAGCATAAAATCAACCACTTTCAAATTATTGAAGGCTCAAATCCTCTCAAAAATCCTCATAAATGCTTCACTAATATTGTTCATGTTGTGTCCTCCTATCAACATACCTACATGATATAAATTGCCCAATGCTCCCTCCTTGCCCATACCCTTCTAAGCATTTTATAAAAAATTCATATTCGTCACCAGTATTTGATTTGACTACATTATAATTAGTCTCAGTTTCATTTTTTGTGCAAACATAATTTTTGTTGAAATTCTGAAAGTGTTCAACATTTTTCTCTTGTGGCATGCCTTTTCTTGATTTGATGAGCCAGTTTTTGATGCTGGTTAACATCTTTGGATTGCATTCTGCTCTGACTGACTGTCATCAGTGAGAAATGCACTTGGTTCATGGAAGTTTCCCCCCAAAATTTTCCCCTACTAGCTCTTTGAAAACCTGGAACCCTATTACCAAAACTTCACAGCTTTCAGATGAAGTCACTATAATGCGCAGCAGCAATCCTCCACATTCACTGTATGTGAGCAATACAAAAACTCTGCAACCATCATGGTCCAGAGAACTTGTAGAATCTATAAAAACAATTTTGGATGCAGCTTGCCTGTGTAGGTGCACTTTCTGCATTAATGGTGAACAATTGCTGAAAAGAAAATACACTTATATTAATCCTGGCAGCATTTATGCAATCTACACTTGATAAACTACAACTAACTGAAAGTGCTCTCTTACCATATTATATAATCATCACCACTCAAAACCATCTTAGAACATACAGTCTTAACTTCCACTAACTTGCCCTGATACTTATCATGCACAGCATGGATTGTGACTTTCATTTTTGAAGGACAGTTGGTATTCTCTGTCACCTTATTCACTGCTAGATCATGAGTTCTCTCAAGACATGTGTTATACTGACAGTTTAACCTTTGTTTAAAAATGACTACTTTTCCTGAAACTTGTTCAGTGTGACTTACTGAGTATGTTGTCTCAGTTTTCTCTGGAAACTGTGCCAACAACTACCAAAATTCGTATCTTGATCTAGCTTCCACTAGAAAATTCTTAGCTCTGGCATATCACTGGCATTATCCTCAATATCCGGCACATATGTTTTCTATTCTGGAAGAATTTCCTGTTAAGAAAAATAACAGTGTGTATTAGTAATATGCCAAGTTGAGAATCTGCCTCTCTTGAACCACAAATAACATGTGTGGTGTACACTAGAATGTCACAAATTTCATGAAGAAAAAACCAAGCATAGTAAAATTTTCAGACAAAACTGAACAAAGTGTCAGCGGCCTCAATTTTTTTTTGGATAATTAGAGACTGTTTCAGAAAGACATAATAAACTATAATGAAGATAATTACTATGAAACCAATTTCATCTAATAATACAAACTCTTTGGGAAACAAATATAAGTGTATGAGCCCCCTTACACTAATACTGAAAGGGGAATATGGAAGAATGTCACACAGCAACAAATAAACAGTTGAAATCATGGCAAAAGCATTTAATAAACTGGAAGCAAAGAAATGTTATGAATCAATGTAGATATGCAAATAAAATCCAAACTCAACGAATTAAACCCTTCAACTTTCCAAGAGATATGAAAGACACACAAAGGACAAAAACTTAATTGTGATATGGTGAAGATTACGTTTTTGTTGAGATGTGAAAGTATTCAAGTGACAATCGGGACCTCCTTACACATGGCTATGGATAACTGGAAAATTTCCCCAAAACTGTTCTATAGCTTCTGTCCATCCACTAAACAGAAAGAGTGATAAAAGCAATCTGTACAACCTCATAAAACAAACTTGTGATAAGGTGAATTCCCATCCCAATTACCAGTACTGTTCAACTGTGGACTGAAATGTGAGAATTGTGTAAGGTTAACTCAAAGCAGACAAGAACTGAAAGTACAAAGAGTGATATATGTTTAAACTGCTCAGAATTTGCTGATGATCTGGCTCTCCTACCTAACAATTTTCAAGAGACTACACAGCAAGTTAAATTACGGCAAGCACAAAAATTTGCTTATATCATTTGGAAAAACAAAAGATCATGGTAACTGAACACCTACTTGCAAACAAGATTATAACTGAGGAACAGGAAATCAAAACTGTTTATAAATCTACATTATTTCGGTGTAATCATGACATACGATCAACATGAGAGAGCAACATGGTAAACTAGAATAAAAAACATTACCTAAAACACAACTTAAAAGAATGTCTACAGCAGGAAAATTAAAACATTATAAAACAATTATACAACCAGAAACAACATATGCAGCTGAAACCATCTTCAAAACAAGTAATACAGTAGGAATTGACAACATACCACATGCATACATAAACAATATCAAATAAATGGACATTGAAGGATGGCAACAAATGAAACAGTGGAAAAGGGAACAGAACCAGAAACGAGTACAATCAGGAAGAAACACATCTTGTTCTTTGGAGATCTGACGGGAGCAGCAGAAAATAGAGTTAGTCACAGGATAGCAGATAAATTGTAAAATAGTAAGAGCAAAATGAAATAGATCACAGAAACAGAGGAAGATGTAGGATAATTCTAAATTAAAGTAGATGACTTGAAAAAACAAAACTGTGAAAACTAGAATACTGCAAGAAACATGAACCACACTGCAAACGAAGATCAATTAACTGACAATATTGAGATAGCTCTTAAACAAAGAAAGAAAACATCTCAAAGTACGAAAACATATCAAAGTACGAAGAAATTGTGGGCAGGCAGAAATAAACAGCCTTTATCCAATAATACATCATCCTTGTACAGACACTGTATAAATCTTTGCATAACTGGATATAGCTGCCCAGTAAGGCCATAAAATAATGTTAATAATAAAGGTAAGAAGCTAAAAAGGGTAGTAGGAAAACAGTACTGTAAATAAACTACTGGCCATTAAAATTGCTACATCAAGGAGAAATGCATATGATAAACGGGTATTAATTGGACAAATATATTATACTAGTACTGACATATGGTTACATTTTCACTCAATTTGGGTGCATAGATCCTGAGAAAACAGTACCCAGAACAACCACCTCTGGCCATACTGACGGCCTTGATACGCCTGGGCATTGAGTCAAACAGAGCTTGGATGGCTTGTACAGGTACAGCTGGCCATGCAGCTTCAACACGATACCACAGTTCATCAAGAGTAGTGACTGGCGTATTGTGACGAGCCAGTTGCTCGGCCACCATTGACGAGACGTTTTCAGTTGGTGAAAGATCTGGAGAATGCGCTGGCCAGGGCAGCAGTCGAACATTTTATACATCCAGAAAGGCCCGTACAGGACCTGCAACATGCGGTCGTGCATTATCCTGCTGAAATGTAGGTTTTTGCAGGGATCGAATGAAGGGTAGAGCCACGGGTAGCAACACTTCTAAAATGTAACGTCCACTGTTCACATTGTCGTCAATGCGAACAAGAGGTGACCGAGATGTGTAACCAGTGGGACTCCATACCATCACGCCAGATGATACACCAGTATGGCGATGACAAATACACGCTTCCAATGTGTGTTCACCGCGATGTCGCCAAACACGGATGCGACCATCACGATGCTGTAAACAGAACCTGGATTCATCCGAAAAAATGACGTTTTGCCATTCATGCACCCAGGTTCGTAGTGAAGTATATCATGGTAGGCCCTCCTGTCTGTGATGCAGCGTCAAGGATAACCACAGCTACGGTCTCCGAGCTGATAGTCCATGCTGCTGCGAACGTCGTCGAACTGTTCGTGCAGATGGTTGTTGTCTTGCAAACGTCCCCATCTGTTGACTCAGGGATCGATACGTGGCTGTAGGATCCGTTATAACCATGCGGATAAGGTGCCTGTCATCTCGTCTGCTAGTGATACGAGGTTGTTGGGATCCAGCACTGCATACCGTATTACCCTCCTGAACCCACCAATTCCATATTCTGCTAACAGACATTGGATCTTGACCAACGTGAGCTGCAGTGTCGCGATACGATTAACCGCAATCGCGATAGGCTGCAATCTGACCTTTATCAAAGTCGGAAACGTAATGGTACGCATTTCTCCTCCTTACACGAGGCATCACAACAACGTTTCACCAGGCAACGCCAGTCAACTGCTGTTTGCGTATGAGAAATCGGTTGGAAAGTTTCCTCATGTCAGCACGTTGTAGGTGTCGCCCCCGGCGCCAACGTTGTGTGAATGCTCTGAAAAGCCAATCATTTCCATATCACAGCATCTTCTTCCTGTCGGTTAACTTTCGCGTCTGTAGCACGTCATCTTCATGGTGTAGCAATTTTAATGACCAGTAGTGTAGTTACAGCTATTTCAGTCTTTTGTTTGTCCGCAATTTTATCACTGAAAGTAATCATAATGAATTATAATTGCTAACTTCGACCAAGCGAATAAAAAGCGAAAATACGACTCCATGGGAATGCAATGCACGTGTTTCACATCACAGAACAACAGTTATATACTGACACAGGTTTAGGTGCACGCAGGTGAAAAATATCGCTCTCCCACTCCCCTTCCAGATGTGTCTTCTCAATGGTCGTTTGGTTAGAGCTGGTATGACGTGGTGGAGAGAGTGCGAAACCACAGCGTGTGTTGTGACATCACAGCAGGTGTCACACAATATCGGCTCTTTGGCAGCCTGGAAGACCCTGCAACACAGACGGTTCAATAATGAACAAACGTTCGTCAATCTACCATTACTTCCCGCGTCTTGTGGTATAAACCTAAATTGTCATTTCAAGTAGCACAAAATAAATATGGACGTAATTTCCTTCACTAATGCCTATTACAGCTGCAAATATCATATTCGCAATATTTCGACTTTGTTGATGGTGCAACTTCATAATTTTAACATAAGCTCGTAGAGTGACAATACATAAATGGTAATGTGCCTTTTCATATAACGATTAGCGATCCACACGTGTGCCTGTTTTATGAATCAGAATAAAACTAACACATTTTAATGGGAAAGAAGTGCAGATGTGAATCACTAATTGTAAAATATAGCAGGTGCATACCATGTTCATTTTCTGTTAATGGAAAATTACCAAATTAGCTGTAACCTAGTCACCAAACTTTCGTTACATACGATTACACAGTTAAAGCAATAGCACACAAATTAACGCAAACATTAGTGAGTCTACTGATTTATGTCATGTCCTCAATGACTAAGTTAACTAACATTCACGACTCTTTAAAATAATTGAGAAATTCAGTTACAGGTAGTTTTCTCTCTCACACACACACACACAGAAAGTGAGGGGGTGGGTGGGAAGAAACAGAAAGGAATAAAAACATAAAAGTGACTTTATTTTGCCTCATAATATGATTACCAAAACACTGTTCTACATGTCAATAAAAAAATGAAAGTAAAGTTTTTTCATTTTTTCATTATTTTTAAACATTTGTATTTTTCTTCACAGAAGCCTCATTTCTTCTCTTAGTATAATAATTTAATACGATATTTACACAACAGAGCAACATGGAACACCTGGTAGAGTCAAGGGTATGTCTGTTTTCACATTGAAATCAACTACCTCTACATCAACACGGATACTCGGCAAATCACATTTAAGTGCCTGGTAGAGGGTTCATCAGATCACTTTCACAATTCTGCTAGGGAAGTTACTGCTCACCATATAACGGAAATGCTGAATCGCAGCAGATAGGCACAACAAAAAGATATTCTTCATACTTAAAGCTTTCGGCCAAAGGCCTTTGTAACAACAGACATATACTGTGAGCAGTGTGGTGTGTGTGTGTGTGTGTGTGTGTGTGTGTGTGTGTGTGTGTGTGTGTGTGTCTATTGCTGACAAAGGCCATTGCCCGAAATCTTTAAGTGTGGAAATGTTTTTGTTGTGCCTATCTGCGACCCAGCATCCATTGGTGAAGAGCAACTTTCCTTCTCTTGTACAGGTACATTCCATCCTGGATTTTCCATTGTTTGATTTTCACCTCCACAATTCTCCATTATTCCCGTCTCGTATAGCGCACGGAAAGAACGAACAACTGTATCTTTCCGTACGAGCTCTGATTTCCACTAAATAATCATGGTGATTGTTTCTCCCCATGTAGGTAGGGAGCAATAAAATATTTTCACATTTGGAGGAGAAAACTGGTGATTGGAATTTCGTGAGAAGATTCTGTCGCAACGAAAAATGCGTGTGTTTTAATGACGTCCACCCCAAATCCTGATCATTTCAGTAACAGTCTCTCCCCTATTTCGAGATAATACAAAACGTGCTGCTCTTCTTTGAACTTTTTCAATGTACTCTGTCAATCCTATTTAGTAGGGATCTCACACTGCGCAGTAGTATTCTAAAAGAGGACTGATAAGTGTAGTGTAGGCAGTCTCTTTAGTGGATCTATTACACTTTCCAAGTGTCCTGCCGATAAAAAGAAGTCTTCGGTTAGTATTCCCCATCAACATTTCCTGTGTGTTCCTTCCAACTGAAGCTGTTCGTAAGCGCAATTCCCAGGTATTTAGTTGAATTTATGGCGTTCATATTTGACTGATTTATCGTGTAACCAAATTTTAACGGATCCCTTTTAGCACTCATGTGGATGACCTCACATTTTAATTATTTAGGGTCAACTGCCAATTTTTGCATCATATATACATCTTTTCTAAATCGCTTTTCAATTTGTTTTGATCTTCTGATGGCTTTATTGGTCGATAAACGACAGCATCATCTGCAAACAACCTAAGACAGCTTCTTGTCTCCCAAACCGTTTATAAGGAACAGACAAAGGCCTGTATCACAACCTTTGGGTGCGCCATAAATCACTTCTGATTCACTCAATGACTTTCCGTCAATTACTACAAACTGTGACCTCCAGTCGCATAACTGAGGCGATATTCCATAAGCACGCAATTTCAGTACAAGCCGCTTGTGTGGTATAGTGTCAAAAACATTCCGGAAATCCAGAAATACGGAATCAATCTGAAATCCCTTGTCAGTAGCTCTCAGCACTTCATGCGAATAAAGGACTAGTTGTGTTTGTCAAGAACGATGTTTTCTAAATTCATGTTGACTGTATGTCAATAGACCGTTTTGTTTGAGATAATCACAATGTTTCAACAGAATATATGATTCAAAATCTTGCTGCATATCGACGTTAATGATATGGGCCTGTAATTTAGTGTATTACTCCTGCTACCTTTCTTGAATATTGGTGCGACCTGTGCAACTTCCCAGTCTTTCGTTATGGATCTTTCTTTGAGCGAACAGTTGTATGTGCTTGTTAAGTTTGAAGCTATTGCATCAGCATACTCTGAAAGGAACCTAATTGGTATACAGTCTGGACCAGAAGACTTGCTTTTATGAAATGATTTAATTTGCTTCATTACTCCAAGGATATTCACTTCTACATTACTCATGTTGACAGCTGTTCTTGATTCAAACTCTGGAATATTTACTTCGTCTTCTTTTGTGAAGGCATTTTGGAAGGCTTGCTTTTAGTAACTCTTCTTTGGCAACACTGTTTTCGATAGTATCTCCATTGTTATAGTGCAGAGAAGGCACTGATTGTGTCTTTCCGCTAACATACTTCACATACGAACAGAATCTCTTCGGATTTTCTGCCACGTTACGATACGAAGTTTCGCTGTGTAAACTATTATAAGCATCTCTCATTGAAGTCTGCGCTAAATTTCGAGCTTCTGTAAAAAATCGCCAGTCTTGGGGATTTTGCATCTGTTTAAATTTGGCATGATTGTTTCGTTGTTCCTGCAACAGTGTTCTCAGCCGTTTTGTGCACCAAGGAGGGTCAGCTCCGTCGTTTGTTAATTTATTTGGTATAAATCTCTCAGTTGGTGCCGACACTATTTCTTTGAATTCAAGTCACATCTGGTCTACATTTATATTGTTAATCTGGAAGGAGTGGAGATTGTCTCTAAGGAAGGCGTCAAGTGAAAATTTATCTGCTTTTTT
Source organism: Schistocerca gregaria (assembly GCF_023897955.1). Classification (NCBI taxonomy): domain Eukaryota; kingdom Metazoa; phylum Arthropoda; class Insecta; order Orthoptera; family Acrididae; genus Schistocerca; species Schistocerca gregaria. The sequence continues at coordinate 99,533,872 of NC_064930.1, read as the reverse complement.
GAATAGGTATATTTTCCGTTTATGTTTGGAGGATTTTGTTACAATATTCAATCAATTTGTGTTCGCTTATCCCTGTATCCATTTTGATGCCCGTTATTAAGTCAGAATTATTTGTTACTGAAAGGTCAAGTGTGTTTTCACAACCATTCATACACACCAAAAAACGTTTTGCATCACCCCAGTTCCTAGAACTCCTGAAGATAGACGTTGACTGTGAATACTGTATCATAGACACAGTCTATTGACTGTTCAGAGATGTCACTGAACCTGCACAAAGATGTAAACGACCATGAATAAGCAGCGCCTATTTGACGGAGGGGTCCGACAGCCGATCAGTTCCAATCATGCCACCAGGAAGAAGGTACACAGCTTGTGTTGTCTGTAGTTCAACCATGCCTAGGCAGTCAATACTGTGCTTCAATCGCGTCCGCATAGCTACTTTGTGCCTGGAAGGACTCTCATCAAGGGAAGTGTCCAGGTGTCTCAGAGCAAACAAAAGCGATGTCTTTCGGGCATGGAGGAGATACAGAGACACAGGAACTGTCGATGACATGCCTCACACAATTAGCCCAAGGGCTACTACTGCAGAGGATGACCGCTACCTACGGATTATGGCTCGGAGGAACTCTGACAGCAATGCCACCACGTTGAATAATACTTTTCGTGCAGCCACAGGATGTCGTGTTAAAACTCAAACTGTGCGCAATAGGCTGCATGATGCCCAACTTCACTCCCAACGTCCATCTTTGCAACCATGACACCATTCGGCGCGGTACAGATGGGCCCAACAACATGCCAAATGAACCTCTCAGGATTGGCATCATGTTCTCTTCACCAATGGGGGTTCCATATGCTGTCAACCAGACAATCGTTGGAGATGTTGTTGGAGGCAACCTGGTCAGGCTGAATGCCTTAGACACACTGTCTAGCGAATGCAGCAAGTTGGATGTTCCTTGCTGTTTAGTGGTGGTATTATTTGGGGCCGACATACACTGCTGATGGTCATGGAAGGCCCCGTAACGGCTCTATGATACGTGAATGCCATCCTCCGACCCATAGTGCAACCGTATTTGCAGCATATTGGTGAGGCATTTGTCTTCATGAACGACAATTCGCGTCCCATCGTGCACATCTTGTGAATGTCTTCCTTCAGGATAATGACATCGCTTGACTAGAGTCACCGGCATGTTCTCCAGACATGAACCCTATTGAAAATACCTGGAATAGACTGAAAAATCGCCTGTGAGGAGTGGGAAAATCTGGGCCAACAGTGCCTTAATGAACCTGTGGGTAGTATGCCACGATGAATTCAGGCGTGAATCTATGCAAGAGGACGTGCTACTGGGTATTAGGGGTACCGTTGTGTACAGTAATCTGGACCACCACATCTGAAGGTCTCACTGTATGGTGGTACATCAATGTGTGATTTTCATGAGCAATAAAAAAGGCGGAAATGACGTTTATGTTGATGTCTATTTCAATTTTTTGTACAGCTTCTGGAACTCTCGGAACCATGGTGATGCAAAACTTTTTTTAATGTGTGTACTATTCACGTGGGATCATGAACTAACAGCTTGAAATAATTTTCAGAGAATGTGCTTAGCATAATTTTGGATTATGTTTTATGCATATCTCTGGAATTAAACATGTATTTTCGTCAACATATCGAGGGTAAATTAAAGACACCATCAACTACAATCGTATAAGTCGGGCACATGTTTGAAATCAAACTCAAGTTTTCTTTGAACCTTCAGCAATTATATCATCTGAATTGGCAGGTCGGGAAAAGCATCCAATCATTATTTTATTCTGGTTGCCAACAATGACCTCTGCCCATACTAATGCACAGAAGCTGTCTACTTCAATTTTGCAACAAGATAAACTAGTTCTAATAGCAACAAACACGCCACAATCAACCGTGTTCAGGCTATCCTTTCGGAACTCCATTAGGTTCTTCACAAAAGCTTATCTCCAGCTTTAGCCAGCTTTCAGTGCCTATAACGATTCGAGTATCAGTGCTTTCTATTAGCACTTGCAGCTCTGGTACTTTCCAAACACCACTATGACAATTTACAACTGATATACTGATGGTTCCTGTGTCTATGTTCTTCCTGTGTTCAGCTTGCGCCCTTTCTGACTAAAAACCTTTTTCCTGAGACCCTCTAATCTAAAAAAACGGCCCAGTCCACACCACACAGCGCCTGCTACCCGTGTAGCCACGTCCTGCCTATAGTGGACTCCTGACCTATTCAGTAATACCCAGAACCCAACCGCCCTAAGGCGCAAGTCGAGGAATCTGCAGCCTACACCATCGCAGAACCGATAAACCTTTAACTCGGACCGTCCACTCGGCTCTGTACCAGAGGTCCGCAATGGGTCCTATCGACTATGCTGCAAATGCTCAGCTTTGCCTTCATTTCGCTTGCAAGACTGGCAGCCTTTACCGCTTCTGTTAGCGGCTAGAAAACAGAGAGAACCTCTCCTGATTCAAATTGACTCACATCATTGGCACCTACGTGGGCCACCACCGGCAGTTGGCTGCACTCTGTGATCTTCAAGGCATCCGAGAGGATTCATTCATCTGGAATGACTCCACCCGGTATGCACACACAGTGCTCATTGGTTTTCTTCCCCTTCTTGGCAGCCATGTTCCTAAGGGGCCCCATAAAGCACCTAACATTGGAGCTCGAAATTATCAATAATCTGAACCTCTGTGGTTCTCCAGATCTTGCAGGATGAAAGGTTTCCTCTGAAACAGGACAGGCAATGGCCTCTGGCTCAGTGACAGTGTCAGCCACAGGCAGCACCTGGAACATATTAGTCAGACTAACAGGGGAAGCCTTACTTGCGACCTCCTAGGAAATCTGTTGTCGCCTGCTACGCCCTGGGGCAACCTCCCACTTGTCCACAGGTGAAGGGTCAACTTCAGTCTGAGTAGTAACTGGAGTGGCCGCCGTTGAGAACAAAGTGTCACCAACTTGGATCGCACCCACACACAACAATCACAGACTACCAGCATCTGCTGAGGAACTCTACTGTAGGCACTGACGCAAATACAGGAACTGCTAACTACCAAAGCACTCAGGTGAAACGAAATAAAGGATAGAAAAATTTCCAGTATCAGTCACAAGAAAAGATTATTTATGCGTCACACAACTGGTTCCAGGCTTATGCCCATCCTCAGGTATTTATACATTCATATACATGTTTATATTGCTTGGGATCAATAAAGATGATGCATCATTATTACAATTAAGTAAATTATATCCATAGTGGATACTGTAGAACTCCGTGACTGTTCCCTAATGGGAAAGTTAATAATTCACCCCTGATCAGGAACTTGTTATATGACACAAACTCGGTTTAATTTCCGATGCAATCAAAAACACGAGAACTGTGGCTATTAAATATTACTTTAACACACAGGAACTCAGGAAACTAAACTATTAAAGCGCACAGATGATGATATAAAATTCGCTTCTGGTTGGGAACTTGTAAAAGTCACCAAATCAGTTACTTCCCTGTTGCTGTGTGTGTCTCAGCCATCTGCTGCTGCCTGACTAAACAAATGTTTTTTTATAATTTTTTGAAAAGTTATAATATTATGAGAAGGGAAGTTCCTACTCACCATATAGTGTAGATGCTAAGTCGCATAGGCACAACAGAAAGACTCACAATTATAGTGTTGTTTCAGCTGTTTGAGACCGCAGTCATTTGTGTGTGTGAGTGTGTATGTCTGTCTATTGTTTAAATAAACATAAGTTATACATGACACTACATCTTCTTTGACATATGCCAAGCCTCCTTGGTCCTTTGCCATTATCAAATGATCATCCTGCTTTACTTCATCTGTAATGGGAAATACTTTGCAATACTCAGTGATTTTTTTTCAGCACTTGGTGTCAACAGTATCCTGATATGTAGTGCAATATTGGCCAAGTGTCCTCCACCATCCCTTCAACATAATTCTCGCCTACTACCACATTTAATAAATCTGTTACTGGGGTATCTTTAACTGCAGGACTTCAAAAGTTGTTTCAAAAATATCTGACACCTTAAAAACCACATATCCAACGACTTCAGCATGTTTTCCATGCTCTGAGCCCTAAGTTTTAGCTCAGTTTCAAAAACCAGTTTAAGAGAAATGTGGTAATTTCCTCCACTTTGTTGGTGGTATTTACAGAATCTATCTTCCAGACTGTCAGTCTGTACTTTTCCAAGGAGTAAATAGTACTTGTTTTTTTCAGACAGCCAATAGCTACTGAAATCAATTGAAGCAGTTGTATGTTTAGAATTAGTAGTTACAGGTTCCCAGAAAACATTTCGTAGCTTCTGACTCTTAAGTAATGTTTCTACATTCACAATACATTACTATAGATTTATTATTTTTATAAATTTTGCGGTGCTTTCCCAATTTTGAATTCGTTTCTTTGAACATTGTTTCCGTAAACAACCACTGTCATCTCATTATAGATACAAAGCACCAGTTTTTTTGCCTTTCAATTGAAGTTGGAAACAGATTTTACAGTTAGGGAATTTCCGTATAATAATGAATCATATTTTTCAATCATGTGCAGCTATTTTAGTGCTGTGTCTGATTAAAACCCTCCCTCCATGCTCTCATTGAAATCAGGAAAACACAGAATCTGCTCCTTTTGTCTTAACCAATTGTTCTGGATACACTTTAAAAGTTTTTGCAACGTGACAATACTTTATCTGTACTTCTGGCAGAGTATTAAAGTTAGATATTGCTTTTCTATTAACTGAATTATTGCCTCCACTAACACAACCAGATCAGTTTCAGCTGCTTCTAATTTAAGAATAACTTTTTTTATGTATGAGAAAAGTACATCAGCCTGAATTGTTTTAACTGAGAGAATGTGTACCACATCCTTGTAAGGTGGATCTAAACTTTGTATCATAAAAACACAAGCAATTGTTGCAAATAAAAATTTGTCACTGTTGGAGACACCACCGACAATATTCCCACCTTTGTAATCAAGCTGGGATTTAAATTATTTCATCAATTAACAGAAGCACTGTTTTATCCAGTGAGTCAATGTTCCAGCTTTTAGTATGATATAACTTGTGAACTGATCACTATCTTGTTCAATGACTGGGCCAGCTTACTACAAAGTCTGCAGTGTATTTGTATTTGGCATACTAATAATGCCACTGCTTCTCAGAAACTTATGTCCGCTTGGGCTAATAGTATTTACTAATGACCACATAATCAGAGTCAGCATAATACCTAAACTGAGATGAACTTTAAGATTTCAGGAAAGATACCTGTTCCTTTAAAAAATGTGTGAGTTTCCCTTTCTGGCACCTTCTCTACTAAATTCTGCAATTATCAACATGAAAGTCATCTTTATTGTACACCAAAAAATAACAGCATCACTCAGCTCTTGTGTGTTGCAGACTTTTTTTGGGAAATTTCATCTTTCCAACACATTTCAATTCCACATCATTCATAAAAACAATGAGAAATAAATCGCTGTTTATAACAAAGTAGCAAACAACTCTTGGGTAAAAACTGTGGTTAATTAACAATAAACACACAGTGTCTACTTCGTATACTGCCTATTTTGTTAACTACAGTCCAGTGACTATGCTTATCGCAGACACTTATTTTACTTTTTAGCTGCTCTAAATTACGGAAAGAAGTCGCTTCTGTCAATTTCACCTGCGTTTCTACACTTTGTCGAATGGAAATGTGAAGGCACTGTCTTCTAGTCGCTATCTGCTACTTCCGGGGTCCTCTCAGGCTGATGCTGGCATATTGATATTGGACAAATATGAAGGGCATCCTGGTAACTCTGAAGGTATAGCATCTGAAAAAGAAAAGCTTAACATCAAAAGACATGCAACTACACAATCAGCTTTCTTGTTACGACAGTATAATTCACAAATGTAGGCTCCTCCCTAACATTTGGCTCTTTAACCTGCCTTTTCTTAAGCGTCGACGATCCAATGGTGCCGTTACCAGTTTGCAGTTCTTGGGTCGTACATACTTGTACTGCTTAGTGTTTAATATATCTTATTCGTTGAAATGCAGTTCACAAACCTTAAAAGAAGCGTTCAGTTGATTGTTAAAGATGTTATGAAAACTACCGTTAAGATGTACGAAATTGTGTATTACTTCCATTCGTAACACATTTTGGTATAAAAGGTATTATGTGTTATAGTTTATGTAATAGTACTGTAGTAGTTAACAAACACAACGATACTTACAACTGAATGTTTGCTAGGCACTCAATCTTGTCTGTGAACGGCCGAGATCTATTTCCGTCTTAGAGATTCATCAGACAGAAAATAAAACACAGACACCTTAGGCCCATTGCCGTAATTGCCTCTGCAATACACCACCTCCGTGGCATTCTGATAGCGCTTTAACTTATTTGGCACAATTGAAAACGTTAACGTTCACTTGATCCGAAGCACAACACACCATGTGGTACTACGTACTCAAAGAGATCGGATGGTTCAAGATCATTACGCCTGATGTCGTAGCCATCTGAGAAGTGTGCTATTTTGATTTGTTTTAGAGAAGGCGTTGGCAAAACCACTGTTGTTTCCATTCTGGCGGGCCCTTACGCCATCCAGAGACGTAACCGAAGATAACTCTTTGGATAGAACAGTTGCTCACCGAAGTTCTTTGGGTTGTATGAAAGTGCGCATGTAAATTCGACTGGCTTTGGTGTTTTTCCGCTGCTAAAACAATTTTCGATCTGTTTTAAGGATGAAGCAGGAAGTGAGTTGAATTTCTGTATTTTTATGTAAATAGTTTCATTTTTTATTGGTATAATTAAAAGCATTGTTGACGTATTCGGAAATTGGACATTACCAGAAACTCATAATCGCAAGTATGAGCGCCGTTTAGCCCAAAAAGATCTGTCCACTACGGGTCAGCTGTCTCATCCTTCAAAGTAACTGTTCGTGGGCTGGTAGTTGATTTATCTTTCTTCATTGTGAGTGCATATTTGATTTATAGTAATGATATTAAATTAGTAAACCCCCAATTTTTAGAAAACCGGTTTTCTAAACTGATTAAGCCGACGTTAACTATACACAAGAAACTCGTAACTTGGTACATAAAAATATGAATGTTTCTGATAAAAAGTATGTAAGTGATTGGCAAAGAGAAACTAGCCGTGGATTTGCGGATTTGCTTCCAAGCATAAAGTCTTTTTGGTTAGATGTACTTTTGATTCCTTGTGAAGAAATACAGGTATAGAACATGTCAGGAAACAACAGTACACAAATATTTATAAGAAATACGAGTACGCTAATTACCATCCACAGATCCAAAGCATTTTAAATCCCAGATGGGCTTCATGGGTGTGGAATAAATCACAAAAATCTTAGAAGGAAAGAATGTCATTTGAAAGATAATAGGCCTACATATTTTTTCTCAGAACTTGTGACTGTTCAATACACTGAGCTGTCCGTGCTAATTCTTGGGCCATTCTCTTAGACATCAAATAGGAAGAAAATCATTTTACAACACTTATTTGCAATGGCTGCATTACTACATTGAACTTGCACAGAAGTTATGGATAATGTGTGTACTTGTACAAAGGACACATTTTTCGACCAAAGTAAGTATAGTAACTCTAATTGTTTATGAAGATTATCGTACTGATTCCATGAACTGAGCTGTTGGTTTGACAAAGAGAGATTTTTAATGCCAAAACTTCATTAACAAATGAATGTCAGAATGCAGTAGTTAGTATCCCTAGTTCCTCTTTAGCAAAGGTCATACAGTCAGAAACTGTGCGAGTGAAAAAACAAGTGTATTTGTCGTGTGTAAGGCAAAAGATATTTGACATGTCTAAATCTTAACATAGAGAAGTAAATGATGATGTTTTAGAAAGCTTGAACACTTTTTAGTGTGACAGCCAAATTAGTAAATTGTTTCTGCAAAAAGGTGATGCGGGTCAACCAAAGCGTCCGATCCCACCCGTCTGCTTTGACCCATGACGTACGGCTGTTGTGTGTGATGTCACGACGGTGCGGAATTTAGTTTGTGAGAGTGGCATGTTTGTAGGTGCCGTCGTTTTGATGCGATTGGTGGTGCTCTCTGGTAGTGTGTTAGGGGATGTTTTTGGTTTAGTTTGCGAGTGTGGTATCATGTGTGAATTTTGGTAAATTGCTTCTTTTTATGTCTTTGGTAGGTATGGATACGACTGACAGGGTCAACAGTTTTCGGTTGTCGGCTATGATGGGGGACAGTGCGTTGTCTCTAATAAAATTTCTTCAACTATTCGGATTTTTGGATGAAGTCGTGAAGTGTTCAGTATGTCGGGAAGAAATGAGGCTTATTTAAAGTTCCGGCGTCTCGGACCAGGCACGTCTGTATGTGGAGATGTAAAGATAACAGGTCAAGGGAAGTGTTCGATCCCAATGTGTGGCTCTAAATGTTGGTATCGGGAGATGTTTTTGAGTTATATAGGTCAAGGGAAGTGTTAGGTCATAATGTATGGGATTGGGAGCTGCTGTTGAGCTATATAGTAAAGGGAAGTGACCGATTCCAGATGATATTGTTTTGTGATGTCGCTTTTTTCCGTGGTTTTGTATGGGGGTGGGTCTCTAAATTTGTTTAGTTTGTGCCCACCCAAAAAACCCCTATTTCCCACACTTGTCCCATTAGTATCATTAGGCTTTTTATGGAATGTGTGTGTTTGTGTTTTTCGATGTATTTTCGTCCTCATAATGTGTACGTAATGACTTTATATGCCCCATATTGGAATCGTGGTTTATGGTCATTCCGCCATATTTGTGACGTCATGAGTCAAAGCAGGCAGGTGCGATCGGACGCTTCCATATTTCCGTAACCAAGATAGCAGAAGTGCTTGCTGTTTCAAGAGGCACCACATCAAAGATTTCTAGTGCATGCAGTGAAAACAGAAAAAAAATCGTCCACTGAGTCATGACCTTGGAAAGTGTGTGTCGAGCGATCATGACAGGCGGCCGTCGAACAGGATAGTGATGAAAACTAAAAGAGGATGACAGCTGCAAAAGTCACTGCAGAACTAAGTGTCACACTCTTGAATGCTGTTAGCTCTGTGAGGTGGGAATTGCAGAGTGAGCTTGAGTTTGAAAACCATTTGTCAGTGATGCAGGATGTCTGTAGCAGGAAAATGTGGTGCTGAAGGCATAAAAAGTGGAACTGTGGAGAAAATCATTTGGTCACATGTGTCTTGTTTCATAGTTTCCAACTTCTGGTCAGTGTGGGCTCCCAAGAGTGAAACATGGTGAGAGTTCGGTGATAATTTCGGAAGCCCCGTTATGGTAGTCCATGGGCCTTGTGATTACAGTGTAAGGTCATATTTCTGCCAGGTGTTATTTGACCACTCTGGCTGATGAGGTCCATCCCATGGTACAGTATTTTTTCACCATTGGTGTTTCTGTACTGCATGATGACAAGGCTCCTGTTTCATGGAGCTCACGTCATCCAGGACTGGTTTTCTGGTTACGAGGATGAATTATTGCATCTTCCTTGGTCGCCACAGTTACCGGATCTCAGTGTTATGGAGCCTTTGTGGTCTACTTTGGAGAGAAGGTTGCGTGATCGCAGTCCACTTCCATTATTGCCATTCAAAGATGACTTGAAGCTGTTTTGAATGTCTGCAGTTTTCCTGCACCGTATTAAGCATGATACTGTGATGTGTTGGTGGGGTATCCATATTTTTGTCCAGTTCCTGTAATCTGAGTGCCTCCTTCTCTGTAGTATGAATAATCTTTTATTCCTGTGATGACAGAGTTCTCCACTGCCCGCACCACCACCACCACCACACTGTGATTCCATGTTTCATATATGGCTCAAAAAGTAGATGACAGACTGTGCTTAAGAGGTCTTGATAGGTATATTATTCCAGTTACATTATTGCAAATATCACTGAGCTGAGATTATTGGAAACAGTATTTATCTGCTAAACAATGCTTTTTTCAGGTGGAAATACATAAGCGTCCGATTCCACCCATCTGCTTTGACTCATGACGTTACAAATATGGCGGAAACGACCATACACTACTACTCCAACATGGCGCCTATGATGTCATTATGTAAACATGACCACAAACACAAAAGTACATTGAAAAACCTACACACACACATTCCACAAACAACCTAACGAAAGTAACAGGACAGGTGTTGGAAATTGGGGGTTTTTGGGTGGGGACAAAGTAAATATAAACTAATTTAGACACACACCACAATACCAAACCACAGAAAACAACAACTGACAACACAAAACTCCCCAAATTCCACTAAACACATCCTCTGGAATCTGACACTTCTCTTGACCTATATAGCTCAACAGCAACTCTGATACCGCAACTCCCACAGCCACACATTGGAATCGAACACTTCCCTTGACCTATACAGGTCAACAGAAACTACCGAAATCAAATCGTAAAATCCAAAACTACAACCACATCCACTATCATCACTACCTCAAAAAACACAACAAAAATGGAATCTAACACTTCCCTTGACCTGTTATCTTTACGACATCTCCACATATAGCTGTCCCTCGGCTGAGACACCGGAACTTTAGTAAGCCTCATTTCTTCACGACACACTGAACACTTCACGACTTCATCCAAAAATGAATAGTTGAAGAAATTTTATTAGAGGCAACGCACTATCCCCCATCATCGCTGACAACCAAAATCTGTTGACCTTGTCAGTGATATCCATACCCATTGAAGACATAAAAAAGCAATTTATCAAAATTCACACACAACGAACAGAAAACAACAACAATAATGTCAGTATAACCAAACCAAAATCATTAACTCACTGAAAAAATTCTGCTGAAAGTGCAGTCACTACTGATACCACACACATGCAATGCTACCGTGCAAATGAACCCAATACACCACGTAACACGCTTCCTATAAACACACAACCAGAGAGAACCACTGACTGCAACAATACGCCACACACGAAAACTAAACCAAAAAAATCACCAACACACAACACATAAACACCGCCAGAGAGCACCACCGATCACACCAAAAGACCTACAAACACGCCACTCTCACAAACTAAATTCCGCGCTGTTGTGACGTCACACACTATAACAGCCTTACGACACGGGGCAAAGACGGCGGGTGGGATCGGACTCTTCGGTCGACCCTTTCAGATTGATTAGCTCACTCTCCATGAGGCATTTTGCCATATTGACTTTGAATTACTGTATTCATAATCTGAGCTCTGTTTGTATCACCTGACATGTTTGAAATTAGTCTAATCGTCTTTTTTGACTTTGTAAGTTACCTACTTTCTGAAGGCATGAACATTAAAAGGTATAGAAGTTTCCTATATAACCCTTTTCTGTCTATCTTTGTAAATATGTTGCTTGTATTAAGGCCTTTCCTTCAAGAAATTTTAACAGTATTGCTGCTGCTTTGGACATCCATTCTGTACATTTGGAGACCTGTCACGATGTGCTCTTTATTAACTTTAATTCAGACTTGGTGGAACATCACTAAGACATTCTACAACATATTTAAAATTGCAATGTTCATGTCGGCTGCCAACAGAATGTAATGGAATGTAAAGAGTGCTTCAGTGTTGATGGAACTATGATATCTGCTTGAAGCATCAGAAGTTAATGTCTCATCTTTGTGCTTACTGATGTAACAAACTTGCTTCCTCCACATGCTCTCTATTTCATTCATAGCAAATTCTATGCAAGGACATGTAGGAAGTAGTGAAGAGTACAATTCAAACCTTCAGTTTTGAATAGTGACACTATCAGACAGCATGCAGACTGTGATGCCAGTCATCCACATATATTGTATTGTTTGACAATTAGGAATAGCATCATACCGAGTGAGGTGATACAGTGGTTAGCGCACTGGACTCGCACTTGCGATTACGATGGGTCAAACCTGCACCTGGTATATATTTATAATATATGGCCATTGGTGATGAATATGTGTGTGAACTGCCACACGTTGGTTAATAGCCTGGGATTGATGTGGTCAGGCCTTACGTGGTGGTGAATTGGGTGTATTGTGTTTTATATAACTTGAGTGATAGTTCAGTGAGGTGTACTGCAGTTCTTCTGTTGTGTCCTGCTATTGGCAATTCATTATTGTTATGTGTAGCCAACCAGGTGATAGTACACAGTAGCCAATGAGAATTGCTAAATCTCACGGTTTCTGTCAATAGAAGATACATAATTGTTACATTTGCTTTGCATCGTGAATACAGGATTATAAACACAAAATCAAATAGGGGTAATGCAGGAGTAGGTTTAATAATGAATTTAAAAAAATAGGAGTGTGGGTAAACTGCTAAAAACAGCATAGTGGACACATTGTTGTGGGCAAGATAGACACGAAGCCCACACCTACCACAGTAGTACAAGTTTACAGGCCAATTAGCTCCGCAGATGATTAAGAGATTGATGAAATGTATGATGAGATAAAAGAAATTATTCAGATACAAAAGAGATGAAAATTTAAGTGATCGGTGACTGGAATTCGATAGTAGGAAAAGGAAGAGAAGGAAACGTAGTAGGTGAGTATGGATTGGGGGTAAGAAATGAAAGAGGAAGATGCCTGGTAGAATTTTGCACAGAGCATAACTTAATCATAACTAACAATTGGTTCAAGAATCATGAGAGAAGGTTGTATAAATGGAAGAGGCCTGGAAATACTGGAAGGTTTCAGATAGGTTATATAATGGTGAGACAGAGATTTAGGAACCAGGTTTTAAATTGTAAGACATTTCCAGGGGCAGATGTGGATTCTGACCACAACCTATTGGTTATAAACTGTCGATTAAAACTGAAGAAACTGCAAAAAGGTGGGAATTTAAGGAGGTGGGACTTGGATAAACTTAAAGAACTGGAGGTTGTAGAGTGTTTCAGGGAGAGCATTAGGGAAAGATTGACAGGAATGGGTGAAAGAAATATAGTAGAAGAAGAATGGGTAGCTTTGAGGGATGAAATAGTGAAGGCAGCAGACTAGGTAAAAAGACGAGAGCTAGTAGAAACCTTTGGGTAACAGAAGATATATTGAAGTTAATTGATGAAAGGAGAAAATATAAAAAAGCAGTAAATGAAGCAGGCAAAAAGGAATACAAGCGTCTCAAAAATTAGATCGAGAGGAAGTGCAAAATGGCTAAGCAGGGATGACTCGAGGACAAATGTAAGGATGTAGAGGCTTACCTCACTGGGGTAAGACAGATACTGCCTACAGGAAAATTAAAGAGGCCTTTGGAGAAAAGAGAACCATTTGTATGAATATCAAGAGCTCAGATGGCAACCCAGTTCTAAGCAAAGAAGGGAAGGCAGAAAGGTGGAAGGAGTATATAGAGGGTCCATACAAGGGCAATGTACTTCAGAACAATATTATGGAAATGGAAGAGGATCTAGATGAAGATGTAATAGGAGATACGATACTGCGTGAAGAGTTTGACGGAGCACTAAAAGACCCAAGCCGAAACAAGACCCTGGGAGTAGACAACATTCCATTAGAACTACTGGCAGCCTTGAGAGAGCCAGCCCTCACAAAACTCTACCCTCTAGTGAAGCAAGATAAATGAGGCAGGCGAAATGCCCTCTGACTTCAAGAAGAATATAATAATTCCAGTCCCAAAGAAAGCAGGTGCTGACACATGTGAAAATTACCAAACTATCAGGTTAATAAGACATGGCTGCAAAATACTAACGCAAATTCCTTACAGACGAATGGAAAAACTGGTAGAAGCCGACCTCGGCGAAGTTCAGTTTGGATTCTGCAGAAATGTTGGAACACATGAGGCAATACTGACCCTACGAGTTACCTTAGAAGATAGATTAAGGAAAGGTAAACATACATTTGTAACACTTGTAGACTTAGAGAAAGCTTTGGACAATGTTAACAGGAATACTCTTTTTCAAATTCTGAATGTGGCAGGGGTAAAATACAGGGAGCGAAAGGCAATCTACAATTTATACAGAAACCAGATGGCAGTTAATAGTTGAAGGGAATGAAAGGGAAGCAGTGGTTAGGAAGGGAGTGAGACAGGGTTGTAGCCTCTCCCCGATGATGTTCAACCTGTATATTGAGCAAGCAGTAAAGGAAACAAAAGAAAAGTTTGGATTAGGTATTAAAATCGACGGAGAAGAAATAAAAACTTTGATGTTCGCCGGTGACATTGTAATTCTGTCAGAGACAGCAAAGAACCTGGAAGAGCAGTTGAACAGAATGGACAGTGTCTTGAAAGGAGGATGTAAGATAAACATCAACAAAAGCAAAATGAGGATAATGGAATGTAATCAAATTAAGTTGGGTGATGCTGAGGAAATTAGATTATGAAATGAGACACTTAAAGTAGTAAAGGAGGTTTTGCTATTTGGGGAGCAAAATAGTACAGAGAAAGTAAAATGTAGACTAGAAATAAGTGTTTCTGAAGAAGAGAAATTTGTTAACATTGAGTATAGAAGTAAGTGTCACGAAGTCATTTCTGAAAGCATTTGTATGGAGTGTAGTGATGTACGATAGTGAAACATGGACGATAAATAGTTTGGACAAGAAGAGAATAGAAGCTTTCAAAATGTGGTGCTACAGAAGAATGCTGAAGATTAGATGGGTAGATCATGTAATTAATGAGGAGGTACGAAATAGAATTGGGGAGAAGAGGAGTTTGTGGCACAACGTGACTAGAAGGAATCGGTTGGTAGGACATGTTCTGAGGCATCAAGGGATCACTAATTTATTATTGGAGAGCAGCGTGGAGGGTAAAAATCGTGGAGGACGACCAAGAGATGAGTACACTAAGCAGATTCAGAAGGATGTAGGTTGCAGTAGGTACTGTGATAGAGTAGCATGGAGAGCAGCATCAAACCTGTCTCTGGCCTGAAGACTGCAACAACAACAACATGGAAAAGTGCCATAATAACTTGTACTAATGTGCCTATTATGTATTTCAAGATTGCTTAATGATTTTGTATTTATATCCATACAGGAGAAAGCTACGCGTACATCAGAACAACCTGTACTCGAGCCTGTGGCCTAAGTGAGGTTGGAATATGGTAATTTTCTTGAGAGTTGGTAATGAATCTCCAAATGGAAAATAAGATTGTCATAATAGGTTTGTGTGTAGTGTAGCACAAGATATATATTTCTCATTGCAACAACCAAGTTGTAGGTCTCATTTCTGATTATGTCAAACATTCCATTGATATGGTTAAATTCAGTTTTAACCAAATAGAACAAAATACCAGCTAATTTTATTTGCGAACCATAGAAAATTAAAAATGGTAATCCCATTGGCTACTTCCATGTGACTAATGATTTGTCACATTGGCTTATCACAACTCATCATGTGAAAAGCATGCAATAAAAAAGCCATAGTACACTGTAATTGTACTTTGAGGCAAAAGTGCACTTGCGCTGTGTCACAGGTCTGTTTTGTGTAGCTATTGAGAACAACAGTGGACCCAATATTGGTCTGTGTAATGACTATTTCCCTTTATAAAGGTGCACTATCATTGTGTTCACTCTTCGGGTTTCTTAGTGCAGCAATCTACATGCTTTTAGTTAGATGCCATAGAAAAAAGTCACTAGCAGAATCTCTGATACCTAATATTTTGTCTTGTTTGGGAGAGTAACTGTGTACTGCACCATCATGATTTTGGGCAAGAAAATACCCATTCAGAGTAATTTGTCATTTAAATTTTATACAATCAAACAATGGAATATCCAGGATGGAATGTAACAATATTATGGAAAGGAAAGGTGCCACTCACTATATAGCAGAGATGATGGGTCGCAGTTATGCACAACAAAAGGACAGTCACCAGTTAGCTTTCGGCCAGTATGGCCTTCGTCAAGAATAGACAACAGATAGACACTGCCAGCAGTGTGGCTTCAGATCATAGATATTGCTGGTGGCTGCCTGCAGTTCGGCTGCAGTTGCCAGAGACTGCAGTCGTGTGTGTGTGGTCTATTATTGACGAAGGCCATCTGGCCAAAAGCTAATTTTAATTAGTGACAGTCTTTTTGTTGTGCCTATTTGTGACTCAGCATCTCCATTATATGGTGAGTGGCAAATTTTGTATGTCATTTATGAATTGAAGAATAGCAAAGTTCTGTGCAGAGAACCTATTGAAATCTAAATTGACACTATTTTTTTTAATCAAATTTTTTTTCAGGTGACTGTCAACAGCATTGAAATAGTTGGAGAAATACATGATACACATTGTGCTTTCTTAGAATACATTTATTCACTACTGGTTTTGATTGTGTTCCATCTTCACAGTAGAAAAATATTTATAGTAACATGTTCACATGTCATAACTCGACAGGCTGTAAATCGTGTGTATGGCATGTGAAGTTGTCACAGTAGAACCTATGAGTGTTCTGTGACACAGTGATGATGTGATGAGTGGCATCATTAATGTGTAAACCGGAAGAGAACAGATGACTGATAATATCTTTTTGTCTATATTGTTTTTTTGGAATGTAGGTTTGGGTGACACATTGACTTGTAGTGTAACCCAAGATATAGGTGACAGGCTGCTTGAAGGTTAGTGAAGCCAATGAACATGAATGCAGAATTGTAGGTGTGAGGACATACTGATGTGTGCTTGAGTCTAGGCCTAGATTAAGTTGAAATTTGAGTGTTTGGTTAAGAGTTGGCAACACAGTACCGAAGGCTTCATTTAATCTGTTCTTTCTTACATAAGCTTCTCCATTACATTCATGGAGTAGATAAGTAGTTCATGTGATTTAATAGCTCAGTTTTGTTTTCATAACTGCTGTGGTGTACGAGGTTATGCACTGAGTGCACAAAATGGAAATTTATTGAGAGAGACATTGTTTTATGATTTGTGAAGAAAGAATCATAAATACAGCCCCGTTCCAACTTCATGTCGAAAGCGTTCATAACCATCTTTTGCAGCTCGGATGTGCAGAAAGAGTATCATTGATGTTTTGTAAGGTACTGGCTGGGATGTAGAGCCATGCTGACTCCAGTGCCGTGACCAGCTGAATTTCGTCTCACAATTGAGGATCCGTGGTACAAACAGCTTGGTCGAGGTGGTCCTACAGATTCTTGAATGAGTTTCGATTGGGCTGCGGGTGGCCAGTGTAGTATGGCAAACTCGTCTCGCTGATCCTGCTGCTGTTTCGAACCACACACATATACTGTGAACTGTGCATTGCCCATTGTGCCGAGGAAATACAGACTGCATATAGCCGTGAACATAGACCTGAAGGATAGATGCATATCTTTGTTGATCCGCTGTGTCTACCAGAATGACAAGATCACCCAGGGAATGCCACGAAAACATCCCTAGTCCGTAACTCCCTCCTCCTGCCTCTGGACGCTTCTGGCGGTTATTGTAGGGGTGTACATGCCCATGCCTGTCTGTCCGGTGGAGCATAAAACGTGGTTGATCTGTAAAAGTCACGTGTAACGTGAGTACATTTTGTGCCTACGTCCAGAGATAGACACTTGTGAATGGCTGAAGTGGTTTCTCTTGTTTTATCTCTATAGTGTGAGTTATCTGCCTTTACTTTGTCCTTCTGTTTCTTTGGTTCTTCTCTGTACCTTCTTCTCCACTGCGGCGTTTGAGAATTTTTCTCTTCTTTCCTTTTCTGTGTTCCTTTTCCTTTCTTTTCTCCCTGTGTGTGTCTGAAGGTCGACCCACACGTTCCCACGCATAGCCCGTGACGGGGTGACATGTAATTCCCTGCCCTGGGTAGACAGGTAGGATACTTCCGTAGTCCCTGGTAAAGGCCAGGCCCAGAGAGGGGTGATTACCCGAGCTGGTACCTTCCGAACATGCCAATTGGTCCCTCTGTCCATTTCTTGGGAGGTGTGGCAATCACCTAAGGTAGGAGTGCCCTCAGAGAGCGCCTCCACCGTGAAGGAGCGCATCATCGGATATGCTGGTAATCGTGGGGGATACTTTCGCGATGGTTTCTTCTTCTACTACAACTTCTGCCCACAAGAGGGAGCTAGATGAGTCTCACCAACAGGAAATTCTTCCATCATTGCCAAAGTTACTAGTTGTTTCTCGGTCTGACGAAGTTCAAGACTTCTCAACAGTGAACCCTTTCATTATTCAAAAAGGTGTCGACACAGTTGCAGGTCCTGTAAAGTCTTATTCCTGGTTACAAAATGGCATCTTGTTGTTAGAAACAGACAGTGCCCTCCAGGCACAAAAATTGCTTTGAACTGCACTGCTAAACACCTTCTCTGCCTGGGTGGAAGCGCACAGCATTTTAAACTCATGATGCGGGGTGGTTTATACCAGATCACTTGACGGATTATCAAATGAGGACGTTCAAAATTACCTTTCTGATCAGGGAGTAAAGGCCATGTATCCAGTAATGAAAAGGGTTGAAAAGGAATTGGTAACAACCTGCACACTCTTCTTGACATTGACAGAGTTCAACTTCCATTGAACATTAAAGCAGGATATGAGATAATTTCAGTTCACCCTTTCATCCCCAACCCTATGTATTGCTATCAATGCCAGAGGTTTAATCATACCAGCCACTCATGTTCCAATACAAATGGGGCTAGAAAGCCACCTTGGCATTGCCTCTGGCCCTGCCTTCTTTGTGACCTTTGTCAACTTTCCAAAGATAGTATCCCCCCTATACTTTATCAGCGAGCATTTGGTGCTCTATGCTCACAAATGGAGGATGCCACATTTATTTACACTGACGGCTCCGAGACTACCTTTGGTGTCGGGAGTGCCTATGTTATTAACGACACCCCTATTAGATTTTGGGTTCCCAACCAGTGTTCAGTTTTTACTGCAGAGCTTTACGCTGTTCTCCAGGCTGTCTAATACATCTGTCACCATCGGCAGATACAGTACGTTACATGCAAGGATTCGCTCAGCTCTTTTCTCATCCTCCAAGCTCTTTATCCTGTCCACCCTCTGGTCCACCAGATTCAGGACTGCCTCCACATGCTCAACTTCGGGAGCATCTCTGTGGCATTCCGCTGGATCCCAGGGCATGTTGGCATATGTGGAAATGAGGCAGCTGATATAGCAGCAAAGGCCCGCTGTTCACGTGGTTCCCTTTTCCGATCTTGAGAACATTTTATGTTGTGGTGTTGCTCTTTTATGGCACACACATTGGCATTCACTTCAGGATAATAAATTATGGGGCACAAAACCTCTTCCCTGTGCTCGGAACTCTTCTTCCCGGCCTCATCGTCGGGAGGAGATAATTTTAACTAGGCTCCATATTGGGCACTGTCTTTTTAGCCATTGACATCTTTTAAGTGGCGACCCTCCCCCGCTTTGACCCCACTGCTCTTAATTGTGGGTGGTGAGACACCTTTTACTTCAGTGCCCCTATTTTAATCTGCTACGTGACCGTTTACAGCTGCCGCTTGATACATCTTCCCTTTTAGCAGATGGAGCTTGGCCAATTGTGTCCTTGAGTTTATAAGTGTTAGTGAGAGGCATTTGAAGCTCTTCAATAGCACTTTTCTAAGATTTCCTTCTGTTGTTATTTCCCTGCCTTCAGTTTTGTTCCCATTGCTGCTGATTTAAATTCCTGTTTTTGCCCTTCACTAAACCACAGAATGGGCGCTTATGACTATAGCTGCTTTGTGCCCTAAGACCATAATAAAAAAAATTGTGGACTTTCAGTTGCTCAACAGTTGCACGTCTGTTTGTGTGTCCACGTCTCTGCAGCCGGGTGTGCCACAGTTGCCTTGGCGACCATTATTTTTTCTTGCACAGTATTGTTTAAGATGGCAGCATGCAAATAGTTTACAAACAACACACTTTATATAGCCTCCACTGTTGGTGTTGCCACCTGCCGTATTTGTGTTGTTATTGCACGTTGAAACTGAACGTAGGTGGTGATAACATTAATGTGACCGGACCTTGTATGAATTAAAGTGTTGGGTAGTGTTTTCTGTTTTTACTTGACTGGGATGTAGCCTTAAAAGGGAATAAAATTCTGATGATTTTGACAAGAAGAGACTAGGAACTTTTGAAATGAAATGTGCCACAGAAGAATACTGAAGACTTAGTTCATAGATAGGATAGCAAATGAAAGAGCACTCACTCAAAAAGGAAAAAAAAATTATGGCTCACCTTGAGTAAATTTGGGTCGGTAGGACACTTTGTCGTGTCAGTCGACAGTTAATTTGGTAATGGATGGAAGTGTGGAGATGAAACATTTTGAACAAGACAAAAGCTTGGCTATAGTGAGCAAGTTCGAATGGATTGAGGCTGCAGTAGCTACGCAGAGCTGAAGAGACCTGCGCAGGAGAGCTGCATCAAGTCACTCTGTGGACTGAAGATGTCCAGAATTCATTTGATATTTCCTTACACCAGACTTCAAATCAAATTGTGTGCCAATAGAGTACCATTTCATTTGTGCGACTGGATTCGTGATTTCCTGTTAGAAAGCTCACAGTATGTAGCACTGACAGAAGTCATATGTGGTCTACCCCAAGGAAGTGTTACAGGCCTTCTTCTGTTCCTAATCTATATAAACAATTTATAAGAGACAATGTGACCAGCCCTCTTAGATTCTTTGCAGATGATGCTGTCATTTACCATCCAGCAAATTCATCAGAAAATCAAAACCAGTTTGCAAAGTGATTTAAACACGATATCTGTATTGTGCAAAAAGTGGCAAATGTCTTTGAATAAGGAAAAGTGTGAGGTCATCCACATGAGTAATAAAAATAAATTTTAATTATGTGATAAATCACATGCATCTAAGAGCTGTCAGGTCAATGAAATATGTTGGAATTACAATTACTAACAACTTACGTTGGCTCAATCACAAAGATAATGTTGGGGAAAGGCGAACCAAAGACTGTGTTTCATTGGCAGAACACTTAGTAGATGGTAAACGTTTATGAGGGAGTGCTGAAAAATAATGCCTCTGAATTTTATGTGAAAAGTCTTAAAGGTTTTAAAATAAAACAAACATTATTAACATTCTACGTCTTTACTCTTCAGGTTTACATATTTATTTTTTAACAAAGGCATTGAAGCGACAAACACGTCTCCCGATGAGAGACCAGTTTGTTGATACTGTCACTGTAGAATGTGTGACTTTGCTGATGGAGCCACAACCTCCCATCTGCTTCCACTGCTTCACATCACTATCAAAGAGAAGTCCTCGAAAGTGCGTTTTAAGTTTTGGAAACTTGAAAATCGAATGGGCCAAGTCAGGACTGTATGGAGGATGATCAATGACTGTTAACCCGAGGCACTGGATTGTTGCAGATCTCTCAATGCTCCATGTGTGGTCAAACTGTTTGAATTTGAAACACGATGTCAGAACACTGTTTCTCACGGGCCGATGTAGGTACATCACACACTGCCATGTTATGCACTGCATTACAGAGTCCTTTAGCACCAGAGGACTGCAGATGTATAAGCATGTAGAATGTTGATGACATTTGTTTTATTTTAAAAGCTGTAAGATTTTTCACAAAAAATAGAGAGAACCGGAGACATTACTTTGTACACTGCTCTGTCCTCTGCTAGAGTATTGCTGTGTAGTGTGGTACGTTACCAGATAAGATTAATGGAGAACATAAAAAAAGTCCAAAGAAAGGCAGCTCATTTTGTATTATCATGAAATGGGAGAGTATTTTTAACGGGTATTGCAGGTGGGGTGGCATTTGTTAAAACAAAAGTGTTTTTCATTACGATAAAATCTTTTCTCAGAATTTCAGTCATAAACTTTCTCCTCATTATTGCCGCCAACCTATGTAGGGAGAAATGATTGTAGTAGTAGTACAAGAGAAATTAGAGCTTTTACAGAAATATATGTATAATTTTTGCATGTGCTGAGTGTGGAACTGAAGAGTAAGTGTCCTAAGGTGATTCAAAGAATCCTCTTCCGGGCACTGAAGTGTGAATTGCAGAGTAGTCAAATTGGTATACTACATGAATGACAAGTGTTTCATGTGGAATACAAATACCGTAGGTTTCTCAGCTGTTAAAATCGGTGCTTGATTTCAGCTATGGATGACTAAGAACAGAGACCGAGAGTTCCACTTCATACAGCTTGTAGTGACAAGAACACAACCTTAGTGTACCTGTCATATTAGTTTGATTGTTATCTTATAACTCAGTGTGGCAGAGGCAGATGCATGTATGGTCTCCGTGCATTATCTTGCCTGCCTTTGTTCCACTTCAAGGAAGAACAATTCAGCAGTATGTATTGTCCAATAAACTGTCAGTTCTGCAGCCATCAGTGTAGCAGTTATGGACTATTACATTTCATAACCTCGAGGAATCGGTTGATGCAAAAGTCTGATTAAGTAACTGCTGTTGTGAATTCAAATGGCTTTGTACAGTGCTGTTCTATTCGGCCACTCGTACTGCTATAACAGGGAAAGTTGTAAAAAATGAAGGATTATGCACATATTGTATGATATAGACAGATCAGACAGTGAAATAAACTAAGTATGGAATATTGTTAAAATGGAGACAGGGAAGTGAGTCATAGATGATATTTTCTGCTATAGCATGGGACCATTGTAAAAGACAGTTCATGTGTAGCATATATTTTTAATAATTACTTTTTACAGAGATCAGAAAACTGGTGCAAATAGTTCAGAAGAGAAAGCAAAACAGTACACCAAAGTCACTACAGAGGATGTTAATGAAATAAAAATTAATCTTGCATCCTCATCTGAAATTAGAAAAATCATTGTGATTACAAAGAGTTGAAAGTTCAAATGGGTGCATAGTAACTGAAAAGCTGTAGGTTTCTAAAATGCAACATCCTACTTCAGTTAGGTAATGCATGATGTAATGTTTTGTTAGACTGTTTCTTTAGACAGGTTGAAATATGCCATTGTTACGTCGAATCTGATATTCATACAATAATTTACTGAGTACAATAACATCTTTAAACGATAAAATATCACCAGATGGGATCTTCTGTGACTGTCTAAGACATTTGACTTTGTGAATAAAAATAATCTGTTATAGAAACTTTTATAAAGTGTTTAGTTCCAGATATGTCTGGTACAATTATTATTCAAGAAATTGAATTCAGAGTGTTAACTAAGGCATTTTGAGTATTAAAAAGAAAGCCGCCATGTCATCTGCATGGGAGAAAGTACGATGGGAGTTCCAAAGGATTTGATTGTTGTCCCAATACTGCAGGGCTTCACAGCAAACATTCTCTGTGAGCAGGCAGTGAACTCGTGCCTGCAAGCAGCGAGTACCGTACATCCTTCACCATCATGGGGAATAGGACGAGGAAACCGTGTAAGCAAGGAATTCAATTCTGAGGGAAATTTTTGAAGAAATCTAGACTGCCTCTATACTTCCTGTTGCATTACAGATCATCACTTTCAAAATGCAGAGTAATACTATTTTGTTATTGTAAGCTGTTTGATTCTCCCATTCTGTTGCACTACAAATCCTGGTTTTTGCCCTTAATATGGCTGATGGTCCATCTGTAGGCACACAAACTAATAAATTCTATGACAAACCCACACATTTTCTACACTTTCTTCGACACTGATACAGATGACACACCCAGCTGTGTGCTTGTGTTATCTACACTTGCATAGAGTGCCAAAGAGTAGCAACGAACTTTTTACAATGATTTTGCAAACTGGTTCTGAACATCATTTGCCATAACCTTTGTGAACCCGTGAGTGTCACAATCATTCTACCTAAAGTGGACATAAATCTTCAGCTGGAACTACCATGTTTTCTTTTATTAAATTACAATATGTGATAGGGCACAAGGACTTTGCTAAAAGTAGTGCAGTTTTGTAGCTCATCCAAACGGCACACTCACATGATATTTCTTCTTTCTATTCTTCCTCTTCAGTAAGCTTCTTCTTAAGTCTCAACAACTCGTGTACATACTCAAGTTGTGTGCATTTTTGCATCTTGGTGTTATTTGATGTAATAAAAAAAAAAAAGCTGTGGCTCTATAAATTGAATTTCCTGGAAGTATTGGGCATCTTACAACACAGTAAAAACTGCGCAGATCCAGCTTTTTGTGTAAAATAATGAGATTCCTTGTACTGTGGATTGAAGTGCAAAGACATTCTTGGTGATATGCAATGCCAACTCACATAGGTGATATTAAGTGGCACCACAGTTAAAACTGCTCTTCACTTATGTCAATTTGCACTTCGTCCCTATTGTTGTGGTATGATGCACACACATTTCCCTCACTCTCCACTTTGTTGCAACTGGTGCATTTGTGAGCAAGAGAATGAGCAGATGCACACACTCAAAATCAGCGAGTTGTTAAGCCGTGCACTAGTGTTCATACCTTGTGTAAATGATCTGCCATGAGCCAAAATTAGTCCTGTTTGCAGATGGTACAAGTACTGTTGTGAAGTGGAGCAAAGAAGCTTCA
This sequence comes from Schistocerca gregaria, assembly GCF_023897955.1. Classification (NCBI taxonomy): domain Eukaryota; kingdom Metazoa; phylum Arthropoda; class Insecta; order Orthoptera; family Acrididae; genus Schistocerca; species Schistocerca gregaria. The sequence continues at coordinate 99,509,524 of NC_064930.1, read as the reverse complement.
ACAGAGAAAATAGTAAATCATGTTTTTTTTAAAAAAGTTACTGACTGGTTTTGCACAAACGGGCTAGCTTTATTCTAAAAAAAATTAAAAAGAGCACACGTACATGCACACGGGGGGGGGGGGGGGGGGGAGATCATTCAGTTGTGGACTGTTAAAAATATCCCACTTCCTAGTAACATAGTGGACCAACAAGAAATAACAAACAGAATAGAAAGTTCTGTTATTTCTTGAAGATTTGACTAATTTTAGTGTTAGAATAATTGCCAAGTTGGGGGATGTAGATGTCAGTAAGTTAACATATTTTCATTCTCTGATGTCTTATGGGACAATATTCTAAGATAACTCCTCACTTAGGCAAAAAGTGGACTATACACTGCATAAATAAATTAATTAGAATTGTGTTTGGGATTCACCCATGTACATGTTGCAGACACCTCTTTAAGCAACTGGGAATATCAACTGCATCCTCACAGTACTTTTATTCACTTATGAAATACGGTTTCAACACTCCATCTGATTTTGAGAGCAGCCAGATATATTTACAAGTGCAACACTATAGGGGGAAAAGATCTGCATTACCCTTTAACGAATCTTTATCTTTTGAACAGAAAATGGTAAAATATCCATATAAAACTCTCTATTTGCCCATTGTTATAAAACGTCTGACAAATGTAGATTAAAGATGTCTCTCCGTAACACAACTTCTAAGCTGTAAATGAATTTTTAATGGAAATAGTCTTTTTTTTTGCGAGAGAGAGAGAGAGAGAGAGAGAGAGAGAGAGAGAGAGAGAGAGAGAGAGAGAGAGAGAGAGGGGGGGAGAAGTAATTATGCAGCAGCTTGTAGACATATAAATACCGTATTTACTCGAATCTAAGCCGCATTTTTTCCGGTTTTTGTAATCCAGAAATCCGCCTGTGGTTTAGAATCGAGTGCAAAGTAAGCGGGAGTTCTGAAAAATGTTGGTAGGTGCCACCACAACTAATTTCTGCCGTCAAATATATGTAGCGCTACACAGGCATGCTTTTCAGGCACAGAGATAAATACTGCCGCCGAAACCTCTGCTTCAGTAAATAAATTTAAAAAAAAAAAGGTGGAAGACGAGTTTTTTTTCTTCGCCCCGAATTTCAACCACTGCATTTTCATACATTATCCAAATTCCGTATTGTTCATCTTCGAAAGTAGCAGCCTTTCAATGTACTACAAAAATCTGACTGACAAGGCTGTTTGGGATGTTTGTTAATATGGCCGGTTCTACGTTCTGAATTTTTTCCTACCTGTGACAAGAGATGGTTGCTAATAGGAACTTCTATGAATTCTGAATGGCATGCAGCATTCTCTTCACCATAAGAATAATACGAATATAAACATTAAGCCATGTATTCTTTCGTGTTTGCCGCTATCTCATTTAAATCCTGTCTGCCTAATAAACTACGAAACTAGAGTGAGACAACAGCAAACGCGGAAGAATATACATATAATGTCATGTTTATATTCGTATTATTCTTATGCCAAATAGTGATACAGTCAGAAATGAAGCACGGCAACTGACTACATTTTTAAATCTAAGATGACTAATTTCTGTGCAGAATGTAATGTACCAATCAGGTGTCTGCAAAGATTTACAAACGGAGAAAAATTTTCGCTGCACTTTCGTTCAGAACATCTTCTATCATACGCAGTCAATTATTTGGTTCTTGCTGATCATTATCAAAGAAAGCAGTAGTGTGAGTAACAACAAATAGCAGTATATTGCCATTGTTTCACTACTGAAACGGTATCTATCTCTTTTTTTTTAAATTGTAGGTTGCGGTAGGGCGCACAAAAGCAAGCCATGCCTTGAGTGCCGACAGGCCGTAAGCACTCATTATCAGAATGCGACAAGCAATGCATGACACAGTACAGTAATGCATTTTCAGCTTAGTGACATAAACAACTATAACAAAGAGAACGGCACTTATCAGATCAAAGAAAAATAAGCAATCAATTCAAGCCAGGCGAAGCACATGAAAAAGGGTACCCTTATAAATACGAACAGAGCGCCTGGTGCATAGCAGTGGCTGGCTACCTGGTAAAGCGTAACTGCTAAGCTTAAGACTTGAACCAAACTAATGTAGCTGTATCGTCATACATTTAACCTAAATTGTCCCTCATATTACAATGGAACAACTTTGTTTCGATTTGGAGGTGCGGCCTAAAACTTAAAACTTTTCTCTCCCCTTGAATTTAGAGTCTCAAATTTCAGGTGCGGCTTAGATACGGGGAAATTTTTTTCTTTGATTTCGAGTGTTATTTTGCAGGTGCGGCTTAGATTTCTAGTGAATACGGTATTATTTTCATCTAATTTTATGTAATTCTTTATGTATTTGTGTTTCATTTTTGATCTGTCAAAAGTTTCACAACATTCATCATCATAATGCTTGTCATGAATATGATCTGTTGAAGGAAAAACTAACAAACATACTACGTTTAGACATATTTTGAAAGAGATATGTCTCTTCATAGAGGTACAAATGCTTCTCATTTTGGATCAAATAATCAGCAGTGCAGGAACTTTTTGTAATTCTTACCATGGAAAGCTTTGCTAATAGGCTTCACTGCTACCTGCATAAACAAGAGATGAAAAAAAAAGAATACAAAATGGCGGTGGTTTACATACCAAGAATTCTACTTGTGTCTTTGGCAAATGATTGATGATCCAAATATGTATTATCAGTGCATGGTTGAGTGATGTTTGTAAAAATGAGTGCAGTTTGACATACTCTTTCATAATTAGTAACACACCATCCAGCATGTTAATGTGAGCACAGTGAAGAGTATATGTCAGGAGACGTGGGAAACAGTGCAGTCATTGTTGTTATGCAGAGATGAAGCAATTTATCGTACATCCAAAAGGTTATGATCATTGCCTTTCCAACCAAGGACAGGAGCACTTCTGAAACAGCTACGGCTGTAAGCTGTTCACATGTTTCAGTGATATAATGTGCATGTCTAAATGGCACTGTCCAAAACTGGTGTGGAGGCAACTCTGGTGCACCGCGGGCCACAGATGACAGGGGTGAACGACAGCTGTGGAGATGTGCACGGGCTGATAGACGTGTAACTGTTGAGTGACTGATGAACCGAGGGACTGCAGCTGTCTCTCCTCGACGACCATTCGGCAAACAGTGCGGCAGGTGGGTCTCTGCAGTATTCGTCTGGTTTATGTGCCTGTACTGACGGCCGTTCATTGGTGACGAAGGCTTGAATTTTTCACTGGGTAACAGGGCGAGTGCTTGAGGACAATGTTCTGGAAATGGAAGAGAATGTAGATGAAGACGAAATGGGAGATACAATACTGCGCGAAGAGTTTGGCAGAGCACCGATAGACCTAAGTCGAAACAAGGCTCCGGGAGTAGACTACATTCCTGACAAAACTCTACCATCTGGTGAGCAAGATGTGTGAGACAGGTGAAATACCCTCAGACTTCAAGATGATTATAATAATTCCAATCCCAAAGAAAGCAGGTGTTGACAGATGTGAAAATTACCGAACTATCAGTTTAATAAGCCACAGCTGCAAAATACTAACGCAAATTCTTTACAGATGAATGGAAAAACTGGTAGAAGCCGACCTTGGGGAAGATCAGTTTGGATTCCGTAGAAATATTGGAACACGTGAGGCAATACTGACCTTATGACTTATCTTAGAAGAAAGATTAAGGAAAGGCAAACCTATGTTTCTAGCATTTGTAGACTTAGAGAAAGCTTTTGACAATGTTGACTGGAATACTCTTTCAAATTCTGAAGGTGGCAGAGGTAAAATACAGGGAGCGAAAGGCTATTTACAATTTGTACAGAAACCAGGTGGCAGTTATAAAGAGTCGAGGGGCATGAAAGTGAAGCAGAGGTTGGGAAGGGAGCGAGACAGGGTTGTAGTCTCTCCCCGATGTTATTCAATCTGTATATTGCACAAGTAGTAAAGGAAACAAAAGAAAAATTCAGAGTAGGTATTAAAATCCATGGAGAAAAAGTAAAAACTTTGAGGTTCGCCGATGACATTGTAATTCTGTCAGAGACAGCAAAGGACGTGAAAGAGCAGCTGAGCGGAATGGACAGTGTCTTGAAAGGAGGATATAAGATGAACATTAACAAAAGCAAAACGAGGATAATGGAATGTAGTCAAATTAAGTCAGGTGATGCTGAGGGAATTAGATTAGGAAATGAGACACTTAAAGTAGTAAAGGGGTTTTGCTATTTGGGGAGAAAAATAACTGATGATGGTCAAAGTAGAGAGGATATAAAATGTAGACTGGCAATGGCAAGAAAAGCGTTTCAGAAGAAGAAAAATTTGTTAACATCGAGTATAGATTTAAGTGTCAGGAAGTCTTATCTGAAAGTATTTGTATGGAGTGTAGCCATGTATGGGAGTGAAACATGGACGATAAGTAGTTTGGACAAGAAGAGAATAGAAGCTTTTGAAATGTCGTGCTACAGAAGAACGCTGAAGATTAGATGGGTAGATCACATAACTAATGAGGAGGTACTGAATAGAATTGGGGAGAAGAGAAGTTTATGGCACAACTTGACTAGAAGAAGGGACCGGTTGGTAGGACATGTTCTGAGGCAGCAAGGGATCACCAATTTAGCATTGGAGGGCAGTGTGGAGGGTAAGAATCATAGAGAGAGACCAAGAGATGAATACAATAAGCAGATTAAGGAGGACGTAGGTTGCAGTAAGTATTGGGAGATGAAGCACAGGATAGAGAAGCATGGAGAGCTGCATCAAACCAGTCTCAGGACTGAAGACCACAACAACAACAACAACAACAACAACATAACAGATGGTCGTTTCAGATGCATAATATACTACCTTCTATTAAAGAGGTGGCTGTCGGTATGTATAGCCCTGCAAGAATCGTCCACTGCAGAGTGAAAAGCTCATTCTGGAAACATCCCCCAGGCTGTGGCCAAGCCATGTCTCCACAATAGCCTTTGTTTCAGGAGTGTTAGTTCTGCAAGGTATGCAGGAGAGCTTCTGTAAAGTTTGGAAGATAGGTGACGAGGTACTGGCAGAAGTAAAGCTGTGAGGATGGGGCGTGAGTCGTGCTTGGGTAGCTCAGTTAGTAGAGCACTTGCCTGCGAAAGACAAAGGTCCTGAGTTCGAGTCTCGGTGTGGCAAACAGTTTTAATCTGACTTTATATTGTCGACCTTTTGGTATTGACCAGACACTTCCTTCACAACTGACCATGTGGTTTTAATTTTATCCTGTGAATTAGCCAATCTATTTGTGTATCACTTACTCTTTTGCCTTAACAATAACATTTTTGAGCAACTTAAAGTACTTGTAATGGTCTAATGTAGCTTTTTTGACTTCTTCTAACATTTTGATAGAATTCCGACTTTGTTCTACATGATATCCTCATCCTGCTAGTTAGCCACCCACACTGCCTTTTGCTGCTATTACACCGTTTAGAACATTCAAATGGAAAGCAACTTTCAAAGGGCATGGGAAATGTGTTAAGGAATGCATTATATTTGTCACCTATGCTAGCCATTCTTCTTTCATAACGGGGTTTAAAAACACTCTGTTGCTGTTGGATTACCTTTCATACATAGTTGGTAATTATGAGACATTTGTTTGGTCTTGTAGTGTTAAAATTTGTGCTTCATGGTCTGAAAGACCATTCACCCATTTATTAAAAGAATGTCCATCTAGTAATGAAGAATGAATAAAAATATTGTCTGTGGCTGTGCTACTGTTCCCTTGCACCTTGGTTGGAGAAAACAGTTTGCATCACATCATATGAGTTGGGAGATGTACCAACATCCTTTTCCTTGGGGAGTCACATACAAGATTAATGTTGAAGTTACCATATATATCTAATTTTTGGTACTTCCTATAAAGTGAACCAAGAATCCTCTGTAGCTTGAGTAGAAATGCTCTGAAGTCAGAGTTAGGGGTTAGGGGACATATAAACAACAACAATTAGAAGTTTAGTTTCACTAAATTCAACTGACCCTGCACAACATTCAAATACCTGTTCAGTGCAGTGCCATGATAAGTCTATGGACTCAACTGGAATATTGCTTTTTACATATATGCCCCCACCCCCTCCACAAAGAACTTCTTGAAAAACAGGCATGTAATCTGTATTGTGGTAAATGAAGCTTCTGAATTGTCGAACTATTGAAGTGGTGCTCTGATATAGCAAAAATGTCAGATTCAACATCTATAAGCAGTTCACTGACTTTACTTCTAATACTTTTTATTTTTTAATGACATGTGTTAATTCTTTCTCTACTTTGATTCCTGACCTCCTCCTGAAGATAATTTCTTTGTTACAAAGATTTCCTTTAAGCAGGTATACCGATCAGCTCACAGTCTAACAAATGTGCAGCTCTAATACCAACTACTACAGGAATTTATCCACAAGTTATCCCACCACCACTCACCACACTGTCACCTATAAGGTTTGCGAGGTTTCCTATCCATACCTATTGAGGTACAGGCCACACTTAGTGAAACCCAATCTCTTGATATTCTTAACTGACATCACTGCAGTGTGATCCATGCCCTGTGCCATCAGTGTCTTATCCAGCCCCATGTTAACACATGTAACAGCAACATCAAGGTGAGGCCAATCATGACCCTGAAACAGTTGCACAAAGTGCACATTGGTGCCACCACTTCGAGTAGATATCTTTACCAGGTCACCACTTACATCATGTTCCTTGTCCCTATCAAGACTATACCCTCCTCCACCCATTATATCACTACCTTATCCTCTTTTGTAAAATTGCTACATAACTCCCCTGTACTGTCAGTCATGTAGCCAACCCTGCAAAATGCTGGTGACCTGGTACTCACTCCTCATTCCCCAACACTTCCTTCAACTGCTGGCCCACGCCTCTACAGTGTGAATGTAGAATTCGTGACTGACTTAGGTGTCCTACTGCTGAGTACTGCTGCATGTTTCCCACGCTTACATCTACAAGAAGCTCCTCTCCACTCAGCTCTGACAGTTGGTCAAATCTATTGCATATCCACAATGTACAACTATCTGAATATCGCCTCCTCCTAGTTGCCTTCTTACCACCTGCCAGTTCCCATTCCTCAGAACCCTTCACCTTCCTCACCCATCTAGTTCCTCCTTTGTGTCTAGTAACTGCACTTGAAGGGCATAGATCTTATGCTCCTGCTCCTCTATCAACTTATTTCTACTTCAGATTCTTTATTCCGGGGAGAGTATCTTGCAAGAATGCCCATTGGCTTCTTCCTTGCATTCCTCCCACCCACCCCCTTCAAGAAAATACCTTGAACAAATCCCACTAATCACAACTAATACCACCAAAACATCACACAATTTTGTAGCTAAAACAAAAAATGGAAGGGGCTACTGGAACATTCAATAAATTGAAACTATGAATGAAAATTTTACTGAAATATTTCACTAGAAACCATAAAAAAAACTCAGCTGAAAACTACTGCCAGGAAGTTTTCATATGACACTGCATTGCAGAACCAAAGTTCATTCTGTAACCGTTGTTGATATTTGATAATACACCAATGATTTTACAGCAACGTGAAGAGTTGTACCAAATTAAGTCATTGAAATTAGTATGTGCGTGTTCTAGGTGTGAATCAAGTAACTTTGCTGAACTTCCCCGTAGAAATATACGCAGAAAATTATTTGTTACTGTAATGTGTGTTGCTACTTATTGAGGTATGCGATACTTTCATTGTGACACTGCGGAATCTGTATTTATTGAACTGTTTGACGTTTTATGTGAAAAATCCACAGACCCATATCTTGATGTATTTACAGTGTTTTAAGTTTTAAGTGAGACATCTGTGTAACTGTGTCTCTTACATTTTTAATGCTGTAACACTCCTCAGTTTCTTTTTACCCCTTTCTAATTTCAGATACTTGCATGCTTAGCTGTGAATGGAAGTTCCATCAATGGTGGCGAAGATGAAGAAGCCAAAGTGTCAGAGGTGGTAGAAAAGGTATTTTTCTGAAATCTGACTCTTAGTGTAAACTAAATTACTCCAGAATGAGATTTTCACTCTGCAGCGGAGTGTGCGCTGATATGAAACTTCCTGGCAGATCAAAAACTGTGTGCCCGACCGACACTCGAACTCGGGACTTTTGCCTTTACTCCAATTGCCATGGCATCTCATAGAGAGTCTGTTTCATATTATGAAGACTATCCACAAAGCAACCTCTGTTTGACTGTAAATAACATACTGTACTAGTCATACCAAACTTTTTAGAAGAATCTCAAATTTACCAGCTCCCTTAATAGTTCAAATACGTCCCATTTGTTCCGATTCAAAAAATTTTGTGTTCGTCGCCCCGACACCATTATCTGCTATTTTACATGTGTGTTAGCAAAGAAAACTTACCTTTCATCATTGGTGACAATGTCATTCAGTAAATTAATACTTGTATCTGAAGGAACACAGATATTTATGATTCTCGCAAAGGACTTCAGGTACCCAATAAAAACAGAAATTGGGGATTCCGTAATTGTTTGGTAGCCATTTTGCGCAAAACACTCAGAATTCTGCATAACAATTGAGATGTTGTGTAACACTGGTTTTATATGGATTTATTTGTTATTTGACAACTAAAAGATAACACAACTTTCTGTCATTATGAAAATTTGTCCTCCACCTGTTGTGTTCATGAAACAATTGGTGTATAGCACATTGATTTTCTCTGGAAAATGTGGGAAATTACTCATTTGTTACAAAAAACTTTGAGATTCTGCTTCGAAACAATCAGTTGGGTAAGGAACAGTGAAGAAGGGCATTGAGATGTAATGTTGTTTTATCACAGCTAATTCCAGCATGCTACCCAGATGTCAGGAATCTTAGTTTTTGTTCATTATTTATTGTATGATTGCATCTCTTGCCTCTGAGAATTTGTCATGGAGTTATGTATTTATCGTTCATAAAAGAGCAAAAGTAAATTTTAATTTTATGGAAAGTGTAAATAAGGTATATCTTTGAATACACACGTCACATCAGCACCGAATGTTCAGTCTTCAGTTCGTTTCTGTTAGTTTGAATACTAGGAGGTATTTTGTCAACTTTCTTGTAGTGTTGTGGCTCAAATTAATGTTGTAAGAATGTCAGGTTTTCAACATGTGACATGTTCTTGTTATCAAAGCTTTCTGACATTACATTCTAGTGACAACAGTTTGCAGCATCTTTATACAAAAATTTCTGAATGTTTGATGTTTTTGGACAGTGGTGACATGTTGGTAATAAAGAAATTTCCAGGAGTGTGGTTTAAACTGTAAATATTGGCTGAACTTGGAATCTGTATTACTAAATTGGTAACCCGGTTCATGGTGCACATTCTCAGTTTGAGGTTGCCTATCTAATGGTGTGCAGGGGCAACAAAAATTTGATTCTTAATATTTCATGTAATTACAATTGACCAGATTCAAAATGCTTTGATAATGAGAGTATTTAGTTGCTTCCGATAACTTCTAATATAATTTTGAACCTTTTCTAAACATTGTTTGTTTACTTGCTCGACATAAAATAAGTAACTCATTACGTCATTTGGAAAGTAATCAGCAGTGTGAAGCTGTTTGTACCTGGTAGTTAGATTCTTTAAAGAAATACGCTTTACTAGAGATCACTAACAGGTGATGTGGAAAACTTAAATTTCATTTGTGGCAATGAAAACTAGTTCCTTTACAAAGGACACCCAGGAGAAAGGCCACAATTTAATCATTGTATCCCTAAAAGATGTATGAAATAAGTATTATTGTCAATGGTGTTGAGAAACTGCTGAAATAGTTAAATTTTAATATAGATTCAGGGTCTCATGGAATCCCTATAAGATTCTGTACGGAATTTGCAGCTGAATTAGTCCCTCTTTTAACTATAATCTATTGTAGGTCCCTCGAACAAAAAACTGTGCCCAGTTGTTAAAAAAAGGCACAGGTAACATTCTTCTACTAGAAGAGTAGTAGAAGTGATCCACAAAACTGTATTCCAATATATTTGGCATTGATTTGTTGTAGTATCTTAGAAATGTTGTGAGCCCAAACATAATGAGATACCTTGAACAAAATTACCTCCTCAGTTGCAAAAAGCATAATTTCAAAAACATTGATCACATTTTTTCTCACATGGAATACTGAAAGCTTTGGCTCAAGGCAGCCAGGTAGGTGCAGTACTTCTTGATTTTCAAAAAGCATTGTGTTGCAACCCTTGCTGTTCATATTGTATATTAATGACATTGCAGACAATAGTACAATCAGGATTTTTTTCAGGTGATCCAGTTATCTGTTATGAAATACTGTCTGAGAGTAGCTGCATAAATATTCAACAAGTTCTTGATAAGATTTCAACATGGTGCAGAGATTGGCAACCGACTCTAAATGTTCATAAATGTAAAACTTGACACTTTCCACACAAAAAAGTAGTATCCCATGAATATATCAGTGAGTAACTGTTGGGATCAGCCAACTCATACAAATACCTTGGGGGTAAAATGTTGTAGGGATGTGAAATAGAATGGTCACATAGGTTCAGTCATGGGTAAATCAGGTGGTAGACATCAATTTATTGTTAGAATACTGGTGAAGTGCAATCAGTGTACAAAGGAGATTGCTTACAAATCAGCCATATGACCGGTTCCTGAAACAAGTTTGTGGCACCTGAACGTAATAGGACTAACAGAGAATATTGACGTATACAGAGAATGGCAGCACAAGTGGTCATAGGTTTGTTTAATATATGGGAGAATGTTACAGAGATACTGAACATGCTGAACTGAAATACTCTTAAAGATAGATGGAAACTGTCTGGAGAAAGTCTGTTAGTAAAGTTTCCCCTGGAGGAGGAGCTCGCGGTTTTTTTTATGAGTCAGTGTTAGATGCACACAGGGCCCTGAGCTATTACAGCCCATTCTTCCTTCCCTGGCTGTATTTCCTTCACCATGCCCTTCCCTCTCCATCTTCATTTATTTCCTGCTGTCCCATCCTTCCCCTCTTTCCGTGTTCTGATTTATGTCGACCTGGCTATCCTCTGGGGTTCCCTGTATTGCTTCCAGTTTAGTTTCATCCAGCCTGTTCTCTTTCATCCTTTTTGCCATTTAGATCACCGATTGGGGTTTGACCTCCATTTCTACATTTTCTGTTTTTTGTGTAAAACCTTTGGGGAAAACTCCCTCCCAAACATCTACATTGTGGATGCTCTCCCTCCTTCCTTCTTCTCTTCCTTCGCTGCCGTAGCCTCCCCCTCCACCCTGCTAGGTCACCAGCACGTGTAGCTGCTGTGTGTGTGGGGGGGGGGGGGGCTGGTATGTACCCATCTGGCTGAGCCCACCTAACAATGCAGGGATCGCACTACTGATACCTGAGCTGTCCCCATTTATGGCAAGAAGTGTTTGCTTGAGCATAGGAACTTGGGGCAATGGCTGCTGTGCCAGGTGGCCCTAGCTATAGCTGGGTGGCACCCATGGGGCGAGTCCCTGATGATGGGGTGGTATCAGCATGGACACGGTGGTATCAGCGTGGATACTCGGCACCTGAAGTGTATCAAGCTGCAAAATATCTGGCCATTCTCAAATGGTTGTCTCATCAAATGGTAAAGGATCGTTGAATTCTGTTTGGTATGACCTGTCAGCCTTCCCTTCCCTGGCTATACCCAGGGAATAGGTTCAGGCTTGCTGTCTTGTAGAGATGGGCAAACTGAAACACTTAACTGTTTCGAAACAAATGAAACAGTACAATGTAATGTTTCAATACGCTGATTTGAAACAGTTAAACAGTTTGTGTTTTGTAATCTAATAAACCTACACATTTTATCATCTTGAATGTCTTCTGTATAAGTAAGTCCATATAAACACAAATGAGGTGCGAGAGCACTAATCATATTGCAGAAAGTATGAAACTATCACTTAGGTGTATTGGCAGTTTCGTATTTCCTGCAGCAAATGCGGTGCTTTTGTGTTGTGTGAGTTTCATACTTTTCAATTGGCTGAGGACAGCCATAGCTGAAGATAGAAGAGCCACCACAAACGGAACTGGAGGTGAGAGCAAACTGCGGAAATTACGGAAATGCTACTGGGATTCCCACATTCCGTTAGTATGGGTAAGATGCCCATCCTACTAATTTCCATGCACACAAAGGGAATCATTGTGGATAATAGGCACAGTGACTATAGACTCACCAGTAACGCCAAATAATTCGAATAAATAACAAACTAGAAAAAAATTTTGTCTTTCAAGGTGTTTCGAACTGCTGCTATAAATTCACCATGCTCCCCAGCCTTTCCCGTTCACCATTACTCTGTAAGTGATATGTCAAACAGATTGCTTGCAATTATACCTACATCAAATTAATGTATATGTTTAATAACTGTCACTCTCCGCCTTTTTTTATTCAAAATGTTGTAGGCTTATTTGTCTTTCTTAATATGATTACTGTACATGAGCAGAGAAGCGTATGTTATAAAAAAAAGTAATTGAACTGAATGATTTTCACATATTTATTATTTTGAATGTGAATAGTATGCGTTGTTTTATTGTTTGGTTAATGTTTATAAAGCAGATGTTACGCAATTTCGGAATAGGACAGTCAGCTAGAAATGAAGCTTTATTTTCAGATATCTTAAGCTTCATGCTATTGCCTGTCAAAAAGATTTCGACACTCTTGAAAGTGTTTCACGAAGTGGCATGTTGTGTTTCAGTATCTGTGCCGATCCCGAATCTCGTCCGACACAGAGCGCAATGAAACATCACTGTTTCAATACAATTAGTCCGTTCCAAGCACAGGTGGACTGAAACAGTCTTATTTTGAAACAACGATACAGTTCTTGTGTCTGGCTCGAGATCGAATCTGGTCGGTTATCGGAGACAGGGGTGGAATGAAACACCACTGTTTCGAAACAGTGGACCACAGCCGTTCCGAAACACTGAAACAGTTCCATGTATAGATACACTGTATCGATACACTGTATCGAAACATAGAAACAGTGGCCAAGTCTACTGTCTTGGGATGAAACACTTTCCCTGATACCTCGTCAGCATTGCCACAAAGAGGACAAGTTTGGTGAAGTGGAGTCTCTCCTTGTTGATCAAAACTTCTTCCGCCGCCCAATCTGCAGCTCTTCGTGCTTGTGATTGTCTTGGCAATGTCCCAGTCTATTACCTCTCACTAGTCTCTGAATGTGGTCCAGGGAGTGATTTTTCATAGGGACCTCATCCTGTAAACTGATGAAGAATGCCAGATCAATCTGGAGCTACATGGTGTCAATTTTGTTCAATGTGTGCAGAAGAGTCGTCAAGACAACCGCACTGATGCTGGTACCTTCATTCTGGCTCTCGAAGAAGATACCCTCCCAGAGAAGGTGAAGGTTATGTGAAGCTGTACGTCCCACCACCCACGAGGTGTTTTTGGTGCTTGCGTTTTGCGCATATATCCTCCCGGTGTGTGGTAACTGTGAATACCCAATATGTGAAGGAAGCCCCTGTGTTATGCCACCTGTGTGTGTCAGTTGTTATGATCGCCCCTCTCCTCAGTCATCAGATTGCCCAGCTTACTAGAGAGTAAAGAAGATCTAACATTACAAGTCCCAGGATTGTATATGTTGTTCTGAGACTTGCCAAAAATATATGACTGACTCCATTCAGTGTCTTTCTTGAGCTTTTGCCCCTGTTGCATCCTTCCCCTTCACACAGCACACGTATGGAATAACATCAAGACAGTGGAATTTGAATATTTCTGATAAGTAGTGTCAGCCGAGAACCGCTAAACATACATCGTGTACCGGGGGGCTCAAGGATGCAACAGTTTTGTCTATATATGCAATGATTATGGTAAGAAGATGTCAGTCTTCGTGCAGCTGCTCGACCAACATCATTGGACTGCTCACACAGAAGATGGCACGATATTGCAGGAGGAGAAGACGTACCGGCCTAACAGTGTATAGAGCAATAGACAGTACTGCCATTGAAACCAAGAACTCTGTAGGTGCACAAGTCTGCCTGCGTGGTCCTTCAGTGTTCTGTGGTGTTGTTCTTAACTTTACCATTACCGACAATGATGCGTTTTTCCATTTTGGTGTTGAAACTTCCTGGCAGATTAAAACTGTGTGCCCAACCGAGACACGAACTCGGGACCTTTGCCTTTCGCGGGCAAGTGCTCTACCATCTGAGCTACCGAAGCACAACTCACGCTTGGTCCTCACAGCTTCACTTCTGCCAGTATCTCGTCTCCAGAATGAGATTTTCACTCTGCAGCAGAGTGTGTGCTGGAAACATCCCCCAGGCTGTGGCTAAGCTATGTCTCCGCAGTATCCTTTCTTTCAGGAGTGCTGGTTCTGCAAGGTTCGCAGGAGAGCTTCTGTAAAGTTTGGAAGGTAGGAGACGAGATACTGGCAGAAGTGAAGCTGTGAGGATCGGGTGTGAGTCGTGCTTTGGTAGCTCAGATGGTAGAGCACTTGCCCGCGAAAGGCAAAGGTCCACAGCTTGAGTATCGGTCAGGCACACAGTTTTAATCTGCCAGGAAGTTTCATACCAGCGCACACTCCGCTGCAGAGTGAAAATCTCATTCTGGCTTTCGGTGTTATTTGACGTAATAAAAAAAGAAAAAGGTGTGACTTTGTAAACCGAACTTCCTGGAAGTGTTCCGCCTCTTATGATACAGTAAACAGTGTGGAGATCCATCTTTTTGTGTAAAATAATGAGATTCCTTGTACTGTCGATTGAAGTGCAAAGACATTCTTGGTGATACACAATGCCGACTCACCTGAGTTGTCACATCAGTGTGACTTGACTGTGTATTTTTACGAAGGTTGACTGAAAAGTAATGCCTCCACCTTCGTAACTCCTCAACAGTGGGCAGCATTGGTATGCAGCAGGTACTTGCTTGTTCCGTAGCCTCTTCTCTACAGCTCCAGTTGGTGGGAAGCCTTAGCATTGAACGGTAGTGTTGTTACAGTGTTAAGTATGGAACCCTGCACAGACGGTCGATCAGTGCTATTCTTGACAGCAGAAGGTGTCACCACAAAGGAGATTCAGCAGAGAATGAAAGCAGTTTGTGGTGAGTGTGTAGATGTGAGTACTGTGCATAGTTGGGTGAGTAAGTTTAAAGATGTTGAAACGGGAACATCTGACCTGCATGACAAACAGAGTTGGATGCCCTGTGACAGCAACCACCGAGTTTCACAAGCAAAATGTTGGCAGATTGATTCAGGACGATCATCGTATCACTCAGAAAGAAATTGCAAGCACTTTCAGATTTCACTAGAACGTGTGGTCATGGTTTTTCCAGATGAGGGCTGCATCTTGATTTTCTTTTTCTGGGGCGAGTCTTTGTGTCGATATTCCATGTACTGATGTTTTGTGTCCGGGTTGTAATTGTGTTCCCATGTTTTGTCTCCTGTCACAGTTGAATGGAGAAAGGCGTCACCTTCATTCTCGTAACACGAGAGGAGTTCCTGGCAAATTTAGAGTCTGTGCACTTTCATTTGACGAGTCAGCATCTGCGGTGCCCATAATGCACAAATCTTCCGATAGCCAAGCAAGCTACATTGTGACCCACACATTCCTGTGAAAAGCCGGTTGTACTTGCAGTTTCTCTCTGAGTGATATGATGATGTCCTGAATCAATCTGTCAACATTTTGCTTGTGGAACTCGGTGTTTGCTGTCACAGGGCATCCAACTCTTTGTTTGTCATTCTCTGATGAATCTTCTTTGGGGTGACACCTTCTGCTGTCAAGAATTCCATAACTGCTCGTTGCTTAAATCGCACTGATCGACCATCTGTGCAGGGTTCCATACTTAAATCTGTAACAATATAACTGTTCAATGCTAAGGCTTCCTACCAACTGGAGCTGTAGAGAAGAGCCTACGAAACAAGCCAGTATCTGCCGCATACCAATGGTGCCAACCCTTGAAGAATTAAGAGAGTGTAGGCATTACTTTTCAGTCAACCCTCATACATAAAATAAAAATTTCTGGTTGTGTAGATGCATATGACAGAAACCTCTGCGGATATTTAAATAGTGGTGCTGAAGAAATAGGAATTTGAGCAGCTACGTGATGTGGGTATAATGAACAGAATGTGTTTGGCAGCAGAAGAGAGGGAAGATTATGTGATGGAAGAACCCGTCATCTCACACACTGGGGCACTGAAATGCTTCAGTCTGTTACCAGAGTGTGCAGGACTAAATTAGTGACTAGAGAAATGTTTTTACTTTACTGAAATACAGAACAGTTGTTGGGAAAACAGCAAATGAAAAACAGAGCAATAGAATTGTTGATTTATTTTCCACAAGTGATACAAAATACTGTTTTTTTAAGTGTAATTTCTAAAGAAGTTGTTGGTAGGGTTTTGGTTGTTCTGGAAAATCTATAATTCTCAGGTAATTACATTTTACCTGGAAATCTCAGAGAATTTCAGTAATTCTGTAGAATCTTGTGGAATTCTGTGTTTTTAACCTAACATTGGAGCTTAATTTTATTGAGCTTTATCAGTCATGAATTTTAAAATACTTAATTTCATAGTGTTAATTATTTCATTATTAGTCACTATAGATTATAAATGTTTATAAAAACTGGCTGCTAAAGTAGAGCGGAGAGTAAAGAAAACTCATTACTATTAGCTGCTCAAACCCCTCCCGACCTGTTGCCGTTAACTTCTCAGGAGCCTTTTATGACATATTCCCCCCACCCCACCCCCCACCCACCTCCCCACCCCTCCCACCCCTTTACATGGAATTGTCAGAGAATATTTTTTTTTCCAAGTTTGAATAGCTACCCTGTGTAGACCTGGGCCTGTGGCATGCATAGTTGGGTGTTCTGTGTAGCAGTGTTGTCAGCACTTGCTATTATGCATGGTGGGAAGCAAAGGGTGTGTTTCAACTGCCGGTTCTGCACAGCCAGTGAGAGAGCAGTGTTTTGCAGCAGTAGACAAAGGAATGTTGGAGCAACGTCCACAGTTGTAACACAGTCAGAGGAAATGGACAAATATTTTGAACACAGATTAGTAAATTAATTCACCCTGTGCTGTTCTGTCTCAAACCGACCACAGGCATAAAATTCATGACACATTCAGGATGAAGCAAATATTTATGACAGCTGAATTAATAAAGCTGTGGTGTTAGGCACTAACGTAACTGCAACCTTATAATTCATGACATATTTGTAAAAAAAGCAGTCAAATCTATGTGATAAATTTAATTTTTTCAAGTGAGACACGCATTCTAGTCTAACCTAGATCTTGTGTTAACGTCAGTGTATCACCACGACCAGATTTCTTATAGTCTTAACATTTGTTGCATTCCAACCTAACCACACCCTCATCATTTGTGCCATATTTATAAAAAAAATAGCTAAATATTTGTGACAACAGCAAAGAGGAGAAACAAAGCTTTATCAATATGGAAATTTTGCCTTCATAAACTGCGTTACAAATAATTTAAGAGTTTGTTACTCTCACAACAGGTCATTAATTAACTTTGTTGATGAAACTCCCTGGCAGATTCCAACTTGTGTGGATAGTTCAGTTGGTAAAGCATCTTCCTGCATAAAGCAAGGGATACCGTTTTAATTCCTGACCCAGCACACAGTTTTAATTTACTTATTATTTTTATTTTATACTTCTACTTCCGTAGGAGCAAATTGAGGAGCAAATCTTCAAGGTAATGGTACATGTCAGTACATGAAATTACAAAATTAAAGTAATAACAGATAAAAGAAAATGTTTATGAATACAAAAAATGCCAAGCCATATGTTTAAGTAAATGCAGTCAACAATATGACATAGGAATCAGCTTAATTTTTCAAGGAGCTCTTTGACAGAAAAGGGGGAGTTAACCATGAGGAGACTCTTCAGTTTCAATTGTAAAACACGTGAATTACTGCTAAGGTTGTTGAATTTGTGTGGTAACTTACTGAAAATGGATGCAGCAGTATGCTGCACACATTTCTGCTCATGAATCGAGGAAGAGTGATCCAGATGCAAATTTGATTTCTGCCTAGTACAAAAACTAGTGAACAGGGGTTGAGAAGAGATTCATGAATGTACACCACTTACTGCCTGAACTGACAGTTTCTAAGCCAAAAATTATTGAATTGTGTGTTAGAAACTGTAAAAACTGAGTCTTCTGTGATTTGGCGTTAGTATATTTTCTACAAGCCATAAACTTCCACCATGAAGTGCACTATTTGAAACTGAGCCAGTGTTGCACACAACATCCTTCACTATGAAGCTAGTATAAATAAGGGAAGGAGTGATCCCTGGGGCGCACCCCCCCCCCCCCCTTCCACACACACACACACACACACACACACACACACACACACACACACACACACACACACTTACCGTGTCCCACTCAGACCCCACTTCACAGCCATTCTCAGCACTGTGAATAGTGACCTTTTGCTGTCTGTTGTTAAAGTGAGAGGTGAACCAATTGGGAGCTACTTCCCATAGTCTCTAATGGTCCAACTTTGGGAGCAGTATTTTGTGACCATCACAATCAAATTCCTTAGTTAAATCAAAAAATATGCCTATCATTTGAAACCTTTTGTTTAATCCATCCAGTACCTCACAGAGAAAAGAGAATACTTCTAAAGCCAAACTCTAGATTTGATCTCAAATTATGTGATATAAAGTGATTAATTATCCTTATATAAACAGCCTTTTCAATAACTTTAGCAAACACTGATGGCATAGAAATAGGTCTAAAATTGTCTACATTATCCCTTTCTCCCTTTTTATAAAGCGGCTTTACTACTGAGTACTTTAATCGTTCAGCAAACTGACCATTCTTAAAGGAACTCCATCGTAACCATGAGAGTCCTTAGTCTTCAGTGATTCAATTATTGATTCAGTATCACAGAGGAGTATTTTGGATGTCAATATCAGAAAGGTTACGTGAGTCCCTGTAGAAACTAAGTATTTATTTAATTCACCAGCAATGCTGAGAAAATGATTGTTGAATACTGTACATATTCTGACTTATCAGTAACAGAGATATTTTTACTACGAACTGACTTTATATTGTTGACCTAGTATTGTTGACCAAACACTTCCTTCACAACTGACCATATGGTTTTAATTTTATTGTGTGAATTAACTATTATATTTGCATACCACATACTCTTTGCCTTCCTAGTAACATTTTTAAGCACCTTACAGTACTTGTAATGGACTAATGTAGCTATATTATGACTTCTTCTAACATTTTGATAGAATTCCCACTTTTTTCTACATGATATCCTCATTCTGCTAGTAAGCCACCCAGACTGCCTTTTATAGCTAGTATCCTGTTTAGAATATTCAAATGGAAAGCAACTCTCAAAGAGCATGGGAAGTGTGTTAAGGAATGCATTTTGTCATCTGTGCTAACAGCACTATAAACATCCTGCCATTCTTGTTTCTTAACAGGGTTTAAAAGACTCTCTGTTGCTGTTGGATTACCTTTCGTGCATAGTTGATAATTATATGAGACATTTTTTGGTCTTTTAGTGTTAAAATTTGTGCATCATGGTATGAAAGGCCATTCACCCATTTCCTAACAGAACGCCCATGTAGTAATGAATGAATAAAAATATTGTCTGTGGCTGTGCTACTGTTCCCTTACACTTTTGTTGGGGAAAAAAAAACAGTCTGCATCAGATCATATGAGTTGGGAGATCTAGCAACATCCTTTTCCTTGCACAATCACATAAAAAATTAATATTGAAGTTACCACATATAACTAATTTTTGGTACTTTCTATAAAGTGAACAAGAATCCTCTCTAGCTTGAGCAGAAATGTTCTGAAGTCATAGTTAGGGGTTAGGGGACATATAAACAACAAACAAATTCAACTGCCCCTGCGAAACATTCAAATACCTGTTTAGTGTAGTGCCATGTTAAAGCTAAGGGCTCAAACGGAATGCTGTTTGTTTTTACGTAAATGGCCACTCCCCCAGTCCAAAAAGAACTCCTTGAAAAACAGCCAGCCAATCTGTATCCTGGTAGAAGAAGCCTCTGAATAGCCAAATTATTAAAGTGGTCCTTTTTTTATACCAGTAATGTCCAATTGAACATTTATAAGCAGTTCACTAACTTTATCTGTAATACTTCTTATATATTGATGAAATATGCTAATTCCTTCTGTACTTAGATACCCAACCGCTTCTGAAGCTAATTCCTTTGTCAGAGGGACTTCCCTTAAGCAGGTATACCTATCAGCTGAATTGAGTCTAAATGAATGCAGCTCTAACACCAACTACTACAGGAATTTTTCCACTAGTGATCCCACCACCACTCACCACACTGTCACCTATAAGGTTTGCGAGGTTGCCTTTCCATACCTATTGAGGTGCAGGCCACGCCTAGTGAAACCCAATCTCTTGATATTCTCAACTGACATCACTGCAATGTGATCCATGCTCTCTGCCATCAGTGTCTTCTCCAGCCCCATGTTAACACATGTAACAGCAACATCAAGGTGAGGCCAATCATGACCCTGAAACAGTTGCACAAAGTGCACATTGGTGCCACCACTTTGAGTAGATATCTTTACCAGGTCACCACTTACATCATGTTCCTTGTCCCTATCAAGACTATACCCTCCTCCACCCATTATATCACTACCTTATCCTCTTTTGTAAAATTGCTACATAACTCCCCTGTACTGTCAGTCATGTAGCCAACCCTGCAAAATGCTGGTGACCTGGTACTCACTCCTCATTCCCCAACACTTCCTTCAACTGCTGGCCCACGCCTCTACAGTGTGAATGTAGAATTCGTGACTGACTTAGGTGTCCTACTGCTGAGTACTGCTGCATGTTTCCCACGCTTACATCTACGAGAGGCTCCTCTCCACCTAGCTCTGACAGTTGGTCAAATCTATTACATATCCACAATGTACAACTATCTGAATATCGCCTCCTCCTAGTTGCCTTCTTTCCACCTGCCAGTTCCCATTCCTCAGCACCCTTCACCTTCCTCACCCATCTAGTTCCTCCTTTGTGTCTAGTAACTGCACTTGAAGGGCATAGATCTTATGCTCCTGCTCCTCTATCAACTTATTTCTACTTCAGATTCTGTATTCCGAGGAGAGTACCTTGCAAGAATGCCCACTGGCTTCTCCACTGCATTCCTCCCACCCGTCCCCTTCAAGAAAATATTTTGAACAAATCCCACACCGTAACCCACTACTCACAAACCTGTGACGATACCCAAACTTATCACACAAAATAAAATTTTAAGTTACTGAAAAAACTAAACGTCTACATTACCGAAGTTCAGTTACAACAGTAGAACTATTCAAAGATCTAACGATAGTGGTCTCGAAATTCTCTCTCTTCTAAGAAAGCAACAACTTCTATCAATACTACTAAACCACAACTAATACCAATACCACCAAAACTTCACACAGTTTTGAAGCTAAAACCAAACATACAAGCGGCCACTGGAATATTCAATGAAATTAATACAGTGAATGAAAATTTTACTGAAATATTTCACTAGGAACCATAAAAAAGTCGGCTGAATACTACTGCCAGGAAGTTTTCATATCACACTCCACTGCAGAAACAAAATTCATTCTGGAACCATTGTTGATATTTGATAATACACCAATGATTTTACAGCAACGTGAAGAGTTGTACCAAATGAAGTCTTTCAAATTAGTTTGTGCGTGTTCTAGGCGTGAATTAAGTAACTGTGCTGAACTTCCTCGTAGAAATATACGCAGAAAATTATTTCAGTTTCTGCAGTGTGTGTCACTGCTTATTGAGGTATATGATACTTTCATTGTGAGACTGGGGAATCTGAATTTATTGAGCTGTTTGAAGTTTTATAGGAAAAATCCACATAACTGTATCTTGATACATTTACACTGTTTGAAGTTTTAAGGGAGACATCAGTATAATTGTGTCTCTTACATTTTTAATGTTGTAACACTCCTCAGTTTCTTTTTCCCTTTCTAATTTCAGATACCTACATGCTTATCTGTGAATGGAAGTTCCATCAATGGCGAAGGAGAAGAAGTCAAAGTGTCAGAGGTGACAGAAAAGGTATTTTTCTGAAATTTGACTCTTAGTGTAAACTAAGTTACTCCAGTTGCCACGGCATCTCTCTAGGGTCTGTTTCATATTATGAGGACTATCCACAAAGCAACCTCTGTTCGACTGTAAATAATGTACTGTAATAGTTATACTAAACTTTTTAGAAGAATCTCAAATTTATCAGCTCTCGCAATGAGTTGAAAAACTCTATCTTCATAACATCCTGTCACCTGAGCTTGCAGCCACAATAACAGCACGCGGGGTGCAAACTATTTTTTCATATCGCTTGAAGCCAAGTATGGGTTCAAGGCTGATGTTCAAATACGTCCCATTTGTGCTGATGCAAAAATTTGTGTAATCGCTGCCCCACCACCTTTAACTGCTATTTTACATCTGTATTAGCATAGAAAACTTGCCTTTCATCACTGATGACAGTGTCATTCAGTAAGTTAATGCCTCCATCTTAAGGAACACCAATTATGCACAGAGATTTATGGTTCTGCCAAAGGACTACAGGTACCCAATAAAAACAGAACTTGGAGGTTCTCTAATTGTTTGGTCACCATCTTGCGTAAAACAATAGAGATGTTGTGAAACACTTTTTTTTATATGGATTTATTCATTTGTTGACAACTACTAGATACCGGAGGTTTCCGTCATGGTGAAAATTTTGCTCCACCTTTCGTGCACATTAAACCATTGGTATACAGCACATTCACTTGTCGCATTTGATCTGTATACACAGGATTATGATTTCATCTGGAAAAAGTGGGAAATTAGTCATTTGTTACAAATAACTTTGAGGTTCTGCTTCAGAAACAATCAGTTGGAAGGAACAGCGAAGAAGGACATTGAGATGCTGTAATGTTGTTTTATCACAGCTAATTCCAGCATGCTACCCAAATGTCAGGAATCTTAGTTTTTGTTCATTATTTATTGTATGATTCAATCTCTTGCCTCTGAAAATTTGTCATGGAGTTATGTATTTGTTGTTCATAAAAGAGCAAAAGTAAATTTTAATTTTATGGAAAGTGTAAATAAGGTATATATTTGAATACACACTTCAGATCAGCACCGAATGTTCAGTCTTCAGTTCGTTTCCATTAGTTTCAATACTAGGAGGCATTTTGTCAACTTTTGTGTAGTGTTGTGGCTCAAATTAATGTTGTAAGAATGTCAGGTTTTCAACATGTGACATATTCTTGTTATCAAAGCTTTCTGACATTACATTCTAGTGACAACAGTTTGCAGCATCTTTATACAAAAATTTCTGAATGTTTGATGTTTTTGGACAGTGGTGACATGTTGGTAATAAAGAAATTTCCAGGAGTGTGGTTAAAACTGTAAATATTGGCTGAACTTGGAATCTGTATTACTAAATTGGTAACCCGGTTCATGGTGCACATTCTCAGTTTGAGGTTGCCTATCTAATGGTGTGCAGGGGCAACAAAAATTTGATTCTTAATATTTCATGTAATTACAATTGACCGGATTCAAAATGCTTTGATAATGAGAGTATTTAGTTGCTTCCGATAACTTCTAATATAATTTTGAACCTTTTCTAAACATTGTTTGTTTACTTGCTCGACATAAAATAAGTAACTCATTACGTCATTTGGAAAGTAATCAGCAGTGTGAAGCTGTTTGTACCTGGTAGTTAGATTCTTTAAAGAAATACGCTTTACTAGAGATCACTAACAGGTGATGTGGAAAACTTAAATTTCATTTGTGGCAATGAAAACTAGTTCCTTTACAAAGGACACCCAGGAGAAAGGCCACAATTTAATCACTGTATCCCTAAAAGATGTATGAAACAAGTATTATTGTCAATGGTGTTGAGAAACTGCTGAAATAGTTAAATTTTAATATAGATTCAGGGTCTCATGGAATCCCTATAAGATTCTGTACGGAATTTGCAGCTGAATTAGTCCCTCTTTTAACTATAATCTATTGTAGGTCCCTCGAACGAAAAACTGTGCCCAGTTGTTAAAAAAAGGCACAGGTAACATTCTTCTACTAGAAGAGTAGTAGAAGTGATCCACAAAACTGTATTCCAATATATTTGGCATTGACTTGTTGTAGTATCTTAGAAATGTTGTGAGCCCAAACATAATGAGATACCTTGAACAAAATTACCTCCTCAGTTGCAAAAAGCATAATTTCAAAAACATTGATCACATTTTTTCTCACATGGCATAATGAAAGCTTTGGTTCAAGGCAGCCAGGTAAATGCAGTATTTCTTGATTTTCAAAAAGCATTGTGTTGCAACCTTTGCTGTTCATATTGTATATTAATGACATTGCAGACAATAGTACAATCAGGATTTTTTTCAGGTGATCCAGTTATCTGTTATGAAATACTGTCTGAGAGTAGCTGCATAAATATTCAACAAGTTCTTGATAAGATTTCAACATGGTGCAGAGATTGGCAACCGACTCTAAATGTTCATAAATGTAAAACTTGACACTTTCCACACAAAAAAGTAGTATCCCATGAATATATCAGTGAGTAACTGTTGGGATCAGCCAACTCATACAAATACCTTGGGGGTAAAATGTTGTAGGGATGTGAAATAGAATGGTCACATAGGTTCAGTCATGGGTAAATCAGGTGGTAGACATCAATTTATTGTTAGAATACTGGTGAAGTGCAATCAGTGTACAAAGGAGATTGCTTACAAATCAGCCATATGACCGGTTCCTGAAACAAGTTTGTGGCACCTGAACGTAATAGGACTAACAGAGAATATTGACGTATACAGAGAATGGCAGCACAAGTGGTCATAGGTTTGTTTAATATATGGGAGAATGTTACAGAGATACTGAACATGCTGAACTGAAATACTTTTAAATATAGATGTAAACTGTCTGGAGAAAGTCTGTTAGTAAAGTTTCCCCTGGAGGAGGAGCTCGCGGTTTTTTTTATGAGTCAGTGTTAGATGCACACAGGGCCCTGAGCTATTACAGCCCATTCTTCCTTCCCTGGCTGTATTTCCTTCACCATGCCCTTCCCTCCCTATCTTCATTTATTTCCTGCTGCCCCATCCTTCCTCTCTTTCCGTGTTCTGATTTATGTTGACCTGGCTATCCTCTGGGGTTCCCTGTATTGCTTCCAGTTTAGTTTCATCCAGCCTGTTCTCTTTCATCCTTTTCGCATTTAGATCACCGATTGGGGTTTGACCTCCACTTCTACATTTTCTGTTTTTTGTGTATAGCCTTTGGGGAAAACTCCCTCCCAAACATCTACAGTGTGGATCCTCCCCCTCCTTTCTTCCTCTCTTCCTTCACTGCCGTGCCCCCCCCCCCCCCTTTCACCGTGCTAGGTCACCAGCATGTGTAGCCGCTGTGTGTGGAGGGTGCTGGTATGTACCCATCTGGCTGAGCCCACCTAACAATGCAGGGATCGCAGTACTGATACCTGAGCTGTCCCCTTCCCAATTATGCCAAGAAGTCATTGCTTGTGTGCCTGGGGCGCAGGAACTCCTGGCAATGGCTGCTTTCCCTGATACCTCGTCTGTACTAGGATGGACAGGGACACATTCATCGCCACAAAGCCTCTCACCAGTCTCTGAATGTGGTCCAGGGAGTGATTTTTCATAGGGACCTCATCCTGCAAACTGATGACGAATGCAGGCCAATCTGGAGCTACATGGTGTCAGTTTTGTTCAATGTGTGCAGAAGAGTCGTAAAGACAACCGCACTGATGCTGGTGCCTTCATTCAGGCTCTCGAGGAAGATACCCTCCCAGAGAAGGTGAAGGTTATGTGGAGCTGTACGTACCACCACCCACGAGGTGTTTTCGGTGCTTGCATATACCCTCCCGCTGTATCTCGGACCCTCTGTGTGGTAACTGTGAATACCCACTCTGTGAAGGAAGCCCCTGTGTTATGCCACCTGTGTGTGTCAGTTGTTATGATCGCCCCTCTCCTCAGTCACCAGATTGCACTGCTTACTAGAGAGAAAAGAAGATCCAAGAGTACAAGTTCCTGGATCGTCTATGTTGTGTTGAGACTTGCCAAAAATATACGTCTGACTCCTTCAAGCATCGTTGAGGAGCTTTTTCCCCTGTTGCATCCTTTCCCCCTCCTACCCCTTCCTTACCCCAGCCCCGTCCCTTTCTCCTCTCCCTTCCCCCTTCCCCCTCCCCCTACCCATCCTCCTCCTGTACAATTCCCACTCCTCCTCCTTTGGGAGCTGCTCCCTCTCTCCGCTCAGAATAGTGCCCCTCTTTTATTGGCAACTGCTGGTGATCGCACTTCCCCTGGGACCCCCTTCCCCCCTTCCTGTGCCGTCTGTTGTCAGACGCCTACAATGACACTTAGCCACAATATACACCATCTGTGCGTCCCATGGTCTCCTACGCTCTCGCAGTTTTGGGTGTTACAGAAACCTGCTCTCCCTCTTTGCCCTATCCTCCTCCACTTGTGATAGAGAAGTAGTATAAGGAGAAAAATAAGAAACAACATAAGTCCGAGGACAAGATCACCCTTGTGGCCCCGGAGTTGTCATCTCGCCCCCTCACAGCTGAGTCTGATGTGTTATCTACGTCCGAGGACAAGATCACCCTGGTGGCCCCGGAGTTGTCATCTCGCCCCCTCACAGCTGAGTCTGATGTCTTATCTATGGATGTCACCCTATCCTTGTCGGTGAACACCAGCGACTGAGTGAAACGACCTCCCCTCGTCTTCTTTATGTCTAACCTGGAATCTCACCACACGATATTCCAGTGGAATTGCATTGAATATTATTGTCACCTACGGGAAGCACAACAACTTGTTTCCTATTGTTCTGCTTTCTTCTGTGATGACCACACTCCAACGTTTTGTAGTTACTGGGCGTTATGTCGGAACCGTGCAAGTCCCGAGATAGCATCTGAAGGGTCTGCACTTTGGTTCGCACCGATTTCATTAGTGACTGGATCCCCCTTCGCACCAATGTGTAAGCAGTAGTGGTTAGAGTGCAAACAGCTCCAGCATTCACTGTTTGCAATGTCTACCTCCCTCCAGGCAGACTACTTCCTTGCACTGAATACAGCAACTCCTGCACCCTATGTCCTCCTCGGGGACTTACGTGCACAACATCCCCTGTGGGAGAGGGCTACTTCGACAGATAGGGATCTTCTAATTGACGTTGATTTGTGTCTCTCAGTTAGGGTCCCGCTACCCACTTCAGTGCCGCTCATGGCACATTTACTGCTATCGATCTCATAACCTCCTTCCCTGTTTTCATGACTTCCCTATCACCCCC
Organism: Schistocerca gregaria; assembly: GCF_023897955.1. Taxonomy (NCBI): domain Eukaryota; kingdom Metazoa; phylum Arthropoda; class Insecta; order Orthoptera; family Acrididae; genus Schistocerca; species Schistocerca gregaria. The sequence goes on along the minus strand of NC_064930.1, from coordinate 99,482,251 downwards.
ATAATGATCTTTGGGACAGTAACCACTTTCTGGTGATTCAGTCAGTCCCCTGCCACCACCGTTGCACATTTGCAGGGCCAGTTGGCCTTTATACAGGGTGTTACAAAAGTGTGGCCAAACTTTCAGGAAGCGTTCCTCACACACAAATAAAGAAAAGATGTTATGTGGACATGTGTCCGGAAATGCTTAATTTCCATGTTAGAGCTCATTTTAGTTTCGCCAGTACTGTACTTCCTTGATTCACCGCCAGTTGGCACAATTGAAGGAAGGTAATGTTGACTTCGGTGCTTGTGTTGACATGCGACTCATTGCTCTACAGTACTACCATCAAGCACATCAGTACGTAGCATCAACAGGTTAGTGTTCATCACGAACGTGGTTTTGCAGCCAGTGCAATATTTACAAATGCCCATTTGATGTATGGGTTAGTATGGGGCAATAGCCGTGGCACGGTATGTTTGTATCGAGACAGATTTCCATAACGTAGGTGTCCCGACAGGAAGACGTTCGAAGCAATTGATCGGCGTCTTAGGGAGCACGGAACATTCCAGCCTATAAATCGCGACTGGGGAAGACCTAGAACGACGAGGACACCTGCAATGGACGAGGCAATTCTTCGTGCAGTTGACGATAACCCTAATGTCAGCATCAGAGAAGTTGCTGCTGTACAAGGTAACGTTTACCACGTGACTGTATGGAGAGTGTTACGGGAGAACCAGTTGTTTCCGTACCGTGTACACCGTGTACAGCGTGTGCAGGCACTATCAGCAGCTGATTGGCCTCCACAGGTACACTTCTGCGAATGGTTCATCCGACAGTGTGTCAATCCTCATTTCAGTGCAAATGTTCTCTTTACGGATGAGGCTTCATTCCAATGTGATCAAATTGTAAATTTTCACAATCAACATGTGTGGGCTGACGAGAATCCACACGCAATTGTGCAATCACGACATCGACACAGATTTTCTGTGAACGTTTGGGCAAGCATTGTTGGTGATGTCTCGATTGGGCCTCACGTTCTTCCACCTACGCTCAATGGAGCACGTTATCATGATTTCATATGGGATATTCTACCTGTGCTGCTAGAACATGTGCCTTTACGAGTACGACACAATGTGTGGTTCGTGCACGATGGAGCTCCTGCACATTTCAGTTGAAGTGTTCGTACGCTTCTCAGCAACAGATTCGGTGACCGATGGATTGGCAGAGGCGGACCAATACCGTGGCCTCCACGCTCTCCTGACCTCAACCATCTTGACTTTCATTTATGGGGGCATTTGAAAGATCTTGTCTACGCAACCCCGGTACCAAATGTAGAGACTCTTCGTGCTCGTGTTGTGGACGGCTGTGATACAATATGCCATTCTTCAGGGCTGCATCATCACATCAGGGATTCCGTGCGTTGGAAGGTGGATGCACGTATCCTCACTAACGGAGGACATTTTGAACATTTCCTCTAACAAAGTGTTTTAAGTCACGTTTCATTTCAGGCAAATGCCTTCAAATCGAAACAAAGTTGGTCCATTGTAATATGAGACACAATTTAGGTCGAATGAATGAAGATACAGCTACAGTAGTTTGGTTCGAGTCGTACGCTTAGCAGTTAAACTTTACCAGGTAGCCATTGCTATGCGTCAGGTGCTTCGCCCTTATTTATACGGGTACCCTTCCTTTTTCGCGTACCTCATCTGGTTTGAATTGGTTGTTTATTTTTCTTTGATCTGATAAATGCCGTTCTCTTTGTTATAGGTGTCACTCTAAGCTGAAAATGCATTACTGTACTGTACTGTTTGCTATAGGTGTTTACGTCGTTGTAAGCTGAAAATACATTACTGTATCGTGTCACGCATTGTTTGTCGCATTCTGATAATGAGTGTTTACGGCCTGTCGCCGCTCGCGGCATGGCTTGCTTTTGTGTGCCCTACCGCCGCTTATAATAAAAAAAAAAAAAAAAAAAAAGAGAGAGGAATTGTCTCATTAGTGAAACAATGGCAAGTGACTGCTATTTGTTGTTACTTACACTGCTGCTTTCTTTGATAGTGATCAACAAGAACCAAATACTAGACTGAGTATGATAGATGATGTTCTCAACGAGAGTTTAGCGAAAAATTTTCTCTGTTTGAAAATCTTCGCAGTCGCCTCTTTAGTACATTATATGCTGAACTGAAATTAGTCATCTTAGATTTAAAAATCTAGTAAATTGCCATGCTTCATTTCTGACTGTGTCACTATTAGGCATAAGAATAATACGAATATAAACATGGGATGATATCTGTATTTTTCCGCATTTGCTGTTGTCTCATTCTAGTTTCGTAGTTTTAGGCAGACAGGATTTAAATGAGTTAGGTTGTGTTTTTTTTTTTTTTTTTTTCCTGTCGCTGAGGATTTGGCGCCAGTATTTATTTCTGTGCCTGCAAAGCATGCCTGTGTAGCGCTACATATATTTGACGGTAGAAGTTAGTTGTGGCGGCACCTACCAACATTTCAACATTTTCCAGAACTTACGCTTACTTTGCACTCGATTCTAAGCCGCAGGCGGTTTTTTGGATTATAAAAACCGGAAAAAAGGTGCAGCTTAGATTCGAGTAAATACAGTACTCGTACCTCAGGACCTTTTGCCCCCGTATCAGTGTGGCTTCCGGTAAGGACGGTCTCCAACTGATCATTTACTCAGTCTCCCATGGCTTCCAGTTTTCTACCTCCAAAACCCAGGTTACGCGTATTTTCATCGACCCACAGCACACCTCAATCCAGAACTTTATTTAGGTGACTACCTCCTAGATGTTGTAGTGCAGTCCCTTTTCTAGGGCCTTATTTTTGGTAAAATGCTGATGTTGGGTCCCCATATCCACCACTTGAAGACTACATGCATGCGGAAGGTTAATGCTCTCCACTTCCTGGTCCACATATCGGGGGGGGGGGGGGGGGGGGGGGAGGAGGAGGCAGACCGTGCTACTCTTCTTCATCTTTACTGTGCCCTGGTTCTGTCCAAACTAGATTGTGGTAGTCCGGTTTACAGTTCAGTGGCTCCTTCCATTATGAAAATACTTGACCCTGTTCACCATTGTGGAGCGCATCTCGCTATTGACAATCTCCTCACAGAAGTGGGGATTCTCCCTCTACAAATATGATGGAGCCAGCTCCTGGTTTCTTACGCAATCACCATTCATCGATTCCCTGGCCATTCCATGTACCCTGCTCTCTTTGCGAATGGTAACTGGCCACGGGTGAGGTTGGCAGTTTCAATGTGTCTCACTTCCCCCCCGTCGGGATCTCTATGCCCGCTCTCTGGAATGCCCCCGTGTTGTAACAGTCACCACCCAGAAACAATGCAATATTTTCAAAAAATGTCAACAGTTTTGAAGTTTTTTGCCACTGAAATCTGTATTACACAGTGGATTTCATGTCTGGCAGGATCTTCAGTATTTTAATACTCATTTTGAAGTTTTAATATTGATATCCTATCAACATACAAGGCACGTTCTAAAACTAAGGTCTGGTGACTAACATTTAACTGACTGTAAGTCTAAATGAAGTTTCACACATGCAGCCCTGTCTACTGACTCTTTAGGAAACAACTGCAGTGTTCGTTTGATTCAGTATCATTTGCCAGTTGATGAGAGCAGATCACAATGGCCGAGACAATTGTAGATCCCGCCATTTGTGAAGTGCGGGAGGTGCTAAGATTTTTGCCGGCGAAAGGATCTTGAGCTGCTGAAATGTGTCATGAGTTGTGCCTACTACACGAACCTGAAAAATGGGTGACAAACCCATTCAAAAATGGTGTCAATAATTTCAAATTTGCTGTTCAAATGTCGATGGTGAGCAGTATTTATACTAGCAACATTGTTGATAAAAGTGAACCGAAAACTTCTAAGCAATCAGCGATTGATGATTATTTTTCTGGCTAATGAATTCAAAAATGGTGCTTGAATCGCAGTTTACAAAATTGACATTGAACAGCTTTGACATCACAAACTGTGTGTGAGGGAGGTTCCAAAAATGCTCACTGATCAGCACAAAGAGCAGAGAAAACACAGTACAGACACTTTTTGGAGCACTATAGACAACGAGGAGATGGAATTTGTTTCCCACATTGTTACGACCGACAAGATATGGATATCGTACACCAGTGCAGAATCAAAACAAACCAAATAATGAGATTTTCACTCTGCAGCGTAGTGTGCGCTGATATGAAACTTCCTGGCAGATTAAAACTGTGTGCCCGACCGAGACTCGAACTTGGGACCTTTGCCTTTCGCAGGCAGGTGCTCTACCATCTGAGCTACCAAAGCACGACTCCCACCCGGTACTCACAGCTTTACTTCTGCCAGTATCCGTCTCCTACCTTCCAAAATTTACAGAAGCTCTCCTGCGAACCTTGCAGAACTAGCACTCATGAAAGAAAGGAAGTTTGTAAGGTAGGAGACGGATACTGGCAGAAGTAAAGCTGTGAGTACCGGGCGTGAGTCGTGCTTCGGTAGCTCAGATGGTAGAGCACCTGCCCGCGAAAGGCAAAGGTCCCGAGTTCGAGTCTCGGTCGGGCACACAGTTCTAATCTGCCAGGAAGTTTCAAACCAAATAAGTTTAAGCAATCTCTGTTCTCAAAATGAAAAGTGATTTCTATCATTTTTGGGGAAAAAAGAGCATCCTTTTGATTGATTTCATGTACCATGGGTCAATAGCAGCTGATGTATTCTGTGAAATGCTCACCGAACTGAGACATGCTATCCATAATTGATGCAGTGGGAAAATGTTGTGTGGTGTAATCCTCCACTACAATAAGCACACCTTCACACACTGCCAGAACCAAGGAGAGGATTCAAGATTTTTGTTGTGAACGTTTTGAGCATCCTCTATATAGTCATGACCTTGTACCATTGTACTTGACTATTTCTTCTTTTTGCATTTGAAGAAGTGGCTGGGTGAGTAACAAATGATGAACTCAAGACTGGTGTTACCAACTTATTCAGTGGCCAGTTGAAGACTCCTGTGAGAGAGGTTAAAGAAGCTGGTGCAGTGTTACAGAAAGTGTAGAGATGTGAATGGCAATTATGCGGCAAAATAAAGTTGATATATAGTAAAATATTACTGTTGATGAAAACCTTTCCTAATGAGCTGAATTATTTATTGCCAAATGTACCCTAGTTTTTGAATACACTTTGTGTATTCAAAATTATTATTTTGAGGAACAACTAAGGTAGGAAGCTGATATTTGTAGCACAAAATCTATGTAACTTCAGCCCATGTCAGTGATGCATGCAGCCAATATTGAATATAAGGGATCATTAGTTACCTTTGAATGAGCTGTTACTGGGTATTTATAAAAGAACAATAATACAATCTTTCTTACGATTTATGCTTCAATATGCAAGGCAAAAAAAATACGGCCTTTCCCCAGTTCGTGTGAAATAATGTGACAAATGGAACCATACAGGGCCTTTGTATTTTATAAAAGTATAACAGTGTTTTACATGACAGATTTTTGATTAATTAATCTGTGCTCTTTCCTATAAAATTGTGTTTTATGTTAGAATCCTAAGTGAACCAGCTTAAAATTTAAGTTTTGTACATTGATTTTAGTTATTAATTATTCTGCTAATATCAGAGTTCAAAGCTTGCCTACATAAATTTAGAAGTAAATGTCGATCTACATTCATAGTCATTATTAGTTTTTGTGAAAGAAACAAACTGTATCTGAAATTTTTGATTATGTGATGTATTTTTATCTAACGTTATTAACTTTGCCGCATGTGAAATGTAATTCCAGAATTGTGCCAAAATTCTCTTATTAGTAATCAGTAGTGTCAGCTTTCTACCAAAAATTGTCATTGCCCCCCCCCCCCCCCAAAAAAAAAAAAAAAAAAACAAAAAAAGACAAGAAGACAATTGGTAAATTGAAAAGATACGTATGTATCAGGTGATTCACTGATTCAGAGTACAGAATATTCCACTACTGTTCTGCTGTTGTGGTTAAACTACAGTGGATACAGTAAGTGAATGAGAAGTAATGTAGTGTGGCTTCCACGCTGAGCTTAGTGACCAGGGTAAATGTAGTGACTGTTCTGTCCCCCTCACTGCTTCTCGTGGTAGGTTGAAACTGAGGTTACTTTCAGGATAGCCCTCGTAATTTCTACAGATTATTATTATATGTTTAACAACTGAAAATTATGCATCTGTTGCACTTTTTATTTATGACGTACGTCTGTATTTTAACTTCTCATTTAAGGAACAGCAGCGTGGAAAAAGACAGCGGAGTGGAGCTCAGAAGCGCAAATTGAGAATGCAGCGGGCACTGGCAGCAGGAGAGAAGGTGATTCCCAGATCTGAACGATTGCAGAGAGGGAGAGCTCCGGCTAAGGTAGTTCCAAACTCCAGGCCCGCGGGTGCGACGAATGGCAAACTGGAGGTGTCTCCAGGAGAGGAAGCCGGTCATTCAGAACCGGGTCAAAACCCAAGCGACGGCCCCGCGTCTCCGTGCGGGGACCCGACGACCTCCGTGAGGATGGCCGTCGTCTGCAGAGGGTTCCCGGCGGTTAAGATCTCCGAGGAGCAGCACGATGCGCTGCAGGATGCCCTGCTCGACAGGATCGAGCTGTCCGGTGGCACGCAGCCGTTGCAGTTCCTGTCTGCTCGGTGCACCGACGGGGCCTCGTATTTCATTTGCGCCAACAAGTGGACGGCGGTGTGGCTGGAGGAGACAATACCCGACGTCAGCCCGTGGGGAGGTGCCAGGCTGAAGGTCGGGCCTGCCAACGCAGTGATGCGGCTGGCGAAGGTTCTTGTCTGGATCCCGAAACCTGCGAGCAAGAAGGGTACCCCCGAGATTCTGGCACTTCTGCAGAAGCAGAATATAGGCGTGCCATCTGCAGAATGGAAGGCCGTCAGCAGGAAAGATGCGGACGACGGCACGTCGCTGGTTCTCGTTATCGACGAGAAGTCTTACCGGGCACTGAGGGGGTACAAATTTAAATTGTATCTCGGTATGGGGCAAGTGTCCTTCAAGATCCTCGCGAGACCACCAGGATTCAATTGAATTAGTCTCTCCCCACCCCTGCCCCCACCGCCCTTCCCCGTGAGGGGCAGTTCAGCGACCTCGCACACGCGATTGGTGGCCGAGAAACGTTTCTCGGCACCACTTTGAGGAACTGAGACTCGGGATTGTGGTCCTCAGGCACGCAGAGAGTAAGGAACTGTGTAGGTGGGTGTCCAGCTGTAAATCTACATATTTTCTGACACGTCGAGGCATTGGAGTGTTAACTGATTTGCTTTGTGGAGTTATACCGGCTTTGGTCACACAGTCGTGGCTGGACTTTGGTTCCACACACCTAGTGCATACACCTTCCGGCAGAGCTCATTATGTGCTTCAGGCTGGTCTAACCTGGAACTGTTGATTAAGACTATGATACATTGCTCCGTGCTGTAGACAGTCATTGTTTGAAAGTTACCAACTGTAATTTGTTAAGATTACTTCTCAATTGTAACATGTACCGTGTTGAGGGGATATAATCCTCATGTATAATTAGGGGAAAGAAAGTTTACCTCAGACTGCATTTAATGTTCTTCTTTTTATTTTGCCATCACCAATTTCAAGGCTTTCAGCCTCATCATCAGATGTATTTAGTATAAATACATACATCAAATTGGTATGTTGTATACGACTGTCTTGTCAACATAATTTTTCCTACAAAAGCTTGCCCTATCAAATGGTGGAAAGCTATAATATATGTGTGCACTGTCTAAGCATTTGACAGCTATGAGCGAGACTTTGTAGCTGTGCTTCAAGTCCTTCATTGCTACACTCATTGCAGTGTTCTGAGTGCTGAGTACTTCTGACTTGCTCATCGTTTGTCAGCTTGCTTTGTTCTTCCAGTCTTCGAACAGGCACTGGGAGAGTTAAGTTAAAAGTTATTTATAATTTTACTTGTAACGACACTGCAGCCGCACAGATGCAGTGACTCAGAATCGCCAGTCGTCACAGGATGTACATTGCAGTGTAATCTGTTAAAAGTCCAGCAAACTATGAAGTGAAGTGTGCTGTCACTCCACTGTTAACACTGATGGCAAAATTGCATAATGTGCATCACATCACCAACACTCGAGTTCACTGCATGCTACAAAGTTTGGTGCCAGCCTGTTGAAGGTGCTGACATCAAATAGACAGTGAAGTCTCCGGAAGGAATTTTCACTTTGCAGTGGAGTAGTTGTTGATTGGGAACTTCTGTGTGCCAGGCTGGGTATTAAATGCAGAACTTTCTTGGGCAAAAGCCCTACTGAATTTTCCTAAGTTCAGAGCAGTTGTCCTGCACACCTTACTGGACTAGCACTTCTGAAAGAAAAAAAAGAAATGTACAGTTTGCAAAAATACCACCTGTCAGGTTCAGAGCAAACGATAAAGTGTGACAGAAGACAGGCAGTAGTGCAGCAATCTACTGTACCTCATATTCCACTATAGCTAAACAATAAAACGAGTGTATATTTCAGACGTTCTACAAGAATTCCCTAGTTTGGAACAGGACCTGTAAGACTGACATCCATCAAGATGGCAGTCACCTAATTGGCACAGATATTGCTTCTGGTCAGTCTTGAGGACATCACGGTTTGTGCCTACCAGAGCGATCCATTTTTATTGCTACAACCGTGTCTATCACCTCTCATCTCATGTCAAGGGATGTGCTCTTGGGGGTGCACAGTCGTCAGTTGCTCGGCCACATGTATCAGTAATAGGATTTCTCAGTGCACCTAAAACTGCATTTTTATGTACCATATTTTATGGTAGTGTTGGCCGCAACATTGTTGCTGGAAACATCACTGCATTGTGGCTACAATACGAGGCTGTGTAGTCGTATGGCCTGGCGACACTGCTGACTGAGCAGGCAGCTGCAGGTAGTTACCGAGGTATGCGTGAGGTGTTGCCAGTCGTGCCCATATGGGGTGGAGAATATTTCATATGGTCGGGCCATATCTGCCTCTGTCCTTGTCTGTAAATACCTCTATCTCACTCTCACTCTTTTTCGTGCAGACAGCACTGCAGTATTCAGTCACATAACAATATTATTTCACTTTCGTGCATTTACTTAAACACACTCTGTCTGTTGTCTTCAGGAATGTAGAAATGGGATAGCAGGAAAACCACGAATTTCATAAACGTGATTCATTTATGACCACAGCTGTTGTGGAACATAGAAAGTAATATATATATATATATATATATATATATATATATATATATATATATATATATAAAATAGAAAGAAACTTCCACATGGGAAAAATATATTAAAAACAAAGATTCCAAGACTTACCAAGCGGGAAAGCGCCGGCAGACAGGCACATGAACAAAACACACAAACACACACACAGAATTACGAGCTTTCGCAACTGGCAGTTGCTTCGTCAGGAAAGAGGTAAGGAGAGGGAAAAATGAAAGGATGTGGGTTTTAAGGGAGAGGGTAAGGGGTCATTCCAATCCCGGGAGCGGAAAGACTTCCCTTAGGGGAAAAAAAGGACAGGTGTACACTCGCCCGCGCGCGCGCGCGCGCACACACACACACACACACACACACACACACACACACACACACACACATCCATCCGCACATACACAGGCACAAGCAGACATATCTGTGTATGTGCGGATGGATGTGTGTGTGTGTGTGTGTGTGTGTGTGTGTGTGTGTGTGTGTGTGTGTGTGTGTGCGCGCGCGCGCGCGCGCGCGCGAGTGTACACCTGTCATTTTTTTCCCCTAAGGGAAGTCTTTCCGCTCCCGGGATTGGAATGACCCCTTACCCTCTCCCTTAAAACCCACATCCTTTCATTTTTCCCTCTCCTTACCTCTTTCCTGACGAAGCAACTGCCAGTTGCGAAAGCTCGTAATTCTGTGTGTGTGTTTGTGTGTTTTGTTCATGTGCCTGTCTGCCGGCGCTTTCCCGCTTGGTAAGTCTTGGAATCTTTGTTTTTAATATATTTTTCCCATGTGGAAGTTTCTTTCTATTTTTTATATATATATATATATATTTTATATATATATATATATAATTTTTTTTTCTACGTAGGTTCTGGCAACATTTAAACTTTTTGTAAGTGTCATCGCTTGTGCTTCCGTGTTCGTGACCAAGTATACACTGGCCTACTTTCCGTGTTCCACATATCTCGTCATACATGTATCACACGTAGTTGTTGCAGTGTACTGGTGAACTACAATAAAATATAAATGTAAACATTTGATACTTCTGACAAACCTTAATGAATTTTTTGAGCCCTTCCACAAAATCATTAAAAGCTTCCTGTATTAACACACATACCGATGAAAAGTGTGATTTAAAACTACATCAAACGTGTGTGTGAATCACCAGTAGCCACTAACCCAAGGGTGATTGCTAGTCTTGCTATAATTAGTGTACAGTCTCTCGTATTGGTATTGCTCTTATCAACTCTCAAACCAATTGCTTTTACAATAGATTCAAATTGTGTTCGAATTATAGAAAAACTATCCACCCAGAATCAATTCATGAGTCAGAGTTTCAGTAGCTCTTCCCCTATTTAAAAGAAGAATGCACACACAATGTCTGATTTCACTTTTCCTTGTAAACATTTTTCTTCGTGGGATGCAAAAGCAAGAGGGCTGCAAACTCTTCCACTAATTCCCGTCCATCTATTTTGTAACAGTAATGTGACCCCGAAATTCGTGTCTGCATTGTGTTGCAGAGTCATAATTAGGACAATACTCAGTTTCTGTGTCCCATGTAAATGTACCTCAATCTACAGGACAGCTTTTCTGCCCCACTTGTCATTAGCAGATTAAATAGAAACTGGGCAGTGGATACTGCGTAGTATGCCATTTATAAACAACTCCTGGATACAACTTGTATAAACAGTGTACTCAATTTAAATAATGTATTGTAACTGATGTGTGGAAACTATCTCGCAGGAAGTAGACACAGGTTCCAACACTTAAGTGCCCATATTTATGCTGACTGTCATGCCAACCACAAATACACATTTGTTGTGAATGACACCATTTTCGTCTTTGATGTGCATGTACAGAGTGCAGAAAAACAATTTGACCAAAAGTTTAGAGCAAAAAGACAGCATCAAATTGAGGAATTTTAGTATAAGAACTAAGGGTCATAGTTGAATATTAACGGCAATATGCCAGTGTGAAAACGGTGATCGGTTTTGAACATATTTAATGTTAATTAAGTCGTAGCTAATCTGTGCACAAGAGAATACTCATTTACTTTGACCCTTTTAGGACATACTGAAACATCGATGTGTGATTGTTTTAATTTCTGAAGAAGTACTGTTGGGTTTGTCAGCTAAGTATGATACACGAGTATGTGGTGCTTTAAAGTTTTTCTTGTCATCATGACGATTGGTTGGTCCAAACATTGTGCTTACATATACATTTTCTGTGAATTACAATTCATTTTGAGTAAAGATGTCCATATATTAGATTTCAATTACATTCCTGTAGTGCCGAAAACATGCAGCTGTGACTCCTAGTTCCTGTGCTCAAATTCCTTTGTTTGGTGCCGTCTTTTTGCCCTTTTCTCACATAATATGCTGTGAACAGTAGATGAAGTGCATCAGGCAAATTCCATATTTCTAGATTTTTGGAAAGCATTTGAGATGGTGCCCCATTCCAGGTTATTAACATAGGTACATTTACAGATACACAGACGGCTCAGAGATTTCTTAAGTAATAGAACCCAGTATGTTGTCCTCAACAGTGAGCGTTCATCAGAGACATCAGGAGTTCGCCAGGAAATTGTGATAGGACCACTGTTGTTCGCTATATACATAAATGATTGGTGCACAGGGTGGGCAGCAGCCTGCGATTGTTTGCTGATGATGCTGTAGTGCACGGTAAGGTGTTGTAATTGAGTGACTATAGGAGCATACAAGACGATTTAGACAAAATTTCCAGTTGGTATGATGAATGACAGTCAGCTCTAAATGTGGAAAAATATAAGTTAATGCAGAAGGTGGCAGGAGTAAAATATAGACAGCAAAAGGCTATTTACAATTTGTACAGAAAGTAGATGGCAGTAATAAGAGTCGAGGGGTATGAAAGGGAAGCAGTGGTTGGGAAGGGAGTGAGACACGGTTGTAGCCTATCCCCGATGTTATTCAATCTGCATATTGATCTAGCAGTAAAGGAAACAAAAGAAAAGTTCGGAGTAGGTATTAAAATCCACGGAGAAGAAATAAAAACTTTGATGTTCGCCGATGACATTGTAATTCTGTCAGAGACAGCAAAGGACTTGCAAGAGCAGTTGAACGGAATGGACAGTGTCTTGAAAGGAGGATATAAGATGAACGTCAACAAAAGCAAGACAAGGATAATGGAATGTAGTCGAATTAAGTCAGGTGATGCTGAGGGAATTAGATTAGGAAACGAGACGCTTAAAGTAGTAAAGGAGTTTTGCTATTTGGGGAGCAAAATAACTGATGATGGTCGAAGTAGAGAGGATATAAAATGTAGACTGGCAATGGCAAGGAAAGCGTTTCTGAAGAAGAAAAATTTGTTAACATCAAGTGTAGATCTAAGTGTCAGGAAGTCGTTTCTGAAAGTATTTGTAGCCATGTATGGAAGTGAAACGTGGACAATAAATAGCTTAGACAAGAAGATAATAGAAGCTTTCGAAATGTGGTGCTACAGAAGAATGCTGGAGATTAGATGGGTAGATCACATAACTAATGAGGAGGTATTGAATAGAATTGGGGAGAAGTGGAGTTTGTGGCACAACTTGACAAAAGAAGGGACCGGTTGGTAGGACATGTTTTGAGGCATCAAGGCATCACAAATTTAGTATTGGAGCTCAGCGTGGAGGGTAAAAATCGTAGAGGGAGACAAAGAGATGAATACACTAAGCAGATTCAGAAGGATGTAGGCTGCAGTAGATACTGGGAGATGAAGAAGCTTGCACAGGATAGAGTAGCATGGAGAGCTGCGTCAAATCAGTCTCTGGACTGAAGACCACAACAACAACAACAACAATGCAGATGAGTAGAAAAATGAAACCTATAATGCTGGGATACGGTATTACCAGTGTCCCACTTGACACAGTCAAGTTGTTTAAGTATATGGGCATAATGTTGCAAGGCAGTCTGAAATGGAATGAGCATGTGAGAACTGTGATAGGGAAGGCTAATTGTCAACTTCGGTTTAATGAGAGAATTTTAGAAAAGAGTAGTTCACCTGTAAAGGGAACTGCATATGGGACAATGGTGCGACATGTTTGAGAGTACTGCTCAAGTGTTTGGGATACGTTCCAGGTCGGATTGAAGGAAGACATTGAAGTAAGTCAGAGGTGGGCTGCTAGATTTGTTATCTGTAGGTTTGAACAACATGTAAGTACCACGGAGATGCTTCGAGAACTCAGATGGGAATCCTTGGGGGGAAGGCAATGTTCTTTTTGAGAACCGGCATTTGGAGTTGACTGCTGAATGATTCTACTCCCGCAACATACATAGCGTGGTAGGACCACGAAGGCAAGATACATGAAATGAGATCCAATACGGAGGCATATAGACAGTCGTTTTTCACTAACACTATTTGTGAGTGTAACAGGAAAGAAAATGACTAGTAGCGTTGCAAGGTACCCTCCACCACACACCATACAGTGGCTTATGAAGTATCTGTGTAAATATACACCTTTGGTCAAATTCTTTTTCTGCACCCTGTGTTCATAGTAAATCCCACTATTGTTGTGGTTTTGTCTGTTAAGTCATTATCAGGGGTTTAAGTGCAGCCAATAGAAAATACTAAAGCCACACATTTCACAGAAAACAGTTACGTCTATTACCCAGTGCCTTCAAGAAGAAGATGGGACTGAGAAGTGGCCAAACTTATCACATACTGGAAAACAGCAACTGTCAAAGTGGGTACAAAAAATAGCTTTGATGTGACCTTGTATGGCTCTTCTGGGTATTTGTTATACACACTGCCTGTATAAAAAATCAAAATGTAACATCTTATTATGAGAACATTTCATAAAATTGACATGCTTTGCCAGGTTTAGGACTATATGTAACAACTGCAATTGATTCTCAAGAAATTGGCTTTGTGGTGTGTACACATTCCAGCACAGTGCACCATTCGGTCAAAAACAGGTGGGTTCAGCTTCAACATTTTTTCTGTAACTTTTAGCTTCACATCTAACAGTATATTTGTTTATTCCACCAAAGGTAACAATGAAAATTACAAATCCAGTTACAGAAAAAATGAAAACACAAGACTATAACCAAACAGAATCCAAGTGGAAAGCCCGCATCTCATGGTTGTGCGGTAGCGTTCTCGCTTCCCACACCCGGGTTCCCGGGTTCGATTCCCGGCGGGGTCAGGGATTTTTTCTCTGCCTCGTGATGGCTGGGTGTTGTGTGATGTCCTTAGGTTAGTTAGGTTTAAGTAGTTCTAAGTTCTAGGGGAGAAAGAAAACTGGCGTTCTACGGATCGGAGCGTGGAATGTCAGATCCCTTAATCGGGCAGGTAGGTTAGAAAATTTAAAAAGGGAAATGGATAGGTTAAAGTTAGATATAGTGGGAATTAGTGAAGTTCGGTGGCAGGAGGAACAAGACTTCTGGTCAGGTGACTACAGGGTTATAAACACAAAATCAAATAGGGGTAATGCAGGAGTAGGTTTAATAATGAATAGGAAAATAGGAATGCGGGTAAGCTACTACAAACAGCATAGTGTGGCCAAGATAGATACGAAGCCCACACATACTACAGTAGTACAAGTTTATATGCCAACTAGCTCTGCAGATGATGAAGAAATTGAAGAAATGTACGATGAAATAAAAGAAATTATTCAGATAGTGAAGGGAGACGAAAATTTAATAGTAATGGGTGACTGGAATTCGAGTGTAGGAAAAGGGAGAGAAGGAAACATAGTAGGTGAATATGGATTGGGGCTAAGAAATGAAAGAGGAAGCCACCTAGTAGAATTTTGCACAGAGCACAACTTAATCATAGCTAACACTTGGTTTAAGAATCATGAAAGAAGGTTGTATACGTGGAAGAACCCTGGAGATACTAAAAGGTATCAGATATATTATATAATGGTAAGACAGAGATTTAGGAACCAGGTTTTAAGTTGTAAGACATTTCCAGGGGCAGATGTGGACTCTGACCACAATCTATTGGTTATGACCTGTAGATTAAAACTGAAGAAACTGCAAAAATGTGGGAAATTAAGGAGATGGGACCTGGATAAACTGAAAGAACCAGAGGTTGTACAGAGTTTCAGGGAGAGGATAAGGGAACAATTGACAGGAATAGGGGAAAGAAATACAGTAGAAGAAGAATGGGTAGCTCTGAGGGATGAAGTAGTGAAGGCAGCAGAGGATAAAGTAGGTACAAAGACGAGGGCTGCTAGAAATCCTTGGGTAACAGAAGAAATATTGAATTTAATTGATGAAAGGAGAAAATATAAAAATGCAGTAAATGAAGCAGGCAAAAAGGAATACAAACGTCTCAAAAATGAGATCGACAGGAAGTGCAAAATGGCTAAACAGGGATGGCTAGAGGACAAATGTAAGGATGTAGAAGCTTATCTCACTAGGGGTAAGATAGATACTGCCCACAGGAAAATTAGAGACCTTTGGAGAGAAGAGAACCATGTGTATGAATATCAAGAGCTCAGATGGCAACCCAGTTCTAAGCAAAGAAGGGAAGGCAGAAAGGTGGAAGGAGTATATAGAAGGTTTATACAAGGGCGATGTACTTGAGGACAATATTATGGAAATGGAAGAGGATGTAGATGAAGACGAAATGGGAGATACAATACTGCGTGAAGAGTTTGACAGAGCACTGAAAGACCTGAGTCGAAACAAGGCCCCCGGAGTAGACAACATTCCATTGGATCTACTGACGGCCTTGGGAAAGCCAGTCCTAACAAAACTATACCATCTGGTGAGCAAGATGTATGAGACAGGTGAAATACCCTCAGACTTCAGGAAGAATATAATAATTCCAATCCCAAAGAAAGCAGGTGCTGACAGATGTGAAAATTACCGAACTATCAGTTTAATAAGCCACAGCTGCAAAATACTAACGCGAATTCTTTACAGACGAATGGAAAAACTGGTAGATGCAGACCTCGGGGAGGATCAGTTTGGATTCCGTCGAAATGTTGGAACACGTGAGGCAATACTGACCTTACGACTTATCTTAGAAGAAAGATTAAGAAAAGGCAAACCTACGTTTCTAGCATTTGTAGACTTAGAGAAAGCTTTTGACAATGTTGACTGGAATACTCTTTTTCAAATTCTAAAGGTGGCAGGGGTAAAATACAGGGAGCGAAAGGCTATTTATAATTTGTACAGAAACCAGATGGCAGTCATAAGAGTCGAGGGGCATGAAAGGGAAGCAGTGGTTGGGAAAGGAGTGAGACAGGGTTGTAGCCTCTCCCCGATGTTATTCAATCTGTATATTGAGCAAGCAGTAAAGGAAACAAAAGAAAAATTTGGAGTAGGTATTAAAATTCATGGAGACGAAGTAAAAACTTTGAGGTTCGCCGATGACATTGTAATTCTGTCAGAGACGGCAAAGGACTTGGAAGAGCAGTTGAACGGAATGGACAGTGTCTTGAAAGGAGGATATAAGATGAACATTAACAAAAGCAAAACGAGGATAATGGAATGTAGTCAAATTAAATCGGGTGATGCTGAGGGAGTTAGATTAGGAAATGAGACACTTAAAGTAGTAAAGGAGTTTTGCTATTTAGGAAGTAAAATAACTGATGATGGTCGAAGTAGAGAGGATATAAAATGTAGACTGGCAATGGCAAGGAAAGCGTTTCTGAAGAAGAGAAATTTGTTAACATCGAATATAGATTTATGTATCAGGAAGTCGTTTCTGAAAGTATTTGTTTGGAGTGTAGCCATGTATGGAAGTGAAACATGGACGATAACTAGTTTGGACAAGAAGAGAATAGAAGCTTTCGAAATGTGGTGCTACAGAAGAATACTGAAGATAAGGTGGATAGATCACGTAACTAATGAGGAGGTATTGAATAGGATTGGGGAGAAGAGAAGTTTGTGGCACAAGACTAGAAGAAGGGATCGGTTGGTAGGACATGTTTTGAGGCATCAAGGGATCACAAATTTAGCATTGGAGGGCAGCGTGGAGGGTAAAAATCGTAGAGGGAGACCGAGAGATCAGTACACTAAGCAGATTCAGAAGGATGTAGGTTGCAGTAGGTACTGGGAGATGAAGCAGCTTGCACAGGATAGAGTAGCATGGAGAGCTGCATCAAACCAGTCTCAGGACTGAAGACAACAACAACAACAAAGTTCTAGGGGACTGATGACCTAAGATGTTAAGTTCCATAGTTCTCAGAACCATTTGAACCAAGTGAAAACAAACACTGAACAAGAATTAGCAATGTTGTACAATAATACATGTCAATTAAAACAATAAAAATGTATGCGTGAAAATTCTAGTAATCTAATGAACTTCAATAATTTTAACAAATAAGTCTTCATTTTATTTTATACAATACTCTATTACTACATAGATCTTTGATGTTATTTGGCACTGAATTAAATATTTTAGTAGTGGAATACTGTACATTTTTGAGTGGAAGAGAGCTTTTTGAAATCCCAAGGGAGGTTGGCCTTCCTTCCTTGTATTATCATTATAGTATATTTCACTGGTTCTCATAGTGCATAGGATTGTCAACCATGCAGTTGATAATGGAATAAATGTATTGAAAAGTTGTGTCTTCAGAGTCTTTCACAGCATCACGCTTCAATAAAATCTTGGTTACAAGCTGCAACTTTTCAAATAAAACACTCAATGTTTCGACATCTGTCTTTGCTGTTGTCATCAACAGCTGAAATCACTGCCAACCCCGGCAGTCAGTGATTTCATCTTCTGATGACGGTGATAGATACAGCTGCCAAAAGCTCTAGTGTTTTATTTGAAATGACGCAGCTTGTAAACTGAGATGGTTTTATTATTGAGAAGTTGCTGCAAATGTTTCAAATTTCTTAAAAAGATTGCATCAGGAGTTTTCAGGGCAACTGTGTACATAATTTGAACTATCCTTTCCTGCAGAAAGAGACGTTTCCTTGATGTCATTTGAAAATGTCATAAGAAATCTGTTCAGAGTGAGTTTAACCCTTTAGTGCCCGAATTATTTTTTATTTTTTGTATTTTACATTTAATTCTTCTACCATGTTTGCTACAATTGAAAAGAAGCATCTAAAGTGAAAAAAAACATTCTTTTTCTTTCTAGTTTTAATATAATCTACTGTACCATATATGTACATGTACATGAGAACAAATTACAAATCAAAAACAACAAATTACTTGGTCAAATCAGCTGCAAAACATTCCAACACAAGGCCCCACACTACATTTCTTGCACTGAGTATGTGCTGGTGTCTGTAAAGTTTATTCCAATACACCATCTTTTGAGTTTCTGTATTTTCATCTGCTTCATTCCATCAAACCAAAGGTCATCTGCTATGGTACTGAAGTGCGGGATTCGTCCAGGCCTTGTTGGTAGTGGCGCATTTCCTTTAAGAAGTATACCTGTATAATTTCTCTCCAGAAAATTTTATGAGAGATTGTATTTCCATTTGTGTGGTAGGTTACCTAGGCGTTATACACAGTATCTCATTTATCTTGACCCAACCTAAATAACTGACCAGATGCAAATCACAAAATGTTTCAAGCAAATGTTCTTTAGCCGTCAGGGGGACATCAATTAGCTTGATTGCCTTCATTGTAGCTTTGTTTTTTACAAAGATATGAACAGTGGTATCACTTTTCTAAATGGCATCCTGTATTTTTTATTCGGTAATTCGTTTCCTCTCCTAAAGACCTATTCAAAAATGTATCACAGTGTACCACTCACTCAGACACTATGTTACTAATTACATAACACAACATTGACGTTGACACTCCCAGCACTTAGTGCAGGTACTGCTGACATTGACAGAGGGCAAATGTAAACATAAATAGAATGCACACCAGTCATTCCGACAACCATCATCCGTTGAAGAGTTGTGTGAATAGAATGTACACCAACGAAGAGTAGGTAGAAGTGCTACTCATCTATGGGAAATGTAAGTTAGCAGAACAGTAATAGCAATGCTATTTTCTTATGCATGAGTACATTTAGTACAGTAGTTTAGTCCTTTTAAATACTTTTTTGTAGAGTGGGCATACAGTAAAGGCTGACCTT
This sequence comes from Schistocerca gregaria, assembly GCF_023897955.1. Lineage (NCBI taxonomy): Eukaryota > Metazoa > Arthropoda > Insecta > Orthoptera > Acrididae > Schistocerca > Schistocerca gregaria. Next base: position 99,463,048 of record NC_064930.1, on the reverse strand, counting down.
CCTACAAACTGCATCATCATAACGTTTCTTTTATTATTGTTGTTGTTGAAGGTAGACGAAATGCTATGCAGGCAGAGGAACTGTACAAAGAGTGATATCCTGACAAGGATCAACCTTCCCGACAGATGTTTTCTCGTCTTGTTGTGACGCTTCAGGAAACAGGAAGTTCAACTCACGACAATGCAGTCGTCCTAGCACTTGCATCCTGCCAGATGGACTGGTCGAGGAGGAACAGTTACTTGGCCTGCTAGGTCTCCTGTTTTCAATCCTCTGTACTTTTTTCTTGGGGGTTGCATCAAAGATGTTGTCTATCCCGGTAGCCCAACTACTCCAGAGGACGTGCAGGAACATATCATGTTTGCTTGTAATTCTCTTAAGCAGGCAACAATGGAAGTAGTAAATAATTCTTTCATTCAACGAGTGCACTGGTGTATCGGTGTCCAGGGTCTCCACTTTGAGTACCTTTGAATGTTCTACTCCTGGGCAATAGTATAGGAGTGTCAGTCAGTTTTGTGTTATGTTTTTACTTGGTTTTCATTTGTTTTCTGACAACTCCAGCAAGTGGGTGAGTTTGTGATCCCAACCTCAAAAGTCAGTGTTGTGTTGTGTAATTAGTAACACTGTGTTTCAGTGAATCGTACTCTATGATGAATTTTTGAATAGGTCTTTATAAGAGCAAATGAATCACCGAAAAAAAATGCAGGGTGCCTTTTTAAAAAGTCATACCGCCCTTCATATCTTTGTAAAAAAAAACAGTTACAACAAAGGCAATCATGCTGATTGATATCCCCCTGATGGCTAAAGAGCATTTGCTTGAAACATTTTGCAATTTGCGCCTGAGCAAACAGTTGTTTAGGATGGTCAAGATAAATGGGACACCCTGTATAGTGTCACGTTCAATAACGAACTGAAATGAACCTCATACCATTTCCTGTTAAGATATCTATCCTGTACTGATTACCTTTTTGATCCATTCAATCAGTCCCACCCGTGTGCTTGTTTTATTCTGTGATGATGGGGAGTTCAGGAAGTACAATGTGTTCTCATGGCTGTCGATGCTGTCTTTTAACATTGGTTACTGGATTCACACCGGTCTTATTTGATGCTGCAGAAATAATGGAGATGTTATGCCATTTACATGCAAGTTGGCAGTTCTTCTAGAAAATGTGGAATTCTTAGGGAATTACATTTTACATGGAAAAATCGAGGGAACTCTCAGGGAATTTCGGGAATTTATTAATATATAAGAGGATTGTATGTTTTTAACCTAGCACGAAATTTAATTTTATAGAATTCTATAAATCACAGTTTTCTACTGCTTATAGCTAGTATATCTCAGCAGGAAGGAAAGCAGAATCGTTGTGGTATGCCCCCACCCCACCCACACCCACTGTGAATTTATCAGGACCTTCTTATGACACCATCTTTCTTCCCAAATCTGGAATTCTCAGGGAAAGTTTTTCTTTATAGCATAGTGAACGCATTATTCTGGCCAAGATAGACACGAAGCCCACGCCAACTACTGTAGTACAAGTTTATATGCCAAGTAGCTCTGCAGATGCCGAAGAAATTGAAGAAATGTATGATGAGATAAAAGAAATTATTCAGGTAGTGAAGGGAGACGAAAATTTGATAGTCATGGGTGACTGGATTTCGTCAGTAGGAAAAGAGAGAGAAGGAAACATAGTAGGTGAATATGGATTGGGGCTAAGAAATGAAAGAGGAAGCCGCCTGGTAGATTTTTGCGCAGAGCATAACTTAATCGTAGCTAATACTTGGTTTAAGAATCATGAAAGGAGGTTGTATACATGGAAGAACCCTGGAGATACTACAAGGTATCATATAGATTATATAATGGTAAGACAGAAATTTAGGAACCAGGTTTTAAGTTGTAAGACATTTCCAGGGGCAGATGTGGACTCTGACCACAATCTATTGGTTATGAACTGTAGATTAAAACTGCAAAAAGGTGGGAATCTAAGGAGTGGGGCCTGCATAAACTGAAAGAACCAGAGATTGTACAGAGTTTCAGGGAGAGGATAAGGGAGCAATTGACAGGAATGGGGGAAAGAAATACAGTAGAGGAAGAATGTGTAGCTTTGAGGGATGGAGTAGTGAAGGCAGCAGAGGATCAAATAGGTAAAAAGACGAGGGCTAATAGAAATCCTTGGGTAACAGAAGAGATATTGAATTTAACTGATGAAAGGAGAAAATATAAAAATGCAGCAAATGAAGCAGGCAAAAAGGAATACAAACGTCTCAAAAATGAGATTGACAGGAGGTGCAAAATGGCTAAGAAGGGATGGATAGAGGACAAATGTAAGGATGTAGAGGCTTATCTCACTAGGGGTAAGAGAGATACTGCCTACAGGAAAATTAAAGAGACCTTTGGAGAAAGGAGAACCACTTGTATGAATATCAAGAGCTTTGATGGAAGCCCAGTCCTAAGCAAAGAAGGGAAAGCAGAAAGGTGGAAGGAGTATATAGAAGGTTTATACAAGGGCGATGTACTTGAGGACAATATTATGGAAATGGAAGAGGATGTAGATGAAGATGAAATGGGTGACATGATATTGCGTGAAGAGTTTAACAGAGCACTGAAAGATCTGAGTCGAAACAAGGCCCCCGAAGTAGAAAACATTCCATTAGATCTAAAGACAACCTTGGGAGAGCCAGTCCTGACAAAACTCTACCATCTGGTGAGCAAGATGTATGAGACAGGCGAAATACCCTCAGACTTCAAGAAGAATATAATAATTCCAATCCCAAAGAAAGCAGGTTTTGACAGATGTGAAAATTACCGAACTATCAGTTTAATAAGTCACAGCTGCAAAATACTAACACGAATTCTTTACAGACGAATGGAAAAACTGATAGAAGCCGACCTCGGGAAAGGATTCCGTAGAAATGTTGGAACAAGTGAGGCAATACTGACCCTACGACTTATCTTAGAAGAAAGATTAAGGAAAAGCAAAGATAAACCTACATTTCTAGCATTTGTAGACTTAGAGAAAGCTTTTGACAATGTTGACTGGAATACTCTCTTTCAAATTCTGAAGGTGGCAGGGGTAAAATACAGGGAGCGAAAGGCTATTTACAATTTGTGCAGAAACCAGATGGCAGTTATAAGAGTCAAGGGACGTGGAAGGCAAGCAGTGGTTGGGAAGGGAGTGAGACAGGGTTGTAGCCTATCCCCGATGTTATTCAATCTGTATATTGAGCAAGCAATGAAGGAAGCAAAAGAAAAGTTCGGAGTAGGTATTAAAATCCACAGAGAAGAAATACAAAATTACCACAGAAATAGGCATTGCAGAATAACACACAAAAATTACTAAAGTGATCTCACTGGTGGCTAGCATTAACTTTTATGTAAGGCTGAAAATTTAGCATGTGTCTCTGCAATACAAGTAGTGCTACATAAATTTAAATAAATAACATATGATTTCATTTAAGGAATTACATACAGTTTTTGCAGTTGCCAGTTGTCCGCAATAGTGGGCTGCTTTTCACAACTGCAAACACAGGAATAAAAGAACAGTAAACAATCCTTAAATAAGCATAACAAGAGTATATAAGTTCATTTTTGTCTAAAAACCCAGTAAAAGGCTAGCTGTATCACATGTACCATTAATGTAATGTGGGCACTAATAGGTTACAGGAGAAAATTTCAATTCTTTATTCAAAAATGTGATGAACTCTTACAGAAAAAATATTTATAGTTCCAACCACAGAGCTGATGAATGAAGAAGCAACTGAGACTTCTTACTTAGCTACCAGATAGCTCAATGTGAAATCTAGTCTGTTTTGGAAAATCTTAACTTTTCTCTATGCAGGTGCTAAAATGTATGGTAAATGAAGAATCAGCAAAACAAATAGCTTAACATTCCATGTAAGAAAGAAATGCCATCTCAGCAACTAGTTCAAAAGTGAACATACTTTTTGGTCTCAAATCATCAGTATGTTCATTACTAATGGATGAATTTAACAATGCAGCTGATTCTCGCTATTAATTATAATAGCTAGATTTCAGCACATAACTGGAGGATCTTAATTTTATGCAAATCTTTGCCACCACATATTACTGGGGTTGAAACATTTGGTTTCCTAGATTCTTTTCTTGAAGAGAATGAAATAACATGGGACAACTGCTAGGAAGAAAGGACACAAGACGCATAATTTTTTGTCTGTGTAGTTTACTAAAAATAGCACGAGAACTGTTCTACTAACCACTGCATGATCCACAGGCAAAAGAAAAAGTTAAATATTTTGAACATGGCTGTAGCTCAGCAACAGTTAGAGATCAGTAAATGAATCCAAAGCAGCCAACAAGTTGCAACAAAAGGTGCCTTTTCAACCTTTGGCCATGCTTTCAAAGGATGTAAACCCGTCATCTTGAGACGTATATGTAACTAAAATTTCATATTGTAGAAACACCAGATGATGAAGCAGTCACATTTTTCCAATGAAAATACGCTGTATCAGTGAATGCATTATAATAAAATAGAAAGATTCCAAGACTTACTGCCGGCCGCGGTGGTCTCGCAGTTCTAGGCGCGCAGTCCGGAACCGTGCGACTGCTACGGTCGCAGGTTCGAATCCCGCCTCGGGCATGGATGTGTGTGATGTCCTTAGGTTAGTTAGGTTTAAGTAGTTCTAAGTTCTATGGGACTAATGACCACAGCAGTTGAGTCCCGTAGTGCTCAGAGCCATTTTGAACCAAGACTTACCAAGCGGGAAAGCGCCGGTAGACAGGTACAATAAAATAACACACACACAAAATTTCGAGCTTTCGCAACCGGCGGTTCTTTCGTCAGGAAAGAGGGAAGGAGAAGGAAAGATGAATGGATGTGGGTTTTAAGGGAGGGTAAGGAGTCATTCCAATCTCGGGAGCGGAAAGACCTTAGGGGGGGGGGGGGGGGGGGAGAATAGGTATATACTCGCGCGCACACACACACACACACACAAATCCATCCATACATATACAGACACAAGCAGACATATTTAAAGACAAAGAGTTTGGGCAGATATCAAACAGATAGAGAATTTTACCGGAAAAACAATGCTGCTGTTATTTTAAACATAGCTTTATTCATTCTCTTTTTGTAGCCAATCACTTCCAGCAGCAGTGGGACGCTCGGCAGTGTGAGTATTACATACTGAGAAGTCATAAAATGGGGTCTGAAACTGTGCGAAGTGACTATCCCATGCCTGATACGTTACATGTGTTTAACTGTTAGGTATCATTTACTCATGCTAACGTTTTAATAATTGTTTCCTTATTTACAGGTTACAAAATGTCCGTAACACATGAAGAATGCATTGAAATCATCTTGATATCAGGAGAAAGAAGCACATGGGTCATTGCTGAGGATTTCAACAGTCGTCACCCAACCAGACAGCCCATCACTCACAGCACAGTTGCCAAGCTTTTGGCCAAATGCCAAGCAACATGTTCTGTCGCAGATAAACCTAAGGCTGGAAGACCAAAATCCACCACCAATGAAGCAACAACAATGAGCGTGTTGGCATCATTTAGCAAGAGTCCGCAACGGAGTTCTCGTCGCCTGTCACAAGATTTGGGGTTAGCCGTACCTCCATACAGCGAATTTTATCCCAGCATAAATGGCACCTGTACAGAATTCAGCTGCTCCAACACCTGAACGAGGATGACACAGACCGTCGGGTACAGTTCGCAGAATGGGTGCCACAGCAGCTGCAGATAAACCCACATTTCCCCTATAAGGTGCTGTTGAGTGATGAAGCCAATTTCTTGATCAATGGTGAAGTGAACAAGCTGAATCACAGATACTGGTCCGACACAAATCTGCACTTTATTGATGCTTCCAAAATGATTGACTCACAAAAAGTGATGGTCTGGTGTGGTGTGTGGGGTACCAAAGTCGTTGGACCTTTTTTTATTGATGATATGTTAACAGCCAACGGTTATCTGAGTTTACTGGATGAAGAAGTGTTTACCTCATTAACGGAGAACGGGACATTTCCGGAATTCTTCAAGCATGATGGAGCCCCACCACATTATGGGCACAATGAGTGAGCATACCTCGATGTGCAGTTCCCTCAAAAGTGGATTGGTCATAGGGGTGCTGTGGAGTGGCCACCACGTTCTCCAGATTTGACTCCTTTGGATTTTTGGGGTCATGTCAAAGCACTGGTTTATTTTGTGAAAATACAGGATTTGCATCTCTAAAGCAGTGCATTGTTGATGCATGTGGTCAAATTCAGCCAAATGTGTTGGTCATAGTTCATCAGGACTGAGTTCGGAGGATAGCATTAACAATCCAACATAATGGAAAACATATCGAGCCATTCCTATGACTGTTGGTGGTCTCTTGGGACTGTGTAACATCGGCGTAATGTCTCTTCAGCACATAACACATGCTGCCAAGTGTTCCACCGCTGCCATATGTAACTGCCTATAACCCGAGAATGAATAAAGCTATGTTTAAAATAACAATGGCATTGTTTTTCTGATGGAAATTCTCTATCTGTTTGATATGTCGCATGACCACATTCCCATTTGAAATTTTGGAGTTGAATCCGAGATGGCGGCTTTCAAGATGACCGCCATGTTGGTGGCATAGCCTGTAAAGTTTCCGCCTTCCCATTCCTCATGTAGGGACTCTGTTTCCTTGTTTGCTACTCCATTTGAATTTTATGAGGGCGTTTCCGGATTTTTGGACCACTTTGTACTTGGTGTTCGCAGAAGGATTTGTTTTTATTGAACTGACACCTAATTAATCATAGGAAGGAAATTTAAATTAATCCCATTACCAGAACTTTGGTGAGGAACATTGTTTCAAAAGGCTGCTTTGATACTTTTTTCATTTCCAACTGCGTATATTTGTGAAACAACGTTTCAGGTTATTTAGTGACAAAAAATGTTTTGTGTGCACAGTTCAGGTCCTTGCCATAGATTTTTTGTGAAAATATTGGGGTAAAGTCATAAATGTTAAGTACTAATATGTAATTTAATTATCAATAACATCACAGCCTACCATAGCGTCCGCTGTTGGTGTATGTGCATTGATGCCCGACGTGTCAGTTTCAGTTGACAACACAACAATATTGGGTTGTCATGATACTTGTTTGGCACTTTCATGTTTTTGGTGTTGCCTTGCAATGATGCGAGCACATATTCTGTAGATTTTGGATGTTTTAGGCTTTTTGGATTCATTTCGACTCAGGCATTCCTCTGACTTGTGTTTTCTATAATTCCGTTCACATTTATGAGTCGTATGAGGTGACAGCTTTCATTATTTAGTAATTTTTAATTTAATGCTGATCTTCACTTATATTCTATCAAGTATTTTTATTGTTTCACTGCAGGTTCTTGTAGTGCTCCGTGAGCTCTTTACAATTACAACCAAATCAGTGTCCTAGCTAAATGCATTTCCAAGGTACATTAATTTATAATGTTGCACAAAGCTAATTTGGAACGACCGTGCATGTGCCTACATTCGTATGATGATGTCACAGCAAAACAAAAACTGCACAAGAAACACATACAGAAATGATCTACCCATTGTAGGCTCAAGCATTGTTAATGTAGGAGCTCATCGACTATGTTCATCAAATTTACTGAGTTTCTCTTCTGTGGTAATCAATACATTTGAAGTGAAGCTTTCGTGATGCTTAGCCAAAAGTTTTTGTATATACTGAAGCAAATGATTGTATGATCTGAAGAGTGTTCTTCTTCATTACATTCCCATTTATGTATTACAGGGAACATGCGATTACTTCCAACTGTGAAGTCAGTATTACCTTTTGCCCTTGCATCTGTGTTGTTCTGTCACTAGCTTCATCTCTAATAAAGTAGTCTTTGACGTTACATTATTCTTTAATATCTTTGTCAGTTTCCAAATTGTGCCACATCCTCGTCCTTCAGTTAATGTCTGTGGCACTTAAAATACCAGTCCTTTTCGTAATAGATTGTACACATCCCTTGCTATATTGAAATAAATGATAACTGAATAGAATATTTTAGCACCTCCTCTGAATACTGGTTCAACATTATTGCATTTATTCCTGAGTTGGCGATTATTGCTGCAGCATCTTTTCTTTTGGCTCCTGCACTGGAAGTTCAGTATTTTAACGTTAATCGAGAGGTTTATTTTGTATACAGCATTTATCCTGGCCTAACATTAGACCTGTTTTGTTTTCTTGTATTAATTGCAAAAGATTGTTGTTGCAGTGTGGGATCATTGTAGCTTTGTGTAAATGCACCGAGATGTCTGTCATGATCGTATTTGTGATTCCAAGGCAAGAGAGAATTGTTGCAGCTTCATTCTGAAGACTGTCTTTTCTATCTCCAATTTTAGGATGCTGATGTCCTATATAAATTGTTTTGCTACTAGAAGCACCTGTTAAAACGCCTAGTTGCTTTCAAGAACCTTGTAAATTCTGTATGGGAAAGGAGTTGCCTTCTTCAGAGCATGATTTGCACTGTCGTGCCTGCAGTCAGTATTCCAGTTGTAACTAGTTCACATCCAGACATCGCAGCCAGTTCTCCATGTCGGCTGACCATAGCTTGGGATATTTTGCTTTCTAAGTGGCCAGGCAGAAATTTATCCCTGTAAAGATGACGCATTGAATTGCAATCAAGCTTAGTGGAACACTCTTACATACAACCAGGCAGCACACGTCTCACACACACGTGATCACTATCTCCAGCCACTATGGCTGCATTGCAACTGTTGCATTGAACGAACACAGTTGCAGTCTGGCCAGAACCGCTGGAGATAGTGGTGTGTGTGTGTGTGTGTGTGTGTGTGTGTGTGTGTGTGTGTGTGTGTGTGTGTTTGTTTCCCTTTCTTTTCTGAAGAAAGCTTTGGTGGAAAGCTCAGTGTGTAACTTTTCAGAAACTCTTTACCCCAGATTCCATGGGGGAGGGGAGTAGGTGCCCCCATTGCAGATGGCTATAGTGGTACTTCCTCGTTTTGCTTGATGTGTGCAAGTTGGAGTTTTTTTGTTTCTGTCACTGTGTACTAACAAGCCCTTGTACATTTCCTTAGGTTCCTAAAGTCTACCTCTGGCTGTATTATTTGTTTGCATTTAGTGTTGGGCATTTTTCAGTCAGATTTGTGACATTTTTGACTACTTCTAGCAGGAATGCCCTACTGCTTTCATTAGGTAGGGAAATGTTTCAAGGCTTCCATCATCTTTGTAGTTATTCATTATGACGTTTTTGCTGACTTCTATTACGTAAATCGTAGTTGTTTCGTTCTAAGTGGATCTTGGGAAGAGGCTGCTGTTACATTCGGGATATGATGTCTTGATGTTTTAAATTGTTTGTGAATGATAACATCCCTATTAACATCACTTGAATCATTCGTTTCTGATGTTGGGAGAGGTTATATAGGTTCTTTACAACCGTCATATCCCCTTAGTTTGTCGAGACCAGCTGCATGCTTGTTTTTATTCTAAGCTTTTTGCCTCGATCTTCGTTTTGCTGTTGTTGCTAAAACACATATTTTGTTTTGTTCCTGGATAACTTTTTCTTCCATGTAGTTATTCATAGCAGGTGTATTATCTATCCTTTCCTCACATAACTGTGTCCTGGTTCTTGCATATAGGGTGCCATATGGATAGTTTTACTTCACATGTTCGATTCCATGGCATCCATTCCATACAGTGTCATACATTGTATTATGACTTACGAAACAGCTTTATACGAATTGGTTTTTGATTTTGAAGTGTTATCCCAGTGTCATCAAAAATGTAATTTGCCGGTCCTTGAAATGATTCAGTAGTACTCCATCCTGAAACTTCCAATCCAGAAAGTATCTCATATAAATGACCTACATCTTACTAAATTGTGACTTCTACTTCCTTCTTTAAACTCATTTGAGCCTGACATGTTTTGTGTTGATCTTCTTGTAGAAGTTGGTGGACATAGGTAATTGGTTTGAGAAATACATGTATTGTTCCTGCAATTCTGAAGCCGGTTTAATATTCCATCAGTAGTGTGTACAATGTTCTTGGTAATAATTGCCTAGCCTGCCGAGTCTTTTGTTGTATGACCACTTGCAAATATATATATTAAAAACAAAGATTCCAAGACTTACCAAGCGGGAAAGCGCCGGTAGATAGGCTCAGTAAATAAAACACAGAATTTCGAGCTTTCGCAACCGGCGGCTGCTTCGTCAGGAAAGAGGGAAGGAAAAGGAAAGATGAAAGGATGTAGGTTTTAAGGGAGAGGGTAAGGAGTCATTCCAATCCCGGGAGCGGAAAGACTTACCTTAGGGGGAAAAAAGGGATAGGTATATTCTCTCTCTCTCTCTCTCTCTCTCTCTCTCTCTCTCTCTCTCTCTCTCTCTCTCACACACACACACACACACACACACACACACACACACACACACATTTATCCATACATATACAGACACAAGCAGACATATTTAAAGGCAAAGAGTTTGGACAGAGATGTCAGTCGAGGCGGAAGTGCAGAGGTAAAGATGATGTTGAATGACAGGTGAGGAATGAGTGGCGGCAACTTGAAATTAGTGGAGATTGAGGCCTGGTGGATAACGAGAAGAGGATATATTGAAGGGCAAGTCCCCATCTCCGGAGTTCGGATAGGTTGGTGTTGGTGGGAAGTATCCAGATAACCCAGACGGTGTAACACTGTGCCAAGATGTGCTGGCCGTGCACCAAGGCATATTTAGCCACAGGGTGATCCTCATTACCAACAAACTGTCTGCCTGTGTCCATTCGTGCAAATGGACAGTTTGTTGCTGGTCATTCCCACATACACTCCTGGAAATGGAAAAAAGATCACATTGACACCGGTGTGTCAGACCCACCATACTTGCTCCGGACACTGCGAGAGGGGTGTACAAGCAATGATCACACGCACGGCACAGCGGACACACCAGGAACCGCGGTGTTGGCCGTCGAATGGTGCTAGCTGCGCAGCATTTGTGCACCGCTGCCGTCAGTGTCAGCCAGTTTGCCGTGGCATACGGAGCTCCATCGCAGTCTTTAACACTGGTAGCATGCCGCGACAGTGTGGACGTGAACCGTATGTGCAGTTGACGGACTTTGAGCGAGTGCGTATAGTGGGCATGCGGGAGGCCGGGTGGACGTACCACCGAATTGCTCAACACGTGGGGCGTGAGGTCTCCACAGTACATCGATGTTGTCGCCAGTGGTCGGCGGAAGGTGCACGTGCCCATCGACCTGGAACCGGACCGCAGCGACGCACGGATGCACGCCAAGACCGTAGGATCCTACGCAGTGCCGTAGGGGACCGCACCGCCACTTCCCAGCAAATTAGGGACACTGTTGCTCCTGGGGTATCGGCAATGACCATTCGCAACCGTCTCCATGAAGCTGGGCTACGGTCCCGCACACCGTTAGGCCGTCTTCCGCTCACGCCCCAACATCGTGCAGCCCGCCTCCAGTGGTGTCGCGACAGGCGTGAATGGAGGGACGAATGGAGACGTGTCGTCTTCAGCGATGAGTCGCTTCTGCCTTGGTGCCACTGATGGTCGTATGCGTGTTTGGCGCCGTGCAGGTGAGCGCCACAATCAGGACTGCATACGACCGAGGCACACAGGGCCAACATCCGGCATCATGGTGTGGGGAGCGATCTCCTACACTGGCCGTACACCTCTGGTGATCATCGAGGGGACACTGAATAGTGCACGGTACATCCAAACCGTCATCGAACCCATCGTTCTACCATTCCTAGACCGGCAAGGGAACTTGCTGTTCCAACAGGACCATGCACGTCCGCATGTATCCCGTGCCACCCGACGTGCTCTAGAAGGTGTAAGTCAACTACCCTGGCCAGCAAGATCTTCGGATCTGTCCCCCATTGAGCATGTTTGGGACTGGATGAAGCGTCGTCTCACGCGGTCTGCACGTCCAGCACAAACGCTGGTCCAACTGTGGCGCCAGGTGGAAATGGCATGGCAAGCCGTTCCACAGGACTACATCCAGCATCTCTACGATCGTCTCCATGGGAGAATAGCAGCCTGCATTGCTGCGAAAGGTGGATATACACTGTACTAGTGCCAACATTGTGCATGCTCTGTTGCCTGTGTCTATGTGCCTGTGGTTCTGTCAGTTTGATCATATGATGTATCTGACCCCAGGAATGTGTCAATAAAGTTTCCCCTTCCTGGGACAATGAATTCACGGTGTTCTTATTTCAATTTCCAGGAGTGTAGAAAGCGTCACAGTGTAGGCAGGTCAGTTGGTAAATCACGTGGGTGCTTTCACACGTGGCTCTTCCTTTGATCGTGTACACCTTCCGGGTTACAGGACTGGAGGAGGTGGTGGTGGGAGGGTGCATAGGACAGGTTTTACACCGGGGGCGGTTACAAGGGTAGGAGCCAGAGGGTAGGGAAGGTGGTTTGGGGATTTCATAGGGATGAATCAAGAGGTTACGAAGGTTAGGTGGACGGCGGAAAGACACTCTTGGTGGAGTGGGGAGGATTTCATGAAGGATGGATCTCATTTCGGGGCAGGATTTTAGGAAGTCGTATCCCTGCTGGAGAGCCACATTCAGAGTCTCATCCAGTCCCGGGAAGTATCCTGTCACAAGTGGGTCACTTTTAGGGTTCTTCTGTGAGAGGTTCTGGGTTTGAGGGGATGAGGAAGTGGCTCTGGTTATTTGCTTCTGTACCAGGTCGGGAGGGTAGTTGCGGGATGCGAAAGCTGTTTTCAGGTTGTTGGTGTAATGGTTCAGGGATTCAGGACTGGAGCAGATTCATTTGCCACGAAGGCCTAGGCTGTAGGGAAGGGACCGTTTGATATGGAATGGGAGGTACTGTTGCTTGTTGGTGGGTTCGATGTGGACGGATGTGTGAAGCTGGCCATTGGACAGATGGAGGTCAACGTCAAGGAAAGTGGCATGGGATTTGGAGTAGGACCAGGTGAATCTGATGGAACCAAAGAAGTTGAGGTTGGAGAGGAAATTCAGGAGTTGTTCTTCATTGTGAGTCCAGATCATGAAGATGTCATCAATAAATCTGTACCAAACTTTAGGTTGGCAGGCTTGGGTAACCAAGAAGGCTTCCTCTAAGTGACCCATAAATAGGTTGGCATACGAGGGGGCCATCCTGGTACCCATGGCTGTTCCCTTTAATTGTTGGTATGTCTGGCCTTCAAAAGTGAAGAAGTTGTGGGTCAGGATGAAGCTGGCTAAGGTGACGAAAGAGGTTTTAGGTAGGGTGGCAGGTGATCGGCGTGAAAGGAAGTGCTCCATTGCAGCGAGGCCCTGGATATTTGTGTATAGGGAAGTGGCATCGGTGGTTACAAGGATGGTTTCCGGGGGTAACAGACTGGGTAAGGATTCCAGGCGTTTGAGAAAGTGGTTGGTGTCTTTGATGAAGGATGGGAGACTGCATGTAATGGGTTGAAGGTGTTGATCTACGTAGGCAGAGATACGTTCTGTGGGGGGTTGGTAACCAGCTACAATGGGGCGGCCGGGATGTTTGGGTTTGTGAATTTTGGGAAGTAGGTAGAAGGTAGGAGTGCGAGGTGTCGGTGGGGTCAGGAGTTTGATGGAGTCAGGTGAAAGGTTTTGTAGGGGGCCTAAGGTTCTGACGATTCCTTGAAGCTCCGCCTAGACATCAGGAATGGGATTACCTTGGCAAACTTTGTATGTAGAGTTGTCTGAAAGCTGACGCAGTCCCTCAGCCACATACTCCCAATGATCAAGTATCACGGTCGTGGAACCCTTGTCAGCCGGAAGAATGATGATGGATCGGTCAGCTTTCAGATCACGGATAGCCTGGGCTTCGGCTGTGGTGATGTTGGGAGTAGGATTAAGGTTTTTCAAGAAAGATTGAGAGGCAAGGCTGGAAGTGAGAAATTCCTGGAAGGTTTGGAGAGGGTGATTTTGAGGAAGAGGAGGTGGGTCCCGCTGTGATGGAGGATGGAACTGTTCCAGGCAGGGTTCAATTTGGATAGTGTCTTGGGGAGTTGGATCATTAGGAGTGGGATCAGGATTATTCTTCTTCGTGGCAAAGTGATATTTCCAGCAAAGACTACGAGTGTAGGGCAGTAAATCTTTGACAAGGGCAGTTTGGTTGAACCTGGTAGTGGGGCTGAAGGTGAGGCCTTTGGATAGGACAGAGGTTTCGGATTGGGAGAGAGGTTTGGAGGAAAGGTTAAGTACTGAACACCCCAATTCAGTAGTTAACCTTTCCTCCAAACCTCTCTCCCAATCCAATTTTCTGCTGATGTAATCAGTTTTGCCACTCCATTACAGGAATTACTTCTCAGTTTGTCTTCAGTTAGTGAAAGAAGGTAATGAAACTGGTTGCGTGTGAATCTGAAAAATGCTGTAAACATCTCCACATTGTTGAACAAATATTTTTTAACTAAAATTTTATACACCCCTTCTTCATGATGCGAAAACTTTTGTCTCACTGCTCTTCACTTCCTGAGTACTTTTTCCCATAACATACTGTCCTTCTCTTCCCTAACTTCCATGTACTTTCAGAGTGCCAAAATTAACAGTTTTTTAGCTCGAGGATTGCGCTGCATGTTTGGACTTCAGTGTCTCCGTTGCTGCTGTTGTGCTGCACTGCCCCGGGCCTAGCAGAAAGCTCCTTGCAGCATGCAGGAAATAGCGTCACGCCAATGAACTGCACAAAACTGCTCTCGTCTAGAGAAAACTATAGCACCCACTGACTTCTAACAAACATTCTAACAAACTGTAAAAATTATTTCAAACCTTTACGAAACTACTTCTTGTTTTCAGTCTCCCAACGCCGTCCCCCGCCCCCCCCCCCCTCCCAAAAAAAAAAAAAAAAAGTGGCAAAAATTCTGTGTCAGATGCTAGATTTTGCTTTATTACTTCACTACTACTGACTCTATTGGCCAGAACTTTTGCAGATGTTATTGGCATATATTACTGAAGGTAATTAAAAAGTTATGTTGTACAACACTTAGTTTAGCAGATATGGCATAATAAATATTGAGTAGTGCGAAAATTCAATTTTTTCTGAAAATATTAAATATTAATCTATTTCAGTAGCACAAAACTTTCGTTAAGTTAAAAGAGAGGTATGAGGAGTTAGTTCTCATATCACTCTACCAGGTACAGTTGCCAACTTAAAAAACTCATTTTTTAGGTTCTGTCATACACCACTCTGCGCCTAGGAAAACGTTTCACATAGCAAGCTGCGATAAATTCCCGCAGCTAGGAAAATGTAGCTTTACTCGTACAAACATTATGTATTTCCCATACATGGGAGGACATTTTGATGGAAAATTGCTGGCTGGTATTAGCAGATAAATACAATATTGCAATGCCTGTGTCATTAAGAAGAACGATGGCCTAGAAGGATGGGCACTGCAATGGCTACAGCTGTTATGAAATACATGGAATGTATTCACAGCTGTGAATACAAATAACTATCTGCTGGAGATGGGAATGATGTGCACACATTTCAGAAGGAACGTAACATTAGTCTTTGTAACAACACAGGCACTTAAATATCCTACTTACCTGCCAACACCAGGCAGCAACTTTCAATTAAAATGTCCTTCCTAGTACAGGAATCATGTAATGTGTGCATGAGTAATGTTGGGTTGCAGGGACAATGAATTATGGAAGTTTGGGTTTGGCTGTAAGTTGTGACACAGTCAAAGAGGTTAAGGCGACCACTTACGTTAGCGGGAAATCCCAGTTTGAGTCCCAGTCCAGCACAAAATTTCACATTCCCATCTACAGCTGATGGTTGTTCATATTTGCAACTGCGAATACATTTTGTGCCTTTCATAATGGCTGTAGTCGCTGCAGTGCTTGTTCCTTCGGATGTGACTGCACGTCTGAAGGAAGAGTGCATCGTTCTTCTTAACAACATAGGCACTACGATATCACAGGAAACAAAGTCCGAACCCTCATAAAGATGTACTTAGGGATAACGTGGCACATGGCTGGCACCAAGCAAGGTCTCTGATTACTGCCAACCACAGGTAAACACCTTCGTCAGTGGGTCTACCCATACTATGCACCTTGTGTGCCCTACCTGACAGGTTATCGCACTCTTCCGTAATGCAACCCAGGCTAGATCATCTGCCTCCACCAGAGTGTGCACTGGTGGGGATACTAAAGCTATACAAAGTATAAACAGTATTGGTAAGGGTGTCTGTGCATAGAATCTTTTTACCGTAAACATTGCCTCTTTTTCTAATGCTAAAAACATTTTTCTCTTTTGAAAGAGCAGACAGAGCCGCTGTTATAACCATGATTTTTTGAGAATCATGTTATCAATTTCTGAGCTTAGGCTGTTTCACAGTGTACATATTGTAAAACCTACGTACTTTTTCACCATCAGATATATGGTCTCTTTCACGGAATAGGTAGGAAAAATGTTCTATGTCCTCATGGAACCTATGTAACGTGGCCTAAAAATAAAGCAGACAATGAAATAATGGAAAAGGAGACAAAATTACATGAAATTTACTACAACTATATAGTGAATGTGGTGAGTATAGGTTAACTGCCAATGCTAACGGGCACAACCACCATCTCACCAACATTTTCAATATCACAACGTTCTTCCAGAGATACCTTGAAATTGATAATACAGTTTATTGAGAAGCTTTTTTACTTCCTCTGTTTGAAATTCATTGTGATATATTTTGACGTTTTATTCCTTTCTGACGAGTGTGAATCCACCTTACGAGATAATATCATTTTGACTTAGTGGTACTACTGGTCTTTCCCCATCACTATTACCACCACTCGATGGATACGACAAGAAACAAATGGAAGGATGATTTATGGAGAATATCTTGAGACTCAAGTTAAGTGGTTTGTTTTCTTCAGTTACGGGTTTTACAACTAAGAAAGCTCATGTCACATTTAGGTATATCAAGGTTATTAAAGTACAAGACAGCTAATTTATATGTGGAGGAGAAATGCAAAGCATCAGTTACAAAATACTAAGTGATTACATTTAATTCGTTGTTGTTACACTCACTACTACTATACAGGGTGAGTCACCTAACGTTACCACTGGATATATTTCGTGAACCACATCAAATACTGATAAATCGATTCCACAGACCGAATGTGAGGAGAGGGGCTAGTGTAATTGGTTAACACAAACCACAAAAAAATGCACGGAAGTATGTTTTTTTAACACAAACCTACGTTTTTTTTAATGGAACCCTGTTAGTTTTGTTAGCACATCTGAACATATAAACAAATACGTAATCAGTGCCATTTGTTGCATTGTAAAATGTTAATTACATCCGGTGATATTGTAACCTAAAGTTGACACTTGAGTACCACTCCTCCGCTGTTCGATCGTGTTTATCGAAGAGCACCGAATTACGTAGGGATCCAAAGGGAACGATGATGGACCTTAGGTACAGAAGAGACTGGAACAGCACATTACGTCCACATGCTAACACCTTTTTATTGGTCTTTTTTTCACTGACACACATGTACATTATCATGAGGAGTGACATACACGTACACACGTGGTTTCTGTTTTCAGTTACGGAGTGGAATAGACTGTGTCCGGACATATCAGGTCAATAGATGTTCAATGTGGTGGCCATCATTTGCTGCACACAATTTCAATCTCTGGCGTAATGAATGTCGTACACTCCGCAGTACATCTGGTGTAATGTCGCCGTAGGCTGCCACAATACGTTGTTTGATATCCTCTGGGGTTGTAGGCACATCACGGTACACATTCTCCTTTAACGTACCCCACTGAAAAAAGTCCAGAGGTGTAAGATCAGGAGAATGGGCTGGCCAATTTATGCGTCTTCCACACCCTATGAAACGCCCGTCGAACATCCTGTCAAGGATCAGCCTAGCGTTAATTGCGGAATGTGCAGGTGCATCATCATGCTGATACCACATACGTCGACGCGTTTCCAGTGGGACGTTTTTGAGCAACGTTGGCAGATCATTCTGTAGAAACACGATGTATGTTGCAGCTGTTTGGGCCCCTGCAGTGAAGTGAGGACAAATGAGATGGTCGCCAATGATTCCGCACCACACACTTACAGTCCATGGTCGCTGTCGCTCTACCTGTCTGAGCCAGTGAGGATTGTCCATGGACCAGTAATGCATGTTCCATAGATTCGCTGCCCTGTGGTTTGTGAAACCCACTTCATCGGTAAACAGGTAGAACTGCAACGCATTCTCTGTTAATGCCCATTGAATTGCACTCAATGATTAAAGTCATCACAATGTAATTGTTGATGTAGCGACACATGAAATGGGTGAAAGCGGTGACGATGCAATATGCTCCTGTGACGGGCCTGTTACGGACCCGTTTGCGTGCTACGACCATACCTGTTGCATACAGTTGGCGGTAGATGTTTTGCAATGTGCAGCACGTAGGATGCTCTCTGTCCGGGTACCGTTCTGCATACACCCTGCAGGCTTCAGCTGCATTTCGTCCACACTCGCCATAGATGAGTATCATCTCCGCCTTTTCAGAGATTGAATACACCATGCTCACAGTTCCAACACTACACTATCACAGACGACCGAGCAAGGTGGCGCAGTGGTTTCCACACTGGACTCGCATTCAGGAGGACGACAGTTCAATCCCGTCTCCAGCCATCCTGATTTAGGTTTTCCGTGATTTCCCTAAATCGCTTCAGGCAAATGCTGGGATGGTTCCTTTGAAAGGGCACGGCCGATTTCCTTCCCAATCCTTCCCTAACCCAAGTATGAGCTCCGTCTCTAATGACCTCGTTGTCGACGGGGCGTTAACCACTAACCACCACCACCACCACCACCACCACCACCACCACCACCACCACCACCACCACCACCACTATCACAGACGTCTGGTTACACTGTGTACTACAGTTGGTCTGTGTGCGGAGACGAATGCAGAATAACAATAGCAGATAGCGCTACATGCGGACACTGCGACAGCTAGACCAAACCACAACAGTGCACTACAGCCACACTCGTAAACACGGTCGTCATCGTAAACATGTCCCTGCAGATGCTGCTCGCCGACAGTGGCCCGTGTTTGTTACAACACGCAACTGAACATCGGGGGTTTCAAGCATCAACTTTAGGTTACAATATCTCCGGATGTAGTTAACTTTTAACAATGCAACAAACGGCACTGATTACGCATTTATTTATATGTTTAGATGTGCTAACAAAACTAACGGGGTTTCATTTAAAAAGACGTAGGTTTGTGTTAAAAACATACTTCCGTGCATTTTTGTATGGTTTGTATTAAACAATTACACTAGCCCCTCTCCTCACGTTCGGTCTGTGGAATCGGTTCGTCAGTATTTGATGTGGTTTACGAATTATATCCAGCAGTAACGTTAGGCGACTCACCCTGTATGTGTGAGCAGTTCATGTCATATGGAAACATCTTAGGAATGACAAAAACAAAATAACATAGTGTAAGTTATCAGATGCATGACATTTCTTATCAATCGCTCTTCACAGACTTCATGATAGTTGTAGGTTTAATCATCCTGTTATGAGGATAAAAAAATTATAATGCACTGAATGGGCATTCAAGGTTTATATCATACAATCTGTGTCAGGTCTTGCCGCTATTTGCATTTAAATTAAATGCTAGTGAAAAAAATTATTTATTAATTCATAACATACCGTATTTACTTGAATCCAAGCCGCATTCGAATCTAAGCTGTACCTGAAAAATGAGACTCTAAATAAAAAAAAAAAAAATCCCGAATCTAAGCCGCACCTGAAATATGAGACTCGAAATTCAAGGTGAGAGAAAAGTTTTAAGCCGCACCTCCAAATCGAAACAAAGTTGATCCATTATAATATGAGACATAATTTAGGTCGAATGAATGACGATACAGCTATAGTAGTTTGGTTCGAGTCGTAAGCTTAGCAGTTAAGCTTTAACAGGTAGCCATTGCTATGCGTCAAGCGCTCTGTCCGTATTTATACGGGTACCTTTCCTTTTTCGCGTGCTTCGTCTGGTTTGAATTGATTGGTTATATTTCTTTGATCTGATAAGTGCCGTTCTCTTTGTTATAGGTGTTTATGTCACTCTAAGCTGAAAATGCATTACTGTACTGTGTCATGCATTGTTTGTCACTTTCTGATAATTAGTGTTCACGACCTGTCGCCGCTCGCAGCATGGCTTGCTTTTGTGCACGCTACCGGCACTTACAATTAAAAAACAAAAGAGAGGAATCGTCTCATTAGTGAAACAATGGCAAGAGACTGCTGTTTGTTGTTACTTACACTACTGCTTTCTTTGATAATGATCAACAAGAACCAAATAATAAACTGTGTATGATAGAAGATGTTCTGAACGAGAGTTCAGCGAAAATTTTTCTCCGTTTGAAACCTGAGGTGTGTGCAAACCTGGAAGTTGGAGTTGGAGGTTTGAGCGAAACCTCTCCAATCTGTGGGTTCAAACCACATCTGCACAGACAAGTTGGAGCTTGTGGACAGGAGATCGCCGCAAATCTGGCCCGAAACAGCTGTTTACTCAGTCTAGTGTTTGTATTTGTGTGCACAGGGCATTAAAATGCCCGATTCTCGTCCGTGTTCTCGAGAGTTTGTAAGTGAATCCGTTGAAATATATAGAAACCAGCCATGTTTGTGGAAGATTAAAAGTAAAGAATGTAGTGACCGAGGCAAAAAGACAGCAGCATACAATGCTTTGATTGAAAAATTGCGGGCAGTTGACGCCTCGGAAAGCAGAGAAACGGCAATAAAAAAAAAAAAAAAAAACTCGTTGCGAACTGGCGAAATTATTTGCGGATGGATGTCGAAACTTATAATTATCTCTTAAAACTTGTAACCCCTCATGTTATGAGACAAATATTTGTATGAGAAGGGCAATTTCTCGTCATGAACGGCTGGCGGTAACTTTAAGATTCCTAGCAACAGGAAGGAGCTACAAGGATTTGGAATTTTCAACTGCAATATCGAAACAAGCGTTGAGTAAAATAATACCCAACACATGCAAAGTTATTTACGCTCTCCTGAAGGATGAGTCCATGAAGGAAAGTCAAGTAAATTAAGTCTGACAGCGAACTGTTTACCGAAAAGAGTTATCCAAAGTTCAGAAATCTAGAAGTTCTGGTGTAAGAGTAGATCAAGTATACCAGCCAATGTTATGGTATTTTGATCTGCTTGGCTTTCTTAGTGATCAAGAAACGCCCAGACCAGGCAGGAGTACAATTGAAGATGAAATTGGAGTGTCAATGTGCCAGGAAATGAAACACGAGGTAATGTAAAACAAAACAGGTTCGCCCTGCAACTCTCGCTCTAAATGTACGTGAGAAAACTGCTTTCGCTTTAGCAGCCACTGTCTACACCATTTTGATCGCTTTCTTTGTTTCCTGCGGTTGGTCTGAATGTTTTTTGCAACACAAGTTGCGAACCCAGACCACAACAGAACTTCCTCCATTTCTATATTTCAAAATAACTGAATTATATTTTTGACGTTTACGGGGAGCGTAGTCGCTTGCTACTGATATTTCTTTTCTACACCGACAGATGGCGGGCGAGTAGTAGATTGGGGTTTGTGTCATTTGAACACACCACATTTGCGGCGATCTTTTGCATGTTACAGAGATCTGCGCCGATGTCTGCGTAGACAGATCGTTGCGTGTGGACCGGGCTTATAGTCATCTTGGAATGACTCCTTACCCTCTCCCTTAAAACCCACATCCTTTCGTCTTTCCCTCTCCTTCCTTCTTTCCTGAAGAAGCAACCGTTGGTTGCGAAAGCTAGAATTTTGTGTGTTTGTTTGTGTGTCTATCGACCTGCCAGCGCTTTTGTTTGGTAAGTCCCATCATCTTTGTTTTTAGATATATTTTTCCCACGTGGAATGTTTCCCTCTATTATATAACTAAATAAATAGTTTGATAATATTCACACCTGTCAGAATCTGCTTTCTGTGGAATTGGAACTATTATATTCTACTTGAAGTCTAAGGGTATTTTGCCTGTTGCATTTATCTTGCACATCAGATGGAAGAGTTTTGTCATGGCTGTCTTTCCCAGTGCTGTCAGTATTTCTGGCAGAATGTCGACTACACCTGCAACATTGTTTTGATTTAGGTCTTTCAGTACCCTGTCAGATTATTCTTGCAGTATCATCTCCCATCTTATCTTCTTCTACACCCTCTTACATTTCTATAACATGGCCCACAAGTTTATCTCCCTTGTATAGAACCTCTATAATACTCCTTCCACCTTTTAGCTCTCCCTTCTTTTCTTACAACTAGTTTTCCATCTGAGGTCTTGATATTCATATAGCTAAAGGCTTCTTTAATTTTCCTATTGGCTGTATCTATATTCATCTATGCTTCCAAATCCTTACATTTGTCTTCTAGCCATTCCCGCTCAGCCATTTTGCGCTTCTAGTCAGCCTCATTTTTTAGACATTTGTATTCTCTTTTGCCTACTTCATTTGCTACATTTTTATATTTTCTGTTTTGTCAGTTAAATACAATATCTCCCATGTTATCCAAAGATTTTTACTAGACTTTGTCATTTTGCCTATTTAATCCTCACCTGCCTTCACTATTTTTTCTCAGAGGTACTCATTCATCTTCTACTGTATTCCTTTTCCCTCTTCTAATCAATCATTGCCGAATGCTCCCACTAAAACTCTCAACAACTGGTTCTTTCAACCTATCCAGGTCCCATCTCCTTCATTTCTTACTTTTTGCAAATTCTTCAGTTTAATCTAAAGTTCTTAATCGATAAATTATGATCAGAGTTTGTATCTGCTCCTGGAAATGTCTTACAGTTCGAAATCTGGTTCTGAAATCGCTGTGTTACCATTATATAATCAATCTGAAACCTTCCTTATCACCGGGTGTCTTCCATATATACAGTCTTCTTTCATGGGTCTTAAACCAAGTGTTAGTGATTATTAAGTTACGCTGTGTGCAAAATTCTACCTGCTGGCTTTCTCTTTCATTCCTGTTCCCCAGTCCATATTCACCTACTGTTCTTTCTTCTCTTGTTTGTCCTGCTATCAAATTCCAATTCCCCATCAGCATTAAATGTTCGTGTCTGGTAGCTGTGTGAACCATTTCCTTTATCTCATCATACAGTTCTTCAATCTCATCGTTGTCTTTGGAGATAGCTGGCATGTGAGCTTTTCCTATTATGGTTAGTGTGGACATCATGTCCACCTGGACAATGATAGTGTTTTCACTATGCTGTTCATAGTAGCTTCCATACATTTTTCTTATTCACTGTTAAACTTAATTCTACATTACTCGTATTTAATTTTGTATTTATAGTCCTATATTCACCTGTGTGGAAGATGGTTCCTCCTGCTGCCAAACTTCTCTAATTCCTACAATATCTAACTTCAACTATTCCATTTCCCAACTTACCTGCCTGGTTAAGGGAGCTAACAATCCACGCTCTGATCCATAGAACCCCAGTTTTGTTTCTCTTGATGATGAAGTCCTCTTGAGTAGTCCTCCCAGGGGGACTATTTTACCTACTACATTGTCTAAATATGCACTTAACCATACCAGAAACACTGATTGTACACTAGGAAGGTATATTTTACATTACTGAAGTTTTTACTTTCAAAGCCTAGACTTCGCTAATAAAAGAAAATTATTTTTAGTCATATGCCTCGACTAAAATGTCCATTTTCACTGAATTTTGTAAGGTACCATTTCTTGCTTTTCATTTGAAGCACAATGAATAACCGGGTACATTTCTAAATTCTGTCAGGTATATGAGTTTACATTCTGATATTCTTTAAATTTAATTTCCCTTGCCACTCATTTTCCTGTTTAAGTGAATTAGACTGACTTATTCTTAGCGGTCAGAACACTATCGCGTGATGTGAAACCTACCATTTGTGTTCATCATTTGGTAACCTTCGATAGGTTTCTCATTCCAATTATCATCAATACTGACAGTAACTACTACAAAGTATCAGACTTAACGTTTCTTTGTTTGCTTTTCAGCTGAATAGGTGGGTTTTGATGCTGAACCAAGTGGCAGAAACACAGTGCTTTAGTCTACAGAAAGTGTATTTTGTTCTATGCCGTATATTTGAGAATTATTATAACACATTGCGTCCATATGCCCATTGCCATGTTGTTAAAACTCTTTCAGGATTGACATATTTGATACAATTGCTCCTGTTCACTCACATTCAACTTTCCTCTCCTGTGTCCACTATAAATCATCGTGGAAAGTAAGGGTTCACTGGCTATTTAGCTTCCTACAAATTGATTGTGGAGTGGTGTGTGAGTTAATGCAAATTATATGTTTGGTTAAATTATAAATTGTAAATCACAGCAGACTTAATTGTAACTTTTTCCACAAATTGTTCCACTATTTGTTTAGCTATGTAATATGATACATGCTTCCAAAATTCTTGAACAATCGCAGAAAATATTTTATTTGGAATGTTGTCTCTACTTTTGTGGGTTAGCGCTGTCTTCACCTAAAAGTACTTGCAAAATGTTTGGTAGCAAATATGCAACTTTTATTATCGTATATCAGAGAACAATATACCAAAGTTAGTAAACACAAGAAATTATCCTCAATTTAGTCACTCACAAAGTGTTTCCAAATTTTCATATTAGTTTTCTTTTACATTACAAAACTGATATCTAAAAGTTAAAACCTAACTAAACTACAATGTAATGTGTATAACACATGATGAAACAACATGTTGTAGTTAGGTGTAGCCACAAAACTAATAAAGTTACTGAATCTTCAGTTTCTTTATTTTGCACTTGAAGACTTTCAAAATAATCATGATGCATAAGTGATATGTATGCAAGAGTCTTATATCATTCACTTGTATTTATTCATAGGATGTAGTCCATCATATATTTATACCTCCGTTAACATGTTGAAAATCTGTTCACTCCCCCTGTTACGTAATGAACCATTCTAAAATGTTTGCTTTTTCTTGAGGATTGCCCATCATCATCATCATCATTATCAGGTTTTTGGTGTGGTGTCACCGCCAGACACCACACTTGGTAGGTGGTAGCCTTTAAATCGGCTGCTGTCCGGTAGTATACGTCAGACCCGCGTGTGATTGCAGACCGAGCGCCATCACACGGCGGGTCTAGAGAGACTCCCTAGTTCTCGCCCCAGTTGTGCAGCCGACTTTGCTAGCGATGGTTCACTGACTTCTATACTTTCATTTGCCGAGAAGATAGTTTAGCATAGCCTTCAGTTACGTCATTTGCTATGACCTAGCAAGGCGCCACTATCAGTTACTATTGATATTGTGAACTATGTACCGTCAAGAGCGACGTTCGTCATTAATGGATTTAAGTTAAGTATTCCACCAGCTACGTCCGTTTTTCTAAATGCTAATTTCCTTGTTCTGTTCCAGACCTCACACCAGCCTGCGTGAGCTAAAACGCGTGCCTTTCGGCCTCCTCTAGTAACACAGTGTAGGCTCTCGTGCCAACCACAACATTTGGCATGCAATTTAAGTTAAATATCATTTTCGAAGTTTACATCTTGACCGTCATCACAGTTTTTCATTGTTGCGTTCAGCTTTATTCCAGAAGCTATTACAAAACAATATTCTTGGTGTTTGACTGTTTTTCTTCACACTTTAGTGGATAACTACACAGTTCTTCAGCAGTGTGTCCAAGGAATTACTTCATCTTTGCATTTTTTATAAGCCCTGCCTTCATTTCTTCTTTGCTTGTTTATTGCCCTCTTAGTAATATTTCTTTTCCTTTTTCTGGTGTGTTATTGTCTACCCAGTGTATGGTGTGGTGATCTACTTTCGCTTCTCTTTCAGTAGATACACTCCTGGAAATGGAAAAAAGAACACATTGACACCGGTGTGTCAGACCCACCATACTTGCTCCGGACATCGCGAGAGGGCTGTACAAGCAATGATCACACGCACGGCACAGCGGACACACCAGGAACCGCGGTGTTGGCCGTCGAATGGCGCTAGCTGCGCAGCATTTGTGCAACGCCGCCGTCAGTGTCAGCCAGTTTGCTGTGGCATACGGAGCTCCATCGCAGTCTTTAACACTGGTAGCATGCCGCAACAGCGTGGACGTGAACCGTATGTGCAGTTGACGGACTTTGAGCGAGGGCGTATAGTGGGCATGCGGGAGGCCAGGTGGACGTACCGCCGAATTGCTCAACACGTGGGGCATGAGGTCTCCACAGTACATCGATGTTGTTGCCAGTGGTCGGCGGAAGGTGCACGTGCCTGTCGACCTGGGACCGGACCGCAGCGATGCACGGATGCACGCCAAGACCGTAGGATCCTACGCAATGCCATAGGGGACCACACCGCCACTTCTCAGCAAATTAGGGACACTGTTGCTTCTGGGGTATCGGCGAGGACCATTCTCAACCGTCTCCATGAAGCTGGGCTATGGTCCCACACACCGTTAGGCCGTCTTCTGCTCACGCCCCAACATCGTGCAGCCCGCCTCCAGTGGTGTCGCGACAGGCGTGAATGGAGGGACGAATGGAGACGTGTCGTCTTCAGCGATGAGAGTCGCTTCTGCCTTGGTGCCAATGATGGCCGTATGCGTGTTTGGCGCCGTGCAGGTAAGCGCCACAATCAGGACTGCATACGACCAAGGCACACAGGGCCAACACCCGGCATCATGGTGTGGGGAGTGATCTCCTACAATGGCCGTACACCGCTGGTGATCGTCGAGGAGACACTGAATAGTGCACGGTACATCCAAACCGTCATCGAACCCATCGTTCTACCATTCCTAGACTGGCAAGGGAACTTGCTGTTCCAACAGGACAGTGCACGTCCGCATGTATCCCGTGCCATCCAACGTGCTCTAGAAGGTGTAAGTCAACTACCCTGGCCAGCAAGATCTCCGGATCTGTCCCCCATTGAGCATGTTTGGGACTGGATGAAGCGTCGTCTCACACGATCTGCACGTTCAGCACGAACGCTGGTCCAACTGAGGCGCCAGGTGGAAATGGCATGGCAAGCCGTTCCACGGGACTACATCCAGCATCTCTACGATCGTCTCCATGGGAGAATAGCAGCCTGCATTGCTGCGAAAGGTGGATATACACTGTACTAGTGCCAACATTGTGCATGCTCTGTTGCCTGTGTATATGTGCCTGTGGTTCTGTCAGTGTGATCATGTGATGTATCTGACCCCAGGAATGTGTCAATAAAGTTTCCCCTTCCTGGGACAATGAATTCACGGTGTTCTTATTTCAATTTCCAGGAGTGTATATACTGTGCTTAAAAATAAACATAGGCAAATAGTTGTAAAGAAATAAAACAGAAAAGAAAAAGATGATAACCCACAGTGTTGAATGTTAGGATCAAAACAATGCTAACTCTCCATCAAATGTATAACACCTTATTGTTTTGTTAAGGTGAAGTGAAAAAAGTGACTGTAGCTACCTCAAAAGCATTAATTCATGTAGATTACATTAAAGGTATATAGTCTTAATGTCAATAAAGCTTCCAAAATTTTAATAAATGTTAAACCTAAACTATGTGTGGTTAGATTGCTGGCAAGGTATGCTAGGCCACACTTATGCTATTTGCAGTAATGGATTTATTCCCTGGCATTTTATCTGGTTCTCCATTACTGTAAATGGATCACAGTCGTCATTAATATCCTTGCCAAACAGCTGCCTTTTTACTCAATTACACTATGGCATGGGATTGTTTTATCCAAACATAAGAGTTCAACTAGAATAGGACAAAATAGTACATTTAGCTGTCAGTGCTTTCTAGTGGAATAAATTGGGACTACATATTGTCAACACACAGTGCAGTTGAAACCAAGACATATAGTGTGATCAGACTAATTTTAATTGGGTTAGCACTCTCTTCTCCCAACCCGTTCAGTTCTTTGTAGTCAAATCATGATATTAAATTTCATTCATGAGCCAAGACTTGTATACGAGAGGGCATTTTTCTTAAATCAGTGCATATCCAGAATTACTTTCCTAAGTGATCCCATTTATAAAACCTAGCAGTAACCTTACATTTGGATCATGGATCACTTATCAAAGACAAATACATTTGTGGAGTTTGGAGCCTTTGGTATCTGCATATATAAGATTTGCTTCTTAGGCAATTGCATTGCTTTGTTCTTTGTGTGCATGTCATTATGCATATGTCGCTAGTTGGGACTTAATAGAACACCTGATCTACTTATTACCCACTTGACATAGAACAGTCTGTTCACTGGTAGTGAAAACATCACCCAACATAACCTCAGATCTTAATTTAGATGATAATGTTGATGTGCAGCAGCAGCCATCATCTGCACAGCCTCAGACTTTTAAGAAGTGCTAATTGGCAGACCTTTTTTGAGCACACACGCTGCAGAAGTCACTAGCAGTTGGAAAACTGTGGGCTGCTAGCCTTTTGTTTATCTCACTATCACATGAAGTTGCTTATTACACACAGTAATTCCAGTTACAGTGGTATACATAGTATTGTTTTTGTGTGTGTTTTGCTTACGAGAGCTGAAATTCGGAATCTACGAAAATTAAGCTGAGGCACACCCTTCAAAATCAAATTCAAAGTGCACTTAGCCTCATTTTATTGCAGCAGAACATAATGTTCAGAGATATTTACTTCCTGTCGTTAACTGTAATGGTAGGTCAGATTCCGATATTTTGTATAGGGAGTGTCGTACTGAAAGTATAGGCTGTAGGAAAATATGAAAAAGGCTGAAATAACAATAATATATACACTGAGGTGATCAAAGCCATTGGATACCCCCTAGTGTTGTGCCAAACCTTCTATTGCCTGGTGTGGTGCATCAGCTTTACATGACACGGACTGAACAAGTCGTGGGAAGTCCCCTGCAGAAATACTGAGCCATGCAGCCTCTACAGCTGCCCATAGTTGCGAAAGTGTTGCTGGTGCAGGATTTTGTGCACAAACTGAGTTCTGGATTATGTCCCATAATGGCCATATCATTCACTCAAATTGTTCAGAACGTTCCTCAAACCAGTTGCAAATAGTTGTGGCCCAGTGACATTGTACTTTGACACCCATAAAAATTCCATCATTGTTTGGAACATGAAGTGCACAGTATCCGAATAGCGGAATGTAATCATTTTGAGTCAATGATTGTTTCAGATGGACCAGAGGACACAGTCCATTCCATGTAAACACAGCCTACACTATTATGGAGTCACCACCAGCTTTCACAGTGTCTTGTTGACAATGTGTGTCCACGGCTTCATACAGTCAGCACTATACTCAAACCCTTCCGTCAGCTCATAGCAGCTGAAATTGAGACTCACATGAGCAGGCTGCAGCTTCTCAGTGACCTAGGGTCCGACCAATATCGTCACATGTCTGTGAGAGGCACTGCAAACACTGTTGTGCTGTTAGCAAAGTCACTCGTGTCAGTTGTCTGCTGCCATAGCCTATTAATGCTACATTTCACCACTCTGTAATAACGGATATATTAGTGGTAAATCCTGCATTGATTCTGGCAGTTATTTCACACGGTGTTTGTCTATTAGCATTGACAACTGTGCACAAATGCTGTTGCCCTTGGTTGTTAAATGGAGGCCATGGGCCACTCCATTGTCTGTGGTCAGAGGTAATGCCTGAAATTTGGTATTTTTGACACACTCTTGACACTGTAGACCAAAGAATATTGAATACTCTAACGATTTCTGTAATGGAATGTCCCATGCATATAGCTTCAACTACCATTCCAAATTCAAAGTCTGCTAATTCCCATCAAGTGGCCACAATCACATCGGGAACTTCTTCACACGAATTGCCTAAGTAAAAATGACAGCTCAGCCAAAGCAGTGGCCTTTTGTACCTTGTGTACCACTGTTGTCTGTATATGTGAATATTGATATCACATAACGTAACATCCCATGAACCATGAACCTTGCCGTTGGTGGGGAGGCTTGCGTGCCTCAACGATACAGATCTCCGTACTGTAGATGCAACCACAATGGAGGGGTATCTGTTGAGAGGCCAGACAAACGTGTGGTTCCTGAAGAGGGGCAGCAGCCTTTTCAGTAGTTGCAGGGGCAACAGTCTGTATGGTTGACTGATCTGGCCTTGTAACACTAACCAAAACGGCCTTGCTGTTCTGGTACTGTGCACGGCTGAAAGCAAGGGGACACTAAAGCCGTAATTTTTCCCGAGGGCATGCAGCTTTCCTGTATGATTAAATGATGATGGGGTCCTCTTGGGTAAAATATTCCGGAGGTAAAATAGTTCCCCATTTGGATCTCCGGGCGGGGACTCCTCAGAAGGAAGTCATCAGGGGTTTGTATGGAGTGTAGCCATGTATGGAAGTGGAACATGGATGATAAATAATTTGAACAAGAAGAGAGTAGAGGGTTTCAAAATGTGGTGCTACAGAAGAATGCTGAAGATTAGATGGGTAGATCACAAAACTAATGAGGAGATATTGAATAGAATTGGGGAGAAGAGGAGTTTGTGGCACAACTTGACTAGAAAAAAGGATCGGTTGGCAGGACATGTTCTGAGGCATCAAAGGATCACCAATTTAGTATTGGAGAGCAGTGTGGAGGGTAAAAATCATAGAGGGAGACCAAGAAATGAATACACTAAGCAGATTCAGTAGGATGTAGGCTGCAGTAGGTACTGGGAGATGAAGAAGCTTGCACAGGATAGAGTAGCATGGAGAGCTGCATCTAACCAGTCTCAGGACTGAAGACCACAACACCACCATCATCTCAGTGTAATTCTGCAATGCACAAAATTAAAGTATATAAAATCATGTAGCTTAGTGAGATATAAAAATCTATAACAATAAAATATCAATGAAAATCATCAATTTTTAAAAATATAATGTAATTGGATAGATAAAAAATCTATTCACCAAGTGGTGGCAGGATAACACACAAAAAAGGTAATATACACAAGCTTTCTGAGCCTGTGGCTCCTTCTTCCGGTAGAAGGGTTGAAGGGAAAGGAAGAGGGGTGATGGAAAAGGACTGGTGAAGTTTAGGAAAGTGGATAGAGTTTGGAAAAGTCACTCCAAACTCCAGGTCAGGGGAGACTAACCAGACAGGTTATAGAAGACTTTTCTGCTAAACTCCGCTAGTCATTTTCCTTCACCCCTCTTCGTTCCCCTCAACCCTTCAGCTAGAAGAAGGAGCCACTGGCTCCAAAAGCATGCATATGTAATACCCATGTTGTTTGTATTCTCCTGCCACTGCTTGGCGAGTAGATTTTCTATGTATACAGTCACATTATAACAATAAAATAAAGTATATCGAGGCTGGCACCATAATTCATGAACACTTAAACTTTTAATATATGTGACTGAAAAAAAATCTGGGCTCTGGTGATCACTAAATGACTGACTGACTGAATGAATGAATGAATGAAGGAATGAATGATGCTCTATTTTTATTAACTTGCATAAATTAAGATACCTTTTAACATAGTGCAATGAATTATTGTACTTGATAACCACATGTTATTTTGACATGTTGTCCCATTTTTGACCAAACTTATTTTTCCATTTCACATCTTTACTGTCTAACCTAGTTTGTCTGGCACATTAGATCTGTAGCCCATGACAGTAATGTCTTGTTATTCTCCTGAGCACAAAATTTGCTGACCCAGTTTTCTATACAGTCTGAGAGGAGAACATGGAGAAATGTTTGTTCATGGTCTGGGAGTTGAGAGGGTCAAGGATGGCAAAACTGTTGAAACATATCAGTTTCGTTTTAATCCTGAAATAGCTTTCAATTGATTCGTGTAAACATGATATTTTATTACATACCCATGCAAAGGAATGCGTCTGAGAGGAGATATCATTCACACTGCAATGATTTGCAGTTATTTTACAGAAGTATTCCTAAGTGTATTGTTGAATAATGTCCTGATTGACAAATCCTAATGTTACCTACTCCGAGGCTCCACTTAAGCAGCCAGTGTGGTATTGGAAACTCCATGCTGTGACGTAAAGGCTTTGGCTTGTGAAATTCATCTGCTGCATACTTCTCGAGGAGAACCTCATACAAATAACACAACACAAACTAATATTTGCACTAACACTGAATACCATATGTAGAAATAAGCACCCATGTATTATTTAAAAGACATAACTTTTAAAATAAAATTAACGACCAACACCTTTACTTATTTGTGTACAACTAGGGTACACAAAACTTCACACTCACAAAAGGAAAAACCCTGAATTTAATTCTACCAAAATTTTATACCCTCACAATTGCTGAACTATATTAATGAATAGGTGTGTTACTATTTTCTAGCTAATCCAACTCAAATGTTAAATATTACAACAAGAACATTTTTTCATTCATATATGATATCCGAACATAATTCATACTTGCTTTTATTTTTATTAGTTAATCATTTTTGTGTTTAAAACATTCATAACATTATAATCTTATAATTCTTGAAAGCTAGTATTAGACTTTACATCAGGTAAGTATATACACATTCCCTTGTGTTATTCATCATAATAATTATTTTTTAATTTTCTTGTAAAGTCAGTTTACTGTATCAACTAAAACAGTTGTTCCAATTAAATCAGTTTTGTTAATATCACAATATATAATTATCATTGTCATTACTTTTTCTTCATTGTCTAGGTTGTACTTAAAGTATAGAAACAATGGAAATTCGTCTATGGAATAATATATAAAATAAAGGAAAAGAGCCCCTCACCTTATAGCTGGGTGGTGTGCAGTGCATAAAACACACAATGAAAAACAGTAGTCGCACTTTCTCTGGCACAAGTACACACTTTCGACCACACAAACACCCAAAAAAAGCTCACCCGCAGTTGTGGCTAGGCTCTCCCATTGGTAACATGAGCTGCCTGGACCAAAGAATATGCCACCACAACATCTGCAATTGAACTTTTCAATTTATTTTTTGCAGCATTGTTACTTCAACTGAGTGCCACTGAAACAATTCACACAGATAAGCAGTGTATGTCTAAATGTGCTGTTACTTGGTCCAGCCCATATAAAAGATTGAAACCTGTCACAATAGCTGACGGAAGGAGTTTTATAGGATGCCTGCCGAACACGGAACTCAACAAAAGACTACAATGCTTTCATACTGGAGCACAAGACCATCTCGGGCATTTCTGTGGTTTGGCAAAATGAGTTCTGCTCTCCGATGTAGATGTCTCATGAAATACTTTGATCTTGTTGATTGTGAGAAATGTCGAGCACGAGGTCATCCTGACTATGACCCGTGAATCAGATATCAGCCATTGGCCAGTGACATGTTCAGGCATCATTACATGCCACATAAGCAGCTTAGTATTGATGAATGTCTAGTTGGTACTAAATGTCACCCTTCCATATTACAATATTTGCCAAACACAAACAACCAGTGTCGGGGAATCAACTTCTGGATGCCTTGTGACACACTCATTGTCTTGAGTTTTATACTCACAGAGGTGCCAAAAGTCAAGAAGATAAGAATGAAATTGCAAAACATGGGTAAGGATACTATGTTGTTCTGAAGTTATTCTGTCTGGGTAATTATTTGAACAAACATTATCACACATTCGTACATGACTTTTCATAATGTCTGTACCAATTGCAAAATGTTTATTCAAATTAGATACCAACGTTACTGGCACTGCAAAGAAAAACAGAAAATTTTTATCACAACAATTTTAATAAAATTGGCGTTAGGTAAAATATTTACTATAGGTGAGGTCCAATACTAGCTTGTGCATACTGAGAGAGAACCTCTCAGTGAACCTCTGTCCGTTTACTGCTGTTGGTGATATTAATGTCAAGTAGGAAGGAAGCCAAGACTAATAAGACATGTGTTGAATAGCCACACATGATGCAATGCTGTGTGCCTGTTTGGATAAGAGGAGAACTCTCCATTATCAGAAGGATGTATCATTCAGCATTGTGAATGCCGTTTAACCCATGCATGTTATACAAATAACAATAAAGAATAAAAAAAAGTGATTCTAAATATCTATTTACTGTAAATGATAATCCTAGGGGTTCCCCAGATTTGAGAAAACTTCCAGACAATGAAGTCAAGCTTCCTGCATGTGTACTAGCAAAGGTGAAAAAGAATGAAGGTGCAACTAGGGGTTACATGGTGGATGCTTTCCGTAAACACAAATGTTACGTGATACAGAACTGCATAAAATAAGCAGACTGTAATGTACTACCAATTATTATAATTATTACTTCTATAAACAACATTAAAATTTAAATTTTCTTATGTCATTTGACTCAGAAATTTGATGGTAAGCAGTATTTTTTTCATATTTTTAAGTTGAATACAGCAATATGGCAATTTCAGTGGATCACTTTTGAATGAATGTTTGCTGCATTAAAATTTACAGCTTGCAGCATTCCACTTGAGTTAGATGTGAATTAGCTAACGAAAATTTAATTGGACTTTCTTAACCTCTTACTTTGTTCAGCTGTCATCTGGAATGGGGCGAGAAGACTTTGTCTCATCTTTGCCTGCTGCTTGCTTAAACGCAATACAATACTGCAATATCTGCCTTTCTTGAAAAACTTTGCAGAGACTTTGTGTATGCATAATGTGTGTATTGTCCACAAACATATAAAGTGTCTTTTAGGTAACAGTAAATATCAGATCAAACATCCAACCTCTACGTATAAGTTTATACAAGGAAAGATGGGATCACAATGTCATTTCATTAACAGTTTGTTTGAGTTCAGTCAAAACCATTGCCAGTGTTATATATATGTTCTCTGAGGATACCATGCTTTTCCAGCGTAGGACAGCAATGGTTGGAGCCCATATATTCATGTACCTTCCACTTGCAGAGTTACTATGATCGCTATCCAATCATAAAGACATGCATAGTCCTTTGTCAAAATTATTAACATGCAAACAAAATAACAAATTTGCTCAATAGTTGAGCTCTCTTGTAGACTATCTTGTTTTTGGGTTTTCTTTCGTTAGAATTATTTGTCATTAAGAATATGTAGGAACACACCTGTCCTCTGGAGCGCTATGTAACATGTGAAGATATCGTTATTTTGCAATGGATATATATATATATATATATATATATATATGTATCTTGTTTTTTTTCCGCTTGTTCAGATATCTTTGATGTTGTAGCGCATTTTTCTTTTGTCTTGTAATATAGAGATAAAAGTTGTTTTCTAGATGTAATGTGTAACTGGAAATTATTATTTTTTGTAAGTAGATAAATATGTTTAGCGTTTATTGATTGTGGAAAGCTTTAATTTTTTTGTGTTTATCATTTACTGTAATAAGTTTGGTAGAAAATAGTTGTGTGAAGATATATGTAATTTACTTTGATGTTGTATAAACTGAGAGAGAGAGAGAGAGAGAGAGAGAGAGAGAGAGAGAGAGAGCAGTATCGATAGTCAATCCAACAAAGGGGCTTTGTTTTGTGTTGTTGGGTAGCTACTAGCTAGTGATGGGCTAAACTGCGATTTTCCGATATCAGTGATTTCTGTGAATGCTACTTTTCAGTATCTGCTATTCTTAACTGTGATTTGTCGCAGTTAAGGAACGTAGGTTCGCGTATCCCTCCGCCACTGCGATTTCTGCTACTTCCGCGATTTCTGTGACTTCTGCTACTTCTGCGATATTTGTGACTTCTGCTACTTCTGCGATTTCTGTGACTTCTGCGATTTCTGCGACTTACCACCATATGAAAAAGTTACATCTGCCCACACAGAAAATTGCATCTCAACAAATCTGTCATTGGTAAGTAAGTTTTACGTTTGTTCTTCCGTTGGCTTTAATTATGTGTTAGAGAAACAACTGTGAAAATATTAATAGTGTAATTAATATGTAAGTAGCCATAGAGTAGCGTAATAGTTCGTGTTTAGAAAATGAATTCTAACATATTGTTATGTTCACAGCTACCCGAACTACATTTCAGTCACTCAGTAAATTGATAACTCAAAATATCATTGTCAACAGATCTGGAGAAATTGCTACTGCGTCTTTAGACCGTTTTCGTCAGACGAGAGGTTAGTTTCCAAGTATTTCGATGGACTTAATTACTTCAGTGAGATCGTTCTTGCAAATGTGAAATATACCCCATAGAGTGGCTTTCATTACAGCAAATATTAGCAATCTACTCTGTCAATTATATTGCTTGTAATTAGTGACAGCAAAAATTGTTTAATAACCCTTGTGATTTTGCAGACACAGTTCTGACTCTTGATTACTGGTTGCTGTACCTATCTATCCACATCAAGGCTATTCAGAGAGACTCGTGAAGATTCAAGACAGCTCTTAGAGGATTTGCAGTTTAAAAGTGACATAATTGTGAAATAAGTGTGCAGATGAGTGATTAAACTGTGTTTTATTGAAGTTGTTATGCGATATTAAAGGAATAATAAATGTTAAATACAGTGAGTGAATAATGAAAATCTCATTTTCCACATGTTTAAGCCGTCCTATACCCGTAATTTTCCGCCACATATTTACTGGTAAACACTAGTTGAAGAGTGACATGCCGCCCCCCCCCCCCCCCCCCCCCCCCCCGTCACCACAATCTTGGTGTGATATGAAAGCGGGAAGTACAGATCTTCCAGTTAAATCAGGAATAGCTTAAGTGCAATACTTGAAAGTAACACAGGAAAAGCCTACTTATGTAGGTGGTTGTAGTGTCGGCAAAAAGTTCGTGTGTGTGAAATTGCCATGTAGAACACCAGGGGCAAAACTTTTATCCCGAGTCTTGAACTTTGCCGGAATAAAAGTGAGGAATTCATATGACTCAATAATGCTGTTTTCATTTCACTACACTTATACAGATGTCTGAGTTCTGCTGTGTTAACATTGCAAAGTCCTGTAGACATGTGGAGTATTAACCAAAATTGTCATATTGGAAGCAGAATCACATTTGTTACGTTACTTGATATTTTCAGGAGAAAAAGGCAATGTTGCTTCTTATTAATATAATACATTCAGAGTCACAGCTGTGTTTGACCAATCATAACTGATGCTGAATGTGCATGTCGTCATATAATGTGAAGGGCTTATTTCAATAGTGGTACAAGTCCATTACCTCCACTTTTCTGTCTATAATGCTTCTGAAATTAATGATCCAAACAAAGGTTCATTTCTAGCAAGAAGCCATATGCTTGAATATTTCTGGTATCTCAACTGTAGATTTTTCAGCGCTCATTTAACTTTACGACTCCGTATCTCAAAATGAACAAAAATGGACTTGTACCACTAATGAAATAAGTCCTTCATCCGCACACACAGCACACCGATCTCGTGAGCCACAAGGCTCTTATAACGAAGTACGTACGTCGTTCAACAGATGGCACTACGAAAAGAATGTTAACTGCGCTTTTTAGTTGCTACTTGCGACTCTTAGTTGCGACTTGTCACAGAAATCGCAGTTAAGACTCGATAGCGTGTCGCTGAGATGAGCGTAGTACGAACTGTGGCCAACAGATGGCACTGTTAACTGCGCTTTTTAGTTGCTACTTGTGACTCTTAGTTGCGATTTGTCACTGAAATCGCAGAAAGCAGTATGGAATTCGGCCAATAGATGGCTCACGGCGTTTATTGTGAAATGCTACTTGCGACTGCTAACCGTGACTGAAATCGCAGTTAGATTTTGTAAAGTTGTTACTGTGATATCTGTGACTTCTCAATCACTGTGATTTCTAACAGATACGCGATTTCCTGCTCACCACTGCTACTAGCTAGAGAGGCGGACAAATGTTTTACTGTGGGAGTTGTGACTTTTACGAACTGGTGAAGATTGGGTTTAGTGGCACGCGATGTACATTTTGAATGACTGTTTTATACCAGTACGTGATATGATAATCTTGAGTGTAGAAACTGGGCCAAGTAAATACTGAGACGGTGCCGTGAGACGAAGTAGCTATGACAATGCAACCGAGAATTGACGGTATTGTAGCTCTGTATCTGCGAATTAAACTGAGCTTGTATTTTGACTGTGTTTTCGTACACTCAAGTACTGTGAACTTAGGTATTTATTCACGTTACGTTGAACTACCGGGCGCTTATAATCAGTAACAGTTGTTCTGAACTTATGCGAACTTTCTGTTGTGTGTGAGTACACTCCCGCCCAGGACGGGTTTTCGCGATTGCGGCAGTCATAATAGGAACTGACTTTCTATAGAATTCGCCGTCGGCAAGTTTTATAAACTGTGTGTGGCATAAGTGAACTTAAATTGTGTGTGCATGAAACATTAAAACTGTGCACATACGGACATCAGTAACAACAATTACATCGACCAACCTGTGGCCTGTAAAACGCCACTGTAAACAGGTTTGCAGCTTAAAGAATACCACCACCCACCCCATTATGAGTACAAAATCATCAGCTGTAATCACACGACCACGGGAGCACATCTCAGCGTTTCACCAGGACCAGCCAGTTGCCGTCGATCTCGCGGCCATCGTCACAATACACAAGATAAGATTTAAAAGCAGCGCTCTCCTCTCGAAGACTCAAAATTATTGCAAACAATATTAATTTCCTTTTGGCTGACATACACATAACATTTGTCTTTTTTAGAATAAAAGTGTTCCCCACGAAGTGGTGTGTTCTATGTAGACATTGTTCACTTTCATTAACAGTAGCTGTTTCCCTTTTAATTATTTCCATTTTATTTTATTTACATTTTAAATCCGCTGCCGCTGCATGTGTATTTTTTTATAAATTTTGGAGGGTGTGTGCCTAAATTCGTGTGCCGTAGGATTTACCAGAAGTATTGTAATGCTTTGCTACTCGCAAAAAGGGCGCCCGCCATTAATTTCTTAAACGTCGACCAATGACAGTGAAGCTCGCTTGCTATTGGTGCTAACATTCTATAGTGGGTAATTCAAAGGTGGGTAGCTGTCAAACCACATGGGTTGTGATTACTTTGAATGTTATTCTATGCTAAACTGGGATAAATGCACGGTCAGATATTGTGTTGGGAAGTAAAATTTGGAGAAACGTCTATTTAGATACGGCTTGATTTGGACTGCATTAGTTAACACGGTATTTTTCGGGTATTTTGGCGATGCTTAGTGACAGGGTAGAATCGCAACTGTCACAAACACCATAAATTACACAACTCTGAACATCTGAACATCTGAACACGTACTAGCAGATAAACCCCCCAGTTTCTCAAATTTTTAGCTTGATAATGTCAGAAACGTTAAATCTTATTTATCTAGTGATGAGTACTATTTACAAATGTAGCTTATATGAGCACTCTTTGGTTTGGCAACACTTTTGGTGTATGAATACTGTCATTTGTGTCACTCTCGTTTGTCAGAAGGTTAATTTGTTAGTTTCCAAGAGCAGCAGCTATGTGAAGAACAAAAGTACCTGAGCTCAATTGTTTGAGGACCTCAGTAAAATGCTTCTTCCAGTTCAGCTTTTCACCAATATGTACACCCAGAAATTTGGAGCAGTCTGCCATATTTAGTGGCTCCTGTTCATGTGCTTCATCAGTTGTTGGGATGACTGTTACACAGAACTGAATAAAGAGAATTTTCTCAAAATTAAGAGATAGTCAATTTTCAAAGAACCCCTTAACAATTCTTTGAAAAAATCATTAATGAGCTCTTCTCTTGCTTTCTCTCTAATAGAATGTAATTGAATAGATAATAAAAATCTCACCAAGTGGCAGCAGGAGAATGCACATATAAAGAAAGGTTTTATGTATGCAAGCTTTTGGAGCCAGTGGTTACTTCTTCTGGTAGAAGGATTTCCTTCACCCCTCTACCTCGCCCTTATGACAGCAGAAGCAGCCACTGGCTCCAAAAGCTTGCATATGTAAAAGCTCATTTTGTGTGTGTTTTCTCCTGCCACTGTGTGGTGGAAAGATTTTTCATCTATCAAGTTACATTATATTGTCAAAAATTAATTATTTCTCTCTAGTAGGATTTATTGTAACTCTGCTTGTTGAATGTTTAGTGGAAGATCATTCACACGTATAAGAAACAGGAGTGGACCCAAAAATTGAACCCTGCAGGATCACCTTTGTGGCTTCTCCCCACAGAAATTTCTGTGTTTCCAACACTGGCTGGATCATTGCATTCTTCAGTTAAAACTTCCGGCTGCATTCTGTTTTTTACCGTAAGTATGATTCAAATCAGCAGTGTTAAAGCCATCAATTCCATAAAACTTCAATTTTTATAAGAATGTTGCATTATCTATACAATCAAGAGCCTTGGAAATATCACAGAGTATACCATCAGGCAATATTTTATTACTTAATACATTTAGTATGTGATGGATGAATTTGTAAATAGCATTCTCTGTTAAGTATTCCATCTCGATTCCAAATTGTGATATGCCAGATAAATTGTTTTGTATTAAATATGAGTGCATTATTTTTCCAAATATTTTGGAAAAAGATGTCAGTAGGGAAATTGAACAATAATTGTTTGTCTGTCTTATCACATTTCTTATAACATGGCTGAACAATTGCATATTTTAACCTGCGTGGCAATTTCTTTTTTCTTATGAGTGAGGCATCATACATGTTACTAAGGATAGTATTTATTAATTTTGAATGGCTTTTCAGAATGCAGTTTTAAATTCCTTGAACAACATATGAGCCTTTGTTTTTTAGAATTTTTATAGTTCTATTAATTTCCATGAAGGATGTTGGTGCTACTTCTAGGTACTTAAAGTTCAATGGAATGGCCTTTTTAGTATAATCTCTTACTGCTTCAACTGAACCATTTAATCTTATTTTTGGTGCTAAATTTTGAATGTGATTGTTGAAAGTACTCTCAACTTGTGAATTATCAGTGGAAGAAATCACTGTTCTTTTGAAACTTTGAGGGTTAATTTATGCCAAGTCTCATTAAATGAATATATTGTGCACATGCAGTTAGAATGCTTAATGCCTTGAAGATGCACCTACAAAATGACTGTCAGTAAGTGCTAGAATCACAATCTCCAGATGCCCACATACAATGTGAATGGAATTCCTGATCAGATTAGCTGATTATATGCTTCACCATTTGACAACTTAATATTTGCTCAAATGCAGGAGCTTTTACTCCTAGGTACTTAATTTGAGATTGATTTGCGCCTCATTGGCAATGAAGTGGTGTACTCTACATACAAAATTCATGTTACTAATCAGCAAGTACTTAATTCCTTTCTAATTTGACATGTAGTGATGTTATTCTACTTACTTTTGTTCTTTCCCTTACTACTAGGCTCTATCAAAAAATATTCGATAATTCACTCAATATTCTTTGATTTATTTTCAGAAACACATCGCAAATCCAGTACCACTCTAGAACGACTACAATATTGCACAATCAAACATTCTCTGCCACCACCCTCTGTTTTCTGGGATGGTTGCTAAGGGTAGGCCATGGCCAGTAGCCAAGTTCACTATATTATATTTTACCATTTGTGTCAAATTAATGTGTCTGGTAACATTAACATTA
Source organism: Schistocerca gregaria (assembly GCF_023897955.1). Taxonomy (NCBI): domain Eukaryota; kingdom Metazoa; phylum Arthropoda; class Insecta; order Orthoptera; family Acrididae; genus Schistocerca; species Schistocerca gregaria. Next base: position 99,421,710 of record NC_064930.1, on the reverse strand, counting down.
TGGAACTGTCAGTAGTAGTAGCATAGATATACTTTAAGAAAATGAAATGAGTTGCACTCCACTGTGAAAACCCACTGTCATAAAATGTTTTTTTTGAAGTGGATGACAATTGTATGTCGTGTGTTGGAGTAATTGTTGCAACAAATGTGATTTTTTAACATGACATGTTCAAAACAACTACAGTAAAATAAAACTGTTTATTGCAAAAGGAGTTATGTTTCTCACCTCACAGCCTGTGAGGATGGGTTCTAGGTCTATAAGGTAGACAGAAGAGCTGATGTGAAGCTTGGAATCTAGGAGACGAGGTACTGGCGGAATTAAGGATGTGGAGGAGGGGTCATGAGTCTTGCTTCGGTAGCGCAATTTGTTAGGCACTTGCCTGCAAAATGCGAAGGTCCTACGTTCGAGCCTCGGTCCGGAACACAGTTTTCATCTGTCAGGAAGTCCCAAAGTCATTTATGTTGTATACTGTATTTACTGAAATCTAAGCCGCACTTTTCTCCGGTTTTTGTGATCCAAAAAACCACCTGCGGCTTAGAATCGAGTGCAAAGTAAGTGGAAGTTCTGAAAAATGTTTGTATGTGCCGCCACAAATAACTTCTGCCATCTAATATATATAGCGCTACACAGGCTTGCTTTGCAGGCACAAAGAAAATTACTGGCACCATAACCTCTGCGTCAGTAAATAAATTAAAAAAAAAAAGTAGAAGAATGTAAACATTATGCCCTGTATTCTTTCGTGTTTGCTGCTATTTCATTTAAATCCTGTCTGCCTAATGAACCACGAAACTAGAGTGAGACAACAGCAAACGCAGAAGAAAAATATCATGCCATGATTATATTCATATTATTCTTATGCCGAATAGTGATACAGTCAGAAATGAAGCAGGGCAACTGACTAGATTTTTAAATCTAAGATGAATAATTTCTGTGCAGAATAATGTACTAAAGAGGTGTCTGCAAAGATTTTCAAACGGAGAAAAATTTTCATTGAGCTCCCGTTCAGAACATAATCTATCATACGCAGTCTATTATTTGGTTCTTGCTGATCATTATCAAAGAAAGCAGCAGTGTAACAACAAACAGCAGTCTTTTGCCATTGTTTCACTAATGAAACAATTCCTTTTTTTAAAAATGTAAGTGGCGGTAGCGCGCATAAAAGCAAGCCATACCGCGAGCGGCGACAGGCCGTAAACACCCACTATCAGAATGCGACAAACAATGCATGACACAGTACAGTAATGCATTTTCAGCTTAGAGCGACGTAAACACCTATAACAAAGAGAACGGCACTTATCAGATCAAAGCAAAATAAGCAATCGATTCAAACCAGACGAAGCACATGAAAAATGAAGGGTACCCATATAAATATGGACTAAGCGCCTGACACATAGCAATGGCTACCTGGCAAAGCTTAACTGTTAAGCTTACGACTCGAACCAAACTACTGTAGCTGTATCTTCATCCATTCGACCTCAGTTGTGTTGCATGTTACAATGGATGAACTTTGTTTCGATTTTTGGGGAGGGGGGGGGGGGGGTCGAAAACTTTTCTCTCACTGTGAATTTCGAGTCTCAAATTTCAGGAGCGGCTTAGATTGGGGAAATTTTTTTCCTCGATTTCGAGTCTCATTTTTCAGGTGCGGCTTGGATTCGAGTAAATATGTAGCTTTCTTCAGTGTCAATATGTCTATAGATAAGAAGTCTCCAGTAACATCACCACGAGTGAGATACAGAAAGTGAAATGGGTTATGGCTAAGAATGTGAATTCGTTTATCAGGTCGATAGTATGATGATATAAATTTATTTATCACAGGTCATCAAATGATTTGGATATACACCTACAAGAATGAAGTAGCTTCTTTTGCCTTGGATGAATATAGTTCAAAATAATATAACGAACCATACAGCTATGTTACTTACCTGGTTTACACTTCAGGAGCAAAGGTTGTGAGAACTGCAAGTCTTCTGATGCAATAAATCCATCATTTTAGGATGATCTGAGCAATAATTTACTTATTTCTACAAGCATGTTTAGGAAAAACAACTTCTTTATGGAGACTCTGCTTCTGTGTATAATATTAATGCAAAATCTCTGTGATTGAAATGAAAATGTCCGGTTGGGGCTCTGACTTGGGATTGTGTAACTTAAGCTTTAGCTATTGTAACTGTAAACAATGTGATTGAGAGATGGTTATGGACAGTTCACTTTGTGGCATGTGGCTGGTGAGTGCCATGTCTAGAGTTTTGGGAGGGTATTAGGGAAGGGGGAGGGGGAGGGCCCCTTGTGTGAAAGTTTACACTGTCATCTATAACTGAGTAGGCTGAAGAACAAACAAAAAGATAGCACCACTGTAGTTTATTTGTTGCAGTTACCATGATGCTGCCACAGAGTTTCAATGTCTGTCTGATGTCTCTCCTGCAAGTGTTGTGACGGGAGACCTCAGCAACATCTTTGTCTAAAGATGTTGCCGAGGTCTGACGTGTTGGGCACTTTACCTGATCACTGAACCCCACTTTCAAGAGTTTCACTAAGATAACAATGGCAATGATATAATTAACTCTGAAACACACACTGCCTGAGAAAGCAGAGAAATGTGATTACAAATTTGTAGAAAAGTTGTTGAAGACATCAACAATGGATTAGAATAATAATTATAGTCACTCATCTTGAGATGTTTCAGTTGAAAATATTTACCTTTTGTGTTCTTTTCATAGAGTGAACCATTAATGAATGTGTTCATTACATTGACCAAATATGCAGTTCCAACCCATCTGATCTAACATGATACTCTGGAAGTGAAATAAGTTGTCAATATGTGCTCTCATAGAGGCTACCACTTTTGGAACAGCTGCAATAAGTGTTTTAATGAATTATTGGAAGGTGGTCCAGGGTGATATATGTACACAAGTAAATGCAAAAGTGGTTACATACAAAAGAAATTTACTCTTCCTTCGATATGTACATAGCAACTCAGGGTTAAGTCTTCCACAAATCGATAACTTTAAAGGGTGGTTACCAAGTTTTGCTGTTAGCTCGATTTTAAACGTATGTTGGTTCAAAATTCGAACTTTTGCGTGTGTTGAAAATTGATTGTGACACAACAAAAGCACTTTCCTAGGATTTGAATATGGGTGGGAAGTCTACGTGTACCACATAAAGTAACTTGTCATGATTATATATTTCACTATTTATCTGAAATTTATTATAACTAACAGACACAACCATCATCACAAGTATTCCCACTTCCCTTCAAAGGCCCTCTACAGAAGGCTCGAAGTGCCAAAAGTTGTTGGTTGGTTGTGCCAAAGTAAAAGGTTTGAATATTGTAGTACATATTAAAGTATTTTCAGGTAGTATAATATTTTGAGAATATGAAAATTTTTGATATTCCAGATTACATTCAGTCCCACCTACATCATATAAAAAGGCTTCCTTGTAGCACTTTCCTTTCTCTGTAGCCAAAAGAGACTGCCAAGGGGATACATATTTGGGAGCCAAATCTATACTTTTTGTGCACGAGAGCAAACACGTCTGACAATTTAGTAATTCGTAAGTACATTCTCAACATAACTTTCAAATCAATTTAATTTTTCTATATGACTTCACCTTGTGTTACAAAGATCATGTGAAAAAGTCCAGTAGTAAGAAATGGCTGTGAAATTGTTTGTCATCCAGAATAACAATACTGATCCAAATGAAAGTGTCTTCAACTACCACTCTCTTTCATGCAGAACAAAATCACAAAGCTATTACATTACCGCAGAAGTAATCATTTGCGTCCAAAGCCTTTCTCGCTTGGTAACATAATAAAAGACATCCGTGCCTGTGTAATCTGAAAATGTGCAGCGAAGTTTTGTGTGAGAATTCATATTATAACAGTTCAAATTGGGTACCAAAAGAATAACAAGCCAACAGTTAAGTGTTGGCATACACCCCATTTAATGAAACAGTCTAGACGGCTTTTAACTTGGTTATCTACACAAAACTAAACTGAAGTTTCAGTGGCATCACTTCAAATCTCCCACACAATGACTAGCTTGCAAGTATGTGAAATGAGCAAGGGGCGGGGAAAAAAAACTATAATGACATACTTCTAGTGGCTCAGTAAAATTTTTAAAACTATTTAATACATCAGAATCAAACAGATGTGGGAATCAATTGTAGGTGCCATACAAGTGGACGTCCGATACGTCAAATAGTCAGTTGGCCTTGCTAGTGTGATATGCAGAACAGTAATGATAACAGTCAGGAATTACTTCACTGTGTTAACTCCATTATAAATGATAAAAAGATTTTCAGTGCTTACTACAATGAAACAACTCTGAACACGGGACAAGGGACAGAAGCATGTTCCCCCAACTTTATCCAAATAATAATCTTTCTCGAATGTTTTGAAATAACTCAAAACTCAAATTAAATTATGATTACTGTTGACTGAGAGACCCAAACATCACTATTGGCACACTTCCCATTTTCCAAAAATACCGCGAGACTTAAGCAATAAAGACAATGTGAGTAAAATTATATGAAAGGACAAAACTCCCAAAGGTCATTTTTAAAAAAGTAACAAACACAAATACACCAAAATTAGCGTATACATTAAATTATACCCTACAGTATGCCAAAATGTAGTAAATTGGGATAGGTCCTTATATGGACTTTACAAAATTCGAACAAAAATGCTTGACACCAATAACGTAGTAAATCTAGAATGAGATTTGCAACTTAAGTGATCAAAATGTGAAAATTGTGAGATGGCATAATATTTTTTCATTTACAAAGAAACATACATACATATACATACATACAAGCTCACAGTGAGGTAATACACGATAGATCTATTTATAAAAGAAGAAATATGCTAATATGTCATCCACAGATCCTATGTGAAATGGTTTTCATGGATATGAAGTAATTAAAGAAGTCTTAAAAAATATCTTCATTTAAGAAGTCATAATAAACTTTAAATACAATATGCAAATCCACAATGTACTGGAGCACAAAAAGTTCATAATCTGTTGTAGCCACACACCATCAAACAGAAAATCAGTTTACCACACTTACTTACACACAACATATTACTCATTCAAACATGCACAGAGGTCAAATTTTCCATAAAATTTTTGTTCTTGGTACACTTGGTACATCAGTCAGTTCTACAAATAAATTTGTGAATGAAGTAGAGGAAGTTGGCCACCAATTAATCATTTAACCGCGTCTTGAATTTAAATGTCTTACTACCTACACATTTGGAAGAGGCAAGTTACTGAAACGGTGTATTCTTAAACAATGAACGCCTTCTACACCAAAGAAACTACATTTGCATTTTTACTGTAGAGTAAAGTTATTTCTAGTATTCAACCATGAACTAAGCTGTTGATTTCAATAGATACTGTGCATTGTGGCAGTTTTTACCACCTGCAGCTGTACGTTGCAATATGATTTTAAAATGAGATCTTTTAAATGTGAAGTTTGCGGAAAAGAGGGGTATTTCCACATTCCACCTACAGAAACTGAGCGAAATGATGCCTCCTGTTACAAATAACGAATGTTTGTGTACCTACCAGTGCTACTTATGCGACAAGGATTTTACTTGAAAAGATACTTTAAAATACCATCAACAAAATATTCATGTCGAACCACAATAGAAAAGATTTAAGTGTAAGATGTATGCATTTGAAACCGATTCTAAAAACGGCTGGATGGGTCTTTTTAGTATGAACATGCATTATGTGTGAAACCAGAAGTCCTAGAATTCTCCAGTGAAGAAGAATTTTGAAACGGAATGTGCAACACATTCTACATTTGTTAAAAGTTTTGGCATTAAATTTTACAGTGAGGATCCCACATGTTGTTATGTTTGTCATCGCTCAGGTCAGATTATCTCCAAAGCTGATGGGAGTAGACATCTAAAATTGACAGGGAGCAGCAAAATCAATAGAAACTGCCTGAACAGATTAAAGTCCATTATAAGGAAGGAAAATGTCACGTTACTTTTGTGTCTTCTCATGTAGGTCACAATATGGACCTAAGTCACTTGAATCTGACAGAAAAAGAATGGACAAAGATAGCTGAAGACATTGCTGCAGGAATCCCATTCCATACTGTCCTCCAAAAAATTCAATGAACAGTGCAGAATTCAAATTTGGAGAGAGTGAAATATACAAGGATGCAGGATTTGTATAACATTTCAGCTGCATACAACCTGTCTTCAAAGTCAGTCAGACATCCAAATGATGTGATAAGCATTCAAGCTTGGGCGCAAGAAGTGAAGCAAAGTGACAATCCATTTGTATTGTTCTATAGGCCTCAAGAAACAATGATCTGCACCATGAACTGAGAAGTGAAGACTTTGTGTTAAAAATAATGAGCAATATACAAGACGAAATGGAAGCAAAATATGGAAGTGATTGTATTTGTGTTGGTGGAACTCATAGCCTAAACGGCTACGATTTTGAAGTCACTATGTTACTGCTACTTGATGATGTGAGGCAAAGATATCCGTGTGCTTTCCTCATGTCTAGCAGGAAGAACTGATGTTTTGAGTATGTTTTTCAATTGTGTTAAGCATCAGGTTGTACAGATTTCCTCAAAAGCATTGATGACAGTTCTGGCAGAATCGTATAGTATCACTTGAACAAAACAAGGGGATCTCCTGAACTGAAACTTTTCTGTACCTGGCATGTCGATTGAGCCTGGAACACCAATATTAAGAACAAAATTCAAAATTTGGACAAGAGAAACGAGGTCTACAAACTTGTTAAGTCGTTAATGCAGGTAAGAGACGTTGCTGTGTTTCAGGAATCATTGATTAAAGCACTGCAGAATCTCAACAGCAATTCAGATACTTCATAATTTGGTCACTGTTTCACGATTTATTATGAGAAAAATGTAAAGTGTTGGGCATATTGTCATAGGATGTGAGTCAGACTCAACACAAACCACCTAGAGAGTACGCATAAGACACTGAAATACATACATGGTAACGCAAAGCAGGTGAAACATTTGGATAAAGGTATATCCGCATTGATGTAGCTTGTAACAGCAAGGCTGTTTGACAGGATCATTGCCAATGTGAAAGGAAAACTAACACGTAGAGAACACTTCTGGATGAATGTTTGTACCACATTAGCTAGCTTGTTGGTCTCATATTGAGGAACGTGATCGTTCTAATCTGTGTTCTGCCATCCAGATTTAGGTTTTCCATTATTTCCCTGAATCATCAAGGTAAATGCTGGGATGGTTCCTTCGAAAGGCCAAGGCCGATTTTCTTCTCCATCCTTGAAACTATCTGAGCTTGTGCTCTGTCTCTGACGACCTCACTGTTGACAGGATGTCAAACGTCGATCTTCCCCTTCTTCACCAGCCTCTTGCATGGCAGTTCTGCTTGTGCCAGCAGCCTAGAATGCTAGCATCGCTAGGTTGATCCGCTCCCAAGGCATTCTGGGCAGTGATGAATGTCATTAAGGCTCGGGACAATGCTGGTGATGACCATGCATTTGGCACCCGTCCCCAAAATTACAACAGAGTAAGTTGCAATCATCAACTTGTAGTATACATTTATTTTTGATCTAGCTAGAGGAGTAACACATGTGCAACTGTTAAACAGATTAAGTATTTTCTTACTATAGCTGGGAATATATCAACATCTGATTGTTCACAATCAGTTTTCCTGATAATGTAATTCATTTACCTAAAAATAAATTTCATAAATAAATATTAATTTCAGGGTCAGTATAAACACATGGAGGTAGAATTAGGAATGAGTAGATAAGTAATTCTGAATCTAGCAATATATCTGAGCTGAAAGCCTTTTTGGTTCCACTTTGCAGTATATATTTTACTTTTTTTAAAAAAATTCCCTACTTAAAAAGTTATCTGTAACCAAATTTCTCATGTTCCGTTTTTAACTGTTCATTATTTCTGAAATTCAGGCACATAGTTTTGTAGCCCTAATTTATCAGGAATCAAAAATGCATATTTGTATTGGGAAACAAGTAATAATTTAAACTTATTATTAATGCAAGTAACATGCTATCAGTGCAGATACTCCTTGCCTGCTGGATCCAGATATTGATTGATTGATTGATTGAATGGGGAGAGGGACCAAATGATGATGTCATCGGTCCCAATATCCAATGTGGCAGAGGCTGTGGGAGCAACAAACCAACAGCACAGTCTAGTCGATGGCAAAGGAAAACAGTGGGGCAGCAGGAAGAGTAAAAAACAGGAGGAGGGAAGGGGGAGATCTTAGGATGCCCCAATGGTGCTACGTGTGACAGGGTACCGGAATCACTGCTAACCCACCCCAGTCCTGAAGACTGCGACACAATGGGGACAACACCAGGGGAAGATGATACAAGAAGAGAAGGTTGAGGACGAAACAGTACAAACTACCGAACACAATGGAGAAAAAATGGGGAGAAAGACACCGCAACGATGAAAGCCTCCGAAACTGAGAGCTACAAACCACTTTCATGATGAAAACTGAGGACATATGTAACTACGCAAGGTCATCTGCTAATGTCTGTGACAACAGAGAGTGGAAGAGTGTATTTAGTGCGAAAGGCCAAAAGATGGGTGAGTCTAGTAAAATATGGATGAAAGTGAGGGGCGGGGGAACAGATCATTATGGAGTAAGAGGCTGTGAGTCACTCTGGTATGACGAATACGAAGATAGCAGAGGATGGTAGATCCCCAGTGGGCCATGCGGCGAGAATCCCCTTATCGCAAGAAGTTTATTAGACAGGAGGTTGGCCTCCAACAGTCAGCCCAGGACTGAGCAAAAAGAAATTTGACATGAAGCCGCAAATCCAGCACCAGAGAGGTCACAGAAAAGGGCTGCACTCCCAAAGCCACACGATCACTAGCTCATTAACTGGGATACCCACACGAGCGGGAACCCAAAGAAAGTCAACTGAACAACCAGCACAGTCACAATCGGTGAGAAGGCTGTAGATAGTGGAGACCAAGAGGTGGAGGTACAACCACTGTCTGGTAGGCTCAAGGGCACTCATCGAGTCTGCACATAACATAACATGGGTGAGAGAGGACTGTTTAATAAACTGAAGAGCCTGGTACATGGTCTTTAGTTATGTCTACATCTACATCTCTACATTTATACTCTGCAAGCCACCCAACGGTGTGTGGCGGAGGGCACTTTACGTGCCACTGTCATTACCTCCCTTTCCTGTTCCAGTCGTGTATAGTTCGCAGGAAGAACGACTGCCGGAAAGCCTCTGTGCACACTCTAATCTCTCTAATTTTACATTCGTGATCTCCTCGGGAGGTATAAATAGGGGGAAGCAATATATTCGACACCTCATCCAGAAACGCACCCTCTCGAAACCTGGACAGCAAACTACACTGTGATGCAGAGCGTCTCTCTTGCAGAGTCTGTCACTTGAATTTGCTAAACATCTCCGTAACGCTATCACGCTTACCAAATAACCCTGTGAAGAAACATATCGCTCTTCTTTGGATCTTCTATATCTCCTCTCTCAACCCGACCTGGTACGGATCCCACACTCATGAGCAATACTCGAGTATAGGTTGAACGAGTGTTTTGTAAGCCACCTCCTTTGTTGATGGACTACATTTTCTAAGGACTCGCCCAATGAATCTCAACCTGGCACCCGCCTAACCGACAATTAATTTTATATGATCATTCCACTTCAAATCATTCCGCACGCATACTCCCATATATTTTACAGAAGTAACTGCTACCAGTGTTTTTTCTGCTATCATATAATCATACAATAAAGGATCCTTCTTTCTATGTATTCGCAATACATTACATTTGTCTATGTTAAGGGTCAGTTGCCAGTCCCTGCACTAAGAGCCTATCCACTGCAGATCTTCCTGCATTTCACTGCAATTTTCTAATGCTGCAACTTCTCTGTATACTACATCATCATCCACGAAAAGCCACATGGAACTTCCGACGCTATCTACTAGGCCACACATATATATATATATATATATATATATTGTGAAAAGCAATGGTCCCATAACACTCCCCTGTGGCACGCCAGAGTTATGCAGTACACATGCAACTTGTGGCAGGCAAGATATGGTGTTCCTTGACAGCAGAAGACATGAAGGCACCTCCTTTGTGACCAGCATATGTAGAGCCTCGAGCCATTGCAGTAAATCAGAACAGCATCCTGAAACTCCCATAAAAGCTGGTAGAACAAACAATGAAACACAGACGCCCAGGAGAGATCCATTTGAATCCGGGGTCAAGGAACTAACTAAGGAGGGGGGAAGGTGTTTAGAGAGAATGTAGCAAAGAGGACAAAGAGTTAACGTAAAAATCAGGGCAAATAGCAGCAAGGCGGAGCTCAACCGGTAAACTCATCTGAAGTGTGAGTAACACCCCGGAGCTGCTAAAATATAAAATAGGAGGGGTGTGGGGAAAGAGAAAATAGCAATGGCATAGGAAACAAGAAGCTTAGACTGTCGAAAAGGGTGAACTAATAAGTGCTATCGACAGGGTATGTCAAATTGATTCCATATTTTTAGATTTCCAGAAGGCTTTCAACACCGTTCCTCACAAGCATCTTCTAACCAAACTGCATGCCTACGGAGTATCGCCTCAGTTGTGTGACTGGATTCACAATTTCCTGCCAGAAAGGTCACAGCTCATAGTAACAGATGGAAAGTCGTTAAGTAAAACAGATGTAATATCCGGCATTCCCCAAGGAAGTGTTATAGGCCCTTTATTGTTCCTGACCTATACTAACGACATAGGAGACAATCTGAGTAGCCGCCTTAGATTGTTTGCAGATGATGCTGTCACTTATCTTCTTGTAAAGTCATCGGATGATCAAAACGACTTGCAAAATGATTTAGATAAGATATCTGTATGGCGCAAAAAGTTACAATTGACCCTAAATAAAGAAAAGTGCGAAGTTATTCACAAGAGTACTAAAAGAAAGCTAAATTTCGATTACACGTTAAGTCACACAAATCTGAGGGCTGTAAATTCAACTAAATACTTAGGGATTACAATTACAAATAACCTAAATTGGAACGATCACATAGAAAATATTGTGGGTAGAGCAAACCAAAGACTAATTCGTTGGCAGAACACTTAGAAGGTGCAAAAGGTCTACCAAAAGACTGCTTATATTACACTTGTCTGTCCTATTCTGGAGTACTGCTGTGCGGTGTGGGATCCGCATCAGGTGGGACTGACAGATGACATTGAAAAAGCACAAAGAAGGGCAGCTCGTTTTGTATTATCGCAAAATAGGGGAGATAGTGTCACAGACATGACACGTGAATTGGAGTGGCAATCATTAAAACAAAAGCATTTTTCATTGCGACAGGATCTTCTCATGAAATTTCAATCACCAGTTTCCTCCTCCGATTGTGAAAACATTCTGTTGGCACCCACCTACACAGGGAGAAATAATCATCACGATAAAATAAGAGAAATCAGGGCTCGCACAGAAAAATTTAAGTGCTCGTTTTTTTCGCGTGGCGTTCGAGAGTGGAACAGTAGAGACACATCATGAAGGTGGTTCATTGAACCCTCTGCTAGGCACTTTATTGTGAATAGCAGAGTAATCACGTAGATTGGAAAGTTGTAGGTTCAAAAGAGGTTCAACGAAAAGGATCATTCCTGACCAAAGAGGCAGCCATAGAACAGCCAGTTTTTTGAAGGCTTATGCATTTGATATGCAAAGTGTTCACCCTGATATCACCGAAACCAATCAGGGGCTCTCCTCTTGTGCACTACTCAGCCACACCAAGGGCTACCTGGCATAGAGGCTTTCGCTGGGAGTTCCAATGCTCCAGAATGACAAGCCACTACTCCTAGGCATACATGGGGAGGTAGCGACTCATGTATCAGAACTGTGATCGCTGTGTTTACAGAGGACTAAACCAAAAGAGTACATAACACTCCAAGCACATGAAATGGCTATTGTGCTAGCTGTACAGCACAAAAAGGACAATGGCTTCCGGTAAAAAATGGAAGAGGTGGTAAGGCCACATCCCAAAGACTATGTATGGTGTTGTTCCCCAGTTGGCTCACACCACGGAGACAAAATTTAGGCGAGTTCAAACCCCAAAGAGTTACCAAAAACTCCAAAAAGGAAAGTGACAAGTGAGGAGAATAAAACTGTAAGGGATAGCAAAAAAACCAGGATAGCCTGGCCAATGTAAGCAAGGAAACAGAGATGTAAAGAGGGGGAAGAGGGGAAGGAGTGAGGACAGTGACGGATGAGTTGAGGAAAGTTAATGCAGCCTGAAAAAAGTAGAATGAATTACTAGGAGCCTCATGTGCTCCATGCACAAACTCAGAAAACAGTTGTGACCCCTCTCTCTGGGGAGTGGGGATGGAGGGATTTAGGCAGATATAGAAACATGATGTTAAAGGTACACAAATCAACTTCTTCATACCTGAGTATCAATGGATTTGATCCAAATACTCATTGGCCAACATGCAAACCTGAGGTACAGAGGCCAGACTGAACATTCTGACAAGTCTATTCCTCATGCACCACCATCCAGTGGAGCAGACAACACTACCCAGTGCCGCTAACACTGTTACAGTGGCATGCTGTATATCCGTGCAGGGTGTCTCAACAATGTATCATACCACACGCAACTACACACTGCTTACTCTAAAGCCCTGCAAATAAATACCAGGTGATCAAAAAGTCAGTATAAATTTGAAAACTGAATACTTGGAATAACATAGGGTTTTATTAGAACCAAAAAATATACAAAAGCTCAAAAAATGTCCGAGAGATGGCGCTTCATCTGATCAGAATAGCAATAATTAGCATAACAAAATAAGACAAAGCAAAGATGATGTTCTTTACAGGAAAGCATGTCCAGAGTTATGGTGAGGCATTGGCATCGGATGTTGGCTTTCAGCATCCCTAGAGATGTCGGTCGATCATGATACACTTGTGACTTCAGGGAACCCCAAAGCCAATAATCACACGGACTAAGGTCTGGGGACCTCGGAGGCCAATCATGACAAAAGTGGCAGCTGAGCACACGATCATCACCAAACGACACATGCAAGAGATTTTTCACGTGTCTAGCAATATGGGGTAGAGTGCCATCCTGCACAAACATCGTACGTTCCAGCAGGTGTTTATCAGCCAGGCTGGGGATGATGCGATTCTGTAACATATCGACATACCTCTCACCCGTCACAGTAGCAGTTACAAAAACTGAATCACGCATTTCCTCGAAGAAAAAAGGCCCGATAACGGTAGATGTGGTAAATCCAACCTATATCGTGACTTTCTCGTCGTGCAATGGTGTTTCCACGACAGTTCTAGGATTTTCGGTAGCCCAAATTCTGCAGTCGTGGGCGTTGACAGACCCTCGGAGCGTGAAATGAGCTTCGTCGGTCCACAACACGTTACTCAACCAATCTTCCATCTTTTAATGCCCTCCGCTTCACTAAATCGCCAGGTAACAGTTCACGATGCCGATGGATTTTGTACGGATAGCGTCGGAGGGTACGCCTCAGTGCCAACCAAACAGTAGTGTACGGAATGACGGTGCGACGTGTGACTGCACGAGTGCTGACTTCTTCGTGCATAGACGAACCCGCTACAGTCTCCATTTCTTCCGGAACTGTCTCAGCAGCATTACGCCTTGTGCTCGGTCGGCCGCTACGGGGTCTATCGTCTGAACAACCCGTAGCTTCGAACTTCGAAATCATTCTCTCCACAGCTGCATTTGTCAACGGACCTTTACCCGTTCGAATCCCCTTCCTATGGCTATAGGCTCGTAACGCTGAACTAGCACATTCTCCATTCTGATAGTACAGCTTCAGTAAAAGCGCCTTTTCAGGTAACGTCAACATGCTGCGACTGCTGGCGCATCTGATTCTCTCTCTCATTACAGCTCCTTTTATACACGATTGTCATGCGCAGTCACTGACGTTTTGCTGTCCAGCGTCATCTGTCGGACATTTTGTGAATTTTTTTCCTAATAAAACCCCATGTCATTCCAGACATGTGTGTCAATTTTTACCTCTCTATCTACATTATTCCGTGGTTTATTAACTTTTCAAATTTATACTGACTTTTTGATCACCCAGTATTAAACTGACTGAGCATATACGAATTCAGAGATGACTTACAATGCATTTCAATTATGTGGATTACATAGAATCCGTTTCATACCTAGTGTGAAATGAAATGATCGTATGGCATTTCTGGCCGGGAGATAATATGAAGGACCATTCAGCCGCCTTCTGCAAGTCTTCATGAGTTGATACAGCTTTGATGACTCATCTCAAAAGAAGGTAAAATGGAGGTAAGTGTACAACACCCAGCCCACGAGAGGATAAATTCTCCGACTTGGCCGAGAATTACACGTGGGCCCCTTTATAGCTATTGATCTCTCCGACCACACAGTTACAGGAATGGATGTGTTGCTGCCATAGTTCAGTGACACTTACTGTGACACACAGACACACCGACAGGCCCTGAAAGTAAATGTTAAATCAGAGTGCAGACATAGTGAATTGGAACATAAAAGTAACACTGAGCATATGTGAATTTGGGGATGACTCAAAGGGCATTTCTGCATCGTGTGTAACACTGAATTACACTACTGGCCATTAAAATTGTTACACCAAGAAGAAATGCAGATGATAAATAGGTATTCATCAGACAAATATACTATACTAGAACTGACATGTGATTACATTTTCACACAAGTCGGGTGAATAGATCCCGAGAAATTTGTACCCAGAACAACCACCTCTGGCTGTAATAACGGCCTTGATACGCCTGGGCATTGAGTCAAACAGAGCTCGGATGGCATGTACAAGTACAGCTGCCCATGCAGCTTCAACACGATACCACAGTTCATCAAGAGTAGTGACTGGCGTATTGTGATGAGCCCATTGACTAGACGTTTTCAATTGGTGAGAGATCTGGAGAATGTGCTGGCCAGTGCAGCAGTTTAACATTTTCTGTATCCAGAAAGGCCCGTACAGGACCTGCAACATGCGGTTGTGCATTATCCTGCTGAAATGTAGGGTTTTGCAGGGATCGAATGAAGGGTAGAACCACGGGTCGCAACACATCTGAAATGTAACGTCCACTGTCCCCATACCATAACGCCCGGCAATACGCTAGTATGGCGATGATGAATACACGCTTACAATGTGTGTTCACTCCTATGTCGACAAACAAGGATGCGACCATCCTGATGCTGTATACAGAACCTAGATTCCTCTGAAAAAATGACATTTCGCCATTTGTGCACCCAGATTCATTGTTGAGTACACCATCGCAGGCGCTCCTGTCTGTGACGCAGCGTCAAGGGTAACCGCAGCCACAGTCTCCGAGCTGATAGTCCGTGCTGCTGCAAACGTCGTGGAGATGGTTGTTGTCTTGCAAATGTCCCCATCTGTTGACTCAGGGATCGAGACGTGGCTGCACGATCCGTTACAGCCATGCAGATAAGGTGCCTGTCATCTCGACTGCTAGTGATACGAGGCCATTGGGATCCAGCATGGCGTTCCGTATTACCCTCCTGAACCCACCGATTCCATATTCTACTAACAGTAATTGGATTTTGACCAACGCGAGCAGCAATGTCGCAATACAATAAACTGCATTCGCGATAGACTACAATCCGACCTTTATCAAAGTCGGAAACGTGATGGTACACACTTCTCCTCCTCACACGAGGCATCACAATAATGTTTAAACAGGCAACGCCAGTCAACTGCTGTTTATGTATCAGAAATCGATTGGAAACTTTCCTCATGTCAGCACGTTGTAGGTGTCGCCACCAGCGCCAATCCTGTGTGAATACAATGAAAAGCTAATAGTTTGCATATCACAAAATCTTCTTCCTGTCAGTTATATTTCGCTTCTGTAGCACGTCATCTTCGTGGAGTAGCAATTTTAATGGCCATTAGTGTACTTTCATACCTGGCGTGCCGTGTGGAAGCTCTTGCTGCCATGATATGTCACAAACTCTTTCCTAAAACTCACTGACAGATGCTGTAATTAAAAATTAAATCAGAATGCAGGCATACTGCATCGGATCGGAAAAGTAACATTGAGCATATGTGAATTTAGGGATGACTCTCAAGGCATTTCAGTACTGTGCATAAGACAGATTTAAACTCATACTTGGTGTGCTATGTTGGAGCTGTCGCTGCCTTGGTTGACTCAAAGTTTGTTGCACACACTTTCTGACAGGTATAGGATTTTAAATAATTTTCCATACATAGAACAGAAACATGGTGCTGCATATGTGAGAAATA
The DNA here is from genome assembly GCF_023897955.1 of Schistocerca gregaria. Classification (NCBI taxonomy): domain Eukaryota; kingdom Metazoa; phylum Arthropoda; class Insecta; order Orthoptera; family Acrididae; genus Schistocerca; species Schistocerca gregaria. The sequence continues at coordinate 99,405,440 of NC_064930.1, read as the reverse complement.
AAAGATGAATCAGTAATTCTATCAGTTCTGCTAGAACCTGCTAATACTCAATCTGCCATAGTAATAAAGCACTTGATTCTCCAAGTATTTACTCAATATTGTAGATTAAATCTTCATGTGTTATAGCAGCCTATTACTTGTGAGTCATCTGCGTAGAGGATGATATCAGACTGAACCAAGCATGACATATCATTGTGTACTCCTTAGTTCAAATTTATTTGCAGGTTCCAGAAATACTGATAGAATTACTGAGTGGAAAGACAGTGGCGCGCCACAGCAAGTAAGATAATAATTAAACTATGCAAAACCAGAAATTGTTCACTTTCCCACAAAATAGTCTGTGGAATTGTGTTAACGGAAACATCCGATTCCACCCGTCTGCTTTGACCAATGACTTCACCAACGTGGTGGAAACGACCATTCCCAACTATTCCCATTTCACAATTATGACGTCATTACATAAACATGACAACAAACACAAAAATAGATCGAAAAACAATCAAACAAGGGGGGGGGAGGGGGGGAAGACCACAACCTTTCCAAAATCAACTAGAAAGAATATCCACTGGAATCAAACATTTCCCTTGACCTATTTAGGTCAACAGAAACTACCGTTACCAAATCATCACTACACAAAGAAAACCACAAACCAACAACATTGGAATCTAACACTTCCCTTGACCTACATAGATCAACAGAAACTACCAATACCAAACCAATAACAGCTAAAACCACGCATTGAAACTGAATACTTCCCTTCACTTATAAAGATTGACAGCAACTCACAATACCAAATCACAAATACCAACAACAACCCGCCCCCCCCCCCAAACACACACACACACACACACACACACACACACACACACACACACACACACACACAACTAAACAGACAAAAAATAAACAAAAACAATTCACCACAAAAAAGCTCCAGCGCTGCCCTCTAGGTCAGACACCACAATCACACCCAGCCACACATACAAACACAATTATATACACAAAGACACCAACAGAATAAACCACAACCAAATAAAATTCCCCCCCCCCCTCGACTCTCCCCCCCCCCGCAAAAAATATCAAATACCTTGAAACAAACAATAACCAAAAACAAAACAAAAAAGCAGAATCACACACTACAACTAAAAAAACTACAACTAAACAAATCCTCCACAACAAAAACCACGACTACCCCCACCCACCTACCTCCCCAAACCTAACCAACGCTCCCCCCCCCCCCCCCCCCCAAGCCGCAGCCAACACACCAGAAAATACACCTTACTGGCAGCCCTTAAAAAAACTCTAAAAATACAATTGCCCTCAGGAATGCTCTTCCACCAACAGTACTCATCTAAATGAGCCTGAAGGTTGAGCACCCCTTTCCCCTCCCAATAACAGACTTAACAGCCCCTCAAAACCCCTCTATAGTATTAGTATAGGCCCCACTCTCATAATTCTTAAACTCGACACTGTGGTTAACTACTAAATGCTGGTACCCCTCCCGACCCAAACCGCTTTAAGAAGAAAACCTATCCAAAACTACATTACTACCCTCTTCTATATATTCCTGAATCACACCCACTAACTCCCTTTTTGTACGACGCTCAACAACTCTAAAAAACGCGTTCTGAAGACCCAGCCACTGATACCAGAGCCCCCCCCCCCCATCCATAAACCAACCACAGGCTTACCCCTCCCAAACTGTGACTCGTCAATCTCTACAACTACCCCAGGCCCACCCAACTTACCTGCGTATTTAATATATTCAGAACCAACTTCACGACAAAAAGAATACCAGTCGAGGACCGTTTACTCACTCACACCCACCTCATGTGCACAGAAACTGTGAGAGGACTGATAACAAAAGTTGATAACTCATCAACATAATCTCACGCATGCCCAACCTAGATTTCTCGAACCAGGAACCTCAACGTATGGAGCACCATATTTTATCCCTTCTGAAATCTCCACATATAGCTGTCCCTGGTCAGAGACGCTGGAACTTTGGTTAGCCTCATAGGTTCTCCACACAACGAACATGGCATGAATTCAGCCAAAAGACCGAAAAGTTATAGGAACTTCATAAGTGACAAGGTAGTGTCGCCCATAAGCCACCATAACCGAAAACTATTAGTCTTCTGGGTCATATCCATACCTAACAAAGACATAACTACAGTAATATAAAAAATTCACACATGGCGAACCAAAAATGACACTACAGTAACTTAGGCGTAAAAAAAACTACACCGTCAACTCACTGCAAAATGTTCCACTAGACAAACAGTCAGCACCATGACAAAACCAGTCAACGTCTACCACTCAAATGAACTCAATACTACACACGACACTCACGAACTCAACTTCGAGCCGTCGTGACGTCACACACCACAGCAGTCTTAGGTCATGGGTCAAAGCCGACAGGTGGAATCTGACATTTCTGTCGACCCGTGGAATTTATACGTGCTATACACTATTTAGTCAAAAAAATTGTACGTCATAACCTGTGTCAAAGAGATAAGTGTACCAGTAATTAAAAATATATTGTGGAGTTGTCATATAGGCAGCATACTAAGCCACAAAAAAAGTGATGAACACCATAAGTAATATCACTGATTAAAGTTTAAAATATATATATTGTGCATATTTTATTTCAGTCAGTAGCTATAGTATTATTTTTTGGAGTTCTGAGACAACTAACTTCCTGAAGAACATGAAATTTATAAATAAAGCCTGAAAGGGATAGTATGACAAAATAATAATAATAATAATAATAATAATAATAATAATAATAATAATAATAATAATAATACTGAAGCAGACATGGTTGGTTGGTTTGGTGAAGGAGACCAGAGAGCGAGATCATCGGTCTCATCGGATTAGAGAAAGACGGGGAAGGAAGTCGGCCGTGCCCTTTTGAAAGGAACCAACCTGGCATTTGCCTGGGGCGATTTAGGGAAATCACAGAAAACCTAAATCAGGATGGCTGGACGCGGGATTGAACTGTCGTCCTACGAGTGTCTAACCACAGCGCCACCTCGCTTGGTGAAGCAGACATGGGAAGATGATATTATACCATACTGTAGAAAATGTACCGAATTATAATCGTGTCAAGTAGTAGGCCCATCTGTCTGAAGAAGTAACACCATGTGCACTACCATAATAGATTATTGTCTCCAATGATAACCATGTGAAATATTGTCTACTTAAAGAAGTAACTACATATGTATTATAATCTATCAGGTGATATCAGGTGTTCCCCAGAGAAGCGTCCTGGGACCTCTGCTGTTCCTGATCTATATAAATGACCTGGATGACAATCTGAGCAGTTCTATTAGGTTGTTCGCAGATGATGCTGTAATTTACCGTCTAGTAAGGTCATCCGAAGACCAGTATCAGTTGCAAAGCGATTTAGAAAAGATTGCCGTATAGTGTGGCAGGTGGCAGTTGACGCTACATAACGAAAAGTGTGAGGTGATCCACATGAGTTCCAAAAGAAATCCGTTGGAATTCGATTACTCAATAAATAGTACAATTCTCGAGGCTGTCAATTCCACTAAGTACCTGGGTGTTAAAATTACAAACAACTTCAGTTGGAAAGACCACATAGATAATATTGTGGGGAAGGCGAGCCAAAGGTTGCGTTTCATTGGCAGGACGCTTAGAAGATGCAACAAGTCCACTAAAGAGACAGCTTACACTACACTTTTTCGTCCTCTGTTAGAATATTGCTGCACGGTGTGGGATCCTTACCAGGTGGGATTGACGGAGGACATCGAAAGGGTGCTAAAAGGGGCAGCTCGTTTTGTATTATCACGTAATACGGGAGAGAGTGTGGCAGATATGATACGCGATTTGGGATGGAAGTCATTACAGCAAAGACGTTTTTCGTCGCGGCGAGACCTTTTTACGAAATTTCAGTCGCCAACTTTCTCTTCCGAATGCGAAAATATTTTGTTGAGCCCAACCTACATAGGTAGGAATGATCATCAAAATAAAATAAGAGAAATCAGAGCTCGAACAGAAAAGTTTAGGTGTTCGTTTTTCCCGCGCGCTATTAGGGAGTGGAATAGTAGAGAGATAGTATGATTGTGGTTCGATGAACTCTCTGCCAAGCACTTAAATGTGAATTGCAGAGTAGTCATGTAGATGTAGATTATGATTAACAGTTTGTATAAAGAGATGGAATTGGCATGGCATTTATGTCACTATCTTTCTTTGTATTAGGCATGCTATGTAATGATAAAAATGTGAACTGACTTTCATGTCAAAACGTTCATACTACATAGCATTGTAGAACTAATCACAACATATCTGTACACATGAATATTTAAAATATTTTAATATTAACAGCAAATAGTTGCAAATTAATAGTACAAACCTTCATCCAGAAGTGTTCTCAGTATCTTGGTGGTTTTTTTTCTGTATCAGGAACTGCCATGAGCATGCGGTGTGAGGAACATGTCCTCTTTGTTGAAAACAGCCTCCTCTGCAGCACAAGTTCTCTCTCGTGACTTCTTTGTGGGCTAATGTAAGAGATACCATTATGGTGCAAACAGCGCCTACATTAGCCTTCAATGAAGTCACCATGTTGTTGGCCAGCTGAACTTCAGTAGCTGACATACCAGAAACAATTTCTGAAAACCTGGAAATAATTTTTATCTTGTCTTCTGCCAGGGCTTCCAGGGTGCAGAAACTAGCATTTCCAATTACTTGATTCAGAATCACATTTCTCTCATTAATGGAAGACGTGTCTCCAACATTTGTAGCTAGTACATGTGGTAATTCAGAAATTTCAAACGAATTTTCTACTGTACTCTCCAGTTGGCAAACATTATGTACATGAGATTTTCACTCTGCAGCGCAGTGTGCGCAGATATGAAACTTCCTGCCAGATTAAAACTGTGTGCCCGACCGAGACTCGAACTCGATTCTCGGTCGGGCACACAGTTTTAATCTGGCAGGAAGTTTCATTATGTATGTGCTTGCACATATTTTACTTAATGCTATAATCAATACAAGCGCCTGAATACCTAGTATAAATGCACACTTTACAGTCAGTGCACACTAAATTTGCAGTTACAATGGATATTATTTTTTTCTGCAAGGCAAACTTCATGTGATTTTGTGGCTGGTACCTCGTAACCTCTGCCTACATTTCTAATTGACTCCTTATTGATTAAAATATTGGATCTGTGCTTACGGCAATGTTTTTCATTTTACTTGTTAATTTTCCTTGCACATTGACAATAAGCTTGTCAAACAGCTTTGCTGCTGCAAGTGACATCAATGCGGATATACCTTTATCCAAAGGTTTCACCTGCTTTGCATTATCATGTATATACATCATGGTCTTATGCAGACTCTCTAGCTGCATGTTTTCATTGAGTCCGGCTCGCATCCTAGGACAATATATCCAGCACTTGACATTTTTCTCACAATAATCTTGAAACAGTGACCACATTCTGACGTTTATGAATCGCTGTTGAGTTTCTGCAGCGCTTTTATCAACGATTCTTGAAATACAGTAACGTCTCTTACCTGCGGTAACTACTTAACAAGTTTGTAGACCTTGTTTCTCTTGCCAAATTTCGATAATATTGCTGTTAATATTGGTCCTCCAGGCTCTATCGACATTCCAGGTACAGAGGTTGCATCGTTTTGTTCAAATTCAAGCGACACTACATGATTCTGCCAGATCTGTCACAAATACTTTTGGGGCAATCTGTCCAACCTGAGACTTAACACAATTGAAAAATATACTCAAAACATCAGAGTTTTTCCTGTCAGATAGGAAAGCACTCGGAAATCATTGCCTCATATCCAGTACAAGTAACGTGGTAAATTTAAAATCATAGCCCTTCAGGCCGTGAGGTCCATCAACACAAAATCACTTCTGTATTTTGCTAATATATCTGTTTCTGCGTTGTTTATTGTAATTAACACAAAGTATTCACTTCTCGGTTCAGGGTGCAGATCATTAATTGTTTCTCGAGGCCTACAGAACAATGCACGTGGATTGTCACTTTGCTGCACTTCTTACACCCAACCTTCAATGCTGATTGCATCATTGGGATATCTGACTGAATTCGAAGGCTGGTTATATGCAGGTGCAATGTTATGCAAATCCTGCATCGTTGTAAATTGCACTCTCTCCAAATTTGAATACTGCACTGTTTCTGAATTTTTTGGAGGACAGTATGGAATGGGATTCCTGCAGCAATGTCTTCATCTATCTTCGTCTGTTCTTTTTCTGTCAGATTCAGATGACTTAGGTCCAGATAGTAACCAACAAGAGTGGACATAAAAGTGACGTGGCGTTTTCCTTGTATTGTACTTTAATTTCTTCAGGGCACTTTCCATTGGTTTTACTGCTCCCTGTCAATTTTAGGTGTCTGCTCCCATCACCTGTGGAGACAAAGTGACCTGCTCGATCGAAAACATGACATGTGGGGCCATCATCGTAAAATGTAGTGCCACAGCTATTAACGACTTTGGAATGTGTCGCACATTGCTTTTCTTCTGTCCAGATTAAAAATTCTTCACTGGGAATTCTAGAACTTGTGGTTTCACACATAAAGTGCATGTGTAGACTGGAAGTGATCCATCCAGCACTCTTTAGAATCGGTTTAAAATGCACACATCGTACACTTAAACCTTTTCGTTGCGGCTCGCCAAGAATATTTTGTTGGCGTTTTAATTTACCTTTACAAGTAAAATCCTTGTCGTATAATTAGCACTGGTGTGTACACGAACGTTCGTTATTTGTAGCAGGGGGCATCATTTCGCTCAGCTTCCGTGGGTGGGCTGCAGAAATACGTCTCTTCAGTCTTGCGGTAATTGTACTCATTTCCGCAAACTTCACATTTAAAAGAGCTCATTGTAAAAAAGCAGTGAAACACTTTTGACACGTAAATTGTTCTATAACGTACGACAAAACACTTCTCACACGCTACTAGTTCTATAATGCACGACAACCGAAAGCACAAATGGTACTGCACTATATTAAACGGGTCAAAAGACAACGCTAAACTGCAACGTACAGCCGAACGCGGTAAGCCGGTAAACCACGTGGGTGAACTGAAACTTGAAAGTAAACGATGCCCAGTGCTACCAACAAAGACCGGGAAAACCAGTGGTGAATGGGTTGGTGGGACTTGTTCTGGGTGAAATCCTTTGATGAGTGGCGCGCTGTACCTATAAGCCTATGACCTATTCTGTTCCTTCAGATGATCACTGTGTTGCCGCAAGAAGGAACATTGTGTCCGTCTGGGATGAACACTGGTCTTCTCTATATGGGAAAAAAACGCTGGGAAATGAAGCACCTCCCAACGGTTTGGATTGGACGACTTCCTCTCTCTCCCTTCGCGCGGAGATACTTTTAGCTGAACTGCGTATATTGGCACTGTGGCTTCTCAGTGTCATTTGGTAAGTGCTTTCTGCGACCGACCTTCAACATTGCGATCTTGCCTGCCTGCTTGTATCGTAATTCATTTTGGCTATCTGAATTACCAAATTATTTAGCAGACACACTACAAACATTTCACTCACTACATAAAGAACTGACGTGGCATTCACAGAAATCACTCATATCGGAAAATTGCAGTTTAACGCATCACTACTACATAGTACATACTACATTGTTAATTAGTAACGACTAGTGGTGGGCAGGAAATCGCGTGTCTGTTCGAAATCACAGTGATTGAGAAGTCACAGATATCACAGTAACAACTTTACAAAATCTAACTGCGATTTCAGTCACAATTAGCAGTCGCAAGTAGCATTTCACAATAAACGCCGTGAGCCATCTGTTGGCCGAATTCCATACTGCTTTCTGCGATTTCAGTGACAAATCGCAACTAAGAGCCGCAAGTAGCAAATAAAAAGCGCAGTTAACAGTGCCATCTGTTGGCCAAAGTTTGTACTACACTCAACTCTGCGACACGCTATCGAGTCTAACTGCGATTTCTGTGACAAGTCGCAACTAAGAGTCGCAAGTAGCAACTAATAAGCGTAGTTAGCAGTGCCATCTGTTAAGCAAAGCTCATGAAAAGCTATTCGCTACCGAGTCAAACTGCGATTTCCGTGGCAAATCGCAACTAAGAGTCACAATTAGCAACTAAAAAGCGCAGTTAACATTCTTTTCCTAGTGCCATCTGTTGAACGACGTACGTACTTCGTTATAAGAGCCTTGTGGCTCACGAGATCGGTGTGCTGTGTGTGCGTATGAAGGACTTATTTCATTAGTGGTACAAGTCCATTTTTGTTCATTTTGAGATACGGAGTCGTAAAGTTAAATGAGCGCTGAAAAATCTACAGTTGAGATACCAGAAATATTCAAGCATATGGCTTCTTGCTAGAAATGAACCTTTGTTTGGATCATTAATTTCAGAAGCATTATAGACAGAAAAGTGGAGGTAATGGACTTGTACCACTATTGAAATAAGCCCTTCACATTATATGACGACATGCACATTCAGCATCAGTTATGATTGGTCAAACACAACTGTGACTCTGAATGTATTATATTAATAAGAAGCAACATTGCCTTTTTCTCCTGAAAATATCAAGTAACGTAACAAATGTGAATCTGTTTCCAATATGACAATTTTGGTTAATACTCCACATGTCTACAGGACTTTGCAATGTTAACACAGCAGAACTCAGACATCTGTATAAGTGTAGTGAAATGAAAACAGCATTATTGAGTCATATAAATGCCTCACTTTTATTCCGGCACAGTTCAAGACTTGGGATAAAAGTTTTGCCCCTGGTGTTCTACATGGCAACTTCACACACACGAACTTTTTGCCGACACTACAACCACATACATAAGTAAGCTTTTCCTGTGTTACTTTCAAGTATTGCACTTAAGCTATTCCTGATTTAACTGGAAAATCTGTACTTCCCACTTTCGTATCAACAGCCTCAAAATGCATATTCTATACCTCGGGCTATGTTACAGGTCAGTGTCACACCAAGATTGTGGAGAAGGGGGAGGGGGGGGCGGCGGCATGTCACTCACTCTTCAACTAGTGTTTACCAGTAAATATGTGGCGGAAAATCAATTTACTGAGTGACTGAAATGTAGTTCGGGTAGCTGTGAACATAACAATATGTTAGAATTCATTTTCTAAACACGAACTATTACGCTACTCTATGGCTACTTACATATTAATTACACTATTAATATTTTCACAGTTGTTTCTTTAATACACAATTAAAGCCAACGGAAGAACAAACGTAAAACTTACTTACCAATGACAGATTTGTTGAGATGCAATTTTCTGTGTGGGCAGATGTAACTTTTTCATATGGTGGTAAGTTGCAGAAATCGCAGAAGTCACAGAAATCGCAGAAGTCACAGAAATCGCAGAAGTCACAGAAATCGCAGAAGTCACAGAAATCGCAGAAGTCACAGAAATCGCAGAAGTCACAGAAATCGCAGAAGTCACAGAAATCGCAGAAGTCACAGAAATCGCAGAAGTCACAGAAATCGCAGAAGTCACAGAAATCGCAGAAGTAGCAGTGGCGGAGGGATACGCGACTTATGTTCCTTAACTGCGACAAATCACCGTTAAGAATAGCAGATACTGAAAAGTAGCATTCACAGAAATCACTGATATAGGAAAATCGCAGTTTAGCCCATCACTACTACATAGTTAAATATTAGCGACTGTTCAAATCCCCTACCTCAACAGAACAATTCTAAACCGTGTGCACGAACGTTAAACATACTTCACACAAGAAACAATTGCGGAGGTAACTGTTGCATGTTAATAATCTATATATCATTCACCATGATACACGTTAGGCGAGTATAAAATATATTCACTAGACACATTTCGGATCTACGTTAGTTTACAGCCATTCTATGAACAACAAAGAAATGTGTGCTTATGGATATGGGTCTTACTTCCTCTAAGGTGATACAGAACTTCAAAATAGAAAATTAAATTAACTACTGCCTTTGGATGCAATCGAGCTGCGTGCCAAAAAGAGCAGTTGCTCAGTGTGGCCAACAGATGGCAGAGCAGCAACGCAGCAACGACACAATCGTTACTGCAAAAATTTCGCAACACTAACTGTGGCATAATCATCTGTATATAGAAGTCGTGGTGCACTTCTCTGTTTGCTCTGTCCGTTCATTAAAGTGAGTTAACACCGATGGATACATAATGTTGCAATTCGGACTTGCATTCATCACACCAACTAGAAATTTTCCCTAAGTTGTCTTGCATCTTCCTACTATCATTCAACTTAGACACCTTACCACACACCACAGCATTATCAGCAAACAACTAGCAGATTGCTGCCCACCTTGACCACGAAATCATTTATGTACATAGAGGATAGCACCAGTCTTGTCACACTTCCCTGGGGCACTCCTGATGATACCACTGTCTCTGATGAACACTTTCTGTCAAGGACAATATACTGAGTTCGAGTAATTAAGGGGATTTGTATGTGAATAACTGTAAAAAAATAAAAAAATCAATTTAAAAAAATTGGCGTAAAAAACTTATCTTTAGTTTCCTCAACAGGAAAAGAACTTCCAGGAAAATGAACCGCAGAAAGTACCAAAATTAAAGGAATTTAAAAGTCATTAACAGCCTCCAATGAGGCACTGTGCAAAATGCCTTCTGGTAATCTAGAAGTATGGAATCTGCCTGCTGCCCTTCATCAATAGTTCATGCAAGAAAAGGGCAAGCTGAGTTTTGCATGGGTGATGCTTTTTAAAATCATGCTAATTCATGGACATAAGATTTTCAGTCTCAGGAAAGTTTATTGTATTCTAACTGAGAATATTTTCAAGGATTTTGCAGCAAACTGAAGTTAGGGATATTGGTCTGTAATTTTGCAGGTCTGTTCTTTTACCCTTCTTATATACTGGAGCCACCTGTATTCACCTATTTCGACAATCTCTTCACAAATGATCAGAGTAGTGAGCATTATACGAGAGCTATGCCGAAAGTTTTTAGCAACCGGTAAACCGTAAGGCACAGGACAATGAGATTGTTCCCTGGCTAGCAGTAATCTCTCCCCCCCCCCCCCCCCCCCCCCAGCACAGGCAGTGCTGAGCCAGAGACGGTGCAGGATGGCGCTGTCGCGCCATGATTTTTTACGATTATAAAGAGGGTGTAAGTGCCGAAGAATGCCATTCTTCTTTGCTGCGTGTTTTTTGTGTAGCTTCCCCCTTCCATGTTGTAAACGGGTTTTGCGAGTTTTCGAGGGGTCGGCAGTCAATTGAAGATGAACCTCGTCCCGGTCAGCCAGCAACAGCTGTGACTCCTGGAAACATTGGTGCTGTGAGGAAAATGATCAAAGAAGATCCACATCTTACATTTTGCAATATTGAAGGGACCCTAAATATTGGAACAACAGTAGCACAGACCATCATTCATAGTCACTTAGGCCTTACTAAGAGATGTGCCCATTGGGTGACACATTCCCTGACAGAAAGCCAAAGGGAAGCGAGAGTGGACTGGTGTCGTTCCATGCTCGAAAAATTCAATGGAGGGAAGTCCCAAGACACCTACACTATCGTCCCACTCACAAAACTTCGACGAAGCCAGAGCTCTGGAAAAAAGATGGTGGTAACTTCTTTCACAAAGATTGGGCATCTCACCTCTGTGACCTTGGACACACGTCGTACAGTCAATGCTGAATGGCACGTGAACGATTGTCTTCCAAAAGTCATCGCCACATGGAAGTCGCAGCATCCAAAGTCCAAGAGTGGGCACCTTCTGCTGCATTACGACAATGCATCTGCACACAGGGCTGCCAGAACGATGGACTTTCTGGAGAAGGAAGAAGTGCGAGTGTTACCCCATCCCCCTTACTGACCTGACCTGGCCCCCTGTGACTTCTTTCTGTTCCCTAAGACTAAGGAAAAAATTCGAGGGCAGCGGTTTTCACCAGATGAAGAGGCCATTGCAGCGTACAAGAGTGTACTAAGTGACATCCCAAAAGAATCTTGGACTTACACATTTTCTAAGTGGTTTAAGAGAATGTAAAAATGTATACATGCTAATGGAGAGTATTTTGAAAAGTTGTAAACTTTTTTTGCAAATAAATTTTTTTGCACACATTCTGCTAAAATCTTACAGCATAGCCCTCGTATTCAAATGTTTTGCGTTTTTATGTTATACTTTCCGAGATGTTCCACACCCATGAGAATCATCTCATTTTTTGGGTCAATGGAACAAAAACTGAATCTCATATAATCTTTTTCCAGCCAGTTGGGACTTTGTACTAGGCAAGAGATTTGCGATAAATGCAAGGCAAAGGGCCAATGTCACAGAGTTCACTTCGTAAAACCTGGTATTTATTTGCTTTCAGATCTTTAAATTGTTTCTCTATGTCAGAGATCCATATTACTACGAAGTCCGTACAGGAGACTGTCCAATGGTCAAATGACGGTACGTTTGTACGATTCTCCTCCGTGAATGAGTTCTCAATCGTGAAATTTAAAACTACAGTTTTTGTTTTGCTATCACCACACCAGACTGGTCGAGGAACTGAATGGAAGCCTCAGACACGCCTAGCGAGTTTACATAGGACAAGAATTTTCTCGGGTTTTCTGCCAGATCTTCTGGCAAGGTGTGACAGTAGCAGTTGCTGTATGCTTTGCGCATAGATCTTTACACAGATGCATGAGTCTCTACTAGCCTCTGCTTGTTGTCATTTGTGCGTTCTCTTTTGAGTTCAACAGCCTCTGCTTTCTCAGTATCTTCCGAATTTCATTATTAAACCATGGTGGGTCACTTCCATCCTTTTATCCATTTACTAAGGACACAACTCCCCACACCATCATTTACAATCTGCTTAAACTTTCCCCATAATTTCTCTATATACATCATACTGAAACTAAGTGACATCTATTCACTGTCTAAGTGAGGTGCTAATAACTGGTTATCTGCTCTGTCTAGCAGAAACACACTCCAAGCCTTCTTCATGTACTTATTAATTTTCATAACCATGTTGTTGTTGTGGTCTTCAGTCCAGAGACTTATTTGATGGAGATCTCCATGCTACTCTATCCTGGGCAAGCTTCTTCATCTCCCAGTACGTACTGCAACCTATATCCTTCTGAATCTGCTTAGTGTATTCATCTCTTGGTCTCCCTCTACGAGTTTTACCCTCCACGCTGCCCTCCAATACTAAATTAGTGATCCCTTGATGCCTAAGGATATGCTGCACCAACCGATCCCTTCTCCTAGTCATGTTGTGCCACAAATTTCTCTTCTCTCCAATTCTATCAATACCTCCTTATTTGTTATGCGATCTACTCATCTAATCTTCAGCATTCTTCTGTAGCACCACCTTTCGAAAGCTTCTATTCTCTTCTTGTCTAAACTATTAATCGTCCACGTTTCACTTCCATATATGGCTACAATCCATACAAATACTTTCAGAAACAACTTCCTAACACTTAAAACTATACTCGATGTTAACAAATTTCTCTTCTTCTGGAACACTTTCCTTCCGAGTGCCAGTCTACATTTTATATCCTCTCTACTTCAACCATCATCATTTACTACTTTAAGCCTCTCAGTTCCTAATCTAATTCCCTCAGCATCACCTGATTTAATTCGACTACATTCCATTATCCTCATTTTGCTTCTGTTGATGTTCATCTTATATCCTCCTTCCAAGAGACTGTCCATTCCGTTCAGCTGCTCTTCCAGGTCCTTTGCTATCTGACAGAATTACAATGTCATCAACGAACTTCAAATTTTTTATTTCTTCTCCATGGATTTTAATTCCTACTCTGAACTATTATTTTGTTTCCTTTATTGCTTGCTCAATGTACAGATTGAATAACATCGGGGAGAGGTTACAACCCTGTCTCACTCCCTTCCCAACCACTGCTTCCCTTTCATGCCCCTCGACTCTTACAACTGCCATCTGGTTTCTGTACAAATTGTAAATAGCCTTTCGCTCCCTGTATTTTACACCTGCCACCTACAGAATTTGAAAGAGAGTATTCCAGTGAACACTGTCAAAAGCTTTCTCTAAGTCTACAAATGTTAGAGAGGTAGGTTTGCGTTTCATTAATCTATTTTCTAAGATAAGCCGTAGGATCAGAATTGCCTCACGTGTTCCAACATTTCTACGGAATAGTAACCATAATTGCTATAATAATAACCAATCCCCATTTCCGTACGGACACTGTGGGTGAGATGTGGTATACTTGTAGTTACAACATCTAAAATATTTCCATTCTGTGTGAGCTGCTGAGCCAGCTGTTCGAGACAGTCTTTGGAAAACATGTTCAAAAGTATCTCGCATTACTGTCTGTCTGTAGCCCCACACCCAATCTATACTTGATAGGTTAAAGTCGCCTCAAACTTGGATTGCATCATCTTAGTATTTCTGTGCTACTGATTGTAGACTTTTTTTTTTGATGGCTCCAAAACTGTTACAGCACAGTTGGGTGGCCGGTAAAAACATCCAACAATTAAGTCGGTATCAGCTACACCTGCTATACGCGACCAGGCAACTTCACTGTCACATTGAACTTCAGCCTCAACAGACACACTATTTTTGGTCAGCTGTAACGAACACTCCTCCCCCCTAGGCCTCTAATCTGCCTTTCCAATATATGTTCCGTGGCTCCCTCAATATCTCAGAGCTCTTCACTTCTGGTTTCAGCCAGCTCTCGGACCCAAGAATAACTTGAGCACCAGAACTTTTCTGGAGGGCAGTAAATTCATGAATTTTATTATTAGATATTCTTTTACCAGAAACGTGTGTTTGATGTCCAGTGTTAGGATACTGAGATTATCCATGCCAAGGGAATAGGTTAATGGGAAGAGACCACAGATGGGCCCTTTCCTGGTTCCAGGATATGTACAAATATATGTGTGCTCCACTCCGTTGGAAAGCTGACAAGTCAGCATCAGTAAATGAAAGTTGCAAAATCATTTTGTCAGACATCAAAGAGCAATCAGAAAAATCAGCTGTGAGCTTTAAGTTCACTGACAGCAAATTTGTGTGTTATCAGTGGATTCTATTTAGTCATTACTGGTACTTGTCAGAGGACCCCCCACACAAATGTCATTTGATGATTTAAACTAGATTTAACTTTAAGTAAAAAAAATTGCATCCAGTAGCAACAGGACAGGAAGTTAAACCAACAGGTCGAGGAACTGAACATGTAAAGTCATTAACTGAGATCTTGTCTCGCACAGTTTTACAGGTTTGAATGTCGGCAACAAGACAGCCAGGAAAATAGCAAATTAGAAGTCAGCCAATCAAATGCTCAAAAAATTAGAAACACTGTATGAAAAGAAATCTAATTCAACAATTGAAGGTTTGCAGAGGAACTTCTTCAGCTTTAAATGTGGTACTAGTTAAGGCAGTTATTCCAAACTGTATGCAGTTTTAAGAATACATGAGAGATTTAGCAGCAGAAGGTGAAGCTGCAAAAATGAGCTGAATTATGTTGTGAATTTTGGACTGCTACTGTAGACACTTCACTACTTTTATACGGCATGGGACAATGTTGCAGCAGCTAATAAATTTCTGAATATGTTATTTGAATATTTGCGTCTGGAGCGAAAAGTTAAATCAGACAGAAAAGACCAGCATGCTGCATGAGAATGTGCTATATTAATGTGAACTCTCTTAAACACCGTTTAAGTGGTTACTTATGAAAGTTAGCCAAAGCCACTGCATAAATAACTACTCAAGTGAATTACCTTGGTAAATGTCAGAATCTTTCAACACATTGCCATAGTGACAGAAAGCT
The DNA here is from genome assembly GCF_023897955.1 of Schistocerca gregaria. Taxonomy (NCBI): domain Eukaryota; kingdom Metazoa; phylum Arthropoda; class Insecta; order Orthoptera; family Acrididae; genus Schistocerca; species Schistocerca gregaria. The sequence goes on along the minus strand of NC_064930.1, from coordinate 99,389,686 downwards.
GACTCGTTCTGTTAGGCTAAGGGGAAATAATCAACCACTGCACTGGATGTAGTGCAGGAATTGTACATATTGCACAAATTGTAAATGCGTTCAGATCAAATGTATGTCCGATTACCACATACTTACTGTCCTTGATGGCCACTTGATAATGCTCTTAATAATGTTGACAGCAACTGAGTCAACACTGACTCTAAATTTAGTTGTAAATGGAACTGTGTAAATGTTATCAGTATGCAGCATTAACTATTTACCAAACGTGAGCATTCTTTTGATCAATTTTTTTCCCACTTCATTGTAAATCTGTGTGCAAAGTTGTTCCCAAAATGAAGTATAGCACTTATATTACAGTCAGTTTTCTCCGTAAAGTCTGAAAAATTAACAATTACCAGTACTTCACATCATGGACGTCAAGTACAAATATTGACTGAAATATGTCTTATCAACACTTAACATTCATGCTATTAATTTGTGTGTTTTGGTACAGCAGCACTTACTATCACTGTACGGATTCTAAAACAGGTTATATTCAAGGTAATCAAAACAATTAAAACCACCATTTTCACAACAAACAGTAATGGTCACTCTGGAGGTGATTGTAGTGGTTGACAGCATAGGCTCTGAGGGCAAATGGTAGCGTCCAATTCCACCTGTCGGCTTTGACCCGTGACATAAGGCTGTTGTGGAGTGTGACGTCACGACAGAGCCGAGTTTAGTTTGTGAGAGTGACGTGTTTGTAGGTGTCGTTTTGATGTGATCGGTGATGCTCTCTGGTGGTGTGTTTGTGGGTAGTGTGTTATGTGGTGTATGGGGTTCATTTGCATGTGTGTGGTATCGGTGGAAATTGCTTCGTTTATGCCTTTGGTAGGTATGGATATGACAGACGAGGTCAACAGTTTTCAGTTGTTAGCAATGATAGGGGACAGTGTGTTGCCTCTAATAAAATTTCTTCAGCTATTTGGCCTCTTGGCTGAAGTCGTTAAGTGTTCAGTGTGTTGTGTAGAAATGAGGCTTACAAAAGTTCCGGCATCTTGGTCCAGGGATGGCTATATGTGGAGATGTCTTAAGGATGACAGGTCAGGGGAATGTTCAGTTCCAATTTTGATTTTCTAGGTGTTTTTGTAGTAGGATTAAATGTAGTGGTGGTGAAAGTTTTGTGATTTATAATGTGGTATTGGTTGTTTCTGTTGACCTATATAGGTCAAGCGAAGTGATAGATTCCAGTGGATTGTGTGTGTAGTGGAATTTGGGAAGGTTGTGGGGTCTTGTTATTTTAGTGTTTTTTGTCATTTGGTGTAATGGCATTTGTGTATATTTTTGTCCCCATTCAAAAACATCCAATTTCTCCCTCTTGTCCCATTAGTTTCATTATATTTTTTGAGGAATATCTATTTAGTGGTTTTTCCAATCTATTTTCATGTTTGTTTTCATGTCAGGAATAAGAGATAGGTGGCAGCAATTACTTCAATAAACATTAAAAACCAAACTATTGCTTGTTGTTGTTGTTGTGGTCTTCAGTCCTGAGACTGGTTTGATGCAGCTCTCCATGCTACTCTATCCTGTGCAAGCTTCTTCATCTCCCAGTACCTACTGCAACCTACATCCTTCTGAATCTGCTTAGTGTACTCATCTCTCGGTCTCCCTCTACGATTTTTACCCTCCACAGTGCCCTCCAATGCTAAATTTGTGATCCCTTGATGCCTCAAAACATGTCCTACCAACCGATCCCTTCTTCTAGTCAAGTTGTGCCACAAACTTCTCTTCTCCCCAATCCTATTCAATACCTCCTCATTAGTTACGTGATCTATCCACCTTATCTTCAGTATTCTTCTGTAGCACCACATTTCGAAAGCTTCTATTCTCTTCTTGTCCAAACTAGTTATCGTCCATGTTTCACTTCCATACATGGCTACACTCCAAACAAATATTTTCAGAAATGACTTCCTGACACTTAAATCTATATTCGATGTTAACAAATTTCTCTTCTTCAGAAACGCTTTCCTTGCCATTGCCAGTCTACATTTTATATCCTCTCTACTTCGACCATCATCAGTTATTTTACTTCCTAAATAGCAAAACTCCTTTACTACTTTAAGTGTCTCATTTCCTAAACTAATTCCCTCAGCATCACCCGATTTAATTGGACTACATTCCATTATCCTCGTTTTGCTTTTGTTGATGTTCATCTTATATCCTCCTTTCAAGACACTGTCCATTCCGTTCAACTGCTCTTCCAAGTCCTTTGCCGTCTCTGACAGAATTACAATGTCATCGGCGAACCTCAAAGTTTTTACTTCGTCTCCATGAATTTTAATACCTACTCCAAATTTTTCTTTTGTTTCCTTTACTGCTTGCTCAATATACAGATTGAATAACATCGGGGAGAGGCTACAACCCTGTCTCACTCCTTTCCCAACCACTGCTTCCCTTTCATGCCCCTCGACTCTTATGACTGCCATCTGGTTTCTGTACAAATTGTAAATAGCCTTTCGCTCCCTGTATTTTACCCCTGCCACCTTTAGAATTTGAAAAAGAGTATTCCAGTCAACATTGTCAAAAGCTTTCTCTAAGTCTACAAATGCTAGAAACGTAGGTTTGCCTTTTCTTAATCTTTCTTCTAAGATAAGTCGTAAGGTCAGTATTGCCTCACGTGTTCCAACATTTCGACGGAATCCAAACTGATCCTCCCCGAGGTCCGCATCTACCAGTTTTTCCATTCGTCTGTAAAGAATTCGCGTTAGTATTTTGCAGCTGTGACTTATTAAACTGATAGTTCGGTAATTTTCACATCTGTCAGCACCCGCTTTCTTTGGGATTGGAATTATTATATTCTTCTTGAAGTCTGAGGGTATTTCGCCTGTCTCATAAATCTTGCTCACCAGCTGGTAGAGTTTTGTCATGACTGGCTCTCCCAAGGCAGTCAGTAGTTCTAATGGAATGTTGTCTACTCCGGGGGCCTTGTTTCGACTCAGGTCTTTCAGTGCTCTGTCAAACTCTTCACGCAGTATCGTATCTCCCATTTCGTCTTCATCTACATCCTCTTCCATTTCCATAATATTGTCCTCAAGTACATCGCCCTTGTATAAACCCTCTATATACTCCTTCCACCTTTCTGCCTTCCCTTCTTTGCTTAGAACTGGGTTGCCATCTGAGCTCTTGATATTCATACACGTGGTTCTCTTCTCTCCAAAGGTCTCTTTAATTTTCCTGTAGGCAGTATCTATCTTACCCCTAGTGAGATAAGCCTCTACATCCTTACATTTGTCCTCTAGCCATCCCTGTTTAGCCATTTTGCACTTCCTGTCGATCTCATTTTTGAGACGTTTGTATTCCTTTTTGCCTGCTTCATTTACTCCATTTTTATATTTTCTCCTTTCATCAATTAAATTCAATATTTCTTCTGTTACCCAAGGATTTCTAGCAGCCCTCGTCTTTTTACCTACTTTATCCTCTGCTGCCTTCACTACTTCATCCCTCAGAGCTACCCATTCTTCTTCTACTGTATTTCTTTCCTCTATTCCTGTCAATTGTTCCCTTATGCTCTCCCTGAAACTCTGTACAACCTCTGGTTCTTTCAGTTTATCCAGGTCCCATCTCCTTAATTTCCCACATTTTTGCATTTTCTTCAGTTTTAATCTACAGGTCATAACCAATAGATTGTGGTCAGAGTCCACATCTGCCCCTGGAAATGTCTTACAACTTAAAACCTGGTTCCTAAATCTCTGTCTTACCATTATATAATCTATCTGATATCTTTTAGTATCTCCAGGGTTCTTCCACGTATACAACCTTCTTTCATGATTCTTAAACCAAGTGTTACCTATGACTAAGTTGTGCTCTGTACAAAATTCTACTAGGCGGCTTCCTCTTTCATTTCTTAGCCCCAATCCATATTCACCTACTATGTTTCCTTCTCTCCCTTTTCCTACACTCGAATTCCAGTCACCCATTACTATTAAATTTTCGTCTCCCTTCACTATCTGAATAATTTCTTTTATTTCATCGTACATTTCTTCAATTTCTTCGTCATCTGCAGAGCTAGTTGGCATATAAACTTGTACTACTGTAGTAGGTGTGGGCTTCGTATCTATCTTGGCCACAATAATGCGTTCACTATGCTGTTTGTAGTAGCTTACCCGCATTCCTATTTTCCTATTCATTATTAAACCTACTCCTGCATTACCCCTATTTGATTTTGTGTTTATAACCCTGTAATCACCTGACCAGAAGTCTTGTTCCTCCCGCCACCGAACTTCACTAATTCCCACTATATCTAACTTCAACCTATCCATTTCCCTTTTTAAATTTTCTAACCTACCTGCCCGATTAAGGGATCTGACATTCCACGCTCCGATCCGTAGAACGCCAGTTTTCTTTCTCCTGATAACGACATCCTCCTGAGTAGTCCCCGCCCGGAGATCCGAATGGGGGACTATTTTACCTCCGGAATATTTTACCCAAGAGGATGCCATCATCATTTAATCATACAGTAAAGCTGCATGTCCTCGGGAAAAATTACGGCTGTAGTTTCCCCTTGCTTTCAGCCGTTCGCAGTACCAGCACAGCAAGGCCGTTTTGGTTAATGTTGCAAGGCCAGATCAGTCAATCATCCAGACTGTTGCCCCTGCAACTACTGAAAAGGCTGCTGCCCCTCTTCAGGAACCACACGTTTGTCTGGCCTCTCAACAGATACCCCTCCGTTGTGGTTGCACCTACGGTACGGCCATCTGTATCGCTGAGGCACGCAAGCCTCCCCACCAACGGCAAGGTCCATGGTTCATGGGGTGAAGAACTAAACTATTGCTTAGAAATCTCAAATTCAGACTGTACCAATAGGGATTACACAGAACAGTGTCTCAAGATCCTTTTACATCTTACGCATTTTATGACAGATTCCTATTAGTAGTACCCACATAACTTTGTGATTAACACAAATTTTGTAACTAATATAAAGCAAGTATTGCTAAAATTTGCCTGCAGATTTTTGAAATATATACAATGCTACTTTGAAATGAATAAATTAACCTTAAATCTTCCAAAATCTAATAATAATAATAATAATAATAATAATAATAATAATAATAATAATAATAATAATAATAATAATAATAATAATAATAATAATAATAATAATAATAATAATAATAACATCACAGCCTGAAACTCAGAATTCAAAAGAAAGAAACTGTGTACGTAACTGTCACTGGTTTTTAGGTGTGTATATTGATGAAAATTTACACTGGAAATCACACAACCTACACCCTCCTTGCTGTGCATTACAGATTAGATAAGATTGGATTCAGTTTCCATTCCACAGACCCAAAAATTGGATGATTCTCGTGGATGTGGAACATGTCAGAAAGTATAACGTACATCATTTGAATATAATACTTAGTATCCTGATCAGTTGTCAGGAGATAGTTGAAATAGGTTAATGCAATACAGTAAACTGGAACAGCTAATATTTACAGAATTAACACAGTCAGAATGAAACACTGTTATGCTCTATTAATAAATTTATCATACACAAAATACCTAATCTTGACTGTTGTGACCAAGTGTTGTCAAAACTGAAATCTAACATTTATACTTAAGCTGGCTTACCAGTCCCGGTTAAGATATTCATCTATGGAGTAGAAGGAGTTGCCTACCAAAAAGTCTTTCAAACTCTGTTTAATCTGTGCTTTATCTGAAACCAAGTTTTTAATGGTTGCTGGCAATTTATTGAAAATGTGTGTTCCTGAATATTGATCCCCTTTTGGACCAAGGTAAGAGATTTTAGGTCTTTATGTATATTGTTCTTATTCCTAGTATTGATACTGTGTATTGAACTATTGGTTGGAAATAGATATGTATTACTCACAACAAATTTCATTAAGGAATAAATATACTGAGAAGCAGTGGTTAGAATACAAAGTTCCTTGCACAGGTTTCGTCAAGATGTCCTTGGATTTACACCACAAATGTTTATCACACGCTTTTGCACCTCAGACGTAATTACTACTAACCTATATGTAGTAGATACTGTATTAGAATGGTCTATTTTGCATACATCCATTCAATTATTACCTATGGCCTTAACTTTTGGGATCACAATGGGACATACCTGAAAACCACATCACTATACAAAAACGATCTTTTAGAATACAGGATGACACCTAGCAGTTATTCCAACAGGTAAATATTCTACTTTTCCCACGATTCTAGATGCAAAATGGTACATTAACAGTTTCCACACGAGCTCAGACCTTTAAAACACAAGAATTTTCAAGACATCCATACAAAAATAGTAAAAAAGATATACAAAAACAAACGAACATTTATACAATAGATTGCATAACAAACTTCCAGCACAGGTGAAAGAAATAAAAAATGTCTTCATTTAAGAAAGTAGTGTTCAAATTTTTAATGACCAATTGCTATTACAATCTTGATGAATGTATGCAACAAATTTGTAGCAAAGAACTATATTCATTTTCCTACATATTTATAAGATTTTTAATCAAATATTACTTATAATTTGAATGTATTTTTTGAACAAAACTAAAAATCAGGTTATTTGTATGTAAATATCAACCTACATATTCCATATAAAATACCTTTGTTATTCATTTCTGTAACTAATCTGAGTCGCAGATTGCTTACAAATTGATTGGTTTCTTGGTTATAATGAAGAGCTATTGGCCTAAATTTGAGAAAATTCTTGTGTCACATTCCTCTGGTAGTGGCAACTATACAATCCCACAACAGCTTATCACAGAAATAGGCTACCGAAACTTATAACAAAAATAAAATATTTTTTTCCAATCACATGTGACACTTCAATTACAAATTTGACTATTTTCGTTTAGATTCATTGAAAGTCTCTTGTAATACCAAACTATATTGCTATACACTGAATGAATATTACTTATGTCTTACGATATGTTAACACTTGATGAAATACCTAACGAGTGATTATCTGTCACACAACAAATACTAGTGTAATAAAAATTTCGTATCTCTCATACTGAATCTTAAATACATAAAGAAAATCGAGTTAACATATAAAACTTGGGCAAATTTCGTACAGGTGCCTTTACTGGAAAGGAACATAATAAAAGTGGACTGTGACAGCAACACAAAACGTAAGCAAGGGCAACAGTCATCTACACACACACATAAATCGCACAAAGATAACACTCGACGTTCTGGCTGATGGGGAATAAGAAATGCCTTTACAGTACCCCCCCATCAGCCACCCCGCCAAGTGTCAACTTTGGTTGCGCGTACAATATCTCTCACTATAAAGATCAGCGCTCTTCTGCAATTCTATCTCATGAAAAGAAGCTAAATAATGTTATGGAATTATGGATATTTCCCGAAGTGATATTCACATTTCCCAATTACCTCAATATTGAAGACTGAACCCATTCGACTTCCCCCCTGATGAGCTTGATTATTTCGTTATTTTTACCTGTTTTATGATTTATTAATTCCTCTTATTTTCGTGCGAATACGAGAACGCTCTGCAGAAACTAGTCCTTCTCAAAATAGGCATACGTATTTCAAAACAGTATTTCTACTCAGAAAACAAATAACAAGAATAAAGGGCCAGTTCATGTGCAATGAAATCTGGGTGCAGATAACTGTGCATGCAATAAATAGCGACAACATCGTGCGAGTATGACAAGTTGCCAAACTATTTCTGGCACACATTTGTCGATATAGACAATAAATTTTAGTGAGAATCTTCTACACTTTCACAAACATTTCAGTTCACAATATCAGCTCTTAATTAAGGAAATTCCTCCCTTATCGATGTCCTCTATTTCTATTGCAAAGGAATTGCAAATAAAGCGTTAGAGTTACAAACAACAATTTGAAAGGTATATTTAGTGAACCCGTAGGCGATGGCAGGATTCACATTTTAATTTAGTTCACCAGTGACAGAACGAACCCGATGACTGGAATACCGATACGATGCTCGTCCAGCACTAAAGTTTCCTTACTTTTAAACAAAAAACGTAGTTACATGATCAATTTTATTGGGAAGAGAAGCAGAAATTCTGCCATCGGCTAAGGGGCCACTGTATTTACCATTCAAGTCGTTCTTTCCACCTTGGACACTTTATTTGCGGCACCTTTGCAAGACAAGTCGCGAAGATAGATCAGACAGAAATATCCTTCATTAAGAGTTAATATTTGAAATGATTCTGAAGGTGGCATGGGTAAAATACAGGGAGCGAAAGGCTATTTACAATTTGTACAGAAACCAGATGGCAGTCATAAGAGTCGAGGGGCATGAAAGGGAAGCAGTGGTTGGGAAAGGAGTGAGACAGGGTTGTAGCCTCTCCCCAATGTTATTCAATCTGTATATTGAGCAAGCAGTAAAGGAAACAAAAGAAAAATTCGGAGTAGGTATTAAAATCCATGGAGAAGAAATAAAAACTTTGAGGTTCGCCGATGACATTGTAATTCTGTCAGAGACAGCAAAGGACATGGAAGAGCAGTTGAATGGAATGGACAGTCTCTTGAAAGGTGGATATAAGATGAACATCAACAGAAGCAAAATGAGGGTAATGGAATGTAGTCGAATTAAGTCGGGTGATGTTGGGGGAATTAGGTTAGGAAATGAGACACTTAAAGGAGTAAAGGACTTTTGTTATTTAGGAAGTAAAATAACTGATGGTCGAAGTAGAGAGGATATAAAATGTAGACTGGCAATGGCAAGGGTAGCGTTTCTGAAGAAGAGAAATTTCTTAACATCGAATATAGATTTATGTATCAGGAAGTCGTTTCTGAAAGTATTTGTTTGGAGTGTAGCCATGCATGGAAGTGAAACATGGACGATAACTAGTTTGGACAAGAAGAGAATAGATGCTTTCGAAATGTGGTGCTACAGAAGAATACTGAAGATAAGGTGGATAGATCACGTAACTAATGAGGAGGTATTGAATAGGATTGGGGAGAAGAGAAGTTTGTGGCACATGGACGATAAATAGTTTGGACAAGAAGAGAATAGAAGCTTTCGAAATGTGGTGCTACAGAAGAATGCTGAAGATTAGATGGGGAGAGCACATTACTAATGAGGAAGTATTGAATCGGATTGGGGAGAAGAGAAATTTGTGGCTCAACTCGACTAGAAGAAGGGATCGCTTGGTAGGACATGTTTTGAGGCATCAGGGGCTCACAAATTTAGCATTGGAGTGCAGCGTGGAGGGTAAAAATCGTAGAGGGAGACCAAGATATGAATACACAAAGCAGATTCAGAAGGATGTAGGTTGCAGTAGGTACTGGGAGATGACGAAAATTGCACAGGATAGAGTAGCATGGAGAGCTGCATTAAACCAGTCTCAGGACTGAAGACAACAACAACAACAACAACACTGTGAAATGAAATGTCGTTTGCGAAAGCATAACCGTCTGTCACGAAAATTTTCCATGTTGTGGGAACGACTTTTATATGCTGTCACTGTTGTCTTCAGCTCTTCATCATTGTCAAAACACTGCCTGGAGGGCAGGGATTTCTTAAGGTACAAGAAAACATGGAAATCCTTAAGAGCAAGGTCAGAACTGTACAGTGGGTGATCAAACAGATCCTGGCCGAAGCCCTTCAGAATAGCTGTTGGGCGCCAAACCATATGTTGGCGAGCTTTGCAATAAACAATCACATCACCTGCATCCAACATTCCATGCCTTTAGTTTTGGAGGACTCATCGTGTTTTACAATGGGTTTACACTATTGGTCAGCGTTCTCTGTTCCACCTCTGGTCAGGAAGACAGTGAGTAGAACATTCTTCCTGTTCCAGAACACTGTACGCATCACTTTCCACACTGATTGGTGAACTGATGAACTGAAGATCCACTGTAATGCCAATGAATTGACTGTTGCTCAATTACTGAGGTAAAGTGGGCAATCTGTGCCTCATGGCTTGTGATGATCCTGTGAGAAAATCATTCCATCATCATGATACCACTGCAGAAATGTCAATGATGCCCCAACTGATTCTGTTTGTGTCCAGACGTCAGATCTTATGGCACCCACCTGACACATTCTTTCCTGAACAGCTGGTGTTTGGCGACTATTTCATGCAGCAGGGATCACAATATCTGTGGAAGCTGACTGTTGACATCTATGATCATAGAGTGACATTTCTTCATAGTGCGCTGCTCCATCAGTTTCACAATGTTTTCATTGATTTAAGAAAACTAGGTACACTAGCTACTGCTTCCCAATCCTTACTGAGACTTGTCATTAAAAATTATTTAGAGTAATATGGACGCAAACTACTGCTTTTCAATGTATCTGTTGCTTATTTAAAATTGTCATTAAAAATATATTTCTTTTTCAATTGAACAGATCAGTTCATGACATCAGTACTAGGAATAATAATTATCTTCACAGAGATTTAAAGTAACTTACCCTTTTGTGCCAGAAAGGACTCCATTATTCAGGAACACACATTTTCAATAACTTGCCAGCAGCCATAATATGTTGAACTACTAATAAAGGTCGGTTTAAGAGGCGGCTAAAGAATTTATTGGCGACCAACCCCTTCAACTCTATTGATGAATTTCTTGGTAGATGCAGCTGATGTGCTCACATTACTAATAATATCAAATAACGCAAATATAACCTATAATGTGACTGCTGTGCAATTTCAGTGCAGTAGTGTGATCATTATAAGTACGTATTGTAAAATGGTTTTTTCTCACTGCCCATAGTATGAGGTATTTGTTGCATGTCTGGTATATAGAATGATTACAGCCCTATTAATAAAAGTGGCTCATTTATTGTTGTAGAATGACCTACATACATCTGTTTTCATGCTAGCAGTAGATTTCACTGAAATATTGTAGTTTATCTGTGATCTTGCAGTCGAATTATCCAAGCACTGGCACACGATTTTAATCCGCCAAGTAACACAGTTTGGAGCATAATAATAATAATAATAATAATAATAATAATTTTGTGGATTTGGAAAAGGCATATGACTCGATTGATCGTAAAACCCTGATCAAAAGTCTAGATGAACTTGCACTAGACGAGAAGATCAAATCGACAATCCAGCAAGAACTAACCAACACAACCTCAAAAGTGAAATTTAGGGGAGAAACGTCAGAAGCTTTTGAAATAAAGACTGGAGTGAGGCAAGGAGATGGGCTCTCAACTCTGCTCTTCAACTGTGCCCTCAAGAATGTGATTAGTGAGTGGTGCATAAACTGGAAAACCAAGGAATTAAAAATGGTCTCCGGCTGGGTTAGAAGAAACAAAATCTTTAAATCGATTGTCTCGCTTTTGCAGATGATCTTACATTTTTTTTTGGTTCTATGGAAACAGCTGAGAGCCAGATTAATGAGCTTAGCGTTCAAGCACAGAAGACTGGCCTCCAAATTTCATTTGAGAAAACCGAGTTTATAACGAACATAAATTCACCACCAAGGGAGCTTGTAGTGGGTCAAGGCAAAATTAAGCAAGTTGAAAAGTTTAAATATCTCGGAGAATGGATAACAGCCACTTTATCAGAGAAAGAAGCCTTCATATCACACATGAACAAACTGGAAATGGCATGCCATTTAACCAAGAACATCTACAACGAAAGATCAGTACTGTTCAATTCAAAGTTAAGGCGTTACTGCAGTGTTATCCATTTGGAGGTCTTTTTACGCTTCTGAATGCCTAGTAATGAACAAAAAAGGCATAACTGGAAACTGGAGGCCAGGGAAAGGAAGATTTTGAGAAAGATCTTAGGTTCCATCAAAGAGAATGGGTAATATAGAAGACATCATAATCATGAACTGTATTCCCACATAGAGAAGGTAAGCAGAAAAAGAAGGATTATGTTTTATGGACATATGACCAAAATGAGCCCTGGAAGACTCACCAATCATACGATCACCTACTTTCAGGAGAAGAAAACAAAATGGGCCTGGTTCACAGAGGTGGAGAAAGATCTTAAAGGAGTGGGGATCAGCCATGATGACATCTTGTAGCGTGTCCCACACAAGGAGAAACTTATGGCATGATGGGTTTTCCAAGAAAAGCCAGAACTAAAAACACGAAAGGCTTGGACCCAAGAGAGGAAGCAGCAACACCGAAAACGAATGCGAGAGCACTGGGCAAACATCAAAACATGTAAAGCACGACAATTGAAATAACGTGGTCCAAAGATGGTCTATATGAAATTAATGAATGAATGAGTAGTAACAGTAATAAACGAAAATAAGTTGAATCAGAATGAACATTTTATACAGGCAACGGCAATATATATAAGCTTTGTGTATTGATTTATTTAATCAAACAACACACCGAAACTGTTATGCATGGTGGTACTACAGAGTTTCATTTAAATATACAACAAAACTAATAATGTTTATCGATTGCATTAAAGTTGGCATAAATGTGTAAACTGAATGGCAGGAGAACCCTCATTGTATAACTAAAGATGACTGGTCATTAAAACAGAGTCTCTGAGACTAAGTCCCACATTCCTTGGAAAATTCGTAAGTATGTGCAAATTATCTAGCCAGTCATCACAGAATGTCATCAAACTGCTTCACGAATCCATCCTAGCTCTCCAGAATCAATCAGAATGCTTGAGTATCAAACCACTCATGCCACTGACAACATGCATTCCTCCTCTGTAACTACACAGTTTTACTTAAAATCTAAGAAATGGGCTACCACTTGATCATTAACAAACATGCAAAATAGACATCTGTTTTAAGTGACAACCCATTGCCCTACAATTCTGTACATACCAAATACTATATACATTTGCAATAACTTACACATAGGTAATTTGTCAGGTAACTAGCACATACTGGCTTAGAACAATTGATATTGATCAAACATTTAGACTATATGAAATAAATTATCTTGGCCAGCTCTATAGAAACATAATCTTACACTCAGTCTACTAATAGCATCACACTGTATGGACAATTTGCAGTTTATTAATTACAATTGTGTTTAATGCTGGCCAAACTGACTATTCATTAAATAAATTAGTTGTTAATTATCAGTTTTGTGGTGGATTTGATTATATGACATATTTACATAATAAAGATATGAAATGGTAATAGCTCAAATATAGAAATAGTTATAAATGTGAGGCATTGAGCAATGATAGCTGTAGAGCTAGACAGTCATCCTGTATCTTGTTTATTAAGATATTGTGTGGCATTCAGCAATTATTAGTTTTTATTGCATAGTGTGATAATTCACTCAAGCAAAAAAAAAAAAGATGCACCACTAAGGAATTATCCAAATGGGATGGAAACCAGCAGATGTGATGTACATGGACAGACAATTTCTGAAAAATTGGATGATTTATTCAAAAGAAAGAAGCTTCATAAATTGAGCGAGTCAATAATGTGTTGGTCCACCTCTGGTCCTTCTGCAAGCCGTTATTTAGCTTGGCTTGGAACTGATAAGAGTTGTTGGATGTCCTTCAGAGGAATTCCATGCCAAATACTGTCAGACTGACTCATTAGATCGTCAAGTATCCGAGTTGGTTGGGGAGCCCTGTCCATAATTCTCTAAAAGCTCTCAGCTGGGGAGTTCTGGCGATTTCGCTGGCCAAGGCAGGATTTGGCAAGCATGAAGACAAGCAGCAGAAATTCCTCCCATGTGTGGGTGAGCACTATTGTGCAGAAATGTAAGCCCAGGATGGCTTGCCATGAAGGGTAACAAAATAGGGTATAGAGTATTGTCGATATACTGCTGTACTACAGATGACAACCAAAAGGTTCTGCTATAAAATGAAAAGTCTCCCGATGCCATCCCTCATGAAGGAAGATAGTCGAGTTGGTACCCCACTTCTTGCCTGGGCATCTTCAGACACATCTTTGCTGGTCACTGGAGCTTAATTCGAAGCTGGCCCCATCACTCCAGGCAGTTCCACTCCAGTTAACGGGATTCAACACCGAAGATATATCTGGAGACATCCTGAACAGTGGTGGGATATAACTTTCACTCACCATATGACCCAATAACCAGGAGCGATGGTCTGGGGTACCATTTCTTTTCACAGTAGGTTGTCATCTCTGTCATCCTTACAGCAGAGCAGTATGTTGAGAATATTCTATGCCGCGTTTTGTTGCCCTTCAGAGTAAGCCATCCTGGGCTTACATTTCAGCAAGATAATTCCCACCTGCACGTGGCGATAGTTTCTACTGCGTGTCTTTGCCCTTTCCAAACCCTACACTGGCTAGCAAGGTCACTGGGCTCTCCCCAAATGAGAAAGTTTGGAGCATTATAGACAGGACCTTGCAACTGTCTCAGGATATTGATGATCTTATGCACCAATTGAAAAGAATTTGGCACGATATCCCTCAGTAGGACAGCCAACAAGTCTATCAATCAAAGTCAAGCTGAGGAACTGCTTCCTTAAGCGTCAAAAATGGTCCAATGTGTTATTGATTTTCTCTATTTGTGAAGCTCTTTCTCTTTGATAAAACATCAATTTTTTCTGAAACACTAACAACTTGTTTATACATGTATAAAACATCTACATATTCCCATCTCATTCGGATAACTCCTTCATTGTTCATCTTTCTTTTTCTAATATTAACGTTTATTCATTTGCTGTTGACATGAAACTCTTACAATTTTTGAGATGTACATATTACATTAATATTCGAAAGCTGTATCTCAGTGCTGTGAGTATGCTAGTACTCGTATGTTTGTGTTTGTGCTGCGATGAACCATTGAATTATTGCTGATTTGTATGTAGACATCTTTCATTCTGCAGCTGTTAGGACGTAAAGTCAGCGTCGGCACGCCAGTCAGGAACAACAAAGAAGGGATGGCTATGATAAGAGGTCATCCAATCACACACTGACTGACCTCCTTCCAACATGACAATGTGATAGCAGTGGCCCCTAAGTGAAGGGGACATAAGCGCCGCGCCCATCTGGTGGCAAGCGACGTTGATAGCAGCGTCAACGTCAGCCATTTTATTAGGATTCCCTATGTAGCACAGACTTGTGTTTGTGTAATCTGAAGAAGATTATTTTGTGTGTTGCCCTTTGCTTGCGACACATCTGTAAAAATCAAGTAGTTGTATCTTGTCTTCTTGTAATAAAACTCATTAATACAAGTTGTTATATTGTTTGTCTAGTGAACCGAGTATGCAGGATTCTTAGACACAACATTCATGACGAGATGAACAAATACCATAGCGACAACCTGCTAACAGAGCAACCAGCTGTTTTATCGTGCACTTTTGTGTTTTGCTGCCGCCTTAATTCTACCTTGACTTTTCTTTGCAGCGGTGTGTTTACATATTTTAATAGTGTCTCTTATAGTGTTTGTTCTATTCAGTGTCTTCAGGTGGGCGTTGTAGAAATTTTCTTAGCTTGTGTGCTGATTTTTGCTGCTTGTCTATATATTGCATTTCCCTATTCCAAAATGAGCACCCACCTCTCCCATTCCCTGCTCAGGCGACTCAGCTGCAATTAGTAGATGAAATGCAGTCAACACAGACGTGTCAGTTTCAGATGCAGATGCAGCAGATTGCAACCCTTCTAAACTTGGTACAGCAGTTACTGGCAAACAATGCAACAAACACAGTACAACATGCCGCAATTGTAGCTCCAAACGCCATACCGCTTTTTCGCTTGTTTAATAAAAAAGAAGAGTAATGGATCAAGTGTTTGCAACAGTATGAAGCCCACATCATTGCTCATAAAGTATCAGGTACAATGAAACTACATTACTTTTTGTCAACAGTAGGAAGTGCAGTCTTTCGCCTCATTCAGAAATTGTTTCCTGACATCAGTCCGAGTGAACTTTCCGATGATCTGGTTGTGGATTCTATAACTATTATGACTGACAAGTGAGTGTGGTGGCAGCTAGGTACCAATTCTTTCATTTCAAGAAAAGGTCAGAACAAACTTATCGCGAATGGGTAACAGATTTTCAGGGTATGACCCCATATCACGTAAGAAACGACGTGATCTGGGGTATGATGAGGAAATGCAAATTCAAATATCCTTGTGGTGCATTATGTTCAGATGTTGTGTTGCGTGATGTGATCGTATGCAGTGTAACTGATGTCAAACTTAAGCTGGATTTACACTAGCAAGTCGTATGCAGAAGTTATCACTGTTAAGTTATTGCTAGCCGCTTACAGCTGTGTTTACACATCAGCACAAGAATCAAGCAAGATTCTTCCGCAAGTTCTTTGGCAAGAAACTTGCGTCAACAACTTGCTGATACTGTTTACATATGCTTTCAGTACCACTACGAGTGTCAGCCGAAGTGTAAAATGACAAGTAGCTGGGTGAGATCTGCTGCAGCTCTTGTAATTGTAATGCTGAACGTGAAAAAGAGAAGTATTTGGGTTAGAGAGTAGATAATGAGAAGATCGCAAAATGGTGCCTATAATAACCTTTTGAAAGAACTAAGTATCGAGAGTGTTGTGGTTGGCAGGAGAGCCAACCCCGTATTGCTAAAGGAGGCCTAAATGCACGCGTTTTAGCTCACGCAGGCTGGCGTGAGGTCTGGAACATGACAAGGGAATTAGAATTGAGAAAAACGGACGTAGCTGGTGCAATACTTAACTTTAATACATTAATGACGAACGTCGCTCTTGACGATACATGGTTTACGATATCAATAGTACCGATAATGGCGCATTGCTAGGTCGTAGCAAATAACGTAGCTGAAGGCTATGCTAACTGTCGTCTCGGCAAATGAGAGCGTAGAAGTCAGTAAACCATCGCTAGCAAAGTCGGCTGTATCTACATCTACATCTACATCCATACTCCGCAAGCCACCTGACGGTGTGTGGCGGAGGGTACCCTGAGTACCTCTATCGGTTCTCCCTTCTATTCCAGTCTCGTATTGTACGTGGAAAGAAGGATTGTCGGTATGCTTCTGTGTGGGCTCTAATCTCTCTCATTTTATCCTCATGGTCTCTTCGCGAGATATACGTAGGAGGGCGCAATATACTGCTTGACTCTTCGGTGAAGGTATGTTCTCGAAACTTTAACAAAAGCCCGTACCGAGCTACTGAGCGTCTCTCCTGCAGAGTCTTCCACTGGAGTTTATCTATCATCTCCGTAACGCTTTCGCAATTACTAAATGATCCTGTAACGAAGCGCGCTGCTCTCCGTCGGATCTTCTTTATCTCTTCTATCAACCCTACCTGGTGCGGATCCCACACTGCTGAGCAGTATTCAAGCATTGGGCGAACAAGCGTACTGTAACCTACTTCCTTTGTTGTCGGATTGCATTTCCTCAAGATTCTTCCAATGAATCTCAGTCTGGCATCTGCTTTACCGTCGATCAACTTTATATGATCATTCCATTTTAAATCATTCCTAATGCAGCTATAATTTATGGAATTAACTGCTTCCAGTTGCTGACCTGCTATTTTGTAGCTAAATGATAAAGGGTCTTTCTTTCTGTGTATTTGCAGTACATTATACATGTTTACACTGAGATTCAATTGCCATTCCCTGTACCATGCATCAATTTGTTGCAGATCTTCCTGCATTTCAGTACAATTTTCCATTGTTACAACCTCTCGATATACCACAGCATCATCCGCAAAAAGCCTCAGTGAACTTCCGATGTCATCCACCAGGTCATTTATGTATATTGTGAATAGCAACGGTCCTATGACACTCCCCTGCGGCACACCTGAAATCACTCTTACTTCGGAAGACTTCTCTCCATTGAGAATGACATGGTGCGTTCTGTTATCTAGGAACTCCTCAATCCAATCACACAATTGATCTGATAGTCCGTATGCTTTACTTTGTTCATTAAACGACTGTGGGGAACTGTGTCAAACGCCTTGCGGAAGTCAAGAAACACGGCATCTACCTGTGAACCCGTGTCTAAGGCCCTCTGAGTCTCGTGGACGAATAGCGCGAGCTGGGTTTCACACGACCGTCTTTTTCGAAACCCATGCTGATTCCTACAGAGTAGATTTCTAGTCTCCAGAAAAGACATTATACTCGAACATAATACGTGTTCCAAAATTCTACAACTGATCGACGTTAGAGCTAGGAAGTCTCTCTAGACCTGCCGTGTGGCGGCGCTCGGTCTGCAATCACTGATAGTGGCGATACGCGGGTCCAACGTATACTACCGGACCGCGGCCGATTTAAAGGCTACCACCTAGCAAGTGTAGTGTCTGGCGGTGGCACCACATTCCTCCCCCGAAAATCGGCGTACTGTTGTGGCACAAGGCTTCCGCCCGCCGTGGGGAGGACCGCATGTTGACGTATGCGACGAGGTGGGGAGCCTAAGAACATGCGAGGCTGTGCCACCCGCACCCTGCCATTCGGACCGCGGGGAGCTAGGAAACGCCTGAAAACCTGCTCCAGGGTGCACGCCAACATGCGGTGCATGCGCCCGTAGAGGGACAAGAGGGGCCGAAGGGTCGACCTCCATCGGGCCGGGGCACCCGACGGGCGAAGACGACATATGGTCCGGAGCGGGCAAGAGTTCCATGTTGGAGGACAACTTGTCACGGGAAGCGATCGGCGGCGCGTCACCCAGGGAGGCGACCGGCAGTTGCAGCGATGCGTCCACTGCGGGCGTCGCCGGCGGGAGAACAGGCGGCGGCGGTGGCGGCAGCGGCGCGTCGCCATGGGGCAAAATGGAAGGCAGCGTCGGTAACACCTGGGGCTGAGGCGAGCCAGTAGGTGGGTCCCCGGGGCGCTGACCGGACGGCAGCGTCGCTGAAAGCAGACGGCGAGCGGCAGATCCCGTGCGACGACAGAGGCGCAGCTGATAGATGCCGACACACCTCACCAGAGGCCCCCAAAACCAGATACATAGCGCTGCCGAGGCAGCGAAGAATGCGCCCTTCGAGCCAACGCCGTGAGCCTCGATAGTGGCGATAGTAGACAACGTCGCCTGGAGCAAAAGCAGGTGCCTGCCGCTGCACAGGAACCTGATGCGGCGGATGGAGCAAAGACATCAAGGTTCGATGAGGGCGACCGTGGAGCAACTCAGCCGGCGAGCGACCATCTCGGGGCTGAGAGCGATACGAGGACAAAAAGAGCAATAACGCGTCCTCCCGAGAATGCGACTCTTTCAGCATCAACATCTGTGACTTGAAAGTCCTGACCAATCGTTCAGCGGCACCGTTTGACTGTGGCGGAAACGGCGCGGACGTCAGATTTTGAATACCATTGGCCTTGCAGAATGACTGAAATTCTGAGGACATGAAATGTGGGCCATTGTCATAAACAATAGTCTGTGGAAGACCTTCAATGCAAAAGATAGCGGATAACGCTTGGATGGTGGCAGATGACGTCGTGGAAGACATCCGGACAACTAAAGGAATATTACTGAATGAATCTACCACAACCAACCATCGAGCATTCCAGAATGGACCAGCAAAATCGATGTGTAAGCGTTGTCAAGGGGAAGTGGCTTTTGGCCATGCAAAGAATTTCCGCTGTGGTGCTGACTGTTGTTCGGCACACACCATGCAAGAAGAGCACATATTCGTAATCGCAGCATCGATTCCGAACCAAGTACAGTGCTGACGAGCAAGTTGTTTCGGTCTCACTATGCCCCAATGTCCTCGGTGGAGAAACTGTAAGACAGAGGACGACCCTGGACTGATCATTATCAGAACGCAACAGCAAAACACGTCGTACAAGACGTCTCTCCTTGTGAGCAAAAAGTCGGCGAACCAACGGGTCCCCGATCCGTGACTTTGACAAGGGCCATTGCGTGGGAACAAAACGCAGAAGGGAGCAAGGACAGGGTCGGCAGCTGTGGATGTAGCTACACGGCGAAAATCAACCGGAAATGATTCGACCACGTCATCGGTTTCCGCCTCAATGAACATGCAAGCAAGTTCGGAGGAATCAAATGCCCTATCCTCAGCAACAGGCAAGTGGGACAACGCATCGGCGTTTCCGTGCTTAGCAGTGGACCGATACAAGATATCGTAGCGGTACTGCGAGAGGAAAATAGACCAGCGAATGAATTTCTGCGCTGTACATGGAGGTACAGGCTTGGTCGGATGAAAAAGCAATGTCAAAGGTTTGTGGTCTTTGATTATGGTAAAGTGACGACCATACAAGAAATCATGAAACTTTGTAACACCAAATACGAGAGCCAATGCTTCTTTGTGGATCTGTGAATAATTTCTTTGAGCAGACGAGAGCAATTTGGACGCAAAGGCAATAGGGCAAAGGCAATCTTTGAGCGCCAGCACAGCACCGATCCCGAAATCCGATGCATCCACCATCAACAAGAGGGGCTTCTGTGGATCGAATGGCGTAAGGCAAGTATTGGAAAGCAACGCCGATTTCAACTGGCAAAAGGCGCGTTCGCATTCCGTCGTCCAGACGAACGGAACACCCGGCGTAAGCGATGAAGCGGAGCTGAAATTGAAGAGGCGTGCGGCACATATTTATTATAATAGTTGATTTTTCCCAGCACACTCTGGAGCTGCTTCAAATTCTGCTGCGACGGCAAGTCTTGTATGGCACGGAGGTGCGTTGGACTGGGATGTATGCCTTGGGCATTGAGTACATGTCCCAAATATGGCAAGGCCCGAGCAAAAAACACACAATTGTCCTTTCGCAAGCGAAGACCATTTTATCGCAAGACCTGAAATAATGTTCTGAGATTGGCCAAATGTTCTTCTTCCATCTTTCCGGAGATCACAATATTGTCCAGAAAATTTGCTGCAATAGGGACCGACGCACAAACAGTTTGTAGATATTGCTGAAACAATGCAGGGGCGGATGCACACCCGAATGGCAGTCGTTTGAATTGACAACCCAAGATGCGTGTTAACCACCAAAACGCGCTGGGATTCTTTGTCCACCGGTATTTGCAAGTACTCATCTGCGAGGTCCAACTTCGAAAAATATTTACCCGGACACAGTTTGTCAAAAAGATCTTACGGGCAGGGTAAAGGAAAAGTTGCAATGACTAGTTGTGGATTCACTGTTGCCTTGAAGTCCACACAAAGTCTCAAGTTTCCGGAAGGTTCTGGCAAAATTACTAAGGGTAATGCCCAGAGAGAAGCCTGCACACCTTCAATTACACCTTGTGATTCCAAATCGTGTAATGTTTTTGCGACCTTATCACGCAATGCGTGGGGAACATTGCGCGCTCTGAAAAATTTCGGTTGCGTGTTCACTTTCAGTTCCAAATGTGCTTTATAGTTCTTAGCGCAACTGAGGCCCGGAGCAAAAATGTCTGCAAATTCGCCACATAGACGAGAAACACTGTCTGAAGGCACAGTCTGGTTCACTGATAAGACCTGATTTACTATAGACAAGTTAAACAACTGAAATAAATCGAAACTAAACAAGTTCACTGCAGAAGAAGAACGAAGGACGTAAAATGACACAAGTTTTGTTTGTCCTTTGTATGTTGCAAGAAGGCTGCACTGTCCTAACACAGGGATGTCTTGACCTGAATAGCTACATAACATTTGCGGCACGCAACGGAGGTATGCCCAGCAGTTAGTAAGTGTCCTGATTGATCAGTGAAACTGCAGCTCCTGTATCGAGCTGGAATGGTATCACTTTGCCGTTAATGTCCAAGTCTACAAAAAGTTTATTGTCCTGCTGCCGACAAGAGCGACTGTCTCGTGCAACGTGAACTGACACTGGTACATAATCACTTGCGACTTGACGGGAGCTCCGGCGATGTCGACGCACACTATATTTGGGACGAACACAGTCACTGTTAGAGAGAGTGGCACTGAGCAGAGTGGAATGAACTATATAAATTTCCATGGGCGAAGTTTCGCGAGCCTGAGTATCCTTGGTTCGATTCCGATTCCGGTGCGAAGCAAAGGGCTTGGAACGCTTTTGAGCTTCCGACCTGGGCTTTTTCTGGCAAACACTCTGAATATGTCCTTTTTTATTACAATAAAAGCAAATAGCTTGGCGTGACGGGCAATTCTCATGCGAATGTTTAGTAGCACACCGTGGGCATGATTTGATCACTGCATTTGCTTGCCGGCGGCAGCGGCGCGGCCGGGCGCGAGGGTTGTTTACTGCTCCGTGCAGCTCGCCCGGCGGGCCGGTGAACCTGACACACTGCTGGCAAAGTTTCAAATGATTCCTGAGCAAAGTCAAGCGCGTCCTGCCGATCCAATATGTCCATCACTTATTGAAGGGAGGGATCGACTAGCTTCAAAATCTGTTCCCTTATACGAACATCAGAAACGTTCTGTGCAATTGCATCACGTACCATAGTATCTGTATCAGGGAGTGCACATTGACACTCAAAAGCACAATCCCTAGTAAGGCCTTGCAAGGTTGCAAACCCACTCCCCATTAGTCTGACCTGCCGTACGTTTTGTACGAAAGAAGGTATACCGTTTGGCAACTACATTGACTGATTCTTTGAAATATGCATCTAATCCAGATAAAATTTCTTCGTAGGACGGAGTTGCTACGTCACGTCGGGGGAATAATTTGACTATCACACGGTACGTTGATACTCCGACGGATGAAAGGATAAAAGGCTGCCGCTCGTTACCTTGAATTCTGTAGGCGGCGAGATGGAATCCAAATTGGCGTGACCACTCCGTCCAGCTTTCCAGTGCAGCATCAAAAGGTCGAAAAGTTGGTGCAACAGCGTGTTGTGGCTGCGTTAGCGGTGACCCGGCCGCTGCCGCATCGTTTTGCATCACACGTTGACCCTGGACGAGCTGTCCAAGGACATTCAATAAGGCCTGCGTCTGCTGATTCTGTAAGCGATAAAGTTCGGACAGTATATCCGGAGATTGTGTCGAAGCCATTACACAAGTAAATCAGGGCAATATTGATAAGAACACTTTTACTCTCGCCGCCAATGTTGTGGTTGGCAGGAGAGCCAACCCTGTATTGCTATAGCAGGCCGAAATGCACTCGTTTTAGCTCACGCAGGCTGGCGTAAGGTCTGGAACATGATATGGGAATTAGAATTGAGAAAAACGGACGTAGCTGGTGGAATACTTAACTTTAATCCATTAATGACGAACGTCGCTCTTGACGATACATGGTTTACAATATCAATAGTACTGATAATGGCGCATTGCTAGGTCGTAGCAAATAACGTAGCTGAAGGCTATGCTAACTATCGTCTCGGCAAATGAGAGCGTAGACGTCAGTGAACCATCGCTAGCAAAGTCGGCTGTACAACTAGGCGAGTGCTAGGAAGTCTCTCTAGACCTGCCGTGTGGCGGCGCTCGGTCTGCAATCACTGATAGTGGCGACACGTGGGTCCGACGTATACTACCGGACCACGGCCGATTTAAAGGCTACCACCTAGCAAGTGTGCTGTCTGGCGGTGACAGCACAAAGAGCATGGGTACTTTTGAAAAATTTTGCAGAATGTCCTCAAATGACATGGAGTATTTACTGATGTTAATAGCACCCCTCATATCAAAACGAGACACAAACTTCCGTACTGCTATTTCAGCAAAGGAACGTTTGCTTATCACTCTATGATTTATAGCTTCTGGTGAGCTACGAATAAAATACGCATTTCATTTATTTATGTGAAACAGATAAGCGAAAAAAGTTTGAATTTTCAAATCTTTTCTTTGTAGGAGGCTCATACAAGTCCCTAATGTACTTCTTTCATATTCCCGTCAGCACAATTTCTCTGATAGTGCCTAATGTATGTAGAGCCATTTTTAACGCCTTGAAAAGGGAAAATTATTTGAAGGTATGTGAAAACACAACACAGAAATTAAACTTTTATTGAAATAAACTGCATTTTACAGAATGATATGCTTATAAAATGTTTTTTTTTTCTAATGCTCATAAAATGGAAAGTGACAAGCTAATTAAATAGAACATGTAACAACTACACATCGTCTTTTTCTAAACTCCTAAAACAACAAGCGAATGGGTGCAGGTGTCAAAGGGTTGTGTCTTCAAGTTATGCTACTTTCTCTGTACTTCTTTCACAGACGTCTCGAATACCGACGAGATTTCATTTAATGCGCTCATCTTCTACACTCTATCCTTAAAGTCTCGATAATGCACATTCCATATTTCGGGGTAGCTCTCCACGGTTTTAATCAAATGTTCTGTATCCTGCTTCATCCATTCCCGTTTCTCCTCCATTCCTGAAATTTGTTTGCATATAATACGTAAGATGGTTGCATGAAATTAAGTCACCACATTAAGTAAAATGTTAAATATGAGTGTTATGCAGACGACATACCTACTGTAACTTGCGCTTCCTACTTGCAGGAAATAGAAATAAACCCTAAAAGCTGCAAGTTACTTGCAGATACTTATTGCGCGGTGTTCACACTGGAAGCGGAAAACGTGCAGCAAGTCACTTCCGCAGTGAATTGCTGCGGTCGCAAGTCGACTTGGCGATGTGTTTACACTCGCAAATCACGCAGCAAGGTCCTCCGCACAAGTAAGTTGCTGCAATAACTTGCTAGTGTAAACCGAGCATTAGAGAACAGATTTCATTGCATAGTGCAAATTCTAGATCAGTGTGATTCAGGTGCTATAGCGGCCGATAAATTTGAGCAGCCACCAATTTTTCGGGTTTAGTCATCACTTGCTCACGACTGGCCCAGTATGCAGCAACAACATGCCTGTGCCAAGCCACGTAAACAGTTTTCTAAACAGGTGGCTACATCAGTGAACAGAATTAAGTCATGCCCTTGGTGCTATACCCAGCACAAACACCAAGACTGCCCGTCCAGATGAGCACAATGTTACGGTTGTGGCAACAAAGGTCACGTCCATTCCATATATTTGCAAGGGAACACACGTAATAATTCTGCCCACCCACAAAAATTTAGTAACAAAGCCCATGTCATCAATGCAGTGCATTGGAAACCTGCTGCAGGTATTCGCAAAGATAGCAAGCCAACAGTTCCTTCAGCACTACGCCTGTCCAACAAGCATTTTGTTCATTTGCATCTTTATGCAAAACGCGTGAAACTTTATTTGGACACAGGCGCCTCTGTTACATTGCTGAATCGTAACACATATGAACTGTTAGGCTCCCCACACCTGTCTAAAACTAGCACGCACCTAAAGGTTTATAATGGACAAGACATTCCTGTTCTCGGAAAATGTACTTTGCCTGCCATATATCGCTTGCATACACAAACTGTGCCTTTCACTGTGCTACAATCTCGCGATTGTCAGAACATATTCGGCCTTGATTCGTTTGATTTGTTTTGCTTTCAAATTCAGGACAATGTGTTGTCAGTGACTGCATTCAGCGCCAAAGACAGTGTAGCTAGTTTGTTGAAAGAATTTCCTGAACTTTCTGAAGCTTTAGGCAAGGCTACGAATTTTGTTACACCCATTATTGTAAAAGAAAACGCTCAGCTGAAATTTTGCCAGGCCAGAACTGTTCCTATTGCATTATGGGACACAGTGACCGCAAACTTAAAGAATTGCAATGTAGCGGAGCCAGTGAGTCCATACAAGCTACTCAATGGGCATGTCTACTGGTTTTGCTTCCCAAACATTCAAGCCGTATCCATATTGGCCTCTGTGTTGACTATAAGTCTACCGTCAATCCACAAACTGTGATTGATACTTATCCATTGTCACTCCCAGTGGATATGGTGGACAGATTAGGCGCTGGTCGCCACTTTTCAAAAATTGATTTGTGCAATGCATATTGTCAAATGCCACTACATGAAGAGTCTCAAACCATGTGTTTTGTGTACACTCATTTGGACTTGTTTAAACCTTGCATTTGCCTTTTGACAGTGCTTCCGCACCCGCCATTTTCCAATGGTCCAGCAGCTGACTGCTCAAGTACCAAGCTGTCCAAGCTATTTGGATGATATTGTTATGGCGTGTCATACATCTGAAGAACATATTGCAAATTTGCTTGTTTTTTTTTTTCGTGTGTTATCTGATGCAGGACTAAAGTGTAGATTGGACAAGTGTGACTTCTTTAAACTTGAGCTGCAGTACCGTGGCCATGTCATAAACAATCAGGATGTACATCCTCTTCAGTCACATTTGTTAACCATATGTGACCTGCCAGTTCCTCACAATGTCACAGAATTGCACTCAGTCTTAGGGGAAATCAAGTATTATATTCGGTTCATACCGAATAAATACACAAATCGTAGCTCCATTACATCGCTTGCATCGCAGGAACATCTTCTTTATTTGGACAGATGAGTGCCAAGAAGCTTTTTAGAAACTTAAAGATTCATTGCTCAGTGACTCATGCTTGGTTCACTTTGATCCTGACAAACCAGTTGTGTTGCAAGTTGACTCTTCCTCATACGCAATCAGTGCAGTGTTTTCGCACGGATTTGGTGATAAAGGGTGGTCTATTGATTTCGCATCAAAACTGTTGTCCAAAGCTCAGTGTAACTATCTACAAATATAGAAAGAGGCATTGGCTATTGTGTATGGTGTCACCAAATTCCACCACTATTTGTAAGGCAGAAAATTCTACTTAGTAACGGATCACAAGCCGCTGCAGTCCTTTTTTCATCAGGTGAATCCGGTTCCTGTCCGAACTGCCTAAAAATTCAAAAAATTGGCTTTATTGTTGTCTCAATACCAGTACAAGATTGTATATCGTCCGACAACTCAACGTGGTAATGCGGACACTCTTTCACGTCCTCTGATAGCTCCTGATACAGACTTCGACGGTTCTCCTGCATCTTGTTGTCACATAGATGCTCACAATTCTGATTTGTTTCAGTCCTTTCCTCTGGACTATAGGAAAAATTGCATAGGCCGCAGAAGCTGATGTAGATTTGAACATTTTGCTAAAATGCCTTTGTACATCTTGGCCTCACTCATTGCATAGCACAAAGAATCTGAAGTTCACCGATACTTTGCACATTGGCTTAGCCTCGCTATACAGCAAGGTGCGATTCTTCGTCAAAATGACAGTGGACAGTCACATGTGTTGGTCTCCAAAGCTTTGCAAAAAGGAGTGCTGTAATTATTTCACGAAGGACATGAGGGGATCGTTTACACGAAACAGTTAGCGCATTGACGCTGTACTTGGCAGAGTGTGAACACCCAAATACACTCATGCTCATAAATGAAGGATAATGCTGATACATGGTGAAACAACGCTCTAGCGCGCAGTTTGCGGGTTTAAATCAACTCGGGGTATGACCATGCGGTGCATTTCACCTGCGGTCGTCACACAGTGGCGCTGGCAGCAGTCCACATACACAAAGGTGTGTTGCTTCACACCAGAGTACAGTGCAGCGAGTAAGAGTGCAGACGTTTCCAGACGTGCTAATGGTGACTGTGCATTGAAAATGACTCAAAGAAAACATATTGATGACGTTATGAGGGGTATAATACTAGGGCGACTGGAGGCTGGTCAAACACAGCAGGTTGTAGGCCCCTGTGTGCCACAAAGTGTGGTCTCAAGGTTATGGCAACGATTATAGCAGACAGGAAACGTATCCAGGCGCTACAGTACAGGACGTCCACAGTGTACAACACCACAAGAAGACCGATATCTCACCAGCAGTGCCCGCAGACGCCACGGAGTACTGCAGGTAGCCTTGCAGCCACTGGAACAGTCGTCTCCAGACACACAGTCTACAGACGACTGAACAGACACTGTTTATTCGCGCGGAGACCTGCAAGGTGCATTCCACTGACCCCCGAGAGTCCGTAAAGTCTGATGTCAAGAACACAGTACATCGTCATTGGATCAGTGGTCTGAGGTTATATTCACAGACAAGTCCAGGTATAGTCTGAACAGTGATTCTCGCCAGGTTTTCATCTGGTGTGAACTAGGAACCAGATACCAACCCCTTAATGTCCTTGAAAGGGCCCTGTATGGACGTTGTGGTTTGATGGTGTGCGGTGGGATTATGACTGGTGCATGTTCACCCCTGCATCTCTTTGACAGAGGAACTGTAACATGTCAGGTGAATCTGGGCGTCGTTTTACACCAGTGTGTGTTCCTTTTCAAAGTTGAAATGCGTCCCACCTTCCTCCTGATGGATGATACTGCATGGCGCCACTGAGCTGCCATTGTGAAGGAGAACCTTGAAACAGAAGATATCAGGTTAATGGAGTGTCCTGCCTCTTCTACAGACCTAAACCCCATCAAGCACGTCTGGAATGCTCTCGCATGATGTATCGCTGCACGTTCTAACAATACCACCACTTGCAAAGTAGGTTAGAAATCAGATTAATAATGTTGCTCACGCAGCATATGTTCGCTTAATCAGGCAACAACAAAGTTATTGACTGTGGATGCTATCGTCAGAATGAAAATAATGAAGTCACTGTAAAAAGTCATTAATTTTGGCACTTATCTTGAAAGGATTCCAGGGTAGATTTCGTCGAAGTTGTTATGGCTCATCTTGTTAATTCTAGGGTGATTCCACTTTGACTGCTAGAAGGTCCAGATCTGTATTTTAGCAATATTTGAAGACCTAACAAATGCGTTTTTCAGGAAATTCTTAATGATCAAACAATCCCAGATCAGAACAATGGTATGGTAGAAATAATTTTTGACTTGGTGTTCACGATCCACATTTTTATTAAATTTCTTGTAAATTCGCATATACTACTTCTTAATTGTCACATCATCAAAAAAACAGTTTTGTATCAGTCTTCATACATTTAATTTCCAGTTTGACACAAGACTTGACTGTTCTTTTACAAAGCGAAATAACAACTTAACTTCTGCAAAGTGAAACAAAGACTGCTCTGTGCGCATTTGCTCCAAAACAGTTGCAAGTAAGTCAAAGATTATGACAGTCTCACAGAAATGAATACACACAAGAACCATATCACTGTAATATATCGATACATCGGAGTACCTATACATTAATAAAACCAAATGCGAATATTGCTACAAAAATATGTCTGTTACTTTGCAGAAAGGTAGTACGATATTACTGGTATTGAGAACTGGGGTTGGAGTGCCGTAATGGTCACGTAATTAAAGTACCATTACAACGTCTTCAAACCCCTACGACACTTCAGGAACTACTATAGGAACTGAGTATGCCAACACGTTGTATGGCCTGTGTACGTGTGCATGGTGATCATATCCCATATTGATGTCGGGGTACGTGGGAAGGAACAGTGGCGTTTGGTAGCACCTGTGTTTTGGTACGGTTGCCTCAACTTATCACAAATACCGTGGACTTACAGATCTGTTTTGTGTGTGTTCCCTATGTGCTTATGCTATGAGAACCAGTTTTGTGTAGTGCCACGTTGTGTGGCACCACAGTCTGCAATTATCCTTAATTAATGAGCATGGGTGTAGAACAGATGACGACACAGTGTCACACATCTGCGGAAAATCATTCCGCTCCACCACAAAAACTATCTGCTTGGACTAAGTCGCAATCACCATGGCAGTATGTGGATGTAGACTTTGAGGGAGCTTTTTGGAGCATTCATTGGTTGATTGTGGTCGACTCTTACGGCAAGTTTCGTTTTGCCGTGCCATTGAACTCGACAACTTAACGTACCACAGTTCAGGCATTGTCCTATATATCTTGCCTTGAAGATTTGCCTGAAATCATAATGTCAGACAACGGCCCTCAGTTCACGTCAAATGAGTTTGAAACATTCTGTGATTTCAATGCCATACAGCATCTAACTAGTGCACCGTTTCATCCACAGACCGAAAGCGGTGCGGAACATTTTGTCAGAACCTTCAACCAGCAAATGGCCAAATTTCCCACCGCACACACCAGAGATGAAGCATTGCAACTGTTTCTCGCCTCCTATAGTCGCATCCACGAGATGGATCATCGCCAGAGGAATTGCTTTACGACCGCCGCCATCGGACACTGCTTCACTGTCGTCAGCATCCAGTGTCGAAGGAAGGCCGGAAGTATATCTTTGCGTCGCATGATATTGTGTTTTTCAGGATCTTTAACAACAGCATACGTTGTGCGCGAGGCGATGGATTACAGGGATGTTACTGTCGTGTAACCACTCCGCCATAGGCCGTCCATTATGAACAGGTGCTAGATTGTGCTGAAAGATGCAGTAGCCATCCCCGAATTGCTCTTCAACAGTAGGAAGCAAGAAGGTAGTTAAAACATCAATGTAGGCCTGTACTGTGATAGTGCTACGGAAAACAACAAGGGCTGCAAGTCCCCTCCACGAAAAACACGACCACACCAAAACACCACCGCCTCTGGATTCTACTGTTGGAACTTCAAGTCTAGAAGGTGGCGTTCACCAGATATTCTCCATACCTACACCCTGCCATCGGATCGTCACATGGGGTACCGTGATTCGTCACTGCATACAACGTTTTTCCACTGTTCAGTCGTCCAATGTTTACGTTCCTCACACCAAGCGAGGCGTCGATTGGTATTTACCAGCGTGATGTGTGGCTTATGGGCAGCTGCTCGAGCATGAAATCCAAGTTCTCTCATCTCCCGCCTATCTGTCATAGCACTTGCAATGGATCCTGATGCAGTTTGGTATTCATGTGTGATGGTCTGGATAGATGTCTGCCCATTACACATTACGACCCTTTTCAACTGTCAGCAGTCTCTGTCAATCAACAGACAAGGTCGGCTGTAAACTTTTGTGCTGTTTCAAATTGGAAACAGTGGACCTAGATGTGTTTATGAGTGTGGAAATCACACGTACAGTCGTATGACACAAGTGGCACCCAATCACCTGACCACATTCGAAGTCCGTGAGTTCTGCAGAGCACCCCATTCTGCTCTGTCACGATGTCTAATGAGTACTGAGATCGATGATATGGAGTACCTGGCAGTAGGTGACAGCACAATGCACCTAATATGAAAAATGTAAGTTTTGGGGGGTGTCCAGATACTTTTGATTACATAGTGTACATTGGTGCTAGTCTTACCCCTTGAAAGCTCACCCAGTAATACACTGATGCTAAGAGAAAGTAGACACATGGTTAAATCTGAAGTTTAAAATAGGGAGCTAGTACCATACCTTACGTGTATCCATTATTGAGTTGTAAAGGATATACAAGGAATTATTAAGGCACGTTTACACTGAGTTCAAAAGATGTCCTGCAACAACGTTTTGAACATTGTTCAAGGATAGTACTGCACTAGTGACATTCACATCGTCCTAGCTGAACACAAAAACGGTCGTCCACTGCTGTGTCGGTACAGATCAAAATAACACTTTACTGGTCTACTCTCACTGTATAGAGATAGTGTTTCTTTATGCTCTATTGTATTTCACAAACTGCAGAAACTATTTAAAATATGACTGGCTATGAAGTTTGGAATAAATGTGCAAGGCTTTGATACGAACCTCGTTTTGGCAAAAACCAAAGAGTAACAACATGTCTTCGCTTCACAGGAACTACTTTTCTGAAATCTGTGTGTTTCTTTGAAACAGCTGAGCCTATCATATTGATTAGAATTTTGACATCAGCTGGCGACATCTTAGTCACCTTACAGCCATCAGAACCACTTCCAAATTTAGCTCACACAGCATGTCCTTCCCGCCACATCTTCTACTGCGCCAGTACTAATTATGTATTCGTATCATTCAGTACAGTATCGTTATAGCGTTGCCATATTGCAAATACACAACGAGAAACGTTAGCTGCCAGTTCAGTGCAGACGATACGAATACATAATTAGAAATGTTTATCGCCAGTGTAAAAGAGGGGAGGTGGGGGGGGGGGGGCAACAATGAACATTTTTGGCAATATGTTGCTGACTTTGGTGGAAATGATGTGATCAAAAATATGTTTACAAATGTAGCTTTATAAGCAACAGTTTCATGCATTAGTATTCTACAACCATAACAAACCTATCATCTTTGTTTTAAGATATAACACCACTTTGGAAAAAAGGATTGCCTCCACAATTTTTTGTGGAACGAAAGGTGACCGAGGAATAATACACTGCTGGCCATTAAAATTGCTACATCACGAAGATGACGTGCTACAGACGCGAAAT
The DNA here is from genome assembly GCF_023897955.1 of Schistocerca gregaria. Taxonomy (NCBI): domain Eukaryota; kingdom Metazoa; phylum Arthropoda; class Insecta; order Orthoptera; family Acrididae; genus Schistocerca; species Schistocerca gregaria. The sequence continues at coordinate 99,357,851 of NC_064930.1, read as the reverse complement.
GTAGCCGACAGGAAGAAGATGCTGTGATATGCAAATGATTAGCTATCAGAGCATTCACGCAAGGTTGACGTCGGTGGCGACACCTACAACTTGCTGACATGAGGAAAGTTTCCAACCGATTTCTGATACACAAACAGCAGTTGACAGGCGTTGCCTGGTGAAACTTTGTTGTGATGCCTCGTGTAAGGAGGAGAAATGCGTAACATCACGTTTCCGACTTTGATAAAGGTCGGATTGTAGCCTATCGCGATTGCGGTTTATCGTATTGCGACATTGCTGCTCGCGTTGGTCGAGATCCAATGACTGTTAGCAGAATATGGAATCGGTGGATTCAGGAGGGTAATACGGAACACCGTGCTGGATCCCAACGGCCTTGTATCACTAGCCGTCAAGATGACAGGCATCTTATCTGCATGGCTGCAACGGATCGTGCAGCCACGTCTCGATTCCTGAGTCAACAGATGGGGACGTATGCAAGACAACAACCAACTGCACGAACAGTTTGACGACGTTTGTAGCAGCACGGACTATCAGCTCGGAGACCGTGGCTGTGGTTACCCTTGACGCTGCATCACAGACAAGAGTGCCTGCGATGGTGTACTCGACGACGAACCTGGGTGCACAAATGGCGAAACGTCATTTTTTCAGATCAATCCAGCATCTTGATACGTGTTTGGCTACATCGCGGTGAACGCACATTGGAAGTGTGTATTCGTCAACTCCATACTGGCGTATCACCCGGCGTGATGGTAAGGGGTGCCATCAGTTACATGTCTTAGTCACCTCTTGTTCACATTGACGGCGCTTTGAACAGTGGACATTACATTTGAGATGTGTTACGACCTGTGGCTCTACCCTTTATTCGATTCCTGGGGATCCCTACATTTCAGCAGGATAATGCACGTCCTCATGTTGCAGGTCCTGTACGGGCCTTTCTGGATACATAAAATGTTCGACTGATGCCCTAGCCAGCATATTCTCCAGATCTCTCACCAATTGAAAACATGTGGTCAGTGATGGCCGAGCAACTGGCTCGTCACAATACGCCAGTCACGACTCTTGATCAACCATGGTATTGTGTTGAAGCGGCATGGGCAGCTGAACCTATACACACCACCCAAGCTCGGTTTGACTCAATGCCCAGGTGTATCAAGGCCGTTTTTAAGGCCAGAGGTGGCTGTTCTGGGTACTGATGTCTCAGGATCTATGCACCCAAACTGAGTGAAAATGTAGTCACATGTCAGTTCTAGTATAATATATTTGTGCAATAAATACCCGTATATCATCTGGATTTCTTCTTTGTGTAGGAATTTTGATGGCCAGTAGTGTACTTGGGATGGTTATTGGACACATATTTAAGCACATTACAAAAAAAAAAAAAAAAATCCCGCAAGATATTACAAGATGGCGACATTGCAGAGGTTCTCCCGAGACGTGCTGAATTTGAGTTGATGTATGGCATGCAAGTGGGGTCAATTTCAATCTGGAAAAAAAAATTATGTATTTTACACGAGTTTAGCTAGCAAACCACGTAGGAGATTTAGAAGTATTGATTTTTGTGTAACTGGCGAGGGTTTGAATAATTTTAACGAATAACAGAACAGTCATTTTGTTAAATCCAGCCTGGTCGCAAATATGGGGTGTCTACGAAACCTGCTTTCACGGATCGCTAGACAACACTCTAACAAATCGTTTTAATGAGTTTTATTGTAATGTGAAAAGATTACAATACTTAGCTTTGACTATTACACAGAAGTGTCACAAGCAAAGGGCGACAGACAAAATAAGAAAGATCTTCAGAATAACAATTCTGAAGTCCGCGTTACATAAACAGTACAAACAAGTGATTAGCGTAGACGCTTCTATCAACGTTTCTAGTCTTGAAGATGCTGTAGAACTGGGCTGCGACTAGTCGGGCACGGCTGTTAGGTGCTCTTCACAATGGGGTTGCTACTGTCACGTAGTCCTCCTGGAGAGGGGTCGGTCAGCGTATGATTGGCTGGCGTCTTCTCACAGCCCTCTTCTCTATCGTTCCCGACTGGCGTACCAGCGTTTGACTTTACGCCCTAGTACATTTGTTGGTAAATTTTATTTAAATTAACTAATCGAAAATCATCTACATTGTTTGCTTTGAAATATAAATTTTCAAATATCAAGACGAAAAATTAAGGACTTATGCTGCGTGCCGTTTTGCAAAATCATATTCCGAGAAAAATGCATTTGAAGTTTTGAAATACCGTATGCTATAGACATGACCAAATGAAAAAAATCTGCTTTTAGAAAACTCTGTTGCAGCTCATCATAGAACGATTGAAATATCGGTCGTTACAATTCCATGAAAACAAAAAAACTTTACAATTCCATTTAGCCCGACTGCGAGCAATCGCTTTGCTAGGGCGTTTCGATGGTCGATTTCATATGCGTTAGTTCTTAGTTCTTGGTATAACAATTTCTGGGTAGTGTGGACAAGCAATCATTATGCTTCTAAAATATCTATGGCGACATATCTCCTGGACTTTCTTGCAATGTGATGTCTGTATTGCGCGTTCACATGTCGAGAAGTAACAGAGAAACGTATCAAATTTATAATCCACTTCAAAATCCTGGTCGCTGTCTTTCAATTTCTGAACAGAGACACTGACTCCTTACGAACTTCTCCTCTCAGCCTCATATATATTCTTTTCCCAGTTTGATGATATAGTGTTTCCACGCCGCGTTGGATACGATTTTTTCGTACCTTTTCTGCCCGAGTACAGTTTCGTATCACTCATTCTTATTTGAATGATAAAACTGTATACTATAAGATCATAAGTAGTTAATCAAAAGTCACTGCTGCACTCAAACATCAAGATTCGAAGCGAAGGAATTGTCATTTTCGTACTGACGCCAAGCTTACGTATTATTGCTTGAAATGATTTTATCTATACCCAAACGCTACAGAGGATATCGAGTTGGCGAAGAGAGGCCATTTCGGGTCAGAGAGACACTGTTTAGCATTTATTCTGTTTACTGGCGAGAAAGGCATCTGTTCGTACATTGAGACTTCCCTAAAACAAATTTTTCTGGGGTTATAGTTTTGGCATTGTATTTTAGAAGGTTCAAAGCATCTTTCAAGCCAATAAAAAACTATTTTCTTGAAAATTCCATAGTGGTGTTAGCCCTTAACCAACGAGGCTGAAGATAACCGCCGTAAGAAATTTGGGTCTTCCCAGTGTTTCGCTCTAGCTTTGCCGAGGTTAGGTATCAAATAATTATTTAGCATTTACTCTGTTTACTATCGAGAAAGGCATCTGTTCGTACATTCTTCTCATTACTACATTAACAAGAATGTATATTGTAAATATTGGATTCGGTGTTAACATTTTCTCTCTCCAAGCCCCAAAACTTAAATATACTGAGTCAACGGCGATAACATTAACATCAGTCTTTCGTTTGTGACGTGCTAAATGTTTTCCCAAGGTACCAAGACGTAATTAAGACACCTAGATTTCCTTGGTATTCCGGTGCACTAGTGCACTTTTCTAATCGTAGCTTTTAGTGGTGGTAATGTATTTGGATTTTGTAAAAAAGTGTTTATGTTCGCAGGCTTTTTTATATTGAAGGCAGTGTAGATATGGATCTTAGGTCACCACTCATGTACAGGGAACGCCAAGGCTAAGTTATCTTTTCACGTTTTCTTACACAAATAGGTTTAGTATATCCCGTAAACTATTTCTGAAGATCGTTTCACTAAGTACTAGACATTATACTCGATTTCTGGTGCCAATAGCTAAACATTTTTCTTTGGTATCAGAACAGACGATTCTTTAAAAAAATTTACTGTTTTTCTAATCGTAGCGTACAGACGCACTTTTATTTTTAATTCCACACGCAATGTTTACGTGTGGGAACAGATATCTATCATCACTGAAATAGACTTGTTAAATGCATCAATAAAAGATCTGCGTGATATTTCGTCACATATCTAGTGGATATAAGGCGCCACCGCTCATTAAAATGAATTTATGAATTCTTAAAATTTCAAGGTGTATTACGTATATCTATTTGAAAGATGCACGTCATATCCAACCAGAAAACAGCCGATATGGGATGAATTGATGCCAACTGCCCGGTATAATTTAAAAGAAAAAAACTGAATAGAAACGAGGTTTGTGCTCACACGGAATAAATTTAAGTTTTCCCTCACCAAAATAACTGAATAAGAGAAGCAGCTGGAACCTTTATGCTATTGAAAATATCATGTAACTTTCAAAAATCTACTTCTTGTTACTTTTGCAGTTTGCTAACTTGTGCTGTTCAATATGGTGGTATGTGAATTCGTGTAGTTCCCGAATATGTTGTTTGGACGTATTAGTTGCATTTGACTTTGCAAGACAAGTGTTTATTCAGTCACACTAAGGATCGTATCTTCGGATAATGTAAAGGGAACTATTCTTCATACTCGTAGCTATTTGCTCTTTGGGAAATCCTTGATTGTATTTGTTTCTTTTTTATTTTCGTGTTCTAAGTCTTCGTGACAGTTTGACGTGTGTATAAAACTTACGGATAATGGATGAGGAAGTTCTAACTACTCTGAAGATACTGATAATAGGCGAGAGTGGTGTTGGAAAATCCAGGTATTTTTCTCGGTGGCAGGTTGTTTTATGTTAGTGATACCTGTTGTTATTTCATAAGTGGAAAAAGTACCATTTTTTTAATGTTTCTCCACAGTTTATTATTGCGTTTTACGGACGATAATTTCGATCCTGATCAACCATTAACAATTGGCGTGGATTTCAGACATAAGAAACTAAAAGTCAACGGAAATTGGGTAAAGTTAGCAATATGGGTGAGTAAATCTGACTGGTATTTCACACTCTAATTTACATTGCAAATAGTAAACTCATATGCGGTTTAATGCGTAATTATCTATGTAGTTTTCGCACAGATGGACCCTGATATAATAGGTATGAATATGAAAGTGCAGTGAGTAGTCTCTTTGAATAAAATTGCCTTGTCATTTGGCATTTTTTTAATCACAAACAATTTTTTCGGGGATTAGCCCTACTTCTTTTTATCAAACTTTGTATTAGATTAAATCTGCGTGGCAAGTTAGGAAACCTAACCCTTCACTCATTCCAGCTTGTGTAGGATTTAGAAGATGCTTGTGTGTGAATTGTAAATATGAATAGATACTACCGAACTAAGAATGTTTAGTGACCATTGTTCATACAACATGAATTAGGCTTCGTCTTTAGGCACATATAATTTTGAACACTGGATAATGTGTTCAATGAATAGACACCTTAACGTACAAGCAATTTGTAAATAACATAAATATTAATATAGTGAGTATAGTGTTAAACACAAACTAAAGTCACTAAGTTGAAGAGTTATCACATAAAGCTACTATATAAGACGTAAATGGAAATGTTGAGTACAGAGTCATTAAATGCCAAATCAACACACTTATTTTACCTCACCCTCCTAGATTTTGCTGAAAGTTGGTATACTTATAGTGGGCACTGATACTAAAAAAATACCAAATTTCAATTTTTTTTATCTCAAACCATTCCTCAAATTGGCTATGTAAACTTTTCAAAAACCAGTCAAAAATGTGTGAACGGACTTTTTTTTTAAAATTGTCCTAGGAGCTGCCATAATTGAGCTAGAGAACTGGGATAGGTGTCATTTTGCATGCTCTTTCCAGGGATATACTACAAAACAGCTTCTAATTAATAACCTTTTTCAAAATACTAATTAATATTGATTCCAATTTTTTTTTTTTACAAAAAATATTTTACAAAATATTTCCATAACTACTTCACACTATTGTAAATCACATGGCAAAATATACATCTGGGATGATAATGGGTTCATTGTTTAAAAAAATTATTCCGTACTCTTGTTTTCACTAATGGCCCTAGTTTGGGCAAATTGACCTTTAACAAACAGGAATTTCTTTAAAATATATTGAAAGGTAAGTAAAAAAAAGTATTACAAATGTCAAAACATCACCTTATTAAACCAAAACTAATCAGCATATTTTAGGCTATAACTAAGTTGATTGCTTATTTTAATTTCATACAACTTCACTTACAGTATATTAACCGATATAACAAAAACAAGAAATTGAACATTTAACTACAAACTGAAAGTATGAATAAGGAAAACTATTTACATAATAGTTCTGGTCCATGATGTTTGAAATGGAACTATTAAACAAATTAAATACGTAATGCTTGTTTTTGAGTAACAGGTATCTGTACATAGCTAAATTTAACACAATAGGTACTACTACTAATTTTGAAACAACTTTTTATAAAATATACATTGACATTAACCTGAGACAAAAATTAAGTTTTGAGTTGAAAGCAGTTTCCCAATAAATTGTTTTGACACTTCACATATTACATTTTAATAAAGCTGACTGTATTTGGTTTGCATCACTTTCATTAAGAATGTATGTTCTCCCTGTCTGAGTAAATGGATTCACTTTTGTGAGAACCTCCACAACTGACACCCACAGGACATCTGTGCAGGATAATAGAATGACTTAGCTGGTCCACATGGATGAAGAAGTTATTTTCACTTCATCAAGTTCTTCATTTTTTTTCTAAAATGTACCCAAGCCATCAGTTTCTCCCATATGCAGTGGTAACATAGCCTGGTACATCTTGTAACTTCAGTTTGTCTGGTGATGTAGCTACTTCCCTCTCCCAACTCTGCATATCACCTGAGAAGTATTTGACTATTAATTTTGATGTGTTGGGGAATGAAAGTGTGAAATTGCTGTGTTCCTTTGTCAATGCCTCTTTAAGTCGGCTTTTTAACGATATTTCTGAAGCAGCGTAGTCTTCTTGAGTGGAATATGCAAAATCAACATTTGTGATATTATCTGCTGCCCACTCAAATAGATCTCGTGCTGTTTGGATGTGAATTTGGTATGGCCTTTGCAAACTTGCACGAGCTGCCAGTCTCTTTACTGAACCCCCTACTCCATCACAAGGCCAAGGCCACTCAGTTTTTATGTTGAAGTCTTCCTCATTAAGGCAAAGGTTCAGGAAGTTTTTCTTATTTTTATACTGAGCGGCAGAACTGTGAGAATAATATATCTTTTTTGGAATGTTTTGAAATTTGTTAGATATGAAATTAGCTTCTTTTGGAAGGTGTAAACTGCAGTTGTATTGTGCTCCAGGCAATCAGAAACAATCGCAAATCTCATATTCTCATTTTTGTTTTCCTTTTCGTAATATATAACAAAAGGATGAATGGTAATCTGTTGTCTTGTCCAGTGGAAACTCTGAGCTTCATCCTGTAGGAACTATACTATAATTTTCTGAAAAATCCCATATGACAACAAATTGAGATTCCATAAAGTTTTCTCTTGTGGAGTTATGGAATGTTCGTTGTTGCTTGGCAATGAAGTCGTGCCGAATCAAAAGTCGACATCTTACTACAAAATAAATCTATTAATTCTTCAGATGTTTTCTGAACAATTTCTAGATTACATTGGTCAACTGATATCCACTGTTGGAACTGAACTTGTTCAGTTAAGTTTTCATGAAGAGTCTTTTAAAATTTTACGTATGACAGTTTCTCCTGGGCAGTATTCAGTTTCCCATGTTGCAATCAACTGATGATGGGTTGAAAAACATTTTTGCAATGCACTGTTTGTAATTGTTTAAGCTGCTGTTTGTTATTGTACTTAGTTTGGCATTTTCTGTCATTAATTTTATGTTTTGGTGAGTTGTGCACACGCAGACAGTTGTGTGTGCCACTCCGGCCAGCTAATACACAATGTTTTGGTCTCAACTCGGCAAATTTAGAGATGCCTATTTTTATGTTAGGAAACTTGTCTTTAAAATGCTTGTAAGCTTCTTTAAGGTTACACAAAATAAGTCTTTTTGATATTTTTCTGCTTATAGAATTTTTAAAGTTTCTTTTAAGATTTTCAAGAACGGATTCATCAGTATCTGATGTAGTTTCAGTAGCAACAAAAAGTTTGTGTCATTGATGAGATTTTCTTCACTTTTGATTTGGCGTAATGCCTAAATGCTAGTTTTCTCTTGTCAGTTGGGGACTCTCATAGTTCTTGAAGTGTTGTGTTAAATGTTTTAACAGCTACTGAAGTTGGAGTGAAGTTCAGGGTCGTGGTCTCGGATGATACACTGGTCCAGAAGATTCTTATTAAACACTTTCATCACTGATGGGCTCTGGTGTGTGTTCCAAGTTGGTTACATCTTTCCTATTTTTATCACAAATCTTGGCACCATTTGGTATTTGAGGAAATAATTTGGGCATCCATGTTGTGACATTTCTCAGTTTTTTCTGTCTCTAATAAAATGATTTGACTTCAATGGATTACAACACTGCACTCTTACAGCACTGCACTTTTTACTTGGTTCCATATTTATACAAAAACCACTTAAACTGACCTTCAATGTATAGATTTACTTGAAAATGAACTATTAAATATAATACATACAGACTGGTCAATACAGAGATAACAATTGATTTGCACTACAACCACAGTGCACAATAATGCTGTAAGCACACAAAGCCTTAGAAGGTAACAATGCAGACAAGCTCAACAATGGCTCCAGTCTCTGAATTATTGTACAGACATCAAGCCCTATGTATATGGTCCTCTACTGACGTACTACATTAAAGGTCGGTTTGGTCAAACTAGGGCCCTTAGTGGAAAAAAAGTCCGGAATAATTTTTCTCAACAATGAACCCATCGTCATCCCACATTTGTTTTGCCATGTGATTTACAACAGTATGAAGTAGTTTTGGAAATATTTTGAAAATTTTCAATTATGTACTTTTGTAAAAAAAAATTAATCACCATTTTGAAAAAGTTTATTTATTAGAAGCAGTTTTTTACCTATCACTGTAAAGAGCATGATAAATGCTGCAAAATGACACCATTCCCAGTTCTCTAGCTCCATTAGGGCAGCTCCTAGGGCAATTTAAAAAAGCCTTTCACACATTTTTGGCCAGTTTTTGAAAAGTTTACATGACCATATTTCAGGAATGGTTTGAGGTAAAAAATTGAAATTTGATATTTTTCTTAGTTTCAGCACCCAATGTAAGTATACCAACTTTCAGCAAAATCTAAGAGGGTGAGGTAAAACTTTTATTTAAATTGTATTGATTTGACATGGAATGACTCTACAGTGATTAAATTCAACTTACAGATTAATGTAAATGGTGCACAACAAGTATGGACAAAGGTTTTATTTTATATGCCAAGGACAAATTATTCATGTGTTAATTGACAGGCCTATCTATTAGCGGAATAAACAGTTTTAAGAATTGATCTGAACAGTTTTCGGTAGTTTACTGAACATCTTAAAAGTATTCACTTCATGTGTGTTACTGGTTTTTGTTAGCTTGTATCTTGGTATGTCATAATCTGCTTTCATTCTAGTGCTGTAGCAGTGAACTACACCTTTCATGCCATTATTTTTTTACAAACTGTACACTGGTTTCCTATGGTCAGTTGTTTGAGCTTGCTAAAGAGATGGTGCTCCCTAGAACCTATTCTAAACATTATGCATAATGTTTTTTCCTGTATTTTCGAAACTTTGGTAGTATGAAATGTGGAATGATCCTTTAGTGATGTGCATGGACAATTGTGAGAATTGATCTGCACAGAAAATGCAGTGATATTCTTAGTTCTCACCATTCCTCCCCTCCCCTCCCCTCCCCTCTCCTCTTCTAATATGTCACAGCCACCCTTTTAGGGGAATGTCAGTGTTGGAGCATGGTTCACAGTTTAATTTTCAGACTCTCTCTCTATTTTTGAGTGTACATAAGCACAATATTGTTGTGCTTTGTTGTTTGGAAATTTGTTCCCTTTCTGGTACGCAAAATGAAAAATTTTATACTAAGACACACAGATATTTAAATTTTTAAATGGCCAAAACCTACTTCCACATGGGCACAGCAGAAGATGCAGAGGATAGTGTTTATTTTTGATAGAACAATTCACACAATTATAGCTTTCATCCATTAAGGCCCTTTTCAGCAAAAAAAAAAAAAAAAAAAAAAAAAAAAAACATGCACGCACGTCAGCAGTCTCAGACAACTGAAACCACAGTCTGAGGGTGCAGATGTGTGCGTGCGTGCGTATGTACGTGTCTATTGCTGACAAAGACGTTAATGGCCAAAAGCTATAATTGTGTGAATCTTTTTATTGTGCCTGTTGCGACTCGGCTTCTCTATCTGATGAGTAGCAACTTTCCTTCTCTAATATTGTTACATTCCATCATCTATTTTCCATTATTTATTTATCACCGATGTGTTTAAAAAGTGTACAATTAATTTCTTTGTCATAAGATCAGAGCTTGTATTCAGCATCTGATGACACTTGTTGACTGAATGTTAAGTTTAATATTTCTTCCTTCTCTCAGCACATCATTCATTGTCTTTATGATGTTCACATCCCTCTAATTTATCATCACCTGCACCATTATTGCCAGTGTTTTTGTTTTTCTCATTTAGTGCTACTGGAACTTCGTAATGGAAGTCAGTTTCATTCTGAAATAACTTGTTTACGGTCTCAATTCATAATATGTAATAAATTTTTTAATTTGTGGGACTCGCCAGTATGAAGTGGACATGGATGACTCCCACACTTAACAGGTTAATGTTGTTAAGTGACTAAATATTTCTGTTAGTGTTTATCAGCCCTTTTTTTGTAGGTACAAGGAAAGAGACCAAATCAGTTTTTCATGGCCAACAGTATGATGACTGTGAGAGGCGCAATTCAGTGAATTTTGTACTATCATTTTTTGCTGCTAAATATGGTTTTTTCTTTTGTGTAATTGGTACTGTAAATATGATTGGATTGACAGAGAACATCAAATTCCGGAGGAGGACAGTTTGGAATAGGGGGAGAGTGCCACACTAATTGGGGCAGCAGTAATTAAAACAAAGGTGTTTTTCGTTGCAGCGGATCTTCTCACGAAACTTCAATCAGCAAATTTCTTTTCGGAGTATGAAAATATTTTGCTGACACCCACCTACATTATGAGAAATCGGAGCTCGGGTGGGAAGAAATTTTGATATTACAATTAACATAAGTTCTTCAGTGTGTGTGTGTGTGTGTGTGTGTGTGTGTGTGTGTGTGTGTGTCCTCTTTTCACTCACAAATGTGTTATGGTGCCGATTCTAGGGTAAATCTTCACTGAGGAAAGAGGTGTTTGTTGCAGTGAAGCTTGTAATAAGGATAATGTGTAGTGTCCACACTGGAACATTCTTGTTTTCTGAGTCATCTGGCTGGAGACCGCAGTTGCGTTTGAGGTGCTTGCTTGGGTGGATGTGTGCACGTTTTTATTTTCTGAGAGGGAGACAGTGAAATATTTGTAATGACCACAATTGCAAGATTAGGAGATTCTCATTGGCTGTAGAACACCATAAATGCACTTCAGCTAAGGCTTGCACACTGAGTGATAGCATGTGGCATTTTTTCTTGAGGGCTACTAACAGAAAAAATTTCCTTGTACAGGATAGGAAAAATGAAAATACCAGTTCAATCAGCCACCACGCCTATTTCCAAGAAACTTTATATGTCAGCTGTCACTTATATTTATATTGTAGAAACAGAATCTATTAGGAAGGAAAAAAAAATGAAAATCTCTTCACTATCGAATGGAGAAATTTAGAAACAGGACAAACAAACCAAGGCAAATATTCATCTGTCGAGCCATATAACGAGCAGAAGATAAGGTGGGATGACAAATATGGGTAGCTCACATTTCAGTAGATTCTTTTTTTCGATTAGAGATAACAATACCTATGGGATGAATGTTACATACTACTTATGATGTTGAGGAGTATCTGAACAAAAGTGTGCGTTAATTGTAAGATCTCATCCTGTCCCACATGTAATTTAGTTTCTAAGAAAACTGTTCCCTAAATACATTATATACATAGTGCACATGATTTTCTTTTAAATCTTGATATAGGTGTGTTAATCTAGTTGTGCTAGATCGTGTATAGCTACTTTACTATATGATGCGTAGACCAAACAAAGATGTGTGAATGGGGCTTATATGTATCTTGTGAAAAGGATAGATTGTTACTCATCATAAAGATTAATGTTGAACTGTAGATAGGCACACACAAAGACTGTTCCATGTAAGCTTTTGTGCATTCTTCAGCAGTCTGGCTGGAGTGACCCGAGGTAGCAATTGTGTGTGAGGTACATGTTAAAGTGAATGTGTACACGTTTTTCTTTTCTGATGAAAGCTCTGATATTAAGTCTTTTCATCGTGCCTATCTGCAGCTCATTGTGTAATGTTTCCAGTGAGTTGCAATCTGTCCTATTCATAATATTATTTATATTCTGACTTGGATTCTCTGCTGTGTATTTTGTCATATCTATATCTCACAGAACCTGATATACAGGGTGTCCCAGCTATCTTGTCCACCCAAAATATCTCTGGAACAATAACAGCTATTGGAAAAAGACTTTCACCGGTATCAATGTAGGGCTGGTGCCCATGAATGTACATATTTGGAAACATTCTAAAACAAAAGCATGTGTTTTTAACACACTTACGCTTTTTTAAATGGACCTCCTATATTTTTTCTTCAGCAATCCATGGCATGACAAAGTGCACAAACAATGGCGTTGATTGCATCCCAATATTCCCATTACATCCCGAGATATTAAGACGTGAAGTTGGCGCTTGAAACATCAGACATGCGCTGCTAGCGCACGTCCTGAGGCTCCGGCGTGAACCCCATGCTGCCCGTAATCGTGATGTGATTGACATGCATAATCCCACTTCCATACTTATCAAGAGGTCCGAAATGAATAATACGGTCTGGTGCCATTGTGATGTGATTACGGGCAGCATGGGGTTCATGCCTGATGCTAAGGACATGCGCTAGCAGAGCATGTTGGGTGTTCCAAGCATCAACTTCGCGTCTTAATATATCGGGATGTAATGGGAATATCGCGATGCAATCAACGCCATTGTGTATGTGCTTTGTCATGCTATGGATTGCTGAAGAAAAAATATAGGAGGTCCATTTAAAAAAAGAAAGTTTGTGTTAAAAAAAACACACATGCTTTCGTTTTAGAATGTTTCCAAATACGTACATTCATGGGCCCCAGCCCTACATTGATACCAGTGAAAGTCGTTTTCAAATAGCTGTTATTGTTCCAGAGAGATTTTGAGTGGACAAGGTAGCTGGGACACACTGTATTTGATGCAATTCACATGCAGAATCTTGCTTATTTTTGTTAGCTGTTTGAGGTAAATGGTATTTTGTTCAAAACACTTAACATTTTCTGATGTTGCAAATGCCCTGTCTTTAGAAGAAAAAGTAGTGTGTTCGTGTGCTGTCATGATCTTCGTATCTTTACGGAAAGACAATTTTGATACTAAGTGAATGAAAATCAACCAATATTGTAGGGAAAGTCATTGAAGGATACCAGTAAAGAAGTTGCCTTGAAGAACTTGTAGTGTGGAATTGTTCTGTTGTTTTTTTTTTCACTGTCATTACACTTCTAATTCATCTTGCAAATTTCATTTCAGATGATTGTGTCTGTGCGTGTTAGAATTATTCTTAAATATTTGGTACCCTGACACTTTCATTCTGTACTTATGTCACAGGTAGTCTACCAGTCAACATACTTACCACACACTTTTCTATCTCTGTTGGTAGTAAAATTTTCTAACTGCCAGTTGGTTCCATAGTACTGGTGATGTATAAGGTAGGGAAGTAACTTCACAATACAAAATTTATAAAGCAGAGCTACAGCAAGCTAAATTACATTAATAATTACTTAACAGATACTTTGTCAACATTTTATGAAAACATAATGAAGTTGTTTTTAAACCACTACTGCCCACCATGAAAGCTGGGAGGCCCACCAGTGGGCCGTAGGAAGCAGTTTTGACTGTCACTGACCTGCGTGGTGATCTATAGAAATTATGTTGATGTGCTCCGTTTTCAGGATACTGCAGGCCAGGAGCGGTTTCGAACACTCACGCCGAGTTACTACAGAGACGCACAAGGTGCCATTCTAGTATATGACATCAGCAACAGGACATCATTTGATCGGTTGGAGACGTGGTTGAACGAACTGGATTTGTACTCAAACAGACAAAACATTGTTAAAATGGTTGTCGGAAATAAGATAGATGTGGTGAGTGATCTGCTTCCTGATAACTTATCATAGTATAAGGCACTTGAAATTGTTGACATCTGTTGTTTTTTGTAGCAGACTTTAGTAGTAGTAGTAGTAGTAGTAGTAGTAGTAGTAGTAGTAGTAGCAGTAGCAGTAGTAGTAGTAGGTGGCATTATTTGTCCATGAAAAAAATGTTAGCTAAACCATGTTTATACAGGGTGATATTCCCCCCTCCCCCCAAGTGTTTACACACACTAGGGATTGATCGATGAGAGTATATGGAGCAAAAAGGTCTAATGAACTTTTGCCCGGAAGTGCATAGTTTCCATGCTACAGAACATTTATCAATCATACGTTGTTACAGAGACTGCAGTGTAATATGCGCTGTACCATGCAGCCACATCAGCCAGGCTGCATCTGAAGAGTGTCAAAGGCTGTGTGAATATGCTGCTCCAGTGTCTCCACATCTGGGATAGGCTCTGCATACATGTGCCTTTGTAATGGCCCCATAACCAGAAATTGCATGGGTCGAGATCTGGTGACAAGCAGGCCGTGCAACTCTACCCCTTCATCCAGTCCGTTGACCAGGAAAGAAAAGACTGAAATGCGTCTGGATGTTAACAGTGAAGTGGGCTGGAGCATCATCATGTAGCAGCCACATAGCCCTTCAAATTCAGTGCCCCTTTTTCCAGCAGGGGAGGCAGTCACCAACAAGAAATGCCAATAGCTCCGGCCTGTTAGGGGACATGGATGGGAGAGTGGTCCCAAAATACAGTCACTAGTTATCCTGACCCACACATTCCTGCTGCACTGATGCTGATGATTCGCTGTCACCATACTGTGGGGTTCTGCATACTATCCCACCAATGACTGTTATGAAAGTTGAAAATACCACTCCATGTAAATGTGGCCTCATCTGTGAATAGGACGGATGACACAAATCCCGGTTGCCTGGTGAAGATACCAGTAACGAAACTGCTCCCGATGTGGAAAGTCTGTTTCTAGTTAGCTCTGAACGAGCTGTAAGTGATAAGGTTAGTAACAAATGTTATGGAGAATGTTTCACAGGGTCATCTCTGGCTTACCTTGGACTGGCCTTGTACTGACATGGTGGTCGCCTTCCACAGTGATAACCATATTTTCCTCCAAGACTGGTGTCCGAATATTTCAGCTATATTCTTCACGATATCCTGCTTTCTGGAACGATGCTGTCTCAGACAAATGGCAAAACACTGTTACATCCTGAGATCATTGTCGGCAGGGATGTGTCTCCTGACACAACCTTGCTACCTGCCTCCCATTGCCATTTGCCTTTCTGTAAGTAAACATCATGTTACCAAGCTCTCAATTTGAATACAGAACCATTGTATACAATTCTGTATCACATTCACTACAATGCGAGTCAGCAAGAGAAGTGAATCAGACACATTACCAGTTACTGTGGCAGGAGAGGACACTAGGACATGCCGTATGGGAAACAGTACCATCCACTAGGAGGAAACCATGCGTACTTTAGTTGTGGTTGCATGATATGGCATGTATTAGACTGCAATCTCTGTAACAAAGTATTATTCAATAAATGGTCTCTAGCATGGAAGCCGTGCATTTCCAGACAGAAGTTCATTAGATCTTTTTTGTTCTGTATCCTCTCATTGATCAATCCTTGGAGTTTGTACATGGTGTAAAAAAAATTACCCTGTATACTTTCAAAATTAAATGTACAAATTGTTAATTGTAGATAAACTCACAACAAATATTTTTAAGTAATGCAAAGACTATTTTTATGCTGATATACTAAAACCAACATCAAAGGCACGATGCTTGCTGAAGACTTACTCAGTCCAAAAAGTTTATAGACTGGATTAATAAAGACAATTGAGAATTTAAGGTGGTGGTTTTAATGCTTCAGGTGTCCTACATAGTCTCATCCACTTGAGTACAGCACACAGAATGTTCATACAACCACAAGAAACTGTCAGTAATGTCTTTTTTTTTTTTTGGATGTTGTTTAACTTACGTGTCACACGGGCTTGGATCTAGTTATGAAAGCATTGATGCTTCATTGAGTTGGTCGTTTGTCATTTTGTGGTAGGTTTGAATTGCTAACACACAATCTGGTCGCTCATGATTATTGTTTTCCCAGAAAATAATTCTTTTTCATATTCCAATTGAGTCATGTGAGGCCTCCATGTTTTGTTTTTTGTTTGGGAGTCAAGGTGTGTAGGCAAAAATTGCGCACACTTTTTTCCTCTTCAATATATTATATAAAATGTCTTCAGCAATTGATTTAGAAATGTTGCTCCATTGTAACTTGACATTACGACATTCAATCACAATAGCTGTACATCTGTTGTACATCACTACTAAACACTGCTTACTCACAAGGGACTGCGTGAATGTGCATAGTTGTTACTTCAAGCTGCCCCTGTAGTTACTGTGCCAATGTCACTTGCACACTAGTAATTAAGTCAGTCTTGGAACTTTTTGGATGGATAGTGTAAGCAAAGTAAACAAGAAGTTGTACAAATATGTTTGTAATTGAATTAACTCTAATACACAGCACCAGAAACAGTTCTCCAATCAAACTGTACATTTTTTCCTTGTACAGGGTGTTAAAGTATTGCACATTTTGAGATGTAGTGAGGTCCAAAAAATAAAAAAAAAATCCAGTAAACATTAGCTCCAAAATGCATACTTAGAGGTAGTTTCACAACTGTGAAGATGAAAAAATACTCTTGGCTCATAAAGTATGCATTTTAAAGCCCATGTTAACTGGACACACACACACACACACACACACACACACACACACACACACACACACACACACACACACACGCGCGCGCGCATTCAAGGGTGGGTCACGCAGAAATATCGTCATACAGAAAGAGGATCATTAAATAAACATACTGATAGCTCTGGAATGAAGAATGTATTTTTTATATAACCTCCAACATCTGTCTTCTTCTCCCAACTTACTAAGCCTTCTTATAATCCTTGCAAAGAATTCTTAATTGTGGTCTGAAAGCCAGTTTCATAATTTCTTGTTCACATCTTTGTAGCTGTTTTTCATGCCACACAAATGTTCTTTCATCAAATAAAAAAGATTAAAATTTCGCAGGTCATGGTCAGGGCTGTAAAAAGGATGATGTAGGGACTCGCAAACCTTTTGTCAGCAGTATACAGCAGCAGTTGTGCTATGCCAAGTAGAGCGTCATCTTGAAGAAACTTCTCTCTCCTCTGCCAATTGAGGCATTGCCTCTTCAGTGCAGGTTTGACTTTGTCCAGTCATGCCCGAGTAGTGCATGCTGCTTATGGTGTGCTGGTCCTCCAAAAAGAATTGCAGATAATTGTACTACTGGCTCTCCAAAAGATGGTCAACATGATCTTTCCATCCAGTGGCTGTGTTTGCAATTTCTTATGCACGTATGATTCAGCCTGCTTTCACTGAATGCATTAACGCTTGGACTCGGGCTCGAAAGGATGTATACAGATTTCATCACAGGTTAAAATATTGTCCAAAAATTATCACATCACTATTCAAATGATTTTTGAGCTCAGTACAAAGGCGAAAGCTATTCTTTGTGATGAACGGTAAGCTCTGAGCCCACCTTGCACAGGTCTTATGGTGGGTTTGTTTTGGTTGCTGAAACTAGTGGTGCCAACACTTACTCAACATTCCCACCAATTTATTTAAACGAAAAGTTTTTTATCTTTTCAGATAAATGAATTATTATGTTCTTTCAATACTGAGGTCTATACTACTAATGGATGCCAGGAACAGTCATAGTGAGCTACACTTTATTTTAAAATTTTTCCATCTCTGTATAAAAACTTGCAAGATCCGTGCAACAATCATCACATTGTTGTTTGAGAGAATGTTGTGGATACTTGCCCATTTGACAAGTCAGTTAGAATGCTTAACTCCGTTCTTATAAATTACTTTCTATGAGCGCAAACACATCATTGGATGCTACGTTGATGTAAATATTAATTGAACAAATGACTGATTCTCTTCACAAGTTTGGGTTCAGGTTGGGCTCAGGGCAGGCCAGTCCATATCAGAAATGTGTGACAATAATGCTGACTTCTATATTTTACTCACCAATCGATTCGAGTCAAGGACCATGCTCACAGAAGTCGAAATGTTATTACAAATCCAACACTATATGTCATACATGTTTCAAAAATACAGTAAAAGAAACAGAATTAAATTCAAACAGTATAGTGCCAATACACAATGACTGTGTGCGAAGCAGGCACAGATCAATTTGATTGAAAATTTGTTACACACAAATCACTGGACTTGACTTTGGCAGCTTTGGAAGGCAGCTTGTTCCAGATGGAGTTGTTAACCAGATGACCGTATTTACTCGAATCTAAGCCGCACCTGAAATTTGAGCCTTGAAATTCAAGGGGGGAGAGAAGTTTTAGGCCGCACCTCCAAATCGAAACAAGTTTGGTCCATTGTAATGAGAGACACAATTTAGGTCGAATGAATGACAATACAGCTACAGTAGTTTGGTTAGAGTCGTAAGCTTAGCAGTTAAGCTTTGCCAGGTAGCCATTGCTATGCATCAGGTGCTCTGTCAGTATTTATACGGGTACCCTTCCTTTTTCACGTGCTTTGTCTTGTTTGAATAGATTGCTTATTCTTCTTTGATCTGATAAGTGCCGTTTCCCGTTATAAGTGTTTACATCACTCTAAGCTGAAAATGCATTCTGATACTGCGTGTTTACAAACTGCCGCCACTTGCGGCATGACTTTCTTTTGTGCGCTCTACCGCTGCTTACAATAAAAAAAAAAGGGGAATCGTCTCATTAGCGAAACAATGGTAAGAGACTGCTATTTGTTGTTACTTAGACTGCTGCTTTCTTTGATAATGATCAACAAGAACCAAATAATAGACTGCGTATGATAGATGATGTTCTGAACAAGGATCAAGCTAAAATTTTTCTCCGTTGCAAAATCTTTGCAGGTGCCTATTTTGTACATCACATTCTGCACAGAAATAAGTAATCTTACATTTAAAAATCTAGTCAATTGCCGTGCTTCATTTCTGACTGTATCACTATGAGGCATAAGAATAATATGAATATAAACATGACATGACATATTTATATTCTTCCGCGTTTGCTGTTGTTTCACACTAGTTTCGTAGTTTATTAGGCAGACTGGATTTAAATGAGATAGCAGCAAACACGAAAGAATACATGGCAAAATGTTTATGTTCGTATTATTCTCATGGTTAAGAGAATACTGCGTGTGATTCACA
The DNA here is from genome assembly GCF_023897955.1 of Schistocerca gregaria. Classification (NCBI taxonomy): domain Eukaryota; kingdom Metazoa; phylum Arthropoda; class Insecta; order Orthoptera; family Acrididae; genus Schistocerca; species Schistocerca gregaria. The sequence goes on along the minus strand of NC_064930.1, from coordinate 99,338,441 downwards.
GTTCATAAAAGTTCCTATTAGCAACCATCTCTTGTCACAGGTAGGAAAAAATTCAAAACATAGAGTTGGCCATATTGACAAAAATCCCAAACGGTCTTTCCAGTTGCTTTTTCGTAGTACATTGAAATGCTGCTACATTCGAAGATGAACAATGCGAAATTTGTATTTACTTCATTGGATAAGGTATGAAAATGCAGTGGTCGAAAGTCGGGGAGGAGGAAAAAGCCAGTCTTCCACCTTTTTTTAAATTTATTTACTGACGCAGAGGTTTTGTCGTCAGTATTTATCTTTGTGCCTACAAAGCATGTCTGTGTAGCGCTACATATATTTGATGGCAAAAGTTAGTTGTGTTGGCACCTACCAACATTTTTCAGAACTTCCGCTTACTTTGCACTCGATTCTAAGCCGCAGGCGGTTTTTTGGATTGCAAAAACTGGAAAAAAGTGTGGCTTAGATTCGAGTAAATATGGTAGTCAAAGTGGAAAATCACTGAACTCTCCGGACTGACCCATTCTGCTGTTAGTCCATAAGCTTTTAAACTGGTGGGTCCATCTCTAAACACATTGTGTGGGTAATTCCACATTATATAGGGGGTGTCCAGAGACTTTTGATAGGGTATTTTGTGCATTTATTTAACTATTGAATGACCTCATTGTTGGCTTTGATCTATGTACTTTGTTTTATTTTAAGATTTGTCTAGCTTCTATAAAAATTTCAGTACTGTATCCTAAATAAACTGAAATGTTATTTAATAATATTGATGTTCTCTTCTGTTTGGGAATTCGTTGTGCAGAAAGTGTGCAATATTTATAGGAATCTGGAAGCAGTGTTCCTCTTCTGTGATAATTTGTTTAGCTTACTACGGCCAGTGAACAAGTTTGTTGTCAATTCCAGGAGCAAGAGCGGCGCGAAGTGACGAAAGAGGAAGGCCTGAGCTTCGCCCGGAGGCACGCAACGCTGTTCATAGAATCCAGTGCCAAGACGCGCGAAGGCGTGCAGATGGCTTTTGAAGACCTTGTGCAGAAGGTACAGATCCTGCTGGATGAAATGACATGTAGGGTCATTCCATCTCCTTTTAATAGAAAAAGGCATTTTCTCACCTAGCATCTGAGATTTTGATCAAAGCTGGCGTATTTGTTCTCCCTGCAGTGGTAAGTTAACAGAACAAATTTCAGCATTTCATCTCCTGCTGGTTTTATTTTATAGCATCAAGTGCGTACAGTTTCAAAGCTGAGCACCCTACTCCTGTGAAAGTTGTATCTAGAGAGCTGTTGCACCAGGAAATATGGTTACCAAGATGAATTTTTTTCAACACTACATAATTTTTGTTACCATTACTACCATTGCTTTTAAACAAAATATTAATATATATAAATATGGTTAACTTCTTTTGCATGCTTTTGAAGAACACACCATTTTGATTCAGCAGCCAGTGTGAATTAAGACACACAGGAATTAAGACATTGGCTATGAACAGGCATTGATCTAAATCAGTGGGGAAAATTGAAAATTTGTGCCGGACTGGGAGTCGAACCCGGGTCTCCTGCTTACTAGACGGATGTGCTGACTGCTGGGCCATCTGGGCACAGAGGTCATCACAACTGTGTGGACTATAATAGCTTGCCTCCAGTCACACCAAAAATTCTCAGCTTATCGTATAATTCAGGCGAGGATGACCAATGAATCACTTCATTATGAACGCGCACCTACTCACTCATATGGAAACTGGGTAAATGGAACTACATTCATAGTGTGTGGATAAGTCAGGAATTAAGGTCTGATGGGCACAAGCTAAGCTAGTCCATGCAGTTGCAATGACAGCTGTGTCCGAATGGCACAGTGGTCAGTGCTTTTGCCTAGTTGGAGACATGGGTTACTCTTATTCCGGCAAAAATTTTCAACTTTCCCCAGTGATTTAAATCGATGCCCTCTCACAGCCAATGTTTGTAATTTCTTTGTGTCAAAATATTAGTTACCAAAAACATAGAGACAAAATTCCATATAATTATTTGTATAAGTATTTGAGCAATAACAGATCTTGAGACAAACTAACACAGAACCAGACCCAAAATTTCCAACACAGCGGAAAAGAAACCACACAGAAATAATAATTTCAGGAATTTTATTTTGCCATGTGATAGCCCATGCTTTTGCCATTATTTTGAAAACAGATTTTGGAGATTATCCCATGCCTTTCCTGTGATAATCGGTGTAATGGTCTTCTTACAAAGTGAAACAGAAAAATGGGAGTTTATAATTTTTCTCCCTGTGTTCAGTTTATTTAATGGTATTAGGTAATTTTGTTTGCAATCCTTGTCTTATTGTTAGAATATATAACCACCAAATGTCAATACATATTTGGATAAAGTATCAAAAAAAGTGATTTAATTTCAAAATGGTAACAAGTTAGAAACCTCCAAAATTTGAAATGCTATAAAATGAAAATGAAGGAAGATAAAATTCTTAAATCTGGTTTGCTGGCTTAACTCTGCAGGCAGGAAGCGTTTAAGTTTCATTCTAATATGAGATAGTGGGTAATATGCCTAGGTTGAATTAACACAGAATGATGCTGATCTGTCAGTACATGAGTATTGCTTTTATTACCATTTATTTATTACTACCATAGATATGTTATCTGTGAGTTGGGGGACTTGTCATTATTGCAAAGTTAAGATTACACAAACATTGTTATAAGATTACAGCAAATTAGCAATATTTAACACATTTTTTTACAAGTACATGTTCACAAAACATTTCTTTTTGTGCAGTAGTGCATTGTTTAGGCAGTCTAGTTTGCTGTTTCATGTCAAAGAATATGTTCAAACTGTGTAGTGCTTTTGGTTAGTTTGAGAAAACTTTTCTTCTGGTTTCAACAATTCCATCTACTTCATTACAGTTTGTGAAAGACTGAACATTTTAATAGCCACCGATGGAAAATTATCCTGTGTCATGGAGAGCTTGACATCTCTATTTTCCTTATTGTTTGTGTTATAATTTCTTACAACACACTTGTTGCAGATTGTTCCACGATTTTCCTTCACTTACATGAAACAGTGGAAATAGTACTGACTGGAAATTCATTACCCGTAGACACTGTTTATTTTTATTTCATTTTTTAAAATAAATAAATAGCACATCCTGCAACTTGCAATGTGACCTAGGGCAACATCTATTTTAACCAGTGCCATGTGATTAGCAGGAGAGCTTCTGTAAAGTTTGGAAGGTAGGAGACAAGATACTGGCAGAAAAAAATTCTTGAGTACCGGGCATGAGTTGTGCTTCGGTAGCTCAGATGTTAGAGCACTTGTCTGTGAAAGGCAAAGGTGCCGAGTTCGAGTCTGTCGGGCTCACAGTTTTAATCTGCCATGAAGTTTTAGTGGCATTTGTGAACCATATGTTGAAATCAAAAACGGGTAATACGCATGCCTTATTAAGAAGTAGTTACTGTCAGGACATGACAGTAGTTGGCTTTGTCAAGTTACTAACAGTTACCATCCACCTTAATTTATAATGCAATTTAAAGTATGAGGGTTGACTGAAAAGTAATGCCTCCACCTTTGTAACTCTTCAACAGTTGGCAGCATTGGTATGCAGCAGTTATGGGCTTGTCCCGTAGCCTCTTCTCTACAGCTCCAGTTGGTGGGAAGCCTTAGCATTGAACAGTTTTGTTACAGTGTAAAGTATGGAACCTTGCACAAATGGTCAGTCAATGCGATGTAAGCAATGTGCAGTCATTGAATTCTTAACAGCAGAAGGTGCCACCCCAAAGGAGATTCATCAGAGAATAAAGCAGTTTATGGTGATTGTGTTGTTTTGAGTACTGTGTGTTATTGGGCGAGTAAGTTTAATGGTGTTGAGGTGGGAACATCTGACCTGCGTGACAGAGTTGGACGTCCTGTGACAGCAACCACTGAGTTTCACAAGCAAAATGTTGACACATTGATTCAGGACAAACATCATATCACTCAGAGAAATCACAAGCACAATCGGCATTTCACAAGAATGTGTGGGTCACATTATTGCTTTGCTTGGCTATCAGAAGAACTGTGCACGATGGATACCCTGGATGCTGACTCGTGAAATGAAAGTTCACAGACTTGAAATTTGCCAGGAACTTCTCTCACTTTACAAGAATGAAGGTGATTCCTTTCTCCATTAAATTGTGATAGGAGGTGAAACGCGGGTACACCATTACGACCTGGAGACGAAACATCAGTCTGTGGAATATCGACACGACTTGCTCCAGAAAAGAAATTAAAGATGCGGCCCTCACTGCAAAAATTATGGCCAGTGTTCTGGGATGCAGATGGTGTTACCTGTGTTGGTTTTGTTGATTGTGGAGCAACAATAAATTCAGAGCGTTACATCACAATGCTGTGAACTCTGAAACGACAGCTAGCAAGGGTTGGAAAGGAAAAGGGAAATGTTTTCCTGCAGCGTGACAATGCCAGACCACACACTTCACGTGCCACCACAGTAGAACTTCAGAGACTGAATCTCATCAGCGTATGGCATCCTCCATACAGTCCAGATTTAGACCGTCCGACTTCCATCTGTTCCCGATAGATACTATCTGCGGGGACATCATTACGCTTCTTATGAAGACAGTTGAAAGAACTGCAAGACTGTGGTTGCAGAAACAGTGTCAACTTCTTCATGGCAGCTTCAGAAAGTATGTTCATTGTAGGCAGAAATCTATCCAATTGGCTGGTGATTATGTGGAAAAGTGATTGTTGGTAATTAAAAATCACATTCTAAGGATTATTTTTGCGTTTGATTTATTAAAATATTCCCATCTGAAGGCAGTTAACAGAGATGGAGGCATTACTTTTCATTCAACCCTCATACTCTGCATCTGATAGAGAACAGATTGGACTGCAGCTACCGGCAGTATACCAGTGTGAGCTATTCAGGTATTGTTAGTGTGCTCAGTGTTGCCGTATGCTGCATGACCCATTGTGCTTCCACTCCCTTATGAGCCGTTGCAGTAGGCCATTTGTGTAACTTTCTGTTCTCAGTGTCTAAGTACTCACTCAAATATTTCTTACAGTGCACAGTAAAGCATATGCTAAAGCGAATGGATTAAGTCCCTTACAGTTTGATAAACTGCAAAGCACAATCAGTAATGCGAGCTACATCTACCTCTACACCTACGTCTATACTCCACAGGCTGCCATACGGTGCTTGACGAAGGGTACTGTATGCCACAACTAGTCATTTCATTTCCCGTTCTGTTCAGACAGAGCGAGGGAAAGACAACTGTCTATAAGCATCATTAAGAGTCCTAATTTCTCTCATCTTATGTTCATGGGCCTTATGTGAATGTTAGTGCCAATAGAATTGTTCTGCAGTCTGTTTAAAATACTGGTTTTCTAAATTTTGACAATAGTGCTTCTCACAAAGAACATTGCTTTTTCTCCAGGGATTCCTCTGAGAGTTGCTGAAACATCTCTTTAATACTTGCTTGTTCATTGAACCTAATGGTATCAAATTTAGCAGTCTGCCTGTGAATTGCCTCAATGCCTGCCTTTAATTCACTCTTGGAATCCCAAACACATGAGCAGTAATCAGGAAAGGGTCACACTAGTGTTTTAGATCAGTATCCTTCACAGATGAACCACTCTTTCCTAAAATTCTCTCAATAAACTTAAACTGACCATTCGCCTTCCCTACTACGTGCCTGTTCCATTTCATACCAATTTTCAATGTTGCATCTAGATATTTAATTGAAGAGACTGCCATGTGACATACTGCTAATGCTGTATTCGGACATTAAGGATTCGTTTTTCCTACTCATTTGAATTTTTTCTACATTTACAGCTAGCTGCCATTTGTCACACCAACTGCAAATTTTCTCAAAGTTGCCTCATATCCTCCTACAGCCACTCAAGGACATCATCTTCCTGTACCTTTGAGCCACGCGAACATCTGGGAACCTGTTCTGTATGCTCGTACCTCCGTTAAATGTCAGCAGTAGGGCACCGTGTCAAATGCCTTTTGGAAATCTAGGAATATGGAATCTGCCATTTTTGGCAGGATTTTGTATGAGAAAAGGGCAAGCTGAGTTTTGCACGAGTGATGCTTTCTAAAACCGTGCTGATTTATGGACAAAATTCTCGAGGAAATCTACTATATTCCAACTGAGAATGTGTTTGAGAACTCTGCAGCAAACAGTTGTTAATTATGTTGATCTGTAATTCTGTGAATGCGTTCTTTTACCCCTCTTATATATATGAGTCCCCTACACTTTTTTCCAGTCACTTGGGACTTTGCACTTTGAGAGAGATTTGAGACAAATGCAAGTGAAGTAAGGGGCAGTGCCTTAAAGTACCTTTAGTAAAACAAGGTTGGGAGTCTATCCGAGGTAACTTATTTGTTTTCAACTCTTCAGTTGTTGTTCCACTCCAGGGATGTCTGTTACTATGTCCTCCATATGGGAGTCAGTGCAGTGCTCAAATGACAGTGTGTTTGTATGATCCTCCCGTATGAATGATTTCTTAAATGCGAAATTTAGAACTTCAGCTTTCATTTTGTATCTTGTATTGCCACACCAAAGTGGTCAGCAAGTGACTGGATAGAAGCCTTTGACCCACTTAGTGATTTTACAGAGAACCATAATTTTCTAGAGTTCTTGGCAAGATCTTTTGCTAAGGTCTGATAGTGATATTTGTATGCTACGTGCATTGATGGTTTCATGGGCCCATGAATCTTTGCTAACTTTTAACTGTTGTCATCTGGACATTCTGTTTTTAACTGAGAGGACTCAATCTTTGCTTAATTTGTATTTTACAAATTTTGGTATTAAATCACAATGGGTGTTTTCCATCCTTAATCCACTTACTTGACACATACTTCTCTAGAGGGTGATTTAACCTTAATTCCTGTGTGTTCATCATACTGAAACTAAATGATGTCTATTCATTGTCCAAGTGGGGTGCTAGCTGCTTATCTGATATCTCAAGCAAAAATACTCTCCTAGCCTTATTAATTGATTTATTGACTTCGGTAACCATCATAGTTTGATATAGTGACCACTAATCCGTCTCGCTGTACTGGCACTGTTGATAAAGTCTGATTGTTTGTAACTACAAGTTTTAAAATATTTCCATTGTGTATGGGCTCTCAAACTAGCTGAGGGAGACAGTTTTTGGAAAACATTTTCAAAAGTACTTCACAGGACTGTCTGCTTGCACCACCTGTAGTGAATCCATAGATACCGCACTCTAATCTAAGCTGCACCTGAAAAATGAGACTCGAAATCAAGGAAAAAAAATTACCTTAATCTAAGCCACTCCTGAAATTTGAGACTCGAAATTGAAGGTGAGAGAAAAGTTTTAGACTGCCTCTCCAAATCGAAACAAAATTGGTGCATTGTAACATGAAACAAAATTGAGGTCGAATGGATGAAGATAAAACTACAGTATTTTGGTTCGAACCATAAGCTCAACAGTTAAGCTTTACCAACTAGTCATTGCTATGTGCCAGGCACTCTGTCTGCATTTATACTGGTGCCCTTCCTTTTTTGTGTGCTTCATCTGGTTTGATAGATTGCTTATTTTTGCTTTGATCTGATAAAGTGCCGTTCTTTGTTATAGGTATTTTCATCACTCTAAGCTGAAAATGCATTATTTTACTGTGTCATGGATTGTTTGTCGCATTCTGATAATGAGTGTTTGACCTGTCACTGCTTGCTCTTGATGGCTTGCTCTTGATGGCTTGCTCTTGATGGCTTGCTCTTGATGGCTTGCTCTTGATGGCTTGCTCTTGATGGCTTGCTCTTGATGGCTTGCTCTTGATGGCTTGCTCTTGATGGCTTGCTCTTGATGGCTTGCTCTTGATGGCTTGCTCTTGATGGCTTGCTCTTGATGGCTTGCTCTTGATGGCTTGCTCTTGATGGCTTGCTCTTGATGGCTTGCTCTTGATGGCTTGCTCTTGATGGCTTGCTCTTGATGGCTTGCTCCTGCCGCGCACACGCACACGCACACACTATTTGTTGTTACTTACACTGCTGATTTCTTTGGTAATGATCAACAAGAACCATATGATAGATGATGTTCTGAATGGGAGTTTAGCGAAAATTTTTCTCTGTTTAAAAATCTTTGCAGATGCCTCTTTAGTACATTACATTCCGTACATAAATTAGTAGTCTTGGATTTAAAAATCTAGTCAGTTGCCGTGCTTCATTTCTGACTGTATCACTATTAGCATAAGAATAATACGAATAAAGCATGACATGATATTTATATTCTTCCACGTTTGCTGTTGTCTGACTCTAGTTTCATAGTTCATTAGGCTGACAGGATTTAAATGAGATAGCAGCAGACACGAAAGAATACATTGCATAATGTTTACATTCTTCCACCTTTTCTAATAATTTATTTATTGACGCGAATGTTTTGGCGCCAGTATTTTCCTTTGTACCTGCAAAGCATGCCTGTGTAGCGTTACATATATTAGACGGCAGAAGTTAGTTGTGGAGGCACCTACCAACATTTTTCAGAACTTCCGCTTACTTTGCACTTGATTCTAAGCTGCAGGCAGTTTTTTGGATTACAGAAACCGGAAAAAAAGTGTGGCTTAGATTCGAGTAAATACGGTAAAGCTGCCTCCAACTAATATTGCATGATCTGAGTATTTTTACCCTACTGAGCATATATTTTCTTCAAATAAGTCTAAAACTGTCATATCTAAATTGGGTAGCAGATGAAAACAAACAATTAACTTGATTTCACATAGACGTGTTACATGTGACCAAATTACTTCACTGTCGTACTCAAATTTGACCTCGGTAGAGATTATATTTTCGTCAACTACAGTGTACGTTCCCCCTCCTATGGCATCTGATCTGTCTTGTTGATATACGTTCCATGACTCGCTAAACATTCGAGCTTTCTACTTCAGGTATCAGCCAGCTCTTCTTCCTGAGAATAATTTGAGCATGACTGAGGATAATTATAGATTCCTAATAGGTTTTGTGCAATAGAAATTAATGTAGCAGGACACTGTGATGAGAGAAGCAGTTATTTCTTCAGAGATGTTATCGGCTACTCTAAATTCTGTGCCACTGATGAATCAGTCTGTCAGAAAACTATACTTCTGGTGCATAAATATCCTCACTACCAGGACAACTTCTGTTAGGTCTCGAGACATGTCTCGCTTTTCAATGTTGTGAGAATGCGGAGTTCTTACTTTTAGTTTTTCATTGCATCCACTGTTGTCTGTGGCCTAGAGGATTTTAGTGTACAGCATATTTCCTTTAATGCTGCATCATTTTCGTCTTCATGTAGTGATCTTTATTTCTTATATCAAAGAGACACGACTGCAATTCATAATTTTAAATTTGCTCGTGTGTTCTTTGCACAGAGTTGCTGTATTTTCCATATTCATCATCACTTCCCTGTCAAATTGTTCATTCTGAAGCTTTTCAGTATGCCCCACTGACTGCGCTCATGCTAGAGGGAGTTGTTGCGTATTGCCTCGTGCACAAGCGAGTCGGCGAATGTTACCGTGGTAACCACAACCCCCCCCCCCCCCCCCCTCTCCCCCTCCCCCACCACCACCACTCTGCAGCGGAGTGTGCGCTGATATGAAACTTCCTGGCAGATTAAAACTGTGTGCTGGTCGGAGACTCAAACTCGGCACCTTTGCCTTTTGCGGTTAAGTGTTCTATCAACTGAGCTACCCAAGCAGAGGTCGCGAGTTCGAGTTTCGACCCGGCACACAGTTTTAATCTGCCAGGAAGTTTCAATTGACTGAATAATTCGGTTGTCGCAAAGTACGGCAACAGGTAGGAGTGAGATTGTTGCTGTCTAGCTGTAACTCGCTGCTAGCCGCTCAGAAAGAGAATGGATATTATTGGCTGCCAGTGGCTAGTGGAGGTTGATGTGCAGAACGGCTGAAAACTGGGCCGCCTTGCAACGTGAGGCGGGCTTTGATATCGTATTGGACCTCCTTTTGCCAGGTGCAGTGAAGCTTCTCGACAGGTCATTGGAAGCCCCGAGTGGAAACAGTTGTTGCCTGGTGATATGGTGCCTTGTCATCCATAAAAATTCCATTGTTTTTTTTGGGAGGTGTGTGAATGGCTGTGAATGGTCTCCATGTAGAGGAACATAACTATTTGCAGTTAATGATTGGTTCAGTTGGACCAAATGACCCAGTCAGTTTCATGTAAATGCAGCAGACGCCTTTATGAAGCCACCGTCAGCTTGTACAGTGCCTCGTTGACACCTTGGGTCCGTGGCTTTGTGGGGTTTGTGCCTCGCTTGAACCCTACATCAGCACTTGCCAACTAAAATTGGGACTAATCTGACCAGGCTGAGGTTTTCCAGCCTAGGCCCAATCAGTATGGTCACAAGCCAGGCTTCCCTCCTGCCCTGGGGAATCATTTATCATATGCAGTGACTCCCTGAGTGGATTGCAAGCACTCGACCAGTGTTTTTCTCGGGACCCTTTGGTGTGCGGTATTGAAGATGCTGTTTTTGCTCTCGCCGAGTGTGGTCGTTTGGCGGTTTGTGTGGACCCTGGGCCACGTTGGCATTCCAGGAAACGAACGTGTCAATCGGTTGGCCGAGCAGGCCACTACTACACCACCCCTGGAGCTCGGTCTCGTGGAAAGAGACCTCCGGACAGCCCTACATTGCAAGGTCCACGATATCTGGCGCTCTGAATAGTCTATGTTGAACACGCCAAATAAGCTCCGCCCGGTAAAGTCTTCCACGGCAGTATGGAACTTGTCCTTGAGGAGCACGCGTAGGGACTCAGTTGTTTTCTGCCGTCTCCGAATTGGACATACGCGGTTAACCCACAGTTATCTCCTTTGCCTTGAGAACCCGCCTGAGTATCGCTGTGATACGGGGCTGATAGTGGTCCATCTTCTGATGGACTGCCTCCTTTTAGCCCCCTTGCGGCAGTCCTTTAATTTACCAGGTGCACTTCCTTTAATTCTAGGTGACGATGGCTCTATAGCTGACTGTTTTACATTTTATCCGTGCAGCTGAGTTTTATCACTCTCTCTAGTGTGGGCACTCTCGCATGATTTCTCAGGCTACACCCATTCCAGCGACTTTTGTGAAGTGGATACCAAAATATTGTCTTTTATGGTAACAAGTTGTGTTGATACCTCTATTAACGCTTTCCAGCTGGAGGTTCTTAGTTTGTAGTTGAGTGGTTGATCTTTTACCTGATCCATCAACCACTGTAGTCCGTTTTACTCTAGTTAACTATTTGCTCTGCTCCTTTTAAGTGTCCTCTCTTTAGTGTGATTGCAGTGTTTGTTTTAGCTCTGTAACCCTGGGTGTTCCCTCCCTCTGGGTGCAGAGGTTACGCTTTCACTGTATAGACCTTTTACAAGTATGTCTGTTTGGAACACGAGACAGATGACCTCGACCTTTAGCCCCCATCAAACCCCAAAAACAACCAACAAGCCAGGCAATTTTATGCTGCTAGCAAAGACACTCACATTGGTAGTTTGCTGCCTTAACCCATTAATTCCAAATTTTGGTCCAACTGGACACTTTCGTTATGCATCCCACATTGAGTCCTGCAGTTATTTCAAGCTCTGTTGCGTATGTTAACTCTGACATCTCTGTGCCAACACTGCTGCTCTCGGTCATTAAGTGAAGACTGTTGGCCAATGCGTTATGCGCAGTGAGATGTAATGCCTGAAATTTGCTATTCTGTGTACACTCTTGATGCCGGATCTCTGAATATTGAATCCACTAATGATTTCGGAAGTGGAATGCCTGATTGGTTGAGCTCCAACTACCATTCCACATTCCAAGTCAGTCAGTTCCAGCCAGTCATATGGCCATAATCACATTGGCAGTGTTTTCATATGAATCACCTGAGCACAAATGACAGGTCCGAAGACTGTATGCAAATTTGTCAGGGATAACTCATAGTTACAGGCACTGTGGTGGAGTGGCTGTGAAAGGCACACTGAAATATATATTTTTTCAATAAAGTATTGCAGATTGTAAATTACTGGGAAGTGTTTTGAATATTTTGCAGCTAGATTTGAATGATAATAGTCAATGTTTCTAGAACTGCCTATATCAAATGATCTTCAAATGAATACTAGATGTAATGCTGCGACCCAAAATGCCAGTTCTATGTAGCAGAGGTTTCGGGACTAGGCTTGTGTGGAGTGCAGCTCTCTATGGGCTTCCAGAAGGCTATAAAAACCATAGCCTAATAGTTGTGTCAATCTCTCTGCAATTTTCACATTCTGCTGCCTACAGCAAGGGGGAATTACCTGAGTGGTGAACCTTCATTATTGCTGAAACAGTGAAACTTCACTTTTACACTTTTCAAAGTACTTTAAAAAAATGATGTAAAATGTGGAAAATGTTTTAAGCTGTAAAAGTTATGTAAAGGATACCACCTCGCATTTTCACACTATATGTATGATGTATGTACATAACAGGCATCAAAGGACGTGTCAGGGATTTGTTTATCATCCAAAAAAGATTTATTATCTAATAAAAACCACTGATGTTACTGGAACTGATAACTGTTTGAGAAGTAAGAACATTTAATACAATTTCATATGTTATAATGGATGTCTTTTTGGGAAGCCTGCAGCTGCCATTCAGTATCTATGTAATGAAATACTGCACTAGGTACATGTTTTTTCATTGAATTTCGACTATTTTCTTATCATTTCAAAGTGGAAATATGTACATAAGTATTTTGTGTGGTGTTTAAATGTGTGTTGTTCTGCATCTCTTGAACTGTAATCATCTTTTTGAGGTTATCAGGTATGGTGCCTCCTCAGTACATCACAAAAAGTACACATGTAAATATTGCACTTGCCAGTGAGAATAAATTCTCAAAACATGTTGTGCTCAGCATGATAAAAATATATAACTGGTGCTGTTCTTAAACAAAAACATTTGAGCAACGCAAAGTGAATCATGGTGTCAACTAGTGCTGCAAGCAGGTAAACACCAAAGGTCGTTAAATATGGTTCGTCAAGGGTGTTAAGATGAGCACAACAGTCACAGAACTGCATTTGTGCAGTAGACAGTTTGGAAATGGTTTTAATTGGTCATGATATCTTTATTCGAATGAACATAGTTACTTCCATCAGCCACCACATCAAGTAGAACTTGCCAGTGGCAGGAGATATGGCATGAATTGTTCCAATTTTTACCGGTTCAAATCTGCTGAATATTGCCTTGGTGTCGAGAAACTTAACCACGTAATGTTTGTGAACACTACTGGATAGCCAACATCATGCCAGCGTTGTTTTTTTTTTCTCCATGAATATTTTTTTGTAATGCGTAAATTGTGGGAAAATTATAAATATGTTGATGCAAAATCGGGTGCAAATTAACATTCTGGATGTAGGAAATTTGGTGGGAACGATAAAGTCTTAAAGGGTGGGAGAATATTAATTCCGGGAATGTAGAAGCAGGGTTATACTGCTTTATGGGCATATGGCCATGGCCCAATGACTCAGCAGCTGTTAAAGACAAACAAGCTCAACAAGCAAAAGTATTTACTTATGTGCATGCAACGGTCAGTTCGTGATCATCAGACTGCTGCCTAAGATCGAGGAATTGCGTTGACGTGTGCTACAGAGCTCGTAGTGGGGGAAAAGTTTGTGCTTGTTTGTTTTACTTCACACTAAGCTCCACATGACATTTGTGATCAGAGTGCCTATTTCACCGTGCATGGCATCTGAATTCTTTCTTGACAAGTTCTACTCAAAACTCCGCATGTACTGGTACTAAAACATACGCTTGCATCTCGTCACCCACCTGGTCTAAATTTGTCAATTTCTGTGGTCTCTGCATTTTGTCTCTGTAAATATTTCTTTCCTTCACTCCCTTTCCAATAATCTGTTTTGTTTGTCATCTTGTCTTCTGCCTTCTAAGTCATCAGGTTTCAAATCTCATCCAGTGCGGGCAGTCTTCCCTTTAATATCCTGAAAGTCTTTCTTGACCCAGGGTTCTAGGTTAGGTGACTTTCTGTAACTATCTTAGTTTTTTAAACCTCACCAGTCCTTTGCCATCATCCCTCTTACTTTGCCTTCAACTCTTCTAACATGAAGAGGAGCCACTGGTTCCAAAAGCTTGCAATTTCCAAATCTCTCTTTTCCTTTCTCGTGCTGCCACTGGATGGGTAGATTCTTTATCTACCCTATAATATTGTACATTAAATTAAAATTTTTATAGGAGAGAGAGATTTTAAAGACTGCCTGCAGACAGTACTTTTCATGACAAGGTTAAGACTTTGGACTTTCAATGTGAGATAACTAATTTGAATCAGGATAGAGACCTTAGATTACACTACTTACAACCGTCAATACAACCTACTCTCCAAAAACTGATATTAAAGCAAAGTAAATACAATCCGTGTTCTGCTCTCTCTCTGTTTTTGCCTGCTATACTGTGACACAGCACAACACCCATGTGTCATGGTTCAAAGCAGGTTTCCAATATTGAAACGTTGAAACAATACATTGGTGTTGAAAAGGAGGGAACTATGCATGTAGTAGTGTGCAGTATTCCCAATTTGTAGAAATTTCCCAGTTCTAAATTTAATATTTAATGAATCATCATTAACAGGTATTTTGTGATGGGCTGTCCATACCAGTAGAGTTTAGGTTGGTCATGTTTTTGCTAATAATATTTTATTTTTCTTCACAATATTTTATTTTTCTGTTGTAAGTTTTGGAGCTGTAGTTTTACTAAGTACTGTGTTAAATCATTTCAAGTATAAGTGCATATGAAGCTTTTCATCAAAACATTTCTTAGTCAAAAGTGGTGAGCTGAAGTTGATGTAACATTCAGAAATATTAGTGTAGTCCTTGAAAATTGAATGTCACCTATGAAATGATTTGAACTAAAATGGAGCAATAAATTGCTGTGAGTGAAGGTAATTTTCCTTGTAAAGACACTACCTGTGTATATTGGCATTATTCTTAGGTCACACAGTTGAATTTATCTTCACGCATTGTCAACAGATTCAAAGTTTGCTCTCGTTTAGCATTGCATCTGTCACAGATGAATCCAGAGAATTGGTTTTCTCAATGCTGTCTGTGGATGCCATCTGCTGTGGTATAATAAAACTATTTCTTCTATTTAGATGTTTACACCAGTAGTCAGTGTTCGACTCGATTGCTTTTAGGTACTTCTGCTTACTTAGTATTGGGATTACATTTTGACATTTTAAATAGTTATTATCTTCATCTTCTAGTTCTCTTGGTTTTAGAGATGGCCGAATTCAGAAAATGGAAGAAAATGAACAAATCTGAAATATTTTTGGCGGTTTTTGACGATTATTCATTCAGATGTTCCATTGCGAGAGTGAAGATTTCGAAATGCTTGAGAATGTTTTTATGGTTCTGAGGACAATTTCAGTGATGGTATCATCATCATTTGAACATAACAGGGTCTCCCGGATGGAAAACACAATAATAGATGCCCCTGGTGTAGAGAAGCAACCAGGTTCAGATGGAATCCAATTCAATTCTACAAAGAGTACTCCTTATTTAGCTTACGTTTATTACAAATCTCTTGCCCACCGCAAAGTCCAAAGAAACTTAAATAACTACAGGTAACTACTGCATATGGGTATGCTAAAAGAACTGGCCCACAGAATTAGGCAAATATCCTTGGCATTGTGAATTTTAAAATTTTCCCGGCGAATTGACTGTTCAAACAAATTTCGGGCTTGCAGCCGGTCGTCATTCAATATTTTGCACGATATTTCAACTGGGCACCTGCCAGTCATCTTCGGGTGAGCCATCGCAGACTGGCGACAATGTCCTCCGTTCCGCAATATATAGCGCACTGTAACTATTCTGCGCATGCGTCGAAAACTTGTTAGTTGAACCACAGAGGGCACTAACAGTTAAAACTAAGATTTAGGAAGTGAATAAAGAGGAGAACATGCCGGAACAATCTTTAGCTTTTCTTCCTTTCGCTGCCAATACTTCATTTAAAATAGCAAGAATCCTCCGAAAATTTCAGGTAAAAGTGGTTTTCTGCCCATCGAAGATTGCAGACCTTGTGGGATCAGTTAAGGACAATCTGTTACTACGAGAGGCCGTAATTTACAAGATACCGTGCCAATGTGGTATGGCTTACATAGGTCAAACCACACGCACTGTGAAAGAACGCTGCACTGAACACAAACGCTACACCCGTCTTTTGCAGCCAAGCAAGTCCGCTATTGCTGAACATTGTATTTCTAGTGGACATTTGATGGAGTATGAGAAAACAATGATTTTGTCCACAGCAACGTCATTCTGGGACTCCATTATTAAATAATCCGTAGAAATATGACTGGCGGAAAATCTGCTAAACTGTGACAGTGGCTACCAGCTGGACAGTACTTGAAATCCCATCATCTCCACGATTTGCTCAAATCGAACACGACAGAGAGCATCGACTGCCGAGGCAAACAGCAACACAGAGGGTGACTGAGTTCCGCTATTCCACCAGCGAGGGTGCTGCCAGCGGGCAGTGTGGTTCAAGTATCAAGTTTTCGACGCATGCGCAGAATAGTTACAGTACGCTATATATTGCGGAACGGAGGACGTTGTCGCCAGTCTGCGATGGCTCACCTAAAGGTGACTGGCAGGTGCCCAATAGAAATATCGTGCGAAGTATTGAACGACAACCGGCTGCAAGCCTGAAATTTGTTTGAACCATCCTTGGTATTGGTTTGCTGCAGAATTCTCCAACATATTCTCAGTTGGAATATAAGAAATATCCTAGAAATAGAAAAGCTTTTTTCCACAAATCAGCATGATTTTAGAACATATTGTTGATGCAAACTCAACTTGTTTCCTCACATGATAGCCTGCAAAATTTGAATGAAAGGTGACAGGAAGATTACATATTCCTGAATTAACAAAGTGTTACGTGGTGTTGTACTACAGGCTGTTGACGAAGTTAAAAGTATACAGGTTGTGAGAACGCAAGTGGCTCGAAGGTATCGTAATGGAACCCAGTATATTTCCTTGACGGTCAGTGTTAATCGGGAAGTGGAAGTGCACTGAGGCCGCTATTATGCTCTGTGTACACAAGTGTTCTGATGGACATAGTCAGCATCAGTCTGCAGCTGTTCACTGGGGATGTTGTGGCGTTCGGGAAAGTGTTGAGTGACTAGAGGATACAAGGTAACAGATAAAATTTCTAACTGTCGTAAACAGTGGCAGCTAGCTCCAAATAAAGAAAAATGTAAGTTTTGCAGATAAGTAGGAAAAACAAAACTTTGATATTTGAATACAGTGTTAGTTGTGTTACTCGTAGTGGTCTTGTCAATTAAATAGCTAGGCATAACATTGCAAAGTGATCTGTAATGGAACAAGAATGTAAGGTTTGCAGGGAGGAAGGCAAATGGTTGACTTCAATTTATTGGGAGAATTTTAGGAAAGTATGAGACTATGTATAGAACACCGGTGTTGACCCACTCTTGAATACTGCTAATGTGTTTCTGACCCACACCTAGTCAGATTAAATAGTTCGGAGGTGTGCAGCTAAATTTGTTTCTGGTGGGTTCAGTCAGCATAAAGTGTTATGCAGATGCTTAGTGAACTCAAATCTGAGTCCCTGGAGGGAATGCAACATCCTTGTTGAGGAATGCTATAGAGAAAACTTGGTAAACTGACATTTGGAGCTGACTGCAGAATGAGCCTGCCGCCACCAACATATATTTCGCTTAAGGACCTAACCAGTTGCTTTTCCCTCATTCTAGGAAATGGCTAGGGGTGGTGTAACATATACTCCACCACACACTGTACTTTGGTTTGCAGAGTGTGTATGTAGGTTGCACTTGCAAAGAGGCATAAGGTAGTAGTTTCAAATTGATAACAATGATGATTTTTGTTCTTGTGAATGATTCATTTTGTCATTATTTTAACTATCTTGAGACAGCTGGCATAGCCAGAGCCTCAGTGAGAATCGTGTGGTGTCTTGAATGTGTTAAATATGAAAGTTCCCACATTTCTTGTCTGTGAACGTTTTATTGTAACTTTTATATTTGTAAATACAGTATCTGGTAGAACGTTTGTCATGATCTGAACACCAAACACAAGTTAACGCTGTGGCTCTAGTGGTGTCCATTACAGTGGACAGCTGTTAATGGTCGTTTCTTTGGTATTTTCAGTCAGTCCTGAGGCTGCAAATGCACCCAGTTCACTGCAGTGGGCACTCCCTACTGATATTGTCTTAAGAGCATTTGCAGCCTCAAGACTGATTGAAAATGCCAGAAAATTGACCATTATAAGCTTTCCACTGCAGTGAAATTCATGCACCACTGGGTTAATAGTGTGCAAGGAGTCAGTTAAATAAGTGGTTGATGATTATTTACTTCTTTAAAGATACATTTATAAAGATACATTTACACAGGCAGAAATTGCACATTGCTGACAGTATAGTTCCACAGTGTTGCCTGTCAAAATTACCAGCTACTGGAATTGTAACCACATTTTGGTAATATTACTGGCAACTGTTCACTGGCAACATTTGTGGGAGTGTATTTCTGGGCCAGAAATGTTTACTCGGGCTACAGGCTCGCAGTTCTCTTGGGAATTGGTGAGCTATTGCAGCCAATTCTTCCTTCCCTGACTGCATTTCCTTCACCGTGCCCTCCCTCCCTCCTTACCTATTCTCGCTCCTTCCTTGTTGCCCCTCCTTTCCACCTGGTTGCCTGTGTTGCTTTGCAATTTTGCTCCTTCCGCCTGTTATTTCACCCTTTTTGGTGTTCAGATCATCTCTTGTTTGACCTCTGCTTCAAAATTCCCTGTTTATAGGGCGAGCCTTTTGGGAAGAACTCCCTCTCTAGCACCTACGGTGTGGATTTCTCTGCCCCTTCCTTCCCTCCTCCATTCCCCGCTGTGTAGCCCTTTTCCGCCCTGCTAGGTCACCAGCATGTGTGGCCAGTCCGTGTGGTGGGCTGTTGTGTACCCATATGGCTGAGCCCTCTGACAACGCAGGGATCACACTACTGATACCTGAGCTGTTCCCTCCCATGTATGCCAAGGAGTGGTTGCTTGTCTTAACGGAGCATCGGAACTCCTGGCAGTGGCCACCGTGCCAGACAGCCCTTGCTGCTGCCGATTGAAGTCTACGGGAGGAACCCCTGGTCGGAGTTGGTGGTATCAGGGCGGATGCATGGCGCGTGAAGCATATCAAGTCCCTTCAAGAAATAGGGATCTCGTAATTGACCAACTTATTACGGACCTTGATTTGTCTCCTCAATTATGGTTCCCCTACCCACTTCATTGCCACTCAAGGCTCATTTACTGCTGTCGATTTCATGATCTCCTCCCCTGCCGTCGTGGCTTCCCTACATTGGTTATCCCATGATGACGTTTGTGACAGTGACCACTTCCCACTGATGGCGCCAGGCAGACAGCCCGACACATTGGACATTCTGCAGGGCCCGTTGTCGTTTATATACATCTGCTGTGCACTTCAGTACCTCCTTCCTTCACAAGCTAATCACCTCACTTACAAGACTATCTGTTCTAAGGCTCCTTACCTTATTAAGCACAGTTAAAAGGAATGATGGGAACGCGGTTTCCTCCCTGGGGATGTATGCCTCTTCATCGCAGGTTTGCTCAGAGGTCTGTACCCTTTTGGACCACCAGCGACAATCAACTGTCCAGGATCTTAACTTCCAAGGTGCTCTTTGCACTCGCCCATTTTTGCAGAACACCTTGCAGCATACTTTGTGGCGGCATTGGTGTCCTTTTCCTATGCTACCTTTCTCCAGCAGAAACGCAGAGTTACACCTCCTCCTCCTCCCCCCCCCCCCCCTGCCCCCCATCCTGCACCATGCTGAGCCCTATAATGAACCCTTCAATGATGCGAATTCTTGCGGGCTCTTACCTCTTCATGAGGCCCCAGCCCTGTTTTCCATCTGCAACCAGATGATCCAACACGTGGATGTTCCCCAGAGGCAACATCTCCTCAGGGTCTTCAACAGCATTTGGCTCATGGGTGCTTTTCCATCACAATGGTGAGACAGTTTAGTTATCCTGGTCCTTAAGCCTCTGAAGAATCCAACGTCTCTAGACAGCGGCCACCCAGTTAGCCTGATTAACGTACTTTGTAAACTGCTCGAGAGGATGGTTAGCTTCAGATTATGTAGCGTACTCGAATCTTGGGCTTTTTGTTCCCATATCAGTATGGCTTCTGGGCAGAACGATCTCCAACTGACCATTTATTCAAATTGGGAACAGTCATCTGACATTCTTTTACTTACTACTGGCACCTTGTCATGGTCTTCTGTGACCTACATAAGACATACAAGGCTTGGTGCCATCACATTTTAGTTATCCGTAATGACTGAGATCCCTATCAGATTTTTATCTGTGAGTTTTTATCTCACCGGCTCTTACAGGTTCGAGTTTGCACTTCATTCAGTGTCCCATGGATTCAAGAAAACAGTATCCCACAAGGTTTTGTGCTGAGTATCACACTCTGCCTCATTGCCATCACTGGGCTTGTGACCTCTGTTAAGCCTCTGGTTACCCTGGCATTGTACGTCGATGATTTTTGCATATCGTGTAGCACCCACATTGGCCAACTGAAGACTTACATGTATGCGGAAGCTTAATGCTCTCTGCCTCCTCGCCTACGCATCTTTGGGGTGCAGACCGTACCACTCTTCTCGATCTTTACCGTTCTCTGGTCTTGCCCAGACTAGATCATGGTAATCAGGTTTATGGCTCAGCAACTCCTTTAACTTAGACACTGCATGACCCCATTCACCATTGTGGGGTGCGTCTGGCTGTTGGTGCCTTTCACACGAGTCCCGTTGATAGTCTACTCACAGAACTGGGGATTCCTCCTCTACACATACGATGGAGCCAACACCTGGTTTCTTACACAATCACCATTTGGCAATTCCCTGACCACCCCGTGTACCCTGTGCTCTTTGCCGAGAGAGAATCTCCCTCCTGACTCCCACCTACAGGGTGGGATTACCGGTTGGCATACCTTGTAGTATCTCCAGCGTTCTTCCATGTATACAACCTTCTTTTATGATTCTTGAACCAAATGTTAGCTATGATTAAGTTATGCTTTGCACAAAATTCTACCAGGCGGCTTCCTCTTTCATTTCCTTGCCCCAGTCCATATTCACCTACTACGTTTCCTTCTCTCCCTTTTCCTACTGTCGAATTCCAGTCACCCATGACTATTAAATTTTCATCTCCCTTCACTACCTGAATAATTTCTTTTATCTCATCATACATTTCATCAATTTCTGCGTTATCTAGTTGGCATATAAACTTGTACTACTGTAGTAGGTGTGGGCTTCGTGTCTATCTTGGGCACAATAATGCGTTCACTATGCTGTTTGTAGTAGCTTACCCGCACTCCTATTTTTTTATTCATTATTAAACCTACTCCTGCGTTACCCCTATTTGATTTTGTATTTATAACCCTGTATTCACCTGACCAGAAGTCTTGTTCCTCCTCCCACCGAACTTCACTAATTCCCACTATATCTAACTTTAACCTATCCATTACCCTTTTTAAATTTTCTAACCTACCTGCCAGATTAAGGGATCTGACATTCCACACTCCGATCCGCAGAACGCCAGTTTTCTTTCTCCTCATAACATCCTCTGGAGTAGTCTCCGCCCGGAGATCCGAATGGGGACTATTTTACCTCCGGAATATTTTACCCAAGAGGACTCTATCATCATTTAATCGTACAGTAAAGCTGCATGCTCTTGGGAAAAATTACAGCTGTAGTTTTCCCTTGCTTTCTGCCGTTCGCAGTACCAGAACAGCAGGTCCATTTGGTACAAGGCCAGATCAGTCAATCGTCCGGACTGTTGCCCCTGTAACTACTGAAAAGGCTGCTGCCCCTCTTCAGGAACCACACGTTTGTCTGGCATCTCAACAGATACCCCTCCATTGTGGTTGCACCTACGGTACTATCTGTATCGGTGAGGCACGCAAGCCTCCCCACCAACTGCACAGTCCACAGTCCATGTTTCATGGAGCATATAATATTATTTATAAATTATCACCAGTTGATATCTTCTGTGACTTATCAGAGAAATTTGATTGTGTTAGTCCTAACATTCTATTAGAGAAATTAATTTTTATGGCATACACGGTTCAGCATGTCTGGTTTAGTTCAATTTAAGTAACAAGATGCAGATACATTAGGTTCTCAAGTAGTACATATAGGAATGACACTTTAACTGCATGGGCATTCAACAGCATTCATTCATTGGTTTAGAGAAGTGGCATTTGAAGCGGACTGCTGAACGATTCTACTGCCACGGGCACACATTGCGCATAAGGACCACGAAGATAATATACGAGAAATTAGGTCTCGTACGGAGATAGTCTTTTTTCCCTCACTTGGTTTGCGATGGAACAGTAAAGGAAATGACTAGTAGTGTAAGGTACCCTCCACCACACACTGTACGGTAGCTTACGGAGTATAATTGAAGATGCAGATTGGTTTTCTTACAGTAGTTAACAATCTGCAATTTTATTTGATGCAGGCGATAGAATTAGTTATTTTTGTTGTTGATGCAAGCATTAGTTTCAAGCTGAGCAAAAAGCATCATGGAAAATTGTGAAAGATGTAAAGCATCATGGAAAATTGTGAAAGATGTAAAGCATCATGGAAAATTGTGAAAGATGTAAAGCATCATGGAAAATTGTGAAAGATGTAAAGCATCATGGAAAATTGTGAAAGATGTAAAGCATCATGGAAAATTGTGAAAGATGTACCTGTAAGTAAACATTACGAACTGGATTTACACAAAGAAACTAGCTTTAAACACAGGAAAATGCAGAACAATCCAGTTTTGTGCTTTCAAGAATACATCTCCGTTTACAAATGTAGCACACCAATAAAAAAAAAGATAGAAAGTTCAGTGTTCCACATTGTGACAAAAGCTTGAAGTGGAAAAGTATATAGTGGTCTGATAAAATATTTAGGATTGTGTACATGTGCAATAAAAATAATTGTTGGTTTTGAAAACATAAATAATGCATATATGCGGACTCAAGTGGTGAATAAAAATTTATACAAAGGCCGGGAACATGGATCTCGTGCTCACTAGGCAGATGTGCTAACCAGTACACCATCCTGGCGTAGTGGCTTTGTACAACTGAACGAACTACCATAGCATGCCTCCCTCTCCAATCAAAACTCCCATTCACCAGTTGGGTTGAGGTGTGAATGCGACTTTGGATCAAGGAGGTAAGTGTGATAAAGTAGTCCCAGTGGTTGTGTAAACCTGCTGTGACGTGGTTAGCACACCTGCCTAATGAGTAGGAGACCTGGGTTTGAATGTTGGCCTTCGTGCAAGATTTTCATTTATCACTTGAATCTGTATATGTGTCATAAATGTTTGAGACTTGGAAATGTCTTTGGAATCATAGTTACACTTGACATATAAATAAATAAGTTAATAATTTTCTATAGTTTCATTCGGTTTTGCCCTATGGGATAATATGATGGAACTCCTCATTTAGGCAAAAACAGTTATCATAAAATGTAATCGTGACCAGAAATGTCACAGTTAATAAAATACTCCAGGATATTACATCATGGTTGAATAATTTCACATTGAAATCCAACATTACATCCCTACCTAGGGAAGAACACTTTCAAGGAGTATCTTTGCTGCTTTGCATGTCCAATTCACACTCTGGCTCGCTACTGACTGGAGCAAAGTTATTTTTGCATGCTCCCGTGCAGTGGCATGATGTCACTTGCTTTGGAGATCCCGGGTGCTATTGACCATTGTCAGTTGCGGTCATTGGCTGTTAATGTCACCCCATGTTGGAAGACTAGTACACACCACCTTCAACACCAGTATCTGTGTCATTCAGTTTCATGTCCTCATTCATACTGAAATTCCTTTGTTGTTCAAAATCCATGTGGCCGCGTAACTTTTCATTGTACTGAAATTTGCTTGCCAGTACTTGAGTCCTATCAAAATGAATGTGTTGCCATCCTGGCTGCAAAGTGTGTTTGGCAACAGCTGATATGTCAGTCTCTCCTCTTCTACAGTTGCCTTTGTGTTCTTCTAGTAGTTCTGTTTTTGGTACCCATGTATATGTCCCCACAGCTACAGAGAATCATCTAAATTCCTGCATTTTCCAGCAGGTTGCAAGCAATCTTGGTCAATTTTAAGTGCTGTATCTTCTAGACGAGTTTTATAGATTACCATGATGTTCCGTTTGGCCAAGATTTTTTTTCCTAGGGTCTGTAACATCCTTAATGAAAGGCAGGAAAACTTTCAATGTTGAAAGCACTTGTACATAGCTATAATTTTTGCACAATGATCTTAATGTTCTTTTTACCACAGTGAATGAAAAACCATTCTTGAGCAATGTATCGGGCAGTGGTTTAATTCTGCAATAGACAGTACTTTTTGCAAAAAAAAGTAATTAAAAGTGTGTGGGTGTGCAGCCCTGTAGGTCTTAAGTGTTTATCTGAAAACCTGGAGATGTCAACTATATAATCACGCCACATTTATCTCTGTTGGAATTATCAACAATCCATTGCAGTTTGAGTAATAGAGGTATTCATAAATACTGTATCATAAGAGAAAATTAGCTTATTGTAATAAGTGTTTTCAGTCAGTATGAATAGTTACAGGACTTTATTTTCCACTTCGAGCTCAAAGTTTTTATTCTGCTATTGCAATTTCTTGAAATCACACATAAGTATTCCATTTCACACATGTGTAAAAGTTACAAGTAATGGTAAACTTTTAGGATTGTGTCTCACTTTGTATCACTGGTACTACTTACACAGGCAACGTATATACAGGGTGGTCCATTGATAGTGACTGGGCCAAATATCTCATGAAATAAGCATCAAACAAAAAACTACAAAGAACAAAACTAGTCTAGCTTGAAGGGGGAAACCAATGGCACTATGGTTGGCCTGCTATATGGCGCTGTCATAGGTCAAATGGATATCAACTAAGTTTTTTAAATAGGAACCCCATTTTTTATTACATATTCGTGTAGTACGTAAAGAAATATGAATGTTTTCGTTGGACCACTTTTTTGCTTTGTGATGGATGGCGCTGTAATAGTCACAAATGTATAAGTATGTGGTATCACGTAAGTCTGCCAGTGTGGATGGTATTTGCTTCGTGATATATTACCCATGTTAAAATCGACAGTTTACCAACTGCAGAAAAGGTCGATATTGTGTAGATGTATGGCTATTGTGATCAAAATGCCCAACGGGCGTGTGCTGTGTATGCTGCTCGGTATCCTGGACGTCGTCATCAAAGTGTCTGGACCATGCGCCGGATAGTTACGTTATTTAAGGAAACAGGAAGTGTTCAGCCAGATGTGAAACATCGACCACGACCTGCATCAAATGATGCTCAAGTAGGTGTTTCAGCTGCTTTCGCGGCTAATCTGCACATCAGTAGCAGACAAATTGTGCGAGAATCGGGAGTCTCAAAAACGTCGGTGTTCAGAATGCTACATAAACATTGATTGCACCCGTACCGTATTTCTATGCACTGGGAATTGCATGGCAACAGCTTTGAACGTCGTGTACAGTTCTGCCACTGGGTACAAGAGAAATTACGGGACGATGACAGATTTTTTGCACACGTTGTGTTTAGTGACAAAGCATCATTCACCAACAGCGGTAACATAAACCAGCATAATATGCTCTATTGGGCAATGGAAAATTCATGATAGCTGTGACAAGTGGAACATCAGCAACCTTGGTGGGTTAGTGTATGGTGTGGCATTATGGGAGGAAGGATAATTGACCCCCAGTTTATCGATGGCAATCTAAATGGTGCAATATATGCTGATTTCCTACGTAACGTTCTACCATTGTTACTAAAAGATGTTTCACTGCATGACAGAATAGTGATGTAATTCCAACATGATGGATGTCCGGCACATAGCTCGTGTGAGGTTGAAATGGTATTGAATAGCATATTTCATGACAGGTGGATTGGTCGTCGAAGCACCATACCATGGCCCACACGTTCACCGGATCTGACGTCCCTGGATTTCTTTCTGTGGGGAAAGTTGAAGGATATTTGCTGTCTTGATCCACCAAAAACGCCTGACAACATGCATCAGTGCATGTGCGAACATTATGGAAGGCGAACTGCTCGCTTTTTGGAGGAATGTCTTTACACGTCTTGCCACATGCATTGAGGTTGAACGACATCATTTTCAGCATTTATTGCAGTAATGTGGTATTTACATGTAATCACACTGTAACAGCAGTCGTTCTCAGAAATGATAAGTTCACAAAGGTACATGTATCACATTGGAACAACCGAAATAAAATGTTCAAACGTACCTACGTTTTGTATTTTAATTTAAAAAACCTACCTGTTACCAACTGTTCGTCTAAAATTGTGAGCCATATGTTTGTGACTATTACAGTGCCATCGATCACAAAGTGAAAAAAGTGGTCCAACTAAAACATTCATATTTCTTTACGTACTACACGAATATGTAATAAAAAATGGGTGTTCCTATTTAAGAAAACAGTTGATATCCATTTGACCTATGGCAGCACCATCTGGCGGACCAACCATAGTGCCATCTGGTTTCCCCCTTCAAGTTAGACAAGTTTCGTTGTTTGTAGTTTTTTCGTTTGACACTTATTTCGGGAGATAATTGTGCAGGTCACAATCAATGGACCACACTGTGTATGTAATGTAATATATGTATGTATCTACCACTACATACATGCACTCATATTACAAATTCAGGTCCCCACTGTGTTTAGTGTGTGGTGTTTGGGCTAATTTCAGGAACTACTGCAAGAATTTTGACATCCTAAATACTAATGGATAGATTCATGAGGAATATTTGTGTGTATATTCTATAATTATAATAATGAGAGTAATTCAAGGGGCATTCCATATTGATTTACAATTTTGTTCCCCAGAATTCACGGTATGTCATTTGACTTATAATTATTAGTTGAAAGTACATAGTTATTGGCCTACCTGTAGGTGGCAAGACAATCACTAGAAGCATAATCCCTGCACAATCAGCCCATTATCCCAACTGATGTCATTACATGAGTGGACAGTGTGGTGTGCACCATCATGACAACTGCTTTTACAACACAGTGATCATCCCCAGAAAAGTAAAAAAACCATGGCTGCCTTCAGTGAAACGGGAATCCAGTTACTGCCACATCATCATATTCTCCTGATTCAGTACCTTTAGCTCTGGTACACCCACCGAGAACCACTTTCCTGGAGTCTGTTGCACCCAATATAGGACACCCACTCACACTCACAGGAACTTCTGGAAGTGATGTCCGCGCAGAGGTTTTTTCGTAGCTCCAAGCAGGTTGCAATCAGAAAGGACCAAGTGTAGTGTAGTTGTTACTTTGTTTGCTTTCTGACATGCCCTCCTACAGTAGGTAAGTAAAATATTGAAAAATACTTTATTACATATTAGTCTAGTGCATAATTTCATGACAGGAGTGATATGTAGAGGTTCAAAATACTTCTGATGTTTATTTTTGCTGATTGTAATGTTCTTAGATTCCCAGTTAGGGTTACGGCTATATTTTCCAACTAAGTGATGGAACATCATCTCCCATATCATGCAAATTTTTGTCACATTGTCAAAATAGCACACAATCTATTGAAACAGGGAATGTATTGGCTACAAAACCAGTTTCTCAAATGGCTTAGTCTTGTCCCTTATGTAGGAAATTCCAATTAGAAGCTTCTTACACATTCTCATGATTATATTTACAGAATTATTCTGAAAAATAAATATTAACAAAATTTTTTAGTGCCAGAAAAAGTGTCTTGGCAACAAACAATTGAAATAATTTATTGTATGCCTTATTACTTTGTGAATTTTACATGAAAATGTTCCATAATAAAGAATTTTGAATAAAGCAATTAAAAAAAAATTGTTGGTTTCAGTTACAAACATTCCAGTGGCAAAGTATTAAGACGATGTCTTCAAAATCGTACCAAAGGTTTCAGTAGTTCTAATGTTTACATTTTGAACAATTGTCCGTACATCTACATGGATACTCCCAAATCACATTAAGTGCCCGGTAGAGTGTTCATCGACCACCTTCACTAGTCTCTATTATTCCAATCTCTTATAGTGTGCGGAAAGCATGAACACCTATATCTTTCCTTACAAGCTCTGATTTTCCTTATTTTATCATGGTGATAGTCTCTCCGTATGTAGGTCGGTGTCAACAAAATATTCCACATTTGGAGAAGAGAGATACGAATTTTGTGAGAAGATCCCTCGGCAACTAAAATTGCCTTTGTTTTAATTATGTCCAACCTAAATCCTGTATTGTTCCAATAACTCTCTCCCATATTTCGCAATAATACAAAATGTGATGCCCTTTTTTGATGTTTTTCGATGTACTCCGTCAGTCCTATATGCTAAGGATTCCACATTATGCAACAGTATTCTAAAAGGACAGAAAAGTGTAGTGTAGGCAGTCTCCTTAGCAAATCTTTTACATTTCCCAAGTGTCGTGCTGATAAAACAGTCTTTGGTTAGCCTTCCCCACAACATTTTCCGTGTGTTCCTTCCAATTTAAGTAATTCCTAGGTATTTAGTTGAACTTACGGCCTTTAGATTTGACTGATTTATCGTGTAACTGAAGTTTAAGGGATTCCTTTTAATACTTGTGTGGATAACATCGCACTTTCGGTTATTTACGGTCAATTGGCAATTTTTTCACCATTCATATATCTTCTCTGCATCATTTTGCAGTTTGTTTTAATCATCTGATGCCTGTACTAGTCGATAAACGACCGTGTAGTCTGCAAGCAACCTAAGACAGCTGCTCAGGCTATTTCCAAATCATTTACATAGGTAAGGAACAGCAAAGAGCCTATAACACTACCTCAGGGAATGCCAGAAATCACTTTTGTTTTACTTGACAACTTTCAGTCATTACTACGGATTGTGACCTGTCTGAGAGGAAATCATGAATCCAGCCACATAAGACGATACTCCATAGGCACACAATTTCACTAAAAGTGGTATAGTGTCAAAAGCCTTTCGGTTTCCTTTGTATCCATTTTTCAAATGTTCCTATAATGCAATTGTGTGTGTTTCATTTGAAATTTGTTGCATAAGAATTTCTGTTCCCCTGGCTTCGAAATTGACCCAACTTAAGTATGCGTGCACAAAGTTTAGATATGCATAATTTCGTAATTGCACATGTTAAGTGAGATGATAGACTTCGCCTTTTGCACGCCATTTTTACTAAAAACTATTAACAAACAATGATTAACATGTGTGACAGGAAAAAAGTAACCACAAATGTAGCTCAACATAATGAATGTTGTTTGCAGGGATTCTTCATCAGCTGTAATTTCAAATATGTTTGTTGTGTACATAAAAAGAACTCCATCTGTTGCGAAGAAATAATAAATTAAAAGGAAGCATGTGCGCTCTCTCTCTCTCTCTCTCTCTCTCTCTCTCTCTCTCTCTCTCTCTCTCTCCAACCCTGCTACAACACCCCACTCCACTGCAGCTCCCTTAGTCCGTCAGTCAACAATACAGTGAACTAGTTTCACCCTGTGCATTGTGCAACAGAAAAGACTGTGTGTAGTGAAATTTATGAATGTGATGTACTATCAGTTGGAAGCATCTACTTTGTGCATCTGATGTGTACGGAAGAATCAAAAAATACATGAAAAGAATAGGAAAACTGAAATAAGTGATAACTCACAATCATATACTTGTAGAAGCTTGTATAATTTTTGTATGCAGACTGAAGTGAAGAATGAAAATTTCTACCAAGGCCGGGATCCGATCCTGCCAGATGCACTAGCCACTATGTCATCCTGGTGGCAGGGTTTCTGTGTGGACTGTCCTGTTGTGCCTCTCTCCTGAAGGCAAATTACCGTTCGTGGGCTTTAGGGAGGACCCCTAGTTTCGTTTGATGCTGAGGTGCTATTCCAGTAATGTTACGGCTTCTGCACGATTTGTTAGCAGCACACAGAGTGGCTGCACCAAAGTCTGAGACGGTGTGGTGTTTTACAATTGTTTATTGAACTTTCTTTACAATTTCTCCCTCGTCGTCGCTACCCAGCCCTGCAGATTCCTCCGCCTGGCTGCTGCTGTGTAGATTCTCCGACCATGCGCGCAATGCGCGCCGCTGATCGCACTCGGGAGTTTCAGGCCACCAGTGCTCCACTGAAGCCAGTATGCCCTGTGGTCGAGATGAACTCGGGGCCCCAGTACAGGCTCGCCCTCCGGAGCCGCGTCACCGTGAGGTCAGCTGCCGCCGCCTGCTGCACCGGCTGCTGGGAAGCCATCAGTCGTGACGTCCGCGAGGTCCTGTTGTGGACGTACCATGGTGCCGGGTTGCCGTGAAGTCCGGCCATCAGCCCCCAGCAGCACCTGCGACAGAGACCATGCTGCAGCCAGTCCTGCTGGAAGTTTTTGCTGTAGTTAGTCAGCCGTCGTGCTGACCGAACACGGGCCGACCTCGAGAGATCAATTTGACATCTGGCAGCGAACGGATGACTCCCTCGAGTTTGAACAGACTTCCGGAATCGTCACCTATGAAGATTGTAAATTCGGACACAGACCATGTCTGTCCTCAGATCCGAACTGCTTTCTTGTGGCTTCTGTCTGTTGCTGCCTGTGCTTCATTATTTATATCCAGCAGGAGGACATTTTTTACCCTCGGTGGTAGCTTTTTGTTACTACTTCCGCAGTCCGGCAGTGTAACTTAGCATGCTGGCCTCACTTCCCCTTACTCGGCACTCTCCAGGCTTCGCTTGATTTGTGTGCATCCTTGCGTCAGCTTGTTGGTAGACTGCTGCTGTCAGAAAGGCTGTGCCTGCCTGCTTTGCAATGCCTTGGTTGCCATCGTGCCTCTGTTTCGCCATTCTCCACTGCGTGAAGCAACGCTTACTACATGTGGCCGCAACAGTACCGTTGAAGAGGCACTGCAATGCTTTTAAAGAGTTTAGGAGGAATAGAAGGTGACTGCGGTTTGAATGGGAATTTGGATTCAATAGGAAGGTACTGCGTTGCAGTTTGGCAAAGCCACTGTGCAAGGATGGTGTAGTGGTTAGCACATCTTCCTAGGGGTGAGCAGGAGACCTGGGTTGTAATCTGGCCTTGGTACAGATTTTCATTTGTCGCTTTAGTGTGCATATATATGTCACGTGTTTGAGACCATATAGTTTCATTTGATTACATAATGTAAATGTGCCACCAGGACATATTAAAGACCTCGTAACAAAATATGTATAACTAAATAATTTTCTGTATGTACAGTGATTTGCTAAATGGAGACCAATTGTAAAAAATGATAAGAGAGATTAAGGAGCAAGGAAAGTCATTAGGACATAAGGCCAGAAATGTGTTCAAAGAGTGGTACATCCATTTGAAGGTTAAGGCTCACTGTACGGTGGGCTCATTGTCACCGATTAATCATCAGTTGTTCTGGTGCACGTTTTTAAGAATTGTCACTAATGGTGTCCATCCATTTATTTTAAGTGATAAAGCTCATAATAACACTTCCAAACTAAAAAATATACTCATCTGATGCTTGTAAATCTTCATCGAACTTATGGCTCATTCAGTAATAGTTTTCGCCTGGTAGGCATGACGGGCTGAGTGCTTGGCAAATAAGGACACTGTCGTGTAATAAATCTCTGTCCACCGTTTTCGTTTTCCTTGCATCATATTCCAGTAAAATATCCAATCATCAGCACACAAACTTCACAAAATTCCTCCATAGCTTACTGAAACAGCATTATTTCTGATACTCCTTGACAGACAGATACAGTACTACTACCGCTTGTTACTCAATATGATTCCAAAAATGTAAAAATATATTTAAAATTTCATAAAAGCAATGATTATAGGAAACAAAAAGTATTACATTAATGATTGAGAAGAAAGACACTAACATTTTCTGTATTGTGCTCTATGAGACTTAATGAGAAACGAGCAGCTCTATTGCAGCTGGTATTATTAGTGGCTGCCTCGTGGAACCAGTTGTCCATACACAGTACCGTACAGTCATTAACTGCAGAGAATCCTGCTTCTCTAAGGACAATGTGGCTACAATATGGTGCTGCTCCAGCTCAGTACCGTATTTACTCGAATCTCAGCCGCACTTTTTTCCAGTTTTTGTTATCTAAAAAACAGCCTGCAGTTTTGAATAGAGTGCAAACTAAGCAGAAGTTCTGAAAAATGTTGGTAGGTGCCGCCCACAACTAACTTCTGCCGTCAAATATATGTAGCGCTACACAGGTATGCTTTGCAGGCGCAAAGATCAATACTGGCGTAAAAGCCTCTGCGTCAGTAAATAAATTTAAAAAAAAGGTGGTAGACAGGCTTTTTTTTCTGCCCAGTGTTTCGACCACTGCATTTTCACACATTAACGAAGTAAATACAAGTTCCGTATTGTTCATCTTCGAATGAACCAGCATTTCAATGTACTACAAAAATCTGACTGGCAAGACTGCGTGGGATGTTTGTCAATATGGCCAACACTGTTCTGAATTTTTTCCTACCTGTGAGAAGAGATGGTTGCTAATAAGAACTTTTATGTATTGTGAATCACACACAGTATTCTCTTCACCATAAGACCAATACGAATATAAACATTAAGACCGTATTCTTTTATGTTTGCTGCTATCTCGTTTACATCTACATACATACATATTCCGCAATCCGCCATATGGTGCGTGGCATAGGGTACACTCGTACCACAACTAGCATCTTCTCTCCCTGTTCCACTCCCAAACAGAACGAGGGAAACATGACTGCCTATATGACTCTGTACGAGCCCTAATCTCTCTTACTTTGTTGTCTTTCCACGAAATATAAGTTCGCAGCAATAAAATTGTACTGTAGTCAGCCTCAAATGAAGGTTCTCTGAATTTCCTCAGTAGCGATTCATGAAAAGAACGCCTCCTTTCCTCCAGAGACTCCCACCCGAGTTCCTGAAGCATTTCCGTAACACTCACGTGATGATCAAACCTACCAGTAACAAATCTAGCAGCCCGCCTCTTAATTGCTTCTGTCCTCCCTCAATCCGACCTGATAGGGATCCCAAACGCTCGAGCAGTACTCAAGAATAGGTCGCACCAGCGTTCTATAAGCAGTCTCCTTTACAGAAGAACCACATCTTCCCAAAATTCTACCAATGAACCGTAGAAGACTATCCGCCTTCCCCACAACTGCCATTACGTGCTTGTCTCACCTCATATTGCTCTGCAATGTTATGCCCAAATATTTAATAGGCGTGCCTGTGTCAAGTGCTACACTACTAATGGAGTATTCAAACATTACGGCATTCTTTTCCCTATTCATTTGCATTAATTTAAATTTATCTACATTTAGAGTTAGCTGCCATTCTTTACACCAATCACAAATCCTGTCGAAGTCATCTTGTACCCTCCTACAGTCACTCGACGACGACACCTTCCTGTACACCACAGCATCACCAGCAAACAGTCACACATTGATATCCACCCTATCCAAAAGATCATTTATGTAGATAGAAAACAACAGCGGACCTACCACACTTCCCTGGGGCACTCCAGATGATACCCTCACCTCCGATGAACACTCACCGTCGAGGACAATGTACTGGGTTCTATTACTTAAGAAGTCTTAGAGCCACTCACATATTTGGGAACCAATCCGATATTCTCGTACCTTAGTTAGGAGTCTGCAGTGGGGCACAGAGTCACTCTTTCCGGACATCAAGGAATTTGGCATCTGTCTGATATCCTTCATCCATGGTTTGCAAGATATCATGTGAAAAAAGGGCGAGTTGAGTTTCGCAGCAGCGATGCTTTCTAAAGCTGTGCTGATACATGGACAGCAACTTATCTGCCTCAAGTAAATTCATTATATTCAAACTGAGAATATGTTCGAGAATCCTGCAACAGAGCGATGTTAAGGCTGTTGGTCTGTAATTTTGAGGATCCGTCCTTCTACCCTTCTTATATACGGGCATCACCTGCGCTTTTTTCCGGTTGCTCGGGACTTTATGTTGGACCAATCCTGTCTGCCTAATAAACTAAGAAACTACAGTGAGACAACAGCAAATGCGAAAGAATACGCATGTCATGTTTATATTCATACTATTCTGATGCGTAATAGTGATACAATCAGAAATGAATCATGGCAGTTTTTAGATTTTTAAATCTAAGATGACTCTAATTTCTGTGCAGAATTTAATGTACTAAAGAGACATCTGCAGAGATTTTAAAACGGATAAAATTTTTCTCTAAACTCTCGTTCAGAACATCATCATCATCATACGGAGTCCATTATTTGGTTCTTATTGATCATTATAAAAGAAAGCAGCAGTGTAAGTAACAACAAATAGCAGTCTCTTGCCATTGTTTCACTAATGAGACGATTTCTCTCTCTTTTTTTTTAAATTGTAAGTGGCGTAGTGTGCACAAAAGCAAGCCATGCCGCGAACGACGATGTCATTAACTCATTATCAGAATGCGACAATCAATGCATGAACAGTACAGTAATTCGTTTTCAGCTTAGAGTGACGTAAACACCTTTAAGAAAGAGAGAGGCACTTATCAGATCAAAGAAAAATAAGCAATCAATTCAGACTAGACAAAGCATGTGAAAAAGGAAGGTTTCCCATATAAATATGGATGGAGCACCTTACACATAGCAATAGCTACCTGGTTAAGCTTAACTGCTTAGCTTAAGACTTGAACCAAACTACTGTAGCTGTATCGTCATTCATTCGACCTAAATTGTGTCGTATTACAATGGAGCGACTTTGTTTTGATTTGGAGGTGGGGCCTAAAACTTTCCTATCCCCTTAAATTTAGTCTCAAATTACAGGTGCGGCTTAGAATCGGGAAATTTTTTTTCCCTGATTTAAAGTCTCGTTTTTCACGTGCGGCTTAGATTAGAGTAAATACGGTATTCTGTGTGTGGAGCTAAAACACCACGGCAGACAGTATGTCATCCCCACTTGCCTGCTGTGTTCGTGTGTGCTTTGTCATTGTAATCTATACTGTCAAAGATCCTTTATCTCCACCTTCATGTGGTATACCTCTCTTGAAACACATTTATAGGTGTATGTTGTTATAATCTTTCCTTGTTCCTTATCCTCCTGACCGCTTTAACAAAATCACCCTGTTATAGCTCAAGGTTTGTGCCTCATGTAAAAAAACGGAACATGTTTTGTTGCTAGCAAAATAAACATGCAATTGTACAAGACCAAATTTTTCTTATCCATGTGATAAAGTTGTTGTTGTTGTTGTTGTTGTTGTTGTTGTTGTTGTTGTTGTTGTTGTTGTTGTTGTGGTATTCAGTCCTGAGACAGGTTTGATGCAGCTCTCCATGCTACTCTATCCTGTGCATCTCTTGGTTTCCCTCTACGATTTTTACCCTCCACGCTGCCCTCCAATGCTAAATTTGTGATCCCTTGATGCCTCGAAACATGTCCTACCAACCGGTCCCTTCTTTTTGTCAAGTTGTGCCACAAACTCCACTTCTCCCCAGTTCTATTCAATACCTCCTCATTAGTTATGTGATCTACCCATCTAATCTTCAGCATTCTTCTGTAGCACAACATTTCGAAAGCTTCTATTCTCTTCTTGTCCAAACTATTTATCGTCCATGTTTCACTTGCATACATGGCTACAGTCCATACAAATACTTTCAGAAATGACTTCCTGACACTTAAATCTATACTCGATGTTAACAAACTTCTCTTCTTCAGAAACGCTTTCTTGCCATTGCCAGTCTACATTTTATATCCTCTCTACTTCGACCATCATCAGTTATTTTACTCCCTAAATAGCAAAACTCCTTTACTACTTTAAGTGTCTCATTTCCCAATCTAATTCCCTCAGCATCACCCGATTTAATTTGACTACATTCCATTATCCTCATTTTGCTTTTGTTGATGTTCATCTTATATCCTCCTTTCAAGACACTATC
This sequence comes from Schistocerca gregaria, assembly GCF_023897955.1. Lineage (NCBI taxonomy): Eukaryota > Metazoa > Arthropoda > Insecta > Orthoptera > Acrididae > Schistocerca > Schistocerca gregaria. Next base: position 99,302,526 of record NC_064930.1, on the reverse strand, counting down.
CACTCTGTTCAACTGCTGTTCCAAGTCCTTTGCTGTCTCTGACAGAATTACAATGTCATCAATGAACCTCAAAGTTTTTATTTCTTCTCCATGAATTTTAATACCTACTCCAAATTTTTCTTTTGTTTCCTTTACTGCTTGCTCAATATACAGATTGAATAACATCGGGGAGAGGCTACAACCCTGTCTCACTCCCTTCCCAACCACTGCTTTTCTTTCATACCCCTGAACTCTTACAACTGCCATCTGGTTTCTGTACAAATTGTAAATAGCCTTACGCTCACTGTATTTTACCCCTGCCACCTTTAGAATTTGAAAGAGAGTATTCCAGTCAACATTGTCAAAAGCTTTCTCTAAGTCTACAAATGCTAGAAACATAGATTTGCCTTTTCTTAATCTTTCTTCTAAGATAAGTCGTAAGGTTAGTATCGCCTCATGTGTTCCAACATTTCTGCGGAATCCAAACTGATCTTCCCCAAGATCTGCTTCTACCAGTTTTTCCATTCGTCTGTAAAGAATTCGCGTTAGTATTTTGCAGCTGTGACCTATTAAACTGATAGTTCTGTAATTTTCACATCTGTCAACACCTGCTTTCTTTGGGATTGTAATTATTATATTCTTCTTGAAGTCTGAGGGTATTTCGGCTGTCTCATACATCTTGCTCACCAGATGGTAGAGTTTTGTCAGGACTGGCTCTCCCAAGGCCATCAGTAGTTCTAATGGAACGTTGTCTACTCCCGGGGCCTTGTTTTGACTCAGGTCTTTCAGTGCTCCGTCAAACTCTTCCCGCAGTATCGTATCTCCCATTTCATCTTCATCTGCATCCTCTTCCATTTCCAGAACATTGTCCTAAAGTACATCGCCCTTGTATAAACCCTCTATATACTCCTTCCACCTTTCCGCCTTCCCTTCTTTGGTTAGAACTGGGTTTCCATCTGAGCTCTTGATGTTCATACAAGTGCTTCTCTTATCTCCAAAGGTCTCTCTAATTTTCCTGTAGGCAGTAACTATTTTAACCCTAGTGGGATCAGCCTCTACATCCTTACATTTGTCCTCCAGCAATCCCTGCTTAACCATTTTGCACTTCCTGTCGATTTCATTTTTGAGACGTTTGTATTCCTTTTTGCCTGCTTCATTTACTGCATTTTTATATTTTCTCCTTTCATCAATTAAATTCAATATTTCTTCTGTTACCCATGGATTTCTATTAGCCCTCGTCTTTTTACCTACTTGATCTTCTGCTGCCTTCACTACTCCATCCCTCAGAGCTACCCATTCTTCTTCCACTGTATTTCTTTCCCCCATTCCTGTCAATTGTTCCCTTATGCTCTCCCTGAAACTCTGTACAACCTCTGGTTTAGTCAATTTATTGAAGTCTCATCCCCTTAAATTCCCACCTTTTTGCAATTTCTTCAGTCTTAATCTACAGTTCATAACCAGTAGATTGTGGTCAGAGTCCACGTCTGCCCCTGGAAATGTCTTGCAATTTAAAACCTGGTTCCTAAATCTCTGTCTTACCATTATATAATCTATCTGATACCTTTCAGTATCTCCAGGATTCTTCCATGTATACAACTTTCTTTTATGATTCTTGAACCAAGTTTTAGCTATGATTAAGTTATGCTCTGTGCAAAATTCTACCAGACGGCTTCCTCTTTCATTTCTTCCCCCCAATCCATATTCACCTATGTTTCCTTCTCTCCCTTTTCCTACTGATGAATTCCAGTCACCCATGACTATTAAATTTTCATCTCCCTTCACTACCTGAATAATTTCTTTTATCTCATCATACATTTCCTCAATTTCTTCATCTGCAGAGCTAGTTGGCATATAAACTTGTACTACTGTAGTAGGCGTAGGCTTTGTGATAAACATAAGTAATAAAAATATAATACTCTACTTGAAAAGTAGTCACCTTCTATACAAATCTGATCAGCTCTTTCAAGTCATTTATGTCTCCAGTGTGAAAAGGTATACAAGAAAGTTCTTCGGTTGTGATCAAATACTTGCCAACCGTTGTGACAGAGTGGTTCTAGGCGCTTCAGTCCGGAACCACGCCGCTGCTCTGGCCGGAGGTTCGAATCCTGCACGGGTGTTGTCTGTGCTGTCCTTTGGTTAGTTAGGTTTAAGTAGTCCTAAGTCTAAGGGACTGATGACCTGAGATGTTAAGTCCCATAGTGCTCAGAGCCATTTGAACCATTTGATCAAATACTTAACCTGTCATCTGGGTGCAAGAGCTGATCTTGCTGCTGTTGCTTCCTACAGCAACAACAAACACAAGTCCTGGTGTTAAGACATTGACCAAGTGGGGAGCAATTCTCACATTAATTTATGCCACATGTAGTTAAGAGTTTGTCTTGGTTATTTCAAGATACAGTGCAAAGTTGACACTGTGTGCCTTTTACTATCAATTACATGTTTACTAAACTGATCAGCACAGGTGGCGCTCGACACTTCGAGCAAAATTAGGCAGACGACAGTGGTTCCACATGAGCCTTATGTACATTTTGCTACAATGACAAGTTTAAGAATTGCAATGAACGTTGACAGTTTACGGGACATTAAATAACATTGAATACACCATAAAATAAAATGGCATTAGATATATATTACTTCCATTACAAAGCAGTCTCATTGATGGTGAAAATAATCAGATAAATAAATATAACAATAAGGATTACATTTTAGTGGGTTATTTTTAATATATAGAATATAAATTCTTTTAGTATGTTACCTAGCTTTAATAAAAATATTTCATTTCACTAACTCAGTCCTTGCAAAATTGAGTCTGGCAGACAAGATAATGCTTTGTAATTGCATACTCGCTCTTATTTTAATTGGACTCTGTTCTTTGTTTTTTATTTATATTAGATATAAACTATATATCATTGATAATGATTATAACTGAGTAGATAGATTGCTACTTACCATGGTAAGTTGCAGGCAAGTGTAATTAAGACACTTACATAAAGCTTTTGGCCACAGCCTTAATCAGCAAAAGAGAAACGCACACTGTTTATACTCGCAACAAACATACCTCACAGACACGTGACTGCCACCTCTGGTAGCTCGGGGCAGAGTGCAACTATCACTTGGGATGGAAGCAGCAGTTTGGAGGGGAAGGGATACTAGGGAACGGATGGGGGAGGAATGCTGTCTAGTCTAGCGTGCAAGGACTAGACTGCTGACAGCTGTGGCACCAGGAGGCCGCAGGTCAGGAAGGTGGGGGAAAAGGAGAGGAGTGGGGAAGGGGAATGATGGGCAAGCTTGTTGGCAAAAGGTGGAAAACAATGAGGGTGGGTGAAGAGAATGTTGAGGAGATATTAGCTCAGAGGGGGTGGAAACGGTTTACTGTAGGGTGTGGGGGCAGCTGAACATAATATGCCGAGTGTCGCTGGTTGCTTCACAACCCGAGTGTTCTGCTGTTTTCTCCACCTCACTGACCCACAACCTCCCGACTCTGGTCTTTTCGGCATTCTAATCCCTGCATGTTCAGTCAGACAGCAGTCCTCTCCCTCCCCGACCTGTACTCTCTCCCTTCTTCCTCCCCCTCCCTTCCGTATTGCTGCTTTGCATTCTGGCCCAAGATGCGGAAGTTGGTGATCGTGTTTCCGTAAGGTGTGCTTGCTTGTGTACAAATTGTGTGTGTTTCTCTTTTGCTGCTGAAAGCCTTGTGTAAGTGTCTTTCAATTGCGCTTGTCTGTAACTTAATGTCATCTTTACGCTAAGTAGCAATCTTTATTTTTCTACATTTTGATAGTCCTACCTGGAGTTTCCATTGTTTTTTAATGATTTTAATTACTTGTTTTCAGTGTGTCATCAACAGTGATAATGGTAATGATAGCAGAATTTTAGCAGCATTTAGTTAGTGTCTACATGAGGCATGAGGAATACATTGTGATCATGAAATAAATTTTCACTGTTTCCAAAGTATAATATTACTAATATTGACCATATTTGGCTATGCGTAAGGTTGTTTTTGGTGTGCTATTATCTTATCAAATAATTAGGGAACTGCTGGTAATAAGCTTCAAAGAAGCGATAATGTCCTGGCTGTTAAGTTTGAAGTATAACCACAAAACTACTCATTCACAGATAATTGAACAGCCCGGCCTGTGGGAGACAGGAGGTCCAGGTTCGATCCACGTGCGAGAAGAGGACAGCGGTGAAGGTGCTCCGGCTTGCGCTGGGTGGAAGTGCCAGCTCGTCTGAGGTCTGCGGCCGGCGCGTCCGCCATCTGGGAGGGGTGTGCCAGGACGCGCGCTCTTGTGTAAATGGAGGCGTATTTGGAGACTCCTACTGATATGGCATGTCCTATCAGTTCTCATTTTTGTTGCACTGACTAACAAGTTGTGTTGTAATGGAGTCTTAACGTCATTGGGAAGAGTGGGAGGGAGGGGCTAAGAGAGATACGTAACAACTGTATCATATGGTTGATTTTTAAACTGTCATTTTTATCAGTACTGTCTTGTGCAGTCTTGTTTACAAATGGATGCTTTTTAGAAGTTTAAATGCATGTTGGATATTAATTTTGTATAAGTCTGTAGTCCACAGCACTTGGTAAATTATATGTATATAGCATAATGCATTTTTGTATGTTTCAATATGTAGAAATCTGAAATAAATTTTTGTGAAGCTCGTACCTGTTACACGTTGGCCTAACAGCTGTCTTGTGAATCCAGAGGAAGAGCAATGTTGTTGTGGGCATTCCCTGTATTGGGCCTGTTCGTCATCTTTGTAACGTTATTATTATTATTGTTATTTCTGCTGCTAATATTACTATTAATAATAATAAAGGATATTTAAAAGCACTGAGTGTGGGACCATGATGAGAGAGAACTTTTTTATGTTGAGAAATGTGATGGTATTTATAACTGTTTGTTACAGTCAGGTTGTCATTAGAGGCCAACTTCAAATCTCTGCAGCTCTGTTACAGCATAACGTGTTAGCTTCAGTGCTATTTATGGGTTGGCTCAACTTAAGATACTTATTCCACTGCAAAATTAAGAACTTAAAACTGACTATAAGTAAAAGGTTAAAAACTTACATGAATGCTGAGTATTTTAATTTGATTTCACTTTTTATAGTACATAACCACACCTGATGTGTGCTAGGTTTTGGTATTAAACCATGTGGTTATGCATTCAATACTAGATCACTTCTAGTGATGTAGTCCCACTGCAAACTTGGAATTGAGATTTTGGAGTGCAGAGAACCACTAGAATTACAGAATTACTTATGTAATTCTTTTGCACATATCCTTGTCTGTGTACTCATAAACTTGTAGTACACCAGTTCAGTTTTCACACACTTACGCTCGCATCTTAATAAATTGTTAAACCGCTGGGAGTTTGACAGTCCTGATATTATCTTCCCACAATAAATCTTGGGGATTTATTGAAAAATCGCAGATTGACACACTCGCAGAAATTATAACTCGGAGCAATCTGTTCTTTCCACCTTTAAACTAATCTGAAAAAAGATGTCATTTTTGTGTGCCCTCAGACATTCGTGTCAATCTTAGTACAACAGGGTGCATGCCTTAATATTCTGTGAAGTAGACTGCTTTACATGATAGTGAAACATCTGGAAAACAAGAAATTTTCGGGGAAAATTGAATTTACTGTTGCATGTTATGAATAGATGATGTGAGTCAGATAGAAACATTGGCAGCTGCTTTCTGCCCAACTTTTTGTACTAGACGAGCTTAGTGTGGAATAATGAATGTAAATTTTTTGTCATGGTATTGTAGTGATGTACATCATTAATCATTTTGAACTATAGTATTGTCCAAAATATCACTGCCTTCAAATTTTACTTCATGTGCATCAAAACAGTGGGGCTATATTTCATTACTTTACTGATTTTGTTTAAAGTGGAATAAGTTGTATAGAGCACATTACATAAAGATTAATATTTTGAGTGCGTACCTTGTGCCTTTTTAAAAGACTTGAACTCAGTTTATCATTGAAGCTACAAGTTTCTCATGTGTACTAAATTCAGTTCCATGGTTTCAAATGTGAACAATTTTCTCAGTTAATTCTCTTCTACTGGTACAACAGTATTTAGTTCTTTTAGACATAAGTATTGTGTGGGAGCTAAGATTGTCCCCAATGGTGGCTGTCTTCCCATCCTGGTGTTTCAGAATTGGGAGAATCGTATTCATAAACCTATCCTCAAATGTGTATGGTTCTGATAATTGGGTTACATCCTTTCCCCAAGGTATTCCAGGTATGTTTGACTTGTAGCTACATTTACTGAAATAAACTGTCCATCAGCACTGCCACAAAACATGAGATGCACTTGTTTTTGTGGAGTTTTGAGTTCTTTCCAGTTACTTAATACCACATTTTATAATTACTTTCAAACAACCAGCACCATTGATGAGATTGGTTTCATCTTAGTTCCAAATATTGGAACTTGGAATTCCAACCAGTTATATACTTGAATTATTAAAGTTGATGTAAATAAAATAAAGAAACTTCCACATGGGAAAAATATATTAAAAACAAAGATTCCAAGACTTACCAAGCGGGAAAGTGCCGGTAGATAGGCACAATGAATAACACACACACACACACACACACACACACACACACACACACACACACACACACAGAGAGAGAGAGAGAGAGAGAGAGAGAGAGAGAGAGAGAGAGAGAGAGAGAGAGAGAGAGAGAGAGAGAATCGAGCTTTCGCAACCGGCGGCTGCTTCGTCAGGAAAGAGGGAAGGAAAATGTGGGTTTTAAGGGAGGTGTCAAAAATTACTGAAGCTAGTAGACACCAGGGAAATTGTTTTTAAAGCAGGAGACTTATCCACCAAGATAAGTTTGCCACACATCACAGACCAAATCCTGTTAATCAAAGTCCATAATTTGATATAAAGAAATGCAGTGGGTTGTCATGGTCTGTTTTTAGACTTCCGGTGCACCCCCAACATTTTCCTTTGTTTCATCCAGAAGGTGTTCCAAAGTATCATATCCCTAAGAGAACTTAAGTTTTTGGTCAATATAATTTATTAGTTTTAGTTTTTAATCTTTTACACACACCAAGAAGAAGAAAGACTTAATGTTTCAGCAGCATTTGATGTCAAAATTTTGTCATTTTTATTTCACTCAAGGCCTCAGTTACTTTCATCTGTATAATTTCTACATGGATATGAGCCAACATTTCTCCTTAGTCACTTACAGACACATTTTCTGAAACATTGACTTGTGACAAATGCACAGGATAAATGATGGCTCAAACAGTATTTTCCCAAACTTACTAAAGTACAACTTTGTGACACCAACATGCTGTCACAGTTACCCGTTAATCTGTGGAGATAATTTATTTTCACTTTCCAATCGCCGGAGAAAATGTTACTCATTTCATTTTTTTTAATTTTATTTTAGGGAATGGTTGGCTCAATTTCTTTATATCAACGTCCCTCAGCTTTTAAAGCTCCATGCGTTAAATGAGTTTCCAAGGAATTTGCTAACATATTTTTCCACCTGCAAACAAAATAGCTTTGTGACCAGATCAGGTGTAATGTTTGTATTTGCAACTTCCACCACTGATGTAAGGAGAAAGCAAGAACGCGCACAAGAAAAAAAAGCTATGTGCTCATGCTACAAAGTAAATAGTGGTCACAAGGTTGCCCGTTTTTTGTGTATGTTTAGTATTTGCAACAGTAAAGTACCATTTACCTTCAAAGCCAAGAAATGAAAATATTCATCAAAATTCTGCATAAGTATTGTACCAAAGGGGACTGCTATTAGATCTAGAAATGACAATATGCAGTGGCTGTATAAGTATACAAAAAGAAACAATACAGGCAAATACGTTCATAGGCTATGATACATATAAATACACACACATTTCTTTGTTTTTTCTAGGCATCTTGTAGTGAAACAGCTGTACAGGCTATCGTATTCAGTTCTGCTCAGTCTTTGACTCGCCAGAGGGATGTTTGCCTTGGTTCGTGTCAGGTTGTGAAATTGTTCAGTTGTTTCAAATGGACCAGTCTCTCTCACACACACACACACACACACACACACACACACACACACACACACACACGGAACACAAATACGGGCGACAGTGACTGGAAATAGCTTAAAAAGGATGTCACCTTGCCAAAATGTCCTAGCTTCGCCATATAGTTTTCTACTCTTCTGTCTGAAATAAACTGACATGAAAAAGTACAGTAATAGAGCAGCATATTCTGCTTTCTAAAACCAGTTTGCTATGTATTTATATTCTGAAGTGCACAAATGTCATTTTGAATTTTAAAATATTTGCATACACATTTGTCATTCTTTCAGTTTTCTATGCTATGTAGAATTTATGTTCCACCTGTAAGAATGTCCATAGTTTTACTGTCTCTTGTAGTAAGTTCTGCCATTGCCAGTTCATTGCTGCTGAGTGTTTACATTTTTGAGGTGATTCACTATACAGTACTAGACATAATAGTGTGCTGTGGTATTTCTGTATATTGCAAAGTGATACAACCACAATTGAATTGGATGCTGCTTTCCATGATGTGATATCCAATATTAATTGACCTTAAATTGAATATCATTATTGGTTTGTTTCCTGCAGCTGTGATAAAGTATTTATACTCTCTTAAAGTCTATCAGAGGAGATACAGGACAATCTCTCAAATTACTGTATTAATCATAAAAACATGATCTCTATGCAGAAGAAATGAATTCTAAAAGAGAAACAAAATACGAGCACCATATATAGACAGAGTTAGGTTTTCAACTTTTTGCAAAGATTGAATGGATGAATGACTGCTAATCTACAAAACACTTCAACATGTTTAACACTTTCACTGCAGCATCGGTGCAGGTGTGCAACTCTCCAGTGCGGCTTGGCAATTGTGAGTGCGGGCCAGTAACACACTGAAACGGCAGGTATTGCTCGGAGCCGACGCTCCTAACCACACCTGAGCTACAGGCTGATGTCAAGACCAAGATCTGTAGGATCATGTTCTATACTCATTTAATGATGACACCTTAGATGCATTACTTCAAATAAGCTTCGACTGTATTGTGGTCATGTTTTAAAGTCTGTTTGCTATATGACACGTGTAGGGGTCACAGGCATCATTCAAATGTTAATGATTTGTTGATAATATAACAAAAATACAATTTGGATTCCAAAACGCATATTCTTAAGAAGAAAGAAAAGTAAAAATGAAACTGGATTTATTTGAAATTATATTTACTTCAAATGCACATTTTTAAGATTCACTGTGATAGAGGTTGTCAATTTAGTAGCATGTATGCTCCTGATGTGAGAGAATTAGCCGTCTACATTTATCATAGACGCCCAGGGGATGCCCTGAGGTGTAGAAATTAGTAAGCGAAACTCTTTTTTCCTGCTCCTTTTCACATTGGAAGGTCCATTAACTGCCATTACGAACAATATACGTTTGATAACACCACACAAAACAAAAGTTTATACGCTTTGATACTAGCTTAGACGCTGCAACTAGACTGAGTAATCTGACAGTGAGCGCGGATGCTTAAAAGCGTCAGCCGCACTGGCTCGTGGTTTGTGACACTGATAAGTGTCAGCTGCAGCGAAAGTGTTAATTTGAAACTGAAAATGAGAATATCCGGTTACATGAATAGCGAAACAGTTCTAGAGGAAATAGATGTACAACTAGAAGACAACACAGAACTGAACCATCTGCAGGATGGCCTTAGTAACATTTTGCATTTTTAAGAAAAATTGCTGTTCCAAATGGTCAAACAATGCACTAGACACAGTGAACCGATGGAAAAACATCTGGTTTAAATGGGAAAAATGTTTGTGAAATATGCATTTGTTATAAGGGTTTAAACCAATCATGGTCCTTAATAATAATAATAATAATAATAATAATAATATTTATTGAGCATCAAATGGCTTAGCATTGTCCCAGAAGCAGCAATTTTTCTGAATGTATTAGATATACACTTATATCATCATCATATATAAAATGTTTCAATGTAATAATAATTGGATCATAATTTCAGCTCAACATCCAAGAAACTAATTCGGAGAAAAACATTATCTGAAAAGAATTTGCCGAAAAATTTAAGTACATGTGTCGTGCAATTAATTTAAGCACTATAACAACATACTTCGACAGTGTCAGGTGTACTCCCCATTACTAGCGTTTCACCCAGTACTGCACTTGTGAAGACCGTTCTGTGTCTCCAGTTTTACAATTGTAAGAATATAAGTTGAGGAGGAGGAGGAGATGTGGTGATGATGTTTCTTTCTGCCTACATTTGGGCAGTCAGTCATCCTGTTGTTTATTTATTTATTTGGTGGACGGTATTTCCTTTTCAGTCTTGTCTTTCTAAACTTCCTGTGGATTGTGATCTCACCTGTGGAGACTCGCTAACCATTTCGGGTCTGCTGTTGAGAGCCGACAGGGCCAGCCTGTGAATGTGCGCCTGTGTACCTGGCTGTAATATTTTCTGTGGGCAGTCCTGCACAGGCAAACAGCTGTATAAAGCATGCTGGGTTACATGTGGCTTGTAATTCTCTAGGATTCCTTGCAGTTTTTCTGTGTATTAGTTTCTGTGCTACTTTATTCTCCAAAAGTTAACTGAGTAGTAGTTTGAAAACTGATATACATGTACATAGAAATATAAATATTTTTATTGATTTTTTTTTCCCCCCCATTAGGTGGGGTGGAGGGCTGTAATGTGTACCTCCTCCATGACCCCCCTCCCCTCCTCCTTTATCCTATGGATTGACATGTATTGTGGATAGCATTGTGCAACTTTAATGGCTTCTGATGGTTTCCTGTGCTTGTGGACTACATCATGAGTAAATATATGTTGCAAATAATCATCATCTATAGTCTCTTAATTTGCCGTACGGGATAAGCTTGCTTAATTCTGCAGATATATCTTTTCCTAGACATTTAAGTTTTAATTAGAAAAAGTAGGGCTCTTTGTGGACAATGAAGTGATGTTTCCATTTTCAGTGAGCTTGAATATGTGTAATGCTTGCTGCGGGAGACATGATACAGGGTAGATTAGTCCTCTCTGAGGTATGGCAGAGCAGTCAGTTCAGAAGACAAACTGTTATTGACAGTACAGAACTGCGCATTTCGAGATACACTCTGGTTATCATGGAGGACAACTGTTGTTGCCAGGTGGGAATATTATTCTTGTTTTTGGTATAGAATTATGGTTCACTAAGCGTTTTGCCACTTTTAATGCATTACTGTGGCCTATAAAACATGTAATTGTTGTACAACATATCTGCTTTTAATAAATAAGTGCTAAACAGAAAAACAGAGTCTGTATATCTCCATAAATGTTTCAGCTGGTGTGTGCATATTATATTTTTCTTGCTCTACTTTGTCTTGCCTTGAAACTGTGAGGGTGTTACATAGACCTTACAAGTAGAAATGCTCTACACTTTTTTAAAAAAAATTAAAACTACTGATACTTGATTGAATGTGAGTTGCTGATTTATAGATACTTTTGGATTAAAGGAGACCACTCGCCAAAAAGCAGACCTGTTGATAGCCATGCACAAGAGAGAGAAAATTTACTAGCTTTCGGAGTTATCCTTTGACGAACTGGAGTACTGCTTGTTACTGATGGAGTAGATGTGGAAGGTTTATATTCAGCAATAACAGTCACATTGTTCTAGCATGAAGATCAATTCCCTTATCCAGACCCACTTTTGATGATTTCAGGAAGTTTCCTCCATTTTGGTTGTGTATGGACAATAAATTCAGAAATGTGTTCTTTTCTCCAGTTACTATCACTTTTAATTTTTTGAATATAACCTGTTTGTGAGCCTTATCAGCATGGCAGCAGAAGAGAAAAGACACTCTTCAATTTAGGTCATAGAATTTTCTTACCAGAAAGAAAGAAGGAGGGGGTTGGGGGGGGGGGGGGGGGGAGAGAGAGAACAATGTAATTATAAACATGGCATATAGATATATGGATTGGATTGATTGATAAATAAATAAAGTGCAAGTAAAAATAAATTTACCTTCAAATTACACAGAAGAAATTATGCTCTAGGAAAAGGGAGTTAACTAATTTCTGACCGAATTTCATTGTTCCCAGTACTAACAAGAACAAAACCATAATAAATAGGCTCTCTGTTAACTTATCACTTGATTGGGACAATTCAGAAAATTAATTTGTGTGTTCCCAGTTGCTGCCAACCTTAATAGCTGTGGCACCTCTGTGTTTTTGTCTTGCTGTGCTGCATTTCATAGTGATTTGATAACTAATACACAACGAAGTACCAGTACATATCTTTGCTGAAGCTGGTAGCATATAAACCATTTCTGCTGTCTGAGAAACTTCCAGTGTGCGTACTGTACTACCTGATCTTTCAAATCTACAACAAATGGATCAATATTTCATTTGTAGTGTTTCTGTGTATGCAATAATTAATAGTTACACAGCTGTTGCTACAATACAAAAGCTGTGCATAAGGAATGCAGACTTTGTAATAGCAATGAGTGGCTACAATCAAACATTGTGGCTTCGGTTCATTGCTCTTGGAACAGGAGCTGGTGCCATCTTCCGCCCACCAAGTACCGATAGTTAAATGCTCGCTACTGTTCGACACACTCGCTATTGACTGTTCTCTGTTTCAGCTCACTGCCACCTTCAGTGACACCATAGTTGGACTGCATAGTTACCTGATGAAGGGTTGTGTCATCTGTGTGAGTGATGATTAACTGATTAAAAACAGTATCTGTACATGTACTTAAATGTGTGGTCAATATGAGATGTGATCACAAATGTTTTGAACATTGCTTTTTGTCTGTCCATTGTGTTGCTTTACAGCAGCCTTAATTTAATTTCATATTCCTTGGTGCAAATAAGTACTACATTTCGAAGGTGACCACTCTGTAATGTGCATTCTTTGTTACTTCTGTTTGAAATTTATACCGTAGCAGCTGATCGATACAAGTTGCACATGCCCGTGAATTGTCAGTACTGGAAGACATCATGTAACCCCACAACAGCTGCACTACTTAACCTACTGCCCCTGAGGTGAGTGGCCAACTTAGTTCATGGCCAGACTCACTGTCAATTAAAATTAAGCACATCTTAAAACTATCACTGTCTGTGTAATTCAGTTTGTCGTGGCACAGAAAAAGCAGTTCTTAACATTAGTTACCATTTTTGGATTCATCTATTAGTTGCTAGGTGCTTATTGTGAAATACGACCGAGAACCACAGGCCGCACAGAATAATTAATTGATTTGCTCCAGTTTGATGATCACTGAACCAGCAAGATGAAGACATAGGTCATAGTTCAGTACTTTTATTGGCTGAAGTGATATGTAGAATAGTCAATAGATACTGGTGTTTCGGATAGAAATATTGATAAGAAATATCATTAGAATTTACATTGATACATTGATCTTATGTATTGTTTCATTAGTGTTTTTTTTTATGAATACATTGATGTCTGTACCATTTAAATTCCTGTCACTGACCAATCCTTACATTTTGAATACTTGTTGCATTTAAAATCCACCAAATATCCCATTCCTAGAAGTAAAAATGTAAAAACAATATTTTGAAACTTCCCTTTTGAGACATAGTAGCAGCTTAGTTTTGGAAACCCTGTTTAGTGTACCAAAAGACACCCCAAGCCTTTGGCACTCTTCTTCTTTATTTCTTTATCTGTTCCTCCAGTCATCATCCTCAATTATCAGGAATATGATGATTCTTCCAGACATTCTATGATTTAATTCTTAATTTGCAGTGTCCTTTTTTCTGAATGTTACTTATATGATTCGTTACTTTAATCCAGTTGCAACTGAATTTCAACCCACTTTCAAACTCGCTATATTGGGATCTTACCTTCGTTGTTTAGGCTGATCTTAGTGAGAAGCAAACAGTGTAATGCTGTCAACAAAAGGAAGGTGATTTAGATATGTTCTATTAACACTTCTTCATTCTTCCAAGTATAATACATGGAATTCTTCATTCTTCCAAGTATAATACATGGAAAGTTCTTCTAGAAGTCCCGAGAGTAGTTTTGGCTGATATAGGATCCCCTTGCCATACTCCAGGTTCAGAACTGAATCTCTCACTTCACATAATAAGTAGAGACCGTTGAAATGAGTTTCTTGGATTGTAGGGCTACTGTTTTTGTTGTGGTTCCTGAAGAGGGACAGTAGTCTTTACAGTAAGTGCAGGGGCAACAGTCCTTATGGTCAACTGTTGTGGCCTAGTGGCATTAGCCAGTGCACCCTTGCTGTGCAAAGACTGATAATGGCAGAAAGCAAGGGGAAACTACAGCTGTTATTTTTCCAAGTGGCACAGTATGGTTTCATGATGATTGCATTCACTTGGATAAAATATTCTGGAGGTCAAATACTCCCTCATTTTGATCTCCAGGTGGGGACTCAAAACTGACATTTGTTGGGTTAAGGAGTGGAATGTGAAATCATTCAATAAGGGAGGTAGGTAGTGTAGAAAATTTAAAAGAAGCAATGGATAGGTTTAAAATAGATGAAGCGGGAATTAGTAAAGTGCGGTGGCAGGAAGAAAAAGGTTTCTGCTCGAGTGAGAACGGGATTACAAATACAAAATCAAATAGGAGTAATGCAGAAGTAGGTCTAACGAATAATAGAATACCAAGTACTGAGCAGTTATAATTAAAGTGTAGTTACTCATTAGTTATCATATGGCAGCGAAACTTGGTAAATATGCCAATATGAATTAAACTAATTTGCAGTGGAAAAAAAATTGGTTCCAATTTTGGCTATCAGGTGCACGCCCAGTGCTGTACTGCATTTCATCGTCTCCAGTGCTCATATTGAACGAGTTGTGTAAGCGGCAGGTAATAATAAAATCAACATTACACCTTTCTCATTTGTTAGACCTTATCTGCCCACATCCTACTGCTAATCAATTACATTCAGAAACATTTCTATATATATCTTTCTTGTGTTCACAACACCAGACTTTGCACCTACTGGTTAAAATTGGAAGAAATTTTTTGCAGTGAAAATCAGTTTCGCCCTGAGCTCAGTTGGAAAGGGGTAGGGGGAGGAGTAACACCTCATTAAGAAACCTCAGTTCACCTGGTCCGGGTGACAGTAGCTCGCGAGGTCCTCTCGTCATGGTATGGTGAAGACTTCGACAGCAGTGAAGGTGACAGTAAGGAAAAGTCCCCTTGTCCTCCAAATTGGGGGTCCTACTACAGGCTGGCTCCCTGTATGGTTAAAAAGAGTTATTGGTATGTATCTAAGGAAGAGAGACCCAGAGGAACAACAGTGGCTGCAGTGCTAGCTCAGCTGGTCTCTGCCAGGAGTCAAGGGAGGCTGAGGAGAATGTAGGGGGCAACTTTAGCCAAAAACATGGAAAGACAGGACTGTTGAAAGAACATTGTCAGTACACAGATTTATGGTACCTGCGAACAGGCATCCGATGATAAGTGGAAGTGCCTACTAAAGTAAAGTAAGCATTAACGCATTAGAATATCTACTAAGTTTTGAGGCCATATTTAATTACGGCCTACAATGGACCTCTGTGATTAATTACACTTTAATTATAAGCACCTAGTCCAAACACCATAGAGAATGCATTATGGCAGTCACAGTTGTCCCAAAATCAACTACCATCACAGAACCGCAAGTTTATATGCACATTCGATCTGCAAATTTTGATGTGGAATTTTGCATGGAGCCTAATTTAATCATTGCAAACACTTTGTTCAAGAATCATTATAAGAGGTTGTATACTTGGAAGAGACCTAGAGACTCATGAAGGTTTCAGGTAGATAATTAATAATAAGACAGACATTTTTAAAATGGATATTAAAATCCAAAACATTTTCAGTTGTCACTGTGGACTGTGACCACAATTTATTGGTTATGAATTGCATATAAAAACTGGAGAAATTGCAGAAAAGTAGGAATTTAATATGATAGGATGTGGATGTGTTGATATGACAGATGTTTAAGAGTTTCAAAGGGAGCTTTGGGAACGATGACAAACAGGAAGAGAAATACAGTAGATAATGATTGAGCAGCAGATGATAAAGTAGGCATAAAGATCAGGTTCAGAAGAAATTCTTGGATAATGCACAAGAGATACTAAATTCAACTGATGAAAAGAGAAAAAATAAAAATTTAATACAGGAAGGTGAAAATGGCTGAGCATATATAAAAAACCCGAGGCTTAGAAGCAAGCATAGCAGGAAAAGAGATGTTAGCTGTAGCAAAATTAGAGGGACCTTATGAGAAAACAGAAGCAGCATTATGAAATAGTAAGAGGTCAGATGAAAAGCCAGTAACAAGCAATAAGGAAAAAGTGGAAGGAATACATAGAAGGGTTTGTAACATTATGTGATTGCCTTATCATTTTAAATCATTCACTAATCGAGCAGTCGCTCGGCAACAGCTACAGTTAGCAAATAATGTTGCGAGAATGTAAAAGGTGAACGACCTGTGACGTAACTTGTTTATTGTCGAAGCGCCGTCAGAGATGCAGTGAGTTATTGACTTTGAAAACCGCGGCGCGAAAAATGGACAGAAGAAGAATACTTTCACACTTTTTTTTATGTACGAGATATTCTCCATGAACAGTTACTCATTCTTCTCTTGTAACTTGTGTCTGATGTGCATGTCTTGCCGCCGTATTATTATCGTTAAAAATAATATTATTTTAGTGTAAAGTAAAAGTGCAATACTGCATAGCAGTAAATTTATTGTGCGACGTGTATGTGAAAACGTCAACAGAATTGTTGTCATTACGAGAAGAGAAGTGCCAGTCAAAACGGCATCCATGTTAAAGTTCTTCACTGTAGTGTAAGTTCATCTATTAATTGCAATAAATTCAAATTTAAATGGAATTGGTGTATGGTCTATTAATTTAGTGTAGAATCTATGTCTCACTCCTTCATGAAGATATTTAATTTTCTTTATGTTTCTGCCAAATAGAGAGTTCACAGTCACGAATTCTTTCGTCAAAATCGGACGGAAGTTGTATGCGGCGAAATATTTTCACTGCGCCACATTCTACTGGTAAATGCATGATAAACTACGGTCCCTTAGGAAATTCATGTTGAGCTATGCAAAAATAATTATATTTTGAATAGGCATTTACTCTCCTCTGCAATGCAACTTCCGACTGATCAGACGATCCAACAAGAAACAGCCGCACACGGTCGGCGTTCGCAAATATACTTCCAACGCTGATTATAGCTATATGTTACAGCACAAAAGTAAACATATTGTTATAATTAGCGACTACGAACGGGGACATTTATAACTGTATGTTTATGTATATACATTGCGTAAACATCGTTATAATTGGCGCCCGAACAGGGACGCGAATTAAAAAAAAAAAAACCTGAAAGAAATAAAAATTTATGTAAGATACGCATTGTGGAAATATTCATAAAGAATTGTAGCTAATCTTGAGCTTTTTATTTATTACATGGCATCAAACACCATCCAATAAAATTTCCATTGAGTGAAAGAAACGAGATATTCAGAGTAAATTACGGAAGAGAGATTTTTTTTTGGAACCGAATTTGTGCGAAAATCTAGTTGCAACGCCCAAGGCAGTCATCAATAACGCAAGTTAAAATTTCGTTAGCCGTAGCCAAGCTTCCTTAATTTCAGCCGACGTTAATCAATTTGTGACGATCTTTAGTAGTTGCAGTAAAATCTGCTTTGAATTCAGTAGATTGTATTCAGTAGATTGGTAATTTCTTCACGTATTGTTTAAATTCCATTGTTTTGTATTGCATATCACTTGTTTTTAAATGTCCGGTGCCTGTTCACGGAGCTGACCAGCCTTAGTTTTCATTTATTTTGAACAGTGTGCAGCCATACTTTCTTTACGGTCCGGAATAGTCTCTTGTTCTCGTGACGTGCATCTCCCGACCTTCGACCTCCGACATTCCGATCTTGTGATGTAGCGGTGACAACCGACTCGTAACCGATAAATTACATCTCTGCGACAGCTGACGGCCGTAGCTCAAACCAACTTCATTGACTTACTGTTTGTAAATAAGTGAGCTATGGTAGATGATAAAATGTCATCACTAGATTCAAATGAACAGAATGAAACGAGTGAAGTGTCGCGTCGTTTACGGTCCCGCATGATAATTAGTAGACCAATCGAAACAATTGTAGAAAGTGACGTGGGAAATCTTATGGACTTTGATGCCTCTCTGATAGTTCAGGCACCAAAGAACACTAGGTTCTCCATGTGCCCGCCTTCCCCCGTCAGGGAAAAAAAAAAAAAAAAACACCATAATGTTACAGGTACTGAACTAGACAATGCCAGTATAGTTTCTGCCACTTGTAGTCATAGCCATATACCGGTTACAAGGGAGGCAGGTGAAAGCAATTCAGGGGTAGTGACAGACGATGTATTCAAACAGCTACTGAGTCAAACAAGTCAAATGATGCAGGACGGAAATCGCCAACTGAAAGAGGAAAATCGTCAAATGGTGAATTCCATTAAAAATGATTTGAAAGACGAAAATAGACAAATGCTAGCCTCGCTTGAAGATAAACTTTCTACAGTAAGCGAAGAAATAAAAACTGTTAGAGAAAACGTAGCCAAAGAAGTAGCAAAGCAAGTTAAGGGTACTGTTTCTCAAATGCGAAGTGGAATAAGTTTCGAACTAAATGACACTTTAGCTACCATGCAAAGCGAGACAGCTGACATCCGAAACGCAACCAAGGATCTTGACTCCACCGTAACCACAGTTAATCACAGATTAGACAGAGTAACTACGCAGGTAGAAAAACTAACCGAGGGGATGTCATACTTGACTCTGGAAACTGAAACGAAAGTAAAGGAGAGGCTAGATAGTCATGAGAGAGAATTTAGAGAAAAGTATGAGAACTGGATTGCTGGAAAGGACAAATTTGTCAAAATAAAATTAACAAAGACCTAGTAGAGACTGTGAAAGCAACCACTCTTGGTATCTTATCAGCTCCTGGAAGCTCCGGAGATACCGTAATGTCTGAACTCGGTAGCATTTGGCGTACCCTTCAGCACTAACTACCAAATTGGAAGCAAAAGGTAACAGAACAGCTAAATAACCTGGAGGCACAAGTGAGTAGTAGTTCCCGAATACAGAGACCGAATTATCCTAACTCTTTAGCCTCAGAGGAAGAAGATGAAACTACCAAATTGGAAGCAAAAGGTAACAGAACAGCTAAATAACCTGGAGGCACAAGTGAGTAGTAGTTCCCGAATACAGAGACCGAATTATCCTAACTCTTTAGCCTCAGAGGAAGAAGATGAATTATTTCGGCAATTTCGAATACCTGTTGTATCTAATGAACACACTTCACCACCACATATTCCAGTTAGTCACCGAAACCAAGAATCTGACTCAGTAGTAAAAATGATGAAGGAAGAAAGCATGATAAAGCATCGAGTTTTTCAAACCTTTAACTCGGATAAACGAAATATCCACCCAATTGTTTTTCTTCCTGGATTCTCTGACATTTTTCCAAATTCGTGGACTGATAGCGTATCCAATTTGTTACCGGATATATAGGTGGCGAACCGGCAATATGGGGAACCGAAATGGTTGAAAAGTGTCGAACGTATGAGGAATTTGAGCACTGTTTCCTCAGCAAATTTTGAAGCGAAGATGTTCAGAAGCGCCTTCGTAAAGAAGATTATATATAATGCAGAACAATTTGACCCCAGGAATAGTAGCCTGGGAATGTACTTCAAAAAATATCTTTGCAAAATCAGGTATTGGGATAACCCTATCAATAGTAAAGATGTAATTATGATTCTCAAGTCTAAATTACCCATTTCGATTCGTGAAAAGCTGATAGCCATACCAGACGATGATCCAGATACCTTTCTGCCGATATTAGATTCTCTAGACCTGATCTATGAAGACATGAGAGCTAACAAAACGCGGAATACTCCTCACAATTCTTGGCCACAACATTACGAGAGTAACGGCTGTGAAAAGTCAGGGAACGGTTACAAAAATAGTAACGATTGGCAAAACGGAAATAAAGGCAACTGGTATCCGCACAAAAGGAATAATCAACACAACCGATTCAATCTTGTGTATAACACGACTGGTAACCAGTACGGCAATCAACCGTACAAGCAGAAGTTTGGAAATGGTTTCAGTCAAAAAGGTTGGCAACAGCAGAGCGGATCGCAATGGAATGCACTGTACTCGTGCACCCAACACTCAGATTACGGGCAGAAACAAACAGCTGATAATGCCCACTCATACCAATACAACTCCGGGCCTAGTAAAAATCAAGAGCAGGGAATGTACAGGAACACACAGTTTAACGGCAAACCACAGTGTGAAGGTGGATTTCACAGTAACAATTCCGGAAATCATAATAGTAATAAAAATCATCAGACCCCGCGAAGGCATTACAATCTCCCTGTATTTTTCGCAAACGCGGAAGACAGTAACATGTATTGGACACCAGAACAAACGCAGCAACATTTTGACACAAGATTTGTGCATAACAGTAATTTTGTTCCTCAGTGTTCTCATAATGTCAGATTGGTCGAACTTTCTAGTGATGAAGGCCAATCAAAACCACACAAGCAGGAAAACTAAGTTCAGCACCTGAAAGCTCCCTAAGTGATGCTGTGAGACAGAATGGGGGCGACCACTTCGACGGAGAGGCTAACCATCACGTACTTGTACTGAGATACAATGACGGGATTGATATGAGACAAGAATCCTAGATACAGGTGCAAATATTAATGCTATGTCCTTATGTTTCTATAAGCAAATTAGTACATTAATTAAAATTCCAACATTACCCATTCAAGGATGTTCAATAACAGGAGCCATCGGCTCCCAGACACAAAAGGTCAGTATACAAGCTTGGGTATCACTGGAGATTCAATCAATAACCCATAAAATGTATTTTCCTCGTTGTCAAGAATTTGACAGTGCTATGTCTCTTGGGAATGGATTTTCTACGACGATATAGAGACCGAGTAGATCTTTATACAGGCATTTGCGCACTGTTAGTTGCTAAAAACACACTTTAAACCATCGTTGCTCTTAGCACAAAAATCGAAAATGGCAAAGTCTTTTTGAGGGACCATACGAGATCCTTCGTATACCGCACACAGGTTGTTATCTAATTTCTGATCCCGCAAATAGAAAAATAAAACGGTTATACCATCACTCTGATCTTAAAAAAATATCATGCTACAGAATAAGTCAAAAGGAAATCTTTATAATGGCAAGAGAAGGTTAGCCGCTAGTGACTAAGTGACAACTGATCTGGTTTCGTAAAATAAAAAAAATAAAAAATGCTTAGAATAAATTACACGACAGTGAGTCTATCTTGCTATACAGCAGAGAGTTTAAAATATGTTATCTTGAGCCATAATTTAAATACAGACAAGCTTATAAATAATAAAAAAATTCTTGTTTAACAAAGAAAGTGACCAACTCCAAGAACTCTAGCTTTAAGATTTAGTTTTAAGGAGATAATATTTAAGAGCGAGAAATGAAATATAAAGTGAAGGATGTGCCTAACAAGCCGGCTTCTGCGATATGAAATGCTACAGAAGTGAAAATAAAACATAGTATGTAAGAATTTTTTTTTAAGTTCAAGGAGCAATGATCGAGAAATGAAATTTATTTTCGTCAAGGACAAGGATCGCTTGACAATCATTGGTTCCTGATCCCACTAAAAAGGAAAACAAGTAACTAGTTCCTAAGTCAGCTATGTCTAGATTAAGTTCTAATGTACATAGAAATCTGGAACAGGTTCATCTCTGCATTAAAATAACGTAATGTTTACGAAGCATGTGAGTTACTTGTAAGTACCAACATGACCATGAAAGCGCTATCCTTCAGCTAGATAAACAAAGTAGCATTAATGGTAATTGCAATACGCAGGTCAGATACATTCAAAGCCATAAGTGAAATCAATACTAAGTATAAGAGCGTAAGTGTCAAGGACAAAGCAATGATAACTTAAGGTCATATATAGAGGTCAATGCAGTGTAGCGCAAGCAGGCGTCAAGGCGAGAATAAAATAACAATGAAGCAGCCAGCAAAACAACGCAACTAGTTCTTAATTGGAGCACGTACGCAGACATACGGCGCAAAGGAAAATTAATTTCTAAGTCGTAAGGAACAAAGAGTTGTTTGCTAGATTTCTTCTTCTATGTACTATTATACCTATGTCTTTCTACTGAATTTGTGTAAATGTCCTAACCCGCCTAAACCCGTCCCGTAGACTTGACATCACAGATTGAGAAATGCGGTTGACGTGGAAGGCTGGTTTGGCATACGATTTTCAAAAGGAAACGTTTGAACGAAATCAGGTAAAGCTAGTTTTGAAATGTCTTTATTTTTTCTTTTAAAGTCAATCCGAGACGCAAACCGAGATCGCGATAAGGAATTTGAATAGTTTCTTGAATGGTGTTCTGTACTCATGCAAGAGGGCGATCAAATTTGACTCATTGATCCTCACATCTAGTAAAAAGGAATTTTTGTTGAAATGACAGTGATAACTTTAATGAATCTAATGAATAGAAAGAACGATTCAAATGAATTAAAATAATAATAATAATAATTGCTAACAGATCGGAGAAACTAATGTATTGTGATTGTGAACTAAAAGGATAATTAATCTTAGAGAAAGATGATGAACAATGTAAAGCGAAATGTTAAGATAGTTACCAACAAAGCAACAGAAATTGAAATGGAAATGACAATCAGAGCTCTCAATTAGCAAGCTTCAAAGTGAGACTAACTATTTGATTATAAACTGTAAATAAAAATTTGTGTACATAGTAGTGTATAAGTGAAGGCTTAAAATGCTGTGGAAGTCTGCCACAGACACGAAGCAATGCGTCGTTGTTATAAGTAAGTGGTAATTTCATTCACGATGAAGATAAAAAGTGTTAAACGTGCTGATAGGCCGACGGACAGTGATAGTCCGGTTGTGTAACCGAAGGCGGTGATGTGATTAAGTGCATTGCATCAGAAACCAAGTGTGTTAGCTGCTTTGCAAAGTGCGAGTTCTAGCCTACCTTAAAATCTTCAAAATCGGCTAGAAAATGTGGAGGCAGGGATGGTTTCAATGGAGTCTCTGTTCCTGGTAATCCTCATCCCTCCGCACTAGCTCAGCAAACCACAAAACACCACAACACCATATACGCAACATGTTTACTGAACCGTGCACAGAAAAGCTGAAATACTGCGTGGAGGCTAGTGAGCGCCTCGAGTTGCGATTCAGCTCTAACAATCAGCCTGTGCCAACGTCCATCGACACAACAAATGCGTTAAATTTAAAGTGATGTACCAGCACAGCACTCCCGCTGCAGTTCGACGAAACGGACTTTCCATGAAAGCCGCTCCCAAAATAAATGACTCTTACATGAGTTCACAATATATCACATACTATTCTAATGTTATATCCTGTGAATGAAATGCGAACAGCAAAACCACACGCAAATAGCGACAAAGTCAAATTCCTATGAATCCCAAGTCCTAAAATTAGATTTAAGCTTAGTTCTTAGACTAATGGGTATTTATATTTTTTGTTACATGTAACGTGTCTACGTAACGTGCGAGTGAGACTCACCCGCCAGAGCTGATGAAAAGTTTTCTACTCGAAGAACGCAAAGTAGCGATCCAACTTCTCAAGGGATAAGCTTCACCTGTAGAAGAATCAAATTTTAACTTACCTGTCAAATACACAAAGAATGAAAGCGTAAAAATCACAACAACTAGTGAGCAATGGAAAATGGACACGTGTGAGGAATTCCATGTGTGAGAATTATATATGTATAAAAATGGACACGTGTGAGAAGTTCCATGTGTGAGAATTATGTGTGTCTAAAAAGATGAATCCTATGTGTTTTCTTTCAGGAACAAAGAGCCTATGAGCTCTGGACAATAACTTGAGGCCACAAAAATGATCGTTACAAACTCTCAAAAAGAGACTCAATGAGTATAATGTATAAACGTATAATCTCAATCGTAGATTTACTGTCTCAGTTTTTAAATTTTTTGTCCATCTTTACCTTAAGAACTGTCTTTGTCTATGAATGAGAGATCACCATATTTGTGTAATCATAATAGTCAAATGACAGGAATACTGTGCTTGATCAATGTGAATCTGTAAAGTACTCAATCCCATAATGTTAACAGCAACATGTGAATCTTGGTAATCTCCTTGATTTCCAAGATTCCCATGGACGGCAATGTAACATTACGTGATTGCCTTATCATTTTAAATCATTCACTAATCGAGCAGTCGCTCGGCAACAGCTACAGTTAGCCAATAATGTTGCGAGAATGTAAAAGGTGAACGACCTGTGACGTAACTTGTTTATTGTTGAAGTGCCGTCAGAGATGCAGTGAGTTATTGACTTTGAAAACCGCGGCAGAAGAACACTTTCACACTTTTTTTTTATGTACGAGATATTCTCGATGGACAGTTACTCATTCTTCTCTTGTCTCTTGTAACTTGTGTCGGATGTGCATGTCTTGCCGCCGTATTATTATCGTTAAAAATAATATTATTTTAGTGTAAAGTAAAAGTGCAATACTGCATAGCAGTAAATTTATTGTGCGACGTGTATGTGAAAACGTCAACAGAATTATTGTCATTACGAGAAGAGAAGTGCCAGTCAAAATGGAATCCTTGTTAAAATTCTTCATTGTAGTGTAAGTTCATCTATTAATTGCCATAAATTCAGATTTAAATGGAATTGGTGTATGGACTATTAATTTAGTGTAGAATCTATGTCTCACTCCTTCATGAAGTTATTTAATTTTCTTTATGTTTCTGCCAAATAGAGAGTTCACAGTCACGAATTCTTTCGTCAAAATCGGACGGAAGTTGTATGCGGCGAAATATTTTCTCTGCGCCCCAATCTACTGGCAAATGCATGATAAACTACGGTCCCTTAGGAAATTCATGTTGAGCTATCCAAAAATAATTATATTTTGAATAGGCATTTACTCTCCTCTGCAATGCAACTTCCGACTGATCAGACGATCCAACAAGAAATAGCTGCACGTGGTCGGCATTCACAAATATACTTCCAACACTGATTATAGCTATATTTTTTTTCTTTATTGTTATTTTAAAGCCTGTACAACAGGCAGTCTGTCAGCAGCGAGCTATGCTGCTCTTCAGCCATAGGATACACAATGAGAAAAAACAGAAAGATTACACATAGGTTACAGAACGGTTGGCAAGAAAACAGTTGACACAGAAAGACAAACACGGAGCTGTTCACACTCGACGATAATCCACACTTGAAACTGTTGACATGATGCACTAACACTGAAGACAGCGATGGCACAGGTGAACACTGAACACTAAACACAACGGCACACACGAGACACTGATGGCGATGATCTCTGGCGCGCGATTGTCCACGTAGCGTGTGCGAGTCCAGGGACCTGCCAATGGCTGAGGAGATGGGAGGACGAGGAGAGGGACAGGGGAGGGGAAGCCCAGGGGAGGAGTGGGGAGAAAGGGAGGAGGGAGGGAGGGTGCCCAAAGGAACAGACACAGGAAGAGGGAAGGAGGATCAAAGATGTTAGGAGGGGTATATGGAGGGGAGGAGGACATCATCAGGGAGGGGGAGCTGGCGGAAGCCACCTGGGGAGAGGGTTAGGAGGGTGGAGAGCGGGTGGGACGTGGGAATACAGGCGCGGCAGCAGGCGGGGGTGGGAGAGGATGGGCGAGACAAGCAGGTGGGGAGGGTCGAGTTTCCGGGAGGTGTACAGGATCCCTGTCCTTTCAAGGAAAAGGAGAAGGTGGGGGAAAGGAATGAGATTGTACAGGATCCGCGTGGGGCAGGGGAGACGGATGCCATAGGCGAGGCGGAGAGCATGGCGTTCAAGGATTTGAAGGGATTTATAAAAGGTAGGGGGGAGGCAGAGATCCAGGCCAGATGGGCGTAGCAAAGGACAGGGCGGACAAGGGATTTATAGGTGTGGAGGATGGTAGAGGGGTCAGACTCCACGTACGGCCCAAAAGAAGCTTGAGGAGACCGAGTCGGGAGTGTGCCTTGGCTTGGAATGTCTGAAGATGGGGGTTCCAGGAGAGACGACGGTCGAGGGTGACGCCTAGGTACTTGAGGATGGGAGTGAGAGCGATAGGACGGCCATAGATGGTGAGATAGAAATCAAGGAGGCCGAAGGAAGGGGTGGTTTTGCCAACAATGATCGCCTGGGTTTTGGAGGGATTGACCTTGAGCAACCACTGGTTGCACCAAGCGGTGAACCGGTCAAGATGGGATTGGAGAAGGTGTTGGGAGCGCTGCAGGGTGGGGGCAAGGGCAAGGAAGGCAGTGTCATCGGCAAACTGGAGAAGGTGGACGGGGTGTGACGGTGGCGGCATGTCCGCCGTATACAAAAGGTACAAAAGGGGTGAGAGGACGGGGCTTTGGGGCACACCGGCGGTGGGAAAAAAGGTGTAGAAATCCGTGTTATGGATGGTGACGTAGGAAGGACGGTGGGAGAGAAAGGAGCCGATGAGACGGACGTAGTTAATGGGAAGGGCGAAGGTTTGGAGCTTGAAGAGGAGACCGGAATGCCATATGCGGTCATAAGCTCGTTCAAGGTCCAGGGAGAGGAAGATAGCAGAGCGATGGGAACTAAGCTGGTCGGAAAGGAGATGAGTGAGGTGAAGGAGAAGGTCGTCTGAAGAGGACGGCTGAAAGCCTTACTGGATAACCGGAAGGAGGCGGTGCTGGCGGAGCTGCTGGTGGATGTGGCGGGTGAGGATAGATTCCAGGACCTTGCTGAAGACCGAGGTAAGGCTAATGGGACGGTAGGAAGACACGGCGGACAGCGGTTTGCCAGGTTTAAGGAACATCAGGATACGTGAGGTTTTCCACAGGTCGGGGTAGTAACCAGTGGACAGGACAGCATTGTGGAGCCTGGCCAAGGTGGAGAGGAAAGAGGCAGGAGCTTCACGAAGGTGACTATAGGTGACACGATCATGACCAGGAGCGGTGTTGCGTTTTGTGAGGAGTGTAGCAATGAGATCCTGTGTAGTGATTGGGGCATTGAGTTCCGTGTGTGTAATGTTGTCCAAGTACTGGAAACCAGGTGCGAGGGGAGGGACAGAGGTGCCAGTTTGATCGTGGACATCCGGGAAGAGGGAGTAATCGAACTGGGGATCATCGGGGATGGATGAGTTGATTGGTAGAGTAGCATTTAAACGGGTGCATGTCTGACGCCAGTCCCGGCGTTTCTTGGCCACAAGCAAATTACGAATGTGTCGTTGGAGTTGCCGGTGGCGTCATAGTGTGTCCGGGTCATGCGTGTGGAGGAAGGCATGGTAGAGACGACGGGATTCCCGGAGGAGGAGCATGGCCTGTGGGAGTAAGGTAGGACGGTGGGGATGGATGGCGACAGAAGCGACGTGGGCCTCCACGGCCTCAGACAAGGTCTGCTGGAGAAAGGTGGCGGCATGGGTTACATCGTCAGGGTGACGGTAGGTGAAGGGGTGGCTATCGACCTGGGTGGAGAGGGTATGCCGGTAGGCATTCCAGTTGGCACGGGAATAGTCATGGACGTACTGAGGGGGAGGGTCTTGACGAGGGTTGGGGCGGGGGCGACGACCGTCTGAAACGGTGAGGAGGACAGGGAGATGGTCGCTACCCATAGGTTCCAGGACATCCACCGTTAGGTGGCCAAGGAGGTTGGCGGAGCAAAGGACAACATCAGGGGTGGAGTTGGATTCGGGAAGGGAGGAGAGGAAACGATGCCACCGCCGTAACTGGGCGGAGGAACGGCTATGGATGATGAGGTCGGTGGTGATCACATAGGAGGAGAAGGTACGGTCAATGTGGGAGAGGAAGTCCAAGGGAATAGAGGCATTAGGGTGGACATAGATGGTGGCGCAGGTAACAGTAAGGCCGGGGAAGAAGAGACTAAGGATCAGGTGTTCGGTGGGGTCGGGAAGGAGAGGTTGGAGCCGAACAGGGATCTGGCAGTGGTGACCAATGGCAACTCCGCCACGCGCAATCGGGAGAGGATTATCAGAACGGTGAAGGAGGTATAGCAAAATGTGGACGGTGTGGTGGGGTTGGAGGAAGGTTTCATTGAGGAGGAAGGCATCCACGTGGTGGGTGGCAAGGGTGTGCAGGAAGAGGTTCTTGTTGGCGGCAAGGGAGCGGATGTTGTTGAAAAGGATATGGTGCTGTCACACCATGAGAGGGATTTAGACAAGGGTGTCAAGGCGGGAGAAGGTGAAATGGGCCTGGTTGTTGGAGTAGGTGGCATACATTTTCAAGTGGAAAATGGAATGGGCGGCGAGGCAGACCTGTTGGAGGGTGTGAGGGCGCTGGAAAGGGTGGACGTTTTGTAGAACAATGGTGAGGAACCTGATGATGTTCTTAGCGGTAAGGGGGGGGGGGGGGGACGAAGGGAATTGCCAGAAGGGCTGGGGGCGTCCAGAGGACGGACAGGTACCGTGAGTTCAGGAGTGGTCGGAGGGGTCGAGCTTTACACTTTTGGGAGTAGGTGGAATGGGGGAGATTGCAGGTATTGCAGGAGGGAGGGGATTGGAGGTTAGGGCACTGCCGGAGGAAGTGCGCTTGTCTACAATGCGGGCAGGTGAGAGCCTTGTGGCACTTGGCTGTCGTGTGTGCATTATAGCGCAGACACCTCTGGCAGCGCAGGGATTGAGGAGGGAAACGGGAGGGGTCGACCTTGTAGCGCTGGTGGAAGAGGAGGGCACCCTCCTTCAGGAGATGGTCAATGGAGGGGGCGTCCTCGGAGAAAATAAGGCGGGTGGGGCCGGCTGAGTTGAAAATGCGGCCGACCTCCCACACCTCCAGTGTGGGATGGGCCTTGAGCTCCACCAACACCTCCTCCTCCGTGATCGACGGACTGAGCCGAGTGATCACGGCAGTGAGGGTCGGCGGGCGTTTGGGGCTGGCGGGTGGGAGATGGAGAAGGAGCAGGGGTGAGGGAAGCATGAGGGCCAAAATGGGTGATGGGGAGGCGGCAAGGGATGTCAGTATGGAGGGTAGCGCTGGGGGAGGAAATGAGAACGGAATCCCATCTGGGAGTGAGGAGAGAGATGGGAGCACCAGGGAAGTGTTGGCGGAGGAGGAGGGAGAGATTCCGGGCCTCAAGAAGGGAAGAATCGGGATGGGAGATGAGGTATTTGTATAAAGAGGGGGGGAGGTGGAGGAGGAGGCGGCGGAAGCAGGGTCAGGCGGGGAGACATCCATGGCATCCTGGGGGGGGGGAAAGAGGACAGGGGTGGGGCCTTTTCGGGAGCGGAGGAGGTGGTGGTGCCACTAGGGCGCTTAACGGCGGCAGAAGGGTGGGTGGTGATATGAGGGATAAGAGCTATAGGGAGGTGGCGGGAACGGGCAGGTCCCGGCGTGGACGCAGCAGTCGGCGCCGGAGATGGTGTCGGTGACGGCGGCGGCAGCAGCAGCGGCAGCGATGGCGAAGGCAATGGGGAGAGTGGGCCACGGGCAGTGGCCCGACCTGCCACCACCCTAGCTGGAGCTGCAGTGACAGGCTGGGGGAGTGGAGGGAAAAAATCAGAGGGAGAGGAGCAGGAGGAAGAAGCTGGAGAGTGGGCGACAAAGAGCAACAGCGAAGGGAGAGTAAGAAGAGGAGGGATGGAAAGAGGGGGGTGAGACTGGGCACACCATGTAATGGTAGTGGTGGCAGCAGAGGGGGAAGTGTAAACTATGGCTGTGGTGGTAGTGGTCGTAGTGGTGGTAGGAGCTGACATGACGATGAAAAAACTGGGAACAGACGGAGACGAAGACGGAGACGGAAGAAGACGAAGACGGAAGAAGACAAAGACGGAAGAAGACAAAGACGGAAGAAGAAAAAGACGGAAGAAGAAAAAGACGGAAGAAGAAAAAGACGGAAGAAGAAAAAGACGGAAGAAGACAAAGACGGAAGAAGACAAAGACGGAAGAAGACAAAGACGGAAGAAGACAAAGACGGAAGAAGACAAAGACGAAGACGGAGACGGAGGAGCACCAGAGTCCCGGGCTGCTGGCGCTGGTGCTGACGCCGACGACGGCTGGCAGGAATGCCGCCGTAGCTGCTGCTGCCACAGACGGGGCCGGGGCCGCCGCTGCTGCTGCTGCTGCTGCTGGAGGGGTGGCTGGCTGCTGCCGGCTGGACTGCTGCTGCTGCTGGTCGGGACCGCTGCTGCTGCTGCTGCTGCTGCATGGCTGGACTGCTACTGCACGGCTGGACTGCTGCTGCTCAGTTGGCTGGCTGGCTGGCTGGCACCTGAAACCCTAGCGTTTCGATTAGTGCGGGAACTGCACAATCGAAGGGCGGTAACCATACGGAATACCGCTGGAGATGTGGGTGTATAGCTATATGTTACAGCACAAAAGTAAACCTATTGTTATAATTAGTGACTATGAAGAGGGTCATTTATAACTGTATGTTTATGTATACACATTACATAAACATATCGTTTTAGGTTACACAGTGGAAATGAATTTCAGAAGAATTTGACAGAGCAGTGGAAGATCTATAGTCCGTGAGGCGAGTGATTGGTACTGACAGTTCTGGCAGCAGACGGCACTGTTGCCGAACGTGGCTCACAGCACACGGCGCCCTGTCTGCTACACGCATTCTCTAGCAGCAGAAATAAAAGCGAGACAAAATACAAGTCATATTGGTACACGTGAATTTATTTAAAGTTGATGCTTGAAATATATTAACTCAAAAACTGATAAGAGCTATTTAGTACAAGTATCTAAGATGCTGAAACATAATAAAGTTATTTGTAAAACTTCACAACTGAAATGAAAACTGTTTTCGCATGTTGTTGAACATTAGCAGTTTTGGTTTCCATTGTTAAGTATTAGCATTATTAATTTGTTCTACTACAAGCTACAGAATAATTGGTCAGTGTATTAAGAGTTATAATCTGAAGAAAGTACTCACAATATGATGATCTGGTTGTAGATCTATAGCAAACTCCCTCCTCACATTCCTGAATACGTTGTAGTTACTGTAATGGAAAAACACCACTCACATCACTGTCAGAATCTGATTTGACATTGTCTTCCTCAGCACTACTCAAACTATCACTGCTCTCTCCCAGATGTATAATTAAATTTTCGATGCATTCTTCGACAACCCCTTCGGTTTTGGCCACCTCCCTGATGGCACTTGCAGTGCTGTTTACAATTTTAGCCCACGTCTCGCTTGTCACTTTATTGATAGCTGCTGGAAGGAGAGTTTCCACTTCAGAGATCGTGAATTTTTTATTGTTTGCAGCAATGTAATTTTTTATCTGCGCCCACACTCCTGCAATTGCATTGAAGTGACGGTGGTATGGAGGAAGCCGAACAATTTCATGCCCGTGCCTTTTAGCAATCTCGTCAATTACATATGTTGGAAATTGGGGTTTCTTTTGTGCCACAATTTCGAGCAGTTCCGCCTTCCTTAAATCTTCTCTGAAATCTACTTTTCGCTGTTTCAACCACTGAATGATATCGTCTTTTTTTGTTGCCAAGGTTGGTGCCTTATCGTGAACAACGGAATGATAAGGCACATTGTCCATAACAATCACTGATGGACTTGTCAGATTCGTTATAAGTGATGTCTCGAACCATTCTTGAAATACTACACTGTTAATTTCTTCATGGTAACCTCCCGTCTTTTTTGACCGAAACATTTTCAAGCAGTTTGGCACAAAACCTTTTGATGTTTCTGCATGTAAGACAATAATACGCCCTCCTTTGTCAATAGGCACTGCCATTGTCCCCTCGGGCATTCCACCATTCCAGCCTCTACCCAAGTTTCATCTAACCACACTATACTTTCGAATTCCACACCCATGATCCTGCGCAGAAATCTGCACCGCCATGCAACTACATCTGTCCTTTCCATTAATATTTTGCGTCCGTTAAACAGTGAATAGCTGAAGCCTATGTCTTTCAACACTGTACGCAATGAAAATTTGCTCCCTTTAAAAAGATCGTCTTTCTGAAGCGACACCAGTAATTAGGTAGAGTGGGATGTTCCCTTCTCTTATAATAGCTGTATATATGACGACGAATAGTGTCTTTCTGAAAATCGTCCAAAGCTGTCACCTGCTTATTTCTCAGTCGCTTCTTTCCTGGCGTGTGCAGCTTTGTTGTGCCACTCTCATCACAATCTACACTACACTGTTCTTTCCCTATCTTTACAACAGTGTTCTTAGTTATTTTCAATGCTGCTGCAGTTCTCTTCACAACCTGAACAGCAGGAATTAAGGGCCCACCTTTGTCCTTTTCTTTCTCAAAGTAATCCCTCACAGAGCACACGAATTCATAGGCCTGGGTGTGTAGCACACTTTTCTTCCTCCGTTTCACTTCTTGTGTTGGGTTGGTACTACCCGCCGCACTAGACATTGTTTACAATGAAACATAAACAAAGAAACACTAAAAACAACAAAAAAGAAATAAACTGCAAATTCAACTTCAGACAAACGCCGAACAACCTCAGCGCCTGCATGCAAGACACTGGTAAGTTTCATACGAGCGCGCGACCGAGTTTCAGAGCGGCAACGTGGCCCTTACCCTGCTCAAAGTCAGGCCGTCATTGGCTGCCTGCCTGCGGTCGCTAGGCAACGGAAAGATGCTACCGAGCTGTCAATACCAAAGACTCGTCTCCCAGACTATAAGTCAAAACAGAGCCCCTGGAGCTAACAGCTCTCTTTCAGAATTATTGAGAGCTTTGGAAGAGTCAGCCATGGCAAAACCTTTGCTCCTGGTATGCATGATACATGAGGCAGGTGAAATATCATCAAGACTTCAAGAAGGATATTATAATCCCAGTTCCACAAAAGGTGGGTACTGACAGGTATGAATATTAACAAACCATAAGTTCAACAAGTCATAGTTGCAAAACCCTGTTATGAATTATTTACATAAGAATGGAAAAAGTTGTAGAGGTCAATTTTGGGGAAGATCAGTTTGGTTTCTGGAGAAATGTAGGAAGCAATACTAACCCTATGGTATCTTAAAAGGTAAGTTGGCAACACAGCATTCTTGAGATCGTTTTGAATTCTACTATTGTAAATAATTAAATAAATAAGAAATTAGGAGTGATTATTGAACATTTCTTCTTGTTACACATATGAGAGTCCTTATAGTAGCATACATGTTAACGAGATGATAAATAAGGTGATGCAATGTGGAAAGTGTATTTTTGTTCTTGTGCCAACAGTCATAATTTTACGTGCAAGAATCATAAGACAAGAGTTACATTTCTTGTTCACTACACCTATTGTTTTTCTTTCTTTGTATGTAGTGTTTAAGCTTGATAAAACAGATCTGCCACATGTGACAAATGTCAATTTTGACCCAGGTTAGCTAAATGAGGAGTTTTTTGTGCAAATTGTAATTTATTTTCACTTGTAGATAGTAATGGGGAAGAGAATGGATTGCTTAGTGAGGCTTTTACATTGAATTGTCAATTATGATTGGAGGACTGGAAAATTTAGAAACTGGAAGCAAAGATTTGTACTCTTCAGATAGAGGTAGAAAAAAATTTGAATTATGACCGTTGAAAAGGAAAAAGAGGGAGGGTGCTGGGAAAAGATGACAAGCAAAGAGCAGACAGCGAAAATTTTCGTAGCAAATTCAAAATTTATTTAACCTACATGCAGGTGGGCTGAAAAACAGAACAGCAGAAGAAGAGTTCTGCTGTCCTGTATTTCACCCTACTTGCATGTAGTTTAAATAAACCAAGTGCTAGTCTGAGCCAGATAACAGAAGACTTGGGACAAATGATTAAGGATTCTAGCTAAGAAGGTCAGATATTGATAGTTGGGGCAGTGTTGGGGGGTGGGGAAGGGGTGTTTGAAACAGCCTGGCTGAGAACGAAGAAAACTGTAAATGGGGTGCATAGGAGTAGCTACTCAGCACATTGTTGTGTGTGTGTGTGTTTTTTTTTTTTGTGGCAGCATGAGTTAACTTTTTTTTGTGGCAGCATGAGTTAACTCTGGTCTAAAGTGAGTAAACATGTAGCTAAGGGGGCTCATTCAGGTGAATGAAAAAATATTGTATTTTGCTGTTCCAACAGTTGCTTTAGAAAAATACTTCTGATGGCCAATGAAAAGCTGGCAAATCTATTAGCAGAAAATGTAGGGAAGTCCAACAGCGATCCCTGTGGTTATTAGGGGAGGTGGAACTGTCGATTCAGGTCAAATTCATATTGACTGTATTGAAAGGAAATTAAATTGACAGAGACTCCTAGTTTATCTTCTAAGAACAGAAGGAAAGGGGAAATCAGTTTGCTCCGTCAGTGTATTACATGTTGCTGTTGTTGTCTTCAGTCCTGAGACTGGTTTGATGCAGCTCTCCATGCTACTCTATCCTGTGCAAGCTTCTTCATCTCCCAGTACCTACTGCAACCTACATCCTTCTGAATCTGCTTAGTGTATTCATCTCTTGGTGTCCCTCTACGGTTTTTACCCTCCACGCTGCCCTCCAATGCTAAATTTGTGATCCCTTGATGCCTCAAAACATGTCCTACCAACCGATCCCTTCTTCTAGTCAAGTTGTGCCACAAACTTCTCTTCTCCCCAATCCTATTCAATACCTCCTCATTAGTAACGAGATCTATCCACCTTATCTTCAGCATTCTTCTGTAGGTGTATTACATTGTGGTTGTAAAATGAAGTAAATGAGTTGTTAATTTGTAGGGAAGATCTTAGTAGTTGTAAAGAAATTCATGTCGTTTGTGTGTCTGAGCTCCAAATAGGTAAAGAGATACAACATCTTAATGTATATGGTTAAAAATCAGCTGCATATTTATGTAGATGCAATGTGAATCAAGAAGGAATTGTCACACTCATAAAAAAGGTAACATAAATAAAAAATGCAGAAATAAGTAAATTCTGTACAGATCATGATATACACTGAACCACCAAAGAAACTGGTATAGGCATCTACATCTACATCCATACTCCGCAAGCCACCTGACGGTGTGTGGCGGAGGGTACCCTGAGTACCTCTATCGGTTCTCCCTTCTATTCCAGTCTCGTATTGTTCGTGGAAAGAAGGATTGTCGGTATGCCTCTGTGTGGGGTCTAATCTCTCTGATTTTATCCTAATGGTCTCTTTGTGAGATATACGTAGGAGGGAGCAATATACTGCTTGACTCTTCGGTGAAGGTATGTTCCTGAAACTTTAACAAAAGCCCGTACCGAGCTACTGAGCATCTCTCCTGCAGTCTTCCACTGGAGTTTATCTATCATCTCCGTAACGCTTTCACGATTACGAAATGATCCTGTAACGAAGCACGCTGCTCTCCGTTGGATCTTTTGTATTTCTTCTATCAACACTATCTGGTACGGATCCCACACTGATGAGCAGTATTCAAGCAGTGGGTGAACAAGTGTACTGAAACCTACTTCCTTTGTTAAATGATTGCATTGCCTTAGGATTCTTCCAATGAATCTCTGTCTGGCATCTGCTTTACCACCGATAAACTTTATATGATCATTCCATTTTAAATCACTCCTAATGCGTACTCCCAGGTAATTTATGGAATTAACTGCTTCCAGTTGCTGACGTGCTATATTGTAGCTAAATGATAAAGGGTCTTTCTTTCTGTGTATTTGCAGTACATTATACATGTCTACATTGAGATTCAATTGCCATTCCCTGTACCATACATCAATTTGTTGCAGATCTTCCTGCTTTTGAGTACAATTTTCCACTGTTACAACCTCTCGATATACCACAAAATAAGCCGCAAAAAGCCTCAGTGGACTTCCAATGTCATCCACCAGGTCATTTATGTATATTGCGAACAGCAACGGTCCCATGACACTCCCCTGCGACACTCCTGAAATCACTCTTACTTCCGAAGACTTCTCTCCATTGAGAATGATATGCTGCGTTCTGTTATACAGGAACTCTTCAAACCAATCACACAATTGGTCTGATAGTCCATATGCTCTTACTTTGTTCATTAAACGACAGTGGGGAACTGTATCAAATGCCTTGCGGAAGTCAAGAAACACGGCATCTACCTGAGAAGCCGTGTCTATGGCCCTCTGAGTCTCGCGGACAAATAGCGTGAGCTGGGTTTCACACTATAGTGTTTTTCGAAACCCATGCTGATTCTTACAGAGTAGATTTCTAGTCTCCAGAAAAGTCATTATACTCGAACATAATACGTGTTCCAAAATTCTACAACTGATCGACGTTAGTGATATAGGTCTATAATTCTGCACATCTGTTCGACGTCCCTTCTAAAAAACGGGGATGACCTGTGCCCTTTTCCAATCCTTTGGAACGCTACGCTCTTCGAGAGACCTACGGTACACCGCTGCAAGAAGGGGGACAAGATCCTTCGCGTACTCTGTGTAAAATCGAACTGGTATCCCATCAGGTCCAGCGGCCTTTCCTCTTTTGAGCGATTTTAATTGTTTCTCTATCCCTCTGTCGTCTAATTAAATATCTACCATTTGGTCATCTGTGAAACAATCTAGAGAAGGAACTACAGAGTGCGTATTCAAACACAGATATATGTAAACAAGCAGAATATGTCGCTGTGGTAGGCAACACCTATATAAGAGAACAAGTGTCTGGTGCAGTTGTTAGCTCGGTTACTGCTGCTACATTGACAGATTATTAAGATTTAAATGAGTGTGAACATGGTGTTATAATCGGCACACAAGCGAGAGGACACAGCATCTCTGAGGTAGCGGTAAAGTGGAGATTTTCCCATGTGCCCATTTCAAGACTGTACCGTGAATATCAGGAATCTGTTAAATCATCAAATATTTGACACTGTTGCAGCTGGCAAATATCCTGCAAGAATGGGACCAACGACAAGAGAGAGAGAGAGAGAGAGAGAGAGAGAGAGAGAGAGAAATGCTCAATGTGACAAGTGCAACCATTCTGCAAATTGGTTCAGATTTCAATGCTGGGCCATGAAGTGTCACCGTGCGAACCATTCAACGAAACATCATTGACATGGACTGTTGGAGATGAAGGACCACTCATGTACGCTTGATAATAGCACAACAAAGCTTTACACCTCGCCTGGGCCCATCAACACCAGCATTGTTGATGACTGAAAACATGTTGCTTGGTCGGATGAGTCTCATTTCAAATTGTATCGAGCGGATGGATGTGTGTGGGTACGGAGACAACCTCGTGAATCCATGGACTCTGCATGTCAGCAGGGGACTGTTCTAGCTTCTGGAGGATCTGTAATGGTGTAGCGTGTGTGCAGCTGGAGTGATATAGGACCCCTGATATGTCTAAACATGACTCTGACAGGTGACACATACATAAGCATCCTGTCTGATCACCTACATCCATTCAGGTCCGTTGTGCATTCCGACGGACCTGGGCAATTCCAGCAGGACAATGTGACATCCCACACGCCCAGAATTGATGCAAAGTGGCCCCAGGAACACTCTTCTGAGTTTAAACTCTTCCACTGGCCACCGTACTTCCCACATATGAACATTATTGAGCATATCTTTGATGCCTTTGCAGGATTCATGGTGTCAATTTCCTCCAACACTAATTCAGACATTAGTCGAGTCCATGTCATGTCATGCTGCAGCACTTTTGAATGCTCGTGGAGACCCTATCTGATATTAGGCAGGTGCACGAGTTTCTTTGGCTCTTCAGTTTATAAGTATGTGCAGGAGTTAATACTGGGAAATGTAATGCTTGGATTTTGTATAGTATACAGGTCACCACTGGGTAATTTTTATGAAAAATTTTGTTAATTTGTTGTGCTGTTTGTCAGACAGAATGTAAGGATTATTAATTTGTAATTGTTTTAACATTTGAGCAGGTTCACGGTGCACTTTGTACACATGTAAAGAAGTAGCTGTCTTTCTGTTACCAAGATAAACAGGTATGAACAAACTTACAGTTTAATCTTAGTTCAACTAAACAATAGTAAAATAAGCTGAATCACTGTTTAATTGAACAGTAATAAAATAAGCCTTTCACTGTCTAACTCTGTTGCTGCACACAAGTGTTACCCCATGGTAACAACCCACTCAAAGCATTGAACAATGCAGTTGCATCAGATTCCTGCCAACAACTTATTTGTTTTCCAATTATCTTGTAGATAAGTGCCTCATTGTGGTAGTGTGCTGCTAGTTCAAAATTTGGGCCATTTCCTTGCATGGATCGTAAATTTTTTCTCACCTAACTTGTTGTTTATTTTTATATTTCTGCTACCCACTTGACAACAAAACTTATTAATGTGTTAGGTGAAGAAATAATGAAGTAGTAGTTACAGGTCTGCAGTTGTAAAACTGTCCCAGTAGATGATATCTTCGAGAAAGAGATTCAAGTAGAGACTAAAACTACCGACAGCCAACTTGAAGAACATACAGATTTATCTATTCCGTTCACAGATTCGGAAATGAATAATGCGATAAAATCTCTTAAATTGAGGAAAGCCACCAGTCTAGACGGAATATTCCCTGAATTCATCAGACACCTGAGCCCCTCTGCCCGTGCATGGCTTAGACAATTCTACTGTGACATGAACACCAGCCTGGTTCCCTATCACTTCAAGATAGCCAAAATCCTCGCAATCTTAAAACTAGGAAAGCCACAGGATGACCCAGCTAGCTATCGGTTAATAGCCCTTTTGAGCATTTGCTACAAGCTATTAGAAAGACTACTGTACAACAGAATATATGACTCCATAGATAGACTAATTCCCACAGACCAGGCAAGATGCGACTGTGGTACAGAAGAACAAACAATCCCTCACCTGATCTTCAAATGTCCTGCGAGGAGGTTCGAAGGAGAATGGGGGGATATCATGAATGCTACTCTACATACCGTTCAGTGGGTGACCTATTTAGATGTGGACTTGTGATAGCTGTAGTGGCTGTCTCCCTAACCCTTTGCATATTGTTGTTTGCAATCAGTCATTTAATAATATATTTGTAATTCTTTTATTGCATTAATTATTACTACGTGTGCAATTTTACTCTGTGGATGCCATGCGCTAAATAAATAATGTTGTGAAACAGCAGTGGAATAGTACAAAACAGTGTTATTTGTGATTCCAGAATAAAATTTTCAAGCTGCACAGGAGTTTATGCTGATATGAAACTTCCTGGAAGATTTTTAGAGCACTTGCTCGCAAAAGGCAAAGGTCCTAAGTTTGAGTCTCGGTCTGGCCCACAGATTTAATCTGCCAGGAAGTTTCTTATTTGTGGTTGGTGCACTTTATACACAGGTGGACCCGCTGAAGGGTTTATATAGACTACTTGCCATTAAAATTGCTACACCGTGAAGATGACATGCTACAGACACGAAATTTAACCAACAGGAAGAAGATGCTATGATATGCAAATGACTAGCTTTTCAGAGCATTCACACTAGGTTGGCGCCAGTAGCGACACCTACAATGTGCTGGCATGAGGAAAGTTTCCAACAGATTTCTCATACACAAACAGCAGTTGACCGGCGTTGCCTGGTGAAACATTGCTGTAATGCCTCGTGTAAGGAGGAGAAATACGTACCATCACGTTTCCGACTTTGATAAAGGTCGGATTGTAGCCTATCGCAATTGCGATTTATTGTATCGCGACATTGCTGCTCATGTTGGTCAAGATCCAATGACTGTTAGCAGAATATGGAATCAGTGGGTTCAGGAGGGTAATACGGAACATTGTGCTGGATCCCAATGGCCTTGTATCACTAGCAGTCGAGATGACAGGCATCTTATCCGCATGGCAGTAATGGATTGTGCAGCCATGTCTGGATCCCTGAGTCAACAGATAAGGACGTTTGCAAGGCAACAACCATCTGCACGAACAGTTCAACGATGTTCGCAGCAGTACGGACTATCAGCTCTGAGACCGTGGCTGTGGTTACCCTTGACGCTGCATTACAGACAGGAGCACCTACGATGGTGTACTCAACAATGAACCTGGGTGGACGAAAGGCAAAACATCATTTTTTCGGATGAATCCAGGTTCTGTTTACAGCACAATGATGGTCACATCCGTGTTTGGCGACATTGCGGTGAACGCACATTGGAAGCGTGTATTCGCCATCAGCACACTGGCGTATCACCGGGTGCGGTGGTATGGGTTGCCATTGGTTACATGTCTCGGTCACCTCTTGTTCGCTTTGATGGCACTTTGAATAGTGAATGTTGCATTTCAAATGTGTTACGACCCGTGGCTCTACCCTTCATTCGATCCCTGCGAAACCCTACATTTCAGCAGGATAATGCACGACCACATTTTGCAGGTCCTGTACGGGCCTTTCTGGCTACAGAAAATGTTAGACTGCTGCCCTGGCCAGCACATTCTGCAGATCTCTCACCAATTGAAAACGCCTAGTCAATGGGCTCATCATAATACGCCAGTCACTACTCTTGATGAACTGTGGTATCGTGTTGAAGCTGCATGGGCAGCTGTACCTGTACACGCCATCCAAGCTCTGTTTGACTCAATGCCCAGGCGTATCAAGGCCGTTATTACGGCCAGAGGTGGTTGTTCTGGGTACTGATTTCTCAGGATCTATGCACCCAAATTGCGTGAAAATGTAATCAAATGTCAGTTCTAGTATAATACACTCCTGGAAATTGAAATAAGAACACCGTGAATTCATTGTCCCAGGAAGGGGAAACTTTATTGACACATTCCTGGGGTCAGATACATCACATGATCACACTGACAGAACCACAGGCACATAGACACAGGCAACAGAGGATGCACCTTTTGCAGCAATGCAGGCTACTATTCTCCCATGGAGACGATCGTAGAGATACTGGATGTAGTCCTGTGGAACAGCTTGCCATGCCATTTCCACCTGGCGCCTCAGTTGGACCAGCGTTCGTGCTGGACGTGCAGACCGCATGAGACGACGCTTCATCCAGTCCCAAACATGCTCAATGGAGGACAGATCCGGAGATCTTGCTGGCCAGGGTAGTTGACTTACACCTTCTAGAGCACGTTGGGTGGCACGGGATACATGCGGACGTGCATTGTCCTGTTGGAACAGCAAGTTCCCTTGCCGGTCTAGGAATGGTAGAACGATGGGTTCGATGACAGTTTGGATGTACCGTGCACTATTCAGTGTCCCCTCGATGATCACCAGAGGTGTACGGCCAGTGTAGGAGATCACTCCCCACACCATGGTGCCGGGTGTTGGCCCTGTGTGCCTCGGTCGTATGCAGTCCTGATTGTGGTGCTACACTGCACGGCGCCAAACACACATACGTCCATCATTGGCACCAAGGCAGAAGCGACTCCCATCGCTCAAGACGACACGTCTCCATTCGTCCCTCCATTCACACCTGTCGCGACACCACTGGAGGCGGGGTGCACGATGTTGGGGCGTGAGCGGAAGACGGCCTAACGGTGTGCGGGACCGTAGCCCAGCTTCATGGAGACGGTTGCGAATGTTCCTCGCCGATACCCCAGGAGCAATTTGCTGGGAAGTGGCGGTGCGGTCCCCTACGGCACTGCGTAGGATCCTACGGTCTTGGCGTGCATCCGTGCGTCGCTGCGGTCCGGTCCCAGGTCAACAGGCACGTGCACCTTCCGCCGACCACTGGCGACAACATCGATGTACTGTGGAGACCTCACGCCCCACGTGTTGAGCAATTCGGCGGTACGTCCACCCGGCCTCCCGCATGCCCACTATACGCCCTCGCTCAAAGTCTGTCAACTGCACATACGGTTCACGTCCACGCTGTCGTGGCATGCTACCAGTGTTAAAGACCGTGATGGAGCTCCGTATGCCACGGCAAACTGGCTGACACTGACGGCAGCGGTGCACAAATGCTGCGCAGCTAGCGCCATTCGACAGCCAACACCGCGGTTCCTGGTGTGTCCGCTGTGCCGTGCGTGTGATCATTACTTGTACAGCCCTCTCGCAGTGTCCGGAGAAAGTATGGTGGGTCTGACACACCGGTGTCAATGTGTTCTTTTTTCCATTTCCAGGAGTGTATATTTGTCTAATGAATAGCCGTTTATCATCCACATTTCTTCTTGGTGTAGCAATGGTCAGTAGTGTAAATTTCTCGAAATAGTCTCTCTAGGCAAGTTCTCTAGAGATGCTCTTAGCCAATTGTACACTGAGGTGACAAAACTCGTGGGATAGTGATTACTCATATGCAGCTGGCAGTAGTATTGTGTACATAAGGCATAAAAGAAGAGTACATTGGTGGCTCTCATTTTTGCTCACATGACTTACACAAAAATGATTCCGTCACAGTTATGGCTGCACCATGGGAATCGACAGACTTTGAACACAGAATGGCAATTGAAGCTAGACACAGGGTGTCATTCCGTCTTAGAAATTGTCAGGAATTAAATATTCTGAGAGCCACAGTGGCAAGAATATGCCGAGTATAGCAAATTTCAAGAATTACTTCTCACCACGGACAACACTGTGGCCTACAGCCTTCACTTAATGACCGAGAGCAGCGGTATTTGTGTGAAGTTGTCAGTGCTGACAGACACGCTACAATCCTCAAAGTAACTACAGAAATCAATCTGGGGCAAACGACGAACATATCTGTTGGAATAGTGTGGGGAAATCTGGTGTTAATGGGCTACAGCAGCATATGGTCAACACGACTGCCTCTGCTACCAGCGCAACATCAATTGCAACACCTCTCCCGGGCTCGGGCCGTACCGGTTGGACCCTAGTTGACTGAAAAACTGTGGCCCAGTCAGGTGAGTCCAATTTTTAGTTCGTCGGAGCTGACGGTAGGGTTCCAGTATGGTGCAAACTGCATGAAGCCGTGGACCAGTGTTGCCCACAAGGCACTGAGCAAGCTCTATAATGGTGTGGGCTGCTCTTATATACAATGGACTGCATCCTGTAGGTGTTCAGCTATTTGGAGACTATTTGCAGCCATCCGTAGACATTGCGTTCCAAAATAATGATGGAATTTTTATGGATGGCAGTGTGCCATGACACAGTTATTCATGACTGGTTTGAAAAACATTCTGGACAGTCTGAGCGAATGGTTGAGCCACCTAGATCACCTGATGTGAATCCTATTGAACATTTTTGTAGACAAACAGATCTCTGTTTGTGCACAAAATCCTGCACTTGCAATAATTTGGCAATCACGGATGGCTCTGTGGCAGCACGGCTTTAGTGGACTTCCGACTACTTGTCGAGTCCGTGCTGTGTCGAGCTGCTACACTACGC
Organism: Schistocerca gregaria; assembly: GCF_023897955.1. Lineage (NCBI taxonomy): Eukaryota > Metazoa > Arthropoda > Insecta > Orthoptera > Acrididae > Schistocerca > Schistocerca gregaria. The sequence continues at coordinate 99,259,399 of NC_064930.1, read as the reverse complement.
TGGGCAGCAGGAGGTCCAACACAATATTAGTAGATATCCCACGACTTCTGTCACCTCACTGTAGTTTAATATGGCATAAATTTCCCTATCTGGGTTGTTCAAGATATGATTATGGTGTTTGGTTTGTGGGGCTCTCAACTGCGTGGTTGTTAGCGCCCGTACAAAGTCCCAATTTTTAAGCAGTCCAGTTTTTTGCACAGTCCAATTTAGTAACTGCACCACATGATGAGGATGAGGAGGAGGAGGACAACACAAACACCCAATCCCCGGGCAGAGAAAATCCGGCAACTCGGCTGTGGATCGAACCCGGGACCCCGTGATCCAGACGCTGTAATGCTAGCCACTTGACCACGAGCGGCGGACTTGTTCGAGATAATAGTACCATTACCTTCTATTGTTGTTGTTGTTGTTGTTGTTGTGGTCTTCAGTCCTGAGACTGGTTTGATGCATATCTCCATGCTACTCTATCCTGTGCAAGCATCATCTCCCAGTACCTACTGCAACCTACATCCTTCTGAATCTGCTTAGTGTATTCATCTCTTGATCTCCCTCTACGATTTTTACCCTCCACGCTGCCCTCCAATACAAAATTGGTGATCCCTTGATACCTCAGAACGTGTCCTACCAACCGATCCCTTCTTCTGGTCAAGTTGTGCCACAAACTTCTCTTCTCTCCAATCCTATTCAATACTTTCTCATTAGTTATGTGATCTAGCCATCTAATCTTCAGCATTCTTCTGTTGCACAACATTTCGAAAGCTTCTATTCTCTTCTTGTCCAAACTATTTATTGTCCATGTTTCACTTCCATACTTCTCTTCTTCAGAAACGCTTTCCTTGCCATTGCCAGTCTACATTTTATATCCTCTCTACTTTGACCATCATCAGTTATTTTACTCCCTAAATAGCAAAACTCCTTTACTACTTTAAGTGTCTCATTTCCTAATCTAATTCCCTCAGCATCACCCGATTTAATTTGACTACATTCCATTATCCTCATTTTGCTTTTGTTGATGTTCATCTTATATCCTCCTTTCAAGACACTATCCACTCTGTTCAACTGCTCTTCCAAGTCCTTTGCTGTCTCTGACAGAATTACAATGTCATCAACGAACCTCAAAGTTTTTATTTCTTCTCCATGAATTTTAATACCTACTCCAAATTTTTCTTTTGTTTCCTTTACTGCTTGCTCAATATACAGATTGAATAACATCGGGGAGAGGCTACAACCCTGTCTTACTCCCTTCCCAATCACGCCTTCCCTTTCATGTCTCTCAACTCTTATAACTGCCATCTGGTTTCTGTACAAATTGTAAATAGCCTTTCGCTCCCTGTTTTTTACCCCTGCCACCTTTAGAATTTGAAAGAGAGTATTCCAGTCAACATTGTCAAAAGCTTTATCTAAGTCTACAAATGCTAGAAACGTATGTTTGCCTTTCCTTAATCTTTCTTCTAAGATAAGTCGTAAGGTCAGTATTGCCTCACGTGTTCCAGTATTTCTACGGAATCCAAACTGATCTTCACCAAGATCGGCTTCTACTAGTTTTTCATTTGTCTGTAATACCTTCCATTAACCTAGCATATTAAGATGAAATAAAAAATACAATAGAAAGTTGTAACTACTTATATTTGAATATTAACGACAACTGAAATTGGAAAAGCATACAGCCGACTTGGTAACACATTATGTTCACCTACTTTTGCACGTAATGGAAGTCAGGAAGTTGCCATGTTTTTATTCACTGATGTTTTATGAGATGATATCAGGTGTTTTCCTCACCTAGAGAAAAAGAATTCATTGCACAAAAGACAGTAATTAAAACTGTGTTTGGGGTATATACAGTTATCTTGTAGGCAACTCTTTAAGCAGCTGGGCATATTGACTATAGCCCCATGATTTACTGAATTTTTATGAAGTTTTTATCAACAATCCTTCTGAATGTGAGAGTAACAAAGATATTCACAAATGCAACACTAGAAGGAAAATGACTGACATTACCATATAATGAGTCTACATGTGGTGCACAAAGAGTAGATATATGCAGTTGTAAACTCTTTGACAACTTCCCATGGTAACAAAATGCCTGACAGATAGCAAAAAAGTTTTCAGTTTTAGATTGAAGATGTTTTTCCTAAACACCATCTCCTATACGACAGAGAAATTTATGAATATAAATAATTAATCAGTTATAAGGAAAAAATAAACAGCATGAAGCCTTATAAAGTACACTCCTGGAAATGGAAAAAAGAACACATTGACACCGGTGTGTCAGACCCACCATACTTGCTCCGGAGACTGCGAGAGGGCTGTACAAGCAATGATCACACGCACGGCACAGCGGACACACCACGAACCGTGGTGTTGGCCGTCGAATGGCGCTAACTGCACAGCATTTGTGCACCGCCGTCGTCAGTGTCAGCCAGTTTGCCGTGGCATACGGAGCTCCATCGCAGTCTTTAACACTGGTAGCATGCCGCGACAGCGTGGACGTGAACCGTATGTGCAGTTGACGGACTTTGAGCGAGGGTGTATAGTGGGCATGCTGGAGGCTGGGTGGACATACCGCCGAATTGCTCAACACGTGGGGCGTGAGGTCTCCACAGTACATCGATGTTGTCACCAGTGGTCGGCGGAAGGTGAACGTGCCCGTCGACCTGGGACCGGACCGCAGCGACGCACGGATGCACGCCAATACCGTAGGATCCTACGCAGTGCCGTAGGGGACTGCACCACCACTTCCCAGCAAATTAGGGACACTGTTGCTCCTGGGGTATCGGCGAGGACCATTCGCAACCGTCTCCATGAAGCTGGGCTACGCTCCCGCACACCGTTAGGCCGTCTTCCGCTCACGCCCCAACATCGTGCACCCCGCCTCCAGTGGTGTCGCGACAGGCGTGAATGGAGGGACGAATGGAGATGTATCATCTTCAGCGATGAGAGTCGCTTCTGCCTTGGTGCCAATGATGGTCGTATGCGTGTTTGGCGCCATGCAGGTGAGCACCACAATCAGGACTGCATACGACCGAGGCACACAGGGCCAACACCCGGCATCATGGTGTAGGGAGTGATCTCCCACACTGGCCATACACCTCTGGTGATCGTCGAGGGGACACTGAATAGTGCACGGTACATCCAAACTGTCATCGAACCCATCGTTCTACCATTCCTAGACCGGCAAGGGAACTTGCTGTTCCAACAGGACAATGCACGTCCGCATGTATCCCGTGCCACCCAACGTGCTCTAGAAGGTGTAAGTCAACTACCCTGGCGAGCAAGATCTCCGGATCTGTCCCACATTGAGCATGTCTGGGACTGGATGAAGCGTCGTCTCACGCGGTCTGCACGTCCAGCACGAACGCTGGTCCAACTGAGGCGCCAGGTGGAAATGGCATGGCAAGCCGTTCCACAGGACTACATCCAGCATCTGTACGATCGTCTCCATGGGAGAATAGCAGCCTGCATTGCTGCGAAAGGTGGATATACACTGTACTAGTGCCGACATTGTGCATGCTCTGTTGCCTGTGTCTATGTGCCTGTGGTTCTGTCAGTGTGATCATGTGATGTATCTGACCCCAGGAATGTATCAATAAAGTTTCCCCCTCCTGGGACAATGAATTCACAGTGTTCTTATTTCAGTTTCCAGGAGTGTATTTCTTCATCATTTTTTTAATTTCTTAAATATGTGCTTCATGTCTGTACAGTTGAAATGTTCCACATAATAGTTTTATTGTGTATATGATCTGTGGAATACTTAAGTACTGAATCAACTCTCATGTCATAAGTCATACTGTTTTATTTCCAATGAGTTAAAATACACATACAGCATTTTTAAATATTAAATGCTACAACTGAAAGTTTATTAATCATATTTATGTTACATTTCTAATGAAATATTCAGCAGAAGAATTTGTGGCTGTTTTTGAACATGGAGTTATTTCTGGACGGTTTGTCACATCCAGCTAGGTGAATACCTTGCTGGTACCGACATCTCACTTCAGATACATACTATGGAAACATTTAGAAAATGTCCTAATACTTGAGCATGAGGTTTTCTCTAGATGTAGACAGATGTTGTACAAACAGATTCTGTCTCTGTTAGTGGCAGCTCAGGAAGGGCTCTTGACCACTAAGTGTCTCTGACAATGTGAACTATAACAGAGCTGATCCAAGAAGAAGAAATGCAGCTTACTATAAGGTCAGCTATTTTCATGGATGTTTCTTTTTTTCTATTCTCAGCAGTCTCCATTTATTCATTACCATAAATGCATACACAGGGTGGAGCAAATAAAAGTGAACCAGACGAGTGTATACGATTGGACATGAATTTGTGGCAGCAGTAATGGAGAAGGAAGAGACCTCCACTTACTTCCTACAGCAAGGAGGATCTGCCCATACAGCCGACTGAGCCTTGAGCACATTTACACAGTCTTCACACCTGACAGAATTGTTGGCACAAGTCAATCTGGTTAAGGCCCTTGCCGGCCATACGGGTCACCCGATCTGTCAGTGTGTGAATAATTTTTGTGGGGAGCCCTCAAGCCTAAGGTGCATGACAACAACCCTCACAGAACACTTTGGATAAGACTGCAGCAATTCCGGCAGTCCAGCTTTGATCAGCCTTCAGCAGCTTGCTCACCAAAGCCCGAAAGTGCCAAGGGATGGATGGCGGTCACTTTCAACATCTGTGATAGTGGGTGTTTGTACTGTATATCCTTTCCTCTGCTGTGTTTCTTTGTACTGTGGAGCTGTTCTCTCGGCCACTTTTATTTGCCCCACATTTTACAATGTGTTTTCTTACTCTGCAGTGCATATGAGTGTACTGACTCTTGTCATACCCCAAAAATCTGCTAATGAAATTGTTACTCAAAGTCTCCAAGTAGAGGTAAGCGCCATTCCCACAAATGAGTTAGGGCAGTTTATTACACAGATCTTGAAATTTTCTCAATATAAGTGGTATCAGTTCTGCATCCATTTTTTTCTTTACAGTGTAGCTTGTCTGAACACAGTTCCATGAATTCTTTACCATAGGCACTAATATCTATGATCACAAATGCTTATAGTTGGCACCACCAACTGTTTGTAGCCCAACAGAACAATACCACTTGTTATTCTACAGTTTGTTCCAACTCTACAATCTACTCAGTTTGAGGAATCACATTTCATATGCATTTCACTGCTATTTCTTTAAACTGAGTAATGCTGATGTGGTTTAATGAACTGGAGTAATTGATTCCCACATCAATAATGATACTGTCACACTTCTAGTGGAAAAGATGATTTTAATGCATAGTAGGACACTTCAGTAGACAGATACCTCTAAAAAAATATTGATTAGATTTACTACTCACACATGGCACTGTGGAAATACTCAGTGAAGTATTGTTATTGCAAAGACATTTACTTAACCCAACTACTTGCATTGGTCTGTAGCAAGTGGCCATTAAAGAGCAATATTTTTTTCTAGAGTTTGAGTTAATGTAGTAAGATCAAAGTGGAACACCTTAGAGAAAGAGAGAAAAGCTAAAGAAAATTGGTAAGATGAGATCAGATGATAAACGAAATTTCCATTAACATGCTGTTGCCCTTGGTTTCTTATCTTAAGAAAAATATATTTCTAAGAGCTACACACAGTTCTTAGAAAGTGAAGCTAGGGTCGACCTAAAGTATATAATTATTTACATCCTTCCCTGCAAGAACTAGGGTAGGGGAAATTTCGAAAAAGATGTTTAGGCAGATTACTTGAACTGCCTTAGTGAATGTTTAGAGTATTACTCACTTTGGATGTAGAAATATATATAAATATGTTGTAAATAGTCTTCACAGGTTTGCTGACGGATCATGTGCAAATTCCCCAAAATTTCCTTGGAGCAACTGTCCGACATCTTCAGTGATTTAACCTCGCCAGTGGCTAGGTATGAATGACAGTATCCGCACGTCGATGCCCCATTTCTAGAACACGCGTGCAAAGTATGCGCAGGCACAGAAGTCGTGCATGTGCAATGATTTGCAGTTCGATGGTGCCACATTCAAATGCCCTCTGCCAAAAATTGCAGAGCGGCTCTCCTGTGCGTGCACTGTATGCTGCATTTGCTAACAGTCTGACCAGTCATTTCTCACCAAAGACCATACTAAACCAATGTTATGACGAGTCTGTTATTGAAGAATCTTGATTTTTGTGCCGTGATTTAATAGCAGTCAATGCAGTGTTCCAGGCTCTGCTCAGTTGAAATCCCACTTCTCTGTTGATGAGATTATCAGCTGTATGGATATTTATTACTTCCTTAATGACACAATCCCAGAGAGATGGTGCCAGTGATAAAACTTCCATCTTTTCATATATCATGCGATGTCCTGTATTCAGTCAGTGTCCCACAATTGCCGACTTTTCTGGTTGGCGTAGGCGTGTACGACGCTCATGTTCATCTCAGCATTTTTGTACCGTGTGGCATGTCTGGCCTATATATGCTGCCCCACATTGACAAGGAATCTTGTACACACCACATATCCTCAGGCCAAGATCATCCTTAACTGAACCCAACAGGTATCTCAGTTTTGCAGATGGTTGTGAAACACACTTAATTCCATATCTTCCGAGGACTCTTCTAGTTCTTAACGACATGGCACCAAAAAAGACCATTGTGGTGGGTGCCTTCATATCCTCCTTCTGCTCCATAGATTGAACTCGCCTGGCACTGAATGAATTATGTATCTGTCTCTTAGCATTACCATTTTTTTGGGACACTATCTTCAAATGTTGAATTTAATTCTAATTTTAGAGAGTCCTTTGTTGGACACCCTGTATTACAACTGTTGCTACACAAACTCTCCACATAATTTGCTACAGATTGCACTTCCAGTGTAGAATAGGTTGGCACTTCATCCCTATCTTCTATCTGAAACACAAAACAAAGGTTCTGATAAACCATACAGGTCTGACTTTGGGAGGTGTATACTCAAAGTATTCACTTAAAATTGCAATGGACAGAAAATAAAACCTTACAACAGTAAACTTCAGTCAGTCGAAGCAGACTATCTGGTTGATCACAACTGTCATTTCTTCGGCACTCTATAATTCAGCACATTACAACAATAGTACCGCAAGCAATAAGTAGAAAACAGGCATTGACATATCTATGCTATTTTTGATTTAATAGCAGTCAATGCAGTGTTCCACGCTCTGCTCAGTTGAAATCCCACTTCCCTGTTGATGAGATTTTCAGCTGTATGTATATGTATTACTTCCTTAATGACACAATCCCTTTAAATATGTCTGCTTGTGTCTGTGTATGTGCGGATGGATATGTGTGTGTGTGTGTGTGTGTGCGAGTGTATACCTGTCCTTTTTTTTCCCCTAAGGGAAGTCTTTCCGCTCCCGGGATTGGAATGACTCCTTACCCTCTCCCTTAAAACCCACACCCTTTCATTTTTCCCTCTCCTACCTTCCTTCCTGACGAAGCAACTGCCAGTTGCGAAAGCTTGTAATTCTGTGTGTGTGTTTGTGTGTCTTGTTCATGTGCCTGTCTGCCGGCGCTTTCCCGCTTGGTAAGTCTTGGAATCTTTATTTTTAATATATTTTTCCCATGTGGAAGTTTCTTTCTGTTTTATATATATATATATATATATATATATATATATATATATATATATATATATATATATATATATATAAAAAATAGAAAGAAACTTCCACATGGGAAAAATATATTAAAAACAAAGATTCCAAGACTTACCAAGCGGGAAAGTGCCGGCAGACAGGCACATGAACAAAACACACAAACACACACACAGAATTACGAGCTTTCACAACTGGCAGTTGCTTCGTCAGGAAAGAGGGAAGGAGAGGGAAAAATGAAAGGATGTGGGTTTTAAGGGAGAGGGTAAGGAGTCATTCCAATCCCGGGAGCGGAAAGACTTCCCTTAGGGGAAAAAAAGGACAGGTGTACACTCGCACACACACACACACACACATATCCATCCGCACATACACAGACACAAGCAGACATATTTAAAGGCAAAGAGTTAAGGGCAGAGATGTCAGTCGAGGCGGAAGTACAGAGACAAAGAAGTTGTTGAAAGACAGGTGAGGTATGAGCGGCGGCAACTTGAAATTAGCGGAGGTTGAGGCCTGGCGGATATCGAGAAGAGAGGATATACTGAAGGGCGAGTTCCCATCTCCGGAGTTCGGATAGGTTGGTGTTGGTGGGAAGTATCCAGATAACTCGGACGGTGTAACACTGTGCCAAGATGTGCTGGCCGTGCATCAAGGCATGTTTAGCCACAGGGTGATCCTCATTACCAACAAACACTGTCTGCCTGTGTCCATTCATGCGAATGGACAGTTTGTTGCTGGTCATTCCCACATAGAAAGCATCACAGTGCAGGCAGGTCAGTTGGTAAATCACGTGGGTGCTTTCACATGTGGCTCTCCCTTTGATTGTGTACATCTTCCGGGTTACAGGACTGGAGTAGGTGGTGGTGGGAGGGTTGTCCTATGCACCCTCCCACCACCACCTACTCCAGTCCTGTAACCCGGAAGATGTACACAATCAAAGGGAGAGCCACATGTGAAAGCACCCACGTGATTTACCAACTGACCTGCCTGCACTGTGATGCTTTCTATGTGGGAATGACCAGCAACAAACTGTCCATTCGCATGAATGGACACAGGCAGACAGTGTTTGTTGGTAATGAGGATCACCCTGTGGCTAAACATGCCTTGATGCACGGCCAGCACATCTTGGCACAGTGTTACACCGTCCGAGTTATCTGGATACTTCCCACCAACACCAACCTATCCGAACTCCGGAGATGGGAACTCGCCCTTCAGTATATCCTCTCTTCTCGATATCCGCCAGGCCTCAACCTCCGCTAATTTCAAGTTGCCGCCGCTCATACCTCACCTGTCTTTCAACAACTTCTTTGCCTCTGTACTTCCGCCTCGACTGACATCTCTGCCCTTAACTCTTTGCCTTTAAATATGTCTGCTTGTGTCTGTGTATGTGCGGATGGATATGTGTGTGTGTGTGTGTGTGCGAGTGTATACCTGTCCTTTTTTTTCCCCTAAGGGAAGTCTTTCCGCTCCCGGGATTGGAATGACTCCTTACCCTCTCCCTTAAAACCCACACCCTTTCATTTTTCCCTCTCCTTCCTTCCTTCCTGACGAAGCAACTGCCAGTTGCGAAAGCTTGTAATTCTGTGTGTGTGTTTGTGTGTCTTGTTCATGTGCCTGTCTGCCGGCGCTTTCCCGCTTGGTAAGTCTTGGAATCTTTATTTTTAATATATATATATATATATATATATATATATATATATATATATATATATATATATATATATATATATATAAAAGATTCCAAGACTTACCAAGCGGGAAAGTGCCGGTAGATAGGCACAGTAAATAAAACACACAAACACACACACACAGAATTTCGAGCTTTCGCAACCTGCGGCTGCTTCGTCAGGAAAGAGGGAAGGAAAATTAAAGATGAAAGGATGTGGGTTTTAAGGGAGAGAGCAAGGAGTCATTCCAATCCCGGGGGTGGAAAGACTTACCTTAGGGGGAAAAAAGGATAGGTATATACTCGCGCACACTCACACACACATATCCATCCATACATACACAGACACAAGCAGACATATTTAAAGGCAAAGAGTATCAAGAGTATGATACTCTTTGCCTTTAAATATGTCTGCTTGTGTCTGTATATATATATATATATATATATATATATATATATATATATATATATATATATATCTGTGTGTGTGTGTGTGTGTGTGTGTGTGTGTGTGTGTGTGTGTGTGTGTGTGCGCGCACGAGTATATACCTATCCTTTTTTCCCTTTTTCCCCCTAAGGTAAGTCTTTCCACGCCCGGGATTTGAATGACTCCTTACCCTCTCCCTTAAAACCTACATCCTTTCATCTATCCTTTTCCTTCCCTCTTTCCTGACAAAGCAGCCGCCAGTTGCGAAAGCTCGAAATTCTGTGTGTGTGTTTGTGTGTTTTATTCATTGTGCCTATCTACCGGCGCTTTCCCGCTTGGTAAGTCTTGGAATCTTTGTTTTTAATATATTTTTCCATGTGGAAGTTTCTTTCTATTTTATTTACATCATATATATATTGCTTCACTCATACAAATATGCTTACATTTGCCAGCACTCGTAAGATGTCCGTCTATACACAATCAAGACAAGAGAAGAAGTGAATACGACTAAAAAATTGACAAAAGAGCATATCTTGTAACCTCTTTAGATCATTTTGTTATAAATTATTTCTTTGTAATCATAGAGAAATTATTATTTTATGGCTACATGATAAAAATATATTATTCAATTTTTAAATGTGTCTTCTTTATAAATACTGTTTTTTTAAGTCTTTTCGTAATATAGCACTGGGGACGCTATAACACCCTGTATTACGACTGTTGCTACACAAACTCTCCACATAATTTGCTACAGATTGCACTTCCAGTGTGGCATAGGTTGGCACTTCATCCCTATCTTCTATCTGAAACACAAAACAAAGGTTCTGATAAACCATACAGGTCTGACTTTGGGAGGTGTATACTCAAAGTATTCACTTAAAATTGCAATGGACAGAAAATAAAACCTTACAACAGTAAACGTCAGTTAGTCGAAGCTGACTATCTGGTTGACCACAACTGTCATTTCTTCGGCATCTATAATTCAGCACATTACAACAATATTACGGCAAGCAATAAGTAGAAAACAGGCATTGACATATCTATGCTATCTGAAATGTCCCAACACAATTAATGAAAACTGAAATAAGGTCCCTACATAAACACCATTTCACTGTATTTAGTGCAGCAGGACCTAGCAGCCGCTTTACTATCTAGCTGCTGATACAGAATATGACAAACACTGCAAATCTAGTTGTAAAAAATTGTTATGCAGAAACATCAAGTTTTCCTTGACTAGACAAAGATGGTTTCAACAAATATGAACAGGCACGATCCGTGCAGATGCTCTTCAGAACTTGCTGCATAAAACTACTGGAATAGTTTGTATTCCCTTTCACGTCATTGCACTCATAGGCCTAATGCTTAACTCCTGAATAATATCCATACAAAATTTTAATCATATATTGAATGTGAAGAAATTGTACAAAAACACACACACACACACACACTGACTCTCTTCTCTCTCTCTCTCTCTCTCTCTCTCTCTCTCTCTCTCTCTCTCTCTCTCTGCAGTTTTTCTCAGCTTCAGTCCATATAGAAAGCAAGCAGACATCAAACCTGAAATCGTGGCCAACAGCCATGAATGTCAATGGAGTTGTTTTAGTTTTTTTGTGGAATATAGTGCTCAACAAAAAATTCCATTTTATGAAAAATTTCACAATTTTGGTGTGTATATCTGAAAAACACAGTTTGCAGCGATTTAAATGTTTTGCCCTAAATACTAAATAATTAACAGACAAATCTAGGAACTTTGCATGCTTTCTCTTTTCTGGTTGATATGAATGTTGAACACATTCTGCTCATTTGCAAATTTTGCATGACAGCCATGAATGTCAATGGAGTTGTTTTAGTTTTTTTGTGGAATATAGTGCTCAACCAAAAATTCCATTTTATGAAAAATTTCACAATTTTGGTGTGTATATCTGAAAAACACAGTTTGCAGTGATTTAAATGTTTTGCCCTAAATACTAAATAATTAACAGACAAATCTAGGAACTTTGCATGCTTTCTCTTTTCTGGTTGATATGAATGTTGAACACATTCTGCTCATTTGCAAATTCTGCATGACACTCCTTTGGGCAGCAGAGCTGTGGTTGAAAGATTTTCCCTTTTTGAAACACTCCAGTTACAATCATAGTGGGAGTATTTATTATAGTAGCTTTCAAGCTGTACAAACATTCCTTTCCTTTAATCACATCTGTCAAAACATGGAATTCATCTCAAGCTCTCAGTGGCCTCGATGCTCTTTCTGACAGTACAAAAAGAAAAGTGTCAGTGTCGTCATAACTGCCATCTGCGTCATGTCTGCTGTGCAGCGAGCTACCTTAATTTAAGTATTAACTGTATTTTTCTTGCTTGTCGCTTCTTCCTCTGTTGTGTTTTTGCTTTTAGGAAGCTTTAATTGTCGAGTGCTAGTAATAGTGGTCCATAGATTTCGTGTTTGTTTTGAATACAGTCAGAGAGAGTCCCTTTAGTCAGCTGTAGTGCCAGTAGTGCTAGTGTTTGTTTTCAATACAGTCCAGAGACAGGTATTGCTATTTTCATTGTTTTCAACAAGAAGTGTCTAGCAACCACAGTTCACTCAGCAATCAGCTGCCTTTAGTGAATCAGCAGTCTAGTTAAAAGTTGATTAAGTCTCTTCAGTAAATTGATTCCTTAGGATGGATAGGATGTGTGACTGCTGTGTACGAGTGCAGGAGGAGCCGACCACTGTTCGTGAACAGCTGAACGTGTTGATGGTCGCGGTCAGCCGTCTTCAGGCTGCTGCCTCTGAGTGTAGTGGCAGTGGGGAGTCTGGTGTGTCGCACGGTACACCCCAGGTGTTACGTGCTTCACCCACGGTCCCTGCTGTCGAGACATGTTCGCAGGTACCGGGCGCGGTTGAGCCACCCTCCAATAAAAGTTAAGTAAAATGTGGGAATAATTGTAATGTGCATTACAAAAAAGTTAGGAAAGGTATCCGGAGTAATAGTTGTAAGTAGAGGTTTCACAAAAACTGTTGCAGAACAAATATGATATTGGTAACGGTGGCCTACTCATAAACGTATGCTGCTTGTGTAACAAAAACATGTAAAAAAAAGAAAGAACACTGATATTATCAGAGACAAGGCCTCAATAATTCAAGCACTGCAAAAATGATGAAGTGTCACAAATAAAAATGCAAAATAATTTAAAAGGTGGGCAAAAGTAATAGTTTTGAAACATTTAGCTCATGTGTAACAGAGAATACTCTACGTTGAAAAAAATTAAAAAGTACAATTTAGAAAAAAATTGCGTAACAATAGCAGATGAGGAATGATATTTTACACATATCCAAAATGAATCCAAGAAAAAGTTTGTACATGGGAATGTAGAATATAGCACCAATGTGTTAAGACTCATATGTAAAAGTGAGCCTTCAAAAACAAATACACCATCTGCAAAGAACAATTTTGCAGTCATCCAAAAATGAATACATCAAGTCAAAATATTCAAGTCAAAATATTCAGGCTAGCATGCAATGTTTCTAACTTTGTGTCAAAGTCTGCTAAAGAGACATCTGGTGTTGTTAAGCCTGGGTTAAAGTTCAGAAATGTGATAAGCTCTGTAGAAAAAGAATGTGTCAATTCTGTTGTAAACCTTCTTGATGACAACAGTTATGAAAAGGCTAGTTTTGCAATGCAGGGGCAATAACTGATTGGATCTAGTAAGAAGAGAATCACATCTGATATAAACAAAGCTGTTGATGAAATAGTGTGCTAGAGCAGCTGTAAAAACAAACAAGCCATTACCTTAAATGCTCACATGCAGAGAAACTAGAGAAATGGGCTAATTTTCCAAACCTCATCTGGCCCAATATTAACACGCAGAGCAAGTATTCGACACACCTTTACCTTGCAACCAAACAACAGGATCTTCCATTTACCTGATCATTGCACACGTGGTGTAGATTGTGAGCAACAGCAAGGAGGAGTTGTGCAACATAAACGAAAGTAGGTAGGCTTGTTGCTACATCTGAAAGCTGATGTCTGTTCAGATTTTGGGGCAGTCACGTAGGAGTGATGCTAGTAGAACCAGCTTGCTTTAAATAGATGCTATAATGGTCCTGAGCATTAATTACCTTTGAGATTTAACATGGTCAAATGATGTTACAGTTCAATTCTTTTATCTTGGTGGTTTGCTCATGCCTGCCCAGACGCGGGAGACTGCTGCGTTGCCAGTTGTATGCCCCAAGAGGAGCAGTGCCATAGTATAGGTCGCAAAGTTACGTTTATGGGGGTGGGCACAGTTTATGAAGCAAAGCCACCATGGCCACATTAACCCTTTCGCTGCTACAGAGACGTGCTCCCCGCATTCCACGATGTGCGCGATTTTGTCATCATTGCACTGCTCGCCTGTGCAGACGCATGGTGTTTCGATTGCTTTGACACACATTATCATTCGATTTCACAAAAACTGTTTGGCCCAAAAATTTGATTTTTACACATCTTCTTGACTGATACCTTCCCCCCGTAAATGACTTAATTTTGTTTCGATGTTCGGCGCAGTTATTGTGCAGCATTAGATGTAGTAAACCATTGCACGAAATTTTCAGAGTTTGCAGAGGTAAAAGTCCACAGTGCATACTTTACATATGGTCAATTTTAGTTGCCACTAGAAATTTCAAAAAATTACATTCAAACGAATAAAATCCATGAAGTAAGACACTTTGATATTGTATTTAAATAAAGAAAATATTGAGCACCGATCAAGGTTTGAATTCAGAACCTTTCGCTTAGCAGTCATAAACTTTAACTATTACGCTAATGCAGCTCATCGTTCAGCATATCTCCCAGAGGACTTTAAACTATCACGCAAAATACCGACAAACACTGTTGGTATGATTATGAATTACTCACGTTTTGTCGAAGTACAATAGGAAATAAAGAATTACCGCTGCTCTTTATTGCGAAAAAGTGGTTAGTGAGAATGGTACAAACACCTTTCCATGCTATCGCATGAATTAGGAGGCTTATTGCTTGTTTGGTTTAATTAATTAATAGAATATGAAGCAGTTGGTATGAAGAATGCTTTTTCCAAACTTTCTATAAAAGAAAGTCTGCTATCAAGACATTGCTTTTGTTCAATTACTTTATTTATGACTGAATGTTTCTAAAAATAAGATACTTGTCCATGCTCTGCACTGCAGTCGAGCTCTGGCAACGTCATTCTCTGTTCATTGGCTGACTGTGTTTTGATGCGCAGAACAAACCTAAACTCGTCCTCCATCATAAATGACGCGCACTTTAGTCAAGAATGCCTTTAAGGTGACAAAGATGCCACCATCAACACCTCACTGTGTCTGAACAAGGTCATTTAATAGGGCTATGGGAAGCTAGATGGTAGTCTACATTGTTGCAGAAAGACTTGACAGGAATGTAGCCACTGTACATTATTGCTGGCAGCAGTGGCCACGAGAACGTACAGTCGCAAGAAGACGGGCTCCTGACGGACACACAGCACTACCGAGAGGGAAGACCGTCATGTTTGGTGTACGGCTCTAGAGCATTGTATGGCATTTGCAATAGCAACACGAGCAGCAGTTGGCACCACAGTGACACAGTGAATTGGTACAAATCAGTTACCTCGAGGACAGCTCCGAGCCAGACGTCCTGTAGCACGGATTCCACTGATCGCAAACCGACACCATTTGCGATTGCAGTGGTGTCAAGTGAGAGCTCATTGGAGGGCAGGGTTGAGGTATGTTGTGTCTTCTGATGAAAGCTGCCTCTGCCTCGGTGCTGTGACGGCTATGTATCGGTTAGGAGGACGGCAGTCGAGGGCCTGCAACCAGCCTGTCTGTGTATCAGACACACTGGACCTACACTTGGAGTTACGGTCTGGGGTGTGATTTTCTATGACAGCAGGAGCACTCTCCTGGTTATCCCACGCACCCTAACTGCAAATCTGTTTGTCAGTTTGGTGATTCGACCTGTTATGCTGCCATTCGTGAACAGAATCCCAGGTTTTCTTCCCAACAGCATAATGCTCACCCACATATCGCTGTTGTAAGCGAACGTGCTCTACACAGTGTCAATGTGTTACCGGAGTCAGCCTGATAACCAGATTTGCCTCCAATTGAGCACAAGTGGGACATCACTGGATGACAACTCGAGCCTCATCGACAAACAGTATTAACCATCCCTGTATCGACCAGGTGTGTCAGGCATAGAACTCCATCCCACAACTTGGCATCCACCACCAGTAAAACAAAGTGCATACACGTTTGCATGCTTGCATTCAAAGTTCTGGTGGTTACACCACTTATTAATTCACCAGCATTTCATATTTGCAATGGTATCTCGCACTTACGTAACATATAACCTTACAATGTTAACCTACTTAAAAATGTTATCTAGCCAAATCTATTCTTACAATTTTTAATAACTGTACATTAATTATTTTTTGGTGTTGTGATTTTTTTCTAGCCAGTGTATATGTAAATCAATTTTGTACTCACCTACGTCATGCATTGAGGTGCTGTAACGACCTGCCAATTTTTTCCGCATGTTCCTCACATCTATTGAAGAAATTATTTGTCACACAATGTCATTCTCTTTGAGAAAGTGAATGAACTGACCCATGGATATTGTCGTCGAGTCCCTGCAACATGTGTGGATTTGTTGTGCTACTTTGGCCTTTAGTGCTCCCTACAAATAAAAATGTCATAGGGTTAAGTTGGGACTTCAACTGTGCCAGATATTGTTGTTTAAATACTTTGTGAATTGTACGCAAAGAAAAATTTGCCAGCTAAGCCTCTACTGGAGCTTGTTGAAAAAATACAATGCTTCATTCTCTTTAACTCTATTCATTAAAATTGGTTACAAAAGTCTTGCACATTCCTTTCACTGTTAACTGTGCCATTAAAATTATTGGGCCCATTATTCTGTCACCTCTTACTAAGCACCACACTATTTTCTGGCCATGAATGGATTCCTCATGAAGCAGAATAGCTCTGACAGTGTTCCAACATTGACATTTTTGAGAATTAACAAACTCCCATAAATTGAAGCGTGCCTCATCTGAAAACAGAATGAGGTATCGATCCATTTCACTGTCAGGCACGTTTCAAAACCAACTTGCAAATATTAATACGGACAGCCTGATCACCATGTTTAAATTCTTCCACTACTGTTTCTTTATATGACTTTAGCCCATATAACTTAGTAGTTCTTTGTACAGAGGTACATGAAATTTATGTTCAATGTGAAAGATGTCCAAAAGACTTTTTAAGGATTTTGTCCAAGTGATATGCAATGTCATGAAGATGAGCTTCTGCACTTCTTGTCATGAGCACTTCCCATATCCGATATTTTTTCAATAACTTGTGAGTTGCATCATAACTTGGAATTCAAGCATTTAAAAACTTCTGAACAACATGATTGGGCTCTGGACGCACATACAAATTATAAATGATCACTCATTGTGCACTGGAGTATTTCGGCATAGCCATTGTTGCATTTGCAGATTCACTGTTAGATTTGTGATGTTTGTCTTACTGTTCAAATTGCACTGGCTGGAAAGGTGCTTACTGTGGCACTAACAGGGAGAGACAGGAAGCATTCCACAGGCCTGCATGGCTCGAATGGCCGGCAAAGTCAGCCATGTGTGTGCGGTCATTAGATAAACAGAATTCCTTGTAGTTTTCAAAATGCTTTACATGACAGTGTATGGAGTGGTAATTTTATTATGTATCTGAACATTGAAGGTAGGTCTGAAGTAATGACTAGCAAGCTTTATGATATGCAGATTCACTCAGAAACTATGAAACTATCAGTAAAGGTTAGGTTAGTGTCTTTTTAAAGTCCCGTCGACAACGAGGTCATTAGAGACGGAGCGCAAGCTCGGGTTAGGGAAGGATGGGGAAGAAAAGCAGCCGTGCCCTTTCAAAGGAACCATCCCGGCATTTGCCTGAAACGATTTAGGGAAATCGCGGAAAACCTAAATCAGGATGGCTGGAGACGGGATTGAACTGTCGTCCTCCCGACTATCAGTAAAAGTAATATGTCTAAATGAACAGTGGCTTAAAATTAAAAATATCCACTTCCTCAATAAACTTACAGGCTATGAACTGGCTACCAGTTTATATAGAGCTGCTGGGTATGGAAGCTCTTGCGTAGTAGTTCAGTCCTTGGTAGACTATAAAATCAGAGGGAATTTTAGCCATCTGTGTGGAGGAATTACATTTGAAAGTAGTTGCACGGAAGTTATAAATATATTATATATTAATTGTCAGTATGTATCACATCCCTGGGTACCACACAAGCTTGGTATTCTTAGAGAAATTTGAAACATTGTTATATAAATTAAAAACTGGAAAACTGTGTGACAAACTAGTTATATTTGCTGACTTCAACACAGATGCAAGTACTGATGGCAAATTTATTAAACATTAAAAAGCAGATAGACGCTAATGGGCTAAATCTAAATTTTCACCAGTACGCAAGTGTTTTAATACTCTAAGCAGTTATAATAGTAATGTGAAAGGAAAGACGTTCTAAATGTAGGAGTATCAGACCATGCAGAGCAATTTGTATCACTATCAACACTAAATTCAGAGTGCAAACAAGAAAAATATGTAGGAACTTCAGCCAAGAAAATGTGGAGGTAATTACAAAACTAAGATCACCATGTGGTCGATTAGGAAACACATTTCTACCGATAATAATTACAATAACTTATCAACTAAATAAATGAGGATATTCAATTATAAAAGGATAGTTGACCAAGTAATGGATAACTATGTACCCAGTAGAACTATTCCTAATGAGAGGAACCCATGGTATACAGGTACAGCAGAGAAACTTCTATGGAAACAGAGATCGCTGCATAATAGGTGTAAAACAAAGCAAATGATCATAGATAGACAGGTGCCAAATTAATCATGTTTGGCCTTCAAGAGAGCAATGTGTGAAGCCTTAAGTAACTACTACAGCAGAATGTTGTAAAACGTTCTTTCAGAAAACCCAAAGAAATTCTGGTCATACGTAAAGAATGGTAGTGTCACCATACTCGGGGTACAGAAACTAGCAAATGAGACAGAATGCAAAACAGAGGGTAACAAAGCAAAAACTAAAATGCTTAACTCTGTTTTCAAATGTTCCTTTACAAAGGAAAACTCAGGAGAATTGCACCAGTTTAATACTAATACTGTTGAAAAGACGAATGAGGTACGTATTAGCGTCCTCTCTGGGGGACACCACCTCGACGAAGCGCTGTCCGTCAGGATGGAGAGGCTTAAGTATCCGCATGAAGCTGAGGGCTATGACGAAGGTTGAGGACCTAGTGTTGGAAAAGCCTCAGCCGATGGATCAGACTAAGAGTGTTCCAACATGTCCCATCTTCCCTATCCACTCTTAGTCCTACCCAACTCCCTGACCCAACACAAGGTGTGATGTGATCCATGCCAAGGGGTGCATGGCACATGGGAAGATGTGTCGCAAACCGAGCCTCAGGGATATCAGGTGACCTCCCTCAGTAAGTAGCCTTACACCACAGGCGCTATATGTGGTGTGGACCTTGTAGATCCCAAAATCTCATGGGACCAATATGGATATGATTAAAGAAAATGTAGAAAAACAAACTGAGGAGCAAACAGACCTGAGATATCCAAACATCAGGGTCAGTACCGATGGAGGGCATTCCCATTACTGAATCATAGTCTAGTCCTGAGGCAGAAGTGGGAACTGCAACCGAGAAGGTAAACCAGATCAAAGGCTTGTCTGGGGCTCAGAGGAGGAAACTACTCAGCGAACAGAGGAAAAAGGAAGGAAGACAATGGCTTCCTAAAGACAAGTGGAGAGAACTAAAGAGACTTGTACCTAAGACACCCAGTAAAAACTGTCTCAGGTTGAAGGTAATAAGAAGATCCCCACTACATCAAAGAGAGGTAGCCAGTGTATAGGGAGGAATCAAAGACTCCCTCCTTCCTGTATAAGAGAGTCCAGAAAAACCGGGGCAAGAAATAGGGAAACAGACCTATAGTACTGCACTCTCGCTTTTTAGGGTGGCAGTTATCCAGGAAGGCTATCCACTGGTGGCCATCACCTCACAGCAGGAGGAATCGGTACAGATGGCCCTCTCTGAAAAGATTGGGAAGGGTGGGGGTGGAGGGGGGGGGGGGCAGGGTGAGGGGGCGCTGGCCCATCTTCAGAAGGGTCTATCTAGATCATGGTGCCCTCATTTTTGTCTGTGAGGGGGTATACATGGTGGAATGGCTTAAGGAAATGGTGCTCATGATATCCCCATGGAAAGATGTGACGCTGCTGGTTAAGATGGCAGTGAAGCTTCTTAAGACTCCAAGATACCAATATGGGAACCAAAGATGCTTAAGGAAGTCTCTCCTAGGACTTATTTTGGAAAAGAGGGGCCCAGAACCCAAAAGTGTCGACAGAAGACTGGTCAGCCAGAAGGCTGAACTGGAAGCTCGAACCCTGGTAGAGGAGGTCAGAGAGAAGTCCCTGCAGGTGATGCAGGAGCAGGACCTGAAATTGCTCTTAGGGTTCTCGCAGGTCACTGTCAGGCTTCTCAAAGACCTCAAAGATGGAAGCATGACGGAGAGCGGAGGTGCTGCAGATTAATCTGCAGCACAGTAAAAGTGGCCTCTGCAGCCCTGAGTCGCTGCCTGGGAAGGCAGGAAGTGGACGTGGCCCTGATACAAGAACTCTGTTTATATGTATGTGTATTGGGCCTCAGTGGCACTGGAGGTAAGCTGATCTATACTAGAAATATAAGAAACTCCAGAACAATCATCTATGTAAGAAATGGAATTTATTTCATGCCAATGATGGATTTGTCCTCTAGGGATTTAGTGACCATTAAAATGCTTCAGTATGAGGAAGGCATCACGAGGGAAACTGTTTTGGCATCAGCATACCTCCCTTACGAAGGCAGCTCTCCTCCTCTGTTGCAGGTGAGGAGACTGGTAGAGACTTTTCCATCAGCAAGGTGACCAACTGCCGGTGTGATGCGACACCAATGCCCACAACCCAGTGTGGGGCAGCAAGGACACCAACTGTAGAAGTGAGTACCTTCTTGAACTCCTTTTAGCTAACACCTTAGAGGTCCTGAATAGAGGCAATGAAACCACATTCAGGAATAGCAGAAGGGAAGAAGTAATTGACACAACCTTTACTTCCATGATGATGGGCAGCTATTTCAAACAATGGCACGTGGTGCTGGAGTCATCCTCATCAGACCACATATGCATTAAACTCAAGGATGAAATGGGAATCAGACAGACCATGACCTATAGGAATCCCAGGAAAGCAGACTGGGATACACATAGGAGGGACCTTGATTTAGGCTCAATGGACATTAAAACCTCTTGAAGAAAACCAGTAGAACTGCAGGAAGTAGTAGAGGCTGTTACCTCTGCCACAGTGACCTCATATCAGGACAACTGCACAATCACCCAGAAGTGCACAAATAGGAGTGTGCCTTGGTGGAGTAACAACTTAGAAATGCAAAGAGAACAGGGACTTGGACTGTTTAATATTGCGAGCTGTAGAGGACAATGGGCTAAATATCATGAGGCCATTGTCAATTGCAATCCTGAATTCAGACAAGCAAAGGAGGCATCCTGGAAGTAATTCTGTGAGGAGGTGGAGAGCATGACTGCACAAGCCAGACTGCACAAGATTCTCACTAGAGTACCATCCAATCCAGGAGGTACGATGAGGAAGGAGGATGGGGAATATACAAAGACAGCACATGAGACACTGGAACTGCTCCTCAAAAACTCATTTTCCTTAATATGTTCTGCCAGACACCACAGTCCAGAATGTGATCCTGGAGAGACAATGGTTCTCAGACACTTGAAGAGAGGACTGGGAATTTGCCAAGAAGTGTGGAAACTTAAATAAAATCCAATGGGTGGTGGGAACATTCCAACCATCCAAGTCTCCTGACCCAGATGGAATTTTTCCAGCTCATATGAGTCCTATGCAGGCTATTCAGGGTTAGCCTAACTGTAGGAATCATTACCAGTGCTTGGAGAGACGTGAAGGTGGTCTTCAGGGAGAATTGATCATACCAAGGCTAAGGATACGAGACCAATCAGTCTGTCCTCCTTCATTCTCAAAACATTGTAAAAACTGGTTAATGTATGTGTTGGGGAGAGGAGGCTAAGTAGGGCCCCTCTACATTCAAACCAGCGTGCATATCAACTAGGTAAATAATGTGAAACACCTCTCCATCAACTCATTGGGAAGGTAGAAAAAGCACTTCAGTTCCAAGAAATAGCCCTCTGAATCTTCCTTGATATTGTCGGGGCCTTCAGTAACATGATCTTCAATTCCATGCTAAGGGCAGCAGAGGTGCATGACCTGGGGACCACTATATGTGGGTGGACCAGGGCCATACTTAGTGGAAGGAAGGTAGAGGCTATCATGATGAATGAAAAGATGGTAATTAACAATGCTATAGCCTGCCCACGAGGAGGAGTTTTGTCCCCTCTATTGTGGAATATAGTGGTGAATGAACTCATTATGGATTAAAATTCAAGACAATGCTTCTGCCAAGGATATGCTGAAGACTCTGTCATAGTAATACTTGGCAAATTTACTGACACAGTAAGAAATATGGCACAAGAAAGTGTGGACACTGTTAAAAATTAGTGCATTAAATAGGATCTGCAGATTAATCCCAAGACTGTTGAGGTGCCATTTACAAAGAGACATATTCAACACTCAAGTTGTAATCTAAAGCTCTTCAATGAAACTATCTGTGAAGGGGATAGTGAAATATCTAGTGGTAACCTTAGATGAGAAGCTAACATGGGCCCCTCACATTAACAGTTTCTGCTCCGAGGCAAAAAGTACTCTAGTGAGTACTAGAAGGGCTTGTGCCAAAAACCGGGGCCTAAGCCCCAGGGGTATGCACTGGATATGCACCACAGTGGTCAGACCTAGCATTTCCTACAGGGCTGTAGTGTGGTGGAAGAAGGTACAAGAGGGGGTTGCAGCTAAGGGGCTTGCTAAGGTGCAGAGATTGGCCTGCTTAGCCATAACAGGCGGAATTAGTAGCACACCAACTGCTGGAATGGAAGCCATGTTGGACATGCCTCCACTACACCTTCGGGTCAAGATGGACGCAGCAGCTGGGGCACACAGGCTTAAAACTGGCAAAAACTGGGTCTCATTTGGATATACAGAATCACGTACTAACATAGTGAGTGAGGTAAATATAGGAATGGCTGGGGAATGCTTGACAACTATATAATAACTCCCATCTGCTTTGACAAGCCTTAATATATAATAATTGAAAGCAGGGAGCAGTGGGAAAAAACAGTTCAACATTGTATGGGTGACATCATTTGGTTCTCTGATGGGTCAAAAAGAGACCAAGGCATTGGGGCAGCAGTGTACGGGGTTCAGCCCAGACTGGAGGGCATCATCTCTCTAGGAAAACTGGCCTCTGTATTCCAAATGAAATTACTGCAGTCTGGGCATGTGTGGAGGAGAATATGTGTACGAGCTACAAGGACTGTTGCATCTACATCTCTTCAGACAGCTAGGAAGGTCTGAAATCATTTGCAGCTCCTGCAACAAGATCCAAGATCTAAGATTATTGCAGAATGCCACAGGGCTCTAGTGGAGCTAGGGGGAAGCAATAGGATAAACATAGTGTGGGTTCCTGGCCACTCAGGGATCTGTGTCAACGAACAAGCCGACAGACATGCTAGGCTGGGGGCAACAAAACCATTTACTGGACGGGAACCTGTCCTGACAATCACCAAGGCTATGATTAAATTAGAACTACAGAACTGGCTTAGTAAACATCACATAGGATATTGGTCCAAGGTCCATAAACAAAAACATGGTAAGGTAATGATGCCCAAACCATGTTTTAAAAGAAGCTCTGCAATCTCGGGACTGAACAGGAAAGAGATTAATCTCATGAATGGACTGATGACTGATCATGAGAATATATATATATATAAAACAGAAAGAAACTTCCACATGGGAAAAATATATTAAAAACAAAGATTCCAAGACTTACCAAGCGGGAAAGCGCCGGCAGACAGGCACATGAACGAAACACACAAACACACACACAGAATTACAAGCTTTCGCAACTGGCAGTTGCTTCGTCAGGAAAGAGGGAAGGAGAGGGAAAAATGAAAGGATGTGGGTTTTAAGGGAGAGGGTAAGGAGTCATTCCAATCCCGGGAGCGGAAAGACTTCCCTTAGGGGAAAAAAAGGACAGGTGTACACTCGCACACACACACACATATCCATCCGCACATACACAGACACAAGCAGACATATTTAAAGGCAAAGAGTTAAGGGCAGAGATGTCATTCGAGGCGGAAGTACAGAGGCAAAGAAGTTGTTGAAAGACAGGTGAGGTATGAGCGGCGGCTTCAAGGAATCCTCAGAACCTTAGGCCCCCTACAAAACCTTTCACCTGACTCCATCAAACTCCTCACCCCACCGTCACCTCGCACTCCTACCTTCTACCTACTTCCTAAAATTCACAAACCCAAACATCCTGGCCGCCCCATTGTAGCTGGTTACCAAGCCCCCACAGAACGTATCTCTGCCTACGTAGATCAACACCTTCAACCCATTACATTCAGTCTCCCATCCTTCATCAAAGACACCAACCACTTTCTCGAACGCCTGGAATCCGTACCCAGTCTGTTACCCCCAGAAACCATCCTGGTAACCATTGATGCCACTTCCCTATACACAAATATCCCGCACGTCCAGGGCCTCGCTGCAATGGAGCACTTCCTTTCACGCCGATCACCTGCCACCCTACCTAAAACCTCTTTCCTCGTCACCTTAGCCAGCTTCATCCTGACCCACAACTTCTTCACTTTTGAAGGCCAGACATACCAACAATTAAAGGGAACAGCCATGGGTACCAGGATGGCCCCCTCGTATGCCAACCTATTTATGGGTCGCTTAGAGGAAGCCTTTTTGGTTACCCAAGCCTGCCAACCCAAAGTTTGGTACAGATTTATTGATGACATCTTCATGATCTGGACTCACAGTGAAGAACAACTCCAGAATTTCCTCTCCAACCTCAACTCCTTTGGTTCCATCAGATTCACCTGGTCCTACTCCAAATCCCATGCCACTTTCCTAGATGTTGACCTCCATCTGTCCAATGGCCAGCTGCACACATCCGTCCACATCAAACCCACCAACAAGCAACAGTACCTCCATTATGACAGCTGCCACCCATTCCATATCAAACGGTCCCTTCCCTACAGCCTAGGCCTTCGTGGCAAACGAATCTGCTCCAGTCCTGAATCCCTCGACCATTACACCAACAACCTGAAAACAGCTTTCGCATCCCGCAACTACCCTCCCAACCTGGTACAGAAGCAGATAACCAGAGCCACTTCCTCATCCCCTCAAACCCAGAACCTCTCACAGAAGAACCCCAAAAGTGCCCCACTTGTAACAGAATACTTCCCGGGACTGGATCAGACCTTGAATGTGGCTCTCCAGCAGGGATACGACTTCCTAAAATCCTGCCCCGAAATGAGATCCATCCTTCATGAAATCCTCCCCACTCCACCAAGAGTGTCTTTCCGCCGTCCACCTAACCTTCGTAACCTCTTGGTTCATCCCTATGAAATCCCCAAACCACCTCCCCTACCCTCTGGCTCCTACCCTTGCAAACGCCCCCGGTGTAAAACCTGTCCTATGCACCCTCCCACCACCACCTACTCCAGTCCTGTAACCCGGAAGGTGTACACGATCAAAGGGAGAGCTACATGTGAAAGCACCCACCTGATTTACCAACTGACCTGCCTGCACTGTGATGCTTTCTATGTGGGAATGACCAGCAACAAACTGTCCATTCGCATGAATGGACACAGGCAGACAGTGTTTGTTGGTAATGAGGATCACCCTGTGGCTAAACATGCCTTGATGCACGGCCAGCACATCTTGGCACAGTGTTACACCGTCCGAGTTATCTGGATACTTCCCACCAACACCAACCTATCCGAACTCCGGAGATGGGAACTCGCCCTTCAGTATATCCTCTCTTCCCGATATCCGCCAGGCCTCAACCTCCGCTAATTTCAAGTTGCCGCCGCTCATACCTCAACTGTCTTTCAACAACTTCTTTGCCTCTGTACTTCCGCCTCGACTGACATCTCTGCCCTTAACTCTTTGCCTTTAAATATGTCTGCTTGTGTCTGTGTATGTGCGGATGGATATGTGTGTGTGTGTGTGCGAGTGTACACCTGTCCTTTTTTTCCCCTAAGGGAAGTCTTTCCGCTCCCGGGATTGGAATGACTCCTTACCCTCTCCCTTAAAACCCACATCCTTTCATTTTTCCCTCTCCCTCCCTCTTTCCTGACGAAGCAACTGCCAGTTGCGAAAGCTCGTAATTCTGTGTGTGTGTTTGTGTGTTTTGTTCATGTGCCTGTCTGCCGGCGCTTTCCCGCTTGGTAAGTCTTGGAATCTTTGTTTTTAATATATATATATATATATTAAAAACAAAGATTCCAAGACTTACCAAGCGGGAAAGCGCCGGCAGACAGGCACATGAACGAAACACACAAACACACACACAGAATTACAAGCTTTCGCAACTGGCAGTTGCTTCGTCAGGAAAGAGGGAAGGAGAGGGAAAAATGAAAGGATGTGGGTTTTAAGGGAGAGGGTAAGGAGTCATTCCAATCCCGGGAGCGGAAAGACTTCCCTTAGGGGAAAAAAAGGACAGGTGTACACTCGCACACACACACACATATCCATCCGCACATACACAGACACAAGCAGACATATTTAAAGGCAAAGAGTTAAGGGCAGAGATGTCATTCGAGGCGGAAGTACAGAGGCAAAGAAGTTGTTGAAAGACAGGTGAGGTATGAGCGGCGGCAACTTGAAATTAGCGGAGGTTGAGGCCTGGCGGATATCGAGAAGAGAGGATATACTGAAGGGCGAGTTCCCATCTCCGGAGTTCGGATAGGTTGGTGTTGGTGGGAAGTATCCAGATAACTCGGACGGTGTAACACTGTGCCAAGATGTGCTGGCCGTGCATCAAGGCATGTTTAGCCACAGGGTGATCCTCATTACCAACAAACACTGTCTGTCTGTGTCCATTCATGCGAATGGACAGTTTGTTGCTGGTCATTCCCACATAGAAAGCATCACAGTGCAGGCAGGTCAGTTGGTAAATCACGTGGGTGCTTTCACATGTGGCTCTCCCTTTGATCGTGTACACCTTCCGGGTTACAGGACTGGAGTAGGTGGTGGTGGGAGGGTGCATAGGACAGGTTTTACACCGGGGGCGGTTGCAAGGGTAGGAGCCAGAGGGTAGGGGAGGTGGTTTGGGGATTTCATAGGGATGAACCAAGAGGTTACGAAGGTTAGGTGGACGGCGGAGTGTCTTTCCGCCATCCACCTAACCTTCGTAACCTCTTGGTTCATCCCTATGAAATCCCCAAACCACCTCCCCTACCCTCTGGCTCCTACCCTTGCAACTGCCCCCGGTGTAAAACCTGTCCTATGCACCCTCCCACCACCATCTACTCCAGTCCTGTAACCCGGAAGGTGTACATGATCAAAGGGAGAGCCACATGTGAAAGCACCCACGTGATTTACCAACTGACCTGCCTGCACTGTGACGCTTTCTATGTGGGAATGACCAGCAACAAACTGTCCATTCGCATGAATGGACACAGGCAGACAGTGTTTGTTGGTAATGAGGATCACCCTGTGACTAAACATGCCTTGATGCACGGCCAGCACATCTTGGCACAGTGTTACACCGTCCGAGTTATCTGGATACTTCCCACCAACACCAACCTATCCGAACTCCGGAGATGGGAACTCGCCCTTCAGTATATCCTCTCTTCTCGATATCCGCCAGGCCTCAACCTCCGCTAATTTCAAGTTGCCGCCGCTCATACGTCACCTGTCTTTCAACAACTTCTTTGCCTCTGTACTTCCGCCTCGACTGACATCTCTGCCCTTAACTCTTTGCCTTTAAATATGTCTGCTTATGTCTGTGTATGTGCGGATGGATATGTGTGTGTGTGTGTGTGTGTGTGTGTGTGTGTGTGTGTGTGTGCGAGTGTACACCTGTCCTTTTTTTCCCCTAAGGGAAGTCTTTCTGCTCCCGGGATTGGAATGACTCCTTACCCTCTCCCTTAAAACCCACATCATTTCATTTTTCCCTCTCCTTCCCTCTTTCCTGACGAAGCAACTGCCAGTTGCGAAAGCTCGTAATTCTGTGTGTGTGTGTTTGTGTGTTTTGTTCATGTGCCTATATATATATATATATATATATATATATATATATATATATATATATATATATATATATATAATGGAAGAGGACAATAAATGTAGGATCTGTGATGAGGGTGATGAAACAGCATCTCACCTAATCTTCGAATGCATGGCATTGGAGAGTAAAATATACAGAATCTTTAACACAACTACACTTCAAGAAATTGTGTCTAACAAAAAACTGGTAGAGAGTCTCCTTGCACTATTTAAGGGCACTAGTTGGCTTTACTAGATAGATAGGGTGCGACACCACACAATAAACTTATTTTCGATGCAGGCGGTGGTGGGTGAGACCTAAGCTATTTTAGCTTCCCTGTTAGAATCAAATTAAATCAATGTATTAGCACCAGTGGTCTTGAGAAACAGCTGAAATCATTAAATTGAAAAAAGCTCCAGGGTTTGATGGACCCTCTGTCAGATTCAATACTAAATTTGCAGCTGACTTAGTGAAATTTGTGACTGGATTGAGGGTGTCTAGGTAGGCAGGACACAGCATGTTTTCTTGGATGGAGAGTCATTGTTACATATAGAGGTAACTTTAGATGCACCCCATGGACACTTCCTGGTAATATTGTAATTAATCACATTGCTGACAATATTAACAGTAACCTTACACTTGTTGATGATGACGCGGTTACATGAAAAAAAAAAAAAAAAAAAAAAAAAAAAAAAAAAAAAAAAAAATACTCTCTCAAACAGGGTGCATATATATTCAGTCAGATCTTGATAAGATTACAAAGTGGTACAAATGTTGGCAACTTGTTTCAAATGTTCAGAAATAGAAAACTGTTCAATTCACACATTGAAAAAAGGTAGTATGCTGTGATTATAGTATCAATGAGTCACAGCTGGAATTAGTCAACTCGTAAAAATACCTGGGTGGTACTCTTTGTAAAGATATGATCAACAAAATGGTCATGCAGGCTCAGTTATAGGAAAAGAAGGCAGCAGCCTTCAGTTTAGTGGTAGAATACCGGGAATGTGCAATCAGTCTATGCACGAGATAGTGTACAAATCACTTGTGCAACCCATTATACATAGAATATTGCCCAACTGTGTGGGACCCATACCAGATGGGACTGACAGGGGACATTGGACACATACAGAGAAGGGCAGCATGAATGGTCACAAGTTTGTTTGACCTGTGGGAGAGCATCACAGATATGCTGAAGAAGCTGAACTGGCAGACTCTTGAACATGCAAGTATTTTAACTATCCTGAGAAAGCCTACTAACAAAGATTCAAGAACAGGCTTTAAATGATGATCTAGCAATATACTACAACGTCACTCACGTGGGATCATGAGGACAAGATTACAGTACTTACTGCATGCACAGAGGCATTCAAACAATAATTCTCCCCACACTCCTTATATGAAACGAGCAGGAAGGAATCCTAGAAACTGGTACAATGGGATGCACCCTCTGCCATGTACTTGACTGGGGTTTACAGAGTATGGGTCTATATGTAGTAAAATGGTTCCATTTTATGCCAGTCTTGACTGATTTTCGTAAAAGTTGATCATGGGTTGCAAAAGGAATTAAGATGAGGAAACTGCATATGGAGGCAAAAGCTAATCCAATATTGGAATTTCTTATATGTGTAATGAAATTTTAAAAAAATGTTTAAATTGAAAAAGTGTGCTGCAAATGAAACTAACGATAAGTAAGAATCCAGTTCTGTATTCAAATCCCTCACTGACCTTTTCATAAATCTCAATAAAATCAGTGGCTATTCACCAGAAAGTAGATATCCTATAATGGCAGAGAAGTTACTCAGACTTTAAATTTTCCCACGTTTCCATCTCTGATATTATAAAAATCATGATGTCACTAAACTTTTTGACTTAGTGGGTTGGGATGAGGTTCCCACAATTAAAATGGTCAGTCATGGTACTCCACAGCCTATGTTCTTCATAATCAACAGTCTTTTGATGGACATTTTCAGACAGATTACAACATGCTGTTCATAAAATATGAAAAAGAGATGGAATGCGAAACTATAGAACTATCACACTGTAAACAACATTTTCCCCCAAAAAGATCTGCATGTGATCAGATAGTAAATTATAATTCATCCCACAGTATTATTTTACCCTACCAGTACTGTGTATCAGCCATCTTATGTGACCTTACCAAAGCTTTCAATCCTGCAGACTGTAACTCCCTTCTCCAAAAACTGACAAGCTATGAAACTTCCGGGCAGATTAAAACTGTGTGCCAGATCGAGAGGAGTGTCAGTCCTGCAAGGTTCGCAGGAGAGCTTCTGTAAAGTTTGGAAGGTAGGAGACAAGGTACTGGCAGAAGTGAAGTTGTGAGGATGGGGCGTGAGTCGTGCTTGGGTAGCTCAGATGGTAGAGCACTTGCCCGCGAAAGGCAAAGGTCCTGAGTTCGAGTTTTGGACCGGCACACAATTTTGATCTGCCCGTAAGTTTCATATCAGCGCACACACTGCTGCAGAGTGAAAATCTAGTTCTGGTGACAAGCTATGGTTTTCAAGGAAAATCTCTTAGCTGGGTGTCATATTACATGGCAAAGAGACAGCAATGAGTACCTGTTAATAACAATGAGGAGAAATTCATCTGTGTCTGGAAACACACACAATATGGCCATCCATAAGGTTCCATATTAGGGCTACCAGTATTTTTGTATTATATTAATATGCCATGCAAGGTTCAGTTTGATGTTATCCCCTAAGCAGATGACTCAACAGCAATAGTCTGCTGTCAAACAGGTAAAGACTTAATCTACTATTTAGCTGTATCCTATGCACACTTTGTTTCAGTCATTAGGTACAGTATAATTTTCTTGGGGTTTGAAAAACTAGCCTGCTCAAAGCTTTTAGGCTACAAAAGAAAGATCATCTGAGTCATAATGGAAGCGAAAAAGAAACAACAGTGCAAACTTATTTTGAAGACTAGATCTGGTATCCACTCCAAGTACATATAAACTCACAACTTTCTGAGGGCAACTGCTTCTTGCATCAGTATGAGAAAGCTACACATTACTTAAGCACAGACTAAAACAATACGAAAAACTTTACACTGTATGGGCATGAAATTTATAAATAAAATCTGGAAGTGTGGCACAAATCTAACACACACTGAAGAAGACCTGGAAAAATATCTGAAGAGTAAATGCTTTTATTGTGTAGAAGATTTTTCTGTATACTGAAGAAAGAGCTCGATATGAAAATGGGATGGGAAGGAAACCTAAGAACTGGCAGAATTGGGCATAAACTCTGCCGTGCGTCTCATGGTAGTTTGCAGAGTATATATGTAGATATATGAATGAACCGAGAGCTACACATAAAATGGCATTTAAAAAAATATGAATAGCACAGTATAGACTTAGGTCGAGAACTGCCCGATGAGACAAATGCAGCACGGCAATGACTGACCCAAATGTCTGACCTTTGCGAGTGATACCCACTTACTGACACAACGATAGGTGTTTGCACAGGTCTGGGTGCACAGCCCTCGAATTTTGTCCATCAGTCACGTTTCTTTTGTCATAGTGCCGCATCTGAGGTAATGTTTTTTTTTAGCCTGTACTGTCGGTGAATCATTCTGCAAAACATTCTGCCATTACATATATGTTGCATGCCCATTAGTACATAGAGAAATAAATAAGATGAAGAAAAAAATTAAGTCACTGTAGAGGTAAAAAGAGAGAGGAAAGAGGTGAAAATCATGTATAAAAAGTGTCAGTTAAGGCCAACCCAAGAAAATAGGGTTGCATATAGGGAAAAAAAGAAAACTAAGAGAAAAGAGACTAAATCAACATATTATGAAAACAAGATAGCAACATCAACAAATATCACTAAGACCATATGGTCTCTCATGAATGAAAAGAGGAAAGGTGGAGGTGTGGAAAACACTGATAACATAACACTTGAGGTAAATGGGAGGGAACTGCAGGATGCACAACAAAACATCAGCAATATTTTAAAGGAATACTATATTGAAGTTGTGGACAAGTTAATAACTCAAAATAATATTTCCAAAATAAACACGATAGAAATTCCATTTGAAACAAAATGCTTATTTCTGACCCCAACTAATGAATCAGAAATTGTAGAAATAATACATAGTCTAAAAACAAAACAAAAAACACTGAAGGACTTGATGGTGTATCCACTAAACTAATTAAATGCTGTTTACAATGGGTAGTAAAGCCATTGGCCAGTCTGATAAACTTATCTATGTCTGTTGTCTATATAAAAAGGAATATTTCCAATGTGCCTGAAAAAGAGTAAAGTAATCCCTATACATAAACGAGACTGCAAAAAAGACCCAGGAAACTACAGGCTGATAACTATGTGTACTCTCTAAAATAATGGAAACCATAATGAAAGAGAGAATATTAAATCTTATACAAACTTGCAGTATTCTGAACGATGAACAACATGATTCAGAAAGGGCAAATCTACCAAAAAAGCAATAGCTGAATTCGTAGCGCTGGTAACTAAAGCACTTGATGAACAAAACAAAGTCTGTGGTATGTTCCTGGACCAATATAAAGCAATTGATTGTGTATGCCATGACATCCTATTAGAAAAGCTTCATATTTATGGTATAAAGGGGAAAGCAATAGACATCATTAAATTGTTTTTGGAAAATAGAAAGCAGTGTGTAGAAATAAGAAGTAAAAATAATATTACAAGTGTATTTTCAGATTATGAAATTGTTAAATATGGAGTTCCCCACGGATCCTTCCTTGGTCCACTACATTTCGTTTTGTATGTTAATGATACGACCAAATCAGCATCCGATAGTGTTGTCATGTATGCAGATGACAATTTGTTGTTACCAGTTCTGCAACAATCTCTTTATAAATGGAACCAAAACAACATACATACAGAAACATGCAAACAAACAGCTCACTTTGGACAACATCATAGTCAGGCTTGGAGATCTAGAACTAAAGGAGACAGACAGCTCAAAATTTCTATGTGTAATAGTGGATAGGTATATGACATGGGAGAATCACATAAATAACACATGCAGGAAAAAAAAAGTTCAAAAATATTTCTGATGAGAAAAATGTCACAGTTAGTAAACAGACACACTCTACAAACAATGTACTATGGACTAGTCCATTCACACCTCTCATATGTCATCCTTGCATGGGGTAATGGTGCAAATGTGCATACACAAACTGTATTAAGATTACAAAAGACAGCTGTACAATTATCTATTTAAAAACTATCTGCACTGCATTGCTAAATGGAGAATATCATGAACATAATACAAGGATATAAAATGACTATCATATAAAAGAAAGCAGACTAAAATTAATGGACAAAGAACCTGCAACTGCTGGGTGCATACTCTACAACAGTTTACCACAATGTATAAAGACATCTGATCGATACTTGCCATTACAGTGCTAAAGACTATCTTGAAATAAAATATTATACAATTTGTATGTATAAATTTTTTTATAAGGCACTTTAATGACATTTTCTATGAATATTCTATAAAATATATGTATATGTACTACCTTTTTGTAATTAGCTATGTATATGCAAGATTTATATAAAAATGAAAGAAAATATCAGTTGCTAACGTTTATTGGTTCTCTTGCTTCACTTCATGCCAGGGCAGCCTGTTTTCATTTGTCAAGTCTGTAAATTCTCAGAATTTACAGCCCTATATATAACATTTTTATTCAATAAAATATTAAATATACTGCCCAAGTACATTACTTTAACTGCCTTCTTTCTGGCTTATTTTATGAGATGAAGAACAGCAGGAAACTGCTGCACAAAGGAAAAAAAATGAAAGCCTAGTGAATCACTGCGCACGAGAACTTTAGTAAGAAGAAAGATGATGTCTCAACATTTGGGAGACGATTTCTTATGGTACAGCCAAGGGAAGCAAAAAACTGGAAGTTAAATATTAATGGCAAGAAACATGAATATGCTAATCAAACAAGAGACTGAAAATTTTATTAGTTAGCAAGAAGAAATTAAGCTCAGAATTCTGCATCAAAATCTGCAATACATGAGATTTAAAATACTGGAAGTAGAACTACTGGCAAATGAAATATTCCCAGACATATTGTGTATAAGTGAACGTGACTTAAAGGAAAAGAAAAATTTGAAGTCTTGCAAACTATTTCTGCACATCAGAATATAGAGGTGGAGGGGTAGCAATATTTGTCCAAACAGCAGAGAATTATGATAGTAGTACGACTGATCCATACAAAACTTTACCAAAATGCAAAGAAAAAGATTTTGAAAGTACAGGTATGGGTTACAACGAGTCAAGACTATTTTGTGTGTACCGATCCTCAAAAAAAAGGTCAACTCTACTATAAAAAAAATGAAAGGTTGTGTAATATGGGGTGATTTTAACATTGATATGGGAAGAGTGACATAGAGAAAGCAAAACTTTGAGGAGGTGCTACTACAATACAACATGAAGGCAAGTGTTGTGGAACTAACAAGAGTGACTTTGGAAACTGAGTGAATTATTGACAGTATTATCACTAATATAGATAGCAATGCATATACAACAATGGTTCTGCAAACAGGAATTTCTGATCATTTTAGTCAGCTTTGCGAAATATATAGAAATTTGAACTCACAAAAGGAAAGATAAAAGTGTAGAAATAGATGTTAGGCTTATCAGCCAACAAAATATCAATATCTTCAAAGTGATGTTAAGAAAAGAGCAGTGGATGGACACGTCTTGAGCCCAGGGAACAGATGAAAAATACAATGCTTTCAAAGACACCGTAACACATTACTTAAATTTATCATTTCCAAAAACCAAGATGAAAAGGAAAAAATCTCGAAAATAAGCAGTGCATCACAAAGGAAATAATTGAACAGAGAGATACCTTAAGAGAAATGAAACAGGGAGAAAATATTGAAACCTACAGGCAGCACCAGAAGAAACACAGGCAGTTGATAATACATGAAAAAGAAAAATCAATTAGTGAGACTATTTCAAAATCAACAAATAAAATGAGAGCAGCTTGGAATATAATCAACTCTGAGAGGGGCAAGAAAAAATATTCACAGAAAACAAATTAAATGGAAACTATGACAGTAAATAACAAAATCATCACAGATAAAACAAAAAGTGCCAACATCCTCAATAATAAGTACGCATATGCAACAGAAAAACTAAGGCATGGATATAATAGCCAAACTCACCAAACTGTTGTGACAGATAAGCCATGGCACTCAATGTTCCAGAAACCAGTGTCTGAAAAGGAACTGACAAATATTATGAAAAAGCTAAAAGCAAAAAAGTCTGTTGGACAGGATAAAGTGTCAAACTACCTGATCAAGTAGGAGGCAGCAGAAGTAATTATGCCACTACGGGATATTACCAACCGCTCTTTCCAACAGGTAGTATTTACAGATAAGCTCAAATTAGTTAAACTAGTACCTGTACACAAAAAAGGGAAGACAAGATGATCCTAACAACTATAGGCCAGTATCTTTAGTATCAAGCTTCTCCAAAATATTAAAAATTCTTATGCTAAACAGACTAACTGCTTATTCAGAAAAACATAATGCAATAATTCCACCACAGCACGGACATCAGAAAACAAAATCAATGGAAACAGCAACTGAATCATTAACAGAGTCAATTGTATAGGCCTTGGACAGCAAGATGATAGTGTCTGGAGTTTTTCTTCATCTATCCAAGGAATTTGACACAGTTGAACATACAGTCCTAGTAAAGAAACTAGAGAATACTGGTATTCGTAAACATGCAGCAAACTGAATAACATCATATCTAAGTAATAGGAGTCAATATGTAGGCAGAAATAACTTGTTCTCTTCAATTTATTTGTGAATAATATACAAACATGTGAAAATGAAATCAAAATACTTTATGCAGATGATATGACTGTGCTCAATGTTTCCAACAATTTGGTGATGCTTGAGCAAAATACATTCATATCAGTCAGCAGTATGGCACAATGGCTCTCTGAAAATGAGTTAATTATGAATCTTAACAGTACTATGTACATGGTCTTCAAAAATAAACAAAAAGAAGAACATATGGATGTTTTCTTAGATGAAAAAGGACTGGAAGAAGTAGCTTCAGTTAAGTTTTTGGGCATTACAATAGACAGTGCGCTACATTGGAAACAGCAGATAAATACTGTTTCCAGTAAGCTAAGCTCGGTGATAGTTATAAGGAAACAACTGATTCAGTATACTCACATAGACCTCATGTGCACTGCCTATCATAGACTTTCTGAATCATATGTGTGATATGGAATCACAGTATGGAGGAACTCAACTATCACAGGGATGAAGAGAATATTCACGTTACAGAAGCAAGCCATTCGAATTATATTCAAAAAGAAGCAAAAAGAATTGTGTAAAAGTTATTTCAAAGAACTAAACATCCTAACGTTTCCATCACTGTATATATTCAAGACCATTGTGAATGCATTACGTGCCCTCACAAAACTGGAGACTAATGAGACTGTTCATACACACAACACAAGGAGCAGAAAACAACTGCGGTGCATTCCACATAGACTTAAGATTCTTGAAAAAGGACCGTAATACTCTGGTAACAAGTTAATACAAGCAATGCCAAGGGAATAACAAGACCTCAAATCTGAGAAAATGTTCCCCACAACTATAGTGCTTATATCTCCCACATCAGTGTTACCCAAATTAACTATAATTAGGAACCACTGATGTATAATACATGCTAATTATATGTCACAAAATTATTATTATTTTTTTGTACATATCATGTATCATAAGTCATTTTGTACCACGTAGTATTATGAAACAACTGTATCATAAGTCATTGTGTATGATGTAATACTGTGGAAGCTAGTATGGATATTTACTATGTAAGCATGTATTAAAATTGGGGTCAGTTTCGGCTGTCAGAAATATTGTCACCTTACCTTTACTCTACAAATGCTGGTTTGTAAATCTA
Organism: Schistocerca gregaria; assembly: GCF_023897955.1. Lineage (NCBI taxonomy): Eukaryota > Metazoa > Arthropoda > Insecta > Orthoptera > Acrididae > Schistocerca > Schistocerca gregaria. The sequence goes on along the minus strand of NC_064930.1, from coordinate 99,222,481 downwards.
ATTTGATGTAATTGACGCTGCTAAATCACATGAATAGATTATGCCACAGTTAGTGCTGTTAACGTTTAACAGAGCTTTCTCGTACTGCTGCGCAGTGGTTAGCACACTGGACTCGCATTCGGGAGGACGACGGTTCAATCCCGTCTCCAGCCATCCTGATTTAGGTTTTCCGTGATTTCCCTTAATCGTTTCAGGCAAATGCCGGGTGGTTCCTTTGAAAGGGCACGGCCAATTTCCTTCCCAATCCTTCCCTAACCCGAGCTTGCGCTCCGTCTCTAATGACCTCGTTGTCGACGGGACGTTAAACACTAACCACCACCACCATTGTACTGATGAGTGCTGACACAATTCAGAGGGAAAGCTTCGTTTCACCCGAACGAGCTAAGGAAGTGACATCAAAATAATGTAGCCCAGCGTTCACGATGTATGTCGATACGTCGATCGCCGTGTACAAATCGAGTTGACGTGAAAGTTTAGGCCAGCCATGGCCGTTCGGGTGCAGTCTGAAATGGAGTCTCTGATGAGGAGGACTGTGTGTTAACAACGCAATAAAACTATGTATTTAACATGTGGATAAGAGTGTTTTCTCTTGTATTCTAATAAACTATACTGTGTCTGTTCGTTTCCGTGGCAAAATATGCGTACGACATGTCTTCCAGTTATATTTGCCAAATTTTACGTGCTTTCCCTAGTTGATTAATGATGTGCCATAGTAACAGAGTACTCCAGAAAATTGCACATAGAATCGAAAAATGTATTAATTGGTTTGTTGCAACATATTCACCACACCAAAGTCTGATTAAAAAACGAAAGTTGTCACAGATTCAAAGAGTTCTTTCTCTATATTTGCTGCTGAAATGACTCGTATCAGCACATCATTTAGAACATTCATTCCCACGCCGTATCTCCAATTTCAGAATTGAACGTGGATGTTCAGACGACTATTTTTTAAAAAAAGGACTAATTAAAAAAAAATGTAAATAAATTATGAAACAAGTACCGGTACTCTCATGTGAATGCTATTTTTCTGAAAATGTATGTATTGTTCTACTGTTTTCATTTAAGAGCAGTGTACTGTCTCCAGTCACAGTCATGGCTCCATACATACAGAACTGTACCAATAGTGTGCAATAATGTGTTAATAAAAAGCGAAACTAACATATGGCTACCTGAGTGGTAGTAGGAGATTAAACATAATTCACAAACTAAATATTGAGGTAAGTGTGATTTGGTTGGCGTAATATATGCAGCTTCTGAACCTTTTTTTACCCTGAGGGGCAGGGTGGATTTTGTAGACAACAATTTGTATTGTTTAAAAAAAGTACATCACTGAATTTCTTTTTGTGTACTGTATCATTTATAAATTGCTCATCTCTATTTGGAATGTATCCTCATATGCTAATACTGAATGGAAAGTAGTTAGCTTCTTTGGAAAATAGCTTCGTAGCCCATACAAGTATGTTTCATTTGTTTGCATCCAGATACTGATATTGGAGACTGTTTTAATAGTGAGACAACATTGTTTTAGTATTGTTTTTTCTGTGCCCCCCCCCCCCCCCCCCCCCCCCCCCCACAGAATTTAGTACACGTTGTTCATTGCCGTTCCCTCAGTCTCAGAAAGGATATTTGCAGTCGTTTTAGCCACACTTGTGATGGAGTATTTTGTGCTAGGACACTGAGGACCTTCATTCTTCGATGGCATAAAACCACAGTCAACTTCGTGGCATGAAAGCAAAAGTCGCAGAGCTTGGTCCCCTCTACAAATGAAGTAGAACATCAAATTTTCAATTCAGTCTGCTGTCAATCATTCTCTGTTTTATTTATTGTGATTAAAATTATGTTTGATAACTGTTAGCATGACACACTGGCAAGCACTGTACCGAGATTAAGGGTAACAGTAAACGGTGGGTGCACAGAATACTCTTTATCCTAAGCCTTTGACCATATTTGCATGTTCATGGACATGAGGGAACCAAAAGCCCATATGGACAAAACTCCTAGCTACACTTTTACAGAAGGGCATGGAGGAAGGGATGCAGATCAAGACAGTAATGGCCAGGGTAGGGGAGGGCAGACTTTCATGGGGCTGGGCTTCTCTGCTGTGTTTCCAAAGGAGTTTTCATTATTTTTCAGGCATCGGTTTCCTTTTGAAGTACTAACCGTTGCTACAATTTGAAGCAAATAATTTTGTCATCTTAGATACTGAAATAGTAATATTAAGCTCCTTTTTTGCATTAATGATTGTTTTCCTTAATCCATCATTTATGAAGATTGGCAATATTTTGGTGACTGTGGAAATACCCCTTGAAATTGTGATGAAAACTCATCTATGCATGTTTAATATTAAACTGTCAGTACTACATATACAGGAGACTGTCATAAGCTAGAGTTTATGGTTGCAGATTTTTCACTGTACCTCTCTAACTGGTTCTAAACTGCAAAAACACTGAACTAAGGTCTTTCTTAGCACTTTCAGTTAAATAACATACATTAAAAGCTCCCCACAACATTATTTCTCTTTTAGTACTAGGTGTAGCAGGTATGTTTCTTAACCATACATGTACTGTACAGATATACACTCCTGGAAATGGAAAAAAGAACACATTGACACCCGTGTGTCAGACCCACCAAACTTGCTCCGGACACTGCGAGAGGGCTGTACAAGCAATGATCACACGCACGGCACAGCGGACACACCAGGAACTGCGGTGTTGGCCATCGAATGGCGCTAGCTGTGCAGCATTTGTGCACCGTCGCCGTCAGTGTCAGCCAGTTTGCCGTGGCATACGGAGCTCCATCGCAGCCTTTAACACTGGTAGCATGCCGCGACAGCGTGGACGTGAACCATATGTGCAGTTGACTGACTTTGAGCGAGGGCGTATAGTGGGCATGCGGGAGGCCGGGTGGACGTACCGCCGAATTGCTCAACACGTGGGGCGTGACATCTCCACAGTACATCCATGTTGTCGCCAGTGGTCGGCGGAAGGTGCACGTGCCCGTCGACCTGGGACCGGACCGCAGCGACGCACGCCAATACTGTAGGATCCTACGCAGTGCCGTAGGGGACCGCACCGCCACTTCCCAGCAAATTAGGGACACTGTTGCTCCTGGGGTATTGGTGAGGACCATTCGCAACCATCTGCATGAACCTGGGCTACGGTCCCGCACACCGTTAGGCCGTCTTCCACTCATGCCCCAACATCGTGCAGCCCGCGTCCAGTGGTGTCGCGACAGGCGTGAATGGAGGGACGAATGGAGACGTGTCGTCTTCAGCGATGAGAGTCGCTTCTGGCTTGGTGCCAATGATGGTCGTATGCGTGTTTGGCGCCGTGCAGGTGAGCACCACAATCAGGACTGCATACGACTGAGGCACACAGGGCCAACACCCGGCATCTTGGTGTGGGGAGCGATCTCCTACACTGGCCGTACACCTCTGGTGATCGTCGAGGGGACACTGAATAGTGCACAGTACATCCAAACTGTCATCGAACCCATCGTTCTACCATTCCTAGACCGGCAAGGGAACTTGCTGTTCCAACAGGACAATGCACGTCCTCTAGAAGGTGTAAGTCAACTACCCTGGCCAGCAAGATCTCCGGATCTGTCCCCCATTGAGCATGTTTGGGACTGGATGAAGCATCGTCTCACGCGGTCTGCACGTCCAGCATGAACGCTGGTCCAACTGAGGCGCCAGGTGGAAATGGCATGGCAAGCCGTTCCACAGGACTACATCCAGCATCTCTACGATCGTCTCCATGGGAGAATAGCAGCCTGCATTGCTGCGAAAGGTGGATATACACTGTACTAGTGCCGACATTGTGCATGCTCTGTTGCCTGTGTCTATGTGCCTGTGGTTCTGTCAGTGTGATCATGTGATGTATCTGACCCCAGGAATGTGTCAATAAAGTATCCCCTTCCTGGGACAATGAATTCACGGTGTTCTTATTTCAATTTCCAGGAGTGTATATGAGATTCATAAACTGTCAGCTCTTACCAGCATACCATTGATTTTCATTTGTGTACAGGCCAAAAATTGCTAGAGTGCCTATTTTTACATATATACAAGTTTGTACATCCTGGCTAAAATAATGGGCTACATGATTGTGTCCATGTAGCATCCCGTGGTGTATTATGAGAAGCACAGCAAATCACCCTTGTCTGCACACTCCATTGTGTTGCTGAAGCAACCAATGAATAGGTTTTTGTGCTTTTCGGCAAGGGGATGGCCTAGCTCCACTTCTGGACACATTTTTAAATGAGATTTTCTATTGTAACTTCAATAAGAAATACATTTTTATTTCTTGAACACACTGCCATGTGGCTGCAGGCAGCTACAGTAGAACTAGATGCCCGACACTACGTAGCCATTTGAGGCCACAGCAGAGCCTAGCACCTAGCACTGTGTGCCTGGCAGTGAAATATCCACCAGTAAGTGTGTGCCAGTCTGTGTTGAACTTCAGTGTTTTAACCAGTTGCAATTGTGTTACATTGTTTAAAAAATGTAATATATCTTCAGTTTGTGAAATGTTGTACAGTAATTACCTACTCAGTACAGAAAGATAAGTGATAAAGTTTAACTTGGGTTGAATGGGAGCATGTTACATTACATTCAGGTATGCAAACCACTTGTTCCATTGCACATTGTGTGTAGTGGAGGCTTATTAAATCTATGGAGTGCTTTCTGCTTGTAATAGGGCTAGAGCAAGATTTATATCATCTCTCAGACCAGTAACCCACCATAGTACTTCCTGAGGGTGAAATGCAGCATTTACAGTGAGAATTCTGTTAACACCATCTTGTGTTAAAGGATTTTCATTTTGGTTCTTTCAGGTAATGAGATACAAAGACAAGCAGGCCCACTTATATAGATTTTTGTTTACTTTATGTTCTGGCTTCAATAGTGAAGGAAAATATTGTTTAAAATAATATTAAGTACCACAATCAAAACATTGCAAACATTTTTTATAACCCTTACCACATTGGTGCCACCATGTTACACAGGAAAACATTACTGCCAATGATGAAACTGAAGTGCTTGTGGTATCTGCAATTTGAAATGTAATATATCTCATAACATACAAGACAGATCACGACTTCTTGTAAAAAAAATGGCAAATTGGATATAAAAGATCATGTACTATAAAAGTAAAATAAATGAATTTTAGAACCATTATTTCTTAAGTTTTAACAGTGATGCTCAGGACAGTTTATTTACAACTTGAAACATACTTATTATAGATTTACAACAAACTCACAACCATGAATTATTTGATAGAATGGTAGCAAGTTTTGCTGGGCTAATAACATTTCTAACAACATTCAGAATTAGTAGCCTTAAGTTATTGTCCCCAAAAAACCATACAGAATTATTGTCTACCTGGTGCCCATATGGTGGTACCAAAGAAGAATGGTAAGGTGAGCAAGAGTCTCCAGAAATACAAAAGGAAGGGTCGAACGACAGTCAGGAGGACAATACCAGGTGTAGAAATTCTTCTGCAGTAGGCTCTGTGTGTGCCATTTTTGAAGTTCTAATCCTCTAGTGAAGTAAATAAACCTAAAAACTGTAAGTTTGTTAGGTTGGTTTCATTTTTCAGGCACCATAATCAAACTACTTTACTTTTGTATCTGTGGGTTCTAGTGGGTAATTGCAAATGATTAAGAAAACTTCATAATTATTAATACAACATTGTTTTATTATCTGTAATAGGAAATACATGGAGTTTAGTTTTCACTCAAAAAGGATAATTACACGACGACATTTCTTCATATGTCCAATTCACATACATAGTTCATGCGTGCTTACATAAACGCAAAACATAAAATACATTGACATGTACAGTAGTACAAACATTTAAAAAAACACTGTAACAACTAATCATTTTGAACAACTGATTGTGTGTAAGCTTAAAGGAACAATGCACACATAAGAGTGTGCACTGAAAAATATGATTTGAAAACTACTATTCCCTCTAATGTCATGTTTAGCTCATATGATTCATTGCCAAAGGAAATGATAATTACATAATTGAATTTATTCATTCCAACAAGTGTATTCTGACTACACAACAAATTATGAGCAATGTACATAAGTTTTTTGAGTTGCTACTGTTTTATAAATGAAAAACCTTTTCTCAAATATTGTTTTACCACACAGATTAAACAACTTACACCCATGTGCTCAGAGCTTATTTCTTGTAAGGAAATCAGTGAGTGACCAGGATGCAATACAGAAACACACTTGCTGCAAATAAAACATAACTAAAGTTTGTTTGTTAACACTTTCGGGGATTGTGCACTTTAGTGTTGCTGGAACAGACCAGATCGGATGAACATAATGTTTTACCCAACAGATAGTACAATTTATAGCCATATGTATCGGGCTCTATTTGATTTGAAGAAAACTTATTGACCAAGATGCATTAAGGAATCAAACTGATGGGTGGGAAAAGGAATCGAAGGCTGAGAGATTTTTTTTTTTTTCAGACTGTTTACAGATGACAATGGAAAAGTGCAGCCATTGCTTTTTTTGTTACCAGCACAAGTGGCAAAGCGAACTTTTTTAAAAGTATGGTAGGGTATGTTTGCTTGATGCAACATACAAGACAATGAAGTATGACATTCCATTATTTTTCTTGGTAGTGAAAGCTAATGTATGCTCTTAGTTGGGATATTCGTCATTCAAGTAGAAAACACTGCATCAATTAGGAGCCTCTAGAAAAGTTCAAGGCATGGAACCCAGACTAGAATCCAGTTTCATGGGTTACAAGATTTCTCTGAGCCTGAGATACGGGCAATTAAAGGAACATTTCCAATGTCAAAGGTTTATCTTTGTTTATTTCATCAAAAGCAAGCCTGGCAATGGAGGCTTAGCAAAAAGAACAATTTAGACATACCGGGAGATATTGAGCAAATTTTGAAGCTGTGGGAAGAAATTGCAGTCACCATCTGAAGAAAAATTTTTAACTGCAAAACAAAATCTTCAATCTCATGAATTATTAACTAGAAATTCTGGTGCACTTGATTATTTTAATAAGCAATGGCTTTCAGTATCTGAAAGGTGTGTGAAGGCCTATGAGGACAAGGAGAATTTCTTCGCCAATATAACTACTACTAATGGTGTTGAATCACTAAATAAAAGAGTGAAACTTTTTTTCTTAGACATTCAGCAGATAAAACATTGATAGGTGTTGTTAAAGTTTTATTAAATGATTTCCTCCCTAGCCTGTTTAAAAAATATTGTCTGAAGAATTCAGCTGTGAAATCTTACAGCAGAGCGATACCTCACTTCTTGCTTAACAAGTCACACAAATTTGTGAATGACGTAATGAAAAGGTATTCTTCAGCACAAACTGGACTTACCGAAAGCTCAGTGAGAGAAATGGGTGAGGGATTATTTTGTGTAGAAAGTGCAGAGGCCAAGGATTGTTACTATGTGGTGAATTTTGCAAAGCCTAATTGCACATGTGAAGACTTCCAAAGGTGGAAATATCCATGCAAGCAGTTCTGCGCAATTTTCATTTATTAACCTGGCCAGAAGTTTCATAAGTTGAATGACAGTTACAAGAACAGCCATTTAATTTGTCTCGATGGGACCTTTAGGTTTGGCTAGAGCAGCAGTTGGTCTGAATCTTTCAGTCCTGTATTACAAAGTTCAGAGGATACCAGCAGTGAGGAGGCAGTAAACCAAGTCAGTGACAATACCAGAAGCTCAACTTCATCAGAGGAACAAGATGAAAGGTGGTTAGCTAGGCTGGTTATAAACTTGACCTACAGCACTATAAACATTAACAGATTTTGAGAATGTGTGTACTAACTACATCTTATCCTGAGGATGATGTAATAGCACCAATATTTAAAAAAAAAAAAAATCAGAAATTTGCCTTTCTGTCTTACTTGAACACCAAGGCCACTTCTGCAGCAACCTGTAACAATACAAAGTTGTCAAATCATGTACAGTGAAGTGGTAAAATAACATGCCACTACAAATATAATTCAGAATCAGATACTATACTCACTTCTGTCTCCATGTGGTAATTTGTTCACTGAACAGAAAAGCTGGAAAATTCAGCCATTTGTCTGAAACTGTAGCTCAGCACTCATTTGTGTTCATTATATTTTCCCTTGGACTGATACGGTCTGACTAAGTGCAGAAAGCAAAATTAATTAAAAAATTGCCTTGTAATAAGAATTTATGTAAATAAATGTTATCACATTACGCACCTTGATGATACACAACCAGGTAATGTGCCACAGCAACCTTATTTTTAATGGTAGGGACTACCGCACCTGGGTGTGCATTGAGTGTCAATTACACTTTCCACGAGAGGAGGAGGTTCAGAGGAATGATCACAACATTGCCTCTCGCTGCTGGGAGAAGGCAACTGTGTCACCTGAATGGGAATACAATGATTAACTTTAAAATAACTTGGCCAGCAAGTAATTTTAATCAAAAATCAATACAGGTACTGACATACCTTGATGTTGCCAAGGTGATCTGCAACTGCAACTCTTTTGTAAATTTTGCTTGTGGCTTGTCCATTGCTCCCATGCAATACAAAAGAACCAAAAAAATCTGATCTGAATGCTGCTTTTAAATGTGGCACAAGAACACAGTACCTGTGAACCGTGAAATAATGTAGTAAGCAAAAAAAGGGTAAACAATACATATTTAATGATGAAGCATATGTAACATGTTTAACTGCAAATGGGGATAACTCCCACACCACCCACAGCTTTAAAATAAAAGATAGATTGCAATTCTTACCTATCACTACTGCAATCTATATATGACTGACAAGGTGTTGAGAAAAATTTCCTTTGCAATATAATAATCTGTACGTACACTGAGTAACTGTGGTAAATAGTACAGATTCATTCTACTTGATGCAGAGTACACATAACATGTATAAGAATGGTATATAACAATTCAAAGCCCAGGATGGAATAGCAATTTTACACTGTTATCCAACTTTGCTTTCAGCCAAAGCTCCTTCATCTGAAATACAAATTAGACACATATTCTGGCCACAGTAGTGAGAGACATTGGTCATGGGTGTGTATTTTTCTATTTCAGATGAAGGCCTTTGGGCTGAAAGCTAAGAGTTATCAATCTTTTCATTATACCAATTTGTGAGAACATTTTGTATCCTTTTCGTAATGTTAACATTCTACTTCATTAAGTCTGCCACAATTGGGACGTCCTCAATTAAAGCTGACCTTCTACAGACAATTTCTACTTCTTGGATAGTGAATGTGAAGCATATTGTGTGAATTTGGAATTGGCAGCAACATGTCAGTTCATCTTTAGCAAAGTGTAGAACACTGCCTGCCATGACATACAAATTTCATTGTAGTAAATTACAATTTACAGGATACGTTTATCAGCAGTGACTAAGGGCTTAACCCATTGTCTTTAATTATGAACCATCAAAGATCCTCTTGCAACACCGTCTAAATTGTTTACTCTATCTGCAAGGTTGCTTTCACCTCATGGTTGGTAGTCTTAACAAGTTGTTTTACAGAAGTAATTGCAGATGTAACACGTGTCATTAAAATTTCAGTATGGAAAAAAATCAAACACTGTGTGACATGACTTTTACCAAGCACCCCTATACTCTATACAATGAGTTGATAAAATATTAGGAGTTGCACACATAGAATGAGCGGTATCATGCAACAGATTAATGTCTCCGTTTTTTACATACCTACCCCTGCACTTCATAGGTAAATGAACTGAGGTAAATCTTTCCAAATAGGTGAGGTGCTATATCATCTCACTGTTAGAAATTAAAGGGGCAGGATAACAAATGAGAGCAGCTCAAGGAGTGTGTGTTGATCAAGAAGATTGGCAAGCAGGGGGATAAGTAGCTACTGGAATGACACTACTGATGAAAATAGCAATACTTTAGTGATTAATGGATCTACAGACCAGAGTCTCAGGCAAATTCGTATATGTATACACATATAGGTAGAATAATTGAATAATCTTTGGGAACTGTATATAACAGCCAATTGTGTGTCAGAGTAACTGTACAACAATATTTAGTCCATTCATGCATGTGATGAGGCATTAGCTACTTAAGACAAGAGCTCCTTTCATCTGACCACCACAAGACTGTATATAGCAAATTCCACAACAGTGGAACAACAAAACTTAAGCGAAAAGATCGAAAATTGTACCCCATAGTACAGTACAAGAACCATGTAGATTGCGTCATCCCAGGTGCTCTACCTTTCAGTAATTATAGTAATATGTAGTGAAGGGGGAAAACAAAAACTGTATGAGAGATAAGGTGGAGGGAATGGGGGCAGAGAGAGAAAGAATTTGCTTACAGGAAGATTTATAAGGCACATATTATTAGAACAGGAAAATTTTTTGTTAAGGTAGGACAAATTATGAGAGGAGGAAGGGGGCAGCTGGCACTTGTGCAGACTAGACAATGGGTGTTATGAGGAAGCAGCCCAAGTTTTGAACCAACTATTGTGAAATATCTAGAATAGGGCCAGTGGCGTACTTATACGTTTCGTGCAGGAATGTTTTCAGCACTTCTTGTGAAGTATAATGGAACAAAAGAGGGAGTGTCAGCTGTGTTATACAGCCAATGAGATAGCAGTAGGCGGACTATATGTTTCAATGTAATACATTTGAAAGAAAGGACGAAACATTGTTGTAAACAAGAATCATATTTAACTGCTCACTGTTTGAGTCACAGCTATTTAAACTGTGCTAGCATCTGAAAACTGAGTTCAGTATCACAACCCAAGGTGTATTCGAGAAAGCAGTGAAATATTTTTCTCCTCTTGAGTTGGTATGCAATCAATGTACACAAGAACAATGAGTAAGTGGATCAATGTTTTTTACTTAAATCATGGAAGAAGGTAGGTGGAACGGTGCTTTTTAATATATCACATGTGCAACTATCAATGAATACTAACCCACCTACCTTCTTCCATGATGGAATTAAAAAAAAAAAAAAAAAAACATTGATCTTGTTACTCAAAGTGGAGGCTTATGCTGCACTTCCAGACGATTCCACCCACTTAAAGAGTGTTTTCACCATCTCATCTGACATTTTCATGCCCCTGCAATTAATCCATGAGCTATACACAAGCAGATGACATCATCATGCAGAACAATCACTGAAATCAGTAATTTATAGCTTACGCCCCTTATCACAAAATATTTCTCAAAACTCATGAATACAATGAAAAACAGAAAACATAACAATGCTTTACAATTTCAGCACTAGAAGTATATTGTGTCTGTTCTTGTCTCTCATTGAATATGTCAAAGAATCATTCTTCTGGCTACACAAAACTGTCGCGTCGCTAACCAATGAGCAGCAGATAAGCACCATTTTGACTATCGCTGGCCCTGACCTAGATTTTAGCACCAACTATATAAAATCAAATTGGTTTCAGCAACTGGTTTATTAAATTTAAATAAATACTACTGGCTGCCTTGCTCTGTTCATGCCTAACTGATTCAGGGGGCTGAGTTGTATTTTATTTATGTTCCTCTTTTAGTCCAGGGTGATTGGTATGAGCACCAAAGCAAGTAAGTAGTTCTTTCAATAATTATAGTTGTAGTACATTAGTTTTAGAAAATGTATGCACAACAAATTTATTTTAATTTACATATTCTTGGAGCTAAATTTGCTTCAGCAGAGAGGTAGGATACTTCAGATTGCAGCTGTTCAAGCAAAGCATGTATCTTACACCTTCCATCCATTTTCATACAGTGTGATTATGAGACTTGGGCGGTATGTGGTACACCAAGAAGCTGAATCTCCCTCACAAAACATTATCAAAACACACACACACACACACATCACAGCTTTTACGATCCTGATAATGGAAGACCATCAGCTTGTGGGTTTGACGATGTTAAATCGTCCACACATTCTCGAAGCCTCTTCAGTGTTCTAGCATTTGCTTCTCTGTTTTTACACTTGTAGGTCAGGTTTATGACCTGCCTTGCTAATTCCCGTGCATCTTGCTCCTCTGATGAAGTTGAGCTTCTGGTATTGTCACTGACTTGGGTTACTGCCTCCTCACTGCTGGTATCCTCTGAAGTTTTTAATACAGGACTGAAAGATTCAGACCAACTGCTGCTTGAGCCAAACCCAAAGGTCCCATCGAGACAAATTAAATGGATGTTCTTGTAACTGTCATTCAACTTATGAAAGTCCCAGCCAGGGTAATAAATGAAAATTGTGCAGAAATGTTTGCATGGATATTTCCACCTTTGGAAGTCTTCACATGTGCAATTAGGCTTTGCAAAATTCACCACATAGTAACAATCCTTGGCCTCTGCACTTTCTACACAAAATAATCCCTCACCCATTTCTCTCACTGAGCTTTCGGTAAGTTCAGTTTGCGCTGAAGAATATCTTTTCATTACGTGATTCACAAATTTGTGTGACTTGTTATGCAAGAAGTGAGGAATCACTCTGCTGTAAGATTTCACAGCTGAATTCTTCAGACAATATTTTTTAAACAGGCTAGGGAGGAAATCATTTATTAAAACTTTAACAACACCTGTCAATGTTTTATCTGCTGAATGTCTAAGAAAAAAATGTAGCAGACCTATGTAAAATATGTATGATAGCATCATGACAAACCAACAGAATGTAGTGCAAAAACCAATTACCTTGTCATAAACTAGTACAATCAAGATCAGTTTATTCATACATGAATGGATATAGTTCACTACTGGATACAAGTAGTTGTCTTTGACCACTGAAGCAAACAGCATGGAAGTGATGTCAGTACTTAGTTGCAGTATTTTCACTCACTAATGGGTATATAATTTTGTAAATTAAGCTGTTTTAACTGTACAGGAACAATGACCCAAATGATCAATAGATATACAATACAGAGTCGCCTGTGGTCAGTGAGTTTTAGGATACACCGTAAAAAATCTTGCCAGAGTACAAGCAGGAAGATTGGCATTTCGTGCGTTGATGCTGCTACAAATACTCAATTTTTTTTAAAAAAAGTGTCAGTGTCTACACTTGAGTTCCATTTTCATCCCTGCATGTCTTAAATGTTTCCAAAATCAATTTCTTCCATTTCTTCTTCCCACATGTCTTTTGTTCACGGCATTCTACTAATGGTTTTTATTTTTTTTTGCCTACATTCTATAAACTTTGGCAATAGTGGTCCTTTTTGAAATTTCATTCTTAGTTATCCATTCCCATACGCAAATTTATATTTTTAGCTACATAGCCATTAATGTTATTTGGCGATTGTTTCGTGTGTGCTACATGGCTTGCTGTCTTCCCCATCCTACTACGATTGATTTACTCCATTGAACAGTACGTAGCGCGAGAATGAAAAGTGGAATGTGTTCACAGAATGAAAATATGTAAGGCATGTTTAACTCGAGAAATGTACAAATCTGATTTACGAACGACGTCATTTACTGCAAATATCTAATTACATTTATTTTTAACGCAGACAAAGGATATAAATGGAATATATCTATGTAACAATTATGTAATTATGTTAGATCTGAACACAAAAACGAATTAGGAACACTTTCACTTATGTTTAGCAGCACCTGAAGGGGGGCTGGCGATAATACGCACTTCTTCTAACTGAGTATGCGTAGCCATGGACGCGCAGGTTGCTCAGAAGATGGACAATATCCTCTTCTGTCTCGCAAAATCCATGGATGTCGCCTTCTCTGTTAATACATACATCTTTCAGCGATGAACGCATTAACCTCTCTAACACATCTGCTTCCCGGTCTTCAACATACTAGACATACTCGATTTTTATTATAGGATGGGGCCCCTCCACGCCCGCACCAACGTGGTGACCAAACCAAAAGTTCTACTGTCACCTCCGTATAACACGTTAGTTTTAGAATCAGGAGTCACAGGATGCAGGCTGTGATGTTATCCATGCGTCTGGGTAAGATTACTCATTTACATGGTCCATCAGGAGATAGAAGTGGCCGAAAACGATTGAAGGGTAGCGGTTTTTAAGGGCAGAGGGAAAAAAGTGCCAAGGCAAGCGCCAAGGGAAAAAAACCTCTGCGATAGTAGGACGGGTAGTAAGGGCAGTAGCGGATTGCTATCTGCGACAGCGCATGCAAGGTGTGGTTATATTAGTGCGAGGTATCGTGCATCGTTACCGTTGTCGTTGCTGGCGCTCGTTCCAGGATCTGCTGCTGCTGCGTCCCTGAAACATTTCATTGTCATCATATATTAGTGGGCGATCGGTCATAGATCAGCTCAAAGTGTGGGGGGTGTGTGTGGCTGGTTTGCGTGCTGTGTGCAGTACGGTTTCCCTGCGATTGCCGGTATTTCGGCGGGTTAAGCATCTGGGGTTGCCAGTAGTAGCTGAGTTGCAGGGGCTCGCCAGTACTGTCATGTTAGCGTGCTATGGACCATAGATGTTCAGTTTCGTGCTAATAGTGTTTTTAGTCTATTATGTTTCCATCTATGGCTGTGGTCGTAGTTACCCAGAGAAAGGATAAACGGGTTACGCGAGTGTCTCGTGTTTCTGTATAGTCGTGTGGAGAGTTTTTGGAATACCTGGAAGATGGTATCTAGCCGATATTCCCGGTGAAGGTCCGCGGTGCGCGTGTAGTGCGGAGCGTTGCTTATGATTCTGAGTACTTTGTTCTGTATGAGCTGCAGACGGCGCACACGTGTGGGCGCAGCGTATCCCCAAACGGGAGCAGCATACGTCATCAGAGGTCTGATAAGTGTGGTGTACATGGACCTGGACACCCTCCTATTCAGTGTGCTACGCCTGTTAAGCATAGGGTAGAGTTGTTTGAGCCTCGCGTTTGCTTTGTTGGTCACGTATTGGATGTGTTCCCCCCCAGAGTAGTTTCCGGTCCAGCCAGACACCGAGGTATTTGACCTTCTCTCGGAAACGTATTGGGCGTGCGTGTAGTGTTATTTGATTGCAGTGTTGATGTTTGCGCAGTAGTTTCGGTCTTCTGGTGAACAGAACGGCTTTGCACTTGTCGACGTTTACTCTAACACGCCACTTCACCAACCAGGGCTCTGCCGTTCTGAGTACGGTCTGTAGTCGTGAGTTAATGTTAGACGGCTTCCAATCTTGCGCTAGGATGGCAGTGTCATCCGCGTAGATTGCCATCGTCGTGTTATGTGTATCTGGGAGGTCGTTAATGTAGAGGTTAAACAGTAAGGGCCCTAGGATGCTTCCTTGGGGTACCCCTGCCTGTATACCATGTCGTGTTGATTGTTTGCCCTGCACGTCAGTGTTGAAACTCCTGTCCGTGAGATACGAGTGTATGAGACGTACGAGCCCGTCGGGGAACCCTGCGTCGTTTATTTTGCATATGAGGCCGTTGTGCCATAGACGATCGAAAGCCTTCTCGATGTCCAGGAACACCGCACCAGTTGCTTTGTTCATGTTGTATCCGTGTGTGATGTATTCGACGACGCGGAGGAGTTGTTGTGTTGTCGAGCGGTGATTCCTGAAGCCGAATTGCTCCGGCCTCAGGGTATCATTTGAAATGCAGTGCCTAGTGAGTCGTTTTAGTATTACCTTCTCAACAATCTTGCTGAGCGCGCTCAGCAGGCTGATGGGTCGGTAATTTTGTGGGAGGGAGTGGTCTTTCCCCGGCTTCCTGAACATCAGGACCTTGGCCGTCTTCCAAAAGGCGGGGAAGTGTTGGTGTTTGAGTATGGCATTCGTGATGTGCGTGAGATATTCTATTGCTTTATCCGTGAACTCCTGGAGGACATGATTTTGAATGCCATCGTGACCAGGGGCCTTCCTAGCAGTGGTATGCATGATGGCCCATTTCACTTCAGCTGTGCTAGCCTGGCAGATGTTGTTGCGCGCTGGTTGGGCCAGGATGCGAGTGACCTCCTGGTCTGTTGCAAGTGTGAACGCTGGATCTGACGGGTCCATGTTCGGTGTGAATGACGCTGCAGGTGTGAGGGCCATCAGTTCAGCTTTTTCTTCCGCAGAATATGCCGGTCCGTCGGGCCCTTGTAGCGTGGGTGTGTAGTGTTTCTCCCTGGTGAAGTGTCGGGCCATCTGCCACACGCCAGGTCGCGTGGTGTCTAGCCCTGCGAGTTTTTGGTCCCACTGTTGTGTTTCAAATGTTTGTATTTTGTCCCAGATTATTCCCTGGAGCCTGTTAATGTGCCGTTTGAAGTGCTGGCGCCTGGTACGCTGCCAATACCTCCTGAGGTAGTTCCTCATTGAGATACGGCCCAGGATCTCCTGGGGCAGGGCTGCACTGTATTGTTGTGGTGTGCGGATTGGTATGGTGCCGGCTATTGCGTCTTGGACGGCGTTTGTAAGGGTTTCAACAGCTTCATCTATTTGGGCTGTCTCATTAATTGCGTGGGTAGGTGGGATGTGACTGTCAAGCGTTTCCTTGAACAATGTCCAATTCGCGCACTTGTAGTCGAGCATCCTGCGTTGGTCAATGTGCTGCAGTGTTTCTTCAATGTATAGCATAACAGGTTGGTGATCTGAGGGCAGATCGTTTTGGAACAGCAACGTTGAGTGTCGTTGTTATGCCCTTGATGAGGGCCATGTCTAATACGTCTGGCCTGTGTCCCCTCCAGTAGGGAATGTGCGTCGGTTCGGTCGGCGCTAGTGTAATGTAGTTTCGTCCTAGCGCGTGTTCGTATAGTTTTTTGCCATTGGAGTTTCGTATACGTGAATTCCAGTCTGGGTGTTTCGCGTTAAGATCTCCAGCGGCTATTACGCGCGGTGATATGTTGAGTATAGTGCTGATGTCGCGTGTCTCAATGTTCTTAGGACTGTTGTATACTGACACCAGTGTGGTATAGGCTCCATTGAACTTGACCCTGACGGCGGTTGCCTCTAATTTTTCAAGTACAGGGAGCACTATGTTTGTGTGTTCAATGTCTTTGTGTATAATGATGGCCGTTCCACCGAAACCAGAGCCGTCCGGTCGGTCGGTACGATAGACGCAGTAGCTGGTAAAGTTTAGGTGGTTGTGCGGTTTGAGTTTAGTTTCGCTCAGTAGTGCGATAAGGATGCCCTTACGCTCCATGAATGCGGCAAGTTCCGCCCTTTTGTTGTTGATCGCGTCTGCATTCCAGAACAGGATCTGTGATAGTGTCTGGTTGTTTGCGAAGGGGGCCGGGTGTGGCATATTATCCATGTAGGGATGTGAATAGTGTGGTGAGAGCTGTTTGTATGGCAGTCAAGTACCGCCCGGGTTGGGCATTCAGGAGCTGTGTGATCAGTGTGGTGACGACCGAGAGGATCCTGACAAGGATCTCTTTGGTCGTATGCTGGGGGAATAGTGTTTTCAATATTCCACTTTGTGTTGTGTTTGTGTTGTGCATGTCGGCCTGTGGCTCGTTTGTGGTGTTAGCGGCCGCTGGTGCGGGTGTTGGCGTTGTGTGTGGGCTGGCGCTTGTGTTGCTGCTGTGTTCTGCAGTCTGTGGTGCCTGTGTTACAGTTGTGGTGACGGGTGGAGTAGTGTGTGTGCTGGTGTCACTGGCTTGCTGACTGTGTGCCTGCGTTTCCGTGTTCTGTTGTTGCGGAGTCGTTTGTTGTGGCGATCTTGTGTACCCGTTCCTGTTCCCTCGAGGTCGCCTACGCCTTCTCTGGGTTTTCGGTTCTGGGGGTCCTTGTGTGGGTGAGTCTTCCTGTGCAGTCTGCGTGGTTTCGCATGCCGTGGCCTCAGGGAGTGGGGTCGTGTTGTTTTGGGGAGCTGGTGTTGGAACCGGTGTGGTTGATGTGTTTAGACATACTCGAAGAAGTGCCCGAAACAGGAGTTAGCGACATATCGCAGCAGCAGAACTCTGCAGCACTGAGCCAGAAAACACACGACTCTCCCGCCACTTTTATGTCAGCTCGATTTTCTCCCGCCACTACGTCAGCTCGATTTGTAGTCGCCGATCGATATATCGATATACTTTGCGCACGCTGGGCTACGTCATCTCGACGTCACTTCCTTAGTTCGTTAGGGTGAAACGAAGCTCTCCCCAATTCAGACGGCGCTGCTACGCTGCCATCTGTTGGCCACACAAAGCAATTAATGTTTCGTCACGCCGGCAACGTAACCAAATGCAGTACGTAATTTGTTTCCTATTTTTAAGATCTTTGTTACCGTAAATGCAGTAAGACATGTATCACAACTACACCTATTTTGCTCATTTATAGAGTGGCTATAAACGAACTTGAATCTGAAATATTTATAGTGCTTATATCTCCTACTCACTTCACGTATATGATGGTGGATCCTATATATATTTTTTGTTACATGTAACCAGCGTCTCTCTACAATATTTACAAATGGTTAATTTTTGGAAAGCTCGGTTAACCAACGTGTTAACTGAGCTTGTTTGAGGAATTGTAATTGTGGTAAGTGATAAAAGTGACGATGGTGGTAGTGTCACGGGAGTTAAGTACGTGCTGCGTGTAATCTGCACCTTGTATCATGAAGTTGTTATTCTCAGCTAGATGCTGAAAGGGCTGTAAATGAGATTATCGGTCATAAAGTAACAACTATAGCTTGTGATGTATTTGCTAATATATTTGATAGTTCAGTGGCAAACAGACAGTAAAACGCAAATGGTCAGAAAATGGTACACTGTCAATTGTCAGTTGCAGTAAGAACAGAGCAGTGAAGAAATAGGATAGAATAATTTTATTCTTTTTAGGCCATTAAGGCAATAGACGAAGTCATACATGTAACACAATATAATTCATGTTGCATGGAGCAATATGTTTGTTATTACCATATAATATCACAATTGATGAAATCCTACAAAGTCATAGTTATAACACAATATAACTCCTGTTGCAAAAAAGCAATAAATTTGTTATTACTGTATAATATTACAACTGACAACGTCATACATATAATACAATATAATTCATGTTGCAAAAGAACAATAGGTTTCTCATGGCAGTGTAATATTACGATCCCCCTCCCATGAACCATGGACCTTGCCGTTGGTGGGGAGGCTTGCATGCATCAGCGATACAGAAGGCCGTACCGTAGGTGCAACCACAATAGAGGGGTACCTGTTGAGAGGCCAGACAAACGTGTAGTTCCTGAAGAGGGGCAGCAGCCTTTTTAGTAGTTGCAGGGGCAACAGTCTGGATGATTGACTGATCTGGCCTTGTAACAATAACCAAAACGGCCTTGATGTGCTGGTACCACGAACGGCTGAAAGCAAGAGGAAACTACAGCCGTAACTTTTCCTGAGGGCATGCAGCTTTACTGTATGGTTAAATGATGATGGCGTCCTCTTGGGTAAAATATTCTGGAGGTAAAATAGTCCCCCATTCGGATCTCTGGGCGGCGACTACTCAAGAGGACGTTGTTATCAGGAGAAAGAAAACTGGCGTTCTACGGATCGGAGCGTGGAATGTCAGATCCCTTAATCGAGCAGGTAGGGTAGAAAATTTAAAAAAGGAAATGGATAGGTTAAAGTCGATATAGTGGGAATTAGTGAAGTTCGATGGCAGTAGGAACAAGACTT
This sequence comes from Schistocerca gregaria, assembly GCF_023897955.1. Classification (NCBI taxonomy): domain Eukaryota; kingdom Metazoa; phylum Arthropoda; class Insecta; order Orthoptera; family Acrididae; genus Schistocerca; species Schistocerca gregaria. The sequence continues at coordinate 99,203,006 of NC_064930.1, read as the reverse complement.
TTGGTCAAGTGAATACAGGATTATAAATATCAAATCAAATAGAGGTAACCCAGGAGTAGGTTTAATAATGAATAAAAAAGTAGGCGTGTGGGTAAGCTACTACAAAAAGCATAGTGAACGCATTATTGTGGCCAAGATAGACACGAAGCCCACGCCTACTACAGCAGTACAAGTTTATATGCCAACTATCTCTGCAGATGATGAAGAAACTGATGAAATGTATGATGAGCTGAAAGAAATTATTCAGATAGTGAAGGTAGATGAAAATTTAATAGTCATGGGTGACTGGAATTTGAGTGTAGAAAAAGCGAGAGAAGGAAACGTAGTAGGTGAATATGGATTAGGGCTAAGAAATGGAAGAGGAAGCCACCTGGTAGAATTTTGCGCAGAGAATAGCTTACTCATAACTAACACTTGGTTCACGAATCATTAAAGAAGGTTGTATACATGGAAGAACCTCGAAGATACTAAAGGGTATCAGATAGATTATATAATGGTAAGACAGAGATTTAGGAACCAGGTTTTAAATTGTAAGACATTTCCAGGGGCAGGTGTGGACTCTGACCACAATCTATTGGTTATGAACTGCAGATTAAAATTGAAGAAACTGCAAAAAGGTGGGAATTTAAGGAGATGGAACCTGGATAAACTGAAAGAACCAGAGGTTGTACAGAGTTTCAGGGAGAGCATAAGGGAACAATTGACAGCAGTGGGGGAAATAAATACAGTAGACGAAGCATGGGTAGCTCTGAGGGATGAAGTAGTGAAGGCAGCAAAGGATCAAGTAGGTCATAAGACGAGGGAAATTCTTGGGTAACAGAAGAAATATTGCATTTAATCGATGAAAGGAGAAAATATAAAAATGCAGTAATTGAAGTAGGCAAAAAGGAATACAAACGTCTCAAAAATGAGATCGACAGGAAGTCCAAAATGGCTAAGCAGGAAGGCTAGAGGACAAATGTAAGGATGTAGAGGCTGATCTCACTAAGGTTAAAATAGATACTGCCTACAGGAAAATTAGAGAGACCTTTGGAGATAAGAGAAGCACTTGTATGAACATCAAGAGCTCAGATGGAAACCCAGTTCTAACCAAAGAAGGGAAGGCGGAAAGGTGGAAGGAGTATATAGAGGGTTTATACAAGGGCGATGTACTTTAGGACAATGTTCTGGAAATGGAAGAGGATGCAGATGAAGATGAAATGGGAGATACGATACTGCGGGAAGAGTTTGACAGAGCACTGAAAGACCTGAGTCAAAACAAGGCCCCGGGAGTAGACAACGTTCCATTAGAACTACTGGTGGCCTTGGGAGAGCCAGTCCTGACAAAACTCTACCATCTGGTGAGCAAGATGTATGAGACAGCCGAAATACCCTCAGACTTCAAGAAAAATATAAAAATTCCAATCCCAAAGAAAGCAGGTGTTGACAGATATGAAAATTACCAAACTATCAGCTTAATAAGTCACAGCTGCAAAATACTAACACGAATTCATTACAAACGAATGGAAGAACTGGTAGAAGCCGACCTTGGAGAAGATCAGTTTGGATTCTGTAGAAATATTGGAACACATGATTCAATACTGATGCTACGACTTTTCTTAGAAGAAAGATTAAGGAAATTACTGTATAATATTACAACTGACAACGTCATACATATAATACAATATAATTCATGTTGCAAAAGAACAATAGGTTTCTCATGGCAGTGTAATATTACGATCCCCCTCCCATGAACCATGGACATTGCTGTTGGTGGGGAGGATGACTTTTCTTAGAAGAAAGATTAAGGAAGGGCAAACCTACGTTTCTAGCATTTGTAGACTTAGAGAAAGCTTTTGACAATGTTGATTGGAATACTCTCTTTCAAATTCTGTTGGTAGCAGGGGTAAAATACAGGGAGCGAAAGGCTATTTACCATTTGTACGGAAACCAAATGGCAGTTGTAAAGAGGGAAGCAGTGGTTAGGAAGGGAGTGAGACAGGGTTGTAGCCTCTCCACACTGTTATTCAATCTGTATGTTGAGCAAGCATTAAAGGAAACAAAAGAAAAATTTGGAGTAAGTATTAAAATCCATGGCGAAGAAATAAAAACTTTGAGGTTCGCGAATGACATTGTAATTCTGTCAGAGACAGCAAAGGACTTGGAAGAGCAGTTGAACGGAATGGACAGTGTCTTGAAAGGAGGATGTAAGATGAACATCAACAAAAACAAAACGAGGATAATGGAATGTAGTCGAATTAAGTCAGGTGATGCCGAGGGAATTAGATTAGGAAATGAGACACTTAAAGTAGTAAAGGAGTTACGCTATTTAGGGAGTAAAACAACTGTTGATGGTCAAAGTAAAGAGGATATAAAATGCAGACTAGCAATGGCAAGGAAAGCGTTTCTGAAGAAGAGAAATTTGTTAACAGCGAGTATAGATTTAAGTGTCAGGAAGTCGTTTCTGAAAGTATTTGTATGGAGTGTAGTCATGTATGGAAGTGAAACATGGACGATAAATAGTTTGGACAGGAAGAGAATAGAAGCTTTTGAAATGTGGTGCTACAGAAGAATGCTGAAGATTAGATGGGTAGATCACATAACTAATGAGGAGGTATTGTTTGGAATTGGGGAGACGTGGAGTTTGTAGCACAACTTGACGAGAATAAGGGACCGGTTGGTAGGACATGTTCTGAGGCATCAAGGGATTACAAATTTTGCATTGGAGTTCAACTTGGAAGGTAAAAATGGTAGAGGGACACCAAGAGATGAATACAGTAATCAGATTCAGAAGGATGAAGATGAAGAAACTTGCACAGTATAGGGTAGCATGGAGAGCTGCATCAAACCAGTCTCAGGACTGAAGACCACAACAACAACAATATTATGATTGGTGAAATTATACAAAGTCATACTTATATTACTGTATATTTTCTGTTGCAAAAGAGTTATCGGTTTGTTATTACTGGATAATATTAGAATTAATGAAATCCTTTATTTCGTAGAATGGGTGGGTAACAAACCAGTCATATAGTGCTTGTTTGAAAGGATGCTCTGGTAAATCCTGCTCTTTTTCTCTTTATTGTGATTTCATTCCTTATATGGGCAGGAGAGGGCTGTCAGCGGTACAGTCCACCGCCCTTCAGCCGAGTGACACTACAAGTAAAACAAGAATAAAATGATACACACATAAGGCGAAATAAAAGGGGAGAGTAAGGGGAGAAAATGGAGGTAAAAATACACTGACATGTAGACGCTCATGGAGGACAGTGAAAAAAGTCACCAGAAAGTTAAAAAAACACATAGAAGACACAGAATGCGCATGCACAGGTAAAAAGTCGGCCACAGTATTAAAAAGACTCCAGAACAACACACGTAAAACCCACTTGGAGCACACATAACGAAGAATAAAACTGCCAGGTGGGACCTGTCGAGGGAAAGGTCGTAGAGAATGGAAAAGGAGGGGTGAGCAAGGGGCAGTTGGGGAAGCGGCAGGATGAAGAAAGTAGGGGCACCAGCGGATACACTAAGAGTCAGCAGACATGTGGGGTGGGAGATGAAGAGGGAAGACAAGGCAGGAGGAAGTGCAGAGACACTGAAAGGGAGCACAAGAAGGGAGGGAGAATAAGAGGGGGAATCCGCTCAGGTGAAGGGAGAGGGACCCCTGAGGAGGAGGCAGGAAGATGGGGTTAGAGTTGGTAGGAAGGGTAGATATCAGGGCAAAGTTCATCATCCGGGAGGGGTAGTAGGTGGAAGTTGCTTTCGGAAAGGAGATGGAGAGAGGATGGGACACAAGGGTAAAGGCGTGGTAACTGGTTGGGACTGGAGAGGAAGGGTGACACCAGGGGGTCAGGGGGATCAAGGTGGTGGCCAATATATTGTGTGCGGATGTGCTCAAGGAAAAGGAGAAGGTGGGGGAAGGGGTTGCAGAGGATGCACGTGGGGGACGGGAGGCAGGTGCGGAAGGCGAGGCGGAGCGCATGGCTTTTGAGGATTTGGAGGCCTTTATAGAATCTGGGAGGGGCGGAAATCCAAGCTATGCTGGCATAACAGAGGATGGGGCTAATCAAGGATTTGAAGGTGTGAAGTATTGTGGAAGGATGCAGACTCCACATCTGGCTGGACAGGAGTTTCATGAGGCAGAGGCAGCTGTGAGCTTGGTGTTGGATGGTAAGGAGATGGGGAGGTGGTGGTCAAGTGTAAGGTCAAGGTATTTAAGGGTAGGAGTGAAGTGGATAGGACAGCCATAAATTGTGAGGTAGAAATCATGGAGGCGTAAGGATCGGGTGGTGTGGCCTATGATGATCACCTGTGTCTTGGAGGGATTGATACGGAGGAACGACTTGTTGCACCAAGCAGTAAATTGGTCAAGGTGGGTTTAGAGGGTACGTTGGGACCGTTGAAGGGTAGGATAAAGTGCTAGGAAGGCGGTGTCATCAGCAAACCGGAGGAGATGAATTGGTGAGGGAGGTTTGGGCGTATCAGTAGTGTACAGAAGATTGAGGAGAGGGGAAGAGACAGAACCTCTGGGCACGCCGACAGAGGGATAGAAAGTATGGGAGTTGAAGTTGTGGATAGTCACATAGGAGGGACAATGGGAGAGGAAGGAAGCAACGAGACAGAGGAAGTTAATGGGGAGAGCATAGATCTGGAGTTTGAAGAGGAGCCCTTTATGCCAGACACGGTCATAGGCATTCTGGAGATCAAGGGAAACAAAGATAGCTGAGCGACAGGAGTTAAGTTGGACGGAAAGAAGATTGGTAAGGTGAAGGAGCTGGTCGTCGGTGGAGAATGAAGGCTGGAAGCCACATGGCGTAAGGGGAAATAGGTGGTGCTGGTTAAGCTGGCGGTGAATACAGTGAGAGAGGATGGTGTCGAAGACTTTACTGAACACTGAGGTGAGGCAGATGGGACGATAGGAAAAGGTATCAGAGAGGGGTTTGTTAGATTTAGGGAACAGCTGGACATGGGAGGTCTTCCACAGGTTTGGGTAAAATCCAGTGGAGAGGAGGACATCGTACAGTGTAGCAAGGACAGACAGGAAGGGTGGGGGAGGGGAATTCCTTGAGGTGTTGGTAGGTGATGCTATCATGACCAGGGTCAGTGTCGTGTTTGGAGCAGAGCATGAGTGTGATGTCTTGTGTGGTGATGGGAGTGTTGATGTCTGAGGGGGGTAACCGATCCAAGTACAGGAAGCTAGCAGCCTGTGGGGGACAGAGGTGTCAGTGTGGTCGGAGATAGTGAGGAAGAGGGATTAATCAAAATGGGAATCATTAGGAATGGAGAAGACCTCAGATAGGTTGGAACCAAAATGGTTTTCCTTACTGAGGTTGTCATGGAGGATGGGGTAATGGGAGGTGGGATGGCTACCAGTAAGGCAGTGGATGGCTGACCAGTACTTGGAGGAGTTGACAGGGAGGGTGGAGGTGAGGGGTGTGCATGTCTGGCGCCAGTCCCAGCGTTTCTTCGCTGTAAGGAGGTTCCGGATGTTATTGCTGGTGGTGGGTGAGAGTATCCCGGTCATGAATGTTGAGGAAGGAGCGGTAGAGCCTGCGGGATTCACGCAGAAGAAGGAAGGCCTGTGGAGGAAGCGTAGGGTGGTGAGGGTGGATACGTTTGGTAGGGACATGAGCCTCCACAGCGTTAGTGATGGTCTTCTGAAAGAAGGAAGAGATATGGGTGATGTCAGCAGGGTGGTGAAAGGTGAGGGGGTGGCTTTCGACCTGTAAGGCAATGGATTCCCAGTAATCATTCCAATAGGCATGGCGGTAGTCATGGACAGACTATGGAGGGGCACCTGGGTGTGGCTGCAGGAGTGGGACGGGTAGAGACGATGAGAAGGACAGCGAGATGGTCACTCCCAACAGGATCGAGGACATCAACAGCGATTTCGACCAAGGAGATTGGGGGAAGTGAGGATAACATCGGGGGTGGCGTTATTTTCAGGATGGGTGTGCTGTGAGAGAGGAACAAGGTCACCATGGAGGGTGGCAAGGAACTGATGCCACCGCCGAAGGGTGGCAGCGACACGGCTGTGGATGTTGAGGTCAGCAGCGATCACATAGGTGGAGAAGGTATGGTCAACATCGGAAACGAAATACAAGGGGAGAGGAGCTGCTGGGCGCATATAGATAGTGGCACAGGTGATGGTGAGGTAGGGAAGAAATAGGCTGAGGAGAAGGTGTTCAGTAGGGTCATTGAGGATGGGTTGTGGCCAAATAGGGAGATGCTTGAGGTGGCCTATAGCGACCCCACCTCGGGCTAGGGGAAGGGGATTGTCAGTGCAGTGAAGGAGATGGCGGGGGGGGGGGGGGGTGCGGACAACATGGTGGGGTTGGGGCAAGGTTGGTAACAGGTAGGGTTTTTTAAATTGATATACAGAATGTAGGTACGTTTGAACATCTCCCACGGTACCTTGGAAGAGTACCGACCTTCTATGAGTGCATAGGCATTTATCGAAGTTTTAAGTGTTCCAAGACTGGACAGCCAGCCAGCCGGCCAGCCAGCCTGCCAGACAGCACGAGCAGTAGCAGCTGTCCCTGGGCAGCAGCATCTGCAGCCCAGCCGTCCCTACAGCCCAGCCGTCCGTGCTGCAGTCCAGCCGCCTGGCAGTCCCTGTGGTCACCCTCCCACCGGTTGCAGTGGACTGGGCTTTGCCCCCAGTCAGCGTCTTTGTCCATCTGTCCTCATCCGTCGGTCTTCATCCGTCTGTCTTCATCTGTCTGTGAGTTCCTTTTCTTCTTTCATTTTGTCCAGTCCTTTCCTTATTCCCTTCAAATCATGACTATGCCCACCACCACTGCCACCACCACTGCTATCATCTTTACTTCACCGTGCACCACTCTTTCTCCCCTTGCCTCCTCCTCTGATCCCTTCCCTCCCCTCCTCCACACTGTTGCCACCAGTCCTGTGGCCCCAGCCAGGGTGGTGTCCCGCAGGGCCACGGCCCATGCACAACTGTCGCCGTCGCCATCACAATCACCATCACCATCACCATCGCCTTCTCCGACATCGTCGCCCCCACCAGCTCCAGCTCCCACACTGGGACCTGCCACCTCCCACCAAATTCCAGTTGATCCTGTCCCCCACTCACATTCTCACCCTTCTGTCATGAAGTGTCCCAGCGGCATCCCTGCCTCCTCCACTCCCAAAAACTCCCAGCTTCTTCCTCCTCCCAACCACTGTGATCACTCAGCTTAGTCCGATGATCACTGTGCGGGTGTTCTCCGAACACGCCCCTTCCATAAACCTTGTGCTGAAGGTGGGTGCCCTCCTATACTCCAAGAAGGGCAATGCCCAAAACCTCCCCACCACTCCAGAACTCCCTGTCTGCCCTCATCCCTCCTGGCAATTCCCTTTGTCCCCCCTAACCCCCCTCCCCCATTGCTGAGGACATCATCAGGTTCGTTACCATTGTCCTCTAGAACGTCCACCCGTTCCAGCGCACCCACACCCTCCAGCAGATATCATTCACCACACGATCCGTCTTCCACCTTAAAACTTATGCCACCTATTCACATAATCAAGCCCTCTTCACCTTCTTCCGTCTCGACACCCTTGTCTAAATCCCTGTCATGGTGCTACAGCACTGTATCTTGTACAATAACATCCTTTCTCTTCCCGCCAATTAGAATCTCCTCCTGCACACCTTCACACACCACCGCGTGGATGCCTTCCTCCTCAATGTAACCTTTTTTCAGCCCCAACATACCATACACACGTCGCCCATCTTCCTCTACCACTCCGATAACCCCCCTCATCGACCATACCTTCTCCTCCTACATGATCACCACCGATCTGAATATTCATAGTTGTTCTGCTGCCCGGTTATGGTGGTGGCATAAGTTCCTCTGTTATCACCTGGCTTAGTCCGGTAATCACAGGAGGAGGTGTTGGTGGAGTTTAAGACACACCCATACTTAGAAATAAGAACAGTACCCAGGATTTTTCAATCCAGTCGTCCCCCCAGCGCCACCCACCTTATGCGGGTGTTCTCCAAACACGCCGCTTCCATCGACCTTCTCCTGAAGGAGGGTGCCCTCTTATTCCATCGACGGTACAAAGTTGACTCCTCCTGTTTGCCTCCTCAATCCCTATACTGCCAGGGGCGCCTGCGTTATAACTCACACCCTACATCTGAGTACCGCGAGGCACCTGTTTGCCCACACTGTAAACAGGCGCACTTCCTCTGGCAGTGTCCCAACCTCGAGTTCACTCCTTCCTGCAACACCTGCAACCTCCCGCACCTTGCTTACTCCCAGAAGTGCAAGGCCCAACTTCCCACACCACTCCTGATCTCCCCGTCCCCGACTGCCCTCTGGAAGCCCCCACCCCTCCTGGCAATTTCCTTGACCCCCTACCCCCCTAACTGCCTAAGTGATCTTCAGGTTTGTCACCATTGTCCCCCAGAACGTCCACCCATACCAGCACCCCACACCCTCCAGCAGATATCCCTCACCGCCCAATCTGTCTTCCACATTAAAAATTATACCACCTATTCCCATAACCAAGCCCACTTCATCTTCGCCCGTCTCGACATGCTTGTCTAAATCCCTAACATAGTGCGACAGCGCCGTATCTTGTTCAGTAACTTTCATTACCTTCCCGCCAATAAGAACCTCCTGCTGCACGCCCTCACAACCCACCATGTGGATGCGTTCCTCCTCAATGAAACCTTTCTTCAGCCCACACCCTCCAAGGCAGCCTCGTTCCCATTCTCCAGTAGACCTGCCCTGAATCCAATACCACTCCAGATGTCATCCACTCCTCCTCTAACCTCCTTGGCTATAGAATGGTGGATGTCCTTAACCCTATTGGTAGTGACCATCTCCCTGTCCTCCTCACCATTTCAGACAGTTGTCACCCCAGTATCGATCCTAGCATCCACCCTCCCCCAAAATGTGTCCACAATTATTCCCGTGTTGACTGGAATGGCTATCAGGACACCCTCTCTACCAAGTTCGATAGCTACCCCCTCACCTACCACCACCCAGATGATGTTACTCATGCTGCCTCCTTTTTCCAGCAGACCTTGTCTGAGGCTGTGGAGGCCCACATCCCTTCTGTTGCCATCCACCCGCACTGTCCCACTTTACCCCCACAGAACATCCTCCTTCTCTGTGAATCCCACCGTCTCTACCGTACCTTACTTCATATCTGTGACCTGGACGCACTACAACGCCACCGGCAACTATGACGACACATCAGAAATTTGCTCACTGTTAAGAAACGCTGGGAATGGCGACACACATGCACCTGTCTTAATGCTACACTTCCTATCAACTCATCCAAGTACTGCTCAGTTTTCCGCCACCTTACCAGATCTACCCCCCCCCACTACCCTCTCCTTCATGATGACCAACCCTTCCCTGACAACCTCTCTGATATCTTAACCCTCTCTGACGATCCCCAGCTCGATTACTCCCTCTTTACGGATGTCTGCGATCGAACTGACACCTCTGTCCCTCCTGTCGCCCCTGGCTTTCAGTACTTAGACAACATTACACACAATGAACTCTATGCCCCCATCACTACTCAGGACATCATCAATACACTCTGCATGAAACGTAACACCGCTACCGGTCATGATAGTGTTACCTATCGCCACCTCCGCAAAGCTCCTGCCTCCTTCCTCTCCACCCTGGCCAGGCTATAGGATGTGGGCTTGTCCACAGGCTACTATCCTGACCTGTGGAAAACCCCCCATATCCTGATGTTCCTTAAACCCAACAAACCGCCATCTGCTGTCTCATCCTACTGTCCCAGAAGCCTTACCTCAGTCTTCAACAAGTTCCCAGAATCCCTCCTTACCCGACGCATCTACCAGCATCTCTACCAGGACCGCCTCCTTCCCACTACCCAGTTTGGCTTTCAGCCATCCTTCTCTGCCGATGACCTTCTCCTTCATCTTACTCATCTCCTCCCAAACCGCTCAACTACCTTCTATCTGCCATCTTCCTCTACCTCAACCTTGAGTGTGCTCACAACAGTATATGGCATTCTGGTCGCCTCTTCAATCTCCACACCTTCGCCCTTCCTATCAACTACATCCATCTGATCGGGTCCTTTCTTTCCCAACATCCTTCCTATGTCATCATCCATAACACTGATACCTACACCTTCCGCCCCTCCGCCGGTGCGCTCCAAGGTTATGTCCTCCCCCCTCTTCTCTACCTTATGTATACGACAGACATGCCGCTGCCTTCACCCCCTGTCCATTTTCTCCAGTACGCCAATGACACCACCTTCCTTGCACTCGCACCCACCATGAAATGCTCCCAAAACCTTCTCCAATCCCATCTTGACTGGTTCACCACTTCGTGCCTAATCCTGTGAACGGCTCCGTGGTATTTACTCATGTGTCTACTGTTATTTTTCCACCATTCTGTCGTTTTTCTGTGTCTTCCTTGTTTCTATTTGTACTGTATGTAGCCAAAGAGCACCGTACTTTTTCCGCTGCCAGCCCACCTTTTGTATAAGGTGTCAAAATTATAATAAAGAAAAAAATACATTTGAACGTAAATTTATTTCAGTTGCTCCAATGTGATACATGTACCTTTGTCAACTTATCATTTCTGAGAATGCATGCTGTTACAGCATGATTACCTGTGAATACCACATTAATGCATTAAATGCTCAAAATGATGTCCGTCAACCTCAATGCATTTGGCAAGATGTGTAACAACATTCGTTTCAACTGTGAGTAGTTCGCCTTCCGTAATGTGTGCACATGCATTGACAACGCACTGACGCATGTTGTCAGGCATTATTGGTGGATCTTGATAGCAAATATTCTTCAACTTTCCCCACAGAGAGAAATCAAGGGACGTCAGATCCAGTGAACTTGTGGGCCATGGTATGATGCTTTGACCACCGATCCACCTGTCATAAAATATGCTATTCAATACCGCTTCAACTGCACGTGTGCTAGGTGCTGGATATCCATCATGTTGGAAGTGCATTGCCATTCAGTCATGCAGTGAAACATCTTGTAGTAACATTGGTAGAACATTACGTAGGAAATCAGCATACATTGAACCATTTATATTGCCATTGATATAATAGGGGCCTATTATTCTTCCTCCCATAATGCGACACAATACATTAACCCACCAAGGTCGCTGATGTTCCACTTGTTGCAGCCCTCGTGGATTTTCGATTGCCCAGTAGTGCATTTTATTCCCGTTTATGTTACCAGTGTTGGTGAATGACGTTTTGCCACTAAATAGAACGCGTGCAAGAAATATGTCATCATCCCGTAATTTCTCTTGTGCCCAGTAACAGAACTGTACACAACGTTCAAAGTTGTCGCCATGCCATTCCTGGTGCATAAAAATATGGTACAGGTGCAATCAATGTTGATGTAGCATTCTCAACACCGACATTTTTGAGATTCCCGATTCTTGCACAATTTTTCTGCTACTGATGTGCGGATTAGCTGAGACAGCAGCTAAAACACCTACTTGGGCATCATCATTTGTTGCAGGTCATGGTTGACATTTCACATGGGGCTGAACACTTCCTGTTCCCTTAAATAACGTAACTATCTGTAGAACAGTTCGGACATCTGCATGATGTCATCCACAATACGGAGCAGCATACATAGCACATGCCCATTGGGCATTTTGGTCACAACAGCCATACATCAACACGATATTGACATTTTATGCAATTGGTAAATCGTCCATTATAACATGGGTAATGTATCATGAAGCAAATACCGTCCGCACTGGCGGAATGTTACGTGATACCATGTACTCATACGTTTGTGACTATTACAGCGCCATCTATCACAAAGCAAAAGAAGTGGTCCAACTAAAACATTCATATTTCTTTACATACTACATGAATATGTAAGACAAAATGGGAGTTCCACTTTAAAAAAAAAAACATAGTTGATATCCGTTTGACCTATGGCAGCACCATCTAGCAGGCCAACCATAGTGCCATCTGGAATCCCCCTTCAAGGTAGACGGGTTTTTTTTCTTTGCAGTTTTTGCATTTGATGCTTATTTGGTGAGATATTTGGCCCGGACCACCCTGTATTCATAGGTTTACTACTGTCATAATTGTTTGCTCAGAAAACAAAGGTTTACTGTGTGTCTTATATGATGAAAATGTAACCACCCTAATAGCTTTCTTCTGTGGTAAAGGGATGTGACGCACACAACTGTAGTTTCCCCATAAAATGATGCCATAGATTCTTATGATTTGGAAGAAGGGTCTACACTTAATAAATGATGGTGACTGCAAACACAGTGCCCAATGCGCAACTGAGCTAGAAGCATATCTGCATGAAGAAAGAGGTGAAGGAAGTCTGTCCAAGTTGTTGGTAGGTGTTTAATTTCCCGGAGCTTGTTCTCATGTAAAGAAGACCAGTGTTCATGCCAGAGGGATACAATGGTCCTACGTGCGGCAAGACAGGGACAATCTCAGAGGCATAGGTAGTCGGACTGGAGTCTCGGGAGCAGCTTCAGTACCCACACTCCAATACTACCAGGGACACACATGAACATCACGTCGGCTCCGTCATGAGCGAGCGAGTGGATGCACTCGTGGATTCTTTGTACTAAGCTGTGGTATGTGTATAGCACACAGAGGCTCTGGAGGACACTACAGAACTTCAGAATATAATACACAATTGTGAAGCCCATGGCATCATAATTATTGGGTGGATTGTGGTGAAGACATCGTTATTTTGCGATAGATATATATTTATCTCGTTTTTTTCCGTCTGTTCATATATCTTTGATGTTGTAGCACATTTTTCTTTTGTCCTGTAATATAGAGGTAAAAGTTGTTTTCTAGATATAATACACAACTGGAAATTATTTCTTTTTTGTAAGTAGATAAATATGTTTAGATTTTATTGATTGTGGGAAGCTTTAATTTTTTTTATTTTGTTTATCCTTTACTGTTATAAGTTTGGTAGAAAATAGTTGTTTAAAGATATATGTAATTTACTTTGATGTTGTATAAACTGTGGGCGAGAGTATTGAGAGAGAGAGCAATATCGATGGGGGGTGTTGTTGGGAGGCTAGAGACACATGAACTTACACGAACTGCCTATTGTGTGTGAGTACACTTCCCCTCCCAGGACGCTTTTTCGCGATCACGGCACCCATAATACGAACACATGTTTTACTGTGGGGGTCGTGACTTCTACGAGCTGGTGAAGATTGAGTTTAGTGGCAAGCAATGTACGTTTTTAATTACTATTTTATAGTAGGACCTGATATGACAATAGTGAGTGTATAAAGAGGGCGAAGTTGTAACACCATAACTCTAATGCCATACTGATTTATTTTGCTTTTGTTTCATTTAATATTACATCGTTAAGCTTCTGTAAATGTGTTTGAGTGAATAGATAACACAGAATTGTATACTCCTTTCTTTGTACAAACTTTGATGTCATGGTTTGGTTCTAGGCAAAGTAGTGTATCTGTCACTTAAATTCTTTGTCTCATTTGGAGGGAACAAATCTTACTTTATATAATTGTAATTTTGTGTGAATAATTTTTGGTAGAAATGTCAATATGTGCAAATGTTCTGTTTATTGTATTTGTTTGCTGTTATGTAAACTGCTGATCCTCACTTAGGGTTCTTAGTTTAGTTTGTATGTAAAAGGTGTGGTGGTTCCCCTCGGGGACGGAACTGTGTAGCGCGCCCAAATTGTGGTTGGCCCATGTAGAAAAGGTGGAACAAGAGTCAGTCGGGGACGAGCTACCAAACTGTGCACTGCCATGTAAATGTTGCATACTGTGCTGGTCCCGAGAGAGGTTTTTTCTGCCACTTTCCAATGCCTCGGATGGATGGATAAATAGCTGGAACTATTCTGGAATTTGTATCTATCATCGCCACCAAGAAATGACAGAGTCCAGCAATTCTACCTGCAATTCCACCTACCGACATGCCATCGCCACCACATTGCGCAATCACTGTAATGGAGCACTATAGCAATGTACAGTGAAGGATCAGCTTAATGGATGTGTTAGTGTGCTCAAATATAAGGTAATTTATAACTGAGTTTATGTACCTACCTTGATTTTTCTCCTTATCATAACACCTCTCAGGTTCCTCTCCGTTTGAACTAAAGTGATTTCCGAGTGTCCCTGCTGAAAGAACATTAAAGACCAGTGTTTTTGCTAATTAATGCCTCTTGAACATAAAAAAGAAAGTTAATGAAAGTAATTTTCCTAATAAAAGTGCTTATTAATGTATTGTTGCCAACTTCAAATTAAGAGTTCGTAAGACTGAGGCTTATAAAGTTTTGCTTCGTAAATGATCTCATTACTGCCTGTTGTAAATCACAGAATGAGAGTCAGTATCTTACATATATGTTAATTTTGTCTCTCAATGTAGTAAGAGTGGAAAACTGCAGTATGAAACGTTATATACTCATGTTTGCTAAGTGTTTGTCTCTCTTGTGTATTAGAAGTGCATATGAATAGTATACCAGGATCCACAGTCTGTCTGTTGTGTTAATGCTCGGTAACAAGTAACGGAAAGACCATTAATTATGAAAACCATAATTTCTTTATTGAAATGATAGTGAGAAGCAACCTGTTATTGGATTCCAATTAACTTTCATTTTATATAGTAAAGTATTTAACTGAGAGAGACTTAACCTATATCCAATTAATGATTATGCAGTGAATAGTAATAATAACGTTATAAAGACCATCCAGTTTGTGTAAGCCCTTAAAGTAATAGTGTGTTTCGGTATCTGTTATAAATTTGCAAATAGTTTGTGCTACTCCAGTTGTTAGTTTCAATCTTAAAACATACGTATGTGTCAAGAGTTCACTGCACTAGCGTGTGACAAGGTATAGGTTGTGTTTATCCATTAAAGTTAGTAATAACTATTTTCTTGATCGAGAATGTTAATCATTCTCTTGCCTAGTTAGGCTGGCGACCGTTTTCTTTACCCGTTAAACAGTGCAGATAGGCAAAATTTTGTTTGTTACTGTTCAAATATTTCCGTAATTCTGACTTTCACTTCTGATAAGCCACCTCCGTTAGGTACAACACGGTCAACACAACAAAATTCCTCTCAGAGGGTAACACTGCTCTGTTGCGTTATACCATAATTGAGCTTGTATTTTGACTGTGTTTTCGTACACTCAAGTACTGGGAACTTACGTATTTATTCACGTTTCGTTGAACTACCGGGCGCTTATAATCAGTAACAGTTGTTCTGAACTTATGCGAACTTTCTGTTGTGTGTGAGTACACTCCCGCCCAGGACGGGTTTTCGCGATTGCGGCACTCATAATACAAATTGACTTTCTATAGAATTCGCGGTCGGCAAGTTTTATAAACTGTGTGTGGCATAAGTAAACTTAAATTGTGTGCTCCAGAAAAAATAAAACTGTGCACATATGGACATCTGTAACAACAATTACATCGACCAGCCTGTGGCCTGTAAAACGTCACTGTAAACAGGTTTGCAGCTTAAAGAATACCACCACCCACCCGATTATGAGTAAAAAATCATCAGCTGCAATCACACGACCACGGGAGCAGATGTCAGCGTTTCACCAGGACCAGCCAGCTGCCGTCGTTATCGCGGCCATCGTCACAATACACAAGATAAGATTTAAAAGCAGCGCTCTCCTCTCAGAGACTCCAAATTATTGCAAACAATTTTAATTTGTAATTTCTTTTCCTTTTGGCTGACACGCACGTAACATTTGTCTTCTTTAGAATAAAAGTGTTCTCCACGAAGTGGTGTGTTCTATGTAGACATTGTTGACTTTCATTAGCAGTAGCCATTACTCTTTTAATTATTTCCATTTTCTTATTTACATTTTAAATCCGCTGCTGCTGCAATTGTATTTTTTATAACTTTTGGAGGGTATGTGTCAAAATTCGTGTGCCATAACATTTACCAGAAGTATTGTAATGCTTTGCTACTTGGACAAGTGCGCCCGGCATTAATTTCTTAAACGTCGACCAATGGCAGTGAAGCTCGCTTGCTATTGGTGCTAATATTCTATAGTGGGTAATTCAAACGTGGGTAGCTGACAAACCACACGGGTTGTGATTACTTTGAATGAGAATCGTGTAAAATCGTGGGTTATCACTCAACTTCGGTATTCTTTTGTTTATTGATGTTAGAAGCAATTTATTTTTGTCAGTGTCTTTAAATCTTATTTAAAATGGTTTTTCTATGCTAAACTGGGATAAATGGACGGTCAGATATTGTGTTGGGAAGTAAAATTTGGAGAAACGTCTATGTAGATACGACTTGATTTTGACTGCATTAGTTAACACGGTACTTTTCGGGTATTTTGCCGATACTTAGTGACAGGGTACAACAGCAGTTGTCACAATTGGTAGAGGGCTGAAAGCTGTGCATTAAAAATCGAGCAGTGGTCTACAGGACCGTGTCTTCAATGTTTGTTACCAATGACAAATTAACATCCAACCCTATGATTGGTCTTAGAGCTATCAGTGTAGAGGAATGTGCTGTCTCCAAGTTACGTGCAAAATTTGAAAAACATACAGCGATAGATTGAATCTAGAGTAGTGATCTGTGGAAGCAAACTTAAGTCCAAGATGAATGCGGACCTCTGCACCAAGTGGTCATGGACTGTCACCCATCGGGAACGTGGGAGGTTAAGCTTATGAAGCGGAATACGAAAGTGAAATTTGGGAGGCAAC
Organism: Schistocerca gregaria; assembly: GCF_023897955.1. Lineage (NCBI taxonomy): Eukaryota > Metazoa > Arthropoda > Insecta > Orthoptera > Acrididae > Schistocerca > Schistocerca gregaria. The sequence goes on along the minus strand of NC_064930.1, from coordinate 99,186,362 downwards.
AAAGAAGTTGCCCATACCTCGTAGAGGCGGTGAATGGAATTATCAAAAATAGGTGCTTGTTGGTGGTGGATTCTGTTTACCTGTTTGTAATATGGACTTCAATAGGTGGTAAGTGTCTGACGAGAAAATGCTTGCTGGTTAACAATCAACTGCATTTCTTCTTATAGTACAGGTGTGTTCACTAAGAGGAGAGTTCAACTTGAGTAAAACAATTTTGCTACACGAAGAAAAAATGCAGGTGATAAACGGGTATTCGTTGGACAAATATATTATACTAGAAAAGGCATGTGATTACATTTTTAAACAATTTGGGTGCATAGATCCTGAGAAATCAGTACCCATAACAACCACCTCTGGCCGTAATAACGGCCTTGATACGCCTGCCAGTTGAGACAAACAGAGCTTGGATGGCGTGTACAGGTACAGCTGGCCATGCAGCTTCAACACGGTACCACAGTTCATCAAGAGTAGTGACTGGGGTATAGTGACGAGCCAGATGCTTGGCCACCATTGATCAGACGCTTTCAATTGGTGAGAGATCTGGAGAATGTGCTGGCCAGGGCAGCAGTTGAACATTTTCTGTATCCAGAAAGGCCCGTACAGGACCTGCAACATGCAGTTGTGCATTATGCTTCTGAAATGTAGGGTTTCGCAGGGATCGAATGAAGGGTAGAGCGCCGGCTGCGGTGGTCGTGCGGTTCTAGCGCTGCAGTCCGGAAACGCGGGACTGCTATGGTCGCAGGTTCGAATCCTGCCTCGGGCATGGATGTGTGTGATGTCCTTGGGTTAGTTCGGTTTAAGTAGTTCTAAGTTCTAGGGGACTGCTGACCTAAGATGTTAAGTCCCATAGCGCTCAGAGCCATTTTTTTGAAGGGTAGAGCCACAGGTCGTAACTCATCTGAAGTGTAATGTCCACTATTCAAAGTGCCGTCACTGCGAAAAGAGGTGACTGAGACATGTAACCAATGGCGCCACATACCATCACACCGGGTGACATGCCAGTATGGCGATGATGAATACACACTTCTAATTTGCGTTCACTGCGATGTCACCAAACACGGATGCGACCATCATGATGCTGTAAACAGAACCTGGATTCATCCGAAAAAATGACGTTTTGCCATTTGTGCACCCAGGTTTGTCATGGAGCACACCATCGCAGGTACTCCTGTCTGTAATGCAGCATCAAGGGTAACCGCAGCCATGGTCTCCGAGCTGCTAGTCCATGCTGCAGGAAATGTCGTCAAACTGTTCATGCAGATGTTGTCTTGCAAACGTCCCCATCCCATTTATTGACTCAGGGATGGAGACGTGGGTGCATGATCCATTACAGCCATGCAGATAAGATGCCTGTCATCTCGACTGCTAGTGATTCGAGGCCATTGGGATCCAGCACGGCGTTCCATATTACCCTCCTGAACCCACCGATTCCATATTCTGCTAACAGTCATCATATCCCGACCAACACGAACAGCAATGTCACGATATGATAAACCGCATTGCGATAGGCTACAATCTGACCTTTATTAAAGTCGGAAATGTTATGGTACACATTTCTGCAACTTACACGAGGCATCACAACAACGTTCTACCAGGCAACACTGGTCAACTGCTGTTTGTGTATGAGAAATCGTTTGGAAACTTTTCTTGTGTCAGCATGTTGTAGGTGTCGCCATGGAAGCCGACCTTGTGTCAATGCTCTGAAAAGCTAGTCATTTGCATATCATAGCATCTTCTTCCTGTCGGTTCAATTTCGCGTCTGTAGCACGTCATCTTTGTGGTGTAGCAATTTTAATGTATATACATATAGAACAGTCAAAAGGACTGTGCCTGCCCTTTTGACTGTTCGGAGATGTCATTAAACACACCCAAAGACATAAACAACCAAGCATGAGGAGCAGCTATTAGACGGAGGAGGTCTGACAGACGATCAGTCACAGCCCTTCCACCAGGCAGGAGCTACATGGCTCGTGTTGTCTGTAGTTCAACTATGTCTAGATGGTCAATACCGCGGTTGGATCACGTCCACGTTGTACTTTGTGCCAGGAAATGCTCTCAACAAGGGAAGTGTGCTGGCGTCTCAGAGTAACCAAAGTGATGTTGCTCGGTCGTGGAGGAGATATGGAGAGAAAGGAACTGTCGATGACATCTCTCGCTCAGGCCGCTCAAGGCCTACTGCTGCAGTAAATGACCACTGCCTATGGATTATGGCTCAGAGAAACCCTGACCGCAACGTAGCACGTTGAATAATGCTTTTCGTGCAGGCACAGGACATCGTCGTATGACTCAAACTGTGTGCAATAGGCTGCACAATGCCCAACTTCATTCACAACGTCCATGTTTGCAACCACGACACCATGCAGCACAGTACAGGTGGGCCCCAACAACATGCCAAATGGATCGCTCAGGATTGGAATCATGTTCGCTTCACCGATGAGCGTTGCATATACCTTCAACCAGATAGTTGTCAGAGATGTGTTTGGAGGCAACCCCGTCAGGCTGAACACCTTACACACATTGTCCAGCGAGGGCAGCAAGGTGGAGATTCCCTGCTGTGGAGCCGACATACGCCACTGGTGGTCATGGAAGGCGCCATAACTGCTTTACAATAGCTGAATGCCATCCTTCAACCGATTGTGCAACCACATCGGCTGGATATTGGTGAGGCATTCGACTTCATGGACAACGATTTGTGTCCCCATGGTGCACATCTTATGAGTGACTGCCTTCAGGATAACGTCATCACTCGACTAGAGTCGCCAGCATGTTCTCCAGACATGACTCCTATAGAACATGGCTGCAATGGATCGAAAAGGGTTGTTTATGGACGATGTGGCCCACCAATCATTCTGAGGGATCTACGCTGAATCGCCATTGAGGAGTAGGACAATCTGGAACAACAGTGATTTGATGAACATTGTGGATGTATGCCACGATGAATACAGGTATGCTTAAGTGCAAGAGGATGGGCTACTGGGTATTAGAGGTACCAATGTGAACAGCAATCTGGACCACCACTTCTGAAGGTGTCACTGTATGGTGGTACAACTGGTACAACATGCAATGTGTGGCTTTCATGAGCAATACAAAGGGCGGAAATCATGTTTATGATGATCTCTAGTCCCATTATCTGTACAGGTTCCAGAACTCTTGGAACTGAGGTGATGCAAAACTTTACAAACTGACAGATAGTCCAGCCAAAACCGCTAAGGTTAGAAACGTCAGATATGTGGAGGGTGTGAATCTCACACTGTAATCATCACTTAAGAAGTGATTTTCGAAATTACTCTCATGAGGGGATGAGAGACGTTTTGAAAATATGTCACTATTAACCCTCACATGTCATCAGCTCTGAATAAGCATATTGTATGCTTTGGGTATTTTTTGACCCACAGAGTGATTCAAGCGACTTTATGGTGATAAAATTTGAAATATGTCCACAAAAATAAAAATAATTTATTGAGATACATATGCATGATGTTGATATTCCAACTCCATAGTTTCTTAATATAATTAAGTTACATATAAGTTGTAATTATTTACTGCATTTGTTTCAAATATGAAAACATATTTTTTTAGTTCCAAAAATCATTTTAACATAAAATATTCATAACCTACACAATATGTAACAATACATCGCTTATATGGAATTTTATTAGAAATACACTACTCTTTGCTTTCCGAGTCATATGACAAACAATCATTACACAACATAACACACCTACCGTGTTCTTTACAGACAAATTTGTGACATGCATCACATTGTTGATTCACTTTGACCTTGGGCAGGAATCACACCATTTTCTTTTCAGATCTGCAACATCAGCTTCCTGGTTATCATGTTGTTTTTCCTTTAGAAGATCCTTGAAGCCTGAAGATATTACTGCTGAACGAATGAGTTGTTTTCTGCACAGGAGTGACAGGATTTGTCGTTCAGTGTGAGGTATGACAAGTTCATTTCCTAGTTCTCAGAGGAATTCTTTCCTCGCATTTTTACTTGTCATATCATGTAATAAATTGGAATACAGAACGTAAGCATTGAAACAAGCTAAATCCAATATATCACAAAAAATACAGCTAGTGGTTACCTTCTTGTTCCATGTTTCACTGAATAATGTCAAGTTATCTTACCAACTGTATGAACTCCTGACTTCCTTGAGTTGTAGAGCATTATTATTTCAGGTTCTTTGTACTCATGCTCACTTAAATGAAATGTATGGTGCATAATAGACAACAAAATGGGTAATTTATTTTGTGTAGGAACATATGAAGCTACAATAGTATTCTGTTGTGGTCGATAATGGATGCCTCTGTTTTGATGGCAACATTTCTTTTGGCATCTCTTTTTGGTTGGCCCAAAGAGTTCCCACAAGTGTCAGTTTTTTAGCAAGATGTTCTTGTCCCAAATCAAAACTTGTGAAAAAGTTATCAGTGGTAATGTTCCTACCAGATCGCTTTAGGTGATCAGATCAACTAAATCATGTACCACTCATTTCCCTTGATTTATTTCCCTTCCTTCAGCAGATTTCCCCATATACACTTGTGCATTTATGACATAACTGGTCTCACAGTCTACAGTAGCCCACAGTTTTATCCCATACTTTCCAGGTTTCGAAGGAATGTACACCAAAATTCACCCAAAGGCTTCCCACGTGCCTTATGCAAGCCAGCTGTTATAAGCAGACCAAAGAATGCATGCAGCTCTGTAGAATCAAGTTCAATGCATTGTTCAAGAGTTGGGCACAGAATTTTACTATCTTTTGCATGGTCATTGGTACACATTACTAAAGCACTCTGCATGTGATTGGTGATAAAAGGTTTGAAACTCTCTGTCGTTATCTGTAACTGCGGTCTAAGGTGACGTGGAATATGCACAGTTTCACATATTACATTCCTTGAAACCTAGCATGCGCACATCAAGTTTTACTATGTTATATGTTATCTGTCCACACAAAAGTTGCCAGAATACCATCATCGTCTTCTTCACAGTCACTCGTATCCACTTCATCTCTGACTTGTATATCTGTCTCTATCATAACTCCACCAGCATCACTGTCAGCCTGGTTTCCAAAAATTGATTCATTGTCTCTATCACTCTACTGCTAAGTCTGCCAAAAAGCTGCTCGAGACTGCAGCCCCTTGCAAAAAGTATATCACTATTATGAATAAACTATAACACCACATCTTCCTTCCACTAAATTCAATTATAAACTGTAAATTTGTTGTAACAATTCACGTGAATGTGTTTTCTGTTCATTGCTTAGAACAATGTACAAATGAATGTTGGTTGATGAGGTGCACTGTTGCTAAGATTTATTTTCGTAACCAAACTAACATATAATACTGAAAATCCTATATTGTATACCTGGGGTATTTTCTGACCCCACTGCAAAAATTTGAAATTGTTGTACTAAAAACTGTGATATAATCATAAATATTTTACCCAGTTATAATAAAAAGTCCTTGAACAGCATATCTGGAGGCTGAGTAGTCTACACCCAAACTGAAACTGTTTAATTGTGGTTAAAAGAGCCTCGGGGTCTGAAAAGACTCCAGACATCATGCAAGGGTTAAGTGAGTGTTCATTGTTGTGCGTCTTTTCCGAAACCACACTGTTACTATGTGTGACTTTTCTTATCTCTTGCTAACAGGAACGACACTGTCGCCGTGTTTTTTAAGTGTCTGTCTACTACTGTACCTGTCTCCTTACTGTGTTTTTCAACTATCATCACAAACTCTTGTATTATAATTTAACTCCCACAAATTTCCACCATTTTTAAAATTTAAAAGTCGCCACCTTGTCGCCTGCTTTTATCATTATAATCTTCTTATTGCATTTTTTAAATTCTGTAGGGTGAAGAGCGGCGTACTGAGCTTCTGCCAACACACACCCTTGGGGGGGGGGGGGGGGGGGGACAAAACGAATAAAAAACCGCAAACAGTTGATAAACATCATTAAGTAACTACATTGCTAAGCATGTGATTGGTGTAAGAGTCTTGAGCGTTCTGTATCATGAAGTAATGTTGCGGACAAAGGAATGTTGAAATTTTTTAGGATTTATCCTAGAGAAAGTCAAGAAAACTTTGGAGAAACCAGAAGCAGCTGATGTTTTTCAAGAGCTCAGACACAAGACTAGTCCTAATCAACCCAGGTCAAGGTAAAAGAAGAATATAGAGAGGCTATACAATGGAGATGAAGGTATCAAGGTAATGTTATTGAAAGTGAAGATGTTGTAGATGAAGATGAGATGGGAGATATGCTATTGGGAGAGGAATTTGACAGAGGACTGAAAGACAGGAGACACAAGGCCCCGGAGCTAGAGTATATGCTGTCAGACTGAAAGCCTCGGGAGAGCCAGCCATGTTGAAACTGTTCCATCTGGTACGCAAATATCCTCTGACTTCAAGCAGAATGTAATAATTTCAGTTTAAAAAAAAGCAGGCGCGCAGATAGGTCTGAATATCACTCAACTATCAGTAATTAATAAGTCAGGGTTATAAAAATACAAATTCTTTTCAGTGCAATACCTGTTCTTACTAAAATTGCTAGATTTGTAATGGAACTGATACAGATCTTATCTTCCCTCTGTCCATCTCCTCTGCCTACTTCCCTGTCTCAATGTCAATTTCTTTCCTTCCTTCCTGCACAAACTTTCATTCACTTCCGCCACCCGCACCCCCGTCACCCCAACCCCTTCTGTCTAATCTTGAGTCTTGTTTATTGCTGTTTCAAACGACCTCATCTCCTACCTACCAAACTTAACAGAAGCTCACCAGCAACCTCGCAGATCTAGCACACCAGGAAGAAAGGATTTTGCAGACACATGGCTTAGGCACGGTCTGGGGGATGTTTCCAGAATGAAATTTTCACCCTGCAGCGGAGTGTGCACTGATATGAAACTTCCTGGAAGATTAAAACTGTGTGTCAGACTGATATACACTACGTGATTAGAAATATCTGGACACCTGGCAGAAAATGACTTTCAAGTTCGTGGCGCCCTCCATCGGTAATGATGGAATTCATTTCGGTGTTGGCCCACCCTTAGCCTCAATGACAGTTTTCACTCTCGCTGGCACAGGTTCAATCAAGTGCTGGAAGGTTTCTTGCGGAATGGCAGCCCATTCTTCATGGAGTGCTGCACTGAGGAGGTGTATCGATGTTGGTCAGTGAGGCCCGCATTCCAAAACGTCCCAGAAATTCTCAGGATAGCTTCTGTATCTGTAAAGTCTGGAAGGTAGAAGACGAGGTACTGGCAGAAGTAAAGCTGTGAGGACAGGGCATGAGTCGTGCTCTGGTAGCTCAGTTGGTAGAGCACTTTCCAATGAAAGGCAAAGGTCCCGAGTTCGAGACTCGGTTCAGCACAGTTTTAATCTGCCAGGAAGTTTCATCCCAGAGGTGTCCTATAGGATTCACGTCAGGACTCTGTGCAGGACAGTTCATGAGAGGGATGTTATTGTCGTGTTATGACTCTGCCACAGGCCATGAATTATGAACAGGTGCTCGATAGTCTTGAAAGATGCAATCACCATCCCCGAATTTCTCTATAACAATGGGAAGCAACATGGTGCATAAAACATCAATGTAGGCCTGTGCTGTGATAGTGCCACGGAAAACAATAACGGGTGCAAGCCCCCTCCATGAAAAACATGAGAACGCCACCACCTTCAAATTTTACTGTCGGCACTACACACGCTGGCAGATGATGTTCAATGTGCATTCTCCATACCCACACCCTGCCATCCGATTGACACATTTTGTACTTTGATTCGTCACTCTACACAACATTTTTCCACTGTTCAATGTCCAATGCTTATATTCCTTACACCAAGTGAGGCGTCGTTCGGCATTTACCAGTTTGATGTGTGGCTTATGAGCAGCCGCTCGACCATGAAATACAAGGTTTCTCACCTCCCGCCTAACTGTCATAGTACTTGCAGTGGATCCTGATGCAGTTTGGAATTCTTGTGTGATGGTCTGGATAGATGTCCGCCTATAACACACTGCGACCCTCTTCAACTGTTGGGGGTCTCTGCCAGTCAACAGACAAAGTCAGCCGGTACAGTTTTATGCTGTATGTGTTCCTTCACCTTCCCACTTCACTATCACATCAGAAACAGTGGACCTTGGGAAGTTTAGGGTGGTCCTACTCATCCCACATCCCGAGAAGAAATGTTCAGTGGTCGCTCGTTCAAAACCCCGACACACGTCCAGTTTGTCGGACGGTGTGTAGGAAGCAAGTTTCGAGTTGTCTGATTTCTAGGAATAATGCTGCAGAAAGCGAAAGGCCACTTCACGTGTACCAATTCATAGGCCAATCAACATACCGACTGACTAATTTTGTGGCAGCATGCACATGCCCTGACCGACTCCACTCAGCGATTACAGCGCCGCCCTGTTGTCATGATTTGTTAACCTTACGTTCACTGTGTTTATGTTCTACGAGATGCCACTACGCTTTACTCAGGAACAAAAACGATATTTTAGGGCTAACAACACCTAAAGAACCGAGAGAAAGAAGCGCCTAATGCAAGAACAAAAGGAATTCACCCCCGTTCTGCTACTTAAGCAACTGGGATGCGATGATTTTCGTAGATATCTAAGAATTCGGAGCTGATGAACATCTTCAAAACATTGCATTTAATGATGGTAGAATTAAGGAAAGGTGGATGTATCATGAAGGTAAGCTACATATATGAGGTGAGACTGTCATTTACTGACAATGAGTTTTCCCCAAGTTGGATAAGTTGGATAGTTGGCGTACTACCGAATCATCATACAAAGTGCAGAGAGATATTGAAGCACACGAAAGTACATATTTAACTTTTTTGGGTGGGACAGGGGGCTGTAAAGCATACCTAGACGAAGTTGGCCTTGCCATCAAATTACCACAAATTATATTGTTAATTTTGAAATATATATTTTTAGATGAAACCCATCTCTTCATTAATTTGAATTTTATATTATGGCAGGTCATAAAATCCACCTGCTTAAGGCATAGTTATCAATTATGTTATTTGTTAGACACTGAAAATAATTAAACCATTCATTCCTTCCTGGAGTAGAGGCTAGTTGGCAAAAGAAAATTTACAGTTAAATAAAAAAGTTGTAGCTCTCATTATAAGCGTAGAATAAACTAACCTCGTCCTGCTTATATTGCTCGAGATGAACAAAAGTGCAGTGGCTGTAGGTTTGCCTTTCATGGGAAATTACTCCAACAAAGCTCATCTTAAGGCGTGTTTACTAGCACTTCTGCAAGCTAATTTCAAGCACTTGCAGAAATGCATCCATGAGAATATCCTCTTGAGACTTCTAAACAAGAAAACAAATTTTGAAGGCAACATTGCCTGACAGAAGGAAGTTAATCCTAATAAGAAAAATAAAAATAAAAAACATACAAGCAGACACTTTCAGTGGGAAGGGCCAGTCCTGCTGACACATTCTTCTTACTAAATTCACATTGTCTTAATGTATATGCAGCAATCTTAGGAGCTAGCTTTAAGTCTCTGTCTTTCTCAAAATTGTAAAGATAATTCATATGATGACAGTTCACAGTTTCTATGAAAAGAGAATGTTTTGGATTAATTTTTTTCTGGTGTTGTTATGGTAATATTTGGCAACAGAGATGCTTTGATATCTTTAAGCAGGCGTGGAATGTCCGCAATAAAATAAGTATTGCTGGCGGCTATCTGGGGTTAAAAATATATTTCTGCATTACTGAATTTTGTCTGGTCAAGACACTAAATGATATCCACTTATGTATGAAATAATGCAGCGTATGCCTAACCCAACACTTTCAGTGCACATATTTATATTCAATATTTTATTGTATATAACTTGTCCATTGGAACCTCACCACTACATCTACACCCATATTCTGTAAACCACCATGAAGTACATGGCCAAGGGTGCATCCCATTGTACCAGTTATTAGGATTTCTTCCTGTTCCTTCCATAAAAGGAGTGCGGGGAGAATTATTGTTTGAATGCCTCTGTGTGTGCAGTAAGTACTGTAATCTTGTCCTTATGATCCCACGCGAGTGATACTAGTGTGTTGTAGTATATTACTAGACCATCATTTAAAGCCTATTCTTGAATCTTTGTTAGTAGGATTTCTTAGGATAGTTAAAATACTTTCATGTTTAAGAGTCTGCCAGTTCAGTTTCTTCAGCATATCTGTGATTCTCTCCCACAGGTCAAATAAACCTGTGACCATTCATGCTTCCCTTATCTATATATGTCCAATATCCCTTGTCAGTCCCATGTGGTATGGGTTCCACAGAGATGGGCAGGTTGCACAAGTGATTTGTATGCTATCTCGTTCGTAGACTGATTACACTTTCCCAGTATTCTACCACTAAACTGAAAGCTACCACCTGCTTTTCGCATAACTGAGCCTGTCTGACCATTTCGTTGATCATATCTTTACAAAGAGTACCACCCAGGTATTTGTATGGGTTGACCAGTTCAAACTGTAACTCATTGATACTATAATCACAGGATACTACATTTTTTCATCATGTGAACTGAACAATTTTCTATTTCTGAACATTTGCAGCAAGTTGCCAACGTTTGTACAACTTTGAAATCTTATCAAGATCTGACTAAATATTTATGGAGCCTGTTTCAGAGAGTACTTTTTTTTACAGATGACTGCATCATCTGCAACAAGTGTGTGGCTACTGTTAATATTGTCTGCAATGTGATTAATTACAATATGAACAGCAAGTGTCCCAATATGCTTCCCTGGGGTGCAACTAAAGTTACTTCTGTATGTAACAATGACTCTCCATACAAGAAAACATGCTGTGTCCTGCCTACAAAAACACCCTCAATCCAGTCACAAATTTCGCTTGGTACCCCACATGATTGCGCTTCTGACCATTAGTATAGGTGTGGAACTGAGTCAAGTGCTTTTCAGAAATCAAGAAATACTGCATCCACCTGACTGCCTTGATCAAAAGCTTTCAGTATGTTGTGTGAGAAAAGTGTGAATTGGGTTTCACTCGATTGATGTTCTTGGTATTGATGCTAGTTTGCATCGAGAAAGTTATTTTGTTTGAGATACCTCATATCTCTGAGCTGAGAATATGTTCCAAGATTCTACAACTAACCAGTGTCAAGGATATTTCATGGTAGTTTTGTGGATCGCTTCTACTATCCTTGTTGTAGACAGCTGTGACGTGCTTTTTTCCAAGAACTGGGCACACTTTTTGTTCATGAGATCTATGATAGATTATAGTGAGAAGTGGAGTTAAGTCAGTTCCAAATTTAGTATTGAATCTAACAGAGATTCCATCAAACCCGGGAGTTTTTTCAATTTTAATGATTACAGCTGTTTCTCCTGCCACTGATGCCAATGCATTGATTTGATTTGATTTGATTGTAACAGGGAAGCTAAAATAGCTTAGCTCTAACCCCTCCACTGCCTGCATCGAAAATAAGTTAATTGTGTGGTATCGCACCCTATCTATCTAGTAAAGCCAACTAGTGCCCTTAAGTAGTGCAAAGAGTACCTCAACCAGTTTTTTGTTAGACACAATTTCTTGAGGTGTAGTTGTGTTGAAGATTCTGTATCTTTTACTCTCCAGTCCCATGCATTTGAAGATTAGGTGTGACACAGTTTCGTCACCCTCATCACAGATCCTACATTTATTGTTCTCTTCCATTATACCCATTGTGTGTAGATGTTTTTTTGAAATTCCCATGGCAGGTCATCAGTCCACTCATGAGTTTGATGTCTTTCCTGTTCAGTCCCAGGATTACAGAGCTTCTTTTAAAACATGACTTGGGCATCATTACCTTACCATGTTTTTGTTTATGGACCTTGGTACAATATCCTATGTGATGTTTCCTAAGCCAGTTCTTTAGTTCTAATTTAATCACGGCCTTAGCGATTGTCAGGACAGGTTCCAGTCCAGTAAATGGTTTTGTTGCCCCCATCCTAGCCAGTCTGTCGGCTTGTTTGTTGACAAAGATCCCTGAGTGGGCAGGAACACACACTAGGCTTACGATTTTGCTTCCCCCTAGCTCCACTAGAGCCCTGTGGCATTCTGCAACGATCTTAGATCCTGTTACAAGAGCTACCAATGATTTCAGGTCTGCCTGTCTGTCTGAATAGATGTAGATGCTACGGTCCTTGTAGCACCTAAGCATATTCTCCTCCACACATGCCGTGATTGCAGTAATTTCAGCTTGGAATACAGTTTTCTAGAGAGATGATGCCCTCTAGTCTTGGCTCAACCTGTACACCCCAGCCACAACGCCTTGGTCTGTTTTCGACCCATCAGTGAACCAAATGATGTCACCCGTATGATGTTGAACAGTTTTTTTCCCACTGCTCCCTGCTTCCAATAATTATATATTAAGGCTTGTCGAAGCAAGTGGGAGCTATTATACAGTTGGCAGGCAATTCCCCAGCCATTCCTATATTTACCTCACTCACTATGTTAGTGTGTGATTCTGTATATCCAAATGAGACCCAGTTTTTGCCAGTTTTAAGTCTGTGTGCCCCAGCTGCTGCCTCCATCTTGACCTGAAGGTGTGGTGGAGGCATGTCCAACATGGCTTCCATTCCAGCGGTTGGTGTGCTACTAATTCCGTCTGTTATGGCTAAGCAGGCAAATCTCTGCACCTTAGCAAGCCCCTTAGCTGTAATCCTCTCTTGTACCTTCTTCTACCACACTACAGCCCTGTAGGAAATCCTAGGTCTGACCACTGTGGTGTATATCCAGTGCATACCCCTGGGACTTAGGCCCAAGCTTTAGCCACAGGCCTTCTAGTTCTCACTAGAGTACATTTTGCCTTGGAACAGATACTGTTAATGTGAGGGGCCCATGTTAACTTCTCACTTAGGTTACTCCTAGATATTTCACTATCCCCTTCACAGGTAGAGTTTCATTGAAGAGCTTTAGATTCCAACTTAAGTGTTGAATATGTTTCATTGTATGTGGCACCTCAACAGTATTCTTAGGATTAACATTCAGGTATGGTTTAATGCATCAATTTTTCACAATGCACAAACTTCCTTGTGCCATATTTCTAGCTGTGTCAGTAAATTCCCAAGTATTACTATGACTAGGTCATCAGCGTATCCTTGACAGAAGCATTGTCTACATCTACATCTATCTCTACATGTATACTCCACAAGTCAACCAACGGTGTGTGGTCATGTATGGTTTGTGGGAAGAACGACTGTCTGAAAGCCTCCGTGCGCATTCGAACCTCTCTAATTTTACATTCGTGATCTCCTCGGGAAGTATAATTAGGGGGAAGCAATTTATTCGATACCTCATCCAGAAACGCACCCTTTCGAAACCTGGCGAGCAAGCTACACCGCGATGCAGAGCGCCTCTCTTGGAGAGTCTGCCACTTGAGTTTGCTAAACATCTCCGTAACGCTATCACGGTTGCCAAATAACCCTGTGACGAAACGCGCCGCTCTTCTTGGGATCTTCTCTATCTCCTCCGTCAACCCGATCCGGTACAGATCCCACACTGATGAGCAATACTCGAGTATAGGTCGAACGAGTGTTTTGTAAGCCACCTCCGTTGTTGATGGACTACATTTTCTAAGGACTCTCCCAATGAATCTCAACCTGGTACCCGCCTTACCAACAATTAATTTTATATGATCATTCCACTTCAAATCGTTCCGCACGCATACTCCCAGATATTTTACAGAAGTAACTACTACCAGTGTTTGTTCCGCTATCATATAATCATAGAATAAAGGATCCTTCTTTCTATGTATTCGCAATACATTACATTTGTCTATGTTAAGGGTCTGTTGCCATTCCCTGCACCAAATGCCTATCCGCTGCAGATCTTCCTCCATTTCGCTACAATTTTCTAATGCTGCAACTTCTCTGTACACTACAGCATCATCCACGAAAAGCCACATGGAACTTCCGACACTATCTACTAGGTCATTTATATATACTGTGAAAAGCAATGGTCTCATAACACTCCACTGTGGCACGCCAGAGGTTACTTTAACGTCTGTAAACGTCTCTCCATTGATAACAACATGCTGTGCTCTGTTTGCTAAAAACTCTTCAATCCAGCCACACAGCTGCTCTGGTATTCCGTAGGCTCTTACTTTGTTTATCAGGCGACAGTGCGGAACTGTACCGAACGCCTTCCGGAAGTCAAGGAAAAAAGCATCTACCTGGGAAGCTGTATCTAATATTTTCTGGGTCTCATGAACAAATAAAGCGAGTTGGGTCTCACACGATCGCTGTTTCCGGAATCCATGTTGATTCCTACAGGGTAGATTCTGGGTTTCCAAAAACGACATGATACTCGAGCAAAAAATATGTTCTTAAATTCTACAACAGATCGACGTCAGAGATTTAGGTCTATAGTTTTGCGCATCTGCTCGACGACCCTTCTTGAAGACTGGGACTACCTGTGCTCTTTTCCAATCATTTGGAACCTTCCGTTCCTCTAGAGACTTGCGGTACACGGCTGTTACAAGGGGGGCAAGTTCTTTCGCGTACTCTGTGTAGAATCGAATTGGTATCCCTTCAGGTCCAGTGGACTTTCCTCTGTTGACTGATTCCAGTTGCTTTTCTATTCCTTGGACACTTATTTCGATGTCAGCCATTGTTTTTGTTTGTGTGCGGATTTAGAGAAGGAACTGCAGTGCGGTCTTCCTCTGTGAAACAGCTTTGGAAAAAGGTGTTTAGTATTTCAGCTTTACGGGTTTCATCCTATGTTTCAATGCCATCATTATCCCAGAGTGTCTTGATTTGCTGTTTCGAGCCACTTACTGATTTAAAATAAGACCAGAACTTCCTAGGATTTTCTGTCAAGTCGGCACATAGAATTTTACTTTCGATTTCACTGAACGCTTAACGCATAGCCCTCCTTACGCTAACTTTGACATCGTTTAGCTTCTGTTTGTGTGAGAGGTTTTGGCTGCGTTTGAACTTGGAGTGAAGCTCTCTTTGCTTCCGCAGTATTTTCCTAACTTTGTTGTTGAACCACGGTGGGTTTTCCCCGTCCCTCACAGTTTTACTCGGTACGTACCTGTCTAAAACGCGTTTTACAATTGCCTTAAACTTTTCCGATAATCACTCAACATTGTCATTGTCAGAACAGAAACTTTCGTTTTGATCTGTTAGGTAGTCTGAAATCTGCCTTCTATTACTCTTGCTAAACAGATAAACCTTCCTCCCTTTTTTTATATTTCAATTAACTTCCATATTCAGGGATGCTGCAACGGCCTTATGATCACTGATTCCCTGTTCTGCACTTACAGTCGGAAAGTTCGAGTCTCTTTGTTATCAGTAGGTCCAAGATGTTATCTCCACGAGTCGGTTCTCTGTTTAATTGCTCGAGGTCATTTTCGGATAGTGCACTCAGTATAATGTCACTCGATGCTCTGTCCCTACCACCCGCCCTAAACATCTGAGTGTCCCAGTCTATATCTGGCAAAATTGAAATCTCCACCTAAGACTATAACATGCTGAGAAAATTTATGTGAAATGTATTCCAAATTTCCTCTCAGTTGTTCTGCCACCAATGCTGCTGAGTCGGGAGATCGGTAAAAGGAGCCAATTATTAACCTAGCTCGGTTGTTGAGTGTAACCTCCACCCATAATATTTCACAGGAACTATCCACTTCTACTTCACTACAGGATAAACTACTACTAACAGCAACAAACACGGCACCACCGGTTGCATGCAATCTATCCTGTGCCTTTGTAAAAATTTCCGCTGAATTTATCTCTGGCTTCAGCCAGCTTTCTATAACGATTTCAACTTCCGTGCTTTCTATCAGCGCTTCAAGTTCCGGTACTTTACCAATGCAGCTTCGACAGTTTACAATTACAATACCGATTGCTGCTTGGTCCCCGCATGTCCTGAGTTTGCCCCACACCCTTTGAGGCTGTTGCCCTTTCTGTACTTGCCCGAGGCCATCTAACCTAAAAATCCGCCCAGTCCACGCCACACAACCCCTGCTACCAGTGTAGCCGCTTGCTGCGTGTAGTGGACTCTTGACCTATCCAGTGGAACCCGAAAACCCACCACCCTATGGCGCAAGTCGAGGAATCTGCAGCCCACACGGTCGCAGAACCGTCTCAGCCTCTGACTCAGACCCTCCACTCGGCTCTGTACCAAAGGTCCGCAGTCAGTCCTGTCGACGATGCTGCAGATGGTGAGCTCTGCTTTCATCCCGCTAGCGAGACTGGCAGTCTTCACCAAATCAGATAGCCACCGGAAGCCAGAGAGGGTTTCCTCCGATCTGGAATTTAATTCCATAATGAGTTCGTTCACCACTAAATTCCACAACAGAGGGGACGAAACTCCTCTTTATAGGCAGCCTCTGGTGGTGGTAATTAGCACCTTTTCATTCATCATGGTAGCCTCTACCTTCTTTCCACCAAGTATGGCCCTGGTTCACCTGCATATGGTGGTTCCCATGTCATGCACGTCTGTTGCCCTTACCATGGAATTGAAGGCCGTGTTACTGAAGGCCCCTCAATATCCAGGAACATGCAGAGGGCTATTTCTTGGAACAAGTGCTTTCTCTACCTTCCAATGAGTTGGTGGAGAGCAGTCTTACATTATTTACGTGGATGATATGCGAGCTGGTTTGATTGTAGAGGGGGCCCTACTTAGCCTCCTCTTCCCAACACATGCATTAACCAGTTTTTCCAATGTTTTGAGAATGAAGGAGGACAGGCTGGTTGGTCTCACATCCTTAGCCTTGGTATGATCAATTCTCCGTGAAGACCACCTTCACGGCTCTCCAAGCACTGGGAATGATTCCTACTGCTAGGCTAGCCCTGAATAGCGTGCATAGGACTCTTATGAACTTCTCTCCTGCCTGTTGCAGTAGAGCTGTAAAAATTCCATCTGGGTCAGATGACTTGAATGGTTTGAATGTTCCCTCCGCCCATTGGATTTTATTAAAGTTCACATACTCCTTGGCGAATTCCCAGGCCTCTCTTCGAGTGTTTGAGTGCCGTTGTCTCTCCAGGATCACATTCTGGACTGCGTTGTCTGGCAGAACATATTAAGGAAAATCAGTTTTGAGGAGCAGTTCCAGCGTCTCATGTGCTGTCTTTGTATATTCCCCATCCTCCTTCCTCAACGTACCTCCTGGATTGGATGGTACTCTAGTGAGAATCTTGTGCAGTCTGGCTTGTGCAGCCATGCTCTCCACCTCCTCACAGAATTACTTCCAGGATGCCTCCTTTGCTTGTCTGATTGCACGATTTCAGTTGACAAGGGCTTCATGATATTTAGCCCATTGTCCTTTACGTCTCGCAGTATTAAACAGTCTGAGTACCTGTTTGCTTTGCATTTCTAAGTTGTTATTCCACCAAGGCACACTCCTATTTGTGCACTTCTTGGTAATTGTGCAGTTGTCCTGATATGAGGTCACTATGGCAGAGGTAACAGCCTCTGCTACTTCCTCCAGTACTACTGGATTTCTTATCAAAGTTGCCTAAATCAAGGTCCCTCCTATATGTATCCCAGTCTGTTTTCCTGGGATTCCCATAGTTCATTGTCTGTCTGATTCACATTTCAACCTTGAATTTAATGTCCAATGAGGATGACTCCAGCACCTTATGCCATGGTTTGACATAGCTGCCCATCATCATGGAACTAAAGGTTGTGTCAATTACTTCTTCCCTTCAGCTATTCCTGAATGTGGGTTCATTGCCCCTATTCAGGACCTCCAAGGTGTTAGCTGGGTTGTGGGCATTGGTGTCGCATCCCACCGGCAGTTGGTCACCTTGCTGATGGAAAAGTCTCTACCAGTCTCCTCACCTCCAACAGAGGAGGAGAGCTGCCTTCGTAAGGGAGGTATGCCGAGGCCAAAACAATTTCCCTTGTGATACCTTCCTCATTCTGCTGCATTTTAATGGTCACTAAATATCTATAGCAGAAATCCATCTTTGGTGTGAAAGAAATTCCATTTCTTACATAGATGCTTGTTCTGCAGTTTCTTATATTTCTAGCATAGATCAGCTTACCTCCAGCACCACTGAGGCCCGATACACCACCTTCATATAAACAGGGTTCTTGTATCAGGGCCACATCCACTTCCTGCCTTCCCAGGCAGCGACTCAGGGCTGCAGAGGCCCCTTTTACTGTGCTGCAGATTAATCTGCAGCCCCTCCGGTCTCCGTCTTGCTTCCATCTTTGAGGTCTTTGAGAATCCTGACAGTGACCTGTGAGAACCCTAAAAGTAATTTCAGGTCCTGCTCCTGCATCACCTGCAGGGACTTCATTCCGACCTCCACTACCAGGGTTTGTCCTTCCAGTCCAGCCTTCTGGTTGACCACTCTCCAATCTTCTGTCTATACTTTTATGTTCTGGTCGCCTATTTTGCCAAACAGTGTCTTAAGGGAGACTTCCTTGAGGATCTTTGGCACCCATATTGATATCTTTGCAGTCTTAAGAAGCTCTACTGCCATCTTAACCAGCAGCTTCGCATCTTTCAATGGGGATATCATGAGCACCTTTTCCTTAAGCCATTCCATCTTGTGTACCCCCTCACAGACAAAAATGAGGGCGCCATGATCTAGATAGACCCTCCTGAAGTTGGATCTTGGGCTTGGGTCCCCCCCTCCCCACCATCCGTTTTCAAAGAGATCCATCTGTACCAATCCCTCCTGCTGTGAGGTGATGGTCACCAGTGGATAGCCTTCCTGAATGACTGCTACCCTAAAAAGCAAGAGTGCAGTACTATTGGTCTGTTTCCCTATTTGTTGCCTCCGTTTTTTATGGACTCTCTTATCCAGGGAGGAGGGAGTCTTTGATTCCTCCTTATCTGCTGGCTACCTGTCTTTGACGTAGTGGGGGTTTTTCTTATCACCTTCAACCTGATACAGTTTTTTCTTGGGGGTCTTAGCTTCCTTTAATTGCCTTCACTTGTCTTTAGGAAGCCATTCTCTTCCTTCCTTTTTTCTCTGTTCCCTGAGTAGTTTCCTCCTCTGAGCCCCAGACAAGCCTTTGATCTGATCTAGTTTCTCGGTTACAGTTCCCACTTCTGGCTCATGTCTAGACCGTGATTCAGTAATTGGAATGCCTTCCATCGGTAATGACCCCGATGTTTGGATTTCTAAGGTCTCAGTTTGCCCCTCAGTTTGTTTTTCTATATTTTCTTTAATCGTGTCCATATTGGTGCCCCAAGATTTGGGGATCTACAAGGTCCACAACACATATACCCCCCATGGTGTAAGGCTACTTACTCAAGGAGGTCACCCGGTATCCCTGAAGCTACTTTTGCGACACATCTTCCCATGTGCCATGCACCCCTTGGCATGGATCACATCACACCTTGGGTTGGGTCAGGGAGTTGGGTAGGACTAGGAGTGGATAGGGAAGATGGGACGTTGTGGGACACTCTCAGTCTGATTCATTGGCTGAGACCTTTCCAGCAGTAGGTCCTCTACCTACGGCATAGCTGTCAGCTTCACGCAGATATGCAAGCCTCTGCATCCGCTCAGACAGTGCGTCTTCAAGGTGGTTTCCCCCAGAGAGGACGCTAATACATACCTCACTCATCTCTTCAACAGTATGAGTATTAAACTGGTGCAATTCTCCTAGGTTTTCCTTTGTAAAGGAACATTTGGAAACAGAGTTAAGCATTTTAGATTTTACTTTGTTACCCTCAGTTTTGCATTCTATCTCATTTGCTAGTTTCTGTACTCCAAGTATGGTGACACTAACATTCTCTACATATGACCTGAATTTCTTTGGGTTTTCTAATGAATCGTTTGACAATGTTCTGCCGTAGTAGTTACTTACGGCTTCACACTTTGCTCTCCTGAAGGCCAAATGTGTTTAATTTGGCACCTGTCTATCTATGATCATTTGCTTTGTTTTACACCTATTATGGAGCAATCTCTGTTTCTTTAGAAGTTTCTCTACTGTACCTGTATACCATGGGTCCCTCCCATTAGGGATAGTTCAACTTTGTGCATATTTGTCCAGTATATGGTCATGTATCCTTTTATAATCGAATATTCTCATTTATTCAGTTGAGAAGTTATTGCAATTGCTTCCTAATCGAGAACATGGTAATCTTAGTTTTGTAATTACTTCCACATTTTCTTGGCTGAAGTTCCTACATATTTTTCTTGTGCAGTCTCAATTTAATTTTGATAGTGATATAAATTGCTCTGCATGGTCTGATACTCCTACATGTTGAACTTCTTTCCTTTCACATTGCAATTATAACTGCTTACAATATTATCAGTAAATGTTGAAGAAGTTACTCTAACACTTGCATATTGGTGAAAATTCAGATTTAGCCCATTAGTGTCATTCTGCTTTTTAATATGTGAAATAAATTTGCCATCAGTACTTGCACTCTGTTGAAGTCAGCAAATATAACTAGTTCATCACACAATTTTCCAATTTTTAATTTATATAACAATGTTTCAAATTTCTCTAAGAATACCAAGCTTGTGTGGTACCCAGGGATGTGATACCTACTGAAAATTAATATATTATACGTTTGTCATTTCCGTGCAACTACTTTCCAATGTAATTCCTCCACTTAGATGGCTAAAATTCTCTCTGATTTCATAGTCTACCGAGGACTGAACTAGTATGCAAGAGCTTCCATACCCAGCAGCTCTATATAAACTGGTAGCCAGTTCATAGCCTGTAAGGTTATTGAGGAAGTGGATATTTTTAATTTTAAGCCACTGTTCATTTAGACATATTACCTTTTGCTGATAGTTTCATAGTTTCTAAATGAATTTGCATATCATAAAGCTTGCCAGTCATCACTTCATACCTGCCTTCAATGTTGAAATACATAATAAAATTACCACTCCATACACTATCAGATAAAGCATTTTTAAAACTACAAGGAGTTCCATTTATCTAATGACTGCGCACACATGGCTGACTTTACCAGCCACTGGAGCCATGCTACCTGTGTCTCCCTGTTAGTGTCACAGTAAGCGCCTTTCTAGCCAGTGCCATTTGAACAGTAAAACAAACATCATGAGTCTAACAGTGAAGTCTGCAAATGCAGCAATGGCAATGCCGAATTACTCCAGTCCACAATGAGTGATCATTTATAATTTGTATGTGCATCCAGAGCCCACTCATGTTGTTCAGAAGTTTTTAGATGCTTTTAGTCCAAGTTATGATGCAACTCATAAGTTGGTGAAAAAAATTTGAAAATGGTAAGTGCTCATGACAAGTGCAGAAGCTCATCTTGATGGCATTGCACATCACTTGGACAATATCCTTAAAATGTCTTTCGGAAGTCTTTCACATTGAACACAAATTTCATGTACCTCTGTACAAAGAACTACTAAGTTATATGGGCTAAAGTGATGTAAAGAAACAGTAGTGTAAGAATTTAAACATGGTGATCGCAGACTGCAGGTTAATTTTTGCAAGTGGGTTTTGATACATGTGCGTAACAGTGAAGTGGATAGATACCTCATTCTCTTTTCAGGTGAGGCACGCTTCAGTTTATGCGACTTTGTTAATTCTCAAAAGTCTGTAGGCTGCAGAGCAGCGTAATAAGCTGCTGCCAGCCCGTCCTCTTCGGGGGGGATCGAAATAAAATAAAGGAAAAAAATTAAAATAATGCTTGAAACCGGAATTCAATACCCTTTCACTATAATTTTGGAAAGATCGGGCAACCAACAGGTTAACCAAACTGAGCAGCATGTGTATTAATAGGGGCTATGATACGGTTGTTAAACAGCTGCTTTTTCGAATCCGCGTCGCGTATCTTGAAATTGTCATTCAAAACTAGACGCTGAAACGCCTGAAAGTTAACGATCCTCATCCATATTACTTCGACGGAAAAAGTAAAATAACATTTACACCTTGCGTTGTATGTGGGAAAATATGTGATAGTGCAGTGGCAAACATATGGTAAAACGTTAACGGTTAGAACATCGGCACTGGGTGAGAAAATGGCGCAGTATCAATAGTCAGTTGCAGTAAGAACAGAGTAGTGCAGGGTCTCCACTTAACAAATGACAGTGACTGCGGCCACAGTACCCAATGCGCAACTGAGCAAGAAGCATTTTTTTTGCGAACAGAGACGTGAAGGAAGTCTGTCCAAGTTGTTGGTAGGTGTTTCATTTCCCAGAGTTCTCATGTAAAGAAGAACAATGTTGATGCCAGAGAGACACAATGGTTTTACGTGCAGCAACACAGAGATCGTGTGAGAGGCCTAGGTAGTCGGACTGGAGTCTCGGGAGCAGCTTCAGTACCCACACTCCTACAAGACCAGGGACACACAAGAACATCACGTTGGCACCATCGTGAGCGAGCGAGTAGCGGCATTCGTGGATTCTTTGTACTACGCGGTGGTCTGTGTTTAGCACACAGAGGCTCTGGAGGACACTACAAAACATCAAAACATAATACAGAATTGTGAAGCCTATGGCATCAGAAGTATTGGGTGGATTGGTAGAGGGCAAAAAAACCGTGCAGTAAAAATCGAGCTTTGGCCTAGAGGACCGTATCTAAAATGTTTGTTGCCAATGACAAAGTATCATCCCACATCATGGTCGGTCTTAGAGCTATCAGTGTAGATGATGGTGCTGACTCCAGCTTACGTGCAAAGTTCGTATATATAAAGCCAATAATTCGCCATACAATGTTAACCAGCAAACCAATACTAGTGTCATTTATAGATTTCAAGAAAGCATTTCATCGTATAGACAGGGAAATGATAGATAAGGTCATTAGAGAATTTGGTGTTACATCATAACTAGCAAACATAATTCGTGAAACACTAACAGGTACAGTATCTAAAGTCAAATTTGTGGGAAATAAAAACTGGTGTTAGTCACGGTGATGGTTTATCACCTTTACTGTTTAACTGTGTTCTAGAAAAAAATGTGAGGATCTGGAATTCGGAGCTAAAAAACCACAAAATTGAACCAATAACTCTGGGAAGGAAAACAAATGGAATTAAGGTAAACTGCTTGGCTTTTGCGGATGTATTTGCAATACTTTCAGAAAACCTGACAGAAGCAGTTATTCAAATAAACATTCTGGAAAAATTAGCAAACAGAACTAGTCTCAAAATTTCAGCTGAAAAAACAAATTTCGTGACACATATAAAAAATGCACCAAAGTACATTTGAAGCTCTGCATACCGAGCATTCAATCGGCTAGTGAGCATTCACTCTCTACGCTTTTTTCCTTTTCCTCTCACTATTTAATTGCCAAATTTCTCCTTCCGTTTGCTGTTAGATCCGCCTCTTCCACATCATTTCGCTTAAAATGGTTAGAAATAGTTAGTCGAAATTTCCATTGTTGTAAATTTTAGTGGATCAAAATGGCCGCTATCTACACCACTTTCAGTGCTGTATACGTGTTTTTCATTTACTTTATCTCTCCAGTAGCCATATTGTCACCTTCGTGTGCCAGAATGTCAATTGTTAATAACGCGCAAGCAATATATGAGAAATCGGGACGCGAAATCACAGGCGCGCCTGACAAGTGAAAATCGTAATTATCGATTGTCTTTTCTGGCTCGCGTGGTGTAACTACGCTAAATTTAAGATGGCAGACGAGCAACCTGGACAACTTAGACCGCGCGCAGGTGTAAACAAACTTGAATCTCGTAGCGAAGGAGTGACAGACGACGAAGCGACTCGCGAGCTGTCGGCGGCACAGTGCGTGTGAATGCTCGTTGTCAGATGTACTAAAATGGTTCGATGATATGAAAACCAGTTTTGAAGCACACATGGGACACTTAACAAACAAAAGTGACAATACTGAAATGCAGATCAGTCAGTTAACAAACAAAAGCGACAAGATTGGAGTTCACATGGGTAATCTTAGAAGCTAAATAGCGGACGTTGATGCCAGATTACAGGAACAGAACAGAGTTGTAGACACCATGTTCAGCAGTTTAGAATTGAGGATAGAGGACACTAAGGTCCGGATGACCTATATAAATTCTGTTATTACCGACATCCAAACGCAAATCAGACGCTCGAATGACACCACGGACGAAAAAGCTAAAGCCATTACCACTGTTTACGCAGGCGAGCTAAACGCAAGCGTACATGCCGAAATAGACAGTGTTCTTTCCATGGTGGAATCCGCCGATACCAACATTGGTAGAAAGTTTACAGATTTGCAGACCCAAGTCAATGTGTGGTAAATCAACAGCGAGTGACCTTTTGAAACATTACAATGATGTTTCACAGCGAGTGGGCCAACTGACAGAAGGTACAGGGTGTTTCAAAAATGACCGGTATATTTGAAACGGCAATAAAAACTAAACGAGTAGCGATAGAAATACACCGTTTGTTGCAATATGCTTGGGACAACAGTACATTTTCAGGCGGACAAACTTTCGAAAGTACAGTAGTTACAATTTTCAACAACAGATGGCGCTGCAAGTGATGTGAAAGATATAGAAGACAACGCAGTCTGTGGGTGCGCCATTCTGTACGTCGTCTTTCTGCTGTAGGCGTGTGCTGTTCACAACGTGCAAGTGTGCTGTGGACAACATGGTTTATTCCTTAGAACAGAGGATTTTTATGGTGTTGGAATTCCACCGCCTAGAACACAGTGTTGTTGCAACAAGACGAAGTTTTCAACGGAGGTTTAATGTAACCAAAGGACCGAAAAGCGATACAATAAAGGATCTGTTTGAAAAATTTCAACGGACTGGGAACGTGCCGGATGAATGTGCTGGAAAGGTAGGACGACCGCGTATGGCAACCACAGAGGGCAACGTGCAGCTGGTGCAGCAGGTGATCCGACAGCGGCCTCGGGTTTCCGTTCGCCGTGTTGCAGCTGCGGTCCAAATGACGCCAACGTCCACGTATCGTCTCATGCGCCAGAGTTTACACCTCTATCCATACAAAATTCATACGCGGCAACCCTTCAGGCCGCTACCATTGCTGCACGAGAGACAATCGCTAACGATATAGTGCACAGGATTGATGACAGCGATATGCACATGGGCAGCATTTGGTTTACTGACGAAGCTTATTTTTACCTGGACGTCTTTGTCAATAAACAGAACTGGCGCATATGGGGAACCGAAAAGCCCCATGTTGCAGTCCCATCGTTCCTGCATCCTCAAAAAGTACTGGTCTGGGCCGCCATTTCTTCCAAAGGAATCATTGGCCCATTTTTCAGATCCGAAACAATTACTGCATCACGCTATCTGGACATTCTTCGTGAATTTGTGGCGGTACAAACTGCCTTAGACGACACTGCGAACATGTCGTTGTTTATGCAAGATGGTGCCCGGCCACATCGCACGGCCGACGTCTTTAATTTCCTGAATGAATATTTCGATGATCGTGTGATTGCTTTGGGCTATCCGAAACATACAGGAGGCGGCGTGGATTGGCCTCCCTATTCGCCAGACATGAACCCCTGTGACTTCTTTCTGTGGGGACACTTGAAAGACCAGGTGTACCGCCAGAATCCAGAAACAATTGAACAGCTGAAGCAGTACATCTCATCTGCATGTGAAGCCATTCCGCCAGACACGTTGTCAAAGGTTTCGGGTAATTTCATTCACAGACTACGCCATATTATTGCTACGCAAGGTGGATATGTGGAAAATATCGTACTATAGAGTTTCCGAGACCGCAGCGCCATCTGTTGTTGACAATTGTAACTACTGTAATTTCGAAAGTTTGTCTGCCTGAAAATGTACTGTTGTCCCAAGCATATTGCAACAAACGGTGTATTTATTGCCGTTTCAAATATACCGGTCATTTTTGAAACATCCTGTATCAGCCAGATTGGCGAGCGAGTAGAAAATCTTGCTCAGCGAATATCCGATGTCAGTATTGACAAAAGTCTCGAAGATGTCACGGCAGGAGTAAGCACTACACTTAATAGGGAATTTGAAGAGGGTCTACAATCCAAAGGAACAGGACACTGAAACTAAGGTACACTATGATCTAAAAGGTGCAGTTAAATCCGCCACAGCAGACATCCTAACCGCTCCCGGTACTTCCGGTGACACTTTAACCAGTGAATTAGGCGAAATCGGACGAGCATTCAGCCACGATCTTCCAGAATGATAGCAACGGCTGACCAATAACATAGACCAGATGAGAAGGCAAGTCATAGAAATGCAAGGTGACAGTCAAAGCGATTATTCGCTACCCCCAGAACAAGATACTCGTCAATCTCCCGAATATCAGGTACAATTCTCACCAACTGCAAATAACACACACGACAAAGCTTCAACGTCACGCAGTCACACCGACCAACTGAGACTCGTTTCACTAGAGTGTGTTGAAACACAGGGCTTTCCAGCCTTTTATACCTGAAAAACGTAATATACATCCCACGGTATTTCTAAAATCATTCACAGGTGCTTTTCCAGAATCATGGAACGACAGACAGCGAATACAGTACATACACTCCTGGAAATTGAAATAAGAACACCGTGAATTCATTGTCCCAGGAAGGGGAAACTATATTGACACATTCCTGGGGTCAGATACATCACATAATCACACTGACAGAACCACAGGCACATAGACACAGGCAACAGAGCATGCACAATGTCGGCACTAGTACAGTGTATATCCACCTTTCGCAGTAATGCAGGCTGCTATTCTCCCATGGAGACGATCGTAGAGATGCTGGATGTAGTCCTGTGGAACGGCTTGCCATGCCATTTCCACCTGGCGCCTCAGTTGGACCAGCGTTCGTGCAGACCGCGTGAGACGACGCTTCATCCAGTCCCAAACATGCTCAATGGGGGACAGATCCGAAGATCTTGCTGGCCAGGGTAGTTGACTTACACCTTCTAGAGCACGTTGGGTGGCACGGGATACATGCGGACGTGCATTGTCCTGTTGGAACAGCAAGTTCCCTTGCCGGTCTAGGAATGGTAGAACGATGGGTTCGATGACGGTTTGGATGTACCGTGCACTATTCAGTGTCCCCTCGACGATCACCAGAGGTGTAAGGCCAGTGTAGGAGATCGCTCCCCACACCATGATGCCGGGTGTTGGCCCTGTGTGCCTTGGTCGTATGCAGTCCTGATTGTGGCGCTCACCTGCACGGCGCCAAACACGCATACGACCATCATTGGCACCAAGGCAGAAGCGACTCTCATCGCTGAAGACGACACGTCTCCATCCGTCCCTCCATTCACGCCTGCCGCGACACCACTGGAGGCGGGCTGCACGATGTTGGGGCGTGAGCGGAAGACGGCCTAACGGTGTGCGGGACCGTAGCCCAGCTTCATGGAGACGGTTGCGAATGGTCCTCGCTGATACCCCAGGAGCAACAGTGTCCCTAATTTGCTGGGAAGTGGCGGTGCGGTCACCTACGGCACTGCGTAGGATCCTACGATCTTGGCGTGCATCCGTGCGTCGCTGCGGTCCGATTCCAGGTCGACGGGCACGTGCACCTTCCGCCGACCACTGGAGACCTCACGCCCCACGTGTTGAGCAATTCGGCGGTACGTCCACCCGGCCTCGCTCAAAGTCCGTCATCTGCACATACGGTTCACGTCCACGCTGTCGCGGCATGCTACCAGTGTTAAAGACTGCGATGGAGCTCCGTATGCCACGGCAAACTGGCTGACACTGACGGCAGCGGTGCACAAATGCTGCGCAGCTAGCGCCATTCGACGGCCAACACCGTGGTTCCTGGTGTGTCCGCTGTGCCGTGCGTGTGATCATTGCTTGTACAGCCCTCTCGCAGTGGCCGGAGCAAGTATGATGCGTCTGACACACCGGTGTCGATGTGTTCTTTTTTCCATTTCCAGGAGTGTATTAGGGCATATACACGGTGAAGGATCAATTTCTGGTACTGAAATAATAGACAAATGTCACACCGATTTCGGGAGTCATTTATGGAAAAAAAAATCTGGATTTCTGGTATACTACAAAGACTACGAAAGGAGGTCTACAAAGCCGAACTTTTCATCACCAAGGGAGGAGGTTTGAGGCCTTATTTCGAAAAACGTCTACGTAAAATTCAGTACTGGAAAACGCCCACTTCAACCAAAGATGTCATCATGATCTTAAAGTCAAAAATTCCTGTGTCAATAAGGGAAAAATTACGTACGCCTAATGTGAGTGAAGAGGATCAAGAAGCCTTTCTTTCCGTTCTTGACAATTTGGATCTGATCTACGAGAACGTGAGTGCCAGTGCGCGGAATAATTACAATAATGGACCGCCCGCTCCACAACAGCACGTAGCAGACTGTGCCAACGGAATGTCGTACCAGCATAACAGGGGACAACCAAACGCTCAGCCTTACATCAATCATAATCATTTCAACCGCCACAATGGAAAACCATATAGTAAATATCGAAACCAGAATACATACAACCTGATTTATCAAAACACACAGCGACACTATGGTAACTCATCAATAAATCACAACGGTAATTACCAGTATCCGAACAACAGCAAATAACATGGAAATCGTCACAAGGGAAAGAAATGGAGCAATTATAACGGACCATAACAGTACAGTCAGCCAAGTACACTATGAAACGTTCTCTTTAAACAATTGTACATGACTGTGCTTAAACTGACACAAAATACATTTTTTTTTAGCGCAACGCAATCTGACTTTCAAAAATCCCTACAAAAGAGTGGCCCTGACTAACATTAACCTATACCTTTCACAAATCACTTACCTCACAAAAATCTTCGTTACTCGAACTACTGCAATATAGCGAGCGCCACTACTGCCCGCTAAATGAAAGATTCAAACTACTGAAGGCACTAACTACTGATAGGCATAGTTAGCAAATGAAAGATTTTGATAGAGAACAAGCAATGTATTTACCTTACTAGTGTTGAAAACTCATAATGTATATAGCAGTTCATGAGATCCAGTATTACAAATTAAAAAAATCCGCCATTTCTCTCCCCACATCCACCACTGCTGGCGGCTCGCCTCCAACTACGCAACGCTACGTGCTGTTAACAGCCAACAGCCCAACACTACAATGGCAGACAACAATGCAAACCAGCCACAGACTGCACACAGCACAGCCAGTGATTTTCATACAGAGCGCTACGTGACGTTACCAATATAAAAAACCTAAACAGCCTACTTACATAGCCCCCATGCTCCGCACAAAAAATTTTACAAATTTTTTTGGGCACTGGCCAATACATATTTGTTAAAAAAAAATTCACAATTACAATAACAAAGAAATCATATGCACACACTTGTTGATACAATGTTGGTCAAAGTCTAAAATTTTCTCACAGTCCATAAAGACAGTGCTGATCATTCATCACAGTAAAATTGAAGTTTTTTTCTCAAAGTCTGAGCAATAAAAGAAAATGCACATGGAAGTAGTGGATTTCCATGCAGTCTTGAACAAGTAGTGTTGTCCTTCCAACAGAAAGACAGTGCTGCCTGTTGTCATACAGACAGGTAATGGGCCACAACAGAGCAAACCCACAGCAGAGTCAGTCGAAGTTGAAGAATATTGGTAGGTAGGTCATCACAGAGCAGACCCACTGTAGTCCTGGTAGAGTGTATGGTATTGGTGGCCACCAGAGGTGGAGACCCACTGTAGTCCTTGTAGAGACGGCCAGCAGCCATCTGTTGCGACTGTGCAGGTGCACAATCACCATCGAAGAGTCTTGCGGAGAATATAGCAAGTCCATAAACCACCACTTGTCCACTCACAAAGAATTTGTTTGAAATGTCCTTAGAACCAGCAATGCTGTTATCCAGTCTCTTGCTGAATTATTAACACACATGCAAACACTATCAGTCTCGACTTCTCACATATTGTCCATATACTATGACCAACAGAAACATGTGCAGTGAAATTTAAATTACAAGTTACTTAATTTGATGAACTGGTGTCAATTACAATTTTATAACACAAGAATACAATAACAAAGGTACAAAACACATCATTAAGGAACATAGCAATACAGATAACATTTGTAGTAATAGGGGCTTTACAAAAGAATGGAAATAAACATATACATTAGTGTTACAGGAATTACGACATAAGTAAATACATAAAATAATGAGACTAGTTTTCGAAACATTAATTTCACAGATGAGCATTAAACCAGAACACAATAAATAATGTCTAAACATCTTTACAAAGAAAATAACATAGTATTTGAAAAATTCTACAACATAAATCTTATTAGCTAAACACATAAAGACAGGAAAAAGACAAATACACAAGGGTGCATAAACACATAGCAGAATATGACAGGAGAAAAGGACAGGGTTTGTTTTCAGTGTAACATTCGGTACTGCAGTCCAACCCAAAACTTCATTCCATACATCTTTCGTCTTATTTCAACATTTGTTTCCACCAAAAGAATCCAAGCATACTTTTTGTACTTATATGTTCACATATTTCTTACCTCATTATTTATTTTCCATTATCTTACTTCATCATTTATTTCCAAGAAAATCCTACCTATTTCTGCTTTCTGTACTTTTTTCGTATAACTTCTCAATGCATTTCTTCCAATGCATCACAATTCATTCTCTTATATAGTCTACTCCATCTTAAGCTAACTTAAATCTACTGAGCTCAGATTCTAAATTAAGGGACGAGGTAATGCAGCAGCGCAAAACAATTAACACAAACAGCAATGATAAAAAATGCAAATTGGCAAAGCAAGCTGCATAAATTAGCAAAGCA
This sequence comes from Schistocerca gregaria, assembly GCF_023897955.1. Taxonomy (NCBI): domain Eukaryota; kingdom Metazoa; phylum Arthropoda; class Insecta; order Orthoptera; family Acrididae; genus Schistocerca; species Schistocerca gregaria. Next base: position 99,155,760 of record NC_064930.1, on the reverse strand, counting down.
AATGCAAATATTACAACTAATATAAGGCAATGCGCAGCAAACAAGAAAAATAAATCAGTAGTAAAACTAGCTTAACAGAGTAATACAAACTGAAATTTAGTAGCACTATGACTGGAAAACAGCAGCAGCAAATGCAATAACTTATATCTAAAGGTGACAAAGCTCAAGCAGAAAAAATAGTACACTAAAGACAGAAAGGCAGTTAAGGGAAATGTATGTTCACCTCTCAATATCTATGTCATTAAAGTGGTGCACCACAAAAACCTATTCTATGAAATAAATTACCAAGTACTTGAAAAGAAAATTATGTATGCAGTTCCTGTTAAGGGAAATGTCTTTTGTGCTCCCTCATTTTTTTGGAAGTATATCACAAAATTATTATTTACTGGATCTGTAGACAGAAAATATCTAAATTAGTACATCTATAAAATTTTATTTTAACCAACGCTGCAGTGCAGCTAGAAACTAGATATTAAACAAAATAGGCAAAGCAAGGCATGAAACGTCATTCACTAGTCATATGGCATTTCAAGATGCAGTAAACAATCTATTAACTATGAAGGCAATAGACATGAAATGTTTCTCATCATTTCATTTTAGTAAATATCATAAATTAAGAGCTCCACAGTGTAATCATATGTTTTCAAGTTTGAGCGTGTCGTATTTGCTATGCTTTCTACAAAGGAATGTCAATAGCGAGGATAATGGCCTCTTTTTTTTTCACCTAATGGCTTTCTTTTGTCAGACGTCTACCTCTCAACTGGGCGCCCAAAACTCATTACGTCAAGGTCACTTACCTTTCTTACTGAAATATTTACGATAGCGGTTTCCGCTACAGTGGCAGTCTCATATAAAAAAATTCCACAGGTTGAGAATTTGCGTTACAAATGTGTAGAAACAAAATCGTATTGATATAACTGTGTCCAAAAAAATTTCGTCGTCATTGTAATACATTCATGCATTTACATATATTTCATAACTCTTAAAGTACGATTCTCAGCTTATTGATCATAAACATACCTTAACAGCGTAATACACATCGTCGTCGTAAAAATAACATCATAACACCGCAGTCAAATCTCAAAAACGTCGTAGTTTCTTTCAATAATTTCAAAACCTTCAATAAAGTCATCTACCTCAAACGTACTTCAAAAATCATGATCCCTTATCAAATACATCATTCAAAGCTCTCATAGTATCACAATGGTTCCAAAAAAATATTTAACAGTTCACAAAGTACAGACAAAATACAATTTCGTAAGTGTGAAGTTATCCAACTGTGTAATTGCGTAAACATGTGTCACTGACGTAGTAAAAAGAATGTTTGTTTCTCTGTCAAATAATCGGGTAGCTGTGTAATTCTGTGTTGGATAAATATGGTACCGATGTGTAAAGTTGTATAAGCAAATACCATATTAGCTAGGGCTCCTTGTCCTTGCCACACACATAGTACACAATGTAGGCGTGTACCCCCTGAGGATTAATGTAATTATACCTTCAGGTGTTACAGATTCCAGCAATGGAATGAAATGTATCATGGAAAACTTTCTTTGTAATTGAAAAATCTTCAAAAATAAGTGGTTTAAGTACAAAATTAATCACTCAAATGCGTGTCCTGTAGCGCTAAATGTGCGTCTTGCTGTAAGATAATTCTGTGGAAGTGTCATAGTTATCGTCCTCTGTAAGCAAAGTTCTGCTGAAGTCAATGTACTTACCTCATCATAAACGAAAGTGAAATGCTTTGCGTATAGATATTGTAGTTATTACGTACCTTACCGTGTCCAAGACAGTACTATAATGTAACGTATTGTTGTGCTACAGAAAAGGCTGTCTCATTGTAGCTATACCACAAAAGTTACTACTAAAACTTGTTTTACTTTCCAGAATAATACATAAAACTGTGCAGGCATAAAACAGAAACACCGCAAAAGCAACATTGTAAATTGTCACTCATTAGTAGCGTCGTGATAAAATCGTGTAGCTGTCACATAAACTAACCACTGTGTCATCAGGTATCTCTCAGAAATTACTTTAAATCCAGAATGTATTTGTAAGTAAACCAAAATGTTGCATTAAAATCTCATTAGCAGTACCAGTATATGTTCTAAGAATGTAAGTCTCATAGTCGTTACATGATCGTGCAACTAACAAGCAAGAATGTACACTCACAATAACACTGTGACGTCTGTTCACTATAACAATGCATTCGTAATTTCTGGTTAAATAAGTTCTCTTGGTTCTTGACTGGATATTTAACTTCAAACATTGTTGCATGTTAACAGTTTCTTAAGTCTGATAAAGCATACTAGAAATGTGAAGTGAAAAGTTTTATGGCAAAGACAAAGTTAAAAAGCAGATTATTTTTCAATAAACGGTTTTACATGTTCAATGTGGTGTAAACCTTTACTGTTCCTAGTACGCAGAGTTTCAACTTCAACGCAATTATCATGTGGTATACGTCGGATTCTGTAAGGTCCATTGTAAACTAGAAAGAATTTGTGACTCAAGTGTTTCTTCTTATGTGACAATGAATGAGCTTTAATGACAACTTTCTGACCAACATATAATTTCTTTGCATTTGCTTTATCGTTTAGTTTTCTCCTTTTGTCTGCTGCAGATTTTATATTTTTAATAGCTAAATCAATTATGTTTTTGTGTCAAAGTTTACGTGTATTCAGAAAAGGTACAGGCTCTCTGATTCTGTTCGGTGGTTCTTCATTCTTCAGTACAAGAGTAGGTGGTAAAGCAGTGGAGTCATGAGGCATTTCATTCAGCACATTTTGAAATAAGTGTAAATATCTGTCCCAATGCTGATGCTTTCTGTAACAATAAAGTCTGCAAAGCTTATTGATTTCTTTCATGATCCGTTCAGACGGGTTACAATGTGATGAGTACAATTAAATAAAAACAGGTTTGATTTTATGATTCCGAAGCATGCCTGACCAAACAGCAGATTTGAATTGCGGTCCGTTATCTGAAATGACCTTACTAACGTGTCCAACTTCACGTAAGAAATTTTTAACAAAGGCGTTGGATACCGACCGTTCAGTGGCTTTACGCAACGGAGTGAAAGAAACAAATTTTGAAGTAAGTTCAACAGCGACTAGAACGTACGAAAATCCATTAGATGTTCTGAGAAGCGGTCCCAAGAGATCAACAGCAGCAAATTCTTTTAATTTAGAAGGAATGCTAGGAAACAGCGTAGCACGATGGGAGATAGTAGATGGTTTCGCCTTTTGACAAAGTTTACAAATAGACAAGACTCTTCGAATTCCCTTTTCCATATTGTTAAAATAACAAGTCGTTCGAAGAATATGATAACATTTTCGTGGGCCAAAAAGTGCATAGCTGAAATGAATGTACCAAATGAGCTTATTAACAAAATCGTCAGGAATGCAAAGTACCCATAGGTCATCAACAATACAGCGTTTGAACAGTATATTGTTTCTAACCAGATAATAATGCCGAATCTGAGGGTGCGGCTTTTCATACCATTTACTTTTGGTGTCTTTCTAAATCGGATCTTTATCTTGTTCATGAGCAATGTACTTTAAAGATGTGATGGTCAAGTTTTCAAAGGCGACTTTCTGATTGTAAAGAATACTGCAATTATTCTCGAGGTTGCCTTCTGTGTTACTTTTCTCAAGCCCAGCCGGTGCGCGTGACAGTGCGTCCGCAACAATGTTCTCCTTGCCGGGAATGTAGACTATTGTGAAGTGGAATTCTTGCAGAAACAATGCCGAACGTTTTAACCTGGCATGATTTAATTTTGAAGGCATAAGAAATTGTAATGCACGATGATCACTTTTATGTGCTTACCGTAAAGAAAAAAACGGAATTTGTTAAATGCCCAAACGATAGCTAAAGCTTCTAATTCAGTAACGGAATAATTTTTTTTTTTCAGATTTTGTTAGCACTCGGCTAGCAAAAGCAATGGTTTTCTGAACAGTAGTGTCATTTTCTGTGGCTTCTTGAAATAAATTGGCACCAAGACCGACTTTAGAAGAATCCGTGCTAAGGCAGAAATCTTGTGACAGATCTGGATGAGCTAGTATTGGCGCGTTAAGTAACGCTTCTTTCAAAGAAATGAATTCCAACTGTGCTTGTTCGTCCCAGTTCCGTGTAGTATTTTTTCCAGTGAGAGAAAGAAGTTTTGGTGTAACTAGAATTTGCATATTCAGAAAACAACGGTAAAAATTTACGAGACCTAGAAAACTAGGGACTTGTTTTCTTGTGGATGGAAATGGAATGGCTCTGATTGCTTCTAACTTTCCAGGATCCGGCTGAATGCCTTCAGAAGAAATAATATGACCCAAAAACTTCATCTTTGTCCTACCGAATTCAGACTTTTCCAAGTTAACTGTAATTCCAGATTCTGCAAAAATATGTAACACGCTGTTGAGGATGCGATTATGTTGTCCCCATGAGGCTTCTGCTATCAGAATATCATCCAATATAAGGTGATGTGACGTTTTGAGAGCTCAGGTAATATGGAATTTAGCCCGCGAATGAATGTTGCCGAAGAAATGTTCAAACCAAAAGGAAGTTTCCGAAACTGATAACAAACGCCGAAACAAAGGAAAGCTGTGTATTTTCTACATTCTGGTTGAAGTTGGATCTGATAAAAGCTGGATCTGAGATCAATAGAAGACAACACTTTTGTTGTTGTTGTTGTGGTCTTCAGTCCTCAGACTGGTTTGAAGCAGCTCTCCATGCTACTCTATCCTGTGCAAGCTCCTTCATCTCCCAGTACCTAATGCAACCTACATCCTTCTGAATCTGCTTAGTGTAGTCATCTCTTGGTCTCCCTCTACGATTTTTACCCTCCACGCTGCCCTCCAATACTAAATTGGTGATCCCTTGATCCCTCAGAACATGTCCTACCAACCGATCCCTTCTTCTGGTCAAGTTGTCCCACAAACTTCTCCCCAATCCTATTCAATACTTCCTCATTAGTTATGTGATCTACCTATATAATCTTCTGCATTCTTCTGTAACACCACATTTCGAAAGCTTCTATTCTCTTCTTGTCCAAACTATTCATTATTAAACCTACTCCTGCATTACCTCTATTTGATTTTGTGTTTATAACCCTGTAGTCACATGACCAGAAGTCTTGTTCCTCCTGCCATCGAACTTCACCAATTCCCACTATATCTAACTTTAACCTATCCATTTCCCTTTTTAAATTTTCTAACCTACCTGCCCGATTAAGGGATCTGACATTCCACGCTCCGATCCGCAGAACGCCAGTTTTCTTTCTCCTGGTAATGACATCCTCCTGAGTAGTCCCCGCCCGGAGATCCGAATGGGGGACTATTTTACCTCCGGAATATTTTACTCAAGAGGATGCCATCATCATTCAATCATACAGTAAAGCTGCATGCGCTCAGGAAAAATTACGGCCGTAGTTTCCCCTTGCTTTCAGCCGTTCGCAGTACCAGCACAGCAAGGCCGTTTTGGTTCTTGTTACAAGGCCAGATCAGCCAATCCTCCAGACTGTTGCCCCTGCAACCACTGAATAGGCTGCTGCCCCTCTTCAGAAACCACACGTTTGTCTGGCCTCTCAACAGATACCCCTCCGTTGTGGTTGCACCTACGGTACGGCCATCTGTATTACTGAGGCACGCAAGCCTCCCCACCAACAGCAAGGTCCATGGTTCATGGGGGGAGGGGACACACAACACTTTTACACCATTAAAATTTTGAAGAAGTTCTTCTAACGTTTGCGGCCTGTCTGTTTCAGGAATGATAATAGTACTGATTTGTCTCGAATCTAAGACAAGCCTGATCGATTCATTTTTCTTCTCAACAACATGTAATAGATTGTTGTATGAGCTAACTGCAGGCTCAGTAATGCCCTCGTCAAGCATAGATTGTATTTCTGTTCTAACACGGTCCCTATAATGTGCCGGAATTACGTATGGTCCAACACAAAATTTAGTATGTTCACGAACACGTAATTTGTATTGAAATCCCTTGATTGTTGCTGTTTTCTGAGTAAAAACTGTGGAATGTGCTTGTAAAATCTCAAAAAGGTCCTGCCTATCAGTGTCATTACAATTTTCAATTGTTTGAATTTTATTCTGAATTAACTCATTAGTTTCAAATGCGCAGTTGATATCATCCCTGTCGGTTCTTGCAGAGTGATTGTTAGTGTCAAGTTCCGTCGAAAATTCCCGTCTAACAGGCGGTAAAGCCGATTAATTTCTTCGTCAGGGTTTGAGAGCCAATCTTCAAATTTCAAAGCTGTTGACTTACCTTCTTTCTCTAAACTTATTTCAGCATCGGAAAGTTTAAGATTGCTTTGTATTCATTCAAAAAGTCTACTCCCAATATGATTTCCGTCGACAATAATGGAACAATACGAAAGTTCATAGAGAAGCTGTGGCTTTGACAAAAGACTTCTAAGTTGGTTTATTGGCGTACATCTACACTTTTTCCAACGATTGCACCTTGTAATTTAATCTTACGTAACGGAAGTGTGGGGCAATCGTTCGATTTGTTGCATTTGCTAAAGGCTTTTTCACTAATTACTGAAATGAGACTGCCAGAGTCAAGTACTGCCGTAAATTTTACGTCATTTACTGTAATGTGAATCACAGGATATGCAATGTTATGTTTGACGCCGTGTTCCTAGAGTAAGATGTCCCTAATGTCTCCCATTTTTACGTAATTACTAGCTAAGGCAGCTCCTTCGTCAGTTTCGGAAGTACATTTTGTGGCTGCCAGCGGTATGAGTCATTGCCTATTGTCTCTTTGTTGGCGCGCGACGTTATTGGGATTTGGAGACCTAACTTCTACAAATTCACCTTGTCGAGAGGGCCCTGCTCTGTTTTAATCCCGCCAGTTCTGCTGCAATTCAGGTCTGTCGTTACGATCATATTGTCTGTCGTCATGTCGGTAGATTCCATAGTTTCTTGTTTGTCGGTCATGTGGTGGAGAATTTCTCCCTGAATCGTAACTGCGAGCTGGACCGTTGCGTCTTAAGTTATTCTGTCTCCCTTGATAATAATTATTTTGGTTCCCATGTTGTCTGTTTCTCTGATTGTCTCTGTGATAGTCATTACCTCGGAGAGGTGATCTTTCTCTGTAACTATTATTCTTCCAACGGTTGTCATACGGGTGGTGTCTGTTTCGGTCAAGATTTGTGTTTTGAGAATATCCTTGTCGTGTCCAGTTATTATTTCTTTCATCGCGGAATTGTGACGGATTTGACCTGTAATTGTTGTGTTCCTGTTGCCAGTGTCAATTTTCTAATTCTTGTAAGAGTCCCTGAAAAGCTTCAATGTCGTCTTTGCAACGTCCTGCCAAAATAATATGTCGTAAATTTTCAGGTAGTTTGATTAAGCAAATGCGGATGAGTTCTGAGGAGCTGTATGTGTTTGACAAGTACTGATTTTGTGCAACATGTTTTCAAAATATTTCACGAGACTAGAAAATTTAGATTGTTCGAAATGTTTCATCATTATGATGCTATGTTTTACTCGGTCTTGTGTGGCTTGAGACCAATATGCTGAGAGGAAGGCATGATAAAATTCTCCTTCACTGTGGCAATCGTGAATGACCGATCGCATTCTTACAGCTGGTTCATTCTGTAAATAGCCACACATAAATTCTAATCTGTGCTCTAAAGACCAGTTGGGAGGAAAACAATGATAGAATTGATGAAGCCACGCTTGTGGATGAATGTCGTTGCCGGAATTCTTAAATGTTTGGAATTTACACGTAGTAATAAAAAGCTTATAGTCAAAATCATCATGTCAGCCAGTCGCATATCGGTCATTGTTAGGTCGTGTCGGCGGTTCCATCTAAAAATTCGGTGCACCTTGCCAATTTCTTTCATAATTTCCGAAATGCCCTGTGTTACTATTTTGTAGCTCTTCCGTATTTCTATGCCCCTCTTCCCGTAGTTAAGAGCGAGTGTCCTTTGAAATAAGTAATTCTTGTATTACCTCTGTCAGCTGATCTTGTACTTCCCGGATTTCTCTTTGGTGTTGCGTATTAATTTGATTCTTATTTTGTTTGAATTTCCTAATTTGTTCGTACTCTTCTGTATCATTAAAGACTACCGGTCTTGCGTCATTCAGATTATCATCTACCTTCGTAGATAAATTACTTAGCTGATCAGAAAGTTCGACTACTTTCTCTGATAATGAACTCATTTCCTCCATGTGTCTTTCTGAACCAATTTTCAGAATATCTACTGCGTCCTTTAAGTTTTCCTGAGTTTTTGCAAGTAGCGTAACCGAATCGGTAGATGCAACTGAGTCAATTTTAGCCCACAAGGTCTCATGATTTTCATGGACAATGGTTTGCAGTTCTTTTATTGCTGCTTCGTGATTCTGTAATGCATTTTCATGCCGCAAAAAAATAGGTTGAAAATGCTCAAAAATATGTGTTTTCACGTCATTACAGACTTTTCGACATTTCGATTCAATGTTATGTAATTCAGTAGTTAAATCTTCACGTGTTTGTTCAAGTGTGGTGTCTAACTTTTGAAGCTTTTGCTGTGTTTGTCTCTGATTTTGTTCCATTGTATCTAACTGTTGCTGTGTTTGTCTCTGATTTTGTTTCATTTGTTGCATTAATTGCAATAATAATGTATTAGTGACTGGAATCTGTTCCGCTATGCTTTTCGGCAATGAATTTGCACCAGCAACATTCACATTTTGTCAAGCAGAAAATGTGCCTTGACTTATTTGAGAAAACGGCGAGGACGCAAGACCTGAGTCTACAGTATTTGCAATATTGTGTTCTGTCATTTCGGATTCCTGAGGCAAGCTGTTGCCGACCAATCGATCGATAATGCTTCCCTGTTCACTAATTGTTTCACTGTCTACACCATTATTTGCAGCCCACTCCATTTCCCTATGCACAATTACCAAATTACTACTTTGAACATTAGTTAATTCATTACACGGTGGCGCTAACACACTGGTTTCGTCTTCACTGTCATTTCTCAGTTTACTTTAGAGCCTAGTATTACGTTTTTCACACGCCATTATTGTCACAATATTTCACACGACAACACAGAAAAGCACAATTTGAAGAGCAAAATAAGAAAATGCATTAACATAGCACTTAAAAATAATATCTAGTTAACTGCGAGCGCAGCTGCAAAATACTTGGTGCAAATCTACAAGCATGCCACAATTGTTTTACTGTACAACAATGAAAGACTACAACAGAGATTCTCTCTACAATTACAAGCTAGCAATAAACAAAAGCTACACTAATTACACAAACTACAAGAAAAAATCAGAAGATTCCAGTGAGGTATCCTGGCAGGGTCGCCATATGAAATGTCCCTTAGAAAAATTAATTAATTACTGTGCAGATAAACCTCTTCCATTACTTGATTTTCAAACAGCTGAGCAGAACTGAATGAACTCAGACATTTCACTCTTTACCTATTCTGATCGATGCTAAACTGGCACACAATATTTTTAGCACAACGCAATCTGACTTACAAAAATCCCTACAAAAGAATGCCCTGACTAACATTAACCTATACCTTTCACAAATCACTTACCTCATCAAAAATCTTCGTTACTCGAACTACTGCAATACAGCGAGTGCCACTACTGCCAGCTAAATAAAAGATTCAAACTATTGAAGGCGCTAACTACTGATAGGCATAGTTAGCAAATGAAAGATTTTGATAGAGAACAAAAAATGTATTTATCTTAATAGTGTTCAAAAGTCATAATATATATAGCAGTTCATGATACCGAGTCTTACAAATTTCAAAACTCCACCATTTCTCTTCCCACATCCACCACTGCTGGTGGCTCACCTCCAACTGCGCAATGCTACGCGCTGTTCACATCCAGCTACCCAACACTACAATGGCAGACAACAATGCAAACTAGCCACGGACTGCACACAGCACAGCCAGTGATTTTCATACAGAGAGCTACGTGGCGTTACCAATATAAAAACCTAAACAGCCTACTTACAAGTGTCGCGATACGATAAACCGCAATCACGAGAGGCTACAATCCGACCTTTATCGAAGTCGGAAACGTGATGGTACGCATTTCTCCTCCTCACATGAGGCATCACAACAACGTTTCACCAGGCAACGCCGGTAAACTGCTGTTTGTCTTCGAGAAATCGGTTGGAAACTTTAGTCATGTCAGCACGTTGTAGGTGTCACCATCGGTGCCAACCTTGTGTGAATGTTCTGGAAAGCTAATCATCACAGCATCTTCTTCCTGTCGGTTAAATTTCGCGTCTGAAGCACGTCATCTTCGTGGTGTAGCAATTTTAATGGCTAGTAGTGTAGAATGAATCTTGAAACCTGCAACCTGATTTGTACTGATTCAGGAAAATCACCATAAAAATAAACTGTGACATCCTGGCTGTGACCGCAAGTATTTTATCTTGCAAGAAGCTCGCTTCGGTGGAGCTTGATACACGCAAAGTCGCATGTGCTACAAAAGTAGAGTGAGGTATAAGTTAACAGATGGTGCAGTATGCACCATACCTGTGGGAGAGTCCTCCAACTCTACTGAACTTGCTTCTGATTGGTCGGCGCATTCGGGTGATAGGCGCCAAAATGCCTAAATCTTTTATTACTTATTTATAGGCTCTACATTCTGTTTAACCCAGTTTTCAGTATGACAATATCACATTACTACCATACGAGTCTACCGTTTTTGTTTATTAAATTTCTGCAGTTTTGAGAGATGAAAGAGTAACGACATTGCAACTGAAGTGCTTTGCGCAACATCGGGTAGCTCTTACGCGCCTGGAACGTGAAGTACTTCGGTTGCGCTTGTCAGACTGTTTCGGGTGTTCTGAAAGTACGGTCGCGCAACTCTGTTTTGGTAGTTTGGAGGGCCGAAAGTATAAGACTGCTTTGGACGGTCTTCGGAGCCTGACATGAACCTCTGTTATGGGGCGGACTACACCGGAAGTTGTCAGAAAAGTTAGCATACAATTAAGAAAGCTATGTCCAGGCTCCGGGAGTAGACAACATTCCATTAGAACTACTGACAGCCTTGGGAGAGCCAGTCCTGCCAAAACTTTACCATCTGGTGAGCAAGATGTATGAGACTGGCGAAATACCCTTCAAGAAGAATATAATAATTCCAATCCCAAAGAAAGCTGGTGTTGACAGATGTGAAAATTACCGAACTATCAGGTTAATAAGCCACGGCTGCAAAATACTAACGCGAATTCTTTACAGACCAATGGAAAAACTGGTAGAAGCCGACCTCGGGTAAGATCAGTTTGGATTCCGTAGAAATATTGGAACACGTGAGGCAATACTGACCCTATGGCTTATCTTAGAAAATAGATTAAGGAAAGGCAAACCTACATTTCTGGCATTTGTAGACTTGGAGAAAGCTTTTGACAATGTTGACTGGAACACTCTCTTTCAAATTCTAAAGGTGGCAGGGGCAAAGTAAAGGGAGCGAAAAGCTATTTACAATTTGTACAGAAACAGGATGGCAGTTATAAGAGTCGAGGGGCATGAAAGGGAACGGAGTGAGACAGGGTTGTAGCCTCTCCTAGATGTTTTTCAATCTGTACATTGAGCAAGCAGTGAAGGAAACAAAAGAAAAATTCGAAGTAGGTATTAAAATTCATGGAGAAGAAATAAAAACTTTGAGGTTCGCCGATGACATTGTAATTCTGTCAGAGACAGCAAAGGACTTGGAAGAGCAGTTGAACGGAATGGACAGTGTCTTGAAAGGAGGATATAAGATGAACATCAACAAAAGCAAAACGAGGATATTGGAATGTAGTCGAATTAAGTCGGGTGATGCTGAGGGAATTAGATTAGGAAATGAGGCACGTACAGTAGTAAAGGAGTTTTGCTATTTGGGGAGCAAAATAACTGACGATGGTCGCAGTAGAGAGGATATAAAATGTAGACTGGCAATGGCAAGTAAAGCGTTTCTGAAGAAGAGAAATTAGTTAACATCGAGTATGAATTTTAGTGTTAGGAAGTCGTTTCTGAAAGTATTTGCATGGAGTGTAGCCATGTTTGGAAGTGAAACATGGACAATAAATAGTTTGGACAAGAAGAGAATAGAAGCTTTCGAAATGTGGTGCTGCAGAAGAATGCTGAAGATTAGATGGGTAGATCACATAACTAATGAGGAGGTACTGACTAGAATTGGGGAAAAGAGAAATTTGTGGCACAACTTGACTAGAAGGGATCGGTTGGTAGGACATTTTGTGAGGCATCAAGGGATCACCAATTTAGTATTGGAAGACAGTGTGGAGGGTAAAAATCGTAGAGGGAGACCAAGAGATGAATACACTAATCAGATTCAGAAGGATGTAGGTTGCAGTAAGTACTGGGAGATGAAGAAGCTTGCACAGGATTGAGTAGCATGGAGAGCTCCATCAAACCAGTCTCTGGACTGAAGACCAGAAAAAAAACAACATGTCAAGTGTTGTGAAAGACAGTGCGAAATGTATGAAGATTTAAATAATAATGAAACAGGGTGCATTTATTCAAAGTGTCGCCTACCATCATTTTCAGTACCATCCCCAAAAAACTGTTGATTGTACATAAAATCAATGAACGCTATAAATAATTCAATACCTTTTCTTGCTGACAGTACAGGTAATGAAACTGCTGATGATAAACAGACGGCCGAAATTCTAAACCTAGCATTCAAAATCTCGTTTACGATAGAGGACTGCAACACCATACCTCCTTTCAACTATCGAAAAAACGAAAGGATGGCTGACATAGTGTTTAGTGTATCTGGGATTGTAGAAGAGTTAAGATCTTTAGACGCCCCGAAGGCTTCTGGCCCAGACGGTATCCCCGTAAGATTTTATGTTGACTATGCTACAAATATATCACCATTCTTATGCATCATCTATCAGAAATCATTGGAACGGCGAAAAGTTCCACCGGACTGGAGGAAGGCCCAGGTTATAGAAATCTACAAAAAGGGTAGGAAATCAGATGCACATAATTACCGGCCAATTTCACTGACGTCGATTTGTTGTAGAATCATGGAACATAATTTGTGTTCAGACACAGTGACTTTTGTAGACTCTGAGAAGCTCATCTGCACAAACCAGCACGGTTTTAGGAAACAGCTGGCCCTCTTTGTGCATGATATACAACAGGCTCTAGATACCGGCTCCCAGGCTGATGCCGTATTTCTCGACTTTAGAAAGGCGTTCGACTCAGTTCCGCACTGTCGCTTGCTGCAAAATGTGCGCGCTTACGGTCTATCCGATGACGTATGCGGTTGGATAGAAAGTTTTCTAACAGACGGGGAGCAGTATGTCGTCCTGAATGGGGTGACTTCAACAGAAACAGGCGGAACTCAGGTGTGCTCTAGGGCAGCGAAATAGGTCCGCTGCATTTTAAGAATTACATAAACGATCTGGTTGATGGTATTGACAGCGGAATCACAGTGTGCCGATGATGCTGTGGCCGGCCTGTGTGACCGAGCGGTTCTAAGCGCTTCGGTCTGGAACCCCGCGACCGCTACCGTCGCAAGTTCGAATCCTGCCTCGGGCATGGATGTGTGTGATGTCCTTAGGTTAGTTAGGTTTAAGTAGTTCTAAGTTCTAGGGGACTGATGACCTCAGATGTCCCATAGTGCTCAGAGCCCTTTGAACCATTTGAACCGATGATGCTGTAGTCTACAGGAAAGTTGTATCACACAAAAGTTGTGAACAAATCAATTTGGATTTGCAGAAAATAAATGCGTGGTCTAATGGCTGACAGTTATCTCTCAATATTAGTAAGTGTAACCTACTGCGTATAACAAGGCGAAAAATCCCCATTAATGTACGAGTACAAAATAAATGCCCAGACTTTGGAAGCGGTAACATCCGTCAAGTACCTGGGTCTGACTATTCGAAATGATCTCAAATGGAATGATCAGATTACACAAGTAATGGACAAGGCGAACTGTAGATTACGGCTTACTGGTAGAATCCTGAAGCGATGCAGTCCTTCAACAAAGGAAACTGCTTACAATACGTTTGTTCGTCTACTGTTATTGTTCGTCTGTGTGGGACCCTTACCTGTTGGGTCTCGTTCTAGAGTGAAAAGATCCATAGAAGAGAGGCAAGACTCGTGACTGGTACATGTAGCCATCGCGAGAGCATTGCAAATCTCATAGAAAGTTTGAAGTGGGGGACACTTGCTGATAGACAACGCGCTAAATGGAAGGGGCTGCTCACTAAATTCCGAAATCCGATCTTCACCTAGGATACAGAGCATCAAAAATTCAGTATAAATTTGAAAACTTAATAAACCATAGAATAATGTAGAGAGGTAAAAATTGATACACATGCTTGGAATGACATGGGGTTTTATCAGAACCAAAACAAAAAAAAAAAAAAAAACAAAGTTCACAAAATGTCCGACAGATGGCGCTGGACAGAAAAACTGCTACCGTGACGGTTGAGAGGTACGCCGATATGTTACAGGATCGCATCATCCCCGGCCTGGCTGATAAACACCTGCTGGAACGTACGATGTTTATACAGCAAGGGCGCTCCGCCCCATACTGCTAGACGTGTGAAAGATCTCTTGCGCGCGTCGTTTGGTGATGATCGTGTGCTCAGCCGCCACGTTCGTCATGCTTGGCCTCCCAGGTCCCCAGACCTCAGTCCGTGCGATTATTGGCTTTGAGGTACCTGAAGTCGCAAGTGTATCGTAATCGACCGACATCTCGAGGGATGCTGAAAGACAACTTCCGACGCCAATGCCTCACCATAAGTCCGGACATGCTTTACAGTGCTGTTCACAACATTATTCCTTGATTACAGCTACTGTTGAAGAAAGATGGTGGACATATTGAGCATTTCCTGTAAAGAACATCATCTTCGCTTTGTATTACTTTGTTATGCGAATTATTGCTATTCTGATCAGACGAAGCGCCATGTGTCGGACATTTGTTTACTTTTGTATTTTTTTAGTTCTAATAAAACCCCATGTCATTCCAAGCATGTGTGTCAATTTGTACCTCTCTATCTACATTATTCTGTGATTTATTCAGTTTTCAAATTTATACTGACTTTTTGATCATTTGTGATCCTTGATGCCTCAGAACATGTCCTACCAACCGGTCCCTTCTTTTTGTCAAGTTGTCCCACAAATTCCTCTTCTCCCCAATTCTATTCAATACCTCCTCATTAGTTATGTGATCTACCCATCTAATTTTCAGCATTCTTCTGTAGCACCACATTTCGAAAGCTTCTATTCTCTTCTTGTCCAAACTATTTATCGTCCATGTTTCACTTCCATACATGGCTACACTCCATACAAATACTTTCAGAAACGACTTCCTGATACTTAAATCTATACTCTATGTTAACAAATTTCTCTTCTTCAGAAACGCTCTCCTTGCCATTGCCGCTCTACATTTTATATTCTCTCTACTTCGACCATCGTCAGTTATTTAGCTCCCCAAATAGCAAAACTCATTTACTACTTTAAGTGTCTCATTTCCTAATGTAATTCCCTCTGCATCACCCGATTTAATTCTACTACATTCCATTATCCTCGTTTTGCTTTTATTGATGTTCATCTTATATCCTCCTTTCAAGTCACTGTCCATTCTGTTCTACTCCTCTTCCAAGTCGTTTGCCGTCTCTGACAGAATTACAATGTCATTGGCGGCCATCAAAGTTTTTATTTCTTCTCCCTGCATTTTAATACCTACTCCAAATTTTTCTTTTGTTTCCTTTACTGCTTGCTCAATATACAGATTGAATACCATCGGGGAGAGGCTACAACCCTGTCTCACTCCCTTCCCTTTTGTGCCCCTCGACTCTTATAACTGCCATCTGGTTTCTATGCAAATAGTAAATAGCCTTTCGCTCCCTGTATTTTACCCCTGCCACCTTCAGAATTTGAAAGAGAGTATTCCAGTCAACATTGTCAAAAGCTTTCTCTAAGTCTACAAATGCTAGAAACGTAGGTTTGCCTTTCCTTAATCTTTCTTCTAAGATAAGTCGTAGGGTCAGTATTGCCTCACGTGTTCCAACATTTCTACGGAATCCAAACTGATCCTCCCTGAGATCGGCTTGTACAGGTTTTTCCATTCGTCTGTAAAGAATTCGCGATAGTAATTTGCAGCTGTGACTTATTAAACTGATAGTTTGATTAAACTGATAGTTTGGCAGTTTTCACATCTGTCAACACCTGCTTTCTTTGGGATTGGAATTATTATATTCTTCTTGAAGTCTGAGGGTATTTTGCTGTCTCATACATCTTGCTCACCAGATGGTAGAGTTTTATCAGGACTGGCTCTCCCAAGGATGTCAATAGTTCTAATGGAATGTTGTCTACTCCCGGGGCCTTGTTTCGACTCAGGTCTTTCAGTGCTCTGTTAAACTCTTCACGCAGTATCGTACCTCCCATTTCATCTTCATCTGCATCCTCTTCCATTTCCATAATATTGTCCTCAAGTACATCGCCCTTGTATAGACCCTCTATATACTCATTCCACCTTTCTGCTTTCCCTTCTTTGCTTAGAACTGGGTTTCCATATGAGCTCTTGATATTCACACAAGTGGCTCTCTTTTCTCCAAAGGTCTCTCTAATTTTCCTATAGGCAGTATCTATCTTCTGCTAGTGAGGTAAGCCTCTACATTCTTACATTTGTCCTCTAGCCTTCCTGGTTAGCCATTTTGCACTTCCTGTCGATCTCATTTTTGAGACGTCTGTATTCCGTTTTGCCTGCTTCATTTACTGCATTTTTATATTTTCTCCTTTCATCAATTAAATTCAATATTTCTTCTGTTACCCAAGGATTTCTACTAGGCCTCGTCTTTTTACCTACTTGATCCTCTGCTGCCTTCACTACTTCAGTTCTCAAAGCTAGCCATTCTTCTTCTACTGTATTTCTTTCCCCGATTACTGTCAATTGTTCCCTTATGCTCTCCCTGAAACTCTGTACAACCTCTGTTTCTTTCAGTTTATCCAGGTCCTGTCTCCTTAAATAGCCTTTCGCTCCCTGTATTTTACCCCTGCCACCTTCAGAATTTGAAAGAGAGTATTCCAATCAACATTGTGGACAGATTATAACTTTGTGAAAATAAAGAAAATAAACCACGGGACCACGGCGCTCCTGAGCTCACACTATCCTTGATGTTGCTTATCTTGCACAGGGACTACTAATTTTGTATATTTTGCTTATTTTTTCATAGTTCCACACAATTTCTTCCTGTTTTCTCGATTGATACGTGTTCAGTTTCTCAAGGCCTATCCACTGTGCCAACTTATAACTAAATCTGAGGGGGGTGCGATGGGGAGGTTCCCTTGTGAGAAAAACGGTGTTTTGCATAACTGGTGGACCTCACATCCAGAATTTTTAACTGCAAACACGGCTGATACAAGGAGCTGCACACCAAAAACATGGATATTTTCTCTTCTTCTTTTATGACAAGTCGTTCTATATCCCGCCAGCATTCGGCAGTGACGTGTGAAAAAGCTGCGTGAATTAGTTCCTGTACGTCTGGCACCTTAAGTCTTGTCGCTTCTCGGGCCAAATCCCGCACCTTGGCTCCAAATAAGTTCTGTTGGGTTCATATTGTAATGGTACTGTAGCAAATGTAAAAGTGAAGCATTTCTATAATGTGCACAATGCTGTGAAAATTGTTGTTTTTCACGTTTCTACGATTCTTATCTACCTCTGTGGTATAAAACAATGGACATAGTCCAAACAAAGACGATTTGATTTCTCATTTTTGCCTTAAAAATTGTTATTTTTTCTTAATTTAAGCACCTTTTATGAACAGTCTTTCATAAAGCATCGACAATTAAGAATTTGTATTTGGAATGAAAACCGGAATTTCGCATCTAATGTGCAATTAGAAACAAGAAGATGTGCATTATTCATACAAAATGATGATGTGTTTTATAATTACGAGATGTAGGTATTTCAAATTGAAAGTTAAAAAAAATGTTAATGGAGAGATTCGAACCAACGAACCTTAAACTGTACTTGGATAACATTCCATTACGCTTGCATTATTGGTGAACGTATCAACTGAATTACATATACTTGCTGGGGGAACTTCAATGCTGATTATCTGTGTAAATTTATGACAAACATTAAGAACAGCCTATTTCTCGGCACTTTTTTACCGTATTCCACTATGGAACAGAAAGCAACCTCCGCCATTTTCATACTTCATATTAACAGCGCGACAATCAGAGCGCAATGCTGCACAGGCTGAGACTGTACACGATTTTTGAAGTGAAAACTACGTAGCCAAAGTGAGATTACGAAAAACGTTGATGGCTGTTAATACATTCGAATATCTAAAAGTTACATTTTTTACCTTTATTGTGATTTCATTCCGCTGCACCATATGGGCAGGGGAGGGCTGTCAGCGGCACAATCCGCCGCTCTTCAGCCGAGTGACACGACAACTAAAACAAGAATAAAATGTTACACATGTAAGGCGATAAAATAGGGAACATAAAACAGAGTAAGGGGAGAAAATGGAGGTAAAATATACACTGACATGGAGACGTTCATGGGGGACAGTTAAAAAGTCACCAGAAAGTTAAAAACACAGTTGGCGATTCTTAAAACACAGAGAAGACACTGATTGCGCAGGTACAGGTTAAAATTCGGCCACAGTAGTAAAAACACTCCAGAACAACACACTTAAAACCCACTTGGAGCACACGCGACGAAGAATAAAACTGCCACGTTAAAAGTTACATGTAACGTTACTTAGTAATAAGATATCTAACACATAAATAGGACCTACTTCCAAGCATGTAACAACACCAGGGTACGTGTGCTACGACTTCTGACCAGTCATCGCGTTTGTGTTTGTTTACATCAGGTTTATTTCTGTGATTAACGGATTATATAAACAGAAATACAGAAGGTCGGCGAACTTTCGTTCTCTATACGAGGGGGGACCCAAAAGAAACCGGACTCCGAGGGCGCTGCCGCTCGTAGACGCAGTGCAGGGTTCTCACGCTAGATGGTGTTAGTAGAGACCTTCATGGAACAGCTGTGCACACGGCGTCAGTGTAGAGCTGAATGTGCAAGTGTGGTATTGTGTTTTTCTGAATGTTGGCGTGTTACCTCTGCGAAGTCGTTATGGCAACTTTAAAAGAACAAAGAGCACATGTGAAATTTCGTTTCCTGCTCAAAATAAACTGCAATGAAGACACACCAAATGCTTCAGGAAGCTTTCCAGGAGGATGCTATGAGCCGCACACAGGTTTTCGAGTGGTTTGGGCGCTTTAAACGTGATGTGTGTCGGAGACCGAGCTCGTTCTGGACGCCCTTCAACATCGCGAAATGAGGAGAACATTGAAAATGTCCGCCAGAAGGTCAACGAGGATCGTCGCCAAACGATCGACAAAATTTCAGCAGAGACAGGAATCAGTTGGGGCTCGTGCCAGCGGATTTTGAATGAGGATTTGCACGTGTGACGTGTTGCTCCTAAATTTGTTCTTTTGCCTTTTCACACAGGAGCAAAAAATCACCCGCATGAAAGTGTGTCAGGTCTTGAAAACAGTGATTGCACGTGATCCAAACTTCCTGAACAAAGTCATTACAGGGGATGAGAGTTGGTGTTACGGTTATGACCCAGAAACCGAGCAAGCGTCAAGCCAGTGGAGGACTCTCAACTCTCAGAGACCAAAAAAAAGCAAGGCAAGTGAGGTCAAATGTGAAGACGATGATCACTGTCTTTTTTTTATGTTCGTGGAATTGTGCATCGGGAGTTCGTACCGCCTGGCCAGACTTTTAACCAGCACTTTTACTTGGATGTTTCAGGGCGTCTGCGAGAGGATGTGAGGAGGAAACGCCCGGAACTTTGGCGATCAGGTGACTGGTTTCTGCATCACGACAACGCTCCAGCACACACGGCCTTACGAGTGACCCACTGTTTGGCATCTCAGAGATGGTCTGCATTCCCCACGCTCCGTATTCGCCGCACCTAGCCCCGTGCACCTTTTCCTTTTTTCCACGAATGAAAAAACGAAAAAAGGTGAGCATTATGACGATGTGGAGGCGGTAAAAGCAGCTTCGCAAAGGGCACTGGACAATATCAAACTTGAAGAGTTCCAAAAATGCTTCCAACAGTGGGAAAAGAGACTTGACAAGTGCATCGCATGTAATGGAGAGTATTTTGAAGGTGACAGAAATAATTTTGTAAAAAGGTTCATCAATAAATTTTTTATGAAAACAACCTGGTTTCTTTTGGGTGCCACCCTCGTATGTATCACACAAAACCATCAACGACTAGCAAAAATAAATAAAATCTGCTTCATTTCCTACTTCCGTATTGCTAGACTCATACTCATCGGCATGACCTGCCCCACAAACAACATCTGTAGTTTCTCCAGACACTGTCTCGTAAATGTTTCGACTGCCTCACAATGTGCCACCTACATTAGAACAGCATTTTATCCCACACGCGATGACAAATGACGAACTTGTAACAATATGTTGGGTGGAGGGGAGTCGGCTGTCGGTTGGTTCTACCCGGACGACATCCCGATAAGGAATCTTCGTCCGGCGGCTGCTGCGTTTAAAGGACACTGAAACAAGTGTCAAGTCGGCTAATTTCTTGGGAATTACGCTGCACAGAGCAAAGGCCGCGCCTCCGAGGTTCGTTTGAGCAGTTAGCAGACAGCGCCAGACAACGGGGTGTACTGCGCTTGCGCAGCTATGATGACGTAGGCAGCCCGTGCTTGGTGCTTGCTCGGCTCATACGCTTTTACCGCATTGCTGGTGGAATTTTGTGCGTGGTGGGGCAACACGTGACCATGTGCAACCCTGTTGAGAGGACATACTGAGTTGTACTTACAAGGGAACCTCCCCACCGCACTCCCCTCAGATTTAGTTATAAGTTGGCACAGTGGATAGGCCTTGAAAAACTGAACACAGATCAATCGAGAAAACAGGAAGAAGTTGCGTGGAACTACGAAAAAAATAAGCAAAATATACAAACTGACTAGTCCATACGCAAGTTAGGCAACATCAAGGATAATGTGAGCTCAGGAACGCCGTAGTCTGGTGGTTAGCGTGAGCAGCTGCGGAACGAGAGGTCCTTGGTTCAAGTCTTCCCTCGAGTGGAAAGTTCACTTTCTTTACTTTCGCAAAGTTATGATCTGTCCGTTCGTTCATTGACGTCTCAGTTCACTGAATTAAATTTAGTGTCTGTGCTTTGCGATCGCACCGCAGAACCGTGCGATTAGTAGACGAAAGGACGTGCCTCTCCAATGGGAACCGAAAACATTTGATCGCAAGCTCATAGGTCAACCGATTCCTCTACAGGAAAACACGTCTGATGTATTCTGTACGACACTGGTGACGGCAAGTGCGTCACATGACAGGAATAAGTTGTCGACCCACCTAACTTGTACACTTGGCGAATGGGTAAAGATCCTTCTACATTGCCCGATTTAGGTTTTCTTGTGGATGTGATAATCACTCCCAAAAAAGGGATGGAAACATAAGAGTTTGTCACCTAAGCTGCAACAAATGAATCCAACAGTTTCACAGTCGCACACTTTTCCCTGTGCTCTGTCAAAACATATGTTTTTAACGTTTTCCAATTTTTCCCTGCGTACACCGTCAAATCCTGCATATGTTCAAGCAAATCTGAACATGTCCTAGCATTTTGGAGAGCGAAGTTGATTAATGTGTGAGTGCCTGAACTTTGATAACTGACACACTCTCACCTCGCATCGGTCGGACACATAATAATTGTCTGAAAATGAAACTTTTCACTCGAGGGAAGACTTGAACCAAGGACCTCTCGTTCCGCAGCTGCTCAATCTAACCATGGGACCACGGCGTTCCTGAGCGCAGACTATCCTTGATGTTGCCTATCTTACGCATGGACTACTCAGTTTGTATATTTTGCTTATTTTTTCTCATAGTTCCACACAACTTCTTCCTGTTTTCTCGATTGATCTGTGTTCAGTTTTTCAAGGCCTATCCACTGTGCCAAGTTATAACTAAATCTGAGGGCGGTGCGATGTTGTTAGAGCAATTGTTTGATCATACCCCACCCAAATAAAGGATGCAAATAAGGAAGCAGTTCTTGGCAAAATATCATTTCAAAATTAGACTCCAGACCTCGAGGTACTATAACATTTAGCTATTGGGTGACTTTGACACTTTTTTTTTAATTCTTACTCTGCAATATTGTTATGTAGCATTTCCAACAGGTTTACATCTACACAGCACTGCAAAAAGCTAGTAGGATGGAATACAAATTTCTTGCAAAGAAGAAAAAAGTTTCTTGTGTAGCTTACACCGGAATAAAGGACAATAAATTTCATTTCTATTTCATAATTTGTAACAAAATTAACAAGGTTGTCTGTGAATCAGAGAAACAGTACAACTGACAGTTTATATTGTGCTCTAGGTATAAATACGAAGCCATGTGGGGAGTTAAAACGATAAAACACGGTATGCTGCTAGTCTACAATTTAGCATAGAATGGCATTCTATAAATTTAAGACGTAAACACAAATTAAGAAGTAACTTCAGGCCCAGAGGAAGTACTAGACAAGTGCCTCGTGATCGAAAAACACAGTTTCACAGAAGGCAGATTTGTAAAATTCTGCTACAGCTGTCATTATATTTGAAACAAAATATTTAGTTCAGAAGTACTGACCAAGTTTGGCTGCTTAGCTAGCTTCACGCCAATGTTTACGTATGTTCGTACGTATATAGCATTAAGAGATCTTCCAGTGCCATAAAAGGAACAGAACACCAGAGTCTACTCCAGCCAGCATGGGCATTTCGTAAACCACAGTAAAATGCTTCATTCCGCTCTAGTTGCACATTTGTATGTCCAGATGCACTCTGAAGTACCTGATATTCAGCTTTTCAATTGGATTTCGCGATATCAATTTTCTTGGGGATCCAGTACTGTATTCTCATGTTTGGTTCTTTACTGTGGTATAATGTCATTCGTCTCAGAAAATGAAAATTTGCCCTTGACATTGAACGGAGTTGAAAGTAGCCAATAGTGCGGAATGAAACATTTCGTTTCAAATAAACTAACTGCCTCAGCGGAAAATAAATTAATAGAAGCAGATTTCTCAACAAAACTGACAGAAATAGCTTCATTACGACAGTAATGGTTGATTGCTAATAACGTGGAAATAATATAAATCAGAAAATTGAAACTACTTACTTATTTCAGTATTTCATGGTTATGAGTAGACCACGGATTTTAGGTGGTAAAAAAGTGTGTTTTAGGCATTTAAAATAGGCTCCTTCAGTAGTTCATTTTGGCTATATAAAACCTAAAATAGGCTCTAATAAA
Source organism: Schistocerca gregaria (assembly GCF_023897955.1). Taxonomy (NCBI): domain Eukaryota; kingdom Metazoa; phylum Arthropoda; class Insecta; order Orthoptera; family Acrididae; genus Schistocerca; species Schistocerca gregaria. Next base: position 99,132,492 of record NC_064930.1, on the reverse strand, counting down.
AAATGATGCAGAGACAATAAACATAAATTAAAATAAACAGTGCTGACAGTATGAACATCTTATTAGTCATTAAAACAAGGAGAATGAATATTTACACAGTTACAAAATGGCTCTGAGCACTATGGGACTTAACATCCGTGGTCATCAGTCCCCTAGAACTTAAAACTACTTTCACCTAAGTAACCTAAGGACATCACACACATCCACGCCCGAGGCAGGATTCGAACCTGCGACCGTAGCGGTCACGCGGTTCCCGACTGAAGCGCCTAGAACCGCACGGCCACACCGGCCGGCTACTCACTTACAGAGCACAGCAATCTACAACATTAATGTTGATCGCAACTCCAAATATTTTTGAGTTCCTGCAAGATAAATATCACCGCAAAAAAAAGATGTGGCAATGGTTTAATTAATACATTCGTAGTTTCAAATATTCTGACCATAGTTGGCTTCACAATAAATAACCAAAATCTTTTCTAGGTTTTCTAGTGAAAAGCTGTGGCGCTTGTCAGTCAGAATCAATTCATACGCTGAAAAAGAACGTTCTACATCAACAGATTTACTTCATTTTCGGCACATGTTGGACAGGAATGCTGCAGTCAGGAGTGCTGGGTTTTCCACTAAGTATGTCGGCAGCTGCACACAACTCCTCCAGGCCAGTTTTCTTCCGCAAAACCGTTTGCATTTTTGCTCGTACTTTTTCCCCTACTTCACCCGGCGCTTCATTAATTTTCATTTTGACATCTTGAAGCAAAGAAATATTGTCGTAGATAGGTCTCCCTGAGCCTCCTAATTGTGAAATTATTCTTGCCATAAATGTGTAGTGGGCCCTAATGTAAGATAAGTCCCGATTTATAGAAGAATCTTTGAGTCACTCCATTGCTGCAGTTACGGATGCAGCATCCTCCGGTATATTTTCAACCACCTTCTGGACAGCTGAGAGATGCATACTATAGTATTCTGCTGCTATCAACCACGTGTCCCAGCGGGTGAAAACAGGTTCTGGCGGCAATGGGTCATCTGGAAGCTGTTATCTGGGAGCCTTAACAAAAATTTTCATCACTATAGATATTACTTTATTTACTTTAGGAAATTGTAGCCATACTTGCTCTGCTGTGCGGTTCATCCCATGCACTACACAAGTTACGTGCAGCATCAGTGGGTAGAATACTTTTAATAGTTGAAACGCTGCTATCATATATGCACCAGCATCAGTGACGGCCAGAAACACCTTGTTCTCATCCACTTCGTTTGGGTATAGCACCTTAAGTCCACTGTTCACAAACTGTGCTATTGTTTGTTGGTTAGGTTTTGCGAGCTGTTTTGAGTAAATCAAATGAGCCCTGGATGGAGCATCTGGATCTAGCTTGCCAGTAATCAGGTTCGCAATGTAACGGCCAAGACTGCCAGTAGTTTCATCCACAGAAATCCATATACAAGATTCTCCAACATCTTCTCGGATTCTGTGCAATGCAGCATTGTGAGCTGAATCCACATAATTCTTACGTAAAGTTGGCTCTGCAGCAATAGACTGATGGCAGTGCTTCTCAAGAAAACCTCTGAAAATAGGATTTTCTAAAGGGGATGATTGCTGCCACAAGTGCATGACACAAATCACTGCACAACTTGTTGTTTTCGGAGGATTCACCAGGTTTATTGGTTAAAAGAGTTTGCTTCAATTTTCAAGTTTCGTTCAACATTAGCTCAATGTGCGATTCCATCTGCATGCTGAGTTAAGTGAGATCTCTAGACACTCGAAACCTAATACGAGAGAAAAGGGAAATGCAGTTTAGAATCGCATATAAAGAGTATTACGTATTACTAAAGGATTGCGATAAAAAAAGAATCCTAAGTGACACGAAAATAAGAAGTCTAAGAAAAATATCAACTAACTTCCTTGTTGCATGCTTGGCAGAAAATAATTTTCCCATTTGTTGTATCTACATCTACATCTACATCCATAATCCGCAAACCACCTGACGGTGTGTGGCGGAGGGTACCTTGAGTACCTCTATCGGTTCTCCCTTCTGTTCCAGTCTCGTATTGTTCGTGGAAAGAAGGATTGTCGGTATGCCTCTGTGTGGGCTCTAATCTCTTTGATTTTATCCTCACGGTCTCTTCGTGAGATAAACGTAGGAGGGAGCAATATACTGCTTGACTCCTCGGTGAAGGTATGTTCTCGAAACTTTTAACAAAAGCCCCTACCGAGCTACTGAGCGTCTCTCCTGCAGAGTCATCCACTGGAAGTTATCTATCATCTCCGTAACGCTTTCGCGATTACTAAATGATCCTGTAACGAAGCGCGCTGCTCTCCGTTGGATCTTCTCTATATCTTCTATCAACCACATCTGGTACGGATCCCACACTGCTGAGCAGTATTCAAGCAGTGGGCGAACAAGCGTACTGCAACCTACTTCCTCTGTTTTCGGATTGCATTTCCTTAGGATTCTTCCAATGAATCTCGATCTGGCATCTGCTTTACCGACGATCAACTTTATATGATCATTCCATTTTAAATCACTCCTAATGCGTACTCCCAGATAATTTATGGAATTAACTGCTTCCAGTTGCTGACCTGCTATTCTGTAGGTAAATGATAAGGGATCTATCTTCCTATGTATTCGCAGCACATTACACTTGTCTACATTGAGATTCAATTGCCATTCTCTGCACCATGCGTCAATTCGCTGCAGATCCTACTGCATTTCAGTACAATTTTCCATTGTTGCAATCTCTCGATACACCACAGCATCATCTGCATAGAGCCTCAGTGAACTTCCGATGTCATCCACCAGGTCATTTATGTATATTGTGAGTAGCAACGGTCCTACGACACTCCCCTTGGCACACCTGAAATCACTCTTACTTCGGAAGGCTTCTCTCCATTGAGTATGACATGCTGCGTTCTGTTATCTAGGAACTCCTCAATCCAATCACACAAGTGGTCTGATGGTCCGTATGCTCTTACTTTGTTCATTAAACGACTGTGGGGAACTGTATCGAACGCCTTGCGGAAGTCAAGAAACACGGCATCTGCCTGGGAACCCGTGTCTATGGCCCTCTGAGTCTCGTGGACGAATAGCACGAGCTGGGTTTCACACGATCGTCTTTTTCGAAACCCATGCTGATTCCTACAGAGTAGATTTCTAGTCTCCAGAAAAGTCATTATACTCGAACATAATACGTGTTCCAAAATTCTATAACTGATAGACGTTAGAGATATAGGTCTATAGTTCTTCACATCTGTTCGACGTCCCTTCTTGAAAACGGGGATGACCTGTGCCCTTTTCCAATCCTTTGGAAGGCTACGCTCTTCTAGAGACCTACGGTACACCGATGAAAGAATGGGGGCCAGTTCCTTCGCATACTCTGTGTAAAATCGAACTGGTATCCCATCAGGTCCAGCGGCCTTTCCTCTTTTGAGCGATTTTAATTGTTTTTCTATCCCTCTGTCGTCTATTTCGATATTTACCGTTTTGCCATCTGTGCGACAATCTAGGGAAGGAACTACAGACTTGATGAGTAGACTTTGAACTAGCTGTTTTCGGCGTGGCGTAGCACTCTCACACAGAAACTAGAATTTATTTTGCATTTAGAACGTCAGTAACACTTAACACGTAGGTCGCTACAAAAATGGTTCAAATGGCTCTTAGCAGTATGGGACTTATCATCTATGGCCATCAGACCCCTAGAACTTAGAACTACTTAAACCTAACTAACCTAAGGACATCACACAACACCCAGTCGGTCGCTACACAGTGTGTTGATTTGTTTTCGCTGGGAAAAAGTGAACGATTACACCGGTGCTTCAGATAAAAACATCTCACTACTGGCAAATTATTTTTCGAACCGGAAAATTCCCCTATAATACCTTTCACGAAACAGAGTACTTTGATAGGACTGCCTGTAGAGAGCAGCGAGAAAATGCGCGCAGGGCAGTAATTTAGCTGTAGAGGGCGTCTACGATTAACACTGTGATTTTTCAATCCGTGCTCAGCTTAAGGCCTATGAAACCGTTTCTTTGCGAAAATACACATCTGGCCAGAATCCTACGAACGAAATATTTTCAAATATAATATTTAGTACTCCCACGTTCGATTCTGATGTGTAACTCAAAATCTTCGACCGGTTCCCATTCGCTCACCGAAGTTCAGTGTACGTTTACGTTTACGCTGCCTGTGATGCGATGCCACGCGACGCGACGCGATCCGAGGCATAATGGCCAAAGTGAAGCAATGCGATGGAGCGTTCACGTTGCACACGATACAGCGCGCGACCTGGGCAGCAGTTATTGAGCAGTCTCGGCACGGTGTCGTTTTTCATCGACTCAGTAAATTCATTTTTATTAGGAAACAGTGCTCTGAGAATTCAACGCAGTCGTGAATGAGTGCATGAAATCAACAAGGAGAGAAGGGCTTTAGGAGAATTTCATCATTTGTACAGTGACTTGAGAAAAGCTGATGATAAATTTTGGAATTATTTCAGCATGAGTACAGAGACATTTTGATTATATAGTGTCGTCTGTTTCAAATAGATTACAGAAGCAAAACACAAATTTCAGAATGGCTGTTACCCCTGAAGAGATAGTTACGGTCACCATCAGATAAGTACACGATATTAAATTCAAGAATGGTTCAAATGGCTCTGAGCACTATGGGACTTAACATCTGAGGTCATCAGTCGCCTAGAACTTAGAACTACTTAAGCCTAATTAACCAAAGGACATCACACAAATCCATGCCCGAGGCAGGGTCGAACCTGCGACCGTAGCGGTCGCGGGGTTCAAGACTGTAGCGCCTAGAACCGCTCGGCCACTCTGGCCGGCACACATTATTAAGTTTACAGCAATCATTTTATTATGAAAAGTTCACAAATTGTGATGGAGTCAAACTTTCTTTTAATAACTCTAAAAACAAAGATGATGTCACTTACCAAACAAAAGCGCTGGCAGGCCGATAGACACACAAACAAACACAAACATTCACACAAAATTCAAGCTTTCGCAACCAACGGTTGCTTCTTCAGGAAAGAGGGAAGGAGAGGGAAAGACGAAAGGATGTGGGTTTTAAGGGAGAGGGTAAGGAGTTGATAATAATCCAACCCAATTCAAAAGTAATAGCAGTGTGCATACCTATAACACCAGGAGAAAGGATGATCTTCACTATGCTGGGTTAAATCTGACTTTGGAACAGAAAGGGGTAAATTATGCTGCCACAAAAGTCTTTGGGCACCTACCAAACAGCATCAAAAGCCTGACAGATAGCCAACTAACATTTAAAAATAAATTAAAAGAATTTCTAGATGACAACTCCTTCTACTCATTGACTGAATTTTTAGATATAAACTAAGTAAAAAAAAAAAAACTTAATCATTAGTGTCATGCAATACTTTGTGTAATGTAATTTCTTGTACAGACATCTTTTATTAACCTGACACGTTCCACATCATTACGAAGTGTCGTATTCATGATCTATGGAACAAGTATTAATCTAATCTAATCTAATCTAATCAATCCCGGAAGCGGAAAGACTTACTTTAGGGGCTGTTCCCTTTAATTGTTGGTATGTCTGGCCTTCAAAAGTGAAGAAGTTGTGGGTCAGGATGAAGCTGGCTAAGGTGATGAGGAAAGAGGTTTTAGGTAGGGTGGCAGGTGATCGGCTTGGACGTGCGGGATATTTGTGTATAAGGAAGTGGCATCAATGGTAACAAGGATGGTTTCCAGGGGTAACAGATTTATCTGGATACTTCCCACTAACACCAACCTGTCAGAACTCCGGAGATGGGAACTTGCCCTTCAGTATATCCTCTATTCTCGTTATCCACCAGGCCTCAACCTCCGCTAATTACAAGCTGCCGCCACTCATACCTCACCTGTCTTTCAACAACTTCTTTGCTTCTGTACTTCCGCCTCGACTGACATCTCTGCCCAAACTCTTTGCCTTTACAAATGTCTGCTTGTGTCTGTGTATGTGCGGATGGATTTGTGTGTGTGCGAGTGTATACCTGTCCTTTTTTTATCCCTAAGGTAAGTCTTTCCGCTCCCGGGACTGGAATGACTCTTTACCCTCTCCCTTAAAACCCACATCCTTTCATCTTTCCCTCTCCTTCCCTCTTTCCTGAAGAAGCAACCATCGGTTGCGGAATCTTGAATTTTGTGTGTATGTTTGTGTTTGCTTGTTTGTCTATCGACCTGCCAGCGCATTTGTTTGGTAAGTCACATCAACTTTGTTTTTAGATACATTTTTCCCATGTGGAATGTTTCCCCCTATTATTTTCTTTTAATAAATTTGGACGTAGTTGACAATGAGAAGTAAAATACACCTTAGTTCACTCACTTATGTATCAAAGTTGTCAGAATCTTTGTGGCTTGAAATAACAAAGTCATCAGGTTGAATTTCAGAAATGATTGTTTCACTTTGCGCATTTCCAGCAATTACGATTTCAACTCGATTTTCAGGTGCATAGGGTGACATTAACGAATGTGCAGTGGAAGGCCGGCCGGAGTGGCCGAGCGGTTCTAGGCGCTACAGTCTGTAACCGCCCGACCGCTATGGTCGCAGGTTCGAATCCTGCCTCGGGCATGGATGTGTGTGATGTCCTTAGGTTAGTTAGGTTTAAGTAGTTCTAAGTTATAGGGGACTGATGGCCTCAGAAGTTAAGTCCCATAGTGCTCAGAGCCATTTGAACCATTTTGCAGTGGAAGTGGTCCAGTTCCTCCAAAAGAATCTGCTGAATTTTTATCCTGGCTCTCAACTGAGTTGCTGGTGATAGTTTTCGCATCGCTGGCAGCAGACTCACTACAAAATGATAGGTGTCGTCTTGCGTTTCTGATTTCGACATTTGTTGCTCAATTAGCTTGCAACTTTTACTTCTCTATATTTAGCAACTCAGAGTTTGTCGATTTCTTGGATCTCTGGTTTTGGTTTGTGTGTAGGGTGGGCGAGGGAGGAGGCATCGAAACGCTACCCTCTTAACTTACAGTCTTGAAGAGCTGGCTTGGTTGGTTTCATCAGGTGAAACACTCTCTCTCTCTCTCTCTCTCTCTCTCTCTCTCTCTCTCTCTTTCTCTTTCTCTGTAAGAGCTGGTGAGAATGGTACGTAGTCGTGTGCGTCGTCGTGTTGCGATGCTGTTCTTTTACCGTCTTCGTCTTCCGTGGCGTCATTATGTCAGTCACGAAGATCATTAGCTCGTACCACGGCGAATTGGATTGAAAAGGCGGCATGCCACCTTCGTCTCCTGAACATTCAGCACGAGTTCTTTTTGAGTTCAGAGCGGAAAGAGTGAAGTACGTTCTTGCATTTATTCTTCAGCACCTCGCCTGAAAATATAGACGTGAAAATAATGCGTAAATAATTTTTTGCCCTTAGCACATTAACTGTAAATCCTACGAAGATCCTACACATCCTTCAGTTACGCTCAATTCATTCTTTTTCAGATGCACTTTCCATCCACTGTCACATTCGTTTCGGATGGGTCTAACCACAGTCGCACAACGTGTGCGTGAAACGTGCGCCACAATATGTGAAATTCTGAGCCCAGTGCACCTGCCTTCTCCTGCTGTACCACTGCTTCAAACCGCTGCAAAACACATGCTTGCCAATTGGAATTTTCCGAATTGTGTGGGGGCCATTGATGATATGCATGTTCGGGATAAACGTACCCCTCATTCTTGGACAATGTATTACATCATCGTCATCATCATCATCATTTAAGACTGATTATGCCTTTCAGCGTTCAGTATGGAGCATAGCCCCCCTTATAAAAGTCCTCCATGATCTAAGAACTTTCAGCATTGCAGCGCGTCAGCAATCGTAATTATCCAAATAAATTATGAATAATCCGCCTCGATTACGAAAATTCCTAGTGTTTACCCAGGTTTCAACTTGGATAACCTTTGAAGAAGGCGTGGTTATCCACGTTGAAATCTGGGTAAACACCAGGAATTTTCGCAATCGAGGCGGATTATTCATAATTTATTCCTCCATGATCCCCTATTCAGTGCTAACATTGGTGTCTCTTCTGATGTTAAACCTATAACTTCAAAATCATTCTTAACCGGATCCAGGTACCTTCTCATTGGTCTGCCCCGACTCCTCCTACCCTCTACTGCTGAATCCATGAGTCTCTTGGATAACCTTGCTTATCCCTTGCGTGTAACATGACCCCACCATCTAAGCCTGTTCGTCCTGACTGCTACATCTATAGAGTTCATTCCCAGTTTTTCTTTGATGTCCTCATTGTGGACACCCTCTTGCCATTGTCCCCATCTACTAGTGCCTGCAATCATCCTAGCTACTTTCATATCCGTAACCTCAACCTTGTTGATAAGGTAACCTGAATCCACCCAGCTTTCGCTCCCATACAACAAAGTTGGTCGAAAGATTGAACGGTGCACAGATAACTTAGTCTCGGTACTGACTTCCTTCTTGCAGAAGAGAGGAGATCGTAGCTGAGCGCTCACTGCATTAGCTTTGCTACACCTCGCTTCCAGTTCTTTCACTACGTTGCCATCCTGTGAGAATATGCATCCTAAGTGCTTGAAACCGTCCACCTGTTCTAACTTTGTTCCTCCTATTTGGCACTCAATCCGTTTATATTTCTTTCCCACTGACATTACTTTCGTTTTGGAGATGCTAATCTTCATACTATAGTCCTTACATTTCTGATCTAGCTCTGAAATATTACTTTGCAAACTTTCCATCGAATCTGCCATCACAACTAAGTCAGCCACATATACAAGACTGCTTATTTTGTGTTCACACATCTTAATCTCACCCAGCCAGTCTATTGTTTTCAACATATGATCCATAAACAATATGAACAACAGTGGAGACAGGTTGCAGCCTTGTCTTACCCCTAAAGCTACTCTGAATCATGAACTCAGTTTACCGTCAACTCTAACTCCTACCTGACTATCCATGTAAAGTCCTTTAATTGCTCGCAAAAGTTTGCCTCCTATTCCACAATCTCGTAGAACAGACAATAACTTCCTCCTAGGAACCCAGTCATATGCCTTTTCTAGATCTACACTCCTGGAAATTGAAATAAGAACACCGTGAATTCATTGTCCCAGGAAGGGGAAACTTTATTGACACATTCCTGGGGTCAGATACATCACATGATCACACTGACAGAACCACAGGCACATAGACACAGGCAACAGAGCATGCACAATGTCGGCACTAGTACAGTGTATATCCACCTTTCGCAGCAATGTAGGCTGCTATTCTCCCATGGAGATGTAGTCCTGTGGAACGGCTTGCCATGCCATTTCCACCTGGCGCCTCAGTTGGACCAGCGTTCGTGCTGGACGTGCAGACCGCGTGAGACGACACTTCATCCAGTCCCAAACATGCTCAATGGGGGACAGATCCGGAGATCTCGCTGGCCAGGGCAGTTGACTTACACCTTCTAGAGCACGTTGGGTGGCACGGGATACATGCGGACGTGCATTGTCCTGTTGGAACAGCAAGATCCCTTGCCGGTCTAGGAATGGTAGAACGATGGGTTCGATGACGGTTTGGATGTACTGTGCACTATTCAGTGTCCCCTCGACGATCACCAGAGGTGTACGGCCAGTGTAGGAGATCGCTCCCCACACCATGATGCCGGGTGTTGGCCCTGTGTGCCTCGGTCGTATGCAGTCCTGATTGTGGCGCTCACCTGCACGGCGCCAAACACGCATACGACCATCATTGGCACCAAGACAGAAGAGACTCTCATCGCTGAAGACGACACGTCTCCATTCGTCCCTCCATTCACGCCTGTCGCGACACCACTGGAGGCGGGCTGCACGATGTTGGGGCGTGAGCGGAAGACGGCCTAACGGTGTGTGGGACCGTAGCCCAGCTTCATGGAGACGGTTGCGAATGGTCCTCGCCGATACCCCAGGAGCAACAGCGTCCCTAATTCGCTGGGAAGCGGCGGTGCGGTCCCCTACGGCACTGCGTAGGATCCTTGGCGTGCATCCGTGCGTCGCTGCGGTCCGGTCCCAGGTCGACGGGCACGTGCACCTTCCGCCGACCACTGGCGACAACATCGATGTACTGTGGAGACCTCACTCCCCACGTGTTGAGCAATTCGGCGGTACGTCCACCCGGCCTCCCGCATGCACACTATACGCCCTCGCTCAAAGTCCGTCAACTGCACATACGGTTCACGTCCACGCTGTCGCGGCATGCTACCAGTGTTATTGACTGCGATGGAGCTCCGTATGCCACGGCAAACTGGCTGACACTGACGGCGGCGGTGCACAAATGCTGCGCAGCTAGCGCCATTCGATGGCCAACACCGCGGTTCCTGGTGTGTCCGCTGTGCCGTGCGTGTGATCATTGCTTGTACAGCCCTCTCGCAGTGTCCGGAGCAAGTATGGTGGGTCTGACACACCGGTGTCAATGTGTTCTTTTTTCCATTTCCAGGAGTGTATAAATCATAGATACAATTCCCTGTTCCACTCATAACACTTCTCCATTATCTGCCGTAAGCTAAAGATCTGACAACCTCTAAGAGGCCTAAATCCACACTGATTTTCATCCAATTGGTCCTCAACTAATACTCGCTCTTTCCTTTCAACAATACCTGAGAAGATTTTACCCACAATGCTGATCAAAGAGATACCTCTGTAGTTGTTACTATCTTTTCTGTTTCCATGTTTAAAGATTGGTGTGCTTACTGATTTCGTCCAGTCTGATGAAACCTGTCCCGACTGCCACGCCATTTCAATTATCCTGTGCAGCCATTTAAGACCTGACATTCCACTGTATTTGATGAGTTCCGACTTAATTTCATCCACCCCAGCTGCTTTATTGCACTGCAATCTGTTGACCATTTTCTCCACTTCCTCAAATGTGATCCTATTTCCATCATCATTCCTATCCCATTCTACCTCGAAATCTGAAACATTACTGATCGTATCTTCAGCTACATTGAGCAACTCTTCAAAATATTCCCTCCATCTGCGCAAGGCATCCGCAGGATTCACCAGCAATTTTCCTGACCTGTCCAAAATACTTGCCATTTCCTTCTTACCTCCCTTTCGAAGACTGCTAATTAGACTCCAGAATGGTTTTCCTGCAGCTTGACCCATAGTCTCCAATCTCCTTCCAAAGTCTTGCCAAGATTTCTTCTTGGATGCTGCAATTATCTGTTTGGCTGTGTTTCTTTCTTCAACGAACTTGTTTCTGTTACTTATTTCTTGGAGTATTGTAGCTATTTATTTGTATTACAATGACAAAAATATGTTTCGCTAGCTTTACTAGCTGTAGCAGATGCTAACTGCAGATTAATAGCAGTTGACATTGGAGGCTATGGCAAGCAATCTGATGGTGGCACATTTGGAGCAAGTAACTTGTACAGCAATATTTTGAACGAAACTGAAAACTGACCTCCACCGAAAGAACTACCAGGTACTTCAGGGAGAGCCCCATTAGTGTTGGTTGGAGATGAAGCCTTTCCACTGCTGGAAAACTTAAAGCGCCCTTTCCCTGGACTGTCACTGACTGAGGAAGAGAGGTTATTTAACAGGAGGCTATCGAGGGCTGGAACGGAATTATGGCCAGCAAATGCCGTCTTCTCCGAAAGGAAACTGAAACTTCTGTAGAACATGCAGACATTATTATTCAGTGCATCTGCAACTTGCACAATTTAATTATCGATAAAGATGAGCCTGACATTTCCCTTCAGTTGCCTATTGAGCAGGACATAACAGAACGCAGTACTTTAGCAGCATGCTTCCAAAATGACAGAGCAACCAGTAGTGCTTCAAGAAGAGCGAGGAGTGCCAGAGAGGCCTTAAAAAAAACTATGTCAACAGCCATTAATGCAAATACATTTTGTGTCGAAATTATCAAATACTGTAACTATTGTGACCTATACTCGAGTATTGCTCATCAGTGTGGGATCCGTACCAGATCGGGTTTGACGGAAGAGATAGAGAAGATCCAAAGAAGAGCGGCGCGTTTCGTCACAGGGTTATTTGGTAACCGTGATAGCAATACGGAGATGTTTAACAAACTGAAGTGGCAGACTCTACAAGAGAGGCGCTCTGCATCGCGGTGTAGCTTGCTCGCCAGGTTTCGAGAGGGTGCGTTTCTGGATGAGGTATTGCTTCCCGCTACTTATACCTCCCGAGGAGGTCACGAATGTAAAATTAGAGAGATTCAGCGCGCACGGAGGCTTTCCGGCAGTCGTTCTTCCCGCGAACCATACGCGACTGGAACAGGAAAGGGAGGTAATGACAGTCGCACGTAAAGTGCCCTCCGCCACACACCGTTGGGTGGCTTGCGGAGTATAAATGTAGATGTAGAACGTCATTTGATTAACAAAATACTGTAATAGTATCCATACACAATTAAAATTAGAAAATAAACGAACTTGTTTCTGTTACTTATTTTTTGGAGTATTGTAGCTATTTATTTTACTTTCTTGTACTTACTGTCTGTTCCACAATCTTCAGCTATTTCATTCCATGCTTGACGAACAAACTCGCGAGTGTGCTAATATTTATTTTTCTGGTCCCACAACAAGGAGCGTTCACGCACATTGCTAATTAGTCTTTCGACGTCCATCGCAAGCCAGCAATTACTCCAGACGCAAGCGCAAACAAGCAATCGCTCGAAACACTCGCGCGAAACACAAATTCGGTGGCGACTACAGCGGAGTATCGCACCGCACCGCATCACATCGCTCGGCCCAGCCTGCAGTCTAAACGGGCACTGCTCTGTTGCCGCTGTTAAACTTCGCCCGACCATTCTCACGCGATTTCAGCGATTCATCGCTCCGCTCGGATCGGCATCGCATCGCATCGCGGGCAGTGTAAATTTAGCCTTAAGCACTGTCGCGCTAGGCGCGTACTTGAATGGATGAACATTCAACCGTTCCGAGTGCAGTTGGTAGTAAGACAAGCAAAGGAATTGTAAACAGTCTCTAACGACCTTCGCCTTCGACGAGACGGAAAGCCCTAAGTTTACTTCCTTTTTCTGATCTTTGAAAACACAAGAACTATATGTCAGATTAACGAAATAGGTGCATTTTACGATTTTTGATGCCGAAATAGGCAAAATTAGGCGTCAACGTCGAAATACGTAATTTTAGGCCCTATAGAACTAACAGTATTCAGTTTAGTTAGTCATGAAACGCGTAAGTACCAACTTATATGCAAATTGGAGCTTAGGAAAAAAAAATTGGTTTTAACCTCAAGATCCGCGATCTATTTTTTACATATGAATAATAAAACACCTACAAGGAGTATTTGGTGCTAACATACACTCCTGGAAATGGAAAAAAGAACACATTGACACTGGTGTGTCAGACCCACCATACTTGCTCCGGACACTGCGAGAGGGCTGTACAAGCAATGATCACACGCACGGCACAGCGGACATACCAGGAACCGCGGTGTTGGCCGTCGAATGGCGCTAGCTGCGCAGCATTTGTGCACCGCCGCCGTCAGTGTCAGCCAGTTTGCCGTGGCATACGGAGCTCCATCGCAGTCTTTAACACTGGTAGCATGCCGCGACAAGCGTGGACGTGAACCGTATGTGCAGTTGACGGACTTTGAGCGAGGGCGTATAGTGTGCATGCGGGAGGCCGGGTGGACGTACCGCCGAATTGCTCAACACGTGGGGCGTGAGGTCTCCACAGTACATCGATGTTGTCGCCAGTGGTCGGCGGAAGGTGCACGTGCCCGTCGACCTGGGACCGGACCGCAGCGACGCACGGATGCACGCCAAGACCGTAGGATCCTACGCAGTGCCGTAGGGGACCGCACCGCCACTTCCCAGCAAATTAGGGACACTGTTGCTCCTGGGGTATCGGCGAGGACCGTCTCCATGAAGCTGGGCTACGGTCCCACACACCGTTAGGCCGTCTTCCTCTCACGCCCCAACATCGTGCAGCCCGCCTTCAGTGGTGTCGCGACAGGCGTGAATGGAGGGACGAATGGAGACGTGTCGTCTTCAGCGATGAGAGTCGCTTCTGGCTTGGTGCCAATGATGGTCGTATGCGTGTTTGGCGCCGTGCAGGTGAGCGCCACAATCAAGACTGCATACGACCGAGGCACACAGGGCCAACACCCGGCATCATGGTGTAGGGAGCGATCTCCTACACTGGCCGTACACCTCTGGTGATCGTCGAGGGGACACTGAATAGTGCACGGTACATCCAAACCGTCATCGAACCCATCGTTCTACCATTCCTAGACCGGCAAGGGAACTTGCTGTTCCAACAGGACAATGTACGTCCACTTGTATCCCGTGCCACTCAACGTGCTCTAGAAGGTGTAAGTCAACTACCCTAGCCAGCAAGATCTCCGGATCTGTCCCCCATTGAGCATGTTTGGGACTGGATGAAGCGTCGTCTCACGCGGTCTGCACGTCCAGCACGAACGCTAGTCCAACTGAGGCGCCAGGTGGAAATGACGTGGCAAGCCGTTCCACAGGACTACATCCAGCATCTCTACGATCGTCTCCATGGGAGAATAGCAGCCTGCATTGCTGCGAAAGGTGGATATACACTGTACTAGTGCCGACATTGTGCATGCTCTGTTGCCTGTGTCTATGTGCCTGTGGTTCTGTCAGTGTGATCATGTGATGTATCTGACCCCAGGAATGTGTCAATAAAGTTTCCCCTTCCTGGCACAATGAATTCGCGGTGTTCTTATTTCAATTTCCTGGAGTGTAGATAGCGATATAAAGAAATAAAAGACCGAAGTGTTAGGTAAATACGAAGCATGAGCGCATATCAACTGGCCACCTTGCTGCACGCTGGACAGAAAGTATTTTTTCCTGCTGTAGTATAGTGTGCAAAAACTTGGAGCCACTGTATTACATGATGAAATACGCACCTTTTTAAGCCGAAATAGGCAAAAATAGGCACTGACGCCGAAATAGGCTTTTTTAGGTCCTGTAGAATTAACGCTATTAAGTGTAAATAGTCATGAAACGGATAAGTACAAATTTTTATGCAGATAGGAACTCAGGAACAAAATAGTTTCTTACCTAAAATCCGCGGTCTAGTGATGAGAATGTATATTAATTCACTTGATGGCTCCCGGCCACAGAAATCTGTTTTGATTTCATATGACATGGGAGCTGTAAACGGCGAGACCAGCAATATTACAAAGACACGAAACATATACACGGGTTACGTCCCTCTATAACTGAGTTTGCTCTGGGCATGTGCGAAACTGGCAGCTTGGGCGCGCCGGAAAAGTTTTTCCGGGTAGCATCTGGCTACTAGCTGCTGCCGCTCATACGGCAGCCGCGTTTCAAGTAACCAGAAGCGGGAGGAAGGCACTGCTCAAACGCGAATTCGTCTGTGCGCATGCGCACAAGCCCGCTGACATTACTCGAGGAGTGGGGGTCGGATGACGTCAGAACTGCGGCCCCTCCCAGCTGTTGCGGAACAGTCGCTTGCGAGAGGTGGGTAACGGTGGGAGAGGCAGAGCAGGAAACGGCGTGTTCCATCTCTACAGCAACGCAGGCGTACGGTCCGTGCATTTTTTACAGCAGGTATGAGCAGCTCTTACTGAACACTAGGGCAGCGTTTCAGTGCGACTTGAACAGTTTACGTCACAGCTCGTGAAATGTCTGTTCGATCTGTTGCTCGGCCTGCCATCTATTGACCGTTGTCGGTACTGTAATAATGCCCCGTCGTAATGCTTTTAATGCGCCACCGATTTTAATAAGAAAGATAACCGTAACAAATGGACTGAAATAACCTTTGTGGTGTTGGTCATGTGTATTAACGGCAACAAGAAAAGTAAATTAAAAATTGCGATCGTTCTTAATGTTGCTATTCTATATTCACGAAGATGCAAAGCTGGTACTTTTTGCCGATGACAACAAGTATAGCTATCACACCCAACTGACAAAAATTAATGGTGAAATTGTATACAACGTTTTTTAGAAAATCATGAAGTGGTTCTCAGCAAATGGGCTCTCATTAAACTTTGACAAAACACAGTACAGTAGAACCCCTCTAATCCGTCACCTACGGGTCCGGGACCATGGTCGGAACGAGAAAAAGGTCGGATTATCCGAAAAATCCAATATTTATTGCAAAAAATATAAAAATACCTTTAGTACAAAAATTAAAGTATTTAAGAACTAAAAGATGCCTACAGTAATAGAAAAAGATGCTTTTTACGCAGTGTTAAACAGTATATTACCTAAAAAAAAAGTCTACACACACTATAATATGTATTTGTTTTAAAAGGAAAAAACGACAAATTATAGTACTGTACTGTACATAATAACGTATAAACGATATATACAGTAAAGTAAAAAATGTTGATAGCACTGTATATAAAAAAGAAATTTTTTACAAAGAAATAAACTACTGTTTGTATAAACTAAGAAATGATTATACATTTTTTTACAGTAAAAACGAAAACAAATTACTTGGGAAAAAAGTCAGGGATATATTTTTGACAAGTTTTCCAAGGATAAATCCAGCCTTCACTGGCAGCAAATTTACTTTCGGCTTCCAGTTTTTTGTGCATAACTATTGCTTTTTCTTTGAGAATTGGTCAAGATGTTGGAGTTCCTTTCCTTCTTTCTTGACAAAACCACATCCACAATGGGTTATCAAGCAGTTCAACTTTAGGCTGTTTTTTTTTTAATGTTTTGCGATTCTGCAGAGTGTTATCTCCATCAACCTTAACTGTATAGGAGTCAATGTCTTTCCGATTCTTCCTCCAATCCTTAACTGTCGTAACGCCTACATTCAGTTTCTTCGCAATTTTTTTTGGAGCGAATCTCCTTCGTCCAGTCTTCGTAGCACTGCTGATTTTGCGATTCTTCAGAGAGTTATCACCATCAATCTTAACTGTATAGGAGTCAATGTCTTTCCGATTCTTCCTCCAATCCTTAACTGTCGTAACGCCTACATTCAGTTTCTTCGCAATTTTTTTTGGAGCGAATCTCCTTCGTCCAGTCTTCGTAGCACTGCTGATTTTTCATTTAGTGAAATTTGAGTTACGTGTTTACGTTCGAATCCAGTTTTTTTAATCCCAACAAAGGATAAAACTGCACAGTAACGTGCAGTATAACAATACGCACAGCGATAGACACCGCAACAATGACAGGCGTCCCATCAGTGACGAGTCGGCACAGCCTCGAGAGCCTCAGCGTGGTCGGACTGACCGGGGTGACGGACCATCCAAGGTCGGGTTAGAGGGGTTCTACTGTATACACAGTTCCACACAGTAAATGGAATGACCCCATTAATAAATATAAGACTTCGATCGGAAATCGGTAGCTAAGGTAGAACATTCAAAATTTCTAAGTGTATGCATTGATGAGCGGTTGAACTGGAAGAAACCCACTGAAGATCTGTTGAAACATTTTTGACTTCAGCTTGTTATGCTATTAGGGCCATTACAAATTTCAGCGATATACATATCTGTAAATATACATAGCTGTAAATTAGCGTACCACGCCTATTTCCATTCTCTGCTTTCGTGTCGCATCATATTTTGGGGTAACTCATCATTGAGGAAAAGAGTGTTCATTGCACAAAAGCGTGTAATCAGCATTATTGCTGGAGCTCATCCGAGATATTCCTGCAGACACTTATTTAAAGAGCTAGGGATCTTCACTGTAGCCTCAATATATATACTTATGAAATTTGTTTTTAACAATCCGAACGAATTCGAACGTAATAGCAATGTACATGCCTACAACACTAGGAGAAGGGATGACCTTCACTAGTCAAGGTTAAATCTAACTTTGCCTCAGAAGGGGTAAAATTATGCTGCCACAAAAGTCTTTGACACTTACCTAATAGCGTCAAATGTCTGACAGCCGTATAGCATTTAAAAGGAAATTAAAAGAATTTCTTAATGACAACTCCTTCTATTCATTAGATGACTTTTTGGATATAGTAAGTCGGTAATTTCCCCAACCCCCACCAAATAAATCAATAAAAATATTAAGTGTCATGTGATATTTTGTGTAATGTAACATCTTGTATAGACACCTTTTGTTAACCTGACACTTTACACATCATTACCAAGTGTCGTATTCGTGATCCGTGGAACAAGTACTAATCTAATCTAATGTGATTCAGATACTTGTGTACGTAACAGCGTGGTTAGATTCCGTATTCTAACTATGAACTCCTATGGTACTGTGTGGTAATTTGTGTTACGATTCTCAACATTACGCTATCAATATTTTCACACTTGTTCCATTAATTTAAAGTGAAGTCAAGGGAAGAACATAGGTAAAACATACTAAATACTGATTTTTGTCTGTGGGTAAGCGCATCTTTCGTATATCATGTAACAACTGAGGAAGAATCGTTGGAAGTATCAACAATATCATCTCAGATAACTTTTTGTCGGTTGGGTTACTGAAACATTACATTAGGCCCTCTCAAATAACTGCCTAAACAGGCGAGAACGTATTTCTGGGTTGCATTGACACAGTTCACTTCTCACTTGCGACTTATGACAGTGTAACATCTACGGTAATAAATTGCGTAAGTCGCAGAAATTGCGTAACTTGCAGGAGTAGCAAGAATCGCAGAAATAGCGGAGGGATAAAAGTTCTGAATTCGTTACCTGCGATTGTTAACTGCGACAAATTGCAATTAAGAAACGCAGTTATCGAAAAACAGCATTCACTGAAATCGGAAAATCTTACTTTAGTCCATCCTACTCTGGTGGTACTAGCTTCCAGATGGAGTCTTTTTGTAATTCATTCTCGCGATAAAAGTAACACCCGTTTACCTGGGGGCTCCCAAATCTGGATTTTGTAAACAGATTTCCCAATACCGCTTCCAGTTGGTCACGTAACTCCAGAATCTACTCTGGAAATCGGCTTCTGGTTGCCTGTTTTCCAATTCCGCAATCGATTTTCGCTTACAGCAAACGCAACCGGGTTTGAAACGCTCTTGGGCTGTCAGGTATCATCTGGTTGTTAAAAATTTTCGTCTCATACGGAGGGCGTGGCTTTTTTCACAGTGAAGGATAAGTTGAAATATTAGACTGCAGCTGTTTACACCTCGTCTAATTGCTGTTGTGTTGACGAAATCATAAACTGCAACAACTGTTTTCCAGACGCCATGTTTAATTGGGCTAGCAAATCCGCTCCAGACTGTAAACACAACAGCGAGAAACAGTTTCCGAAATCAGCTTTTCGTCTTTGGGAAGATGTCGCATCTACATGTAGTGAGTCACTTTATTACGATTCATACCGTTTGTTCAGCATTAAATTCTTGTCTTCAGACCTGCCCGGAGGCTGAGCTGTTCTAGGCGCTTCAGTCCGGAATCGCGCGACTGCTAACGATCGCAGGTTCGAATCCTGCCTCGGGCATGGATGTGTGTGATGTCCTTAGGTTAGTTAGGTTTACACTACATCTACAAATATTCTCCGCTAGCCACCAAGCGGTGTGTGGCGGAGGGCACAATTCGCGTCAAAGTTTTATTACCAGCGATGAAAAAACGACTGTGTGAACGCCTCAGTGCGAGCTGTAATTTCCCTTATCTTTGAATGGTGATCATTGCGCGATTTGAAAGTTGGTGGTAATAATATATGCTCTCCATCCTCGGCGAAGATCGGATTTCGGAATTTAGTGAGCAGTCCCTTCTGTTTAGCGCGCCGTCTATCTGCAAATGTGTCCCACTTCAAACTTTCTATGAGATTTGTAACGCTCTCGCGATGGCTAAATGTATGTCACGAATCTTGCCGCTCTTCTTTGGACCTTCTCAATCTCTTGAATCAGACCCAACTGGTAAGAGTCCCATACAGACGAACAATACTCTAAGACTGGACGAACTAACGTATTGTAAGCTATTCCCCATGTTGAAGGACTGCACCGCTCCAGGATTCTACCAATAAACCGCAATCTAGAGTTCACCGTACTCGTTACGTGTGTAATCTGGTCATTCCATTTGAGATCATTTCGAATAGTCACAGCCAGGTACTTGACGGATGTTACCGCTCCCAAAGACTGGCCATTTATTTTGTACTTATACATTAATGAGGATTTTCGTCTTGTTATACACAGTAGGTTACACTTAATAATATTTAGAGATAACTGCCAGTCATTACACAACGCATTTATTTTCTGCAAATCCTCATTGATTTGTTCACAACTTTCGTGTGATAATACTTTCCTGTAGACTACAGCATCGTCGGCAAACAGTCTAATGCCGCAGTAAGTACCATCAACCAGATCGTTTATGTAAATCGTAAAGAGCAGAGGACCTATTACGCTGCTCTGGAGCACCACCTGAAGCTACTCTTGTTTCTGTTGAAGTTATCCCGTTCAGGACGATATACTGCTCCCTGTCTGTTAGAATACTTTCTATCCAACCGCATACGTCATCGGATAGACCGTAAGCGCGCACTTTTTGTAGCAAGCGGCAATGCGGAACTGAGTCGAACGCCCTTCGAAAGTCGAGAAATACGTCATCAACCTGGGAGCCGGTATCTAGAGCCTGTTGTATATCACGCACAAAGAGGGCCAGCTGTTTCCTAAAACAGTGCTGGTTTCTGCAGATGAGCTTCTCAGAGTCTACAAAAGTCACTGTGTCTGAACACAAATTATGTTCCATGATTCTACAACAAATCGACGTCAGTGAAATTGGCCGGTAATTATGTGCATCTGATTTCCTACCCTTTTTGTAGATTTCTATAACCTGGGCCTTCCTCCAGTCCGGTGGAACTTTTCGCCGTTCCAATGATTTCTGATAGATGATGGATAAAATGGTGATATATTTGTAGCATAGTCAACATAAAATCTTACGGGGATACCGTCTGGGCCAGAAGCCTTTGTGGCGTCTAAGGATCTTAACTGTTTTACAATCCCAGATAAACTAAACACTATGTCAGCCATCCTTTCGTTTGTTCGATAATTGAAAGGAGGTATGGTGTTGCAGTCCTCTATCGTACACGAGTTTTTGAAGGCTAGGGTTATAATTTCGGCCGTCTGTTTATCAACGTGACATTACTCGTACTCTCAGCAAGAGAGGGTATTGAATAATTGTGGCGTTCATAGATTGTACCTACGACCAAAATTTTTGGGGGTTATTTTTAGAATTTGCAGATAAAATATTGCTTTCAAATTCGTTAAGAGTCCTTCTGACAACTGTTTTCATTTCGCATAATTTCTGTTTGTCAGCTGGGCAGACACTATGTTTAAAACGACTGTGTTTAATACTCTGTGTTCTCACCAACTTATTGTCTTGATTTTCATCTGAATGTTGCCGTCTTGTCAAACTGATTACAATTTAGTAGAGTTTTTAAGTTATTCTGATATGTGAACAGGTACTGAATTGCTCATTTGCAACCTACTTGGTAAATCATTACCGCATCTCACAAACAAGTAAAATGTTGTACTAGATTCAGGCAGATAATGTATTTTGGGGAAAATGTTCTTTTACTTAAAAATCAGCCTAAATGTTTAGATACCCAGGCTTTACAGCACAGTATGAGAATTCGTATTGTAAATATGTTCAAACAAAATAGGAGTTTGTGTAGTGGTAGGATTTAATGCTCTTTCCTCCAGTCGTTCACGAAGTTGTCAGATTTTAACCCTTTATTTGGCAATGTTGCTCTCAAGCAACAGCAAATTTACGTTGGCCTTATGGGACAACAAACACTCCCCAGTGCTTTTTACTGGCATTGTTGCCTCCAGGCAACGTTCCTTTACACACTGCTAATGCCAGTTGTTGTAATAGTTCAAGGTTTTCCACACGAGATGGCAGTTTGTGCAGAGGTGTTACAGAGATCTCCTCGTGTGAGCAACAGGGGTGTCTTATTTTGGTCCTGAAAGAGTGGATTTCAATAAATTGGCAGTAATCTTAGCAGTGTTTCTTCAAGAAATACCCAGAGGTGAGCTTAGAGCAGAAATATTTCAAACAAACATTGATTTGAATTACGTAAATAGTATAAAACTTTTATGTTGCCTGTGAGCAACATTGCCCATAGCTGGAACATGTGCCATTAGAATATTACATATGCTTACGGCGGATATTCAAAACAATAAAATCGTGACACTTGCAAGCTCATTTTGTGGTGTCCAACCACTCTCAACAGTAAAATGATGGGACAGCAATGAAAAAAGAAGAATTGATGTGCCCTGTCCCAGTATTGTACGGCAGTACAACAAGCATATGGGAGGAGTTGATCTTGCTGGTATGCTGATAGAACTCTACAGAGTACCAATGAAAACTAGGTGTTGGTACATGATATTGTTTGGATTTATGCTGGATCTGAGTGTTGTAAATGCCTGGCTGGTATTTCAAAGAGAATCTCTGGACAAGAAGGCCTCACTGAAGTCATTCAGGGCAGATATTGCCAGTGGTTTGATGTTTTCAGGGAACAGGAAAGTAGGAAGGCCCTCAATAGACATAACACCACCACAAAAGAAGAGGAGGAAACCAACAGCTCCAACTGCTACACAAGATGTCTGCTTTGATAATATGGAGCACTGGCCTGCATACGGTCCCAAAGGTCATTGTAGTTATTGTCCATCTGGATTTTCTACAGTCATATGTTCAACATGCAATCTAGTATTGTGCTTCGTTCCAAAGAGGAACTGTTTCCAAAAATTCCATTGCAAGAAGAATTAGAAGGGAAAATGAAACAGTTCTATTACAGAGCAGGAATGCATAAATGTGTTTATAAATTAAATTATTCACATACAGGAAACCTTTTGCTTGAGGTTATTGGCAAACACTTTTTTTCTATAGTATTTATAAATGTGGTCTACTGCTGGCAATGTTGCTTGTAAGCAACATTTCATAATTTTTATGAAAAATTTCTAAAACTGACTGAATTCTATTTCTTTAAGCATAATAAATAAATACACTCCTGGAAACAAGAAAAAGATCACATCGACACCGGTGTGTCAGACCCACCATACTTGCTCCGGACACTGTGAGAGGACTGTACAAGCAATGATCACACGCACGGCACAGCGGACACACCAGGAACCACGGTGTTGGCCGTCGAATGGCGCTAGCTGCGCAGCATTTGTGCACCGCCGCCGTCAGTGTCAGCCAGTTTGCCGTGGCATACGGAGCTCCATCGCAGTCTTTAACACTGGTAGCATGCCGCAACAGCGTGGACGTGAACCGTATGTGCAGCTGACGGACTTTGAGCGAGGGCGTATAGTGGGCATGCGGGAGGCCGGGTGGACGTACCGCCGAATTGCTCAACATGTGGGGCGCGAGGTCTCCACAGTACATTGATGTTGTCGCCAGTGGTCGGCGGAAGGTGCACGTGCCCGTCGACCTGGGACCGGACCGCAGCGATGCACGGATGCACGCCAAGACCGTAGGATCCTACGCAGTGCCGTAGGGGACTGCACCGCCACTTCCCAGCAAATTAGGGACACTGTTGCTCCTGGGGTATCAGCGAAGACCATTCGCAACCGTCTCCATGAAGCTGGGCTATGGTCCCGCACACCGTTAGGCCGTCTTCCGCTCACGCCCCAACATCGTGCAGCCCGCCTCCAGTGGTGTCGCGACAGGCATGAATGGAGGGACGAATGGAGACGGGTCGTCTTCAGCGATGAGAGTCGCTTCTGCCTTGGTGCCAATGATGGTCGTATGTGTGTTTGGCGCCGTGCAGGTGAGCGCCACAATCAGGACTGCATACGACTGAGGCACACAGGGCCAACACCTGGCATCATGGTGTGGGGAGCGATCTCCTACACTGGCTGTAAAACCTCTGGTGATCGTCGAGGGGACACTGAATAGCGCACGGTACATCCAAACTGTCGTCGAACCCATCGTTCTACCATTCCTAGACCAGCAAGGGAACTTGCTGTTCCATCAGGACAATGCACGTCTGCATGTATCACGTGCCACCCAGCGTGCTCTAGAAGGTGTAAGTCAACTACCCTGGCCAGCAAGATCTCCGGATCTGTCCCCCATTGGGCATGTTTGGGACTGGATGAAGCGTCGTCTCACGCGGTCTGTACGTCCGGCACGAACGCTGGTCCAACTGAGGCGCTAGGTGGAAATGGCAAGGCAAGCAGTTCCACAGGACTACATCCAGCATCTCTATCGTCTCCATGGGAGAATAGCAGCCTGCATTGCTGTGAAAGGTGGATATCACTGTACTAGTGCCGACATTGTGCATGCTCTGTTGCCTGTGTCTATGTGCCTGTGGTTCTGTCAGTGTGATCATGTGATGTATCTGACCCCAGGAATGTGTCAATAAAGTTTCCCTTTCCTGGGACAATGAATTCATGGTGTTCTTATTTCAATTTCCAGGAGTGTATAAGCACTGAAAAATTTGTTTGTTTTTGTTTTCACCATTTGCCAAATGAAGGGTTAATCAGACGTGTGGCTTACTATTGCAGCTAGTTCGTAGTTTCTAACGTGGCCCTTGCTCACATCGCCGCTTGTCAAATGTCGAGTGATTGGTCGGACAAGCTCGATATTGTATCGAAAGCTGCAGTGCAGCGGGAAAGTACGAGCCCGTTCAAGCGCGAGTATCGTTTGGTCAGCCTTGCTCAACACCTTTGTTCCTGAACACACATTTGAGATTTGAAACTATTAAGTGAAATATCGAAGTACCTACTACTCGGCAAAACCACCCCTCCCTTCCGCCTCCTTGATTTCTATCTCACCATCTATGGCCGTCCTATCGCCCTCACCCCCGCCCTTAAGTACTTTGGCATCACCCTCGACCGCCGCCTCTCCTCGACCCCTCATCTCCGGACAATCCAAGCCGAGTCACGCTGCCAACTCAGTCTCCTCGAGCTCCTTTCTGGCCGTACGTGGGATCCGGACCCCTCCACCATCCTCCACACCTATAAATCCCTCATCCGCCCTATCCTCTGTTACACACATCCTGCCTGGATCTCCGCCTCTCCTAACTTATACAAATCCCTTCAGATCCTTGAACGCCATGCTCTCCGCCTCGCATATCGCGTCCGTCTCTCCTCCCCCATGTGGATCCTGTACGACCTCATTCCGTTCCCCCACCTCCTCCTTTCCTTGAAAGGATACGGATCCTCTACACCTCCCGAAAACTCGATCCTCGTCACCCGCTTGTCTCGCCCATCCTCTCCCGCCCCCTCACGCTGCCGCGACTGTATTCCCACGACCCACCCGGTCTCCATCTCTCCACCCTCCTTACCCTCTCCCAAGGTGGCTTCCGCCAGCTCCCCCTCACTGATGATGCCCTCCTCCCCTCTATCTACCCCTCCTACCAACTTTGATCCTCCCTCCCTCTTCCTGTGTTTGCTGCTTTGGGCAGCCTCCCTCCCTTCTCTCCCCCCTTCCCTCCCTCCTCCATTTCTCCCCACTCCTCCTCTAGGCTTCTCCTCTCCTGTCCCTCTCCTCCTCCCATCTCCTCAGCCATTGGCATCTTTTTTCTCCCCGCTCCCCCGTCACCATTCTTCCCCTTTTGGCAGGTCTCCAGACTCACACCCACTATGTACACATTCGCGCACTGGAGACCATCGCATTAGTGTCTCGTGTGTGTCGTCGTGTTTAGTGTTCAGTGTTCAGTGTTTGCCGCCACACTCCATCGTTCACCAGTGCCATCGACATCTTCAGTGCTTGTGTGTCGTATCAACATTTTGTAGTGTGGATTGTCATCGAGTGTGAACGACTTCATGTTTTTTATGTTCATGTGTCTCCTGTTTTTTCCCCGCCGTTTTGTTCCAACTCACATATCTTCTCTGTTTTCCCATTGTAATATCTTTGGCTGAAGAGCGGCGTATTGTGCTGCTGCCAGCCTACCTGTTTTTCTACGGGTATTAAAATCACAATAAAGAAAAAAAAAGGATCTACTACTCGAGCAACAATTTGGGAGACAATCCAAGCAGCTCTCTTAGGTTGTTTGCAGATTACGCTGTCGTTTACTGTCTAGAAAACTCATCAGAAGATCAAAACAAATTGGAAAACTATTTAGAAAAGATATCTGAATGCTGCGAAAATTGGCAGTCGACCACAAATAATGAAAATTGTGAGGTCATCCACATGAGTGCTGAAAGGCATCCGTTGAACTTTGGTTGCAAGAAAAGTCTGAAGGCCATAAATTCAACTAACCCGTAACGAGGTGTGGTCTCTCAGACCACGCCAGAATTTTCTAAGTCGCTCTCGTAGGTCAGTTATGGCGCAATGGTTTTATACACCGCCTATCTTACTTTAATCACCAACCCTACAGATTATTATCGTCGTATCTGATTGTTACTGACGACCTGTGTTGTTGACATATGATGGGGTCTCCAAGACCGCGCCTCGTAAACGACCCCTGTTTTCGTCAGTTCAGTACAAAATGAGTTCGTAAGAATGTGACAATTCTACGCACTCGATTCGACGAAATTTTTAGTCGGTGGATGGAGAATGATATCAGTGACATAGAACGAGAAGTAGACAGAGGAAATAATGACTTTTCAATAGCAAGTGATCAGAATTCTGCTACTGAACATGACCATTCAGAGGAACTTCAGGACAAATGTGATGAGCACAAACAAAATACTTAGTGTTAGTTAAAATTAAATATTTTCAGAGTGGTGGTAAAGGATGATGTAGATCTCAGTACTGAATATTAATTTTCTGTCTGTCGAGTTAGTTTCTGTATGCAAATTGAAACCCTGGAAATTAGTTTTATGAGAAAATTTGCTTTCTACAGAGATACCATAATTTTTCAGAATGTAAAATTCAGCTCTCTAACAGTTCGTTTATGTGTACTATTGAAAAAGCTTCACAAAAGAATGTGATTTTTGCGTGATACAAAAATAGTACTGCTGGCTTTATTTAGTGTTGTGGTCTTCAGTCCAGAAACTGGTTTGATGCAGGTCTCCATGCTACTCTATCCTGTGCAAGCTTCTTCATCTCCTAGTACCTGCTGCAACCTACATCCTTCTGAATCTGCTTAGTGTATTCATCTCTTGGTCTCCCTCTACGACTTTTACCCTCCACGCTGCCCTCCAATACTAAATTGGTGATCCTTTGATGCCTCAGAACATACCCTGCCAACCGATCCCTTCTTCTAGTCAAGTTGTGCCACAGATTTCTTTTTTCCCCAATTCTATTAAACACCTCCTCATTATTTATGTGATCTATCAATATAATCTTCAGCATTCTTCTGTAGCACCACATTTCCAAAGCTTCTATTCTCTTCTTGTCCAAACTATTTATCGCCCATGTTTCGCTACCATACATGGCTATACTCCACATAAATAATTTCAGAAACGACTTCCTGACATTTAAATCTTAACAAATTTTCCTTCTTCAGAAACGCTTTCCTTGCCATAGCCAGTCTACATTTTATATCCTCTCTACTTCGAACATCATCAGTTATTTCGCTCCCCAAATAGCAAAACTCATTGACTACTTTAAGTGTCCTATTCCCCAATCCAGTTCCCTCAGCATCACCCGATTTTATTCGACTACATTCCATTATCCTCGTTTTGATTTTGTTGATGTTCACCCTATATCCTCCTTTCAAGACACAGCCCATTCCATTCAGCTGCTCTTCCAGGTCCTTTGCTGTCTCTGGATGAATTACAATGTCATTGGCGAACCTTAAACTTTTTATTTCTTCTCCATGGATTTTAATACCTACTCTGAATTTTTCTTCTGTTTCCTTTACTGCTTGCTCAATACACAGATTGAATAACATCAGGGAAAGGATACAACCCTGTCTCACTCCCTTCCCAACCACTACTTCCCTTTCATGCTCCTACACTCTTATAACTGCCATCTGGTTTCTGTACAAATTGTAAAAAGTCTTTCGCTCCCTGTTTTTTACCCCTGCCACCTTCAGAATATGAAATAGAGTATCCCAATCAACATTGTCAAAAGCTTTCTCTAAGTCTACAAACGCTAGAAACGAAAGCTTGCCTTTCTTTAATCTATTCTCTAAGATAAGTCGTAGAGTCAGTATTGCCTCACATATTCCAATATTTCTACGGAATCCAAACTGATCTTCCCCGAGGTCGACTTCTACCAGTTTTTCAATTCATCTGTAAAGAATTCGCGTTAGTATTTTGCATCCATGACATATAAAAATTGATTATTCGGTAATTTTCACATCTGTCAGCACCTGCTTTCTTTGGGACTGGAATTATTATACTCTTCTTGAAGTCTGAGGGTATTTCGCCTGTCTCGTACATCTTGCTCACCAGATGGTAGAGTTTTGTCAGAACTGCCTCTCCCAAGGCCGTCAGTAGTTCTAATGGAATGTTGTCTACTCTCGGGGCCTTGTTTCTACTCAGGTCTTTCAGTGTTCTGTCAAACTCTTCACGCAGTATCGTTCAAAAAAATGGTTCAAATGGC
This sequence comes from Schistocerca gregaria, assembly GCF_023897955.1. NCBI lineage: Eukaryota > Metazoa > Arthropoda > Insecta > Orthoptera > Acrididae > Schistocerca > Schistocerca gregaria. The sequence continues at coordinate 99,104,236 of NC_064930.1, read as the reverse complement.
TCTAACCATTATGGGAATCAAATTCTGAGGTCATCAGTCCCCTAGAACTTAGAACTACTTAAACCTAACTTCCTAAGGACATCACACACATCCATGCCCGAGGCAGGATTCGAACCTGCGTCCGTATCGGTCGTGCGGCTCCAGACTGTAGCGCCTAGAACCGCTCGGCCACTCTGGCCGGCGCACTATCATATCTCCCATTTCATCTTCCTCTACGTCCTCTTCCATTTCCATAATATTGTCCTCAAGTGCATCACCCTTGTATACACCCTCTATATACTCCTTCCACCTTTCTGCTTTCCCTTCTTTGCTTAGCCATCTGAGCTCTTGATATTCATACAAGTGGCTCTCTTTTCTCCAAAGGTCTCTTTAATTTTTCTGTAGGCAGTATCTATCCTGCCCCTAGTGAGATAAGCCTCTACATCCTTAAATTTGTCCTCTAGCCATCCCTGCTTAGCCATTTTGCACTTCCTGTTGTACTCATTTTTGAGACGTTTGCATTCCTTTTTGCCTGCTTCATTTACTGCGTTTCTATAATTTCTCCTTTCATTAGTTAAATTCAATATTTCTTCTGTTACCCAAGGATTTCTACTAGTCCTCGTCTTTTTACCTACTTGATCCTCTGCTGCCTTCACTACTTCATCCCTAAACGCTACCCATTCTTCTTTTACTGTATTTCTTTTGCCTCATTCCGGTCAATTGTTCCCTTATGCTCTCCCTGAAACTCTGTACAACCTCTGGTTCTTTCAGTTTGTCCAGGTCCCATCTCCTTAAATTCCCACCTTTTTGCAGTTTCTTCAATTTTAATCTACAGTTCATAACCAATAGATTGTGGTCAGAATCCACATCTGCCCCTGGAAATGTCTTACAATTTAAAACCTGGTTCCTAAATCTCTGTCTTGCCATCATATAATCTATCTGAAACCTGTCAGTATCTCCAGGCGTCTTCCATGTATACAACCTTCTTTCATGATTTTTGAACCAAGTGTTAGCTACGATTAATTTGTGCTCTGTGCAAAATTCTACCAGGCGGCTTCCTCTTTCATTTCTTACCCCCAATCCATATTCATCTACTACTTTTCCTTCTCTCCCTTTTCCTACTGCCGAATTCCAGTCACCCATGACTATTACATTTTTGTCTCCCTTCAGTTCCTGAATAATTTCTTTCATCTCATCATACATTTGTTCAATTTCTTCGTCATCTGCAGAGCTAGTTGGCATATGAACTTGTACTACTGTAGTAGGCGTGGGCTTCGTGTCTATCTTGACCACAACAATGCGTTCACTATGCTGTTTGTAGTAGCTTACCCGCATTCCTATTTTCCTATTCATTATTAAACCTACTCCTGCATTACCCCTATTTGATTTTGTGTTTATAACCCTGTATTCACCTGACCAAAAGTCTTGTTCCTCCTGCCACTGAACTTAACTAATTCCCGCTATATCTAACTTTAACCTATTCACTTCCTCTTTTTAAGTTTTCTAACCTACCTGCCCGATTAAGGGATCTGACATTCCACACTCCGATCCGTATAACGCCAGTTTTCTTTCTCCTGATAACGACATCCTCTTGAGTAGTCCCCGCATGAAGATCCGAATGGTGGACTATTTTAGCTTCAGAATATTTTGCCCGAGAGGACGCCATCATCATTTAATCATACAGTAAAGCTGCATGCCCTCGGGAAAAATTACGGCCGTAGTTTCCCCTTGCTTTCAGCCGTTCGCAGTACCAGCACAGTAAGTTGTTATCTCTTTAAACAGGCGCATTAATTTCCTAAGTTTCTATGTATAAGGATGAATCGGTAGTATGGACAGTTTGATACTAAATTTGTCTCATGTTCGCTCAGCTCATATAGTGTATGGAAAATTCCGTTTTCACTGAGAGCGGATATACGGCTCGCCATGAATTCTAAACAAGTCAACAATTCGTACCGTTGCCCACTGAAATGGCAATTGTTAAAGAGACAGGATAACAACCTTTTAGTACCGTTATGCTTTGAAGTCTTTCTTTTTAAATTTTTGCTTCAGGTGATGCGGAAAAGAAAAATGGAAAAATATGAGGGACGCGTTTGGAAAAGAATTGAAAAAAATACCTCTAAGTCTCGTTCTGGAGCTGACGCCGACAGTGAACCAAGCCATTTTTAAAAGATATTTTGACACAAGGAAAAACAGAAGGGAACATTCAGCCAGAACACTCGGCAGTGAGCACGTCTTCGGATCGTTTGGAACTCTACATGTGCTACTACTCCGGAAGACGACATGGATGTGAGGGACACAGAAAATGCCTTTGAAAGTGCTACTGTAAGCGTCAGTTAGGAGACTCTCAATGACAGTAGTGTTGACAAATACGAGCCTGATCTTCAGGTTCCTGTAGCTACTCACAATGGTAGCATCCCTTCAGGCTCTATAAATCCACCGGATGCAACGAGAAATAAACGTAAGCGAAAAGAAGATGGGGTGTATGCATTTCTCCAATTAGAGAGAGAGAAAATTAAAATAATGCGTCACGACGAAGAAGATAACAGTGATGAAGACCTTCTGTGGCTCAAGACAATATTGCCATATGCGAAACAGTTGGCATCATGAAATAAATTACATTTTAGAACACAAATGCAGGAGTTGTCATTGAAGGAGTTGTCGAAGCTGAATATGTCATAGGTGCCACAAGTTGATCATTCAGATCTCACTAATGTCTGAGAAATGTAAAATATAAGTACATACAGGTATGTGAATAAAGAAGTAAAAGGACTGATTTATTAATTTTGTTTGTGTTCTTGCCTTAGTCACCATCAACCGTTCAACTGAAACAGGTCGCTGGAAATTAGTTGAATTCAATGGCAGAACAGGTTTTATGGTGCCCACGATATAATCAAAGTTAGGCAACATTGAAGCATACTCCTTGAATATCAAAAGTTGACATTTCAGTTCTTCATAGAAATGGTCAGATTCTCCATGGATATACCTTTCCAAATATATTAGTTTCAGTACTTTCTTCAGTATTTGATACCCGAGATAAAGAGTTTTCCATTAAAAATATCTTCCTTCTGTCCATAATGAATGCAGTGTACTGAAAGGGCGTGTGTGCTGACCCCAGAATAACACATCTGCTTCCACAAATATTCACGACTGAGCTGCAGCCATCGCGCTCGGCACTGCGTCCTCGAATAAAAGTACTTCAGCACATCTCTCTCCATTCTGTAGTGAGATATTGCTTTTGTTTCAGCTTTAAAAACGGTTTCGATATGTCGGCTATATTTTATACGCAGGAATATATTACCTAAAATTAAGCAAACGTAAAGTAGCCAGCGACCACATTTTTCACTGAAAACATTCAAAATCTGATGAGGTAACTTACTTAGAAACTGATTATCACAGTGACTGACAAATATCGAAAAAATTGACACTTCATCATCAAGCTGCGATATGATACTGTAAGATACGGAAAAAATCAGTTCTTGGCAACAATTAGTTTTCTTATAATCGAATGAGAAGTATTATATTGTGGAGAAAACTCCCAAAACGGAAAGAAGCGGTTTTAATTTTTTTAAAGAAAAAGGAGAATCTCTACCGAAAAACTAACTACACTCCTGAAAATTAAAATAAGAACACCGTGAATTCATTGTCCCAGGAAGGGGAAACTTTATTGACACATTCCTGGGGTCAGATACATCACATGATCACACTGACAGAACCACAGGCACATAGACACAGGCAACAGAGCATGCACTTGTCGGCACTAGTACAGTGTATATCCACCTTTCGCAGCAATGCAGGCTGCTATTCTCCCATGGAGACGATCGTAGAGATGCTGGATGTAGTCCTGTGGAACAGCTTGCCATGCCATTTCCACCTGGCGCCTCAGTTGGACCAGCGTTCCGTGCTGGACGTGCACACCGCGTGAGACGACACTTCATCCAGTCCCAAACATGCTCAATGGGGGACAGATCCGGAGAACTTGCTGGCCAGGGTAGTTGACTTACACCTTCTAGAGCACGTTGGGTGGCACGGGATACATGCGGACGTGCATTGTCCTGTTGGAACAGCAAGTTCCCTTGCCGGTCTAGGAATGGTAGAACGATGGGTTCGATGACGGTTTGGATGTACCGTGCACTATTCAGTGTCCCCTCGACGATCACCAGAGGTGTACGGCCAGTGTAGGAGATCGCTCCCCACACCATGATGCCGGGTGTTGGCCCTGTGTGCCTCGGTCGTATGCAGTCCTGATTGTGGCGCTCACCAGCACGGAGCCAAACACGCATACGACCATCATTGGCACCAAGGCAGAAGCGACTCTCATCGCTCAAGACGACACGTCTCCATTCGTCCCTCCATTCACGCCTGTCTCGACACCACTGGAGGCGGGCTGCACGATGTTGGGGTGTGAGCGGAAGACGGCCTAATGGTGTGCGGGACCGTAGCCCAGCTTCATGGAGACGGTTGCGAATGGTCCTCGCCGATACCCCAGGAGCAACAGTGTCCCTAATTTGCTGGGAAGTGGCGGTGCGGTCCCCTACGGCACTGCGTAGGATCCTACGGTCTTGGCGTGCATCCGTGCGTCACTGCGGTCCAGTCCCAGGTCGACGGGCACGTGCACCTTCCGCCGACCACTGGCGACAACATCGATGTGCTGTGGAGACCTCACGCCCCACATGTTGAGCAATTCGGCAGTACGTCCACCCGGCCTCCCGCATGCCCACTATACGCCCTCGCTCAAAGTCCGTCAACTGCACATACGGTTCACGTCCACTCTGTCGCGGCATGCTACCAGTGTGAAAGACTGCGATGGAGCTCCGTATGCCACGGCAAAGTGGCTGACACTGACGTCGGCGGTGCACAAATGCTGTGCAGCTAGCGCCATTCGACGGCCAACACCGCGGTTCCTGGTTTGTCCGCTGTGCCGTGCGTGTGATCATTGCTTGTACAGCCCTCTCGCAGTGTCCGGAGCAAGTATGGTGGGTCTGACACACTGGTGTCAATGTGTTCTTTTTTCCTTTTCTAGGAGTGTAGATGAGTTTATGTAGCTTTGCTTCATTAACAAGCAGTATTTTTTACTGCAATAAAAACACTTTTTCCTCCTGAACTGGTGACATGCGCCGCGCAGCTGACAGCTCACATAGGACAGACATAACTCCTGAATAGCACCGCTTCGCTCTCCTGCGCCCTGGCAACGCACCGCGTTTCCCATTTGACCACTCACATAGCACACGGTGTAATAAGGGCGCGGCAGCGGTTGCCATAGAAACGCCGTCAGCGGCGCGGTATAGCACGTGGCGTTATTCCTCTTCTAGAATACTTACAAGGGAACCTCTCCATCGCACCCCTCTCAGATTTAGTTATAAGTTGGCACAGTGGATAGGCCTTGAAAAACTGAACACAGATTAATCGGAAAACAGGAAGAAGTTGTGTGGAACTATGAAAAAAATAAGCAAAAAATACAAACTGACTAGTCCATCCGCAAGATAGGCAACATCGAGGACAGTGTGAGCTCAGAAGGGCCGTGGTTAGTGTGAGCAGCTGCGGAACGAGAGGCCCTTGGTTCAAATCTTCCCTCGAGAGAAAGTTTACTTTCTTTATTTTCGCTAAGTTATGATCTGCTCGTTCGTTCATTGATGTCTCTGTTCACTGTAATAAGTTTAGTGTCTGTGTTTTGCGACCGCACCGCAAAACCATGCGATTAGTAGACGAAAGGACGTGCCTCTCCAATGCGTTCCGAAAACATTTGATCGCAAGGTCATAGGTCAACCGATTGCTCCACAGGAAAACACGTCTGATGTATTCTATACGACACTGGCGACGGCATGTGCAGAACATGACAGCAATATGTTGTCGATCCACCTAACTTGTACACTTGGTGAATGGGTTTTACCTTGCCCGATTTAGGTTTTCTTGTGGATGTGATAATCACTGCTAAGAAAGTGATGAAAACATAAGAGTTTGTCACCTAAACTGCTACAAATGAATGCAACAGTTTCACAGTCGCTCAGTTTTCCCTGTACTCTGTCAAAACACACGTTTTTAACGTTTTTGCGCTGTAGTCGACTGACGTCGTGTGTTTCGATGTTTGTTTAGGTGTAGCGTCCCCATACTACGGCGCAGTTACCTCGCATCGGACAGACAGATAATAATTGTCTGAAAATAAAAAAAATAAACTTTTCACTCGAGGGGACACTTGAACCATGGACCTCCTCGAACGACAGCTAACCACGGGACCACGGCGCTGCCGAGTTCACATAATCCTTGATATTGCATATCTTGCGGATTTACTACTAAGTTTGTATATTTTGCTTTTTTTTTCATAGTTCCACACAACTTCTTCCTGTTTCCTCGATTCATCTGTGTTCAGTTTTTTAAGGCCTATCCACTGTGCCAACTTATAACTAAATCTGAGGGGGGTGCGACGGGGAGGTTCCCTTGTTAGAATACTGCTGCGCTGTCTGGGATCTTTACCCGATAGGACCGACGGAACACATGGAAAGAGTTCATAGAAATGGAACACGTTTTGTATTATCGAAAAATAGAGAAGAGAGTGTCCCTGAAATGATACAGTATTTGCTATGGACATAATTAAAACAATGGCGTTTTCCTTTGGGGACGAATCTTCCCACGAAATACCAATCACCAACTTTCTCCTCCGAATGCGAAAATATTGTATTGACACCGACCTACACAAGGAGAAACGATCACTACGATAAAATAAGGGAAATCAGAGCGCATACGGAAAGATATAGGTGTACGTTCTTTCGGCGTGCTATACGTGATTGGAATAATACACAATTATGAAGGTAGTTCGATGAATCTTCTTCCACGCACTTAAATGTGATTCGCAAAGTAGATGTAGATATGAAAGGCAATGTCTCAGCTGACTGACTTATCATTGCCCAGCCCAAACCGCTAAGGAAATTTGCAGAGGGGGTTATACTGTAGTCCTCGTTTTAGAAGATATTTTTCGATATTCCACGCTAAATGGGTGAAACAGAGGATCGAAGTTTTTTTTTTTGGAAATATGTCGCTATTGAGGCAGGTTTGAAGCTAGACCTACGGAAACTGCTATTTGGTTTCTCGGTCAGAAATAAACAACTGTTTCGACATTTTTAGAAATTTAATTTCTGTGGGGGTGCCATAGGTGAAAATTTCTTTGAAAACAAATGATTAAAGAATTACTAAAGTATTTGTGAAGCTACATCTGTAAAAATTGGTATTTGATTTGGAAGTTACAACAAAAAATGTTTGTGTTCTTGGAAATTCAACCCATAAGGGGTGAAATAGAGGATGAAAATTTTAATAAAATTATTTGTTGAATTACAAAATTATCGCTACAGCTACGAAAGTAGGTATTACACTTCTTGGTTAGATGTAAAGAAGTATGTGTTAGGGCAGGAAAGATTGTGTGGAAATATCACCACAAGAACACAGAAGGTGTGAGTCACAAAAATGTTGCTACCACAATAGCCTTCTGGTCAGACGTAAATTCGGAAAATGGCTTTAGTTAGCGTGAGAAGTTCATGTGTTGCAATTTGTGAACGACATAAATTCGATTAAAGAAAAAAGAAAAAAAAATATGTGCAGACCACACAGTGCCCGCGAACGAAGCAGCGGACGCTAACCTAGTTGTGACAAAAAGGAACCGTGAACACTGCAGCGACGGCTTCGTCATACTTTGTAATCAGTGGTGGCTGCTGCGTAGAAGCCCAACACGTACACTTTAGACAGCTTGCGGATTTATTGGCTGTTTCTCTTTGAATAATGTTAAACGTAACATGGATGCTGCAATTTGAAACATACGGCACTTTTATCTACGATACTACTGCTCCTCTAGACCCCATGAAACTTGGCAACAGGGTCGCGAGCACACCTTCAGTTGTGAACGTTTCAAGGGGTTTTCGCGCATGTGCAACCCGCGTCACGTGATTAATGGAACGCGTGTGGCGCGACGCAGCGCAGCCAGCGGGCGTTTTTGTAACTTCACACAGGGTCAAATGGGGCCGCGGCGCAAACTGCGACGCGACGCGACTGGGACGCGACTCGCGTCTGCGCCAGGTCGCGCGGCGTTGTGGTTGCAAATGTATGTACAGTTCTTTTCTTTCATTTCTTCTTTTGTCAAGAACAATGCACAGTTCTGTAACTGGTGACCCATTAGCCACAGGGATTACATCTTCTGCCTCCACCATGTTATCAGATCGTAAGAAGGGACAGACCATTCAACTTGAGGGCAGCGAATAAGAAAGTAAGGAGTAGTTATAGAGTCACACGATGTATAAGCAAGGCAAGAAAGTAAAACAAGGTTATCTGCTTGCTGCCTTTTATGCTGATGTATATCTCTACGATCTGTTTCAAAAAGTCGAAAAGGCGTAATTTCCACAGATGTGACCCGTTTGTGCGTCTGGTAAAAAGCGTCGCTGCAAAATACTAACACGAATTCTTTACAGACGAATGGAAAAACTAGTAGAAGCCGACCTCGGGGAAGATCAGTTTGCATTCTGTAGAAATACTGGAACACGTGAGGCAATACTGACCTTACGACTTATCTTAGAAGAAAGATTAAGGAAAGGCAAACCTACGTTTGTAGCATTTGTAGACTTAGAGAAAGCTTTTGACAATGTTGACTGGAATACTCTCTTTCAAATTCTAAAGGTGGCAGGGGTAACATACAGGGAGCGAAAGGCTATTTACAATTTGTACAGAAACCAGATGGCAGTTATAAGAGTCGAGGGACATGAAAGGGACACAGTTGTTGGGAAGGGAGTAAGACAGGGTTGTAGCCTCTCCCCGATGTTATTCAATCTGTATATTGAGCAAGCAGTAAAGGAAACAAAAGAAAAATTCGGAGTAGGTATCAAAATCCATGGAGAAGAAATAAAAACTTTGAGGTTCGCCGATGACATTGTAATTCTGTCAGAGACAGCAAAGGACTTGGAAGAACATTTGAACGGAATGGACAGTGTCTTGAAAGGAGGATATAAGATGAACATCAACAAAAGCAAAACGAGAATAATGGAATGTAGTCGAATTAAGTCGGGTGATGCTGAGGGAATTAGATTAGGAAATGAGGTACATAAAGTAGTAAAGGAGTTTTGCTATTTGGGGAGCAAAATAACTGATGATGGTCGAAGTAGAGAGGATATAAAATGTAGACTGGCAAAGACAAGGAAAGCGTTTCTGAAGAAGAGAAATTTGTTAACATCGAGTATAGATTTTAGTGTCAGGAAGTCATTTCTGAAAGTATTTGTATGGAGTGTAGCCATGTATGGAAGTGAAACATGGACGATAAATAGTTTGGACAAGAAGAGAATAGAAGCTTTCGAAATGTGGTGCTACAGAAGAATGTTGAAGTTTAGGTGGGTAGATCTCGTAACTAATGAGGAAGTATTGAATAGGATTGGAGAGAAGAGAAGTTTGTGGCACAACTTGACCAGAAGAAGGGATCGGTTGGTAGGACATCTTCTGGGGCATCAAGGGGTCACCAATTTAGTATTGGAGGGCAGGGAGGAGGGTAAAAATCGTAGAGGGAGACCAAGAGATGAATACACTAAGCAGATTCAGAAGGATGTAGGTTGCAGTAGGTACTGGGAGATGAAGAAGCTTGCACAGGATAGAGTAGCATGGAGAGCTGCATCAGACCAGTCTCAGGACTAAAGACAACAACAACAACAACAACACATGAAGTACATAAGTTTCACTATCGTTACTGAGACGTGGAAATAATAAGACACATTATACTATGTACATGTGGACATCACATTTCCACTGCAAGCTAGAAACAGTCGAAAAGCAGTTAGAAATAACAAAGTTGAAATTGGCTCGCCATGATGAGAGAAAGCATTTCAATTGTTGAATGTAGATTATCAGCATTAATTAATTATTCAACATGCTACACAAATACAAAAATGGTATTATTACGAAAGTAGGAATATCCTAAAAGGGTGTGGTGAATAGATATATTTCATTTGTTGAAATGTACTACTGATAAAGGCAGATCTACTTTCATGACAATGTTTTTCGAAATCCAGCTCCCAAGGTGCATATGGTTAGCTTCTGCATTCCTGTCTCTCGCATTATCCTCCGCTGCTGACAATACACTGATGTGAAAAGTTGTTGTGATGCCTCGTGTAAGGAGAAGAAATGCCTACCATCACGTTTCCGACTTTGATAAAGGTCGGATTGTAGCCTATCGCGATTGCGGTTAATCGTATCGCGACATTGCTGCTCCCTTTGGTCGAGATCCAATCACTGTTGGCAGAATATGGAATCGGTGGGTTCAGGAGGGTAACACGGAACGCCATGCTGGATCCCAAAGGCCTCGTATCACTAGCAGTCGACATGACAGGAATCTTATCCACATGGCTGTAACGGATCGTGCAGCCACATCTCGATCCCTGAGACAGCAGATGATCACAGACAGGAGCATCTGCGATGGTGTACTCGACAACGAACCTGGGTGCACGAATGGCAAAACGTCATTTTTTCGGATGAATCGAGGTTCTGTTTACAGCATCATGATGGTCGCATCCTTGTTTGGCGACATCGCGGTGAACGTGATGGTATGGGGTGCCATCGGTTACACGTCTCGGTCACCTCTTGTTCGCATTGACGGCACTTTGAACAGTGGACGTTACATTTCAGATGTGTTTACGACCCGTGGCTCTACCCTTCATTGGATCCTTGCGAAACCCTACATTTCAGCAGGATAATTGACGACCGCATGTTGCAGGTCCAGTACGGGCCTTTCTGGGTACAGAAAATGTTCGGCTGCTGCCCTGGCCAGCACAAAAATGGTTCAAATGGCTCTGAGCACTATGGGACTTAACATCTGTGGTCATCAGTCCCCTTGGAACTACGTAAACCTAACTAACCTAAAGACGTCACACACATCCACGCCCGAGGCAGAATTCGAACCTGCGACCGTAGCGGTCACGCGGTTCCAGACTGAAGCGCATAGAACCGCTCGGTCACAACGGCCGGCTGGCCAGCTCATTCTCCTCTCACCAATTGCAAACGTATTTTCAGTGGTGGCCGAGCAACTGGCTCGTCACAATACGCCAGTCACTACTCTTGATGAATTGTGGTATCGTGTTGAAGCTGCATGGGCAGCTGTACCTGGACACGTTTGACTCAATGCCCAGGCGTATCAAGGCCGTTATTGCTGCCATAGATGCTTGTTCTGGGTACTGGTTTCTCAGGATCTATGCACCCAAATTGCGTGAAAATGTAATCACAACTCTATTCTAGTAAATTTGTCCAATGAACACCCATTCATCGTTTGCATTTGTGTTGTGTGTTTACGAATTCGCAAAATACTCTCCTCCTTGTGTGCTGTCACTCGCCGAACTCTCGTTTCGATGTCTCGAGCGGTTTAGGAGATGTGAGAGACGTTGCGAGTATTTCATTCTTGCGGGCGTGAGATCGAGAGTGAGCGAGCTGCATGGGATCCATTTTCTCGAGATCGGAGTCAGATAGAGACGTCCTCCCAAGTCGAAACAAAAATTGAACATGTTAGCTAAGTCTCATACGCAGAAACATAAGGTGTAATGCGCAGCAAACGCAAAAATCATAGCATCCCCTGTTTTTCATTGCAAACGTTTCGAATTTTGCGTAGCGTCATACTAAAATGTGTATATCGCAAGAAGTATGACCATCAGCGAGATGAAGGGCACTTCCTCACGAAGCTGACGCGTAACACTACAAGCAACGTAAATATGAAATATTTTAACTGAGTAGTTTGTGTAAAATCGTTTGAGAAAGATGACAGTGTACGCGCTTTTCGTTTCAGTCAGCGCAAGAGTTTCAATATGCGTTCCACCCGCGCGACCTGTACGGAACGTAATTTCGCATCTCACGTGCTGTACGCGTGTCAGTTTGCGCTTAGCCTTTTATGGCGCAAATGCAAACAGATATGACAAACAACGTGGACGATTTATGGCGTGCACAGCTAGCCCTTACCACACAGCTACAAGTTTACGTCAGTGCCACGAGATGGTAGGAACTCTGCAGCAGTCTTTCATCCCTGTTCGCTTGGCGTAAATCTCGATAGGCCGTACCTCACTCGTCGTATACTCGAATTCGCTCACTGTATAGATCGGACGTCAGTATATGCCATAGATGTACTGATAGAAAAACCTATTTTGTGGGTTTCCGAATCAGAAATAAAACATTCAATTCTGGATTTTATCATACAGTAATCCATAGAGGCACTGAGAACCATAAGACACATCATGGCAGATTGTGAGATTGCAGCTTTTGTTCGCGCTTCTGACATCCGTTGATCCTACTCTGAGTCAGGTTTATCTGTGCTGTAGGTCCACATTGCATGTATGACCATTCACGAAAAGCTGTCTGTTTCTCTGAAGTCACTGATGACACTGCCACTAAAGCAGCTTTATTAAACACGGTTTCCCGAAACTCCTTCACCAAAGAAGACGAAGTAAATATTCCTGAATTCCAGTCAAGAACAACTGCCAAGATACATAGCAGACATCCTCGGTGTAACGAAGCAGCTTAATCACTTAATAAATGCAAGGCCTCCGGTCCAGTTTGTATACCAGTCAGGTTTCTCTCACAGTATGCTGATAAAATAGCTCCATATTTAGCAATTATATACAACCGCTTGCTCCCAGAAATTTCCGTGCCTAAAGACTGCAAAATTGCTCAAGTCACACCAATATCCACAAAGGGAAATGGGAGTAATCCGCTGAATTACAGGCCCATATCACTAACGTAGATTTGCAGTAGGGTTTTGGATCATATACTGTATTCGAACATTATGAAGTACCTTGAAGAAAACCGTTTATTGACACATAGTCATCACGGTTTCAGAAAATATCGTTCTTGTTAAACACAACTAGCTCTTTATACTCATGAAGTAATGAGTGCTATCGACAGAGGATGTCAAATTGATTCCATATTTTTAGATTTCCGGAAGGCTTTCGACACCGTTCCTCACAAGCGTCTTCTAACCGAACTGCGTGCCTACGGAGTATCGCAGTTGTGCGACTGGATTCGTGATTTCCCGTGAGAAAGGTCACATTATGTAGTAATAGACGGAAAGTCATTCAGTAAAACAGATGCAATATCCGGCGTTCCCCAAAGAAGAGTTATGCGCCCTCTGTTGTTCCTGATCTACATTAACGACATAGGAAACAATCTGAGTAGCCCTATTTGATTGTTTGCTTATGATGCTGTCATTTACCGTCTTGTAAAGTCATCAGATGACCAAAATGAACTGCAAAACTTTTTGGATAAGATATCTGTATGGTGCCTAAAGTGGCAGTTGACCCTGAATAAAGAAGTGTGAAGTTATTCACATGAGTGCTAAAAGAAATCTGCTAAATTTCGATTACGCGATAAGTAACACAAATCGTAAGGCTGTAAATTCAACTAAATACCTACGGATTACAATTACAAATACCCTAAATTGGAACTATCACATAGATAATGTTGTGGGTAGAGCAAACCAAAGACTGCGATTCATTGGTAGAACACTTAAGAACGTGCAACAGATCTGATAAAGAGACTGCTTACACCACGCTTGTCCGCCCTATTCTGGAGTACTGCTGTGCGGTGTGGGATGCGCATCAGGTGGGACTGACGGATGACATCGAAAAAGTACAAAGAAGGGCAGCTCGTTTTGTATTATACCGAAATAGGAGAGATAGTGTCACAGACATGATACGTGAATTGGAGTGGCTATCATTAAAACAAAGGCAATTTTCTTCGCTACAGTATCTCCTCATGAAATTTCAATCACTAGTTTCTCCTCCGATTGCGAAAACACGCTGTTGGCACCCGCCTACATAGGGAGAAATGATCATCACGATAAAATCAGAGAAATCAGAGCTGGCACAGGAAAATTATGTGCTCGTTTCTCCCGCGCCATTCGAAAGTGGAACGACATAGAGCTTGAATGTGGTTCATTGACCCCTCTGGCAGGCACTTTAATCTGAATAGCACATACACACGTAAATGCGGGATCGACGAGGGTGTGCTCTTGACCTTTATGGCTCTCAGCATCTCATTTGTATTCTGGTCAAGTGACCGTGTTCGTAGACAGTACTGACAGGATTTAATCTTTTCCACAAACGGCAGTTTGTGTGTAGATTTGGTCGTTTATTGCACAGGAATGAGCTCTCGTGTGCAGTGTCGACATGAACTGTGTTGAACCTACTAAAATGTTGAAATGCCATGTCCATTATAATTATCCGGGCTGTTATGCCGTAGTCGGTTGATGAATTCTGTGTCAATTCCCAACGTTTCGCCCCCGAGTGCGGGAGACATCTTCAAGGGGGTCTGTAGCTCGAAGGAAGGTCCAACACACCCGGTGGCTCACTACTGACTGCCGCCAAATTCCGTGTCCGCGCTCTCCAGCGCCGAGGCGTGACGTCACGTGTTTTGAAAACGTCAGTCTAATTGGCCGCTGTCTGCTGCCGTTGATCGCCGTCGCCATCACCCAGTAGTGGACGGGTGGTACACATCTTCTTCAACACCGGCATCCATATATCGTTTAATTTCACGCCCTCCTTCTTTCGGTTGAAATTATTAGGGTGTTTGGCGATTTCGATTGCCTCCCTGTAGAGACTTTCGTAATATCCGTTTGTGGCCGCTAACACTTGCGTCTCCTCGAAACGAATATGGAGGTTCCCTGGCTGGAAAGCATGCACCGCAACAGCTGATCGTCCAGTTTCTCCTCTTCTACAATTGCCCCTGTCCTCTTCCAAACGTTTAGAAATAGTTCTTTTAGTGGTACCCACACAAACATCTCCACAGCTGCACGGGATCCTATACACTTCAGCTCTTTCCAGTGGTTTGCGAGCGTCCTTGGCAGGCTTAAGGTTTTCCTGTATCTTCCTGGTGGGCTTGTAAATTACGGTAATATTCCGCTTCGTCGAGATCTTCCCTATTCTTACCGTTACATTTTTAACAAACGGCAGGAAAACCTTAGATTTCACAGTAGCCTGTACGTCACTATGATTTCTGCGTGGCTGTTTCAATGCACGTTTTATTTCGGCGGACGAATATCCGTTCTTCATCAGTGCATTCTGGAGATGCTCCATCTCAGCGTCGAGCAACTCAGGTTCACAAATATTTGTAGCTCTGTCCGCTAACGTCTTGATAACACCCCGCTTCTGTTGTGGGTGGTGGTTCGATTCCCGGTGCAAATAACGGTCCGTGTGCGTGGGTTTTCGGTATACTGAGTGGCCCAAACTACCATTTTCGTTTCTAAAAACCAGCACATCGCGGAAATGTAATTTGCCGTCTACCTCATCCTCCATTGTAAACTGAATTCTCGAGTTTATACTATTCAGCCGGCCGGAGTGGCCGAGCGGTTCAAGGCGCTACAGTCTGGAGCCGAGCGACCGCTACGGCCGCAGGTTCGAATCCTGCCTCGGGCATGGATGTGTGTGATGTCCCTAGGTTAGTTAGGTTTAAGTAGTTCTAAGTTCTAGGCGACTCATGACCTCAGAAGTTAAGTCCCATAGTGCTCAGAGCCATTTGAACCATTTGAACTACTCAGATGTTCGTGCAACCGGCTTAGTTCCTCCCTACCATGTCTCCACAGCACAAACGTGTCATCCACGTATCGGACCCATACATTTGGTTTTTTCCCGGCAGTACCTAAGGCCTGTTCTTCCAATTTCTCCATAAAGAAGTTTGCAATTACGGGACTTGGGGGGCTTCCCATAGCCACACCATCCATTTGCTCATAAAACTGTTCATTCCACTTGAAGTATGTGGTCGTCAAACAACACTTAGACAGTTCTGAAATATCGGCAGGAAAAATTCGATCCAATTGTTCCAATACATCATTAAGTGGAGCCATGGTACACAGCGATACCACATCGAAGCTGACCAATATGTCTCCGGCTGGACCACTATGCCATTCAATCTGCTGATGAAATGTGTCGAATTCTTTATATAAGAGTCCGAACGGCCCACATGTGGTTTTAACAGCGTAGTCAACAACTTGGCTAACAAGTAGGTGGGCGAACCAATGGCACTTAGTATCGGTCTTAACGGCACATTTTCTTTATGAATTTTGGGCAATCCATAAAGCCTCGGTGGTAGCGCAACCAAATTGCAGAGACCTTTTTGTACACTCACTTCAATGGAGGACTTTTTTTATTAACCGCGACCCAGTTCTAAGAACGTTGTTAGTGGGGTCCTTATTCATCTTCCTATATGCTTGCGGATCCAGTAGACCAGTAATTTTACTCCGATGGTCGGCCACATCCATAACCACCCTTGCGCTTCCTTTGTCAGCTCGGAGAATCAAAATACTGTCTTCGTCATTCAGGAGTTTTAAAGCTCTTCTCTCACCCTCAGTTATATTTCTCTTCGGCGGTTTTGCATTGGCTAATATTCTCACTGCTTCTATACGGATTTCTTCACCAGTTACAGAATCCACACTGCGAATTCCTGCTTCTACACTGGCTATAATTTCTTCCGTGGGCACAAAACGCGGACTAACTGCAAAATTTCCTCCCTTGGCAAGCACAGATGTCTCGCCGTCAGATAACGAACGTTTGGATAAATTGATAACGGTCCGAGAAACGTCTAAATGCCGAACAGTCTAATTAACTGACGAAACGTTGCATTTGACACAGAATTCATCAACCGACCACGGCATAACAGCCCGGATAATCAAAATGGACATCTGTTGAACCTGTTTTAATTGCTAACAAAAATAAATTACTAGGAAAAGTTAGTCACAACGGAACTAGGGCCTCCCAGACCAAATCCGTTGACTGAGAAAGTGACGAAATCAAAGCAGCATAGTTAGAAGCGAATATTTAACGAAGAAGTGTGCAATAAACGGAAGTTGTTGTGTAGGTGCAACGTAAGAATGTCTGATTTTTCAGTTCGGAAGTCAATTCCTGGACTAACATAGGTGTTATAGATCTTGTACACATGTAAAAAACAAGAACAAAACACGAAAACCCTCACTTATCCAAAAATGTGAAACGGAAACTAGCGAAAGCTTAAAAATTTTCGTTCTTGCTCTAAACTCTACTTACTCACAAACGGCAAAATTCCGAAATGGCGTGTCTTTCTTTTATCAGACAAGTGTGACATATTATGTTTAGGACGGGTGGTAGGGACAGAGCATCGAGTGACATTATACTGAGTGCACTATCCGAAAATTACCTCGAGCAATTAAACAGAGAACCGACTCGTGGAGATAACATCTTGGACCTACTGATAACAAACAGACCCGAACTTTTCGACTCTGTAAGTGCAGAACAGGGAATCAGTGATCATAAGGCCGTTGCAGCATCCCTGAATATGGAAATTAATAGGAATATAAAAAAAAGGAGGAAGGTTTATCTGTTTAGCAAGAGTAAGAGAAGGCAGATTTCAGACTACCTAACAGATCAAAGCGAAAATTTCTGTTCCGACACTGACAATGTGGAGTGTTTATGGGAAAAGTTTAAGGCAATTTTAAAATGCGTTTTAGGCAGGTACGTGCCGAGTAAAACTGTGAGGGACGGGAACAACCCACCGTGGTTCAACAACAAAGTTAGGAAACTACTGCGAAAGCAAAGAGAGCTTCACTCCACGTTTAAACGCAGCCAAAACCTCTCAGACAAACAGAAGCTAAACGACGTCAAAGTTAGCGTAAGGAGGGCTATGCGTGAAGCGTTCAGTGAATTCGAAAGTAAAATTCTATGAAGCGACTTGACAGAAAATCCTAGGAAGTACTGGTCTTACGTTAAATCAGTAAGTGGCTCGAAACAGCATATCCAGACACTCCGTGATGATGATGGCATTGAAGCAAAGGATGACACGCCTAAAGCTGAAATACTAAACACCTTTTTCCAAAGCTGTTTCACAGAGGAAGACCGCACTGCAGTTCCTTCTCTAAATCCTCGCACAAACGAAAAAATGGCTGACATCGAAATAAGTGTCCAAGGAATAGAAAAGCAACTGGAATCAGTCAACAGAGGAAAGCCCACTGGACCTGAAGGGATACCAATTCGTTTTTACACAGAGTACGCAAAAGAACTTGCCCCCCTTCTAACAGCTGTGTACCGCAAGTCTCTAGAGGAACGGAAGGTTCCAAATGATTGGAAAAGAGCACAGGTAGTCCCAGTCTTCAAGAAGGGTCGTCGAGCAGATGCGCAAAACTATAGACCTATATCTTTGACGTCGATCTGTTGTAGAATTTTATAACATGTTTTTTGCTAGAGTATCATGTCGTTTTTGGAAACCCAGAATCTACTCTGTAGGAATCAACATGGATTCCGGAAACAGCGATCGTGTGAGACCCAACTCGCTTTATTTGTTCATGAGACCCAGAAAATATTAGATACAGGTTCCCAGGTAGGTGCTATTTTCCTTGACTTCCGGAAGGCGTTCGATACAGTTCCGCACTGTCGCCTGATAAACAAAGTAAGAGCCTACGGAATATCAGACCAGCTGTGTGGCTGGATCGAAGAGTTTTTTCCAAACAGAACACAGCATGTTGTTATCAATGGAGAGACGTTTACAGACGTTAAAGTAACCTCTGGCGTGCCACAGTGGAGTGTTATGAGACCATTGCTTTTCACAGTATATATAAATGACCTAGTAGATAGTGTCGGAAGTTCCATGTGGCTTTTCGTGGATGATGCTGTAGTGTACAGAGAAGTTGCAGCATTAGAAAATTGCAGCGAAATGCAGGAAGATCTGCAGCGGATAGGCACTTGGTGCAGGGAATGGCAACTGACCCTTAAACAGACAAATGTAATGTATTGCGAATACATAGAAAGAAGGATCCTTTATTGTATAATTATATGATAGTGGAACAAACACTGGTAGCAGTTACTTCTGTAAAATATCTGGGAGTATGCGTGCGGAACGATTTGAAGTGGAATGATCATATAAAATTAATTGTTGGTAAGGCAGGTACCAGGTTGAGATTCATTGGGAGAGTCCTTAGAAAATGTAGTCCATCAACAAAGGAGGTGGCTTACAAAACACTCGTTCGACCTATACTCGAGTATTGCTCATCAGTGTGGGATCCGTACCAGGTCGGGTTGACGGAGGAAATAGAGAAGATCCAAAGAAGAGCGGCGCGTTTCGTCACAGGGTTATTTGGTAACCGTGACAGCGTTACGGAGATATTTAGGAAACTCAAGCGGCAGACTCTGCAAGAGAGGCGCTCTGCATCGCGGTGTAGCTTGCTGGCCAGGTTTCGAGAGGATGCGTTTCTGGATGAGGTATCGAATATATTGCTTCCCTCTACTTACACCACCCGAGGAGATCACGAATGTAAAATTAGAGAGATTCGAGCGCGCACAGAGGCTTTCCGGTAGTCGTTCTTCCCGCGAACCATACGCGACTGGAACAAAAAAGTGAGGTAATGATAGTGGCACGTAAAGTGCCCTCCGCCACACACCGTTGGGTGGCTTGCGGAGTATAAATGTAGATGTAGATTATTATTATTATTATTATTATTATTATTATTATTATTATTATTATTATTATTATTTGTTTCCTTTCTCAGACGTTATGTCTGGTTAAAAATGGAAAGTGACGCGGACCTTGATCTAGCGTGACTTCCTTTTAACTGTACGGTATATGTTACATTGTATTTAGGAACTTTCGGGTAACTGAAAATGTATCAATAATTATAGGTTCTGTAGTTGTATATATACGTTTGGACGTAACTGCACTGCGTTGATGTACTTGTGGATATTGTGTGGTATGACTCCTGTAGTTGATAGTATAATTGGTATGTCAACTTTATCCTGATGCCACATGTCCTTGTCTTCCTCGCTGAGGATGTATTTTTAATTTTTTCCCCTGTTTTCTTGTGTATATTTGTTGTATTGGGTATGGATATTTCGATTAGTTGTTAATTTTTTCTTTTTATTAGTGAGTATGATGTTAGGTTTGTTATGTGGTGTTGTTTTATCTGTTATAATAGTTCTGTTCCAGAATAATTTGTATTCATCATTCTCCAGTACATTTTGTGGTGCATACTTGTATGTGGGAACGTGTTTTATTAGTTTATGTTGTTTGGCAAGTTGTTGATACATTATTATTTTTGCTACATTGTCATATCTTCTGGGGTATTCTGTATTTGCTAGTATTGTACATCCGCTTGTGATGTGGTTTACTGTTTCTATTTGTTGTTTGCAAAGTCTGCATTTATCTGTTGTTGTACTGGTATCTTTAATAATGTGCTTGCTGCAATATCTGGTGTTTATTGTTTGATCCTGTATTGCAATTGTGAATCCTTCCGTCTCACTGTATATATTACCTTTTCTTAGCCATGTATTGGATGTGTCTTGATCGATGTGTGGTTGTGTTAGATGATACGGGTGCTTGCCATGTAATGTTTTCTTTTTCCAATTTACTTCCTTCGTATCTGTTGATGTTATGTGATCTAAAGGGTTGTAGAAGTGGTTATGAAATTGCAATGGTGTAGCCGATGTATTTATATGAGTGATTGCTTTGTGTATTTTGCTAGTTTCTGCTCGTTCTAGAAAGAATTTTCTTAAATTGTCTACCTGTCCATAATGTAGAATTTTTATGTCGATAAATCCCCTTCCTCCTTACTTTCTGCTTAATGCGAATCTTTCTGTTGCTGAATGTATGTGATGTATTCTATATTTGTGCCATTGTGATCGTGTAAGTGTATTGAGTGCTTCTAGTTCCCTGTTACTCCATTTCAGTACTCCAAATGAGTAGGTAAATATTGGTGTAGTATAAGTATTTATAGCTTTTGTCTTGCTTCTTGCTGTCAATTCTGTTTTCAGTATTTTCGTTAGTCGTCTATATTTTTCTCTTAGTTCTTCTTTAATATTTGTATTATCTATTCCTATTTTTCGTCTGTATCCTAGATATTTATAGGCATCTGTTTTTTCCATTGGGTCTATGCTGTCGCTGTGGTTATCCAATATGTAATCTTCTTGTTTAGTGTGTTTTCCCTTGACTATGCTATTTTTCTTACATTTGTCTGTTCCAAAAGCCATATTTATATCATTGCTGAATACTTCTGTTATCTTTAGTAATTGGTTGAGTTGTTGATTTGTTGCTGCCAGTAGTTTTAGATCATCCATGTATAGCAAATGTGTGATTTTGTGTGGGTATGTTCCAGTAATATTGTATCCATAATTTGTATTTTTTAGCATTTTGGACAGTGGGTTCAGAGCAAGGCAGAACCAGAAAGGACTTAATGAGTCTCGTTGGTATATTCCACACTTAATCTGTATTGGCTGTGATGTGATATTATTTGAATTTGTCTGGATATTAAGTGTGGTTTTCCAATTTTTCATTACTTTGTTTAGGAACTGTATCAATTTAGGATCCACTTTGTATATTTCCAATATTCATAGTAACCATGAGTGGGATACACTATCAAAAGCTTTTTGGTAATCAATGTATGCGTAGTGTAGCGACCTTTGTTTAGTTTTAGCTTGATATGTCACCTCTGCATCTATTATCAGTTGCTCTCTACATCCTCGTGCTCCTTTGCAACAGACTTTTTTTCTTCATTTATAATTTTGTTCTGTGTTGTATGTGTAATTAATTTCTGTGTAATGGCTCAAGTTAATATTTTGTATATTGTTAGTAGGCATGTTATGGGGCGATATTTTGCTGGGTTTTCTGTGTCTGCTTGATCTTTAGGTTTCGGATAAGTTATTCCATGTGTAAGTGCATCAGCGAATGTGTATGGGACTGCAATGTAACTTAAATAATTTAGTTAGATGTGAATGTGTTGAGGTGAACTGTTTTAGCCAGAAATTTGCTATTTTATCTTTTCCAGGGGCTTTCCAGTTGTGAGTAGAATTAATTGCTCGGGTGACTTCATGTTGCAAAATTATCACTTCAGGCATTTGTGGTATCATCTTGTATGTGTCTGTTTCTGCTTGTATCCACTGTGCATGCCTGTTATGTTGTACCGGGTTTGACCATACGTTGTTCCAGGAGTGTTACATGTCTGTTATGTTTGGTGGATTGTCTATTTTAATGTGTGTGTTATCTATTGTCCAGTAAAATTTTTTCGGTTTGTGTTGAATGTTTGATTTTGTTTCCTTCTATTTTCACTTTTTTGTGTCTTCTAAGTCGTTTGGCCAATGCTTGTAATTTCTGCTTCTTTTCATCCAATTTGCTCTATCGCTTCTTGTTGTGAGATATTACCTAACCTTTTTCGTTTTTTTTTCTGGCATTTCATTTCTCATAAATTGTGTTAGCTGTCCGATGTCTTTTCTTAGTTTTTCTATTCTGATCTGTAGCCTGTGTTGCCATGTTGGTTTTGTGGGTTTCTTCTGTGTGTTGGTTGGTTCTGATCTCTGCCTAGTGTGTGTATTTAGTGAATTGAGTGCTCCTATATAAACCAGTTGTTGTAACTCTTCCATAGTTGTGTTATCATTTATTTTGTTGTGCATGACTGTGTTGATAGTTTTTATTGATGTTTCGACTTGTGGGTTATTTGGCGGTCTATGCAAGAATGGTCTAATGTCGATATTTGTGTCTTTGCATTCTATATATGTTAGCTGAAATTTTTCTTCTATATCTAACATGTGTGTCACTTCGTGTTCTATTTGTGCTTGTTCTGGAGGCTGTCTTAAGATTTCGTATTCCTCTGATTGTTTAATTGAGGCATGTTGTTCTTTGTTTGTTTGCTCTGGGATGTTTGAGTCCATTACTGTATTTTCTTCTTCTGATTGTACATTATTTTGTTCTAGTATTTGTTGTGCTTGTTGTTTGATGTTTTCTAATTCTGACTGGAGTATCCTGTTATTTTTTATTATTACACGGATATGATCAGCTAGTCGTTGTTCTGTTAAAAATTTTGATTCAGGGTATCTGGTAATAAATGTTGTGTATACTTGTGATCTGTATCCAGTTGTGTTGGTTCCTAGGTTTGTTGCTTGGTAATAACAGAACATGAGGTGTCGATTAGCTTCATCTGACCATCTCATCCTCTGTCTTTGTTTTCCTTCTAGGGTGGTTGCAGGAAGCATATCCTGCAAAACACCTCTATTTGGATTTAAATCATTTTCCGTGTGGCTAGCAGTGTCGTTACCATTGTGGACGGGCATAGGGTTCAAGTGTCGTCCCCAACCATGACGGCGCTTGTCTTTATTTCTGTCCTGAACCAACTAATCACACTAAAAGGGGGGTTAGCCCTGTTAGTGGTTTCTTCTTTTCGTCTCCTTTACGACTGGCAGATCATAACGGAGGACTATTTTTTTCCTGGGCCTCCACGGGTTTATTATTATTATTATTATTATTATTATTTGGTGTGGCTCAATCGCCTGGTGCAGGTCTGCCTATTGGACACCCCCTCAGTGACTTGTGTATCCCTCATCTATGCTGATTACACGGCCGGGGAAATGGTATCTACACTTTAATGTGAAATCCGAACCATGTGTTGTTTCTGGAGACTCCTCACAACGTTGAGAGGAGAAGGGTAGGTAAAACAAAGCCTGAAATATTCATGGTATTACTGATATTCGATCCCATGACTTTCCGGTTTGCAAGTATATGCTTTCCCGCTATCCCACCAGGTCCGACATATGTAGAAATATTTCTTCAAGAGGTTTTAATGTGGGAGTTTGTGTGACCATACCTATTGATTGCATTGATCTAGAAGCTTCGACTTTTTACACCACCAAAGCACCATACATCTTAGTACTTTACATAAACTTCAGTTTGATACTTCTACTCGTTCCTGAGAAAAAGGAGTCGTAACGAACGGGCACATAGACAGAGAAAAAGGTGGTTCTATAGTGTTTCCGTTTTTACCAATTAAGGTAAGGAACCCTAAAAATATATTTCACAATGATACACTCCTGGAAATGGAAAAAAGAACACATTGACACCGGTGTGTCACACCCACCATACTTGCTCCGGACACTGCGAGAGGGCTGTACAAGCAATGATCACACGCACGGCACAGCGGACACACCAGGAACCGCGGTGTTGGCCGTCGAATGGCGCTAGCTGCGCAGCATTTGTGCACCGCTGCCGTCAGTGTCAGCCAGTTTGCCGTGGCATACGGAGCTCCATCGCAGTCCTTAACACTGCTAGCATGCTGCGACAGCGTGGACGTGAACCGTATGTGCAGTTGACGGACTTTGAGCGAGGGCATATAGTGGGCATGCGGGAGGCCGGGTGGACGTACCGCCGAATTGCTCAACACGTGGGGCGTGAGCTCTCCACAGTACATCGATGTTGTCGCCAGTGGTCGGCGGAAGGTGCACGTGCCCGTCGACCTGGGACCGGACCGCAGCGATGCACGGATGCACGCCAAGACCGTAGGATCCTACGCAGTGCTGTAGGGGACCGCACCGCCACTTCCCAGCAAATTAGGGACACTGTTGCGCCTGGGGTATCGGCGAGGACCATTCGTAACCGTCTCCATGAAGCTGGGCTACGGTCCCGCACACCGTTAGGCCGTCTTCTGCTCACGCCCCAACACCGTGCAGCCCGCCTCCAGTGGTGTCGCGACAGGCGTGAATGGAAGGACGAATGGAGACGTGTCGTCTTCAGCGATGAGAGTCGCTTCTGCCTTGGTGCCATTGATGGTCGTATGCCTCTTTGGCGCCGTGCAGGTGAGCGCCACAATCAGGACTGCATACGACCGAGGCACACAGGGCCAACACCCGGCATCATGGTGTGGGGAGCGATCTCCTACACTGGCCGTACACCTCTGGTGATCGTCGAGGGGACACTGAATAGTGCACGGTACATCCAAACCGTCATCGAACCCATCATTCTACCATTCCTAGACCGGCAAGGGAACTTGCTGTTCCAACAGGACAATGCACGTCCGCATGTATTCCGTGCCACCCAACGTGCTCTAGAAGGTGTAAGTCAACTACCCTGGCCAGCAAGATCTCCGGATCTGTCCCCCATTGAGCATGTTTGGGACTGGATGAAGCGTCGTCTCACGCGGTCTGCACTTCCAGCACGAACGCTGGTCCAACTGAGGCGCCAGGTGGAAATGGCATGGCAAGCCGTTCCACAGGACTACATCCAGCATCTCTTTGATCGTCTCCATGGGAGAATAGCAGCCTGCATTGCTCCGAAAGGTGGATATACACTGTACTAGTGCCGACATTGTGCATGCTCTGTTGCCAGTGTCTATGTGCCTGTGGTTCTGTCAGTGTGATCATGTGATGTATCTGACCCCAGGAATGTGCCACTAAAGTTTCCCCTTCCTGGGACAATGAATTCACGGTGTTCTTATTTCAATTTCCAGGAGTGTATGTGAAGAGATGTGATGGACTGCCATAATGCAATCCTTAACTGGAAAGTCTGTGCACTATGAACATAAAAAAATAGGTATTCAGTATTAGTATTTAAAAGTTGCTATAAACATCAATGTTAAACAAAGAATTGTTTTATAGGTTTCTGTAGGTGCTGTCATCCGCCTCTCGTGGTCTCGCGGTAGAGTTCTCACTTCCCGAGCACGGGGTCCCGGGTTCGATATCTGGTGGGGTCTGGGATTTTCACCTGCCTTTTGATGACTGGGTGTTGTTGTGTCGTCATCATCATCATTCATCCCCATTACGGTCGGAGAAAGGCAACGGCAAACCACCTCCACTAGGACCTTGCCTAGTAAGGCGGTGAGGGTCTCCCGCATCGTTCCCCTGTGCTCTGTAAAGAAGCATGGGACTTCATTTTTTTTTCGTACGTGCTGTCGTAATGTAGTGAATATGTTGAGTGGTCATTCTATGAGTACCACATATTTTGAGGCACTGTACCGTGGTTTATTTTTGTTTTGAAGTTCCTTGTAGCTGAATGAGCAATAAACGAAGACTGATTGCCCTCTCTCGTTGTACAAACTGTAATTAAGAGTTTTTCGAGCCCAACTTAGACCCAGTAATGAGGAAGTACAATCAGTGAGAACTGTTTTGTCATCATCATCATCATCTCCAATGCAGTGATATAGTGAGGTCAGTTTCAAGACGATAGCACATTAGATGAAGGGATGGCATATTCACTATTACTGCCTGAACATTGCTTGCTATGCAAAGTTAGGCGTTGTCCTATTGGAGTATGCCATGTTGGTTGAGATGTTGCAGTCACAGTGGCAGTTTCCCTGAGTTGACTAATGGTACGCCCCACACTTTGGTAGCAGATGATCAGTTGATTATGTGAACCAATTGCTGCATGACAACACACAGATCTAGTTATTAAAAGAGAGTAATTTAGTTTCCTGTAATATATCGTTTTCCTGAATACCTGGGAGATTAGGAGGGTAAGTCACTCAGTAAAATGTCACTGCATTTCAAAAATGGTTCAAATGGCTCTGAGCACTATGGGATTCAACTGCTGTGGTCATCAGTCCCCTAGAACTTAGAACTACTTAAACCTAACTAACCTAAGGACATCACACACATCCATGCCCGCAACAGGATTCGAACCTGCGACCGTAGCGGTCGCACGGTTCCGCACTGCGCGCCTAGAACCGCGAGACCACCGCGGCCGGCTACTGCATTTCCTTTGCCCTTGTTTGTTGTGCACTACATCACTATTTTGAAAGGCGTTATGATCGTTTGACCAGCATTGTAAGGAGAAATTACAGAATGTTTCCACCCTTCATGTGGATGTGAGTAAAATAATGGTCTTTCATAATGTACTGTTGAAGCTCTACATCTATTCGCTCGCTGCACCTGTTGTAACGAGCAAGGATACCATAATGGCTTGTGATGCACAACATTTACGAACTGTACCGTTACACAGCTTAGCTTGTGCCTTTACACTGAGATGATAAGTCATGGGGTACCTCCTAGTATCATGTTCGGTCACCTTTCGTCCTGCGTTGTGCAGAAACTCGACGTGGCATTGACTCAACAAGTTGTCAGAAGTCGCCTACACAAGTATTGAGTCGTGCCAGCTCTATAGCCATGCGTAACTGTGAAAGTATTGCCGGTGCAGAATTTTGTGCACAAACTGACCTCTCCATTATGTCCCATAAATTTTTGATGGATTCATGTCTGGCGATCTGGGTGGCCAAACTATCATGCTAGTTGTCCAGAATGTTCTTCAATCCAATCACGAATAATTGTGGTATGGTGCTTGGGAACATAGTTCACGAATGGCTACAAATGTTCTCGATGTATCCAGAACGAGATTTTCACTCTGCAGCAGAGTGTGCGCTGATATGAAACTTCCTGGCAGATTAAAACTGTGTGCCGAACCGAGAGTCGAACTCAGGACCTTCGGCTTTCTCATTCTGGGAACATCCCCCAGCCTGTGGCTAAGCCATTTCCCTTTTTTCCATGAGTTCTAGTTCAGGAAGGTCCGCAGGAGAGCTTCTGTGAAGTTTGGAAAGTAGGAGACGAGGTACTGGTGGAAGTAAAGCTGTGAGGACGGGGCGTGAGTCGTGCTTGGGTAGCTCAGATGGTAGAGCACTTGCCCGCAAAAGGCAAAGGACCCGAGCTCGAGTCTCAGTCCGGGACACAGATTTAATCTGCCAGGAAGTTTCGTTCTTGAAGTAGCCGAACATAATATTTTCCAGTCAGTAATTGATTGGGACAACGGGACTCAATCCTTCCAAAGTAAACACAACCCACACGATTATGGAGCTACTATCGCCTTGAACAGTGCCTCTTTGACAGCTTGGGTGTAATGAGTTCATTGAATCTGCATGACACTCGAAGGCTCCCATCAGATCTTAACAATCAAAATTGGGGCTCATCTTCCAAAGCCACCGTTTTCTGGACATCTAGGATCCAACTGATATGATCACAAGCCCAGGCGAGGCGCTGCAGGCGATACCATGCTACTAGCAAAGGCACCCACATCGGTCGCTTGCTGCCATACCCCATTAACGTCAAATTTCACTACATTGTGTAATGGATTGATTCACCATATGTCCCAAATTGATTTGTGCAGTTATTTCTTGCAGTGTTCCTTTCTGTTGGCATTGACAAGTCTCAGCAAATGCTGTTCCACTCGGTCGTTTGGTAAAGGATGTTGACCACTGCGTTGTCTGTAATGAGAGGTATTGCCTGAAATTTGTGATTCTTGGCACTCTCTTGACATGATGTTGCAATATTGGATTCCTTAACGTTCTGAAATGGAAAGTCTCTTGTGTCTGCCTGCAAGTACTTTTCCACATCCGACGTCTGTTAATGCCTGTCGTGTGACCGTAATCACATTGGAAACTTTTCACGTGAATCACCTGAGCACAAATGACAGCTCCGGCAATGCACTGCCCTTTTGTACCATGCGTATGCGATACTATTGTGTGCTGTGTGTGTGGATATCGCTATCCTCAGAGTACACAAGTACTGAGGGTCCCGTGTGAGGGCAGAGGACTATTCAGTGACACCGTGTTTCAGAATCATCCGCGATGGCAGCCACCAGGGACAAGCAGGAGACTGCAGCTGTGAACGTGGGCGCCCTCCTAGATGCAGGTGATGGCGCTATGGTGACACTGGTGGCCGGCAACACACGGCTGGTGGTGCACAGGGCCATCCTGGCAGACAGGAGCCCCGTGTTTGCCGGCATGTTCCGGCACGATACACTGGAGGCCAGCAGTGGGCACGTCACCATCACCGATGTGGAGGGCCCGGTGCTGCGCGAGTTGCTCGGCTACATGTATTCCCTTCAGGCCACCCACCAGCCCAGCATCACGCCCGAGCTGCTGGCAGCTGCAGATAAATATGGCGTGTCGGGGTTGAAAGCTCTGTGTGAGCAGCAGCTGGCATCTCAGCTGTCAGTGGACAACGCGGCGGCCACGGCAGTGCTTGCGTTGAGGTACTCCTGTGCCAGCCTCATGGAGGCTGCTGTCGCCTTTATAAAGGCCAACCAGCAAGTGCTGGCCACTCAGGGTTGGGCTGAGGCGGTCCACATCCTGCCCAAAGATGTGGTCGAAGTCAGTCGCCTGCTTGGTCAGCCACCTGCAGACACCAGGTAAGCACAAGACGAGACACTTGTCTTTTCCAAGTGTGTGTGTGTGTGTGTGTGTGTGTGTGTGTGTGTGTGTGTGTGTGTGTGTGTGTGTGTGTGTTTTTATTTCAGGCTGACAATGTTTGCCACTGAGTTGCTTCAGATGCATTGTGCTAGGAGATACACCTTCATTGCTGACTACAAAAACCATTCACTAGTAGCTCACAATGCTTTCATTGCCTATTCATGATGCATCTCTAAATTGAACTGTGTTTATAAGCAGGTAAGTTGGCTAGCAAAAAATCATGGAAGAGCCAAGTTTTCATAACTGATCTGACATACCATCTCATCTTCCAGCCAGCCGCAGTGTCTGTGCGCTTCTGGGCGCTGTAATCTGGAACCGCAAGACTCCTATGGTCGCAGGTTCGAATTCTGCCTCGGGAGTGGATGTGTGTGATGTCTTTAGGTAGTTAGGTTTAACTAGTTCTAAGTGTTAGGGGACTAATGACCTCAGAAGTTGAGTCCCATAGTGCTCAGAGCCATTTGAACCATTTGAATAATCTTCCATTAAATGTGCTACCTCATTAAGTAAACGCTGCATCGTATCCTGCTACACAAAACTCCATTGTGGAACTCCGTTACGGAACTCCGTTATGGAACTCCGTTATAGAACCTTAATCCCTAATACACAAAAAGGTAGACCGAAGTATCAGATTACTCTAGCTCACATACACACAATTACAAGACATTGTCTTACACTCTGAGCCTCATCATGAGCTCTCTGGTCATGTGGATTATTTAGTCAGTAGCCATCACAAATAAAATACACTACTGCCACTGGGCACATGGGGCAGGATGACCAAACAAATTACACTGGGAAGACCTGAGCGACGAATATTGTGCCTAGCCCCACTCCTCTGTTCACGAAAGTAAAAATCATGGTTCGTTCATTCACCCAAATGTTTAATAGCATTGAGAGCTGCAATTATGACCTCCTGCTGCGTGGACCTACACTCTTCCGACAGAGACTGAGAGGTACTCAGGGTACAGGGCCACATCTGTGCAAGGTTGAGTTAGGGAGGTGGGTTGTCACCCAGGTACAGGCCCATGGCTGCACAGACAAACTGCATCGAAAGTAAAAGCATTTTATTAAACCTCCCGCAGCTTCAGTCGTAGCATCCTGGTGCTGGCAATGGCCACAAGTCCTCACAGCATGTGGTGAGGAAGGCATCTTATGGCCTGGTGGCAGTGAACTGACTGCCAGCAGACCGTGAGATTGATGCCAAGAATGGTGGCTGCAGGAATTTATGCAGCAGCGTGTTACCCTGTTGGTGCACCACAGCCACTCCCAGATGGAGCCAGCAGTGTGGATGTCTGTAGGGGTGCTCGCAGGGGATGGCAGATTCACGTGGTGGATATCGCCGCTGTAACTGACAGCACATAGCATCCAAACACTTACACAAACATGGAATGGTGAGCAGTCGAATCGCCCTGACTTTGTTGTTGTCCACAGTGACAAGAATGAGGAAGCTCTTAGTACAAGGTCATCATCTTGGCACCAGAAGATGGTGTGGTGGTGGAGGTCCAAACTTGGGATGCATGCAAGCTGTCCCATACTGCTTGGTTGCCTGGCATAGCCCTCTCATTCCTGCAGGTGCTGACTGACTGCAGATGCCTGAGCTAAAATTAATGGATACTTATACTGGCTTGCAGCCTACTTGCTACACTGACATGTTGTTTCCACTTGCATTCAGAACAAAAAAAAAATCTGTGGCCTGGCTCTGTGGGTACTGCTTGTCTCATTGTACAGTGGCTCCATCTTAGCAATAAATTTTCAGTGTTGCAATGCCTGGCCTACTCCACTTTGTGATGTATTAACAGACCGGTTGCTGCACTCGGCATGTTGACCCCTTCGCGCCAACAGGCTGTGTTCACTGGTGCACCTGAATTGCTAGTTCTGCTGTAACGCCCAACAAAAATGTGGCAGCACAGTGGCACTCCATATTTATTGTCATGTATTTACTTTTTTAGTGGGGGACGCTGATGGGCAAGCTCTTGATTTTAGAGTAGAATTTAAGCCTCTCCTCTGAAAAGCCAGAAACACTGAGGCACAGATGCATTTGTACAAATATCACAACATACACAGAAAGTATAGTTGTAGTAACTCTACCATCCAGAACTTGTGTTGGAATGGAGCAGGGCGTTCGTGCTACAGGGAGTGGTGTCGACAGTGGGCCAGCTGCTAATTAAAGAGCAACTAGTAAGAGTACATGGTAAGCTAAATGTCATAAAACGTCGTTGATCGTTACCAGTTGTCTGTCCATTAACATACTACAGCTGTAAACATGAAAACACAACACACACACACACACACACACACACACACACACACACACACACACACACACACACACACACACACACACACACACACACACACAAGTCTGTATAAGAGGCAACATAACTGCTGATTGCTCCATATCAGTTTTGGATTCCACATGCTAGGATTTGATTAATACACACTCCAAGAATGTTTTAACTAGTTTTTCACATTTGTCGGCACTGTGTTTGTCCTAATCCTGAAGTATTATGATTGCTAGTAATCTGTGTCAGTCTGTAGGGCCATGTGAACCAGTAGACACACCAGAGGACGGCATAGGCACTTCACATTCACTACAGCCACACGTGATAAAGCACTGTGGGGTTCAAAACAACTCTGTGATTGTTAAATAATGCAGAGTGGTTGAAAACTCAAGTTTTCAGTCTCGCCATTCGATAGAAAAGATGAGGAAACATGTTATACAAAATTTTCCCCCCATCTCTCCCCCCCAATCAACTCCCTCATCTCTCAC
Source organism: Schistocerca gregaria (assembly GCF_023897955.1). Classification (NCBI taxonomy): domain Eukaryota; kingdom Metazoa; phylum Arthropoda; class Insecta; order Orthoptera; family Acrididae; genus Schistocerca; species Schistocerca gregaria. The sequence continues at coordinate 99,072,554 of NC_064930.1, read as the reverse complement.
CCCCCCATCTCTCACCCCCCCCCCACCTCTGACCCCCCCCTATCTCCCCCCTGGGTGCACGAATGGCAAAATGTCAATTTTTTGCATGAATGTTCTGTTCACAGCATCACGATCGTCTAATCCATTTTGGTGACATCGCAGTAAACGCAAATTGGAAACGAGTATTCGTCATCGCCATATTGGCGTATCACCTGGAGTATTTGGTATGAGGTGAAATTGGTTACATGTCTTGGTCACCTCCTCTTCGCATTGACGGCACTTTGAACACTGGACGTTACATTTCAGCAGGATAATGCATGACCGCATGTTGCAGGTCCTGTACGGGCCTTTCTGGATACGGAAAATGTTCGATTGCTGCCCTGGCCAGCATGTTCTCCAGATCTCTCACCAATTGAAAACGACTGGTCAATGGTGGCCGAGCAACTGGCTTGTCACAATACGCCACTCACTATTCTTGATGAACTGTGGTATCGTGTTGAAGCTGCATGGGCAGTTGTACCTGTACACGCCATCTAAGCTCTCTTTGACTCAATGCCCAGGTGTATCAAGACCGTTATTACTGCCAGAGGTGGTTGTTGTGGGTACTGATTTCTCAGGATATATGCACCCAAATTTCGTGAAAAGTAATGACATGTCAGTTCTAGCATAATATATTTGTCCAATGAATACCCGTTTATCATCTGCATTTTTTCTTGGTGTAGCAATTTTAATGGGCAGTAGAGTAGTAGATTTGTTTCTTCTGTTCTCGAGTCTCCAGCCGGGTGCAGTCGTTTATAAACCACGATATTTCGACAGCGTTCCTTGCTGTCGTCTTCAGATGATACCTGCAGACTGAGTGTTTCCGCTGAATCTCCTCCCCTTTATCCTCTGATCGCTCCCCACCCCTTCCCCCGCGTCATGCTGCACTCGGCGCTGTGTTGGAGTGGTGGTGGGGTGGGACGGGCCGCTGTGTGCTGGATGCGAACCGTGGACCATCAGATGTCCTGCGGCCTTCGTCGGGCGCGGAAGTCGCTTTGGGCCGGCGCTGTGCTTTTAGTTGGCTGAGTGCTGAGTCCACACCACTCACTAAGCACCATTTCGTCCGTGCACTTACTTGTGCAGTGTAAGGGTCTACCACAAATGCTTTCTGATGGTTGCAGCATTCTCGTTTGACTGTTTCCCCTAGTAGAGCTTCCCGTTGTTCTTTTTCTGACAGGCGCTTGGTGACCCTCTTTGCCACGTGAGTGACGCACTGGTTGCTTACACTGGTTTGCATATGGATCTTATGTGCACACCTATTAGTCTCATCTCTGAAGCGAATACACAGCTATGTACCTATTACTTCTTGGCAAAATCTGTTTCCTCCATTTGTGCTGCCGTTCTAAGAGTTGCTTTTAAATCACTCAGTTTCTCAATTCAAACGCTTTGTGACATTTCTGAGGGAATTACGAGCAAGAAAACATTTAGCGCCCTGTTTTATGCGACGACCTTATTGGCCTCCGCAATCTGGGTAGGTACACAGGTACAACAACTGACTCTGCAAATCCTGTCTGAAAATACACCCACGCTTCAGAGTCAAAGTACTGAGCTTTTCACACAAGATAGTGTGTGCTAGTTTGTTTTTGGCAACGCTGGCGATGTCCAGTGACCAACTGCTGAAACACCTGGGCTTTACTGAAGGTCTCATGATGAATGACATACGTATGGCTTCCCCTATTAAAAGCATGTTAGCCACACAAAGGCTTATTGGATCTGACAAGCCACTGAATGCAGCAGTATCTGTAACATCATCAATGAAAACCAACACATCTTCAATTGTGGTACCCAAAAAGAGACTGATAATTGCTGCTACTTCTGGATCAAAAGTAGGAGAAGCTATCACAACTCCATATTTTTTCCCATGACGATGGTGTGCCTGAATCTGACTGACTTCCAACACATATTTATGGAGGTGGTCCTCATGCTCCTGCTTTTTTTTTCGAAACGTTTCTGAGGTTGAACCCAGCGTCTCTGTTGATCAGCCCATCAGCTACACGTATTTCAATCGCCTCCTTCAGAACACAGTCCCAAAAATATGAAGCCTGCCGTAAAACCTCCGTTTTCGCGTACTCCATATTATCTCCAGTATCCATGTAATGTTCCGAAACTGCAGATTTTGTAGGCTGCTTAAGTTCAGTGTCCCTTCTATGTTCCTGGCATTTTTCATCGATTGTCCGTACAGTTTGCCCGATGTATGCCTTACCGCAATTACACGGAATACAGTAAACACCCGGTTTGCAGAGCCCCAGGTCATCTTTTACTGGACCTAGCGGGGTACACGTTTTCGGAGATGGGCGGAAGACACATTTCATGTTACAGCGAGCAAGAATTCTACCGATTTTGGTGGATACTTTGCCGGCGTAAGGCAGGTACGCTATTGTTTTCTCGTCCTCTTCGTTCTCTCTCTGCTGGGCTTGTGCATTCTGCCTGAAAGCAGCCCACTGAAGCAGCCTACAAAATCTGCCGTTGCGGAACATTACATGGCTACTGGAGATACTATGGAGTACGCGGAAACGGAGGTTTTGCGGCAGGCCTCGCGTTTTTGGGACTGTATTCTGAAGGAGGGGATTGAAATACGTGTAGCTGATGGGCTGATCAACAGAGACGCCTGGTTGAACCTCAGCAAAGCCAGGGGCCCAGCACTCAGCCAAGTAAAGGCACAGCGCCGACCCAAAGCGACTTCCGCGCCCGACGAAGGTCGCAGGACATCTGATGGTCCAGAGTTCGCAACCAGCAGCCCGACATTCCCCACCACGTCTCCACGCAACGCCGCATGGGCACTGGTGGGGAGCGATGAGGGTATAAAGTGGAGGAGATTCAGCTTAGACGCTCAGTCTGCAGGTATTACCTGAAGATGACGGCAAGAAATGCTGTCGAAATATCGTGGTGTGAAAGCGACTGCACCCGGTTGGAGACCCGAGAACAGTAGAAATAGTTAAGTGTGGTATGACGTCAAACGGACCGACTTGGAGCAGGAGAGGCATCACAGGAAATTTTAATTTCCAGTGTCTAAACTTTTACAAATAAATTCATCAAACTTTGTAAGCATCACCAGGAAGGATTCAGGATTCACGTCGATTGCAGTGGAAGTTCGAAAACATAATAAAATATTTTTTTATATGTGATATTTCAAGCTTTCTTTGATTTACTAATGGCAGCATTTGTTGGTATAGGTACACTTTTCTTCATAAGTTAGATTCTTCGATGAATTTTGCACAGCATACATACCATACTCACAGGTGTATGAAACACTAGAATTTATTTAATTTATGAAAAAAACGAATAATCTGTTATATTTTAAACTTCATCTTTAGAAAAAACACAAATTTTATAGTTAATTACCTCATATTTTACCACAGTTTTTAATAGATTTGGAAAATTCTAGAGTTTCATACGCCTTTAAGTATGGTTTGTATGCTGTGCAAAATTCATCGAAGACTCTCTCTTACGTATGAAGTAAAGTGTACCTACAGCAACAAATGCTGCCATTAGTAAGTGAAAAAAATGAAGAAATTTTACATGTAAAAAAAATTATTTCGTATGTTTTCGAACTTCCACTGCTGAGAGTGTGAATTCTGAAACCTTTCTGGTCATGCTGACAAAGTTTTATGAATTTTCTTGTAAGAGTATAGACAGTGGAAATTAAAATGTTCAGTGGTGCCTCTCCTGCTCCAAGTCGGCCCGTTTAACATCCTATGCCGCCCTTTATTCGCCGGGAAAGCCTAAGATCACACATATTAGATTTGTTTCTGACGAGGTGCGCTTTCAGAGATGTTTGGTTTTCTTGTGAGATAGTTTTCTCTATTAGATGTGTGTGTCCATAGTGAAGTGAGAGAACTTTTATGTTTCGTACAGGAGACTTCCTGGGGAAGAGTGTGGCATGAAGCTGATCTATTTAGCTCAGCAGGGGGAAGAGGAGGAACTGCGTGCACTGCTGAAAGCAGGGGTGGACGTAGGAGTGAGGGATGTAGACTTTTACAACATGACAGCCCTGCACTGGGCAGCTTCCAGGGGCCAGGTGCAGGCAGTGAGGTGTCTGGTAGAGGCCGGGGCAGAGGTGGACGCCAGGGACAGCATGCAGTGCACGCCTCTGCACTCGGCCGCCTACCGTGGCCGCGCAGCTGTGGTGCGGCTGCTGCTGGCGTCTGCGGCTGACCCCAACGCCAGGAACCAGTGGAGGAGGACACCGCTCCACGATGCGGCGGAGCGTGGCCACGCAGACATAGTGGCTGTGCTGCTGCAGGCGGGAGCTGACAGGAGGGCCAGAGCTGACAACTGGAGTACCCCACTGGACCTCGCCAGGCGGAACAACAGGGACCAGCTGATAGAGATGTTGACATAAAGCCTGTGTTCCAACGAATGTTTGTGTATTTACATTTAAACAGTTCCTTAACAGCTCTTTCTGATGTTTTTCAATAAAGCTTTAACTGTAGTTTATATAAGCAGTTATATGTAAATTTTGTGTCAGAATTAAAGCAACATTAAATATGAGTAAACTAATTTAAGTTGTTGTTGTGGCCTTCAGTCCTGAGACTGGTTTGATGCAGCTCTCCATGATACTCTATCCTGTGCAAGCTTCTGCATCTCCCAGCACTTACTCCGACCTACATCCTTCTGAATCTACTTAGTGTACTCATCTCTTGGTCTCCCTCTACGGGCCGGCCGCGGTGGTCTAGCGGTTCTAGGCACGCAGTCCGGAACTGCCTTGGGCATGGAGTCGTGTGATGTCCTTAGGTTAGATAGGTTTAATTAGTTCTAAGTTCTAGGCGACTGATGACCTCAGAAGTTAAGTCGCATAGTGCTCAGAGCCATTTGAACCATCTCCCTCTACGATTTTTTACCCTTCACACTGCTCTCCAATGTAAAATTTGTGATCGCTTGATGCCTCAGAACATGTCCTGCCAACTGGTCCCTTCTTCTTGTCAAGTTGTCCCAGAAACTCCTCTTCTCCCCAATTCTATTCAGTACTTCCTCATTAGTTATGTGATCTACCCAACTGATCTTCAGAATTCTTCTGTAGCATCACATTTCAAAAGCTTCTATTCTCTTCTAATCCAAACTATTTGTCCTCAATATTTCACTTCCACATGTGGCTACAGTCCATACAAATAGTTTCAGAAACGACTTCCTGACACTTAAATCTATACCCGATGTTAACAAATTTCTCTTCTTCAGAAACGCTTTCCTTGAGATTACCAGTCTACGTTTTATATCCTCTCTATCTCGACCATCATCAGTTATTTTGCTCCCCAAATAGCAAAACTCCTTTACTACTTCAAGTGTCTCATTTCCTAATCTAATTCCCTCAGCATCACCCGACTTAATTCGACTACATTCTCCATTATTCTTTTGTTGATGTTCATCTTATATCCTCCTTTCAAGACACTGTCCATTCCGTTCAACTGCTCTTCCTGGTCCTTTGCTGTCTCTGACAGAACTACAAAGTCATCGGCGAACCTCAAAGTTTTTGTTTCTTCTCCAGAGATTTTAATAACTACTCCGAATTTTTCTTTTGTTTCCTTTACTGCTTGCTCAATATACAGATTGAATAAGATTGGGGAGAGGCTACAACCCTGTCTCAATCCCTTCCCAACCACTTCTTCCCTTTCATGCCCCTTGACTCTTATAACTGTCATCTGGTTTCTGTACAAATTGTAAATAGCCTTTCGCTCCCTGTATTTTACCCCTGCCACCTTCAGAATTTGATAGAGAGTATTCCAGCCAATATTGTGAAAAGCTTTCTCTAAGTCTACAAATGCTAGAAACGTAGGTTTGTCTTTTCTTAATCTACCTTCTAAGATAAATCGTAAGGTCAGTATTGCCTCACATGTTCCAATATTTCTACAGAATCCAAACTGACCTTCTCTGAGGTCGGCTTCTACCAGTTTTTCCATTCGTCTTTAAGGAATTCGCGTTAGTATTTTGCAGTTTTGACTTATTAAACTGATAGTTCGGTAATTTTCACACTAATTTAAGTATGAAGAGGCAACTTGTCTCTCAGTAAAAAATGTTTCAAATGCGACTATAGGCTAAACTTTGTAGCAGTCAACGAGAATTGAAAAATACACACTACAGTGGACAAACTGCAGGGACAGATTACTGACTGGAAATCTAGGAAAAAAGGGCCTAGAAGCATTTGTCCAGAAAAGAACAAATCGTCTCAGAATAGTACAAAGCTGTATCGCAACAGACGTTGCCAGTGGTCTCCATGGGATTGCAAGAGATAAGGAGAGTATTGGTTGTTGTGCAGGATTCACATAACCATCTGCTCACACCATATTGGTGGGCCACTAGCCTGGGCTTGCTCTAGCCTTTGTCTCAGTAACCTGTAGAACCTGGTCTTCCAAATCTGGTGCAAGCACAGTCCAACAACTTCCTTAATGTTCGTCCGTCTGAAAGGACCCATGATGTCACAACGCCCAAATATGGTTTGAAATGTTGTGTGATGCGGTTGGTATCTGTAAGGTACTTGTGTTGGTATAGCTGTGCTGCCTCTCGACGGTTTCCATTTGCGTGGTCGTACACAAACACCATCTCTTCTGTTCCCCTGATGAATACCAGACCGTTCTGCTGCTTGCAGTACGCCGAGTCAATCACACAGTCTACAACACGCAAGGAACACGTGGCACGTACTCAGTAGAACTTTCATTCGATAGTGTCATCTACTGTGGCGACAATGCATTTCCAGACACATGTTTGTAGGACCTATTTCCTCTATTTCAATTCAGGAGTCCATCCCTGCAGTTTTTTTTTTAATGTTCACCCAGTATAGCTAATAAATGCAACTACTGTGTAGTGTGCGATTGCTGAAAAGTATTTCATACCGCCCTGTAAAACATATTGCTGCTACAGCTTTAGTGCATTTCAGTTCAAGCCCTGTGAGACTGCAAAACCGACACCTTACTAGTACAAGGTTACTGGGTCTACCATTACCCTAACAATAATAAGTCTATGAGTTCATATGGCTTTGCAAACATAAACATACTCCTTCCAATACTCCACAAATTCGGGTTAATAACTGAGAACGATATTGAATTCAACATAAGCAAATTGAGGCTCACCACACCCCATTCTGATGACGAGCTGATACTGCTAAACTGGAAATACGCCAAGTACATTCCTCTAGTAACCAGTCTAATTGCTCAACACTGAACCACAGCATTAACATCCTTCACCAGACCATAGTCTTTAGGCATTGGTCGAATTTCTCCCAGCCGAGTTGTCATGAAATGCAGCAACCATTCTGACACCAACTGCTATGACTTGGCGAATTCCAGGGCGTTACTCATCAGGATGGATGAGAGAAAGGGTGAGGATGAAGGCAGATTTATGTTGGGGTGTATAAACAATGGTAGTATTGACAGTTATTTATCCAAGCAGGCTTATACTGCACTCTGGCCATCCTCACAGCAGCACTGTGCGCTTGCAAATGCAGGCAGTCATGGAATGCTCTCACACCCCAATCTGCCCATGACATCTGTTGTCCTGTGTCAAGGATGGCAGCTACCGTGATGCTGAGCAGCCTACCAGAAGGCGACATCATGCATGCCACCAGCGATGAAGTATGAGTGCAGCCATTCCTCCAGAGTGTTACCGGCTATGCACCCCCAGATTTACTCATGGCCCCCATGTTATATGCAGCGACACAGTAGCCAGTATCAGATTTCTGTTGCCTAGCAGCAATGCCCCGGTCACACCCCTTCCCCACTGAGCGACCAGGACAATGGCAGAGGACAGTTACATGGTCATGAAGGTATGTCTCTCCTATTAGATCATCATAGACAGGTAGCAGTTCGTGGGCCACAGTTCCTCACAGTATGGATGCTGGTCGCGTACCAGCTCGCCACAGTGGTGAAGTTTCTGAAGTCCAATGGCTACCATGTCACAGGTATGTGCATCTCGATGTAACTCTTTGTAGTCAGCTGATCTGCATCATCTAAGATGGGTAGTGGTTTCTCTGAAGCTCAAAAGCTTGTCTTCTCTCCAGTTGAAGATGCAGACAGAATGGTGACATGATTGAGTGCTGTTATCCACTAAGCTCGATTATTTATACCTTAGAGTTAGGCTTCTGATGTAGTCCTACTGGAGTGTGATGAGTAAGATTGTTATCTATTATTTGTTCTTTCAGATTTTCCTACTGCACTCAGCTCTGAGCACAAACTGTAGCGTGCAATTAAATTTGCTATGTGCGAGTTGCTCAGTAGCATGCAGGTGCCCGAGCTACGAAGTATTACTTCACTCTTGGTCACTCTGTGTTAGCTGTTCCCTGTGCTTGACTGTCAATCGGCGTTGTGTGCTGAACTTTTCCAGGGTGCAGCAATTACAAGTGTGATTCGTTATACTTAGGGTTACGTTGTTATTGCTATATATGAGGCAGCTGCACTGCCATGTACTACTGCCTCATCATCAGCAGCAGCAGTCACTCTCTACAGTATATTTTCCTGACCTATTATACCTGATATCATTCAACTATTCAGTGTCACAGCTGCTTCGGCAATAATTACCTCCAGAATGAGAACAGATCATGGAGCTGCACATGATCCCCTAAGAGTGCTGCAGTCAGCGAACACTTATAATGTGACAGTGAGTGGATCTAAACAAGTTAATGTGAGCCTAGCACCAGATTGTGACTACTACATGGGAATAGAAGTGGAAAAATGCACTATATGGTGGTGGTGGTGGTGGTGGTGGTGCTAAAGTTCATTATTCATGGTATCAGTGGGCACTATATTAGTGTCATGATGGAGTATACAGAGAGGAAGATGATGGGTGATTACGACCCATGTCATACTCCAACTAACATTCGCATCTTTGGTTTTAAGGTGAGTATAGTAGATATGCGTGGTGAGACAATGTTAAAATTAACTTTAGGGATCATGAACATATATCTAAAACACTCAGATGTTGTTAAACACCTGTATTGTGTATTATGAATTGCCACAGAGGGGTTGTGCCATTTGTGTCGATGCGTAAGATGGATGTTTTATGTCTTTATTGAATATTTTCCAAACAGTACAGATATGGATCAACTGGAGCTTTTTATCAATGTCAATATTCTTCTCATAACATACTGTCTGAGTGTCAAACCTATCAAGTCTGTATATGCTGAATTCAAGGATGGTATCCCATTGTGAGTGTTCACATCTGTTGGACTCTGTGCAACACGGGCTGAATTTAATGCTTGTAGAAGACAACTTTTTGAAAAATACTGTGCTACAGTGCCATGATTGTAAATAAATGTGTGCATGTAAATAAACAAAATAGATTCCCTACAAAAAATTGGAGTTATTTCCCCAAGTTCTATTCAGTTACATAATTTTTTTCCAAAAATATATGTCTACTTGCTGATGAATCTGCCTCAACAGTTGACTTCTAACATAACAAATTCAGTTTTAGTTATTAGTACTAAGACTCACACTTGCAGTTTACAAAAGCACATTTTTAAATGTACATAATTGGTCTTTCCTTACGGAGTCTCACCATCCAATAGTTTTAGCATTGCCATCTTTGAGACTGTGACATAGCCGCTGTCTGTATTTCTATTAATATTTATTGGAGACTGCATTATAATTTGCAGCATCACATGGGGATGATTTGTGCAGACTACAGTGATCATATTGTAAATACTGTTTTTGTCGACACACATCTGGCCAAGAGAAATCTGCCAGTGTCAAACATAGACCTTAATTTGAGGAAGACATTTCTGAGAATGTACGCTTGGAGCACAGTGTAGTATGGTAGTTAAACATGGACTGTGGGAAAATCAAAGCAGAAAAGAATAAAAGAGTTTTAGATGTGGTGCTACAGAAGAATGCTGAAAATTAGGTGTAGTGATAAAGCAAGGAATGCAGAGGTTCTCTGCAGAAGTTGTGTGGAAAGTAATATTTGGAAAATACTGACAAGAAGGAGGGCAGGATGATAGGACATTTGTTAAGACATCAGTGAATTACTTTCATAGTACTAGAGAGAATTGTAGATGGAAAAAAACTGTGGGGTAGCACAGAGACTGGAAAATACATCCAGCAAATAGTTGAGGATATAGGCTGCAAGTACTACCTTGAGATGAGAAGGCTGGTGCAGGGGAGGAATTCTTCGTGAGCTACATCAAACCAGTCAGTACTATGACGACTCAGAAAAGGAAAAAAATATATAAGCCTACCATCTAGTGAGCAAGATGTATGAGACAGGCGAAATACCCCCAGACTTCAAGAAGAATATAATGATTCCAATCCCAAAGAAAGCAGGTGTTGACAGATGTGCAAATTAGCGAACTGTCAGTTTAATAAGCCACGGCTGCAAAATACTAACAAGAATTCTTTACAGATGAATGGAAAAACTGGTAGAAGCCGACATCTGGGAAGATCAGTTTGGATTCCGTAGAAGTGTTGGAACACGTGAGCCAACACTGACATTACGACTTATCTTAGAAGCTAGATTAAGGAAAGACACACCTACGTTTCTAGCATTTGTAGACTTAGAGAAAGCTTTTGACAATGTTGACTGAAATACTCTCAAATTCTGAAGGTGGCAGGGGTAAAATAGAGCGAGTGAGAGGCTATTTACAATCTGTACAGAAACCAAATGCCAGTTATGAGTCAAGGGACATGAAAGGGAAGCAGTGGTTGGGAAGGGAGTGAGACAGGGTTGTAGCCTGTTCCCGATGTTATTCGATCTGTATATTGAGCAAGCAGTAAAGAAAACAAAAGAAAAATTCGGAGTAGAAATTAAAATCCATGGAGAAGAAATAAAAACTTTGGGGTTCACCGACGGCATTGTAATTCTGTCAGAGACTGCAAAGGACCTGGAAGAGCAGTTAAATGGAATAGACAGTGTCTTGAAAGGGGGACATAAGATGAACATCAACAGAAGCAAAACGAGGATAATGGAATGTAGTCGAATTAAATCGGGTGATGCTGCGGGAATTAGATTAGGAAATGAGACGTTTGAAATAGTAAATGAGTTTTGCTATTTTGGGAGCAAAATAACTGATGATGGTCGAAGTAGAGAGGATATGAAATGTAGACTGTGAATGGCAAGAAAAGCGTTTCTGAAGAAGAGAAATTTGTTAACATCGAGTAAAGGTTTAAGTGTCAGGAAGTCGTTTCTGAAAGTATTTGTATGGAGTGTAGCCATGTAAGGAAGTGAAACGTGGATGGTAAATAGTTTAGACAAGAAGAGAATAGAATCTTTCGAAATGTGGTGCTACAGAAGAATGCTGAAGATTAGATGGGTAGATCACATAAGTAATAAGGGGGTATTGAACAGAATTGGAGAGAAGAGATATTTATGGCACAACTTGACTAGGAGAAGGGGTCGGTGGGTGGGGCATATTCTGAGGCATCAAGGGTTCACCAATTTAGTATTGGAGGGCAGTGCAGAGGGTAAAAATGGTAGAGGGAGACCGAGAGATGAATACACTCAGAAGGATGGTAGGTTGCAGTAGGTACAGGGAGATGAAGAAGCTTGCACAGGATAGAGTAGCATGGAGAGCTGCATCAAACCAGTCTCAGGAGTCAAGGCCACAACAACAACAACATATATGCCTCTACAGTCACAGCGAAAAAGCTCGCTTCCGATTGGTTATTACATCAGTCCATGACAGAACCTAGTTGTAGGATAATCGGAAACATTTTAGACTTAAGGAATTTATATGACGCAGGAACTGAACAGCGGAGATCACATAAGGCTGCAGCCCAGTAAATGTTACAGCAAGAATTACTGTATTAAAACGCTCCCAATCTGCGCCAAAAAGGTCCAACAAAATACCCAGAAACTGCAGCAAAATGCTTCCGAAACTACAGCTTCCATCGCCATTGTCAGCGCTCTCCCCAATACACAAGAGTTCGATAGTATTTGTCAGTCTGTGAGAGCCATCAGTGCAGTTGTGTCTTATATCAGGGAGTTATGTTGGAAATTGTTTGTTACTTCCCTTAATGTTCCAGCAAATGACTGTTCGGTCCAGATTCTTGCAGCGACGTATTTTAACTGTAATTAGTGTTCCCTCGGTCAATGTAGTGCTATTTATGAGTATATTTTATGTTTATTTACGTTCAAATGAACCCACAATTCGCTACCAGTTTCTTGTAGACAACACCTAAACAAATACCTTGCAAGCCCCTTTACAGTGCAATGGTGAAGTGTACTCAATACTCGAATGGAAACTATGGGCCTAGCAGCAGCCATATAACGTGGCTGCTATGAAGATCAGTCATGTAATGCAGTGCCAATCAGTACCATCTGCTTTGTGTATGAATTAAATGTTCTTAAGCCCACCCACTGCCTCAACCTTTATGTATCTAACTTGAACATACATCCAGGAAAGAAACAACAGGCCGGCCGTGGTGGCCGAGCTGTTCTAGGCGCTTCAGTCGGGAACCGCGCGACTGCTATGGTCGTAGGTTCGAATCCTACCTCGGGCATGGACGTGTGTGATGTCCTTAAGTTAGTTAGGTTTAAGTAGTTCTAACATCTAGGAGACTGATGACCTCAGATGTTAAGTCCCATGGTGTTCAGAGCCATTTGAACCGTTTCGAAAGAAACAACAACAACAACAACAACAACAACAACAACAACAACAACAACAACAACAGCAGCAGCACATCAACAGTATGTGTGTTTGGTGGTACTGCATTAAAATTAACAGCGCAGAAGTCACTGCGGAATGTACCTTTAAAGCAGGGAAGTGATATACATTGCAATTGGTACATTGTAACTGATGAGCCCGTGTTAATATACACTCCAGGAAATGGAAAAAAGAACACATTGACACCGGTGTGTCAGACCCACCATACTTGCTCCGGACACTGCGAGAGGGCTGTACAAGCAATGATCACACGCACGGCACAGCGGACACACCAGGAACCGCGGTGTTGGCTGTCGAATGGCGCTAGCTGCGCAGCATTTGTGCACCGCCGCCGTCACTGTCAGCCAGTTTGCCGTGGCATACAGAGCTCCATCGCAGTCTTTAACACTGGTAGCATGCCGCGACAGCATGGACGTGAACCGTATGTGCAGTTGACGGACTTTGAGCGAGGGCATATAGTGGGCATGCGGGAGGCCGGGTGGACGTACCGCCGAATTGGTCAACACGTGGGGCGTGAGGTCTCCACAGTACATCGATGTTGTCGCCAGTGGTCAGCGGAAGGTTCACGTGCCCGTCGACCTGGGACCGGACCGCAGCGACGCACGGATGCACGCCAAGACCGTAGGATCCTACGCAGTGCCGTAGGGGACCGCACCGCCACTTCCCAGCAAATTAGGGACACTGTTGCTCCTGGGGTATCGGCGAGGACCATTCGCAACCGTCTCCATGAAGCTGGGCTACGGTCCCTCACACCGTTAGGCCGTCTTCCGCTCACGCCCCAACATCGTGCAGCCCGCCTCCAGTGGTGTCGCGACAGGCGTGAATGGAGGGACGAATGGAGACGTGTCGTCTTCAGCGATGAGAGTCGCTTCTGCCGTGGTGCCAATGATGGTCGTATGCGTGTTTGGCGCCGTGCAGGTGAGCGCCACAATCAGGACTGCGTACGACCGAGGCACACAGGGCCAACACCTGGCATCATGGTGTGGGGAGCGATCTCCTACACTGGCCGTACACCTCTGGTGATCGTCTAGGGACACTGAATAGTGCACGGTACATCCAAACCGTCATCGAACCCATCATTCTACCATTCCTAGACCGGCAAGGGAACTTGCTGTTCCAACAGGACAACGCACGTCCGCATGTATCCCGTGCCACCCAACGTGCTCTAGAAGGTGTAAGTCAACTACTCTGGCCAGCAAGATCTCCGGATCTGTCCCCCATTGAGCATGTTTGGGACTGGATGAAGAGTCGTCTCACGCGGTCTGCACGTCCAGCACGAACGCTGGTCCAACTGAGGCGCCAGGTGGAAATGGCATGGTAAGCCGTTCCACAGGACTACATCCAGCATCTCTACGATCGTCTCCATGGGAGAATAGCAGCCTGCATTGCTGCGAAAGGTGGATATACACTGTACTAGTGCCGACATTGTGCATGCTCTGTTGCCTGTGTCTATGTGCCTGTGGTTCTGTCAGTCTGATCATGTGATATATGTGACCCCAGTAATGTGTCAGTAAAGTTTCCCCTTCCTGGGACAATGAATTCACGGTGTTCTTATTTCAATTTCCAGGAGTGTACTTTTTGACGATATTAGTACATAAAGGACATGGTGGTGAATGTTGTTACTAATATATAACTTCTGGTATGCTAAACACACACAGCGATATGGGTTTGTAACTTCTGCCACTGTAATACTAATAATAACTACTTTAGGTGTCACAGTGATGACACTCAGATATGACGCCAGGACGATGCTGACGTGACGTCGATGTAACGTCATTGCAAAGCTCGGGCACCGTCATCATGATGCTGTGACGTCATCGAGGCAACGATGGCGACCCAGCAGCGTGATACCTGCCAAACTCGTATGAGAGTTACACCAGCACAGACTACAGCAGTCACACCTGCTGCCAGACTCGCATCTCTTCTAGTGGATTCAGTGTGTTGCTGTAGAAAACATGCTTCTTGAAAAGAATACTAAGCCCTTTAGAGGTTTCTAATTCACTCGAGATTTATTGTTTCAATAGTGATTATGGTGTACATGAAATGATTACATTTACAACTCAATAGCACAAGTGGTTCTGAAGTACCAGATATCGACTCGTGTTGAAACATGCATATTAGTATGTGACAAGTGAGCACTCACTCCATCTTCTAGTTAATTCTACAGAAGGAGAATAGTGTTCTAAAATATGTTATGCCACACCTGCTCAAAGTGTGCATGTAGTTCTGGAAAAATTGTTGGTTGATGAGTCACTTCTCATTTCATCATGTCCCACACTTGCTCCATTGGAGAAATGTTCGAAGACCAAGCCAGCGAGGGAAATTGCTGCATGTTGACTTTCATGGAGAGTGTGTGGTCGAGCATTATCCTATTGGAACAATGCATCACATTCCTGTTACAAGAACAGCTAAAAAAAAAAAAGATGGTCTTGCAACGTTCTGCACATCGCAAGTGCTGGTTAGTGTCCCCTCCAGAAATGCCAAAGCTGAACGAGACCACTGACCAGATCTATGTCATATGTATAAACCACTGTCACTTCCTTGCATGAAGAATCTTTCATCAATGAAGACCATGGCACACCATTCCACCTTCAAAGGGCACCAGTCGAGCTGTGCACATCGATGCTTTGGCATGAACGGACGATGGTCTAGAGGTGTATGCACCCACACTTACACTGTTAATAATCAGTTTGCAACAGTTTGTGTTGACGTCTGTGCTCAAAAGCCCTCTCACCTGTGCTGAGGTAACTGGCTTACAGTACAGTGATCATGTTGGGCATCTGTACTCTGCAGATGTCCAGAACCTTGTCTAAAGGTGTGAGAATGTTCATGTGACCACTGATACTAGTATGGTTGCAGAACAGACGTGGTGACATCCAACATGGATGGCACATCTCTGAAAGGACCATCCTGTCACGGGGAAGGCCGCAGTTTGACCACTTTCAAACTCACTCTGTGGGCTGTCGGGAGCACAAGTGCATCTCCATGTCTTGGGTGCCTGATTTCATGACACGTTGCACCATACAGAGCCTTCTGGCTGTCAACATTCCCTATTGAAAGGTAGACATTGCTGGCGCTCTGATGACTATGCCACTATGCTATCTGCTGGTAGATGGCATTGAAAATACTATTAGTACTATACCCCAGGTGGCATATGCCATCATCAGATCAAAATCGCAGTCGCCTTTCCAGACATACTATTCTGGCTGTGTACTTTCCTGCTAAAAGCGTGGATGCAGGTTGCTTCTCACTACAGTGCTATGTGCCAGTACACAAAAAAATTATTCTGCAACCTGGCTTACACTGCTGCTTCTGTTGCACAAGTGGACATTTATAAGAGAAGGAATGTAATATCCAATCAGAGGACGCTACATAAACAGTGTGCGACAGGATGGGAATTTGTGTCAGACGGAAAGTGTGCTCGGATAGTCAAAGTGACGAAGGTAACCACTCACAGTAAACAGGAAATTGAGTCACAAACTTTCACTTGTCGCCATTGGATTCATGTCAATGCCCAATTGCAGTCCATGTCAGAATTTATTTCATCACATCCAGTTAGGTCTTCAATGTGTTTTAAACACATTAGTTACATGTTGTATGTTGTACACATTATGGACATACCAAGTACAGGAAGTATTTCATCAGTAATACTTAGCCAAAGAACACTTAAGTATTTAGAGCCATTATTGTTACTTGCACCACACCACAAATCTACGAGGTGCATTCAAGTTCTAAGGTCTCCGATTTTTTTTCTAATTAACTACTCACCTGAAATCGATTAAATTGGCGTTACGTCTCGACGTAATCGCCCTGCAGACGTACACATTTTTCACAACGCTGACGTCACGATTTCATGGCAGCGGCGAAGGTTTCTTCAGGAGTCTGTTTTGACCACTGGAAAGTTGCTGAGGCAATAGCAGCACAGCTGGTGAATGTGCGGCCACGGAGAGTGTCTTTCATTGTTGGAAAAAGCCAAAAGTCACTAGGAGCCAGGTCAGGTGAGTAGGGAGTATGAGGAATCACTTCAAAGTTGTTATCACGAAGAAACTGTTGCGTAACGTTAGCTCGATGTGCGGGTGCGTTGGCTCGGTGAAACAGCACACACGCAGCCCTTCCCGGACGTTTTTGTTGCAGTGCAGGAAGGAATTTGTTCTTCAGAACATTTTCGTAGGATGCACCTGTTACCGTGGTGCCCTTTGGAACGCAATGGGTAAGGATTACACCCTCGCTGTCCCAGAACATGGACACCATCATCATTTCAGCACTGGCGGTTACCCGAAATTTTTTTTGGTGGCAGTGAATGTGTGTGCTTCCATTGAGCTGACTGGCGCTTTGTTTCTGGATTGAAAAATGGCATCCACGTCTAATCCATTGTCACAACCGACGAAATGAAAGTCCCATTCATGCTGTCATTGCGCGTCAACATTGCTTGCCAACATGCCACACGGGCAGCCGTGTGGTCGTCCGCCAGCATTCGTGGCACCCACCTGGATGACACTTTTCGCATTTTCAGGTCGTCGTGCAGGACTGTGTGCACAGAACCCACAGAAATGCCAACTCTGCAGGCGATCTGTTCAACAGTCATTCGGCGATCCCCCAAAACAATTCTCTCCACTTTCCCGATCGTGTCGTCAGACCGGCTTGTGCGAGCCCGAGGTTGTTTCGGTTTGTTGTCACACGATGTTTTGCCTTCATCAAACTGTCACACCCACAAACGCACTTTCGACACATCCATAACTCCATCACCACATGTCTCCTTCAACTGTCGATGAATTTCAATTGGTTTCACACTACGCGAATTCAGAAAACGAATGATTGCACGCTGTTCAAGTAAGGAAAACGTCGCCATTTTAAGTATTGAAAATGGTTCTCATTCTAGCCGCTGGCAGTAAAATTACATCTGCCGTATGGTGCTGCCATCTCTGGGACGTATTGACAATGAAGACGGCCCCTTTTTAAAACAATGCGCATGTTTCTATCTATTTCCAGTCCGGAGAAAAATAATCGGAGGCTTTAGAACTTGAATGCACCTCGTACAGTAATGCAGTCATCACTGCCCCTGGAGCCTGAATTCAGTGTTGTCCATTAATAGTGATAGGGGCGGGCCGGCCGGCCGTTGTGGTCGAGCGGTTCTAGGCGCTACAGTCTGGAACCGCGCGACCGCTACGGTCGCAGGTTCGAATCCTGCCTTGGGCAGGGCTGTGTGTGATGTCCTTAGGTTAGTTAGGTTTAAGTACTAAGTTCTAGGGGACTGATGACCTCAGACGTTAAGTCCCATAGTGCTCAGAGCCATTTTTTGAATAGCGATAGGCAACGGTATGGATGCAGGTTGTGTAGCTGTTCCCATAGCGATGTATAGGTGTCGTATTTCTACAACAGCCAGCAGACTGGAACTTCCTGGCAGATTAAAACTGTGTGCCAGACTGAGACTCGAACTCCGGACCTTTCGCGGGCAGACTACTTGATTTTTCCTATAGTGATATACAAATACCACATTTCTTGTTTCGCTTTCCTACTGTTTAGGAAAAACTATATATGATCTGGACACTAATATTAGCCACCCGGGATTAGCCGAACGGTCTAGGGGCTGCAGTAATGGACAGTGCAGCTGATCCCAGCGGAGGTTCCTCCCTCAGGCATAATTTAGGTTAAGTAGTGTGTAAGCTTAGGGACTGATGACCTTAGCAGTTAAGTCCCATAAGATTTCACACACATTTGAACATTTTGATGCTACGAGGGTCAGTCAAAAAGTAATGCCTCCTATTTTTTTTTTCTACGTTTAATTGTCAGGAAATTTAAATGCAATTACATAGGTTGAAAACCACAACATTGAGGATCATTTTGTCATTTTTCAATGTAATCTCCGCCCATCTCTACAGTTTTGGTCCATCTTTGAACAAGGGCATGTATCCCAACACGGTAAAAATCACAGCTCTGCTTCCTAAGCCATTGACGCACGGATGTTTTGACGGCCTCCTCATCTTCAAAATGAATCCCACGATGAGATTCTTTTAGTGGCCCGAACAGATGGAAGTCTGATGGTGCCAGGTCAGGGCTGTATGGGGGATGAGGCAAAACTTCCCATCCAATTTTGACAATCTCGTCAGAGGTGTGACGACTGGTGTGTGGTCTTGCATTGTCATGCAAAAGAAGAACATCTGCCATTGATTTTGTTGGGCGAACTCGCTGAATACGTGCTTTAAGTTTTTTGAGGGTTGTGACGTATTGAACAGAATTTATTGTGCATCCCTGCTCCAAAAATCAACCAGAATCACACCCTCTGTATCCCAGAAAACTGTTGCCATAACTTTCCCTGCCGATCGCACAGTTTTGAATTTTTTCTTCCTCGGCGAGCTTGTGTGACGCCACTCCATTGACTGCCTCTTTGATTCGGGTTCAAAAAAATGCACCCATGTTTCGTCCCCGGTCACAATTTTTTTCAGAAACTCATCTCCCTCCAAACGGAAGCGCTGCAACTGTTAGGAGGCTATTGTTTTCCTTGCCTCTTTATTCTGATCGGTTAACATTCTTGGAACCCACCGTGCACAAACTTTTGAGTACCCCAATTGTTTAATAATCGTGATCACACTGCCTTTACTAAGAGAAATAATGCGACACACTTCATCTGCAGTCACCCGATGGTCACCACGAATGATGTCATCAACTTGCTGAATGTTGTGTGGAGTCACTGCACTCACCGGCCTGCCGCTCCGCTTTTCGTCAGTCAACGGTGTTTGCCCTTCAGCTTCCTTACAACGACGAACCCATCGTCTAACAGTGCTGACATCCACTGTCACAACACCATACACCTTCTTCAGTCTTTCATGAATGCGTATGGGCGTTTCACCTTCTGCATTCAAGAATTCAATCACACAACGCTGTCTCAAACGAACATCGATGTCGGCCATCTTACAAACTTCTGCTGTGCTGCCACCTGTTGACACAGAAAGTTACTACTGCAGTGGATTGCAGAAGAAGGTTTGAGGAATGGCGCCAAATTCAAATTTTTCACTTAACTTAATTTTTTTAAGTAGAAAAAAATGGGAGGCATTACTTTTTGACCGACCCTCGTAATATTAGATGTGTCAGTCAGATGTCGTATTTTATCAAAAACGTATTTACAGCAGTGTGAGGTACACTGTAGAGCTATTCTTATATAGCATAGCACAGCATGTGACGCTTAATATTTTCTGTCCACAAGCAATTCAAATGGAGCCTGGCACCATCTGTTCAGCGTCATTTATTTCAGGGCAATCATTTAACGAACTTTACCTGCAGTGCACGTATATATTAGATACTCCTTCATTACTGGTACAGTACTGTTTTATCATGCCTCTCCATGGAAGAGACATAACACGGCTTGAAGTGCCTGAACTAAAGTAATGCAACATTAGCGAATTTGTCTTAATACTCTATCATTTGGAAGCACAATGTCTAACGCTCTGGTACATGTTCACATTTCAGATGGACACAGGATACAAGCGAAATGACCGACTCTACGTTAATGAGTTACTGCTTATGTCGATCACGTAATCAAATGCAATATTGAGTTGCATAATAACTTTAGAGAATCAGAAGTACCCATAAAAATTCTAGAGACACTATGCAACACGCTAGCTGTTGGTGGTAACAAAATACTGCTGTATCACGTCAATACAGGATCTTGGAACAGCACACACCAGCCATCCATGTACATATCAGTATTATGTCTTAGCACATACCTATAAACTAAAAGGTGCGCGGGATTAGCCGACCGGTCTGAGGCGGTGCAGTTATGGACTGTGCCGCTGATCCCGGCAGAGGTCCGAGTCCTTCCTCGGGCATGGGTGTGTGTGTTTGTCCTTAGGATAATTTAGGTTAAGTAGTGTGTAAGCTTAGAGACTGATGACCTTAGCAGTTAAGTCCAATAAGATTTCACACACATTTGAACATTTTTATAAACTAAGCGCACCACAACCAGTTGACACTAGACATTAACGTAAATACTTCGATATATAGCCTCATGAATATGTGCAAACGAACTGAGTGACCAAATATGAGGGTTGACTAAAAAGTAATGCCTTCACCTTCGTAACTCCTCAACAGTTGGCAGCATTGGTATGCAGCAGTTACTGGCTTTTTCCGTAGCCTCTTCTCTCCTGCTCCAGTTGGAGGGGAAGCCTTAGCATTGAACGGTTGTGTTGTATGGAACCGTACGCAGACAGTCGGTCAATGCGATTTAAGCAATGTGCAGTTATTGAATTCTTGACAGCAGAAGGTGTCTACCCAAAGGAGATTCAGCAGTTTATGGTGATTGTGTTGACGTGAGTTTTGTGCGTCACTGCGCGAGTAAGTTTAAATATGTTGAGGCGGGAACATGTGACCTGCGTGACAAACAAAGAGTTGGACTTCCTGTGACAGCAACCACGGAATTTCAGAAGCAAAATGTTGACAGATTCATTCAGGACGATCGTCGCATCACTCAGACAGAAATTGCGAGCACAATCGGCATTTCACAAGAACGTGTGGGTGACATTATTGCTTTGCTTGGCCATCGGAAGATCTGTGCACAATGGGTACCCCGGAGGCTGACTCCTGAAATGAAAGTGCACAGACTCGAAATTTGCCAGGAACTCCTCTCGCGTTACAAGAATGAAAGTGACGCCTTCCTCCCTTCAATTGTGACAGGAGCCGAACGTGAATACACCATTACGACCTGGAGACGAAATGTCAGTCTATGGAATATCGACACAAAGACTCGCCCCCGAAAAAGAAATTCAAGACGCAGCCATCAGCTGGAAAGATCATGGTCACCTTGTTCTGGCACGCAATTGGTATTATCCATGTTGATTTCCTTGATATTGGAACAACAATAAATTCAGAGCGTTACGTCACAACGCTGCGAACGCTGAAATGACGGCTAACAAGGGTGCGAAGGGAAAAGAGAAATGTTTTCCTGCAGTGTGACAGTGCCAAGTCACACTCTTTACGTGCCGGCACAGCAGAACTTCAGGGGCGGAATCTCACCACCGTACGGAATCCTCCATACAGTCCATATTTAGCACCATCTTATTTCCATCTGTTCCCGAAAATGAAAGACGATATGCGGGGACATTATTATGCTTCTGATGAAGACATTGAGAGAACTGTGAGACTGTAGTTACGGAAAAATTTTCGACTTATTCCGTGATGGCTCCAGAAAACTTTTCATCGTTGGCAAAAATGTATCCAATTGGCTGGTTATTACGTGGAAAAGTGAATATTGGTAATTAAAGATCACATTCTAAGGATTTTTTCTTCGTTTGATTTATTACAATATTCCCATACAAACCAAATTAACGAAGGTGGAGGCATTACTTTTCATTCAACTCTCGTAAAATAGCTTAGTCTGCCGGCTTGTTAACATGCGTTAGTGGTTCCGTCAATATTTTAACCAGTGCATCTAAAATGTTACCTATGTTATTTAGGGAGTGTTGTGGGCTCATGATAGGGGAGAAGAGACCATGCATGAGAGAGTGGTACCAAGAAGTGGAGAGATCTACTTGTGGTGGATTATGGAGGCTGATCGAGTTAGTGAACAATTTTGGGTGTATGTGAATATATAAGGGCTGATGGATTTACCAACACAATGATGTTGATGAATGCAGATGCAATTCCCCTTCATCCAGGCTACGAGTAAGCGACATATGGAATTAATGTGTAACATTTGACACATTTACCTTTTCTAGTTATTTCTACAAATTATTGTATGTTTCTCTCACTGGATTGTTAATGTACTTGTAATTGCACTCCACTTCAGTAGCAGGTGCGATATCAGTTATACTAAACATGATCATTGTTACTAGACTACAAGCAGATGTGTGCCTCTTTAGAGTAATGAAACGATCACTTCAGGAGATGAGTGCAAATCTAAACAGGCTGCAGTATTTTACTCAAGCATCTACCATGTTAGGAATACAGTTGGACACCCAGTAAACTGATAGAAATAAATGAAAAAGTATACCAGTGCATATACACTCCTGGAAATGGAAAAAAGAACACATTGACACCGGTGTGTCAGACCCACCATACTTGCTCCAGACACTGCGAGAGGGCTGTACAAGCAACGATCACATGCACGGCACAGCGGACACACCAGGAACCGCCGTCGAATGGCGCTAGCTGCGCAGCATTTGTGCACCGCCGCCGTCAGTGTCAGCCAGTTTGCCGTGCCATACGGAGCTCCATCGCAGTCTTTAACACTGGTAGCATGCCGCGACAGCGTGGACGTGAACCGTATGTGCAGTTGACGGACTTTGAACGAGGGCGTATAGTGGGCATGCAGGAGGCCGGGTGGATGTACCGCCGAATTGCTCAACACGTGGGGCGTGAGGTCTCCACAGTACATCGATGTTGTCGCCAGTGGTCGGCGGAAGGTGCACGTGCCCGTCGACCTGGGACCGGACCGCAGCGACGCACGGATGCACGCCAAGACCGTAGGATCCTACGCAGTGCCGTAGGGGACCGCACCGCCACTTCCCAGCAAATTAGGGACACTGTTGCTCCTGGGGTATCGGCGAGGACCATTCGCAACCATCTCCATGAAGCTGGGCTACGGTCCCGCACACCGTTAGGCCGTCTTCCGCTCACGCCCCAACATCGTGCAGCCCGCCTCCAGTGGTGTCGCGACAGGCGTGAATGGAGGGACGAATGGAGACGTGTCGTCTTCAGCGATGAGAGTCGCTTCTGCCTTGGTGCCAATGATGGTCGTATGCGTGTTTGGCGTCGTGCAGGTGAGCGCCACAATCAGGACTGCATACGACCGAGGCACACAGGGCTAACACCCGGCATTATGGTGTGGGGAGCGATCTCCTACACTGGCCGTACACCTCTGGTGATCGTCGAGGGGACACTGAATAGTCCACAGTACATCCAAACCGTCATCGAACCCATCGTTCTACCATTCCTAGACCGGCAAGGGAACTTGCTGTTCTAACAGGACAATGACCGTCCGCATGTATCCCGTGCCACCCAACGTGCTCTAGAAGGTGTGAGTCAACTACCCTGGCCAGCAAGATCTCCAGATCTGTCCCCCATTGAGCATGTTTGGGACTGGATGAAGCGTCGCCTCACACGGTCTGCACGTCCAGCACGAACACTGGTCCAACTGAGGCGCCAGGTGGAAATGGCATGGCAAGCCGTTCCACAGGACTACATCCAGCATCTCTACGATCGTCTTCATGGGAGAATAGCAGCCTGCATTGCTGCGAAAGGTGGATATACACTGTACTAGTGCCGACATTGTGCATGCTCTGTTGCCTGTGTCTATGTGCCTGTGGTTCTGTCAGTGTGATCATGTGATGTATCTGACCCCAGGAATGTGTCATTAAAGTTTCCCCTTCCTGGGACAATGAATTCACGGTGTTCTTATTTCAGGAATATATATATATATATATATATATATATATATATATATATATGTGTGTGTGTGTGTGTGTGTGTGTGTGTGTGTGTGTGTGTGTGTTTGTGTGTGTGTGTGTGTGTGTGTGTGTGTGTACCATGGACCTTGCGGTTGGTGGGGAGGCTTGCATGCCTCAGTGATACCGATTGCCGGATTATAGATGCAACCACAAGGGAGGGGTACCTGTTGAGAGGCCAGACAAACGCGTGGTTCTGGAAGAGGGGCAGCAGCCTTTTCAATAGTTGCAGGGGCAACAGACTGGATGATTGACTGATCTGGCCTTGTAACACCAACCAAAAGGGTCTTGATGTGCTGGTACTGTGAACAGCTGACAGCAAGGGGAAACTATGGCCGCAGCCGTAATATTTCCCAAGGGCATAATACACTAAACAGATTCAGAAGGATGTAGGTTGCAGTAGTTACTGGAAGATGAAGAAGCTTGCACAGGATAGAGTAGCATGGAGAGCTGCAGCAAAGCAGTCTCTGAACTTAAGACCCCAACAACATATGTATAGGGTGTTCTAAAATTAAGCTTACAAACTTCTAGAGGAGACTGAGTAGAGAATATTTCCGTGCTACAGCCGTTTGAAAATCTGTTTGCTAGGTCGGTATTCAGTAGGGTAGTCATGGTATGGGGGAGGGGTTGCTTAATATCAGGGCGGTTGATGTCATTTGATTTCTATCTTACTGTTAGAGTAACATTATTGAGTACACGCTTGCAGAATACGCCAATGTGGTCCTTCTCCATGGCGAAGCTCATGGTAATGGAAGAGCTGCTCATCACCTTTATCGAGGTAGTAATCCACAATGTCTAACCCTATCACATGCCTTTTTCACCACAGTTAGGCAACAGCTTCGTGAGAGGGACACCTTCACCATCAGCAGGTGTGACTGTTATGCTCCAAAGAGATGTCACACACCTCAACTGGATGAGGCCATACTGCATCACTCTGAAGAGAAATGAGCAATTGCATACTAATGGGTGTCACTCTCAGCACCGTCTGGTATATTCTGCCTGATCAGCACCAACATCTACACTATGTGATCAAAAGTATCCGGACACCCCCCAAAAACTTAGGTTTTTCGTATTAGGTGCTTTGTGCTGCCACCTACTGCCAGGCACGCCATACCAGCGACCTCAGTAGTCATTAGACATCCTGAGAGACGAGAATGGGGTGGTCTGCGGAACTCACAGACTTCCAAAGTGGTCAGGTGATTGGATGTCACTTGTGCCATACGACTGTACGTGAGATTTCCTGTCCACTGTTTCCGAAGTGATAGTGAAGTGGAAACGTGAAGGGACAGGTACAGCATGAAAGCATACAGGCTGACCTCATCTGTTGACTGACAGACCGCTCACAGTTGAAGAGGGTCATAATGTGTAATAGGCAGACATTTATCCAGACCAACACAGAGGAATTCCAAACTGCATCAGGATCCACTGAAAGTACTACAACAATTAAGTGGGAGGTGAGAAAACTTGGCTTTCATGGTGGAGTGGCTGCTCCCAAGCCACACATCACGCAGGTAAATACCAAACGACGCCTCACTTGGCGTAAGGAGCGTAAACATTGGACGATCGAACAGTGGAAGTGGTGGTGGTGTTGTTACGATGTGATCGTTTCTTCCATAGAGGGGACGTGTACCTTTTGTTTTACGTGGCACTATCACAGCACAGGCCTACATTGATATTTTAAGCACCTTCTTGCTTTCCACTGTTGAAGAGCAATTTGTGGATCGTGATTACATCTCAACACAATCCAGCACCTGTTCATAATGCACAGCCTGTGGTGGAGTGGTTACACGACAATAACATCCCTGTAATGGATTGGCCTGCACAGAGCCCTGACCTGAATCCTACAGAACAACTTTGGGATGTTTTGGAATGTGAACTTCGTGCCAGCCCTCACCGACCGATATCGATACCTCCCCTCAGTGCCGCACTCTGTGAAGAATGGGCTGCCATTCCCCAAGAAACCTTCCGGCATCTAATTGAACGTATGCATGTGAGAGTGGAAGCCGTCATCATCACGAAGGGTGCGCCAACACCATGTTCAGTTCCAGAATTACTGATGGAGGGCGCCATATTTTCAGCCATGCGTCCAGATACTTTTGATCACAGAGAGTAGATTAGATTAGATTAATACTTGTTCCATAGATCATGAATACGACACTTCGTAATGATGTGGAACGTGTCAGGTTAATGAAAGATGTCTGTACACGATATTACATTACACAAAATATTGCATGACACAAATGTTTAAGTTAGTTTTCTTCCCCTCCCTTAATTTATATCTAAAAATTCAGCCAATGAGTAGAAGGAGTTATCATCTAGAAATTCTTTCAATTTATTTTTAAATGTTGGTTGACTATCTGTCAGGCTTTTGATGCTGTTTGGTAGGTGACCAAAGACTTTTGTGGCAGCATAATTTACCCCTTTCTGTGCCAAAGCCAGATTTAACCCTGCACAGTGAAGAACATCCTTTCTCCTGGTGTTATAGCTATGCACACTTCTATTACTTTTGAACTGTGTTGGATTGTTAACATCAAATTTCGTAAGTGAATATATATACTGTGAGGTTACTGTGAGAATCCCTAGATCCTTAAATAGATGTCTACAGGGTGACCGTGGGTGGGCTCCAGCAATTATTCTGATTACACATTTTTGAGCAATGAATACTTTTCTACTCAACGATGAATTACCCCAGAATATGATGCCATGCGAAAGTAGTGAATGAAAGTAGGCATAGTAAGCTAATTTACTGAGATTCTTATCACCAAAATTTGCAATAACCCTAAAAGCATACGTAGCTGATGTATACCATATCGAAAGGATATCTGCTGTCACTAATGACAGCAGATTTTACAGCACACGTAGAGTTCTATATGAAGTTTGTGTGACGCTGCATCAATGAGTCCCTAGTATTTCCATGTTGCATTATCTTCAGAGATGACTGTGAATTCACTAGGGATTGAGTTCTCACCACATGCCATGCATCAGGGTTTCAAACACAGATACACAGATTTGTTGTCAATGGTTGGGCAGATATTCTGGATGGTTTTGTGCTTCGATCATGCATACTTCAAGCCAAACCCGTGGGTCCCATCTACTTGAACTTCCTACAATAAGTATTGGGTGTGTTGTATGCTGTGCCATTGGACGTCTGTCAAGACATATGGTTTCAGCATCATGGGGCATCTGCTAACTTGTAATATCATTTTTGGGAACATGTGCACCAACGATTCGAACACACTTCGATACATTAAGGTGGGCAAATCGATATCAGAAAATAAGTACCAAACTATAGCCTCCCACTTAAAAAGACAAAGTTGACCTTCATATCCCTGATGCAGCCCCACGTAGCAACAAGAAACCAACGTCATATTATGGCCCCCATTGCCCCATACAACATTTGTCCCGCAAACGTTTCAGCTACTATCACACTTTCAGAGTCATTCTAGGTGGCAATAGTTAGTGACTCGCCCTTCACAGCTGGAGTTCAAAAATAATCGCTTAAACTCACACTCTGTCGTCGTCCTCTGAGCACTCCATAGTAGTAGATGTGTATCACCAAGGCCAAGGCCTGGAACTCTTAGCTATAGTATTGAGACACCTCCCAGTACATACAGTGGAATAAGGACGACAATACAATTGGCAGCTTGTGCATATCGCGTGTGTGTGTGTGTGTGTGTGTGTGTGTGTGTGTGTGTGTGTGTGTGTGTGTGTGTGTGTGTGTGTGAATGGATGTCAGTAAAACTCTTTCAGTTTCATCTTTCATCGTCTCGAGAAGTACTGACAGGTTGGCCCTGTAAAAAGTACTGCACATGTGATCAGCATTATTTTTTTTTTGTGGTACCAGTTGTTGCTTGGATGCGATATCAACATTCGCCTGGAGTAGAATTCAGCAGTACGGAAGCAGCCAGACTTACAACTGGCACATATTAAAGCGATTGGTCTGGTAGTAGTCAGCCACGAGCAGACACGCACTAGCAGCATCAGAAGCACCTGAACACCAATATGGGTCCAAACTGACAACTGCACTGGGAGAACCTGGACGGTCTTGAGACTGCCACGTGCACTACAATATGTCTTACCTAGAAGAATCTGTACCTGTCACAGAACCATATTTTCATTATATCTTGCTATAAAAATCTGTAAACAATCTGCAACAATCTGTAAACTGTCAGTAGAACTAATCCTGCTGTGGCTAGTGTAGGATGCAAAACATCGCGCTGCAAATAAGAGAGGTCTTTTAGAATCTTTGACAGGGTAGGGAATATGGAGACAAATATTCCTGTACAAAATCTTTACTAGCTTTTCTGCATGTACAGGGTGTTTCAAAACTGACAGTTATATTTGAAACGGCAATACAAACTAAACGAGCAGCGATAGAAATACACAGTTTGTTGCAATATGCTTAGGACAACAGTACATTTTCAGGCAGACAAACTTTCGAAATTACAGTAGTTACAATTGTCAACAGCAGATGGCGCTGCGGTCCGGGAAACTCTATAGTACGATATTTTCCACATATCCACCATGCGTAGCAATAATATAGCGTAGTCTGTGAATGAAATTACCCGAAACCTTTGACAACGTGTCTGGCGGAATGGCTTCACATGCAGATGAGATGTACTGCTTCAGCTGTTCAATTGTTTCTGGATTCTGGCGGTACACCTGGTCTTTCAAGTGTCCCCACAGAAAGAAGTCACAGGGGTTCATGTCTGGCGAATAGGGAGGCCAATCCACGCCGCCTCCTGTATGTTTCGGATAGCCCAAAGCAATCACACAATCATCAAAATATTCATTCAGGAAATTAAAGACGTCGGCCGTGCGATGTGGCCGGGCACCATCTTGCATAAACCACGAGGTGTTCGCAGTGTCGTCTAAGGCAGTTTGTACCGCCACAAATTCACGAAGAATGTCAGGAGCGTGATGCAGTAATCTTTTCGGATCTGAAAAATGTGCCAATGATTCCTTTGGAAGAAATGGAGGCCGAGACCGGTACTTTTTGAGGATGCAGGGACGATGGGACTGCAACATGGGGCTTTTCGGTTCCCCATATGCGCCAGTTCTGTTTATTGACGAAGCCGTCCAGGTAAAAATAAGCTTCGTCAGTAAACCAAATGCTGCCCTCATGCATATCGCCGTCATCAATCCTGTGCACTATATCGTTAGCGAATGTCTCTCGTGCAGCAATGGTAGCGGCGCTGAGGGGTTGCCGCATTTGAGTTTTGTATGGATAGAGGTGTAAACTCTGGCACACGAGACGATACGTTTACGTTGGCGTCATTTGGACCGCGACCGCAGCTGCAACACGGCGAACGGAAACCCGAGGCCGCTGTAGGATCAGCTGCTTCACTAGCTGCGCATTGCCCTCTGTGGTTGCCGTACGTGGTCGCCCTACCTTTCCAGCACGTTCATCCATCACGTTCCCAGTCCGTTGAAATTTTTGAACCAGATCCTTTATTTTATCGCTTTTCGGTCCTTTGGTTACATTAAACCTCCGTTGAAAACTTCGTCTTGTTGCACCAACACTGTGTTCTAGGCGGTGGAATTCCAACACCAGAAAAATCCTCTGTTCTAAGGAATAAACCATGTTGTCCACAGCACACTTGCACGTTGTGCACAGCACACGCTTACAGCAGAAAGACAACATACAGAATGGCGCACCCACAGACTGCGTTGTCTTCTATATATTTCACATCACTTGCAGCGCCATCTGTTGTTGAAAATTGTAACTACTGTAATTTCGAAAGTTTGTCCGCCTGAAAATGTACTGTTGTCCCAAGCATATTGCAACAAACGGTGTATTTCTATCGCTGCTCGTTTAGTTTTTATTGCCGTTTCAAATATACCGGTCATTTTTGAAACACCCTGTAAGTTAACCCACAGAAAACAACTCTTTTTTTGTTTCCGTTTGTTGTAGTTTCAGTATGGCAACGGCCTTGCTGCAGTGGTAACAACGGTTCCCGTCAGATCACCGAAGTTAAGTGCTGTCCGGCTGGGCTAGCTCTTGGATGGGTGACCATCCGGTCTGCTGAGAACCGTTGGCAAGCGGGGTGCATTCAGCCCTTGTGAGGCAAACTGAGGAGACACCTGACTGAGGAGTAGTATCTCCGGTCTCGTAAACTGACATACGGCCGGGAGAGCGGTGTGCTGACTGTAGGCCCCTCCATAGCTGTATCCAGTGACGCCTGTGGGCTGAGGATGACACGGCGGCCGGTTGGCACCGTTGGGCCTTCATGGCCTGTTGGGACAGAGCTTAATTTCAGTTGTTTTAATAACGCTCAGCGTAATGTTTAACTTAGAATTTAAATCACGTATTTCGTTTTTCAGCCAGTAAGTTGATAGGTACAAACCGACAGGTATTCCAAGATAAATAAAAAAAAAATTTCCTGTAAACTGTTTCTTTTATGGCCCTAACAGTTAGCTTCGTTCGTTCTTGCAATTTTTTTTAGCTGAGAGCATATGAGGATTTTAATTTTACCTCTTATCTCCTGCATATCACTGTTAAAATACTGCACATGTCTCATCTGTGTAGGTTTATGCTACCAGCTTTTCTGCCCTACATTCCTGCAGAATTTCTGTGCAGAAATTTGTGTTTACAAGTTTTCCCAACGAATTACCTTTAAATGATGTTATTCCATAGGTTTTATACTCTGTCCACCTAGCAAGAGAATAACAGTTTGCAATTTCCCAGTCCTCCACATTTCCGTAGAAGCAATGTAACCATCCTTTTTGAGCAGATCCTGGTGGGAATGGAAGCTCATAAAGAGATTTCTTGCATCTCCAATGTATCAAACATTCTCCAATCCGATGTATGGCCTCTTACTAATCTCACTCTATGAGTGAGGTGATTTTAGTGTCCCCAGAGGACCTGCATCTCACCGATGCCTAATCGACACTGGCAATGGATCCAAATACTCAACCAGTTGCAGCAGGTGATGCTGTGTGTGCCATGCTGACCTCGGCTTGTGTGTTACTTTAAAACTTGGCTATTACTCTGCATTTGGTCTCCCACTGTTATTGCAGTTATGCTGTGGTTCTTTCTGTTTTTACGTGTGGCAGCAGTTGTGTGTATCGATATTTGCACCGTATACCATCTTTGGTCTGGTGTTTATAGTTCGGGCTTCACTGTGTGCAGCTAGTCGGTCGGTTGGAGTGGATCAGCAAGCAAATCTCTGCGCGGCGCAGTCGGCCGGGCCCGTTGGCAGTCTCTACGCAGTGTTGGAGCGTGCAGGGGCTGTTCCGAGTGATACGAGGTTCGTGTCTCACTGACCCAGGACATGAAAGTTGAGTGGTGATTTAATTACCGAAGCCACGCCTGTTCACGTTGTCTCCTTGGTTGGTGGTTCGCTGTTGGCGGTATTCCTGGGAGCAACAGCGAGTGTTCGAGCTGGTGAAGATTTAGCCGCCGTGTGGTGGAATTAACTATATCTGTTGGTTTGAAATTCAAATGCACATGTGGCCCTTAGTGTTCCACTTACCTGCCGTGGTCGCTGACGTGAATTCAGGCAGTGTCCTTTCCTCACCTGTTGTCGCTGTCCAACATGGTGTATAGTTTTGATAGCTTAATGTATTTTTGGTTGTGGGCAGCTGTGTCTGTAACGTTTTGGCTTTGGAATTCTCGTATACTGGTTGGTGGTTAGAAAGTCGTCTTGTCGGTGGGTCCCTGACTGTCTCTTGGTTGTGTTGCCGGCAGATCGAGTTGGGCCAACTTCCTGTCTCACCTAAGTGAATGTTAAGATTTAAAGGGCAGACCGAGCCCCCTGGAAACTTCTGAACTCTGTTTCCTATACTGCCTTCTTATTAGCTTTTGTGTGGGCCTTCTGCCTGTTGAAAATTTATTGTATTGTTTTTAAAAGCATCAGCCTTCAGCCACCTTAGGTTTTAAGAACCCTACTTATCAAGTATTACACATTTGAGCATAAAGCTGTGGGCTTTCTGCCTGTTGAAAAATTATTGTCGTTGTGCTGTTCTTAAAAAGACGGGCCTTCAGCTGCTTTAAAATTTTGGATTCTTACTTATCAAGTCTTACATCACTTGGGCTTAAATACTACTTAAGGTTAGAAGCTTTGGGCCTTCTGCCTTGGAAAATTGGTTGAAGTTTTTTTTTTTAAAACGAAGGCCTTGAGGCATTTGGAGTAAGCTTTCTTATTGGTCATAAAGCTTGGCCCTTCTGCCAATTGAAAGGTTATTGCAGTTATTTTGTATTAAATGTATTGGCCTTCAGCCGCTTTTAAAAACTTAATCTACACTACTGGCCATTAAATTGCTACATCAAGAAGAAATGCAGATGATAAACGGATACTGTCCCGCACTATATTCATAGTACTCCTGCCCATTATACTACTCATTACTCGCGGCTTTTTGCCGCTTCCCGTAAGCGAGAGAGAGAGAGAGAGAGAGAGAGAGAGAGAGAGAGAGAGAGAGAGAGAGAGAGAGAGAAGTTGCTGACATGTATTGGGTCATCTTAGCTTAGGTTTGGTTAGGTTAGGGGAAGCAGGTCGTCTATTTACACGAACAAGAAAATCGTCATCTCCTGCAGCGCTCCACGCGACAGACGGTCCAACTACAAAAAAAGCGTTTACACGGTACATGGCTGTCTAGTCATCTGCTCTCCCTGTCTGTTGTTTTTGTTGTCAGCTTCCTGCAAGTGAATCGGTGGCTCCATTTCACAGTTCCTGAGTATCAAGTACTTAATGCGCTTTTGTAATGATTACTATATTTCACTGTATTTTTAGACGGACACTGACACTGTATTTAGTTTTTTTTTTGCGTGCAGTTTATATGAAACTGAGTCACTTGCATGTGTAAACGACCTCACTATATAAGCTGGAAATCACGGACAAACCAACAGAAATGTTGCTTCTCTGTTGCCAGTGTTAATTTCCTATATTAACTCACGGTTTTCCTTTTGTGGGAAGACACTTCATGGCTCTTATATTCTTTACGAGCAATTCCAGATAGATCTGGATCACTGATATACATTCACTTCCTCATACAGGCGTCTTATTGTCTGAATTCTAGTGAATGCTTATAGCAGATGTCCTACCGATTAACTGTTAATGGGGTTAACGAACTACAGGGTGACACACGGGAGACGGACGGTTTTGAACTGTGTAGCAATGAGGGCGTGGTCATGGGAGGTGGTTGTGGTGGGGATAGATCTGATCCACACAAAGACGCCATTTCATTTACTCAGACACTATGGAGCAGTGGGACTTGCAATGTCGAGTGTCTGCCTTTGACAGTTTCGTGAAAAGTGGTGAACCTATTATTCCTAAGCGGTTTAATGTCAGTTGACATAAAGCTCTTCTGAGACGTAACACAATCCTCAGATGGGTGGGAAACTTCAGATCAACTGGAAACATACTGGATAAGAAGCATCCTGGCCCGAGGCGCAGAGTAACGACACCAGAAAGATGTTGAAAGGGTAAGGCAAGCGGCAGTCAGAAGCTCAGGACGGTCAGCTAGACGTTATGCTAGTGAGTTACGGATCAATCGTGAATCTGTTAGACGAATTTCGCAAGAAGAATTAAAATTCCATCCCTACAAAAACTCATTGTCGAACAACTGATTTTGCTGTACGAGAAGACTTCGCTTACAGAATACAAGTGACTTTTAGGATCGAATGAAAATGAAATTTTATTGGATGAGCGATGGAGCTCGTTTTCATTTAAACGAGACCGTGAATACGCAGAACCTACGTTAGTGGACTCCAGAGCATCCACACCTTAACCACCGGCGTCCTCTACACTCAGAAAACGTAATAGTCTGCTGTGCTCTTGGCTCTGTTGGCATTATTGGACTTTTTTTTTTGAGAACGAGGCCACAGTTACTGTTAATTGGGTTTGTTACATTTGTATGCTTGATATATTCTTGAAACCAGAACAAAGAAGATGACGAATCCCTTTAAAACGCTTTTGGTTCTAGCAGGAGGGGTCAACATCCCACATTGCAAACACTTTAGTGACACTTCTTAGACGCATGTTTCCTGGCCGGATTATTGAACGGATACGGATCCTCTACACCTCCCGAAAACTCGATCCTCCTCACCCGCTTGTCTCGCCCATCCTCTCCCACCCCCACACGCTGCCATGCCTGTATTCCCACGTCCCACCCAGTCTCCATCTCTCCACCCTCCTTACCCTCTCCCAAGGCGGCTTCCGCTAGCTCGCTCTTCCTGATGATGCCCTCCTCCCCTCCATCTACCCCTCCTACTAACTTTGATCCTCCCTCCCTCTTCCTGTGTTTGCTCCTTTGGGCACCCTCCCTCCCTTTTCTCCCCCCTTCTCATCCTCCTCCATTTCTCCCCACTCCTTCCCCTAGCTTCTCCTCCCCTCTCCCTCTACTCCTCCTCCCATCTCCTCAGCCATTGGCATCTTTGTTCTCCCCACTCTCCCCCCCTCACTCTACTTCCCCACTTGGCAGGTCCCCGAACTCGCACACGCTATATGCACATTCGTGCGCCAGAGACCATCACCATTAGTGTCTCGTGTGTGTCGTCATGTTTAGTGTTTAGTGTTCACCGTCACTCTCCATCGTTCACCAGTGCCATCGACATCTTCAGTGTTTGTGCTTCGTGTCAACAGTTTGTAGTGTGGATTGTCATCGAGTGTGAACGGCTTCATGTTTATTACGTTCATGTGTCTCCTGTTTTTTCCACGACGTTTTGTTCCAACTCATGTGTCTTCTCTGTTTTCCCATTGTAATATCTTTGGCTGAAGAGCGGCGTATTGTGCTGCTGCCAACCTACCTGTTTTTCTACGGGTATTAAAATCACAATAAAGAAAAAAATGGCCGGATTATCTCACGTTTTGGCAATGTTCCTTGGCCTCCCACATCTCCCGACTTGTCAGTATGTGACTTTTTTCTGTGGGGGTGCCTTCAGAACCGTGTCTATAACCACAAACCACGAAATTTGGACGACTTGAAGAATGCAATCATTCAAGAAATTGCTGTCATACCTGCAGAGATTTTAGTGCATGTGATGGAGGAGTTTGAGAAGAGACTTGAGTCCTGCACTCGAAATGATGGACATCACGTTGACGATATTATTTTTCACAAATAACTTTGTTAACTAAAATGGTAAATAATGAGCTTTGATTTTGTTTAAATAAACATGCATTAATTTTAAAATTGGTGAGTATTATTTCATTAAAAACCGTCCCGTGTGTCACCTTGTACAACGTTTGATTGAGCAGGAGACACAGTTCACAAAGAAACTCGCGCTGTTGTCACTTGCGCTCCCCACTTGGTCGTCGGCGCATGCGCGAAGCACTTTCATACGCGCGAGAATAGGAAAAATCCTATTCCATCTAACAGCGATCGTACGCGTGAATGTGGGGCAAGTGACCGCGTCTACACGGCAGAGGCCGGCGGAACCCGTGCATTGTGGGTACTTTTGCAAGCTCATACTTCCAGTGTAGAGTGGCCTTATCTAATTGGCCCGCACGTACTTGTGGTATGCGAGAGAGAAAGAGAGTGTGGGAATACATTTCACGAACGTTGACGGAAGTAGCCGAAGATTAATGAAGACAACAGCTCGAGCGCTTGTTGGCAGCCACGCAGATTTCACGCTGATACATCCACGTGAACACACAGGCTGCGAATTTTCAGTCTGTGCATGTGCGATGCACTTCATTTGCCACGAGAGTTGGGCGAAATTTGTGCGAAAGCTGAATAACGAATGCGGGTAAAAACGCTTATTCGTTATATGTGACTAAGAAGTGTTACGAATAACAGGTAAATTTGAAATCCAGTGCTCTTTATTGCTCCAATTCTTTCTCATTCATTTCACAAAAGTACTTTTTTCTTTCTTGTAAATCAGTATTCAGAACAACTTTCTTTCTCTTTCTCTCTTTCTCTTTCTCTCTTTCTCCCTTTCTCTTTTTTTCTCTCTCTCTCTCTCTCTCTCTCTCTCTCTCTGCTTTTATTTGATTTTATTTTACTTATTTTTTTGCCTTCAAACATCTGATCACAGACTTTAGTAAGATTTTCGAAGATTCGCCTTTTCGACTCTAAAGAAAATACTGGTACGTTCTACACATGCGAAAAGGATATGGGGTGTTATATTTCTTGAGTTTGTCTTATAACGATAACAATATATGGGTTTGAACTCACAGTCTTCTTCGGCAAGAGTTGAGGAATCATCAGTTCTGCTGTAGTTCTTAGCACATAGTTAAATGTGATTCAACAGTACAGTACTACACCAGTATTGAGTAGCCAATTCCGTACTTTACTAGCAGAGTACACGATACGCCATGGCGCCGGCCCCGGATCGTATCCACGTGGCGCATTAACGACGAGGGCCAGTGTGCTGGCCAGCCTGGCTGTGCTTTTTAGGCGGTTTTCCAAATCCCCATAGGTGAATACTGGGTTGGTCGCCACGCCCCGCCTCAGTTACACGCCGTGCACACATTTGAAACACATTCAAATTATTCCACGATTTACACTTGACGCAGGCAGCTGGTTGCAGTCATTCCACGCTGGGGTGGTATGGGGTGATGGCAGGAAGGACATGCGGCTGCCTCTTACCATTAACCGTGCCAAATCTGTACTTAACCCTGCCGACCCTGCACACGATGTGGGATAAAGGCAGTGGCAATAGGAGGAAAGAAGAAGACGACGTTACGCCATGACACTGAAGTCAGAGGTACAGAGCAAACTGAAATCGCAATGAAGGTCGATACTTCAGTCAGCTGATCAGGGCATTGAAATCGATATTTACAGTGAGAGACGATAAACAGCTGCTTTATCGTCACATCACATTAGCTTCACTTCTCAAATGACATTCCAAATGAAATCTTCATTTTATGTCATAGGATCATGCAAAACTCGTGACCTGATTTCTTCGACATTTCTCTGGCTACAACATGTCTGTAGTTTGTTGTGAGCCTCCACTGCTCATGGACTACAATCCAGGTGTGTAAGGCATTACTGCAATAAATGCAGTTGGTGTAGAGACGTGAAAAATGTCTTCCAAAAAAACTTGCCCATGTGGTGAAGTATTATGAACTCTTATGTACACAAACCCGGTGTCTAATTCCGTTCACTTGTAAGGTGTCAGGCAAATCCAACACCTTACATGAAAACCCTGACATGATAAGCAAATCTACTAATATGTCACATAGCTCCGAATAAATCGTGACATTAAATTAACCAAAGTAATACGAGTAATGAGTGAGCAAATGGAATACCACAGAGTAACACAAGAATGCCTAAATGCATGTCGTACCTTCCCACCGTGAGGCAGACGCAGTTCCGAGGGGAGAAACGAGGACAGAAGCCGAGGGGAGAACCGTGTTGAGCTAGAAGGCCCTACGATAAGGGACGGACGGCCCAGCCTACCTGTACAACTACCACCCGCACGTTTTAGCGTGAGACTGTTTCGCGTCTCAGGTATGTCAAGGACCACCCCCAGCCCATGTTAAAAGCTAGAGCCCTGCAGAAAAACAGTATAGATCTCACGATAACGCTAAAAGGACCACACCACCCGCACGTTTTAACGCGAGACTTTTTAGCGTCTCTGTTACGTTGCAAACTTTAAAAAACATTGCCCCACCACGAAAAGTACAACGTTCCTCATTGGATAGACAGAATTTTTGTAGACGGAGCTTAATGTTAACATTGAGACCCTGACTGGTCAGATGAAAACATAGCCAGATAGTTTTTTAAACTAACTTCGGTAAATTGTAGTAAGGAGAAGGGAAGAGTTGGTTCCGAGACGGCGAGCTGGACGGCTGGTGAGCCGGCCGCTGTCGCCCTGACGCTGCCTAAACACCGACAAG
The DNA here is from genome assembly GCF_023897955.1 of Schistocerca gregaria. Classification (NCBI taxonomy): domain Eukaryota; kingdom Metazoa; phylum Arthropoda; class Insecta; order Orthoptera; family Acrididae; genus Schistocerca; species Schistocerca gregaria. Next base: position 99,034,737 of record NC_064930.1, on the reverse strand, counting down.
GTAATGAACGCACGCGATGCCGCATTTTTGAGAAGCCACATCAGGCACTGTAATTTACGTCAGGTTAGATAAGTAATTAAAGATAATTGAGGGTCACTGTAGACCATTTTGATAGTTTTCTCTTTTGTGAAACTTAATTTAAACCTAGATTATAGATGTGATATGGCATAGGTCATCCTTCGATCGATTGTAGAACTTGGAAACCCATTTAGGGAATATTCGTTCACATTTTTGTTGAACGCAGTTGGTTTTTAGCATCCTGTATTAAAACATTTCCTTTTATCAATAGTGCAATTTATAAACGATGTTTTGTGAGTAGAATAAGATTTCCAATGGTAAACTTAACTGCTTTTTCGACGTTATTTTACCAGCTAACTAAAAATAGGAAAGCCTTGAACCCTTTCCACTAAATTTATTTAGTATTAAGATTCTTTTACAGGGAGTGCAGTGGAGCTGACGCTGAGATCGTTTAGTATTTGGTTATATCATCGCTAGTCTCACTAAACTCTTCTGAATTCTACATGTCATGTGTGGTCTGGCGTCTCCTTACCAGCAACAGGTCCCAGGTTCAAACTAGTTAATTCCCTAAAAAAACACGCTCAGAGCGTCGTTGCGCGAAAGTGGTAGGGAGACACGATATAGAACAATCAGACACCACCATGAATGTTTAGAGACTCATTTTGCTGCCCTAGAAGCACGAGAACTGCGTAATTATATCAGCAAAGACAACCTCACCTGACATTGTCAGTAATGTTGGTGCAACTGAGAAATGTGCTGTAGCTTATGACTTTCTGTTCGCTACGTTCTCACGGTATGCAGCTTGCACAGAGTGGGGTGTGTGCACAATATTGTTGCCTGTAGATGCGCTGTCGGCAGGACACGCACGTGGAGGCTGGACAGGCGCTGTAGGGGAAGTGCCGTTCTGGACTAAAGCCTACGCACAAATTATTCGTAAATATTATGTGGAGACCCTTCATGCCCACACTTGCGTGGGGAACATTCAAAAAGATCTGCTGTCACCTCTGCTGTGGTTGGTATCTAGATTGAATTCTGCTCAAGTTGTAACAAAAGCAGCGATTCATTTTCGCCTGCCTTGTTGTAACATTCAGAGAAGTGTCATGAGTGTCGAATTTTGAGTAAATTGTTGTCATGTTAAAATTTGCTTGTTTTGCCAAAACCCAGTGAAGTTTACACAGTGTCACCTTAACATTTTGTGCCGACACAGTTGCGGGAGAATTCTCAAAGAGTCTTTTATTAGTTGAGGAATATGGTCTCTCATCGAAAAAGTCTGTAGTTAGTGGAATAACATGATAATGAAGTTTTACATAATAACCATATGGGAAAATACTCTCCTATTTGTGTGTCATCATTCAACAAAATCTCACCTCAATAACTGAAACCACTTATCAGATGTGAGGAGTTTGTGGTCATTTCGTTCTGGCTTTATCGGTGGCTCACGCGAAAACAAGTGAGTATGCTATATCAGATCAGTTTTCTCGAGATTGGTGACAGATAGAAACCTTCACCCAAGTCTAAAGGAAAGCCCAATATTTTAACTAAATTTCGTACACAGCAATGTATTATGTAATATGCACCAAAGTAAAAATTATAGCGACCCCTATTTTTCATTGCAAACTTTTCCACATTTCTCGCAGTGTCTTGTTTAAATAGAAATATCACAGGAGCTATGACCTTTAACGGAATGATGGGCACATCATCATGCAGCTGGCACATAAAACTATAACTAAAGCAAAAATTATTTTTTTACCGAATACTTTCTGTAAAATATTGTCAGAAAGATTGCAAAGCATGCGCCTCGATTCTGTCGCCCATCGGCAGAAAAGGGGCAGACATTTGTCAGTTGCCTCCCCTTCCAAACAAACGAATGAACTCGCCCAACGCATTAAACCATAATGGGTCACTCCGCATTGGCCACCATATCGCGCGTGTTCTCTACTTCCTCAAGTTGGTTGGGGGGGGGGGGGGGGGGGGGAAGGAATCAGTCGAACTGGGGCATGCACCTGTGAAGTGTTTTTGTGTTGAATATGTTACTCTGTGAAACAAGTAAAGCTGTGTTCAACCCTAAAGTTGGTTTGAATACTGCAGTGCGTTTCAGGGTATGGTGGTGTGGCCTTGGCTTTCCCCTTCCTCTGAACCAACGCATACAGGCAGTCAGAAAGTGGCCTATAGAAAACAGCTGTGAAACTTTGTGCAAATCTTAATGAAAAAATTCCCTCAGATACTTTAGTGTATGTTAGAATGTTAGGTAAGAAAAATTTAAGTTACGATGTACAGCACGGAATACTTACTGAAAGTTTTTAACTATTTAAATGAATAAAAAAATTAGGAAAAGTTATAGAAATCTTAAGTTCATGTCTTCACTTCATTTTGAAGTATTTTCAGAAAGATAGAGGAAAAAATTGAAAAAAAATTTAATGTTAATTATAATAAACATATTTTTCAAATTCTAAAGGAGGCAGGGGTAAAATAGAGGGAGCGAAAGGCTATTTACAGTTTGTACAGAAACCAGATGGCAGTTATAAGACTCGAGGGACATGAAAGGGAAGCAATGGTTGGGAAGCGAGTGAGACAGGGTTGTAGCCTCTCCCCGATGTCATTCAATCTGTATATTCAGGAAGCAGTAAAGGAAACAAAAGAAAAATTCGGAGTAGGTATTAAAATCCATGGAGAAGAAATAAAAATTTTGAGGTTCATCGATGACATTGTAATTTTGTCTGGGGCAGCAAAGGACATGGAAGAGCAGTTGAATGGAATGGACAGTGTCTTGAAAGGATGATATAAGATGAACATCAACAAAAGCAAAACGAAGATAATGGAATGTAGTCGAAATAAGTTGGGTGATGCTGAGGGAATTAGATTAGGAAATGACACAAAGTAGTAAAGGAGTTTTGCTATTTGGGGAGCAAAATAACTGACGATGGTCGAAGTAGAGAAGATATAAAATGTAGACTGGCAATGGCAAGGAAAGCGTTTCTGAAGAGAAATTTGTTAACATCGAATATAGATTTATGTATCAGGAAGTCGTTTCTGAAAGTATTTGTATGGAGTGTAGCCATGTATGGAAGTGAAAGATGGTCGATAAATAGTTTGGACAAGAAGAGAATAGAAGCTTTCGAAATGTGGTGCTACAGAAGAATGATGAAGATTAGATGGGTAGATCGTATAACTAATGATGAATTATTGAATAGAATTATGGAGAAGAGGAGTATGTCGCACAACTTGACAAAAAGAAGGGACCGGTTAGTAGGACATGTTCTGAGGCATCAAGGGATCACAAATTTAGCATTGGACGGCAGCGTTTAGGGTAAAAATAGTAGAGGAAGACAAAGAGATGAATACACTAAGCAGATTCAGAAGGATGTAGGTTGCACTAGGTACTGGGAGATGAAGAAGCTTGCGCAGGATGGAGTAACATGGAGGGCTGCATCAAACCAGTCTCAGGACTGAAGACCACAACAACAACATATTATTATTTTGAATTTTCAAAATCTGTTAATATTTGCGTGAGATCGATGTTTGTTCCCCCACACAACCATAGAAAAGAACATAGGTCTTGCATGTGTAAGGCTTCTCAAGCAACTGACAGCTCTGAGTGTTTGCAGCTCGTATTTATCTGGCAGCGTGTGGCCTCTAGATAAGATAATACTGACCTAGAGTGACTCTCGCTACAGTGTTGGTGTCAGAGGAAATGAGATAACGTGCTGGTTGGGCTGACTGACTCTGCTTTGTCTCACATACATATTCTCTCGCGCCTTTCGCTAAGCAGTTCGCAAGTTCATTCAGAGATGGCGCCCTTTAAAACAATACGGGAATGTTGTTCGTTTTTAACATATAATATTCTTTTTAAAATCTTGTTTTGAGTGCTACATAGGAACATTACATGTTATTTACATTTCATCACTTCAAATGAAATACGAAAATGTAAAGAAAATAATTTATTTACATCTGACATAAAATGGTGGAAACATAATTTTTAGAATGTACTTTGTCACTCGAATACCAGCTATATACGCAAGCTGCAATCGAAAACATTCCTCCCAGAAAGCCCCAGGCCTTGAGTGGGCTGGCCACCGAAGCAGTGGGGATTGTCAATCGTCAACATGCTGCTGAAGGAGGTCTGCCCCCTCAAAGGTGATCGGAGCCAGGTGCAGAAAAAGAGCAGCTTATAGAAAGTCACTGAAAAGGACTTGGGTGGAAAACCTCTGGAGGATGAGAATATGAGAAAACAGAGAAGTTGAAAATTCCCTTTGGGGGTTTTCTTCACATCGCACTGAAGGTCTTTGGACTTTTGCACACTGATTTTGAAACTTCCTGGCAGATTAAAACTGTGTGCCTGACCGAGACTCGAACTCGGGACCTTTGCCTTTGGCGGGCAAGTGCTCTACCATCTGAGTCACCGAAGCACGACTCACGCCCGGTACTCACAGCTTTACTTCTGCCAGTATCTCGTCTCCTACCTTCCAAACCTTCTGCGTAATTATATCAGCAAAGACAACCTCACCTGACATTGTCAGTAATGTTGGTGCAACATTATCTTTAAGCAACTGAGAAATGTGCTGTAGCTTATGACTTTCTGTTCGCTACGTTCTCACGGTATGCAGCTTTATAAAAATTAATATAAATGAATATTTCTTCATATCATGTTCACTTTTATAAATTATTTAAATTTTTCTAGCAAAAGGTGAATTAAGACAATAAATTTAATATTTTTTTATAAAAGGTGAACATAAGAAATTAAATAAAATTAATTATGGTGAAAATAAAAAAGTAAATAAATAAAATCAGTGAGTCAGTGGATCAGTCCAGTCTGACCAAGTCTACAAGGTGTCAGAGGTGCTTGTACTGCGCATGATTGTGCAGCGACGTGCAGAAAGTTTTGTCACATGATTTGTAAGTGCATTAAGAAGCACTTCTAATCAAACAGAGATAAGGTAAAGTATTTGAAGTCAGTGTGGCAATAATGAGTATGCCAAACAGTATATAAGCAAAATCGGTGTACAAATTTGAATACAGAAGTGAATAATTCGAAGAACAAGTTTAATTTTGTACCAGATGAAAATGTATTTCAAAGGCGACCGTACAGAACTGAATAGCAATGGCAGCCTCAGATAGAACTGAGTGATTCCAGAATGAGATTTTCACTCTGCAGCGGAGTGTGCGCTGATATGAAACTTCCTGGCAGATTAAAACTGTGTGCCCGACCGAGACTCGAACTCGGGACCTTTGCCTTTCGCGGGCAAGTGCTCTACCAACTGAGCTACCGAAGCACGACTCACGTCCGGTACTCACAGCTTTACTTCTGCCAGTATCCGTCTCCTACCTTCCAAACTTTACAGAAGCTCTTCTGCGAAACTTGCAGAACTAGCACTCCTGAAAGAAAGGATACTGCGGAGACATGGCTTAGCCACAGCCTGGGGGATGTTTCCAGAATGAGATTTTCACTCTGCAGCGGAGTGTGCGCTGATATGAAACTTCCTGGCAGATTAAAACTGTGTGCCCGACCGAGACTCGAACTCGGGACCTTTGCCTTTCGCGGGCAAGTGCTCTACCAACTGAGCTACCGAAGCACGACTCACGTCCGGTACTCACAGCTTTACTTCTGCCAGTATCCGTCTCCTACCTTCCAAACTTTACAGAAGCTCTTCTGCGAAACTTGCAGAACTAGCACTCCTGAAAGAAAGGATACTGCGGAGACATGGCTTAGCCACAGCCTGGGGGATGTTTCCAGAATGAGATTTTCACTCTGCAGCGGAGTGTGCGCTGATATGAAACTTCCTGGCAGATTAAAACTGTGTGCCCGACCGAGACTCGAACTCGGGACCTTTGCCAGTTTTAATCTGCCAGGAAGTTTCATATCAGCGCACACTCCGCTGCAGAGTGAAAATCTCATTCTGGAAACATCCCCCAGGCTGTGGCTAAGCCATGTCTCCGCAGTATCCTTTCTTTCAGGAGTGCTAGTTCTGCAAGTTTCGCAGAAGAGCTTCTGTAAAGTTTGGAAGGTAGGAGACGGATACTGGCAGAAGTAAAGCTGTGAGCACCGGACGTGAGTCGTGCTTCGGTAGCTCAGTTGGTAGAGCACTTGCCCGCGAAAGGCAAAGGTCCCGAGTTCGAGTCTCGGTCGGGCACACAGTTTTAATCTGCCAGGAAGTTTCAGAACTGAGTGATTGTGACAGTAGAATGAGCGCAATTAGACCCTGTTGCAACATATTGCACTGACTTAGGGAATAATAAAACACAGTTTATTTAAAATGAGTCTTTCCAAGAGAACTTTTCATCGTTAGATTATTACTTTGGTGTGGGCTAATGGGCAGAAGTAATGGCAATTTCCATAGTGTGCATGTTTGTAGGCATGCACTTAGGTATTTCAGTAGTTAGACATGTATTTTGGGCCTAAGCTTGCCCTACTGTGCTGTCACAATTTATAAGTCTGATGTCACGTAAATCAAGCCTTCATTTAACCAAAGGAGTGGCCAGTTTACAATTGCCATCAACTGCTCTCTCTCATCTTGTAAGGTATATGTAAAATTTTCACATATTAAGTACTGGTGCTTCACACCTCGTCTTCACTCTTCTTATCAATAGGAATAGCAAACTGAGCTCTATGTCTACATTTACGTCTACATACATACTCCGTAAGCTACCGCACGGTGCGTGGCGGAGGGTACGCTGCACCACTACTAGTTGCTTCTCTTCCTGTTCCACTCGCAAACAGAGCGAGTAAAAAATGATTATCTATAATCCTCTGTATGAGCCCCACTTTCTCCTATCTTCGCGTATGTTGGTGGCGGCAGGACGGTTTTGCAGTCAGCTCCAAACGCCAGTTCTCTAAACTTTCTCAGTAGTGTTCTTCGAAATGAATGTCTTCCTCCCTCCAGGAATTTCCACTTGAGTTCCTGAAGCATATGCATAATACTTGCATGCTGATCGAGCCTACGAGTAACAGATATAGCAGCCTGCTTCTGAACTGCTTCCCCCTCGTCTTTCATTCCAATGTCCATTGGATCCCACTTCAGCAGTACTCAAGAATAGGTCACACTAGCATCCTAAATGCCGTCTGCTTTACAGATGAACCACACTTTCCGAAAGTTCTCCCAATAAACCGAAGTCAATCATTTGCCTTCCCTAACACAATCCTCACATGCTCATTCCATTTCATTCCGCTCTGAAACATTACGCCTAGATACTTAAAAGACATGACTTCTTTTTGTTGGTGCTGTAGGGCACAAAAATGCTATGGCCATAAGCGCCTGTGTCATAATATAAGAAAAAGCGAGTACTAATTAAGTACTGCTGCTAAGTAGACAAGAACCCAATCGAGCAACTTTAAATGAGCAGCAGCTAAGAGCAACGACAGCCCTAGGGAGATTTTCTCAAAACATCTTTGAGATGGCAGAGGTCCCTGTAGGGGAGGAAGAGAAGATCAAATTTTCTTTGCCATGTTGCTACGGCGAATAAAAATTAAGATGCAATTGAGAGAACGTGTGTTGTTCACTAAAACACCTTATAAAGTAGACTCCAAGCAAAGATGTAAACAGTTAAAAAATGGGCACCAATCAGAAAGTGGCACACCATCAAGGGTTGAGGGCAGTAGGCATACAGTGGAGCAGGGTAACCACTTAATAAACGGTGGTGACTGAAACGATAGTGTGCTATAGGCATCTGGGATAGAAGGACCACCTCGCAATGTGAGGGCAAAGAGGAAGTCGATCACACTATTGGGAGAGATTTACCGTCCCAGAGCTTGTTCCCCAGGAGAGATGGCCATTGTGCACCCAAAAGTGATACTAAATGCCAACGGCACATTAAGATCATCCGATTGAACAGAATGAGTAGCGGGCCAAGGGAAGAGAGGTGCAGTCTTTGTAGCAGTATCTACATCTACGTCCATACTCCGCAAGACACCTGACGGTGTGTGGCGGAGGGTACCCTGAGTAGCTCTATCGGTTCTCTCTTCTATTCCAGTCTCGTACTGTTCGTGGAAAGAAGGATTGTCGGTATGCTTCTCTGTGGGCTCTAATCTCTCTGATTTTATCCTCATGGTCTCTTCGCGAGATATACGTAGGAGGGAGCAATACACTGCTTGACTCCTCGGTGAAAGTATGTTCTCGAAACTTTAACAAAAGCCCGTACCGAGCTACTGAGCGTCTCTCCTGCATAGTCTTCCACTTGAGTTTATCTATCATCTCCGTAACGCTTCCGCAATTACTAAATGACCCTGTAACGAAGAGCGCTGCTCTCCGTTGGATCTTCTCTATCTCTTCTATCAACCCTATCTGGTGCGGATCCGACACTGCTGAGCAGTATTCAAGCAGTGGGCGAACAAGCGTACTGTAACCTACTTCCTTTGTTGTCGTATTGCATTTCCTTAGGATTCTTCCAATGAATCTCAGTCTGGCATCTGTTTTACCGACGATCAACTTTATATGATCATTCCATTTTAAGTCACTCCTAATGCGTACTCCCAGATAATTTATGGAATTAACTGGTTCCAGTTGCTGACCTATTTTGTAGCTAAATGATAAGGGATTTATCTTTCTATGTATTCGCAGCACATTACACTTGTCTACATTGAGATTGAATTGCCATTCCCTGCACCATGCGTCAATTCGCTGCAGATCCTCCTGCATTTCAGTACAATTTTCCATTGTTACAACCTCTCTATACACCACAACATCATCTGCAAAAAGCCTCAGTGAACTTCCGATGTCATCCACCAGGTCATTTATGTATATTGTGAACAGCAACGGTCCTATGACACTCCCCTGCGGCACACCTGAAATCACTCTTACTTCGGAAGCAGCAGCCTTGTTCCCAGGCAAGCTGATGTGACTAGGAATCCACAGGAACAACACTGGGTTTCCCCACTGTAGGCAAGTGGAGGCATTCTTAGATCAATTGTAGTAAAGGATGGACTGAGTACAGCACATGAAGTCTCTAAAGAGCAGTGAGAGAATCTGAGCAGATTAAACAATTTGGAAGCCCATGTCACCAGATGTACTGGGTGGCCTGATAGAGGGCATAGAGCTCCATGGTAAAAATCGCACATTGATCAAGAAGCCGATATTGAGAAGGACCACTGTGAAGCACAAAGGCACAGAAGCCACCATGGTCAGTCTTGGAACCATCAGTGTAGATGAAGAAATTGTCCCCAAGCCATGTGCAAAATGCTAGAGACTCTCTGCAATACACCAGGCCAGAAGTAGTGTTCTTAGGACGCGAATAAACAGGTACCTGGGCTCAAAGCAAGGGTGGTGAAGAGCTCACACCCATTTGGAATGTGGCAAGGTGCTTCAAGCAACGCTGTCGAAGCAGCAAACAAAAGAGAACTCAGGGAGGTAACAGAGAAGATAGGTGCAGCCCATACCGATGGCAAGGGAATTGTCATATAAGGGAGCACCAGATGGGTGACTTGGCATAGAAGACAGACAGCTTGAGTAAGACTGAGGAGAACATCCCACTGGAAGACAATATGTGTCAGCAGCCTCAGAATACAGATTCTCAGCGGGATTACTATAGAAGGCCACAATGATGAATGGTGTTATGGTGACATAAGATAGATGCACATGTGGATGAATATATGAAACATACATAACCCAGTTTCGAATAGACATGGGTTGGTATGAACAGAGGAGGATGGTCTGATCCACTCCCCAGGAAATACTGCACAACACATGTAGAACATTAAGGGAGCGAGTAAAACGAACTGCCAGGTATGGCAAACAGAATTTCCTATCAAACGTGAGTCCCAAGCATTTCACTGTTTCAAGAAATGGAAGAAGGCATGGGCCAAGATTAGAGATGGGGGGAAGAAACTCCCAGCGATGACAAGTTCATACAGACAGTCTTGTCAGCGGAAAAGTGGAAGCCATTGTTGGTGCTCCACGAATTAAGATGATCAAGACATCACTAAAGACGACACATAGACAGGTTCGTTGAGAGCTGCAATAGGTTGCAAAGTTATCAACAAAAAGGAAGCCTGATAAACCTAGCAGGATACAATCCGTAATAGGTTTAATGGCTATGGCAAATAAGATGACGCTGAGCACAAAATCCTGAGGATCCCTGTTCTCTTGAATAAAAGTGTAGGCACAGCGAAGCCCACACATACCTTAAAACATGGGCTTTTAAGAATTCACAGATAAAAAGGGGCAAGCGATTCCATAAGCTCCACTTGTACATGATATAGAGGGTACATGTCCTCTAGCAGGTGCCATATGTCTTCTCCAAATCAAAAAAAGGGCCACTGTTTGGCACTTCCGCAACAAACATGTTCATAATATGAGTTGACAGGATGACAAGATGATCAGCTGTGGGGCAGTGCCTACAGACTCCACACTGGATGTTTGTGAGGATATTCGAAGACTCAAGCCATCACACCAGCCGACCATTAATCAAACATTCCATCACCCTGCAAATGCTACTGTTGAGGAAAACTGGGTGGTAGCAGGAAGGAAGGTGTTTTGTCCTTACCCGGCTTAGGTGTGGGAATGAAAATGGCCTCACCCCAGCGACTGGGTAATGTGCCATCTGTCCAAATGTGGTTATATGTATGGAGGAGAAACTAGGCCCTCAGGAGAGGTGCTGCAACATCAAGACTGTGAATTCTGTTCGGTCCTGGGGCAGGTGACTAGTACAAGAGGGTATTTTAAGGTCGTCATAGTAAAAGAAGTGTTGTAACATTCAAAATTCTGGAAGGAGAAAGATATCATTCTTGCCTCTGCTGCCTGTTGCAGAAGGAGGAAGGCAGGATGGTAGTGGGTAGAACTCGAAATATCTGTAAAATATCATCCCAAGGTGTTGGATATATAAAGAGGGTCTACAATGACACTATTTGCTGTGGTCACAACAGGAACTGGAGAATGAACCTCGGTTCCTGAATGCCATTTGAGATTATCCCAAAAAGAAGAGGGAGCAGAACTGTTAAACAAGCTTTGAAAAGAAAGCCAAATATCCCTGAAAATGCAGCAACACTGCTAACAAATCTGTTTACAGTTTGTAGCACAGAGCTCGTCTCTGCACGTGGATTGTGTCGCAGTGTGCCTCAGTCCACCAGGGCATGACGCAGCTAGGAAGATGTGCAAGGTATGGAACAATCCGTGGCAGTAAGGATAGCTGTTGTAAGGTATCCTAGCTGGTCCCCAATGCAGAGGAAGTGGAGTTTCGTCGAAAGTGCTCGTGAGCAGTAGAGCTGCCAGTCAGCTTTGGAGAGCTGCCAGTTGGTGGGACACACAGATGGGTTAGGTGTTAGCAAACGAACGACACAGGGGGAATAGTCACCTCAGTGTGTCATAGAACAGACCACTCGAGGCGACGAGCAAGCTGAACAGTATATGTCGAATGGTCCAAGTGGGGAAAGGAGTGAGTGGGGAAAGGAGTGAGTGGAATCAGAAAGAAATGAGGGTGCACCAATCTTCCAATATATTAGGTCCAGCTGAAGGTATCTACTACGAGAGAGCCTCTCTGGCAGTGGCACGCAACACCCCAAAGGGGATGAAAGGCCGAGCAGCAAAAAGAAAAGAGGGAGTTGAATAGTAAGTGACAAAATGTCTGCCCTGATGACAGCAAAAGATGAGAAGATGAAACTGGGAAGGGAAAGACAGACAGCAGCACCAACATGTAGCTGGGTATGCAAGGAAATGGTATGACTGTAGACATCATCTCGTATGAGCAACGTGACTCTCCCTGCGTTGGGGGAAAGTTCAAAATGGACTGAAGCAAGTGTGAAAGATGAAAGCAATCGTGAGGGTGCACATTTGTTTCCTGGAGGTAGAAAACAATGGGATAGTATGATCGCAAAAGGAGCTGTAATTCACCCCTATTGAATCTGACGCCATAAATATTCCATTGGAGAGTAACTATGTCCAGTGATATACAGGAAATCGGTCAAATAAAGGGGCTGTCACCAAGGTGCTGCCAAGTGCCAGAATTCGAACGTACACTATAATCAGGTTCAGAGACTGGACGATCTTGGTGCATTAGCTCGACAGAAGTGTCGGTATTCCCCTTCAGTTGGCCAGTGGACTGTTTGTTGGTGCATCCTGTTGAAACGGAGGGTGGCTGGGTGTGGGTGTCGTGTGATGACACCACTGAAGGAGAATGTTGAGGTGAAGGGGCAGATCAGTTGCCTTTGTTTGACCACTTAGAAAGCTAGCGTTTATTCAGGTGCAGATCCAGATGTTGGGTGGCTAGATGTGCGCAGAAAATCATGGGTGTACTCCATTTTGGATTTCTGTGCTTCTGTTTGTGAGGCATACGATTTCGGTGGAGCAGGTGAAGGTTTGTTGGTATGGTGCGCATCTGTAGCAGTTGGTGATGAGGATGTGACCTGGCAGCTGGATGCTTTCACAACTGTGCCACTAAGCAAAAAGTCACAAGTCTTTGTAGCCATGTCATTCATAGCTCATGACGTAGTGAGATCTGTACTATAACTGGCAGTGGGTGGTGTGCAAGGTTTGCAGCTAGCCAATATTTTCTGAGCAATGTGAGTAGGAACCTTTACCCAGATCACCTGAACAGGAGGAAACAGCATGATCACCGTTGCAGTTGGTATTGGGAGGGGAAGGAGGTGGACACACCCTCATGAGCATCCCTGCCACAAGGACTGTATTTGGCTGCATTGTCACAAGATTGACAAGTGTGATTGTAGTGCTGATATTTATAGCCATATGTGGGATTTGGAATATATGGTCTCTTTTTCATTTGTGAGGAACAGAGTGCCACAAGACGATGGAGCCTTTAGTTGAGACCCTCGACTTGGCTCCAAACAAAAGGACCACGATCGACTATGGGAACGATGCTGTAAGTTTTTACTTCTGCTTCCATCCCATACACAAGATCAGCAGTAATCACCACCTCCTCCAGCTGCCTGTAGGAACAGAGGATGGCCTTACATGCAACAGGTGTAATTGGTGCCAGTGTGAGCCACAACTTGCAGACGACTGCATCCTGTATGCTCTATATCCACAGACAAGGCTGCCTCCAGAACTCAGATGGGGCCCCCCAGGTAGACATACTGAGTGCACATTGGCTTTCTTTCCAGCCCTGAATGCTATCTTTCTAAGGGGCTCCATAATGCAACTACTAGCTAACCCCTGCCCATGTGGTCCTCCTCAGACCCTGCTCAAGGTACGACCACCTGTTCACTCGCACAGTGAATAGGTGAGGCCATACGGTCAGCCTCAGATTAGCCCTCAGAGTTTTATTTATTTATTCGTATGGCTAGTGCCCCCCCCCTCCCAAATTGGGCAGACTGTTCGCCAGGTGCAGGTATTTCAAATTGATTCCACCTCAGCGACCTGCAGTCTATGAGGATGATGATGATGATGACAGCACAACACTCAGTCCCTGGGTGGAGAAAATTCCCCGACCCAGCCAGGAATCGAATCTGGGCCCAGAGGATTGAAAATCCATCACGCTGACCATTCAGCTACCAGGGGCGGACTCCACCTTGAGTGATATGTGAATGCATTACCACCCACCACTCACCTTGCAGATTCAGTGCATCAGGTACATCAGAGGGTGCCTTGGCAGCAGAGACCTTAGGCTAAACAAGTGGCACCTGGGGTGTCCCATGCCACCTCTGCGTTCCATGGGGATACCCTGAAGGTGACTGATTGCAGCCAAAACTGCATTCATGAACTGCAGCCAGCTCCTCCTGCATCCACACACAGCAGGCACACATCTTACCCACCCTAGTGGAACTAACTCAAGAGGAAAACAGTAAAAGTTGGCAGAAACCTAGATAAGCAATTTGCTACCCTCCTGATGTGTGACCAAGGAACGCTGATCCATCAATGAACTATGTTACTGGTTGCTCAGAAGAAATGACAACTGAGCTACAGACTGCCTGAATTTATTTATTTATTTATACATTTATTTTACCTGGCAAGATTAGGGCCTTCAGGCCCTCTCTTACACCTAACCAGGCATAATCAGATTGAACGAGTTACAGTTTCTACAGAACATTAAGGACATATAAGGTATTATACAGTATTGAGGTTAAAGAAAAAAATAGCGATTATAACAGTAGTACAATGATAATTATAACAATCAAAAAATAATTATAACAATCAAGAATAATGATGATGATGATGATGATAATAATAGTAATGACTATGTATATGAAAGTAAACATACTTTTCTTTTGTGAATGTTAGTCCTATTGTTAGTTGAGAATTTTCTCGTTATGTTGTTGCAGCTTGTGAGTTATTCTCATCGAGCAGAGACATAAGACGATAGAATGGGGTGAAAGAGATATATAAGAGGTAGATAGGTTAGAGGAAGAGAAACAGAATGATAAAATTCGAGGCTGTGCTGGAGAAAGAAAGAGATGAGAGGGGCACAACAATGGTGGCTATACCGTCCCTAATATGTAAGTTTTGAGTTCCCTCTTGAATGTTGAGTAGTTCTGGATAAGACGCAGATCACAGGGGAGCGCGTTCCATAGTCGTATGGCTGAGATGGAGAAAGATTTTGTGTTATGTAAAGGTACAGCCAAGATGCTAGACGCATCCGATCTGGTATTGCGATTGTGGAATGATGATAGGTGTTTAATGTGAGAAGAAAAGTATTGGGGGCACCAGTGGCTAAGAAATCGATGAAGTAAGCACATCGTGTGGAGATCGCGTGCCTTATGTGGGCGTATCCAACCTAGCTGGGAGTATGAGGGACTGATATGATCATACAACCGAATGTTGCATACGTATCTAACGCAAGCATTCATCACTAGCTCGAGGCATCTAGAATTTTCACTATTTGTGCCGTGTTGAACTACATCACAGTAGTAAAGATTAGGCAGGACTAGTGTTTGGACTACTTACAACGAACAAAAAACACGAGTCTAAACTTCTTAAATACTAACACACGCAAGCAATTAAATATATACTGTTGAGAAAATACAATGAATGCTAAATACGTAGCTTGATTCCCTGGAGATGTGTCACAGGCCACAGCTAGCACCGAACTCAGTGGCTAACTACAAAAAAAAGAACACCACATTATGTGCCTACAAAATCATTCGTTTCCTTTGGCTTCACAGGACAAACAAAAATTGATTGCCTTTGAATGAGGCTTACAAATACATTGTTTGCAAGTGTTACATGTTAGAGAGCTCTTTTCCACTTTCGACCTCGGGCAAATACAACACCTTTGCTTTTTAGGAGCCCTAGGACCGGGCTCATTTGCATTAGGCGTTGAAAACATTTGCTATCTGCCAACCAATTTGCACATAATTAATTTCTTGTACATCTTTGGCCAGCTTTGTGTTATTTTCTAATCTCCTGCAAACGTATGGCTTTACAAGACTCATTGCAGTGGACTTTATGTATTCTCTTCTGCTGACTTTTTTATTTGGATCAGAACCTACCCAAAGGACATATCCGTTAGCAAGCGTTGCAGCAAAGATTGCGTTCGGCCGTCATCTTGTTCTTCGTGATCAAGAGTAATTTGAGTATTTCAAATCGAAGGCATTAACTCCTCCGTTAGTCGCATTGTAAAAGTCTATAATTGCAGGTTTCTTCGATTGTTGTTTACAGACACTTCGTGATGCATGGAAGATAATAAGACTACACTTTTATACTTCTTTGGAACGAATGATACCAAGGTCTTGTCCCGAACAAATCCAAATAATGGTGATTCAATGGGCCTTCTCTTATGAGGCAAAAACTGACGAGGAATTTCTCGTTTGTTTTTTCGTACAGTACCCACATATGTTGGTCCTCGTTTCAATAATTCGTCTACTAACTCAACAGACGTAAACCAACTGTCTCCAATGATATGCCTATTATTTCCGTAAAATGGTTCTGCAAGTTTCAGCACATCCTGTGTGGGCACTGCGAAAGGGATATTTCTTTGGGTAAACGGTTTTCCAGGGTATATAAACCCATTACGTAAGAAATGAGTTTTCGCATCGCAAGTACACTGCAGTTTCAGGCCATATTTTCCAGGTTTACTTTTGATAAACATTCTGAATGAGCACCTTCTTCGAAATTTTACCAACACTTCATCAACACACAAATATTCTGAACAAGAATAGTTCGCGCTAAAATTGCTAATAAACTTTCCAAAAATTCCTCGTATGAAAGCCACTTTATCTGTAGATTTTCTTTCTTCTCGTGTGCTGATGTCATCAAAGGTTACATTGAAATGGATGAATAAAAATCTGTTCATCCCCATTACAGCTCGAAAAATCTCCCTTCCAATAAAATTAGTCGCCCGTTGCGATCTAACACTTTCATGATTTGACTTGAATATCGACGTAAACAGAAGTAATCCAAGGTAAGTTCGTAACTCACAGCAATCAATGTTATTGGCATAATACGGCCGTAATAATGGAGGTGAATATTTGTCCTCAAGTTTTTTGGTGGTACAGTGCTCGATAGTCTCAATCACATCATCGGTAAATAATGGTTCCCAACTCTCTACAGGCGACGTTTCACGTTTACAAGCAGCAGGTCTTTTCAGTTCCGTGCAATATTGCGCTGTCGTACACGAGATGAATGTGGGGCAGATTTACTACATTTGAATCTGTTCTTACCGTAAAAATAATTCCCTGAGCTTTCTTCGTCTTCTTCAGTAGAAGAAGATCCTTCAGTTAGCTCCATCTCTGAACCAGAAAGGTGTTCACTGTGTATCGAACCATGACCACTGATATCAACATCTTCGTCTGGGTCATTTACGCCTGCGTCTTCACCTTCTGAGTCAGTGCCTTCTTCCAACAGTCGTGCAATATCCTCATCACGAAGAAAGCGAGCCATTGTTGTAAATATACTGAAACAAGAGGAAATTGCCGTATTAGCATATTGTAAATAAGTAGAACGTAAAAGCACGCGTGTGGTCTACAGCCACCCCAACAATGAAAAACAGGCACTTACTGTTGCGAGAGCGTTGCGCACGTCCACCTACTGCAAGCGTCAGCGGCACACTGGGAATACCTACAATGACGAGTCTGTAGTGCGCCAACAATGGAAATTATAAACCAAAGATGTAGCGTGGGGTCTGCTGAGACCCCAGCCGTGTACTTAAAGGTTAACATAAAAGATGGAAAGACAAGCAAATTCTTGCACGAAAAATTTACAGCACTACTAACAACGCCTGTATAATCAGCTATTGTTCACTTCTGCTCATAAGTAAGCTAGAATAGCACTAAACTAAACGATGTAAACAAACTATGTACAGCCAACAAGCTGCTGCTGTTGCCGATCTCCACTCGGCACTGAGGATGCAAGTCTACTAAGGCAGTAAGTTGGCCAAATTCGTACCTGCAAAGCGAATGGTTTTTAAGCTGTGACTGTTGTTCTCCATCTGAATATGAGGATGCATTGTTGTGTATGTGTTTCAATGTTACTATCATTATTCCAAAAGACGTCTTTTGCCCTACTGTCTTCACTAAGATCTCAGTAATAATTTTTTTCGTGGGCAGTTATTCAGATTAAATTATTCGTTTATCTGCTGTGGAAGTTGTTCTTTCAGACGGTCTTTACACTCTCTGAAGAGAAACTAACTATTGGTAGCAATATGAATACTTAGCAGAGCATCCACCAAAGGAGTCCATGATTTCAAAATAAAATATGTCGAAAACTAAGCTCAATTTATAGGTGCAACAAATTTCACTTTAATATAGAAGTTTCGAAATACTTCGAAAAGCTAGTAAGAGATGACGCTATAATTGCAATATGTAGCGCCTGTAAGTATGTGTGCTACAGGTCAGAGGGATCAGTACTACTGTTGAAACTTAAGACATCATTAGCGTGTTGATGGCAGAAGTTGAACTCGTGTAATACATAGAACACCACATTCTTCTGGTGCTGGAATACAACAGATTCGCTCACAGTCTTACAGCAAGAAGGCACAGTTTTCAAACATGATTTAGCGCTCCAAGAGAACCCGATGTAAAAAGACATTCACAAGCTCTTCGCCATATTCCAATGGACAGGCAGCATAGCTCATAATCTAGCAAATGAATGTTTGCCCCACGCAAATTATAGATACTCCTGAAAAATGTAACTACATTTTCTGGAATTATTCAGAAACATCCAAGGAAATCCGTATGAAGAATAGCAGCAGATACTGATTTGAAGTGTTCCAGGCTGCAGAAAATGCTCAGACAGCCTACAGGTTTCCATTTAAAATACAAAGCCACTACTATGAGCTGTGTGCAGGGTGCTTACTTCGTGAACAGTAATCTGACAGTCATTGAAAATTAAGGACTTGATGTTGGTTGCATCGGGCTCACGCATGACGCAAACTTTCATCTGAATGAAATTGTGAATAAAAGCAAAGTTGCAAGTTTGGGGTTCCTAAAATCCCCAAGTGTGCGAAACGAAACCACTATATTCTCCTGAAGTATTGTTTGGCTACAGTACGAAGTATAAGTATTCCTGGCCTTTTTTTCATGCGAGAAACAATCTATAGGGAATGTTACGTTGAAATTGTGGGGTGATCTGTCGCCGCACAACAGAGGGTTGACCAGGCACCAAATGGTTAATGCAAGATGGAGCTAAACCACATCACATTGAACAGGCGTTTTGCTTCTTTAATGAATGCTTTGGGAATGGAATCACTGTACTGATTATTGCAAATATACTTCTGTAGAGATGGATTGGCCTCCATATTCGCCCAAACTGACTGTGTATTTGTTGTGGGGTAAACTGAATGACACTGCCTTCTGGGACTATTCCACCATACTGGAATAGCGATCTGTAAGCTATCTTAATCCAGTTCCGTTTAGACACTACAGGATACGATGACAAATTGTTCTCTTTGTTTGTGGCGTCTCTGTACTGTGGGCGGTGGACATCTCTACAGGATTTCAATGTGACACTAAAGACTGCTTTCAGATGACGAGTTTCATTATGCACACATAATGTATGAGCTGCTTGTCATATACCTCTGTCTATTAGCTGCTTACCTATTTCGAATCTTCTGTACAAAATTTTTTGTTGCACCTTTATATTAATCTCACTTTTCAAGACCTTTAATCCTGAAATCGGGTACTCCTTCACTGGACATCCCATGGATGTGCAACCTCATAGCTCCATTTGGTAGAAATTTATAAGGAAAATAAAGAAATGGGTAGGCTGCACCAGCAACCATATGTGACACCCAGTATTAACTTATCCATTACACCCGTTTTATTTTTTATGAATCGACTGATTAATTTAGCCCTCTTAACACAGTTACCATCACTAGGGCACTGACAAAGGAAAATTTTAATAGCAGAAACACTGCACAAAATGCAAATGGTCAGCATGAATCTGCAACTTTTTAAATTTTATATTTTAAAGAAGACTCAGTACAATTAAGAAATTCCAAACATATGTTGTGCTGCCTTTAACCTGCAGATGGAAGTGCCAGTTGTCGCTGAGCTCATTTATGTAACAGAGACGTCACTTAGTGTCTGATAACTGATTTTTCTTAGTACTTTTAGGTTGGAAACATGCTAATAATACTATCTTGTGCTGCAGTGTTGATGAATGATGTTTTATTAAACAAAAGACCATGATACTGATGGTGTTTTTTTAATATTAGTAACTTGTCATTCAGTTACCAAGTAATTGTCACACACAGAACCTATGTGCTTCTAATGACAGATTACATCAAGCTCAAAATAAGCATGTTTAATACTTAAAGATGGTGGTTCCACCACTCATGGCCTTTGCCAGATACATTTTGTCATAGAAATATCTTAAAAATGGCCAAAAACATCACATGATGATAATGCTGTATGATGGTAGTGGTAATGATTAGTCACTCAATGATATTATGAATGACAATCGGATAGCATTGAGGATCAGGAGGCCCTGCCTGGAGAAACCATATTTATTTACTTTTATTAATTAATTAATTTATTTATTTATCATCATTTCAAATTTGTGATATAGGATTTGTCAGGATACATTTCAACAACTATATAATATCTTTACAAAAAAAAATTTCTGTGCTGAATTTGTATGAATCTATCTTGTGTTTAATACAAAATACAACTAATAAGTGTTTTTATAACATAATTTATTATGTGCTTGACAGAACTATTCCTTGATGTTGTGATTTCATTTATCAAATTTATGATATTGTATATTCTTATACAGGTGAGCAGAACTATTCACTTGTACTGTAGTGACATTTGTTAAGCAAGTGGTTCCTTATATTCTAATACAGTTGAGCATATAAATTCACTTACACTGTAATAAAATTTGTCAAGCACATGATTCTCTATAACAGTTTTAAATTTATCCTCATTTTCCAGCTTTTCGATATTTTGGTAGTGCATTGAAAAGCTTGTGCCTTGATTATATACATGTTTCTGACTTCGGGTCATTGTTACAGCTTTTAAATGGAGATCTTTTCATTTCCATGTATCGTATTATGGTAGTATGTATTGCTTTTCATTTTGTTCTGATTTCTTTTGATCACTAACAGACATTTCAGAATGTATAATAACAGAATTGTTACAATTTTCGATGATGATGATGATGACACAACACCCAGTCCTTGAGTGTAGAAAATCCCCAACATGGCTGGGACTCGAACCTAGGTGCACTTCGTAGCAGTCAGATGAACTGACCGCTCTGCTAAGGCGGAGGATATAATGATGTCTGTTTCAGCATTACTCTCTTAATAGCACAATACAACCTATTAATAGTAATTTCATATTGAAAGTAGTAATGCTCTCTCAACTAATGCTCACTACAACCAATTTTGTCAATTACAGTCCTCCTTATAATATTCTAATGAGGATTTGTTTACTTAATTTCTGTTCAAGTCAATAGCTTCATGTTGAGAAATACCATATTAAATTTGTATACATTTACTTTCAGCTAGGCATTACTGAGGAAACAACATGTATTTCTATTATTACTAAAGTAGATCAACCACCAATAGCACAAGACAAACACAAACCAAAACGAAAATGCGCAAATAAACAACAAAGTGAAGTGATGGGTTGTATGAATAAAAGCCAGAACATTCTCCAGAGCTGATACTCAGAGCAAAAGAACATTCTCAAAAAACGTTCCCAGTTTCGTATGAATAAAAACTAGGAAGTATTATCTCTGACCCAGGAGTACTTTCTCTCTACCCCCTCTCACCAAAGAGATTAAAATCCAACAACTTTGGTTCTCAATTTGTTTCGTTTGCGTGTGTTTTGTGATACCAAAAGTTTTTCTCACGTTATTTCTGTGCCGAAATGGAAGATTCAGAATTAGCCTTCTTGAACATTATAAAAGATTATCCAGCAGTCATCAGTAAATCGCAAACTCTGGCCGCAACAAGAAGAGAGAAGGCAGATTGTATTAAAGAAATACAACACCGTTACAGGGTTAGTTTCGCGAAAGAAATTACAGATGAGCAGATAATGAAGAAACTGCACAAGATGAAATCCCGTATCAAGGCCAAGACGGATATAACTAAGATGGGAAATATTAAGATTTCCCTGAAAAATTGGGAACAGACATTTTTTTGAAGTTTTTGGATGGAGATGACTGCAACCCAACTATCCACATAGTTCCTGGTAAATTCCATACTTTCCGATTTTTTTTTACTACGATCTTAATGCTTTGAAGAAAAAAAATACTTATTTTTAACATGTGAAAGAGAAAATGTTTAATAAAATTCGTCTAATATAAGACGACTTTTCTGTAAAGTATCACAGTGCACTATGCATGAAATTGGACGAACCCTTCCCACATTTCTGCGTAAACCCTTATTGGTATATATACTAACTAGAAACTGAATCACGACACCCTACTATCACTTTTATTTTTTTATTTTTATTAGGAGCTTGTGCAGTAGGTGGTCCCACCTCTGCCTACTCTTCACCAGGACGTTTGGAGGTAACTGACACAGACTATACATCCTATGAACAAGAATCAATTTTGCAGCTACCATAAATTGTTGCAGCCGACCATATGGATCTCATGGGCCCCGAAGTCGTCATACCTGCTCAATAGCCAGCTTCGGGGCATGAGAGAGTGCCTAATTGGCGGAGATTGAGTATGGAAACAGATGAGACAGTTAATTTGTCCAATTCAGAGTTGCAAAGAATGGTCCTATTATACCAGTTACACATACTGAAAAGAGAGCAGCAGAAATTGATGTGTGAAGATAAACAATAAAACAAATTGTGTAGTGTCTTATTACAGCACCGATTTTTATTAATAAAAACATCTTTTTAAGTGAATGTTCATTTACGTTTCTCATTTACCAAAATCCATATCCTCTACAAAAATTATTCAGTACAATTTTCTTTTCAATGAAACAATAAGAGTAATATAATCCAATTTTAAATGTTAAAAAATGTATGCACCTATATTGTTGTATCCAACCAATTGGTTCGCCACATCCTTGAAACATTTTTAGTAAAGTAAAACAAAAACTTGTGGCCATCAATCTGCTGAAGTTACAGTACAGAAATTACATTAAGGTTCCAGGAATTTACGTTAACCTGTTGTGTCCAAAGCTATTTACTGTAGTATCTAAAAATTCTTTTCCAGTTTGAATAGTTACATGTTAAACAGTTATTGTTGAAAGTAAAATCGATGAAAGGGAATGAAAAAAAACACTAAACAGCATTTTATTATGTAACATCAGAGCACTGTGCTTTATTTTCATGAGGGGAAAAATTATTGTACTTACAAAAAATATACAAATTGGGTTTAATTATGCAATGTTAGGCTCCCATACACTACAGTTGATGTATTACGTTTACAATTTCCCGTCTTCTATTTGTTCCACGTACACGTACGTTTGCTGCTTTCTCTTATCCCAGTAATGGAAGATTGTCCTCACTAGGTGACTCCAAGTCCTTATCCCCTATGGGTTTTGCTACAGTGTGCAAAACAAAACAGGCTATTATCACACTGCGGATTTTTGTTTGGGCAAGCCTTATTTTATTTTGCAGAATGGTGAAACGCCTTTTCACTTGTCCAAAACACTGTTTGATTATCACCATTTCCTTGGAGTGAAGTCTGTTGTATGCCCTCTCATCAGGTGTTTCGGGATTCTGAAAGGGTGTAATTAACCACGGTGCAATGCCATATCCATCGTCTCCTAAAATTACGGCGTTGCACTGGTTCTCTCGCAATACACGATACACATCTGAGTTTCTCCATATCCTAGCGTCGTGTACAGAGCCAGGCCATGAAGCATCAACACTCGTAAACATTTCACTGTTATCACACGTCGCCTGCACGTTTATAGATGGAAAGCCCTTTCGATTAACGTATTCGTCTCCATGTGCAGAAGGTTTCATTATAGGTATGTGAGTGCAGTCTAGGGCCCCTTCGCACATGGAAACTTGTATCTCGATTGCCATTTAACTTTAGCTGTTTCTAGTTCGTTAACGTTTCTCAGAAATCGGATCAACAAGGGTGCTTTTCTGTTAACCTGTTGCAGAACATACGAAAATGTTAGTGATACTGTAGTCTGGTGTACTCCCAAATGTTAGACCACGCTTATGCAGGCAGTAGTGTTTGAGAACTTACCGTTTAGTGCACATTGTTGAATACAGGTCTCCACAACACACAAGCACCACACATTCCAAAGCTGATACAACATTATGAATTGCAGTTTCTGTGGACACAGGATAAAAGAACTTGACCACAAATCAATGGAAATGTGTCACCTAGCTGGATGAGAGAGATTTCTTGTTACACCAGGTCAATGGTGGTGTCCAGATATCCCATCATCCAGGGAAAAGAGCTATGTGATACATCGACCATGCCATGGATGCAAGTACATGGGGGCTATATTATGGTGCTGGGTACATCCATGTGGGCTGATGGGACATGTGGCTACAATATGAGGCTACACGATCGTCACTGCAACCATCTGGCTCCCCTCATGCGCAATTTCTGCACTATGGCATCTTTATGGAGGGTAACTGTCCATGTCATGAAGTGAGAATTGCATTAGAGTGGTTTCAGAAACATAATAACTCTTGTTTATGTGTTGCCTCTACATTTTACCTTATCACTACTCAGTGGAGCATACCTGGAGAGCTAATGGGTGCCAGTTAGGTGGCCACCAATTACAGGCCCGTAATTTATGGGAACAATTTACCTTATGTACACACATATGTTGCAACATACTTCTGGAAAGCTACAAACAACTTGCAAAGTTCTCAACATGCACAGTCACTGTTGCATCATGCCTCAAAAGTCAACCAACAGGCTTTTAAGCTCATTAGTGTATATTTGCAACTATCAGCAATTCTGTAACGGAGGGTTAGCATAAAAGTACACGCAATTAACCCTTTGATTGCTGGCGACGTATTCACTTGTCACACCTCGCCATGCCCCTGACGCGCCCGACGTGTGTAAGTGCGGTCCTAGGGTCTTACCTGCAGCGCTAGGGATATGTTGACACGCACTGTGCCACCAGCCTTTTCACCACAAGGGATGAGTTTCGGCGCGCTGAGCCACAGCTACGTGAGCGCGACAGATGTGTTAACACACAGAGCAGTCTTTCCGCACTGCTCTTCCAATAGCTGTTCAGTGGTCTGACTGCATAGTTCGAGAGCGCGTATATGTTTGTTGTTGTGTTCCCTTTTTGCAGAATTCGACTTCGCTTCCCGTGTTTTCGTCAGTTTTCTTTTTTTTCTGTGTCATAAATGTCACATCGCCGTGGTTGCGCAGATAAAGAGACCGCTAGCAGTGACGAGGCATCAACAGAATCTCGAAGCTGTAGTACTCAGTCCCTTCCATCATAGGGGAGAGCAAGAATTACAGTCAGCAGTTCCTGTGAATCCGAAAAACCAGAAAGTGACAGTGAAACGGTTCGGAAAAGAGCGAACTTAAGTGACATGTTTGACTGGAAAGAAACCGATGTCCAGCCATTAAGTCATTACTTTGATGAATAGTTCAGGACGCAAATGCCAACTTGATACTGACCCAAGCATTCTTCCAATTTTTTTTTGTGATACTTATGTCTGAGGAACTGTTGCAGTTTATTGCAGACGAAACAAATCGTTTTTACGTTTACACCAGAGAAAATACTACAGAATCCGAATTCTCGACTGTGAAAGTGCAAAGACACTGGACTTGAGGAAATGTATTGCTTCTATGCTATTTTCCTTCTAATGGTGCAAGTTAAGAAGTTAAAATTAAGTGATTATTGGTCCAGAGTTACACAATTGAACACACCAGGTTTCAGCAAAATTATGTCCCGAGACCGTTTATGTTTACTTCTGAGAATGCTACACTTCAGCGATAGCTTGCGAGTACTAGAGGTGACAATCTATTTAAAATTACGGCGACTGTTGACAAAGTTCGTAAGACGTTTCGTAATTCATTTCGTCCACATCACAAGCTTTGAATAGATGAAAGTCTCTTGCTGTTCAAAAGACGATTGTCTTTCAAGCAATTTATTCCGGCCAAGCGAAGTAGATTCGGAATAAAGACATTTGTACTGTGTGACTGTCAGTGTGGATATATTTTGGATTTTATTGTATATACAGGCGCAACAACAGAAACTGGGTTCCACAATTTAGAGAAAACTGGCGACGTAGTGATAACTGTTATGGGGCCGTATTTGGAACAGGATCATATTCTGTATTTCGATGATTGGTACTCCAGCCTGGACCTGTTCCTCTGGCGTCACAGCCATGGAACAGCAGCATGTGGCACTGTTCGTAAGAACAGGCGCAGCATGCCGACACTGCACAACAAATTAAAACGAGGAGAAAACTGAGTTTAAGTCCACTGACTAGATCCTTGCTGTCAAGCGGTGCGACAAGAGAGAGGTGTGGATGATGACCACAAGTCACACAACACAAATGCTTGAAACAAAGATTGACAGAAATACTGGCGAAAAAATAAAGAAACCGCAATCTATTGTAGATCAGAATTCGAGTATTGGTGCAGTTGACCGTTGTGGCATGTTACTGAACTCTGTGATATAAGTGCTTCACACGGTGAAATGGTACACGAAATATTTTTTTCACATTCTGGATTTGAGCATTCTAAATTCTCATGCTCTCTACCGGTCGGTAACAGGGCGAAAAATGGCACCTGTAGAGTTTCACCTTTCTCTCGTAAGGGAGATTGTAGAAAAATATGTTACAGAGCGGAAAAAAGCTGCTAGGGTAAGGCGCTACCATGAATAGAATCCTCTGTGATTCACAGGGAGACATTTTCCGGCTGTTATTGTGAGTGAACATTCACAGAGAAAGTACGCTAATGTGCAGATGTATGGTTTGCATGAAATAGAAAGTGCACCAGGAAAATAGATACCAATGCAAAACTAGCAACATTCCATTATATGTTGTACCCTGCTTGGAGACTTATCATACAAAGAAGCTTTATTAACCATTGGGAAATAAATCGGAGAAAATTTATTGACACTTCTGAATGAATTAGTAAAAAGTAGAAAGAAATATAAATATTTTTAACTTGGCCAGTGCCATTCCAAAGCCCGGATCGAAAATACGGATGGGAAATAGATGCAAGAGGTGTAAAATTATTCAGACTACATATGTAACAGTTTGCTGCCAAATGAACGGACTTGGTGATTGACATGGCACAATGTCTGAAGTGTGGCAAACGTAATTACGCCAAGTGTCAGTGTAACAAAACCCATATATTAATCTACACACAATACATTTAAATTATTAACACGCAACATAGACAGTTATATTCTTTTATTTTTAGTAGTACATATACAGTCACACTCGGTCTACTTGTACAAAACCTGTTTTGCATAACTGATTTCAAACGCCTTTGACCAACGAGAAGTAACATGCCAAACTCTGTTCGCAGTGCGATTTTTCTTGCTACTTTGCTCTGTTAGCCAATATTGGAAATTAAACTCACTGTTCTGGGGAGGGCAAGTGGCTTAAAATTGGTTGTTCGAATGAGACTGGCTTTAAAGCATTAACAGAAAACAGTATTTGTAAAAGAAGTATTCAATATACCCTGCTTTAATTTTTTCGTAAAAAAATCAACATTTTTTTCGACTAATTTGTAGATTATTGGAAAATAGTAGGGGAATAAAAATACTGATTCCGTATCTTTGTGCTATCAATCTATTGCACTCTAAATTTCATTTTCATCATGCATTCACTCTACTACATATGTGTCCAACTTTCATTTCAATTATACAGGTTGGAATGTTTTATAGTACATAGTTTATTAGCAAAATCAAATGAAAATACCGCACTTTTTACGTTTTTACAAAATCTTGAATTTTGCGCTTAATTCATTCAGTACCAGAGAGTGCTATGCAAATGAAACTTTGTATTTGAGAACCTTGTGTTGTTAGTTTTCTACATGCCAAGTTTCACGTCGTCCAGGAGATGCAAGAAGCCAAACTTCGAAATTTTTTCAGGTACCTATTTTTTTGGCCGATTTTATCTACAATTTTCTGGCTCACTATGGCTCGTAAAATTCATTTCATTATTATTCTTCTTAAGAGAACGCATGAAGTTGTACAACATGGCCAAATTTAATTTCTTTACCAAAACTATTGCCCGAGATATGCAGCTCAAAGTCACCATAAATTCACGCTGGCTCTGCGCGACGTGTAAGCAGTCCAGAAGTATTCCGTGCAAGGTGGTTTGGGCAACACGGGCCACTCCGGTACTGGTGGCGGCTCCGAGGGACAGGCACATAGTTCAGGTAGCCGGATTACACTACAGTCCATGGCACCTTCAGCAGTCGACGGGGTTAATTACATACACAGCACCATTGTTGAGAAAGGATACCTGAGTAAAATAATCTGCATAGTCATCACATTTTTGTAATCTTTCTCGTTTTGTGATGAGTAGCACTAGTGAAGGCAGTGGCCTAACATTGGCTAGTATGTACAGAGTCCTGAATCTCGAGATATCATATGAATGATAAGCAACAAACCATTGCATTTCATCGGCCTATCTAGAGCACTGAATACTGCATGATACTACCAAGACAGGTAAACGATTTCTCAAAATGATAAATTTCTGGTTTCTGTTTCAACAGAAACACAACAACATTAATAGCAAAAACACACATCTGTGTGATTTCTCTGTAATATTTAATTATGAAATTCCTTGAAGTGTCAAGCAGCAGAACTAGATTTGTCAAATTGTCACATCTCCTGTGATCTCTAATACCTATCTTCAAGACTCTTCACGTTTCTGACACATCGTAAGGTCCAGTCTTCCTCAAATATGCATTATTGTATAAACCCTCTAGACGCCAACTACTGAAAATTAATTGTCCCAAGTATCACATTTATGTTGAGCTTTCCAATACTTATGATTAAATATCTCTCAGGATGACCCAACTGGGTAAAAGATTTTTCACAAATTTCACAATTGTGTCGTCACGTTCTTGTGTGTATTAACACATGCCTCTTGAGATTACTCAACACAGTAAAAGATTTGCCACAAATGTCACACACATGTGGTCTCATTCCAGTGTGTATTAAGAAGTGGATCCGGAGATGACTAAAATGAATAAAAGACTTGCCACAAAAATTGCATTTGTGTCTTCTCATTCCAGTGTGCATTAATACATGCTTGTTGAGATAACCCAAATCAGTAAAAGATTTGCCACAAATTTCGCATATGAATTGTGGTCTCGTTTCTGCATGCATTAGTGCATGGCGCCTGAGATAACGCAACAGAGAAAATGATTTGCCACAAATATCGCACAGGTATCGTTTCTTTTCAGTGTGTATCAAAGTATGTTCTTTAAGAGAATCCAACAGGGTAAAAGATATGCCACAAAAATCGCATTTGTGTGGTCTCCTTCCAGTGTGTGTTAAAGAATGCCTCTTAAGATCGCGCGAGTGAGTAAAAGACTTGTCACAGATATCACACCTGTGTGGTCTCGTTCCATTGTGTGTTTCAACATGGCTCTTGAGATGGCCTAATTGAGTAAAAGACTTGCCACATATATCACATAAATGTGGTCGCGTTCCAGTGTGTACTAAAATGTGTCTCCTGAGATAACTGTACCGAACAAACGATTTGCCACAAACATCACATTTGTGTGGCCTGTGTTCCATGTGTATTAACAAATGCCTTCTAAGATAACCCAACAGATTAAAAGATTTGCCACAAATATCACACAAGTGTCGTTTCTTTTCAGTGTGTGTCATAAAATGTTTTTTAAGAGAACCCAACAGAGTGAAAGATTCGCTACAAATTTCACACTTGTGTGGTCTCGTTCCACTGTGTGTTAATCCATGCCTCTTGAGATGAGCCAACCGAATAAAAGACTTGCCACACACATCACATTTGTGTAGTCTCTTTGAAGTAAGTAGGACAGTGTGGTCATTAACATTATCTGTTTCACATGAGCTTCCATAATTATCATGTCTGTTTCCTTTCTCTGCATTGTGTGTCATAGTATGTGTGTTACATATCCTAGTGAAGGATTTTCTTGAAATATTCAAAGTTTCCTTGGATGAGGACTGCGGTCCTGTCTGATCAGTTAAAGCAACTTTGTGTTCACCTTCCAAGAATAAGTTCTTATGGCAATCACTGTAGTCAAATTCCTCATTATTGACAGGAGTTAAATCTTGGTCACCATTACTGATTTCCAAATGTTTGATCAACTTGTTATTGCTGGGAAAAACCTCACCACATGATTTACAAATGTATACAGGTGGCTGTACACCATCAATGTGGATGAAGACATGCCTTAAGAGTTGGTACTTTGAATGAAAGCTCTGTAGGCAGAAATCACAGTTAAATTCACAGAATTCCTTTCCCCTCAAACTGCAAATGTATCTGGTGTCAAACGAGTTATCCTCTTGTGAGGTCAGTCCTTGTGTATGAGGTCCAAACATGGCTAAATGAACTGACTTGTCTGCGTCTATTTCCAATTCATCGTGAACCACTTCTTCGTTTACAGCTTCTTCAAATGAAATGCCACAACCTTCATTATTCTGAATCCACCTGCGGAATAGGGAGACGAACGTTTAATATTGATTTATAAGACAGATAGGTACAATATTTCAGTGTCCACAAAATCGAAGATCATAAACCAGAAGTCAAAGTATGTACATGAAACCACATATTCAGTAAATGTTAGTGATTTATAATAACCAAGAGATTTTACCAGAAGGATAAAATTTTGCTGAGATTAAACCCTTTCATAAATAAAATAACCAGAAGTAGTGTTGAAACAATCTGTAAATGTCTCTCTTTCACATTCATTCATCAGTCAATTTGCAGGTGTGCTTTTACAGTTAATGGTTTGACATTGCCTTTTATGCACACCTGTTATCTACCTAACTATACAATAGAGCTGCATGTCCTCAGGAAATATAAAGACTGTAGATTTTCCTTGTTTTATGATGTAGTCTCTACTAATGGAATGGGGGTAACTGCAGGTTGCTACTCAAAAAGTCTGCAGTTACTCATCAAACTGGTTAATAGTATACATTGCTTAGTATAGTTACACATTGTGTCACTCTGACCATATATAAAAAACCCTCTCCAATAAAAGTCTTACATCTAAAACCCCAAGTCGCCAAGTACCAAATCATTTTTCTATTCTGCATTTAAAGAATTTATCCGTCAAATGTGGCCTATACGTGTAATTTTTCTTCAGCTGTTTCCAGATAGGCCAGGTTGCAGAGAGCAGATGCCTACTGAACCCACGTTGGAGATGGCTCAAAATATCAAGTTTTCATCATTTTTCATTGAGAGCGACACAGCTACAATTACTCGCACACAACAAGAAGATATTTTCAGCATAGGGAAAGTTAGTGTATTCCAGCAATCCGTTTGTTCAAGGTGGAGCAATATGTTTTGAATAACAGGAGGAAGTCAGTAAATAGTATATTGGATTCGACAGTCCAGTTATGCCACAGGCTGACCAAACTTAGCTGGTGAGTGCCACATTATGGCAACTATTGTGGAATACACAATCCTTTCCAGCTCTAGGAGAGGAAACAAGGTTGCTTCTTTGCATACAGCATAAAGGCCTCTAGTTATCCACGTTTTATTAAGAACTGCCAGGAAGATTTATTTGGCATTTTCAGGTTTCTGCAGTATGATTATTGGTCTTCATCATTTCAGGGTTGGTGGGGTTTATTTACCTTCTGATAATGTAAAATCCAAATACATAGGAAGAAAGAGCAATTGCCTGCATAACACGCTTGTAATTGTTCTCCAAATTCTCTCTCCACAGCAATAAAAAGTGATGCCTAGGTTTTTCGTGGCAGTCTCTGGCATTCTTTGAGCTATGCTCTAAGTGTTTAGTGCCACCCCTGCCTCATATAGCAGTTTGGTGACCAATCATAACAGCAATAAATTATTGTGAAACTTCCTGGCAGATTAAAACTGTGTGCCGGACCGAGACTTTGCAAAGGTCCCGAGTTCGAGTCTCGGTTCGGCACACAGTTTTAATCTGCCAGGAAGTTACGTATCAGCGCGCACTCCGCTGTAGAGTGAAAATCTCATTCTGGAATAAATCATTATGTCTGCTTCTCGCTTGTAGGCAGTGGACACAACCATTTTCAGTTAGGAAATCGCTCTACTCGTAACTTCAGGCCTCACACAATGGCCCCTGGGAAGAAATTGTTGTCACAATTTTAGGACATTGTTAATATGGCATCTTGGGATGGTAATCAAAACTTGATAGACTGATATTATTGAATAGTATCCTAGGTATTCAGACAGCTTTTGTCTGGTGACATCAGTCACCAGATATGCTGCAAGCAGAACAACATTGTCCCACCAGCACTGTCTCTACAACCACTGACAAACAACTGGAGACTGTGCCCTGATAGCAAAGGAGTATCACAAGGTTTGAAAACAGGCAATTGAAGTAAAATACAGCCATCTTCTGTGAATTAAAAGTTTCGGTTATACTATTTGTTCTTAAACTATGAATGTGCCAGTGAAGTATAGCAATTATTTGACTGATGGCTAGCTTCTGTGTCATTGTTACACAGGATTGGGGAGATAACAACACTTTGGGGGTTTTGCTAGGGAGCATTATGGGTCGAACATGGAAGCAACAATGTTTGGAACTAATGGTCAGAGTCCAATTGTGATTTTATGGTAGGAAAGTTGTATTTGATGTTCTGAGAGATTCTAGTTACAATCCTTTGACAATTGTTATTTCCTGCAGATTTTCCACCATTAATTGAGGTGGAGGCTTAAGGTTTCAAGTGTTTTCTGTCTTTGTCTGCTGGGGAAACAATGTTGAGCAGCAACCATATCTGCTGCCTCATCTTCCAAATCTGATAGGAACATTATCTTGCTGGTCCACCTTTGGATGTATTCAAGACATCTGCTGGTGAAAGCTTCAACATTCAATGTACTGATGTCTCTACTTAATGGCCTTCCCCATAACAGAAGTGAATGACACAGCAAATATTCTATAGTTCTGGATACTCATAACTCAGAACTGCATAACTGCACCAGTTACCAAAAACTTGCGGCATGTAACATTATATTCCTGCTTTTTGTGTAGTTTTCTGTTTTTTCCGTAGGTTTCTTGTTCCCCAAACGACACAGTTAAGTGCCACAGCACAAAAACTTTGAACAGCTTATTAGCATATCCTGCTTGAGACAGGTGGTATCATCTCATCGCTGATGAAGCAAGTAGTTACTATTTCTGTTAACATAGATGAACAAATGCTCAATAGTAATGTGACGCTGATCTCCATATTACCATTTTTGTTAAACATAATTTTCGTCAGTTATGCACCACCTCCTTTCTACAAGCCATCATTAAATGCCTTTGTAAGTCCCCTAAAATTACTTGTGAGATACCGCACCAGCATATTCGGCGTCTAGGATTCGTTCTGGGTGTCCTCAATGTGCATGGTAATGAAGATACTGTTTTATACTGCAAGCTCCTTGAAACAAATTGTATGTAAGTCTAGGAACATTATACAATAGAGACTTACGAAATGAGACAGTGCTGCTGCTAAGACACTGACCTCACATTTATGAAAGTAGAGGTGCTCTGTCTGGCTGTCCTGATTTGAGTTTTCCATAGTTTTCCTGCATCGACATGGCAAATGGCAGGACGAATGCTACATGAAGGACATAGCTGAACAACTGTCGTGTCTCCATTAAGCATGTTATGTATGTTGGGGTACTGTATATACTGGCCTATTAATTTGCATTTCATTTCATTACCTTCACAAATCCTATATCATAATAAGATTATCCTTGAGGGAATAAAGAAAAATAAATAAGTAAATAAGTATTAAAGTTACAGAAGCTGTGGTATTCAATGATATTAAGTGTAAGAAAATTGAGTCCCATTCCAAGTAAGTACCCGCTCATACAATTATAGTTGGTGGTGACTTTAGTCTACCCTCGATATGCTGGAAAAATTATATGTTTAAAGCCGGAGGCAGGCATAAAACGTCATCCGAAATTATACAGAACGTTTTCTCAGAAAATTGTTTTGAACAATTAGTTCATGAGCCCACTCGAAGCGTAAATGGTTGCGAAAGCATACAACCTTTTGGCACTGGACAAAAAGTGAGTATTGTGACGAATACAGGAATTAGCGACCAGAAGGCAGTTGCTGCTAGGCTGAATACTGTAACACTTACAACCATCAAAAAGAAACGCAAAGTACATCTATTAAAAAAAAGCTGATAAAATGCTCTTTTTTTTTTTTTTTTTTTTTTTTTTTTTTTTTTTTTTTTTTTAGAAAGTCTCGCTCCTTCCGATCTGATCATGTAAGTGAAGAAAAGTTGTGGAATGTTTTCAAAGAGATAGTATCAACAGCAATTGAGAAATATATACCATATAAATTAATAAGTGATGGTACTGATGCCCCACGGTACACAAAACTGGTCAGGTCGTTGTTGCAGAAGCAACGAAAAAAGTATGCCAAATTTAAAAGAACGCGAAATCCTCAAGGTTGGCAAAGTTTCACAGAAGGTCGAAATATGGCGCCTACGTCAATACGAGATGCTTTCAATAATTTCCGCAACGAAATTCTGTCTCGAAATCTGGAAGAAAACCCAAAGAGATGCTGGTCATACATAAAGTACACCAGTCGCAAGACGCAATCAATACCTTCACTGCGCGTTGAAAACGGTGAAGTCACTGATAACAGTGCTACTAAAGCAGAATTATTAAACACGGTTTTCCGAAACTCCTTCACCAAAGAAGACGAAGTAAATATTCCTAATTTCCAGTCAAGAACAACTGCCAAGATGAGAAACATGGAAGTAGATATCCTCGGAGTAACGAAGCAGCTTAAATAACTTAATAAATGCAAGGCCGCCGGTCCAGATTGTATACCCGTCAGGTTCCTCTCAGAGTATGCTGATAAAGTAGCTCCATATTTAGCAACTATATACAACCGCTGGCACACAGAAAGATACGTACATAAAGACTGGAAAACTGCCCAAGTCACACCAATTCCCAAAAAGGGAAGTAGGAGTAATACGCTGAATTACAGGCCTATATCACTAACGTCGATTTGCACCAGTGTTTTGGAACATATACTGTTTACGAACATTATGAAGTACCTTGAAGAGAAACGTTTATTGACACATAGTCAGCACGGTTTCAGAAAATATCGTTCTTGTTAAACACAACTAACTCTTTAAACTCATGAAGTAATGAGTGCTATCGACAGAGGATGTCAAATTGATTCCATATTTTTAGATTTCCAGAAGGCTTTCGACACCGTTCCTCACAAGCGTCTTCTAACCAAACTGCGTGTCTACAGAGTATCGCCTCAGTTGTGCGACTGGATTCATGATTTGCTGTCAGAAAGGTCACAGTTCGTAGTAATAGACGGAAAGTCATCGAGTAAAGCAGAAGTAATAACCGGCTTTCCCCAAGGAAGTGCTATAGGCCCTCTATTGTTCCTGATATATATTAACGACACAGAAGACAATCTGACTAGCCCTCTTAGATTGTTTGCAGATGATATTGTCATTTACCGACTTGAACAGTCATCAGATGATCAAAACGCCTTGCAAAATGATTTACATAAGATATCTGTATGGTGCGAAAAGTGACAATTGACCTTGAATAAGTTATTCACATGAGTAGTAAAACAAGTCCGCTAAATTTCGATTACGCGACAAGTCACACAAATCTGAAGTCTGTAAATTCAACTAAATACTTAGCGTTTACAATTACAAATGCCCTAAATTGGAACGATCACACAGATAACATTGTGTGTAGGGCAAACCAAAGACTGCGATTCATTGACGTAACACTTAGGACGTGCAACAAGGCTACCAAAGAGATGGCTTACACTACGCTTGTCCGCCCTATTCTGGAGCATTGCTGTGCGGTGTGGGATCCGCATCAGGTGGGACTGACGGATGACATCAAAAAAGTTCAAAGAAGGGCAGCTCGTTTTGTATTATCGCGAAATAGGGGAGATAGTGTCACATACAGGATATGTGAATTGGAGTGGCAATCATTAAAACAAAGACATTTTTCGTTGCGACAAGGTCTTCTCATGAAATTTCAATCACCAGTTTTCTCCTCTGATTGCGAAAACATTCTGTTGGCACCCGCCTGCATAGGGAGAAATGATCATCACGATAAAATTAGAGAAATCAGGGCACGCACAAAAAACTAAGTGCTCGTTTTCCCCGTGTGCCGTTCGAGAGTGGAACGGCAGAGATAGCTTGAAGGTGGTTCATTGAACCCTCTGCCAGGCACTTTATTGTGAATAGCAGAGTAATCACGTAGATGTAGATGTGGAAAGATTACTGATGTTCAGCATGTTGCAGAATCACATGTACAATGAGAAAGTCAATCACTTTCTCCATGACAAAATATTGTGACATCACATATTTCAGTTAATTTAAAACCCTCTTCCCACATGAACCATTACCTTGAGGAAGTGGGGTGGCTTATATGCCTCCATAAAATGCAGTAACTTACGCCCAAAAAAAAAAGCA
The DNA here is from genome assembly GCF_023897955.1 of Schistocerca gregaria. Taxonomy (NCBI): domain Eukaryota; kingdom Metazoa; phylum Arthropoda; class Insecta; order Orthoptera; family Acrididae; genus Schistocerca; species Schistocerca gregaria. The sequence goes on along the minus strand of NC_064930.1, from coordinate 98,998,881 downwards.
GATCGACGGTATCTGGGGAGAGCCCACACTAATGTCTGGCTAGTAAAGAGCGCCTGCAAACTGTCCAGTAAGAGGACGGACAGCAGTTTCAGTTATTGAATGATATGGTTCAAATGGCTCTGAGTACCATGGGACTTAACTTCTGAGGTCATCAGTCGCTAGATCTTAGAACTACTTAAACCTAACTAACCTAAGGATATCACACACATCCATGCCTGAGGCAGGATTCGAACCTGCGACCGTAGCGGTCGTGCGCTCCCAGACTGTAGCGCCTAGAACCGCTCGGCCACCGCGGCCGGTTGAATGATATGGCATTGTATCATTAGCCTAGATGTTTTTTATTTGTTGCTACTGTGATTGTCAACACAAGGGGAAACTATGGTCATTATATTTTCTGAGAACATGCAGCTCTACTGTATAGTTTAATGATGTCCTCTTCCATAAAATATTTTGGAACTAATATTTTTGAAACATTATGAATCCCATCTTCCTGTGCAACTGTTTGCAGGCAATTACCGTTTAAGCCGAGAAAAAGGGTGGCTAACACCTCTCAAAATATCATGTACCAGCAAGAGAGATCTTTAGTTGGTAAAGAGGATGAGCTCTAATAACGATTAAATTGTGCTCCACACAGAACAAGAATTGTCTGTGTGTCATTAAAACCATATACTATGCACAAAAAGTTGACCTCTGAATTAGTCAGAGCTCTCTCTCCCTTCCAAAAGGTATTTAAACTCCAGAATTTATGTCTATTGCCTTGCTTCTGTTCAATTTGATGTTTTTTTATGGACAATTGAGACTATGAACATAATGTAAAAGACGTTTAACTTGTTCCATTCACACCACCTGCCTTATAAACTTATTTGTAACATTCATCATATTTCTCTCTAGTAGCTGTACTTGAATCATTGGTTATGATTATATAATAAATACATTTTCCTTCTACAATCTGTGTCTAAACAACTGGTCTACATTTGACAATCACGGCCAGGTAAAATATTAGCCATTGATTTAACTATTGAATCACTGAAGGTCATCGAGTCTCAAATTGTCAACAGCTCTTGCTCCGTGTCCGTAAGTCCGAAGTTGGGAGACAGCCATTCTAAGCGTCCTCAGTTAGTAATATCTGACAGAAAATTAGCACTGCAGTTTCTATAAACAGGGTAATTCACTGGCTGAGTATTCATAACCTTTCTGAAGTTGTCTCCAGTTGCCTTATGAACGTTAAGATACCTTTTTATTGTGGCCTGCAAACAAACAGTACTACAAGCTTGTGTGCTTTCTAGTCCATTATTGTGGCACAGCAATCAAAGTGATGTTGGACACTATTCAGAAGTCTGAATGGTCAGACACTTCTCCCCATTGTTTTTATATATAACCAATCACCATTTCATGTTATGCATTGTACAGTATTATGAAATTACCGTGTACCTATCAAAACGAATATCGGGGATTAACATGTAAAGTTCCAGTAAGCACAATACAACTGCTGTCATTCCTCATGTGCTTCTGTTTTTCTATAAGGATTGTACAAGTTCTCACTTATTAATAATGAACACAATCACATAATAGCTGTTATACAGCATGCGTTACTGACCACACTGCATTGTAATATTGTGGCTTATTGACAATAATGAACACTTACAAAAGAATGTTTTACATTTGAAGTACTTTCAAAATAATTATACTGCTCAAAAAATGTGCAGTGTGTAATAAAAATTTACCATGTACTAGCGGATGGATATCTTTATGAGGCTACCACCTGAAATATTTCAAGGAAATATCAGTGACTAAATAGTGATGACACAGTAAATAAGTACACTTCTATAACCAACCATTAACAATGGGTTGTTCTGAAAGATGTTTGAAATGCTTGCAAAAAGCAATAGAAGCACTTATACATTATAATGAAATATTATAGATTATAATGAAAGCAAAAATTCACACTTCATGTCAACACTGTTTTTAGTACTGTAAATAACTATACAAGCCAGTGGTTCAGCTGTAACCACACTCTGCACTCAATACTTCAAAAAGAAAAGTGACCAGAAACATCATCCATCTGTAATGATCGTATGCCTCTCATAAAAGTTCTCCAGCATAACATTTTAGTTCACCATTACAAGCGATGCATTTGGACTGTTCTATTCTGTTAAGTCCAAATCAACATGCAAAGATAAGTCTGAGTGTCTTCTGAGCCCAAACAATACGTTGAAACACAGAATAAAGTACTGACTGTAAACAGTGAACATACAAGCACTAACAAACGTTGACAAACCCAAACTACTGAGAAATAATAATGAAATAAGGACTGATCCGTCTTTCTGCAGGTACATAAATTGTTTTGTTTTATCACGCAAACATGTTTCACCACAGTTGTGGCATCCTGAAATACATACATACAGGTTAACTTTAGATTAAGGAATATTATACATCAGATTTTGTTGTCATTGAAACTCTATGGGAACTTCACCTATTGGTTTATGTAGCGTGTGTCCTGTGGCTACACACAAGTCATTCAGTGGCGTAAATTAGGATACAATGTCTTCAGAAAACATAAGGGATATTAGAAAATAGTCTTCACTTAATTTTTTGTTATTATCTGATCCTTAAAATATGTATTCTGGTAAAACACTTGGCATCTGCCTGTTTTTGTCCTTACCATTGTTCAGTAGTATTGTCCTAGTGCTGGGTTAAAATATTTGTTTTACAAAATAACAGATTCAAAGACAAAAAATACCACATTCAGATCATTGTAGGCTCCAGGAACTGAATTCATTTAACAAAACTATACTAGACTCAGTACCAACTCAACTCCATTTTTAGAACGGCTCTCACCTCATAAGTCAATGTGTAAATGTGAGTTAATAATTAACGTACACACACTTACAAATCAGGATAAAATGAACAATACAGACAAAGTAGAACAACTCAGAGGATAATGTATAGAAGTTTTATCCAAAGTGTCAGAATACAAACAATTTTATTAGGAGATTTCATATTCAGATTAGTAAAGACAACATTTTTTGCCTGATCTGCTAATAAATATATGCAGGGTGGTCCACTGATCGTGACAGGGCCAAATATCTGACGAAATAAGCGTCAAACGAAAAAACTACAAAGAACGAGACTTATCTAACTTGAAGGGGGAAACCAGATAGCTCTATGGTTTGCCCGCTAGATGGCGCTACCATAGGTCAAACCAAATAGGAACCCCATTTCATATTACATATTCGTGTAGTAGGTAAAGAAATACGAATGTTTTAGTTGGACCACTTTTTTCACTTTGTGACAGATGGCGCTGTAATAGTCACAAAAATATGGCTCAATTATAGACGAACTGGTGGTAACAAATGGTTCACATGGCTCTGAGCACTATGGGACTTAACATCTTAGGTCATCAGTCCCCTAGAACTTAGAACTACTTAAACCTAACTAACCTAAGGACATCACACAACACCCAGCCATCACGAGGCAGAGAAAATCCCTGACCCCGCCGGGAATCGAACCCGGGAACGCGGGCGTGGGAAGCGAGAACGCTACTGCACGACCACGAGATGCGGGCACTGTTGGTAACAGGTAGGTTTTTTAAATTAAAATACAGAACATAGGTACGTTTGAACATTTTATTTCGGTTGTTCAAATGTGATACATGTACCTTTGTGAACTTATCATTTATGAGAAAGCATACGATTACAGCGTGATTACCTGTAAATAGCACATTAATGCAATACATGCTCAAATTTGATGTCCGTCAACCTCAATGCATTTGGCAATACTTGTAACGACACTCCTCTCAACAGCGAGTAGTTCGCCTTCCGTAATGTTCGCACATGCATTGGCAATGCGCTGACGCATGTTGTCAGGCGTTGTCGGTGGATCACGATAGCAAATATCCTTCAACTTCCCTCGCAGAAAGAAATCCGGGGATGTCAGATCCGGCGAACGTGTGGTCCACGGTGTGGTGCTTCGACGACCAATCCACCTGTCATGAAATATGCTATTCAATACCGCTTCAACCGCACGCGAGCTATGTGCCTGACATCCATCATGTTGGAAGTACATCGCCATTCTGTCATGCAGTGAAACATCTTGTAGTAACATCGGTAGAACATTACGTAGGAAATCAGCATACATAGCACCATCTAGATTACCATCGATAAAACGGGGGCCAATTATCCTTCCTCCCATAATGCCGCACCATACATTAACCCGTCAAGGTCGCTTATGTTCCACTTGTCGCAGCCATCGTGGATTTTCCGTTGCCCAATAGGGCATTTTATTCCCGTTTACGTTACCGCTGTTGGTGAATGACTTTTCGTCGCTAAATAGAACGCGTGCTAAAAGTTGTCATGGTCCAGTAATTTCTCTTGTGCCCAGTGGCAGAACTGTACACGACGTTCAAAGTCGTCGCCATGCAATTCCTGGAGCATAGAAATATAGTACGGGAGCAATCGATGATGATGTAGCTTTCTTAACACCGACGTTTTTGAGATTCCCGATTCTCGCGCAATTTGTCTGCTACTGATGTGCGGATTATCTGCGACAGCAGCTAAAACACCTACTTGGTCATCATTATTTGTTGCAGGTCGTGGTTGACGTTTCACATGTGGCTAAACACTTCCTGTTTCCTTAAATAACGTAACTATCCGGCTAATGGTCCGGATACTTGGATGATGTCGTCCAGGGTACCGAGCAGCACACACAGCACACGTCCGTTGGGCATTTTGATCACAACAGCCGTGCATCAACACGATATGGACCTTTTCCACAAATGGTAGGCAGTCCATTTTAACACGGGTAATGTATCACGAAGCAAATACCGTCCGCATTGGCGGAATGTTACGTGATACCACGTACTTATACGTTTGTGACTACTACAGCGCCATCTATTGCAAAGCGAAGAAAGTGGTTCAACCAAAACCTTCATATTTCTTTGCGTATTACACGAATATGTAATAAATAAAGAGGGTTCCTATTTTTAAAAAAAACGCAGTTGATATCCGTTTGACGTATGGCAACGCCATCTAACGGGCCAACCATAGAGCCATCTGGTGTCCCTCTCCAAGCTACACGAGCTTCGTTCCTTGTAGTTTTTTCGTTTGATGCTTATTTCTTGAGTAATTTGGCCCAGTCACTGCCATTTTGCCATTCACTCAGAACTACATCAATGTGTCACATGTCTAGCATGCACACTGGAAATCAAAGAGTGCAGTAAGATATGAATTTTATAGAATCTGTTACACTTTATAGGCAAATATATGAGAAGGACATTGTCTTATTACACATATGTAATATGTAAACACAGTTATTATGAGGATAGTATCCTTTTAAAAGGAATGATTATGCATTCACACAGTTCATTTACGAATGGCGGGCAAAAACCTGCCCCGCCCCCCCCCCCCCCCCCCCCCCACACACACACACACTTATTTTTGAAGAAGAGCCTACTAGAAAAAAATATTTATGAAACTGGCAAGAAATAAGGGAAGAATTAAGCTGTGCAGTAGAAGAAGTGATCCTAGTGAAAAGTATAAGAAAACACCAGTGGTGGAGAATAGTGTGTGGCCAAGCAGCTAAATAAATACTAATTGCATGAAAAAATAGTAAACATGAAAACTATCAAGAATTTGAAGAATATAGTAATAACAAAAAGGAAACAAATTAAATAACCAGAAATGCTAAGAGAAAGTATGAGATAGCAATTACGTTTGATTATTGCTTCAAGGACAAAATTAGTAGACAGTTATCAATTATTTATAAAGAAGTTACCAACGTTTCAGCCAAACAATTCCTGTTTTAGCATGATCGATAGAAACAATGCAAGATTGTAGCCAAATATTTAGATGCATTATTCAACTTTGGGGAAGCAATGATATACTGGAGTTTAGCAAACCTTAAGTAATCAAAGAAACATTCAAACCTCCAGTAAAGAAAGACAAACAGAATTTTGGAATCACATAAAGCACTTTTAAGCACCAGAAGGAAATAATGTAATAGTAGAAACTCTAAAATACAAGAGGTATCAAGCAGGATTCAGTTGAAGTACATCATGTGTATACAAAATCGATAATCTGAAAATAACATTGCAATACAGGATCAAAAAGCTGAAGAATACTGATGTACATTTACAAGTTTTAAGAAGGTGTATGACTCTACAACAGACCCACTTTATTCTAAATTTTTGAAGTGCCTGAAATACACACGGAAACACATGAGACCTTAAAAAGAATCGCTAACAAACACAGAATCTAAAGTATAAATTATGCAATAATATCTCACTCGTTTGAAATTACCACAGGCATTACGCAAGCTAATGACCGCTATTCTTGTTCAGATGTGGATCTGTAAAAGTGATCACCAAGAACAATAATTAGTTGTCACAACGAAACAGAGGTAACACGAAAACGTGAAGCACAGAGAATGGGAATATCAGAACAAGACAAATTTTAATATCTAGGACAGGTCATCCAGCCAAATGGAGGGGAGAAAGACGGTACCAGAGCAAGTTATTAAAAATTGACTTTGCATATCACTTTAAGTGTATAATAAAAAAAATTCATTCCCTAGAACTGCATAAGTTCAACATGACAAGGCAGTCATTTGGCAATAATGTGCATATGCAACAGAAACTCAGATTTTAGGATCAATTAAAGATAATGAAAACATCAAAAGAAGACGGTGGAAGGTATTAGGAAATGCAACAACAGTATAAATAATGTAAATTATGAAGCAACACGGAAGTATACACACTTGTGGAATAATTAAGAGACAAAACTAGGGAAAAATGGCTAATGTTCTATGTGAATGTATAAGGAATGAGTATTAGCATACAACCAAAAATTTTACAACATTTCTAACTATTAAAACAGAAACCCAGCTGCATTAGGCTGTCGTCGTCGTCGTCGTCGTCGTCGTCGTCGTGGTAGAAGCATCCGTGTGATAACATAGAGGGAAAGCTACAAACGATCACTTTCCCTTTGAGGAGGACGCTCCTTCACAATAGTGCTTTGACGAATAAAAAGTAAAGCGCAGTCTACAGCTCATGCAGTGTGTGTTAAAACTTCTGATAATTCAGATGGTAAACATAAATTGAAACATAAACGGTTATAAAATCGGATGTCAGAAAATGGCGTGCTATCAAAGACTGCAGTTAGCACAGAGTGCTATAGGGATCTCCACTTAAATTACTGTGTATGCAACAACAGTACCAACATGCAGCCTAGCTAGAGGGGAGAGAGGAAGTCGTCCGAGCTGTTGGGAGGTGTTTATTTCCCAGACTTATGTAGAAAACACCAGTGTTCGTGGCAGAGAGACACATTATTCCTGTGTGCTACAAAAAAGATGATCATTTGAAGAGACAGAATAGCTAAAAGACCTAGGTATTTAGGCAACAGCCATGGCAGTAGCATCGGCAGCTGCATTCCCTAACACCACGACATGACCAGGGACCCATCATTAGCAACTGCATGTAGGAATCTGTGGGATTCATTGCACTAAGGGGTGGCATGTGCATAGCACACACAGGCGCTGGGGACACTACGTGAATTGGAATATATAACGGTGAAACCTCTGCCATCAGATGTACTGGGTGGAAAGCTGTGCAGTAAGAATTGAGCACTGTTCTAAAAGCTAGTATCAAATGTTCGTTACCATTGGTAAGGGCACATCTGACGTGGTGAACGGTCCTGGAGTCATCAGTATAAATGAATGTGCTGTCTCAAACACATGTAAAGTTCGAGAAACCGTGATAGGTTGAATTTACAGTAGTGTCCTAGGGAAGAAAACAGTCCAAGATGAATGCATATCTCTGCATAAAGCTAAGGTGCCGAAGGAAATTTAACTGGTAACTTAAGCTTAAGCTTCCAAAGCATTATATGAAAGGTAACTGTGGGAGGCAACATCTCACTGGCAGACAAGGGAGTTCTCAGAAAAGGACACACAGAATGGACAGTTGGACACAGCGGGCAGACAGCACACATATCTGCTGAGAAGAAGGTCATGACTGTATGACAGCATCCGTTCAGTAGCATCTGCATAGACATCCATCAATGGGTTAAGGTACAAAAGCTCCAGTGGCCAAAATTATGCCTCCATGGTAGACTGCATTGAGATGGCATAAAATAGATGGTTCTGCAGATGAGTAAACGAGACACTCATAATCAATTTTTGATCAGACCAGGGATTGATATAAGCAGGGGTGGATTTTCTAACCTGCGCCCCATTATGTTCTGTTTAAAACACGTAGAAAAATTAGACATCAGATACAGCACACTGCCAACACAGTTTCCTATTGAGCATGAGCCCACGAATTTCGTGGTTTCAACAAACAGAAGAGCAATAGAAGCGAGTTGTAAGGACGGTGGAAGAAATTCCTTCTGCCTCCAGAAGTCCAAACAGTTTTCTCAGTGGACAAATGGAAGCTGACGAATGGAAAAACTAGTAGAAGCCGACCTTGAGGAAGATCAGTTTGGATACCGTAGAAATATTGGAACACGTGAGGCAGTATTGACCTTACGACTTATCTTAGACGAAAGATTCAGAAAGGCAACCGTACGTTTCTAGCATTTGTAGACTTAGAGAAAGCTTTTGACAGTGTTGACTGGAATACTCTCTTTCTAATTCTAAAGGTGGCAGGGGTAAAATACAGGGAGCGAAAGGCTATTTACAATTTTTACAGAAACCAGATGGCATTTGTAAGAGTTGAGGGACATGAAAGGGAAACATTGGTTAGGAAGGGAGTGAGACAGGGTTGTAGCCTCTCCCCGATGTTATTTAATCTGTTTATTGAGCAAGCAGTGAAGGAAACAAAAGAAAAATTTGGAATAGGTATTAAAATCCAGGGAGAAGAAATAAAAACTTTGAGGTTCGCCAATGACATTGTAATTCTGTCAGAGACAGCAAAGGACTTGGAAGAGCAGTTGAACGGAATGGATAGTGTCTTGAAAGGAGGGTATAAGATGAACATCAACAAAAGCAAAACGAGGATAATGGAATGTAGTCGAATTAAGTCGGGTGATGTTGAGGGTATTAGATTAGGAAATGAGACACTTAAAGTATTAAAGGAGTTTTGCTATTTGGGGAGCAAAATAACTGATGATGGTTGAAGTAGAGAGGATATAAAATGTAGACTGGCAATGCCAAGGAAAGCGTTTCTGAAGAAGAGAAATTTGTTAACATCGAGTATAGATTTAAGTGTCAGGAAGACATTTGTGAAAGTATTTGTGTGGAGTGTAGCCATGTATGGAAGAGAAACATGGACGATAAATAGTTTGGACATTAAGAGAATAGAAGCTTTTGAAATGTGGTGCTACAGAAGAATGCTGAAGATTAGATGGGTAGATCACATAACTAATGAGGAAGTATTTAATAGGATTGGGGAGGAGTTTGTGGCACAACTTGACTAGAAGAAGGAATCGGTTGGTAGGACATGTTTTGAGGCATCAGGGGATCACCAATTTAGTATTGGGGGGCAGCGTGGAGGGTAAAACTCGAAGAGGGAGACCAAGAGATGAATACACTAAGCAGATTCAGAAGGACGTAGGTTGCAGTAGGTACTGGGAGATGAAACAGCTTGCACAGGATAGGGTAGCATGGAGAGCTGCATCAAATCAGTCTCAGGACTGTAGACAACAACAACAACAACAACAACAACAACAATGGAAGCTGTTGACGATACTCCACGAGTAAATATAGTTGAGACATCTCAGAAGGCGTCACTTAACTAAAAAAGTCTGTTGAGAGCTACAGTAAATCGCATCTCTCTATGAACTACTTTACTTGAGCAATGACTTCAGCGATATCTTGACCATCTTTATTCATGGTGTCATCCACAAAAAGAGAACCTGAGATGCCTGGTGGGAGACAGTCCATGATATGGGTAATTGCTGTGACAAACAGTGATGCGCTCAGCACAGTGCCCTGAGGCAGCACGTTCTCCTGAATGAATTCTTGACAAAGCCAAAACCACATGTACCTTGAAAACGTCGTCTTTTTAAAACTCGAGAATAGAATGGGGCATGCAGCCTCAGAGGCCCAACATGTTCATTGTATGCAGGATGCCTGCCCTCCAGTAGGTATCATAATCCTTCTCCAAATGAAGAAACACAGCTACAGTCTGGCTTTTCCGCAGAAAAATGTTCAGATTATGGGTTGACAGAGTGACAAGATGATCAACTGCAGAACCATGCTAACGAAATCCACATTGTGCATTTTCTAGCAAGTTCTGAGACTCAAGCCACCATACCAGCTAACCACTGATCATGGGTTCCATCACCTTGTGCACACAGCCAGTGAGAAATCGTGCAGTAACTGGATGGTTGATGTTTGTCCATACTGTGCTTGAGTATGGTGACTACAGAGGCTTTATGCCAATGATCAGCAAACATGCTATCCATCCATATGTTGTTATACATATGAACGAACAAGTATTTGCATCATGAGGTAGGGACTGTAACATCTGAATGTTAATATCGTCCGGTCCTGTAGCAGAGCATGATGATGACTTTAGAGCATGCTCTAGCTTCCTTACAGTAAAAACGGCGACGTAAGATTCACTATCCAGAGGGGGAAAAGATATCTCCTGAGACTCCTCTGCTCGTTTCCTATGAGGAAAAGGGTGATGGTAATGGGCAGAGCTCGAGATCTCTTCAAAGTAACGACCTGAATGTTGTAAATATTGATAGGGTCCACAATGAAATCATTTGCCACAGTCAGGCCAGGAATCGGGAGATGTATCTCCTATCCAGAAATCCGAGATAGGCTATCCCAAACAACAGAAGAGAGAGCAAAATGGTTGAAAGAATTAGTAAAAGAGGTAAAACTAGCTTTTTCCCTATCTCTGATAATGGGACTACACTTTGCGTAAAACTGCTTACAATAAACACAGTTCACCTTCGTGTGATGGTATTCAAAGACACGTATAGTTTGTCTTGATGCTTTAACACATTGCAGGATTCCTCAGTCCATCAGCAGACTGGGGCACATCATGGTAGGCAAGAGACTTGGGGGTTGGAACATTCTGCAGCAGTAAGATTACCACTCACAAGGTATTCTACCTGATCATCATATCGTGAATTTTTTTTTTATAGAAGGTTGCCAGTGGAGAGTGAAGCCTCCAATCAGCTTTACAAAGCTGCCAGTTGGTCTTGCGCACAGACGGGAAATGAGTTAGACAAACTTCACATGGGAAATGGTTGCTCGAACATGTGTCAGAGAACAGACCATTCTAGACAGCAGGCAAGCTGTACAGTACAGAACAAAATGGCCATGTGTGAGAAAGTGTGTGAAGAATCTGAAAGAAATGTGGGTTCACCAGAATCTAGAGAACAGTGTAAGCTGGCTGAGAATGTCTGCCAGCAGAGACCCTATTGGGCAGGTTCTTAGAGCAGAAAGGGTTGGGGGAGCTGACAGGTAAGCTGCAGTATGTGTGCCAAAGAGAAAATGTATAACTGAGAAGAGAAAGATGGACAGAAACAGATTGTAGCTGAGTATTCAGTGAAATGGTTTGACTCTATATGTTGTCCCAAATGATCATTGAGATTGCCCTGTGAGTTGGCATTCATTCCTTGAACGTAAGATCGAAATGCAGTGGAGTTAAATATAAGATGTCAAAGCAGCCTTGAGGGCATAATTTAGTTTCTTGGAGGCATAAAACAACTGGACATTGCGAATGCAACAGCAGATGTAGGTCGACCCTTTGATGTCTGACACCATTAATGTTCCATTGGCGAACAGCCATATTAGATCTTTCTCTTATTGGGGGCTGCTGAGTGCCAGATTTTGGCTATATCCTACTACAGGGTTCTGAGTCTGGAGGATCCTGTTCCATTTTTCTTCAGAAGTACCAATAACCTACCTGGATCGGTCAGCTGACTCCAGGGTGAAGCATCAGTTGGTAATTTGCACCGGTGAAATGAAGGTCAACTGCAAGGAGGTGCCACAGTGTCACTGTTGTAGAGGATCTTTGAGGTGCAGAAGGGGAAGAAAGTTTTGTCCTTGTTCGACTTATTAGTAACTCTGCGTTTGTCAGATGTAGATCCAGACATTTGCAGACGTGATGGGCACAAAAAGTCATCTCAGGAGTATTTCATTTTCAATTTCTATTCTTTTGATTGCATCACAAGTGAGTTCACTGGTGTGGGCGAAGGTTTTTCGGTGTATTGAGCACCAGGTGATTTCATAAATGTAGCGCTGAACTGGTGGGCACAGATCTGCATGGCCATATCTTTCCTGAGCCATGACATAGCTACAATTATATTGTAGCTATCAATTAGTGGTATGCAAGGCTTTCAAACCAGCTAACATTTTGATGATGATGTGGAGCTGGACATCATGATCATCAGCGCCCTGACGGAAAGTCAGCACACAAATCTCATGGGTGGGGACGAAGGCTGTCCCCACACGCAGAGCAATTTATAACGTATTAAAGCCTAGTGCCCTTCCCCACCAATTTAAGGATGAGGCCCGACAGTTCACAAAATTTCACCACTCTTAACACTAGTGTCGATATCTCCAGCAAGGATGAGGGCTGCCCTAATATCAGTATATAGGACACATAGCCACAAAATGCTGAACTGAAAGCGGCACACCACAAACTTCAGAGAGTGGTGGATCCGCCCACTGGAGGAGGAAGCAATGTGTGAAAGGGCTATGCCCAGGGCACAGTCTGGTAAGCAAAACCTCCTTCCAGCAGCTAGACTAACATTAAGTCCACCAAGCCTTTGTGGTCGATTAGAGCGACTGCAGTTTGTTGTGCCACTAGCAACCATTCAGTCTCCTACTGATGCATGATGCATGTCAGAAAATGTGATGATGGTGTGCAGTGGAATGGGGCATTGATGGACAGTTCCATCACAACATGCTTCCATGGCAGCTTTGTTGGACATGTCAGTACCCTCTATCCCAATGTGGACAGGTACCTAGCAAAATACCACCACCTTGCCACAATGTTGGAGCCACTGTAAGGATTCATGGATGAGCTGAATCAGTGGGTCTGCCAGGTACATTTGGTGAAATGCTTGCAGTGCACTAAGAGTCGGGACAGACAAGAAAACTTGTATGGTGACGTCTGTGAACCCTCTCCAATGCCATCAGAATGCCATATAATTCCGCATCATAATTTATAAATTGTTCTGGAAGACGCACTTTAGAAACCCAATCATGGAAAACGGCAGAACAAGCGAGAGCATTCTGCTGCTGGTATCCATCTGTGTAAATAACGATAAAACTATGGTACGCACTTAAAATAGAAGAAAACAAAGTTGTAAAAACAAAATCTGGAGTGCAAGTTTTCTTGTACTGTATCAAGCTTAAAATCACTTTGGGCCTCTGCAGACACCAAGACGGCACTGCGTTCCATGCCTGAGTGTGTATTTTCATTCCTGAGAGATCCAGATCCTTGAGGCAGTCTGTAGCACGTACACCAAATGGCTTGGTTGCTTGGGACCAGTTCCTGAACAGTCGTTCAAAGGTGGGTTGGCTCATTGAACTTAATGACCATGACTGAGGTGACACTGTGATTTTAAGCGCCTGCCGAGCCAAAAGGATATGTCGCCGAATCCAGAATGGTGGTTCACCAGCCTCTGTACACATACTCTGAATGGGGCTTGTCTGAAAGGCTCCAGTCGATATCTGAATGCCCTCATGGTGGACAGAATCTAACAGCTGGAGGTAGTAAGGACGGGTCGATCCATAGACCACGCTGCCATAGTCTAAGCATGATCGAAAAAATGCCCTATAAAACTACAGGAGGCGGGAGCTGTTAGCTCCCCATGTTTTTCCGCCAAGGCATTTCAAAATGTTCAATGACTGGAAACCCTTTGTCTGTACGTCTTTCAAATGTGGGAGCCAAGTTAATTTCGAGTCAAATAATAAACCCAAAAAGCGCACAGTGTCTTGAAAAGATATAATATTGTTCCGTTTGTAAGCACTGGTTGGTTAAAGCTCCAGTGAACACAGTTAAAATTGACACATGTAGTCTTCTCTAATAAGGACCGAAAAGCAGTTGACCAGGTCTTGGTTTTCAGCCTCTTAATGGTCAGCTGTAGCTCCGTCGTCGTCGCTGCCGCCGTCTTTAAGATGGATATAGCCTGCAATGATATGTCCAGGCAATTCTGGAGTACTACACATTAGAATAAAAGTTACCGATTTCTCCAATTTACCATTGACTCCCTTCATATGATTCTGCACATCCATGATGCCCCTTCATAGGGTCTACATCCGCTACATCGGAGCAAGTGACCGTGCCCTTACTAAAGTTGAGGGTGTCATGCAACTCAGCCTCGACTGGATAGTCACCTACGGCCTGACATACCAGAGGCTTCGATATCTGATTGGAATTAGCAGTGTCAATTAAAAGTGTTCCTTTACAAAGTTGTTTGACACTCTTCAGAGATGTGGCAATATCGTCCAATGCCTTGTGAAGATAGAGGGGGGGATACCTTCTCAAAGGTTCCCCATGTTGGCTCGATTAAAGCTAAAGTGTTATGGCACACTAATGCCCTGTTACTGTGATTCTGAGACTTCTTTTCGGGAGGACTGACCATTGGAGCTCTCTTTGATGAATGGGTGTAGGTGCTGCCTGAAGGTACACCCATCCTGTCAGCAGCAGTAGTGTCATAAGAAGTTCCATATGGATTGCCCAAGATGCTAGGGAAACAACCATCGACCGAGGCAGAGCCCTGTATGCCTGAGCAAGCCTTATACAACTGAGGTGCCCCAGAGGTTGCCTGCTACAAACTGTTTTACCTCAACAGCCATTCATCTCCTCAGCACGTAGCACACCTTGGTGTTGAGAGTGTTTTAATAGTGGTGTGTACCTTCCTCACAGTCCAGGCAGTGAAACCAAGACCCCGGTTCTTCGAAACACACAACATTCCACCACTGCGCCACACGGTGGTCTCTCAAGTATGACCAGAGCTTACAGTGACAGAAGATTGGTGGCGTTTACCAGTCCCAGCTTAGGAATCCCAGAGTAGCCAAGCCCATACTCAACAAGCAAATGCTGAGCCCCTGAGTTGGCTAACACTTTGAGACTAACACTGAGGGATACCTTTTCCTTCACCTTGGTCTCCTCAATGGCTCAATCACAGAGGTACATGGTTCACTTGTGGGATGAAACGGCATTTGTCAGTACACATGATTCAGCAGGAAATAGGTGGTGAGCCATCTCCCTTATGAACATCCTTGTTACAAGTTGCCTATTTGGCTGCCTTTTTACAGGACTTGCAAGTACGATTAAAATGTTGACATTGGTAGCAACGCATTGGGTTCAGTATTTAGGCTCTGACATTGATGGCTCAATCGAATTTTAAAAAAAGTGTGCGAGTATGCACAAAGTTTCCATCAACCCTCTTCATAACCAAATAGACTGCAGTTATGCCCTGATCAGACAGATAACTTTGTATATTTCCCTCGGTCGTACAATCAAGCAACGGAGTGTATATGACACCAACTGAAGAATTCAATGTTTGATGAGCCTCTATATGAACAAGGTATCTGTGGAGGACTGTAACTTTGAGCAGTTTGGGCTTGAGAGACACGGTCCAATCTCTAGAAGCAAAGTTCCATTGTACAACCGAGTGCAGTACCTTAGTGGGACCACATCTGTCTACACCTTTATGATTGACTAACAAGTTCACTATAGAGAAGCTCTGACCACCTCCAGTGCAGTAGCAATGTGTAACTGGGAGATTTGTCAGGTCTTTGGCCTCATTCCATTTCCGTTTATTAGGAGGAGGCTGCATCAGTGGAGTTTATGTACTCATCGCGATTGAATCCCCCATGATTGCCAGCATTTTCAGTGGTGCGCTCCTTCCTTCTGGGAGCCTGCACACAGGGGAGCACACCCATCTTAGGTGATTGTTCACACCTCAGGTCACACCTTCTAACCTCCAGATAGAGGGACTCATGGGCAGTTGGGAAGGTAACAGCTCAGTCACCCCACCCTGGGACTGGCATTTACCAGAGGGTACGTGAGACCTACCTGTCGACCCAGGTGCTGATAGTTATGCATTACCCAGTCACCATGTGCAGTTCAACCTAGAAAAGGAAGATCTCAAATGCTGAAGTGAAGGAAGGGCAGAACTCAGAACAAGAAAGGAGAGAAAGACAAAAACGTTACTTTCATAAGTTTTGGTTACCTTATTTTACACCTTGTCCCTCCATGGCAGGGGAGACAGAATCGCTGGTGGATAGGCATGCAGTACGGAAAAGGAAGGAGTACTACAAGGGCAAGGGCCTTATGCACCAACCACGTAGTACCAAAAGAGTTGTGAGCTGGATTGGGAAAGTGGATGCAGTCCTAGAATAAATTGGCATAAATGAGCAAGAAATTTATGACCGAAACAAATACAGAAACAGGGGGTCGACAGGTAGTGAGAAAGTCTCCATGACGAAACTGCTCAAAATGACAAAAATGAAACTAGGAAACAGTTGAGTAAAAAGGAAATGCATAACTGAAAGAGAAAAAATAGTTCAACGTTTATAATTGCAGTGGAGGCAAATGACACGGTATATACTGAATATAAATTACAGCACACTGTTGAAAGAAATTTTTATTTTACCAAAGCAAATATACATAAAACAATGATTACCAAGTATTTAGTTCCACAATAAGAATAAAGAAGTAGTTAATAAACAACAAAGTCAGAACATAGGTCCTATCTTGTTATGAATATAACTGAAGATAAGCTAATGACCCCTTACGACAGAACCAAGACTCCTTAGATATAGTTTCTGATGTGACCTGAACAGACCAATCAAGCCTCGCAGAGACAAGAAACGTTGAGCCTTTGTAAGCAGGACCAAAAATTAATTCTGACAGAACAGATTGATACACACAGTGATTAATGTTACTACCAGCCACACCACAAGTTGGGAAACGGGTCCCAACTTCTAGTAGTTTACTGTCGAGTTGAGATTTTCACAAATGTTTTATTCGTATCTTACAGAAAGTAGCAGTACGGCAATAAACAGACTTTTAAACACGCCGCTAACAGCAATCAAGTAATTTATAGCAATACAACAATTTAAAAAAACTTGAACATTAGTAAACAGGCTACTAAAGCAAATACGGAACTTTGTTAATAAGGTATGGTGAGGTAGTGAAGCTACCAACACCGCCATTAAAAAATTAAACAGGTCTCAGCAAACACACGATTAGTGGCAATAAAAGGAATTTACAAACTTGGAGGAATTTTAAAATTTTTTAAACAAAGGTGTCTTGGAATATCATTAGAACATAACAGATGTGATGGACCCGTGTAAGGCGGCCACAAATCACCCACTCAGGGATGCTCAGGCTAGACAGAATACTGAACAATTCAAATACGCCCGCAAACACAATTGCCACTCTCTGGCTGGTCACTGCACAGACTTTTAGCCAGCGAAAACTTGTTATACGATGGCTTAACTTGCTGACAGAATTAGAGCTAACCTCGTGCAAGGAAACATTACACCACACAGTCCTGAATGAGCAACCACATGATCAACCAACAAGAAGCATGAATTTACTCATAACCCACGACAGAATAGCGGTACAATTAAACTGCTAAAACTATACCTCTCATCGGGCAGTAACGAGAGGAGGAGGAGGAAAGATCACTGTCTCGAATTACACCGGTGCCAGGGACAGTAAGCCCGATCGCCGGAGGCCACAAGGCAGAAGAGACGCTGGGTACACAAAATTATTTCTTAATGATAAAACCTTCCACGAACTTAACTTGCCATTATGCTCGAACAGGCAGTACACGACCTCCGATGGCAAGGATCTACACATCCGATCGCGCACGCGTCGCCAACGTACCCAACACGCCACGGTCACGCGACAACACGCTCTGTCACCAGAGTTCACGTCTTCTCTGCAACGTTGACGGGTAGTGATCGCTCCTTCATGTTAGGTGTCTCCTTTTAAACTCCAGTGTTGAAACGGAGGATTTGAAGAAGCTTGTTAACGTCCCACCAAGGCGAAATGAACGGCAACTACTCGTGGGGCGATTCTGTATACAACCAAAACGAGGGGAGCTCTTCCGTCAACTCGACCCACTCGTTACACACAACCGATATACATCACATGGCGACTCGGTACAACCGACCACGCCTGCTTCGCGCTGGAGACCCACCCTGCCCTCCCGTGTCCACCACACACTGTGCGCAACGCCCCTACTTACGCGCCACCACACGAGGTTACAACCGGTCAAAGATCTCACTTCCTCCATAGCAGTTTCCCGGAAGCAAAATCGCAGATGACAGACAATATATCAAACAAACATGTCAGGGGAAGAAAAGGAAAACCAATGCAATCTAAACACAAGGTGTAGCACGAGTCGATACGTGGCTCACAGATATTTGATAATTTCTCATGAATTCAAAGTTTGAGATACAACAGATAAGATAGTCATGTGAATCTGACATATTTTAAGGGATTGTTCCGCATTGAACATTTCCTTTGACCACTGAAGCACTTAACAAAACCAGATTTAAAAGTTTGCTCTGTCAAACTCTGTTCATCCTAAACCAAAGGAAATATGTCAGCAGCTCTGCATTGGGTGAAGTTACATCACGGGCTACCTGCTGATACAGGTGTGGTGGTGGTGGTGGTGGTGGTGGTGGTGGTGGTGACTGTGTTTAAGGGACTCAACTATTGAGTCATCAGCCCTCGTTTAACATGAGAGACTCACGTCAAAATAGTAAAAAGCGAAAACAATTGGGACTTGCCTACTCAAACCATACAAGCAAGTCAAAGAGTTTAAAAGGGTGGACAGAAGTTGTACCACAATAAGTAGAGGAAGAGAGATAACCCAAGCAGCATCTTGCACAAGGGGGGCGGGTGGGGGTGGGGGGATTAAAGGCACAACAAGTAAGAGGGGGAGAAAGTAATCTGCAGGCACTTGGTGGGTACCTGCTAGAGGGGGAGGCTCTCGTCCCCAAAGCTGCCCCTAACACTGGAAGTGGAAGAGTATTATAGGCTAGAGTAAAATCCGCGCTCTCTCAGGAAATACAACACTTTGGCAGTAGCAGTCACGTCACGTCACGTCACCTGCAAGCATCTGAGGTAGTGGGGTAGGCAAACTGAGAGCATGGCACAGATTGGCTGGCAGGGCACACTCAACAACAATATGGCCTATCGTCAGTAGACTACCGCAGCTACCATGAGGAGGATTCTCCCAATGTAGAAGAAACGTGTGGGTGAATCTCGTGTAGCCAATTTATAGTCTGCACAACGCAATGGCATCTTTCTGAAAGAACTGGAAAGCTTTAGACCACACCCTTTAATCGCTGTCATGCTGATTCCCAGAGCCTCAAACTATTGTGTCAGACTTAAAATTTTAAGTCTGCTCCCGCCATCCTGACATCAAGTTGATCTCCTGCATTTGCATCTTTAGCTAGACAGTTGGTGAGTTCAGTTCCTGGAATGCCTATGTGGCTCGGTTTTCAAATGGAGGTCACCACCTTTCCAGAGCTGTAGATGTCAGCCAGTAGGTCCTGAATGTTTGCAACCAGAAGATTTTTGGGATAGCACAGAGTTATGCCTTTTAAGCGACTTACCGAATCGATACAGATCAGGAAGTTCGTCGTAGCCTGGGATCTGACATACTGCAAAGCCTGAGAGATGCCAACCAACTCTGCAGTGTATACACTGCAGCCACTCATCAGAAAGTGCTTATTGTGTCCCCCTGTGTGCGTGAAAGCATGATCCACCCTGTCGTTGACTTTCGATCCATCTGTCTGTGTAGATGCATAACGAGTTAGACTAATTGTGGAGAATTGAAATAAACAGGTGTTGGAGAAGGATACGGTTAGTAGCCTTCTTGGAGCACAGTAGAGGTCCATCCATATCACAAGACATAGTACAGCCCAAGAGGGGTGTCTAGAGGGAGCTCTAGAAACACAAACAGGAGCTGTTGGACGTCCTTCAGCAGAATATCACAGCAGATTCTAGCCGGTCTACCCAGTTTCGGGCCATGTGCAAACAGTCTAAACTGCTGGCTGCGGAACAGAGTTGAGTGACATGGGTGGGTAGGCATCTGGTAGAGTGACTACACAACTTGCCAGAAGCTGCAACTGTCTAACCCACAGCAGTAGGACACGGGCTTCCACCAGAAGGCTGTCAACACGGCTCATACACAATGTGCTTGTTGCCAACTGTACGCCAGTGTTGTGAATGGGGTCCAGCACGCTCAGTACAGATGCTGCTGACAACCAATAGGTAACACATCCATAGCCTAAGCAAGATAAAGTCAATGGTCTGTAAAATCTCAGAAGAACTGTGTGGTCCAAGGCCCATGATGAGAGACTACAAAAACAGAGCATTCAGCTTCGTGTGTGTTGCCTTGAACCAGCAGACATGCAGCAGCCAAGTTAGCTTGTGGTTGAATAAAATACGTAAAATCGGAATGTT
Organism: Schistocerca gregaria; assembly: GCF_023897955.1. Lineage (NCBI taxonomy): Eukaryota > Metazoa > Arthropoda > Insecta > Orthoptera > Acrididae > Schistocerca > Schistocerca gregaria. The sequence continues at coordinate 98,978,480 of NC_064930.1, read as the reverse complement.
TCAATGACTAAGTACCTGGTCATGAAGATAAATTTCGGGTGTGGATGTACAGCCCAGAGTCATCAAAAATTTGTAACTCGTGATTCTGCAGGGGGAAAATTGATAGCCATTTTTCAGGACCCTGTCTTGGACTCTCCAGACAGCCCCCTGAAGCTGGCACTCAGCAGTACACACTGATGCAAAGGCACAGTACAGGCAAGGATCATCCTCATACAGTAATGGAGAGACTATGGGGCCCACTGCATTTACGATACCATTGATGACAGCAAACAGCATTACATTCAGAACTGATCCCTGAGGGACTCCAGTTTCCTGTACACAGTCATCGCTGAGAGTCAAATTTATTCAGACCCAAACAATCGGAGAGAGAGGAAATTCTGGATAAAAATGGGCGAACTGCCCTGCAAACTCCACATGTAGCGTAGAGAGGATGTGATGTTGCCAGTTGGTATCATATGCCTTCTGTGGTCAAAGAAGAGAACTATTAGATAATGGTGATGAGCAAAATCATTGCGCAATGTGGATTCCAAACGAACTGTGTGATATGTGGTGGACCAGAAAGCTTGAAAGCCACTTTGGAATCGTGATGTATAGCCTCCAGCTTCCAGGCACCAACAAAGATTGTGGTTGACCATTCGTTTAAATAGCTTACACAGCTCATTCGTTAGAGAGATTGGCCAGTAGTTAGTTGAAATATTTGAGTCCTTTCATGGCTTCAAGACAGGAATAATACCACCTTCTCGCCATTGAGAAGGAAATATTCCCTCCTGCCAACTGCAGTTAAAAAAATTATAGGATATGTTACATGCTGTTGGCTCGAAAATGTTTGAGCATTTGGTTGAGGATTTTGTCAGGTTCAGGGGCTGTATCGCGACACTCTGCCAAAGTGCTGCAAATCTCCCAATGACTATTAGAGTCATTGTATGATAGAAAGCTGTGTGCATGGAAAAATAGCAGGTGGCACTCAATAAGGTGGCTCCAGGCCAGAAAATGAGGATGGAAATTACTGCAAGCAGACACTTCACTGAAGTGTGCTGCAAAACATTCAGCAAGTACCACAGGATCAGTGCAGATGTCATCTTTGACAAGGATACCAGGAAGTGCCGTGCGTGGTGTATGGCGGCAAATGCAGTGGAGTTTAGATCAATACTTGGGATGATGCAGAATGGCTCTGAGCACTATGGGACTTAACATCTGAGGTCATCAGTCCCCTAGAACTTAGAACTACTTAAACCTAACTACCCTAAGGACATCACACAACACGCAGCCATCACAAGGCAGAGAAAATCGCTGACCCCGCCAGGAATCGAACCCGGGAACCCGGGCGTGGGAAGCGAGAACGCTACCGCACGACCATGGGGTGCGGGCAATGATGCAGAATGGGATTGCATAGTTATGACATATTGCTCTCAACGCCTATGCTTCCTTTTCTTTACCAAAAACAGTGTTTTTACCCAGAGTCTCTTGAATGCTATTGAATTATCCGTAGAGGGAATGCACTTGTACCATTGAGGTAGCCTGCACTGTTCCCTGATAGCTGTGACTGTATCTTCAGACCACCACAGCACTGACAGTCGTCGGCACCAGCCAGAAGAATTAGGTATAATTGCTGCTGCAGCATGAGTAATAGTACCAATAGTATTCTGTACCAATTTGTCGATATCCATTACATGACTAGCTGCGAAAGTGGCTGCAGAGGAGGAAGCCTGCCAATCAGCTTTCTGAAGTGACCAATCTTGAGCATGTCTTAGCTGTCTGCGAATGGAAAGGGAAAGAACAGTAGGAAAATGGTCGCTGTCATAAAGATATCCATGGGCGTGACACTGAATTAGTGATAAGATAGTTGGGGTGCAAACTGCGAGACAAATAGCTGAAAAGTTGCACTGAAATGTGTTGGAGCTCCAATGTTGAGTAGGCAGATGTCCAATCCTGCAAGGAGATTTTGTAGTACTCAGCCTCTGTTACACATAGTTTTACTTCCCCACAGAGGATTATGGGCATAAGAGGCAAGGGGCAGGGAGTTGTGCCGCTAACAGCTTGTGGTAACGGAAGGGTCCTTCTGGGGGTAGATAAACGTTACATATTGTCATCCGAAGTAACAGGTAGATAGTAACGGGCACAGCTTCTAGTGCAGTGGCCTGGAGATGATGTGCAAGACATTGTCATGGCATGAGGTGCGGACCATGTTAGTCAGATCAAGTGTTTCAAACTTTTTCCTTGCATCTTGGTAAGACAGGCAGTCAAGTGTTTTATACTTTCAAGTTTTCTTTTCCCTCTTAAACACTGTGCGGATTGTGGTGAATGAGGAGGGTGCGGTTCCCAGCAGTTGAGACATTGAGGAGGTTGGTCCAAGGGTTGCACTGATGGGACGCCCACCCATGTGCTATACAATTAGTCTCATCAGGACAGTGGGAGGACGTGTCGAAACCTTTGGGATCTGAAACATATCATAGGGAGAAAATAAGGCTGACATCACACCTACAAATCGTGACGTTAACCTCTTCAGGCAAAATGTTACTGTGGAAGGCTAGGATAAAAGCTCCTGCGTCCCTCCTGGATGTGGTGAACAAAATGGACTGCATGCTATGCCATATTAGTATACAGCTCTTCATCAGTTTGTAGTGTTAGGTCCTGATGGAAGATAACACCTTGAACTCTATTAGTTTGTTATGATGAGAAATGGTGATTGGTACATCACCTACTTTGACACAGCCCTGAAGTGCCCCCGATTGGTTAGCATGTGACATTTTGGTCAGCAAAGACCCATTACTAATCTTCTCTACTGCTGCAACGTCCCCAAACTGATCTTAAATATTTTCAACGATAAATATTGGCTTCGTTGAATCTAAAGAGCCGCTGGCAGTGCAGGAATAAACAAAGAACTCAGTAAACTGTCCACGTCTATTTCTCCTTGCCTAGCTCTGGTCTTAAGGCACATTCTGTGACAGAAATGCCGTAGGCTTTTAAACGTCTTCATGTCAATGTTCCTGACTGATGAGACAGCTGTGTTGGCAAGACCACCATTAGGTTTGATCTGTTTCATTGTCGATGATCTGCCTCTGTGCCACTCACACTGGTGAGAGGCTATCCCCATGGGCGCCACCCCACCGACGCAAAAGCCACCTGGCACAGTATCTGTTGCCTGGAGCTCTGGTACCCTGAAGTGGACAGACAGCTGCTCTTTGGCTGACACGGGAGGTCACAGCTGAGGCATTGGCAATTCAATCTCTATGGCGTCAGGGATTTACCACCAGGAGGGTATATGACAACCCCACCATGAGGGACTGGCTACCACACTTTATTTCAGGTGGACAGGTAGAGCCAGTTCATTGGTAGCTGCAAAAGACAACAGCAAACAGTGGAGAGGTAGTCCACCACAGTAAGATTCCCTACCCCAAATGGCCTGCACTACAGGAAAATTTGGAAAGTAGAATTTAAAAAGCTAAAAAAGTTAGGGAAAGCGTTAAAAAGAATAGTGAAAAGAGCAAAAAACTTCAAACAGGCAACATGGAGGTTGGCCAGACAGGGCAACACCATTTAAGAGGATCTCCGAGACAGTGAAGGAGAAGAGCATTTGCCATTGGTTGATTTTCTGGAGCCTTTCCAGATGGCAGAGTAAGACTCAGTTGTTTCTTGGCTGGAGAGATGTAGGAAACCATGCAGGAGTATTCATTCCTATTCCTTCTGTCCTTTCCAGCCGACTGGTTGTGTAGCAGGTGACCTCGCCCCTTGAGGCAAACGATTGGTGGCTTGTAGCACAGCTGGAGGAGGAGACAGGGATGCTACTATGGCACTGGGTGATTTCACAACTGCAATGCTGAATTTGAGGTCACATACCTGCGTGTCCATGTCTTTGGGGGAGCGAAATGTAGCAAGAACAGTACTGCAAGTGCCACATGGTAGAATGTAGGGTCGCTCACCGACAACTTGTGAGCAACCGGGTAAGGAACTTTTTCCTTCACCCAGATCTCCTGGACATCCTGATGATCAGGATACACGGGACAATCTCAGGAGGTGGCGGCATTGTCACCACTGCAGCTGATACAGTGGGAAGGAGGAGGTGGACAGTCACCCTCCTGAGCATCCCTACCACAGGTACACATTTGGCTGGGTATTGACATAACATTCAAGCATGGTTGTAATGATGTCACTGGTAGCACTCCAACAGGTACAGAATATACAATACAGACTGTGATAGTTTCACAGTGCGAGACAGTGCGAGACAGTGCGAGACAGTGCGAGACAGTGCGAGACAGTGCGAGACAGTGCGAGACAGTGCGAGACAGTGCGAGACAGTGCGAGACAGTGCGAGACAGTGCGAGACAGTGCGAGACAGTGCGAGACAGTGCGAGACAGTGCGAGACAGTGCGAGACAGTGCGAGACAGTGCGAGACAGTGCGAGACAGTGCGAGACAGTGCGAGACAGTGCGAGACAGTGCGAGACAGTGCGAGACAGTGCGAGACAGTGCGAGACAGTGCGAGACAGTGCGAGACAGTGCGAGACAGCACTAAGGATGCATCTACATTTTTAATCACCAGATGGACTGCAGTTACACCCTGATCAGAGAGTTACATTTGGATTTGTGTTTCGATCAGACCATCAAGCAGCCTAGCGTAAATAACACCACAGGAAGAATTCAGCATTTGATGTTCCTTGAAATGAACAGTACAGCCACAGCAGAGCGAAAATGCAAGCAGTTGCGTTTGAGAATCAGAAGTAGTCTCCAAAAGCAAAAAGCCATTTCATAAACGAGAGCTGGATTTCACAGAACCATTAACTTCTGAATAATAAATGGATTTACCCTGGCAAAGAACTGATCGTCTTCAGTATGTGAAACCACGAGGACCTCTGGAGCAACTGGGAGGGTTTTTGAATCATTAGCCTCACTCCATTTACATTTGGTAGACATTGACTGTAAAAGTGATTATTGGCTCATTGTGAGAAAATCCTCCACGATTGCCAGCGTCTCCAATGGTGCACCCCTCCCCTCAGAAAGAGGTGCACCTGCCTTAGGTGATTTTTCACACCTCCCAAACACCTGACAGAGGGACCAATCAGCAATTTGGAAAAATAGCAACCCCCTGGGGCTGGCCTGTACCAGGGAGTATGTGTCAACCCTACCGGTCAAAAAGGGGCTGGCAATTATGTATTACCCAGTCACCTGTTATGTGCCAGATGTGTGGGCTGGCCTTCAGGAGTGCACAGGGAGGAAGAAGAGGAAGTTGAACATCAAACTCTGAAGTGGAGGAAGGATAGGAGAAGGGGAATGAAGGAAGGAAAAAGAAACAAAAAACAGTGGAGAGACTATTCTGATATCAGATACTGAATACGCAGAACACATTTCCGAAAACATCCCAGACATGTTTCCCAAGGGAGGGGAAAACGAATTACAAGAGGATAGATATGCAGCACAAAAAGGGAAAAGATGCCACAAAGGTGGGGCCTCATGGTAGCCAAGCACAAACCTGCCTAAAAGTGGCCAGCCCTCTGGGGAAAGACCTGCAGAAGATTGATGATTAATGCAGGTACAACCACTTTACTTTGAACATAAATAAAAGTAATTTATTTCACACAAACAGGCAGTGGTATCCATCAATATTTGATTGCACTATTAGCAGTAAAACACTGAAAATAGAAGCGAACCTGAAATATAGTGGAGTAACAATCGGAAGTGTCATAAAGAGAACTGGCAGACTAACTTAAGTAGAAAAAGCAGATGCCATGCTGAAATTCATTACAAACGAATTCTTTGATCGGTCACTGAGTACTGCTCATTAGTCTGGGACTGTCACTCAGCTTTATCATCATAAGAGATGGCGAATATCCAAGAAAGTGGGGTGGGTTTTGTGTTAGAACAGTTTAGTAAGTGGAAGTGTTTTACAGATACCAACAAAATCTAGTTGCAGAATCCAAAAATGAGGCAGCATGCACCAGAGGTTTACTGTTGAAAATTGAAAATATATATTCCAAGAAGTCTGGCAACGTATTACTTCCTCCCTCAATCATCATCTGTAATGAGCACAAAAGAAAAATCATGTTCGAACTCTAGAAACTTCTTTAACAAAAGTACCCCATTCTGCTCACCTTCATGTGGTTTATAGCTGTAGCTGTCAATGGAAGTGAAGGCTGAAAATGATCAAAATTCGCAATTTTGTACACCTGTTACATATGCAGTACTAAGAATGTCATCTCCTGAAGGTAAGTGTTGACCAGCTATGTTTTACAGTTTTCAGCAATTCCAGAATATGAGCGTCCAAAGAGTTTTTGCATCCACACATAATAATTATATCTATACATTTGTGTTTGGGGAAGGAAAAATGTACATAGTTTCATATAATTAATTTTTTGAGATATACAAAGCAGCAACACAGTAACATTTGTTAATATGGGTATTTTTGTCTCCACATTATATATCTAATTGTCTTTCATCTTCATTTGACTTATTGATCATTGTACTGTGTAGCACATGTTTCAAATGAGAATTTGTTTGGTGACAATATTAGAAGCATTTTAGTTTGAGTTTAAATTCATGGTATCTGTATGTCCCATGTGCTTTAAAAATATTCCTTAAGTTATGATATCGAAAGAAGAATTTAACATTTTTGTATCTCAACCCACAGAAAGTTAAGTAACAATGCTTACACATTTTGCTAGTTGACTTTAACCTAAAAGTTTTGTTTTTTCTAGAACTTGGTGGTATATGGGACAGGCCATCCAGTGGATTACTTTTGTGAATGAAATAATAAAATTGTTCGATTACCTGAATAATTTTTACAATAATGTATCAGTGTATAAGAGGTTATTGACCTATTATACATTATCAGAAACTACTTTTTGTTGTAGATAATGGATAATGAAATGAAGAAAAAGATATTTTGCAAGACTAAAAGCTGATTCTTTGAAATTAGAGAGATAAAGAGAAGAAAAGATTACAGGACATCAGAAGAATGGAAACAGAAGAGCTTCAGAAATGTCCACATTTAAAAGAAAGGAAAACTGAGGAAGAAAGACCATGAAAAAAAATTGCACAGAAGAGAAAAGAGTAACCACTCAAGCTGGTGGATTGTCATCAAGAACCGTAATTATGCTCATATCAATCTCCATAAACTTTAGGGGGAAAATGAAAAACAAAAGCAAATATAATGTAGTGAAAAAATTAATTTTTGCAGTTCCAGGGCTTTCAGAACATTTAACCAAACACAAAACACTCAAACTGAATACAAAGGTTTCTGATGAAAATAAACAGTTAATTTCTTTTTATACAAAAGAGATAACAGGGCATAAGGAATAAGAATCAGTTAATGATCCTGAGACTAATAAGCCTGTAACTTTGCAGAATCATCAATTAAGGATGGAAATGGGCAGCTTGTGGCAGACACTAAAATGAATTCACAAAAAACTACCATTTATGCACTATGACCAAAACATTTTTCTGCTTCCTGGTACACTTCAAAATCTATGCCTGTAGATATCATACTGACTTTGATATCTGCTGAAAGCACTGAAAAATTACACTGGAAAGAGAATTTTTTCCAAAGGGTAGGGAGTCATGGGAGTACATAGGCTACAACATGAAATGCAAATCCTGCACACTGAATTGATATGTAAAGAGGAAAAATAATAAGCGTAAGCCTGAATACAGGATAAATGATAAAGTAGATAATGACGCAGAAGTGAAATGGGAAAAAATGGACTGATGTTAATAGACAAAGGAAACTTGGGCAACTTAATACTATCATTTTTGATAGGAGTGTCACAAATGTGAGAAGTTATTAAGTATAAATTTCACTGCTTCATTGAAAAGTCACAATCTGCTCAATTAGAAAAAAAAAGTAAAAGTGATTTCATGACATCAGAATGGAACATGCAGACTTTGTAGAAAAAAATTTTCCTCTGAATTATGAAGACAAAATTTAGAGTGCTCATTGATTGCGTGATCAAGTATCAGTTCTTACAGTCTGTGCCTGACTCTCTGATAAAAATTTTTGTTATGACATCATCAGTGATGGTAGGAGATGTAAAGGTTTCTATTGCTGTGTTCTTACATAAAAGTAAAACTGATCTAGCACCCGGCCTTTCATGCCACAAGTTGACAATTTGTTCAGATGACTGTACTTCTCAATTTGTAAACAAGTACACCTTTATCCAAATCGTGTTCAATGCAGCAAGTGTTTTAAGTGGGTATGGACAGGATATTCTTTGTCACATCTCAAGATAAAGCTGTGGCAGATGATACTGGTGTATGGAACCAGTTTAAATCCAGAACTGCTCATCAGCTGTGAAAGAACTGAGATTCAAGCTAAAACCACGTTTCATGCTCATAAAGAAGGCGTACTTTCTTAAGAGAGTCTTCTCTGAATAAAACTTGGAATAATGTCAAATTCATTTTTTGAATTAAGGAAGTCATCATTTTCTGCCTTATGCAATCATAGTATTTGTAATGGATTGAAATGCTGCCTGTGGTTGCTAGGCACTGACCATTACAGTCGATGATCCATGGCAACACAGCACCATGAGCAATCTGTGGTTCCGTGCTAAGATCTACTTCTGCAAGGCAATGACCAAGTCCACAGACACTGAAAACCATGCAGCTTTGGCGGTATCTCTAACCCATTATCATCCTTCCGAAAGCAATAGTTACAGCGCCCAAGGCAAGTGAGACATCAGTGGACAGTTGATTCTATCTACCACATAAGCCTTACGCAGGGTCAGCCATGGTTAAACAGATTTGGCAAGTTAACTTTAAGAGGTAGCTGGATGCCATTCCTACCGCCACCCCATAGCCCCCTGGAATGGGATTAGTGTACCCCAACTGTCTACATCTAGTGTAATCCTTGGAACAGTATGAACGAGTTCAGATGTCTGCGAGCCGTGTAACTGAGGCAGAACATGAGGACCAGCCCAGTATTCTTCTAGCGCAATGTGGAATACTGTCCCAATACCATATCAAGGCTGTCCGACACACCGACACACCGACCATCACCATCACATTTGATCCAGGGCCAGCAGGTCAACCCATGTACAGGAAGCACTCATTTAGCATTCTTGGGTACTCAGGCAGGGACTGCACAGCTGGCTATGATATGACAAAATATCTGTGATGCAGCAGTCAAATCCGTTACCTGACCTGAACCACGCCCCCCTTCACCTCTGCTTTCACTCCTCCACACCCAACTCTCTTCCACCCAACCTCCCAGTCTATCCCCAATCCCCGTCAATCTACCCCCACATATCTCTCTCTGCAAACAGAATACAGATGTCTCAAAAATTATTTGAGGTGGGGGGGGGGGGGGGCGGGCGAGTGGGGCAGAGGCAGGCAGGTTGGTTGGGGATTAAAGGGACCAAACTGCATAGGTCATCGGTCCCTTGTTTTATAAACACACAGAGCACAGTGAAACCATCCACTTTTGTCATTCGAAGCACAAGATAAAAATTCCAAGGGAAGAAAATCCCCAAGGTCAATAATATAGAAACATGGAAAACTGAGCATAGCAACAAAAACAACAGAGAGAAGAAAGGCAGAAAGAATTTAAACTGTACAGCAGAGGATCGTGGCTGGCTGATCACGAAAATAATAGGTTGAGCCAGCCACTCTGCAACACGTTAAAACCTCCACCTAAAAGATTAGGACGGAGTCGAATTACAACACAAAACTAATTAAAAATACAGCTCAAAAGAGGGTGATGTAATAAAATTAAATGGAGCTATAAAAGCCGTTTGCGCGAATAAAACGTAAAACCTGATCTGCCATAGAGACATTGTCACCTAAAAGAGAGGATAAATCACCCTGGAGATTAAAAGCACACCTGAGTGCGGTTAAAAGAGGACATTCCAACAACAGATGCCCCACCGTCATGGTTGCACCACAGCGACAATGAGGGGGGGGGTCCTCTCGACGCAGCAGATGACCATGCGTCAGCCAAGAGTGACCAATGCGGAGCCTACACAGAACAACAGAATCCCTGCGAGAGGCCCGCATGGAGGAACCCCACACAGTCGTGGTCTCCTTTACTTGCCACAGCTTGTTGGGTGCAGACAGAGTGCGCCATCCGTCTCCCCACATCCCAAAGACTCGAAGGCACGAAAAATGGCTGTCAGTTCTGCGGTGTAAACAGTACAGCCTTCCGGCAAGGAGCACTGGTCGACATAGTCCGCATGAGCATAAGCGCATCCCACACGGCTATCAACCATGTATCCACGAAGGACAGGGGTCCACATTGCCGGGAACCATGTTTCCTGGAGGGCAATGCACAAAGCACGAGTCGTGCTTAGAAGCTGACGCAACTCAGGTAGATGGCTAAAATAACCGCCACAATTCCACTGGAGGATTGTACAAAGCGTGTCCTGGAGGGGCATGCAGGCATGGAAAAGGTAAATTACTTCGCAGGGTCACATGTGCCATCGACTGAATGACGGACATCGCTACGTCCATCGTTTCCGAGGAGACGGCGAGATACGGGTCATCAGGGGATGCAAAGAGCTCGACCTCATCCTCAGAGGTTGAGCTGACAGGAAGCGGTGGTGCGGGAACCACTGGGTCCCTATCCTTCTTAGAGACCTTCCTCTTCTCTCTCTTGTCTTTCGGAGGAGGGTTTGCATGCTGGGAGGGCTTTCCTAACACATCAACAGGAACAGACGAAGGGCGTGAAGTCCTTCGAGCAGCAGCTGGTGGCTTCTTCAGCCACTGGCTAGTGTCTTGTGAGACACTGGGGAAGTCCTTAGAAGGGACTCCCCCAAGGGATCCCTTCCAAACAAGTGAGGCTGGAGGAGACTTTTGCCTCACTAGTTGAGCAGCCGGAGAGGGGTGTCGAATCCCTGGCTGAGCAGCCGGAGAGGGGTGTCGCGTCCCTGGCTGAGCAGCCGGAGAGGGCTGTCGCCTCTCTGGCTGAGAGGTGGGGACTGACGTCCCCGGTTGTTTGGGGCGCACTGCTCCCAAACTGGGTGTTTTGGGAGCAGTGGAAGAGAGAGTGGCATGTCCCAGCCGTGGGGCAGGTGTTACGTGATTTCTCTGTGGGCCAACGGAGAAGACTGTCTTTGCAGGAGCTGGTGGCGGCAGTGTGACGGTAGCATAACTCCTCAACATAGGTGTGGGGTTGAGTCGTTCTAGCTTCTTCTTTGCCTCTTGATAAGTTAAACGGTCCAGGGTCTTAATTTCTTGTATCGTCTGCTCTCTTTGGTAGACTGTACAGTCTGGCGAGCAGGGAGAATGATGCTCCCCACAGTTAACGCAGGTGGGAGAGCACATGGAGCATTAGGATGCGGAGGTAGTCCACAATCACGACACGTGGGGCTGGCAGTTCACCTGGAGGACATGTGTCCGAATTTCCAGCACTGGAAGCATCGCTTAGGGGGCGGGACATAGGGCTTGACATCGCACTGGTAGATCATGACCTTGACCTTCTCAGGCAAGCAGTCGCCCGGAAAGGCCAGGATGAAGGCTCCAGTAGCGACCCTATTATCCTTGGGCCCCCTAAAGACATGTCGTGCCAGGTTCTCCCGTAGCTCATCATCGGACTGGAGCAGAAGATCTTTATGAAAAATAATCCACTGAACCAAATTTAAAGACTTATGAGGAGTGACGGTAATGGGAATGTCACCGAGCTTCTCACAGGCAAGTAATGCCTGGGACTGTGCAGATGAAGCTGCTTGTATCAGAATGGCCCCGCTCCTCATCTTGGAAAGAGACGCCACCTCCCCAAACTTATCTTCGAGATTGTGGACGAAGAAAAGAGGCTTAGCTCCCAAAAACGAATCTCCATCAGTTCTGCTGCACACAAGTTATCGCGGTGAATACGACTCCTGTCTGCCCGCTGCCCTACGTTCCTCCCATGGTAAGGCTAGGGAAGGGACGATTTCGGGCTATATGTCACAGCGTTAAATTCCACCTTACCACGCTTAGAGACATTGGAGGTCGGGCGACCACCAGAGTGAGATTTCACCCGCTTCATTGCGGGGCATCCACCCCGATGCCACCCACACCTACCAGGGGCTCTCCCCACGGGCGCCACCCAGCGACAGCAAAGGCCACCTGGCAGGATGGCCGTTGCCGGGAGTTCCGATGCCCCAGAGAGACGGGCATCTACTCCTTGGCTTACGTGGGGAGGTGTCAGCTCAGGCATCAGCAGTACAATCCTTATGTTGTCAGGGGGTTACAACCTAGAGGGTACATGACAACCCCACCACAACGGGCTAGCTACCATGCTGGATTTTGGGTGCCATGGGTAGTCCGTAGCGATCGTGGGTGCATATGGTGACGCACTAATGATGTAACTTACACAATCCATTTGGGGTGTATGCCCAAAATAAGGGATGGAGGTGTAGTTACGACGCCAAGACGATAAAGAGGACTGATGGTGCACCACATAAGGTGTCCTTCCCCAAAAGGCTCGTACTTCTGTTGAATTTGGAAAAATGGAGGTCAAACCCTAATGGGGACCATCACATTAAAGGCCGAAACAGTTGAGACTCCTTTAAGTTGCCTCTTACGACAGGGAGAAATACCGTGGGCCTATTCTTACCCTGGACCCACAGGGGGGAAGCAGGGAGGGAGGGGGGAGAGTGAGAGTGATGGAGAGGGAGGGGAGGCGACGGCAGGGGGAGGGACGGAAGGGGGAGGTGGAGGGAGGGGAGGGAGAGAGAGGGAGGGAGAGAGAGAGGGAGGGGAGGGAGAGAGAGGGAGGGAGGGAGCGAGAGAGAGAGGGAGCGAGAGAGCGAGAGAGCGAGGGAGCGAGCGGGAGAGGGAGCGAGCGGGAGAGGGAGCGAGCGGGAGAGGGAGCGAGCGGGAGAGGGAGGGAGCGGGAGAGGGAGGGAGCGGGAGAGGGAGGGAGCGGGAGAGGGAGGGAGCGGGAGAGGGAGGGAGCGGGAGAGGGAGGGAGCGGGAGAGGGAGGGAGCGGGAGAGGGAGGGAGCGGGAGAGGGAGGGAGCGGGAGAGGGAGGGAGCGGGAGAGGGAGGGAGCGGGAGAGGGAGGGAGCGGGAGAGGGAGGGAGCGGGAGAGGGAGGGAGCGGGAGAGGGAGGGAGCGGGAGAGGGAGGGAGCGGGAGAGGGAGGGAGCGGGAGAGGGAGGGAGCGGGAGAGGGAGGGAGCGGGAGAGGGAGGGAGCGGGAGAGGGAGGGAGCGGGAGAGGGAGGGAGCGGGAGAGGGAGGGAGCGGGAGAGGGAGGGAGCGGGAGAGGGAGGGAGCGGGAGAGGGAGGGAGCGGGAGAGGGAGGGAGCGGGAGAGGGAGGGAGCGGGAGAGGGAGGGAGCGGGAGAGGGAGGGAGCGGGAGAGGGAGGGAGCGGGAGAGGGAGGGAGCGGGAGAGGGAGGGAGCGGGAGAGGGAGGGAGCGGGAGAGGGAGGGAGCGGGAGAGGGAGGGAGCGGGAGAGGGAGGGAGCGGGAGAGGGAGGGAGCGGGAGAGGGAGGGAGCGGGAGAGGGAGGGAGCGGGAGAGGGAGGGAGCGGGAGAGGGAGGGAGCGGGAGAGGGAGGGAGCGGGAGAGGGAGGGAGCGGGAGAGGGAGGGAGCGGGAGAGGGAGGGAGCGGGAGAGGGAGGGAGCGGGAGAGGGAGGGAGCGGGAGAGGGAGGGAGCGGGAGAGGGAGGGAGCGGGAGAGGGAGGGAGCGGGAGAGGGAGGGAGCGGGAGAGGGAGGGAGCGGGAGAGGGAGGGAGCGGGAGAGGGAGGGAGCGGGAGAGGGAGGGAGCGGGAGAGGGAGGGAGCGGGAGAGGGAGGGAGCGGGAGAGGGAGGGAGCGGGAGAGGGAGGGAGCGGGAGAGGGAGGGAGCGGGAGAGGGAGGGAGCGGGAGAGGGAGGGAGCGGGAGAGGGAGGGAGCGGGAGAGGGAGGGAGCGGGAGAGGGAGGGAGCGGGAGAGGGAGGGAGCGGGAGAGGGAGGGAGCGGGAGAGGGAGGGAGCGGGAGAGGGAGGGAGCGGGAGAGGGAGGGAGCGGGAGAGGGAGGGAGCGGGAGAGGGAGGGAGCGGGAGAGGGAGGGAGCGGGAGAGGGAGGGAGCGGGAGAGGGAGGGAGCGGGAGAGGGAGGGAGCGGGAGAGGGAGGGAGCGGGAGAGGGAGGGAGCGGGAGAGGGAGGGAGCGGGAGAGGGAGGGAGCGGGAGAGGGAGGGAGCGGGAGAGGGAGGGAGCGGGAGAGGGAGGGAGCGGGAGAGGGAGGGAGCGGGAGAGGGAGGGAGCGGGAGAGGGAGGGAGCGGGAGAGGGAGGGAGCGGGAGAGGGAGGGAGCGGGAGAGGGAGGGAGCGGGAGAGGGAGGGAGCGGGAGAGGGAGGGAGCGGGAGAGGGAGGGAGCGGGAGAGGGAGGGAGCGGGAGAGGGAGGGAGCGGGAGAGGGAGGGAGCGGGAGAGGGAGGGAGCGGGAGAGGGAGGGAGCGGGAGAGGGAGGGAGCGGGAGAGGGAGGGAGCGGGAGAGGGAGGGAGCGGGAGAGGGAGGGAGCGGGAGAGGGAGGGAGCGGGAGAGGGAGGGAGCGGGAGAGGGAGGGAGCGGGAGAGGGAGGGAGCGGGAGAGGGAGGGAGCGGGAGAGGGAGGGAGCGGGAGAGGGAGGGAGCGGGAGAGGGAGGGAGCGGGAGAGGGAGGGAGCGGGAGAGGGAGGGAGCGGGAGAGGGAGGGAGCGGGAGAGGGAGGGAGCGGGAGAGGGAGGGAGCGGGAGAGGGAGGGAGCGGGAGAGGGAGGGAGCGGGAGAGGGAGGGAGCGGGAGAGGGAGGGAGCGGGAGAGGGAGGGAGCGGGAGAGGGAGGGAGCGGGAGAGGGAGGGAGCGGGAGAGGGAGGGAGCGGGAGAGGGAGGGAGCGGGAGAGGGAGGGAGCGGGAGAGGGAGGGAGCGGGAGAGGGAGGGAGCGGGAGAGGGAGGGAGCGGGAGAGGGAGGGAGCGGGAGAGGGAGGGAGCGGGAGAGGGAGGGAGCGGGAGAGGGAGGGAGCGGGAGAGGGAGGGAGCGGGAGAGGGAGGGAGCGGGAGAGGGAGGGAGCGGGAGAGGGAGGGAGCGGGAGAGGGAGGGAGCGGGAGAGGGAGGGAGCGGGAGAGGGAGGGAGCGGGAGAGGGAGGGAGCGGGAGAGGGAGGGAGCGGGAGAGGGAGGGAGCGGGAGAGGGAGGGAGCGGGAGAGGGAGGGAGCGGGAGAGGGAGGGAGCGGGAGAGGGAGGGAGCGGGAGAGGGAGGGAGCGGGAGAGGGAGGGAGCGGGAGAGGGAGGGAGCGGGAGAGGGAGCGGGAGAGGGAGCGGGAGAGGGAGCGGGAGAGGGAGCGGGAGAGGGAGCGGGAGAGGGAGCGGGAGAGGGAGCGGGAGAGGGAGCGGGAGAGGGAGCGGGAGAGGGAGCGGGAGCGGGAGCGGGAGCGGGAGCGGGAGCGGGAGCGGGAGAGGGAGCGGGAGCGGGAGCGGGAGCGGGAGCGGGAGCGGGAGCGGGAGCGGGAGCGGGAGCGGGAGCGGGAGCGGGAGCGGGAGAGGGAGCGGGAGAGGGAGCGGGAGAGGGAGCGGGAGAGGGAGCGGGAGAGGGAGCGGGAGCGGGAGAGGGAGCGGGAGAGGGAGCGGGAGAGGGAGCGGGAGAGGGAGCGGGAGAGGGAGCGGGAGCGGGAGAGGGAGCGGGAGAGGGAGCGGGAGAGGGAGCGGGAGAGGGAGCGGGAGAGGGAGCGGGAGAGGGAGCGGGAGAGGGAGCGGGAGAGGGAGCGGGAGCGGGAGAGGGAGCGGGAGAGGGAGCGGGAGAGGGAGCGGGAGAGGGAGCGGGAGAGGGAGCGGGAGAGGGAGCGGGAGAGGGAGCGGGAGAGGGAGCGGGAGAGGGAGCGGGAGAGGGAGCGGGAGAGGGAGCGGGAGAGGGAGCGGGAGAGGGAGCGGGAGAGGGAGCGGGAGAGGGAGCGGGAGAGGGAGCGGGAGAGGGAGCGGGAGAGGGAGCGGGAGAGGGAGCGGGAGAGGGAGCGGGAGAGGGAGCGGGAGAGGGAGCGGGAGAGGGAGCGGGAGAGGGAGCGGGAGAGGGAGCGGGAGAGGGAGCGGGAGAGGGAGCGGGAGAGGGAGCGGGAGAGGGAGCGGAGAGAGGGAGCGGGAGAGGGAGCGGGAGAGGGAGGGAGCGGAGAGGGAGGGAGCGGGAGAGGGAGGGAGCGGGAGAGGGAGGGAGCGGGAGAGGGAGGGAGCGGGAGAGGGAGGGAGCGGGAGAGGGAGGGAGCGGGAGAGGGAGGGAGCGGGAGAGGGAGGGAGCGGGAGAGGGAGGGAGCGAGAGGGAGGGAGCGAGAGGGAGGGAGCGAGAGGGAGGGAGCGAGAGGGAGGGAGGGAGCGAGAGGGAGGGAGGGAGCGAGAGGGAGGGAGGGAGCGAGAGGGAGGGAGGGAGCGAGAGGGAGGGAGGGAGCGAGAGGGAGGGAGGGAGCGAGAGGGAGGGAGGAGGGAGGAGGGAGCGAGAGGGAGGGAGGGAGCGAGAGGGAGGGAGGGAGCGAGAGGGAGGGAGGGAGCGAGAGGGAGGGAGGGAGCGAGAGGGAGGGAGGGAGCGAGAGGGAGGGAGGGAGCGAGAGGGAGGGAGGGAGCGAGAGGGAGGGAGGGAGCGAGAGGGAGGGAGGGAGCGAGAGGGAGGGAGGGAGCGAGAGGGAGGGAGGGAGCGAGAGGGAGGGAGGGAGCGAGAGGGAGGGAGGGAGCGAGAGGGAGGGAGGGAGCGAGAGGGAGGGAGGGAGCGAGAGGGAGGGAGGGAGCGAGAGGGAGGGAGGGAGCGAGAGGGAGGGAGGGAGCGAGAGGGAGGGAGGGAGCGAGAGGGAGGGAGGGAGCGAGAGGGAGGGAGGGAGCGAGAGGGAGGGAGGGAGCGAGAGGGAGGGAGGGAGCGAGAGGGAGGGAGGGAGCGAGAGGGAGGGAGGGAGCGAGAGGGAGGGAGGGAGCGAGAGGGAGGGAGGGAGCGAGAGGGAGGGAGGGAGCGAGAGGGAGGGAGGGAGCGAGAGGGAGGGAGGGAGCGAGAGGGAGGGAGGGAGCGAGAGGGAGGGAGGGGAGCGAGAGGGAGGGAGGGAGCGAGAGGGAGGAGCGGGAGGGAGAGGGAGGGAGAGGGAGGGAGAGGGAGGGAGAGGGAGGGAGAGGGAGGAGAGGGAGGGAGAGGGAGGGAGAGGGAGGGAGAGGGAGGGAGAGGGAGGGAGAGGGAGGGAGAGGGAGGGAGAGGGAGGGAGAGGAGGGAGAGGGAGGGAGAGGGAGGGAGAGGGAGGGAGAGGGAGGGAGAGGGAGGGAGAGGGAGGGAGAGGGAGGGAGAGGGAGGGAGAGGGAGGGAGAGGGAGGGAGAGGGAGGGAGAGGGAGGGAGAGGGAGGGAGAGGGAGGGAGAGGGAGGGAGAGGGAGAGGGAGGGAGAGGGAGGGAGAGGGAGGGAGAGGGAGGGAGAGGGAGGGAGAGGGAGGGAGAGGGAGG